>NC_042968.1:27253090-28500590 GCF_901001165.1 Salmo trutta
GCCATAACCCTCACACTAGACTACAGCAATACTGTTTCCCCTGCCATAACCCCTCACACTAGACTACTGCAATACTGTTTCCCCTGCCATAACCCCTCACACTAGACTACTGCAACACTGTTTCCCCTGATATAACCCCTCACACTAGACTACTGCAACATTGTTTCCCCTGCCATAACCCCTCACACTAGGCTACTGCAACACTGTTTCCCCTGCCATAACCCCTCACACTAGACTACTGTAACACTGTTTCCCCTGCCATAACCCCTCACACTAGACTACTGCAACACTGTTTCCCCTGCCATAACCCCTCACACTAGACTACTGTAACACTGTTTCCCCTGCAATAACCCCGCACATTAGATTACTGCAACACTGTTTCCCCTGCCATAACCCCTCACACTAGACTACTGCCATAACCCCTCACACTAGACTACTGTAACACCGTTTCCCCTGCCATAACCCCTTACACTAGACTACTGCAACACTGTTTCCCCTGCCATAACCCCTCACACTAGACTACTGCAACATTGTTTCCCCTGCCATAACCCCTCACACTAGACTACTGCCATAACCCCACACACTAGACTACTGTAACACCGTTTCCCCTGCCATAACCCCTCAAATTAGACTACTGTAACACTGTTTCCCTGCCATAACCCCTCACACTAAACTACGCAACACTGTTTCCCCTGCCATAACCCCTCACACTAGACTACTGCATTACTGTTTCCCCTGCCATAACCCCTCACAGTAGACTACTGCAACAATGTTTCCCCTGCCATAACCCCTCACACTAGACTACTGCAACATTGTTTCCCCTGCCATAACCCCTCACACTAGACTACTGCCATAACCCCTCACACTAGACTACTGCTACACCGTTTCCCCTGATATAACCCCTCACACTAGACTACTGCATTACTGTTTCCCCTGCCATAACCCCTCACACTAGACTACTGCAACACTGTTTCCCCTGATATAACCCCTCACACTAGACTACTGCCATAACCCCTCACACTAGACTACTGTAATACTGTTCCCCCTGCCATAACCCCTCACACTAGACTACTGCATCACTGTTTCCCCTGCCATAACCCCTCACACTAGACTACTGCAAAACTGTTTCCCCTGCCATAACCCCTCACACTAGACTACTGCCATAACCCCTCACACTAGACTACTGTAACACTGTTTCCCCTGCCATAACCCCTCACATTAGATTACTGCAATACTGTTTCCCCTGCCATAACCCCTCACACTAGACTACTGCAACATTGTTTCCCCTGCCATAACCCCTCACAAAAGACTCCTGCAATACTGTTTCCCCTGCCATAACCCCTCACACTATACTACTGCAATAATGTTTCCCCTGCCATAACCCCTCACACTAGACTACTGTAACACTGTTTCCCCTGCCATAACCCCTCACACTAGACTACTGCAACATTGTTTCCCCTGCCATAGCCCCTCACACTAGTCTACTGCAACACTGTTTCCCCTGCCATAACCCCTCACACTAGACTACTGCAACACTGTTTCCCCTGCCATAACCCCTCACACTAGACTACTGCCATAACCCCTCACACTAGACTACTGTAATACTGTTTCCCCTGCCATAACCCCTCACACTAGACTACTGCAACACTGTTTCCCCTGCCATAACCCCTCACACTAGACCACTGTAACACTGTTTCCCCTGCCATAACCCCTCACACTAGACTACTGCCATAACCCCTCACATTCGATTACTGCAACACTGTTTCCCCTGCCATAACCCCTCACAATAGACTACTGCATCATTGTTTCCCCTGCCATAACCCCTCACACTAGACTACTGCAAAACTGTTTCCCCTGCCATAACCCCTCACACTAGACTACTGCCATAACCCCTCACACTAGACTACTGTAATACTGTTTCCCCTGCCATAACCCCTCACACTAGACTACTGCAACACTGTTTCCCCTGCCATAACCCCTCACACTAGACTACTGCAACACTGTTTCCCCTGCCATAACCCCTCACACTAGACTACTGTAAGACTGTTTCCCCTGCCATAACCCCTCACACTAGACTACTGCCACAACCCCTCACACTAGACTACTGTAACACTGTTTCCCCTGCCATAACCCCTCACATTAGATTACTGCCACACTGTTTCCCCTGCCATAACCCCTCACACTAGACTACTGTAATACTGTTTCCCCTGCCATAACCCCTCACACTAGACTACTGTAACACTGTTTCCCCTGCCATAACCCCTCACACTAGACTACTGCCATAACCCCTCACACTACACGACTGTAACACTGTTCCCCCTGCCATAACCCCTCACAGTAGACTACTTTAACACTGTTTCCCCTGCCATAACCCCTCACATTAGATTACTGCAACACTGTTTCCCCTGCCATAACCCCTCACACTAGACTACTGCAACACTGTTTCCCCTGCCATAACCCCTCACACTAGACTACTGCAATACTGTTTCCCCTGCCATAACCCCTCACACTAGACTACTGCAACACTGTTTCCCCTGCCATAACCCCTCACACTAGACTACTGCAACACTGTTTCCCCTGCCACAACCCCTCACACTAGACTACTGCCATAACCCCTCACACTAGACTACTGTAATACTGTTTCCCCTGCCATAACCCCGCACACTAGACTACTGCCATAACCCCTCACAATAGACTACTGCATCATTGTTTCCCCTGCCATAACCCCTCACACTAGACTACTGCAAAACTGTTTCCCCTGCCATAACCCCTCACACTAGATTACTGCCATAACCCCTCACACTAGACTACTGTAATACTGTTTCCCCTGCCATAACCCCTCACACTAGACTACTGCAACACTGTTTCCCCTGCCATAACCCCTCACACTAGACTACTGTAAGACTGTTTCCCCTGCCATAACCCCTCACATTAGATTACTGCAACACTGTTTCCCCTGCCATAACCCCTCACACTAGACTACTGTAACACTGTTTCCCCTGCCATAACCCCTCACATTAGATTACTGCAACACTGTTTCCCCTGCCATAACCCCTCACACTAGACTACTGCAACACTGTTTCCCCTGTCATAACCCCTCACACTAGACTACTGCAATACTGTTTCCCCTGCCATAACCCCTCACACTAGACTACTGCAACACTGTTTCCCCTGCCATAACCCCTCACACTAGACTACTGCAACACTGTTTCCCCTGCCATAACCCCTCACACTAGACTACTGCAATACTGTTTCCCCTGCCATAACCCCTCACACTAGACTACTGCAACACTGTTTCCCCTGCCATAACCCCTCACACTAGACTACTGTAAGACTGTTTCCCCTGCCATAACCCCTCACACTAGACTACTGCCACAACCCCTCACACTAGACTACTGTAACACTGTTTCCCCTGCCATAACCCCTCACATTAGATTACTGCCACACTGTTTCCCCTGCCATAACCCCTCACACTAGACTACTGTAATACTGTTTCCCCTGCCATAACCCCTCACACTAGACTACTGTAACACTGTTTCCCCTGCCATAACCCCTCACACTAGACTACTGCCATAACCCCTCACACTACACGACTGCAACACTGTTCCCCCTGCCATAACCCCTCACACTAGACTACTGTAACACTGTTTCCCCTGCCATAACCCCTCACATTAGATTACTGCAACACTGTTTCCCCTGCCATAACCCCTCACACTAGACTACTGCAACACTGTTTCCCCTGCCATAACCCCTCACACTAGACTACTGCAATACTGTTTCCCCTGCCATAACCCCTCACACTAGACTACTGCAACACTGTTTCCCCTGCCATAACCCCTCACACTAGACTACTGCAACACTGTTTCCCCTGCCATAACCCCTCACACTAGACTACTGCCATAACCCCTCACACTAGACTACTGTAATACTGTTACCCCTGCCATAACCCCTCACACTAGACTACTGCCATAACCCCTCACAATAGACTACTGCATCATTGTTTCCCCTGCCATAACCCCTCACACTAGACTACTGCAAAACTGTTTCCCCTGCCATAACCCCTCACACTAGACTACTGCCATAACCCCTCACACTAGACTACTGTAATACTGTTTCCCCTGCCATAACCCCTCACACTAGACTACTGCAACACTGTTTCCCCTGCCATAACCCCTCACACTAGACTACTGTAAGACTGTTTCCCCTGCCATAACCCCTCACACTAGACTACTGCCATAACCCCTCACACTAGACTACTGTAACACTGTTTCCCCTGCCATAACCCCTCACATTAGATTACTGCAAAACTGTTTCCCCTGCCATAACCCCTCGCACTAGACTACTGTAACACTGTTTCCCCTGCCATAACCCCTCACACTAGACTACTGTAACACTGTTTCCCTGCCATAACCCCTCACACTAGACTACTGTCATAACCCCTCACACTACACGACTGCAACACTGTTCCCCCTGCCATAACCCCTCACACTAGACTACTGTAACACCGTTTCCCCTGCCATAACCCCTCACATTAGATTACTGCAACACTGTTTCCCCTGCCATAACCCCTCACACTAGACTACTGCAACACTGTTTCCCCTGCCATAACCCCTCACACTAGACTACTGCAATACTGTTTCCCCTGCCATAACCCCTCACACTAGACTACTGCAACACTGTTTCCCCTGCCATAACCCCTCACACTAGACTACTGTAAGACTGTTTCCCCTGCCATAACCCCTCACACTAGACTACTGCCACAACCCCTCACACTAGACTACTGTAACACTGTTTCCCCTGCCATAACCCCTCACATTAGATTACTGCCACACTGTTTCCCCTGCCATAACCCCTCACACTAGACTACTGTAATACTGTTTCCCCTGCCATAACCCCTCACACTAGACTACTGTAAGACTGTTTCCCCTGCCATAACCCCTCACACTAGACTACTGCCACAACCCCTCACACTAGACTACTGTAACACTGTTTCCCCTGCCATAACCCCTCACACTAGACTACTGCCATAACCCCTCACACTACACGACTGCAACACTGTTTCCCCTGCCATAACCCCTCACATTAGATTACTGCAACACTGTTTCCCCTGCCATAACCCCTCACACTACACGACTGCAACACTGTTCCCCCTGCCATAACCCCTCACACTAGACTACTGTAACACTGTTTCCCCTGCCATAACCCCTCACATTAGATTACTGCAACACTGTTTCCCCTGCCATAACCCCTCACACTAGACTACTGCAACACTGTTTCCCCTGCCATAACCCCTCACACTAGACTACTGCAATACTGTTTCCCCTGCCATAACCCCTCACACTAGACTACTGCAACACTGTTTCCCCTGCCATAACCCCTCACACTTGACTACTGTAATACTGTTTCCCCTGCCATAACCCCTCACACTAGACTACTGCTACACTGTTTCCCCTGCCATAACCCCTCACACTAGACTACTGTAATACTGTTTCCCCTGCCATAACCCCTCACATTAGATTACTGCAACACTGTTTCCCCTGCCATAACCCCTCACACTAGACTACTGTAACACTGTTTCCCCTGCCATAACCCCTCACATTAGATTACTGCAACACTGTTTCCCCTGCCATAACCCCTCACACTAGACTACTGCAACACTGTTTCCCCTGACATAACCCCTCACACTAGACTACTGCAATACTGTTTCCCCTGCCATAACCCCTCACACTAGACTACTGCAACACTGTTTCCCCTGCCATAACCCCTCACATTAGATTACTGCAACACTGTTTCCCCTGCCATAACCCCTCACACTACACGACTGCAACACTGTTCCCCCTGCCATAACCCCTCACACTAGACTACTGTAACACTGTTTCCCCTGCCATAACCCCTCACATTAGATTACTGCAACACTGTTTCCCCTGCCATAACCCCTCACACTAGACTACTGCAACACTGTTTCCCCTGCCATAACCCCTCACACTAGACTACTGCAATACTGTTTCCCCTGCCATAACCCCTCACACTAGACTACTGCAACACTGTTTCCCCTGCCATAACCCCTCACACTTGACTACTGTAATACTGTTTCCCCTGCCATAACCCCTCACACTAGACTACTGCTACACTGTTTCCCCTGCCATAACCCCTCACACTAGACTACTGTAATACTGTTTCCCCTGCCATAACCCCTCACATTAGATTACTGCAACACTGTTTCCCCTGCCATAACCCCTCACACTAGACTACTGTAACACTGTTTCCCCTGCCATAACCCCTCACATTAGATTACTGCAACACTGTTTCCCCTGCCATAACCCCTCACACTAGACTACTGCAACACTGTTTCCCCTGTCATAACCCCTCACACTAGACTACTGCAATACTGTTTCCCCTGCCATAACCCCTCACACTAGACTACTGCAACACTGTTTCCCCTGCCATAACCCCTCACACTAGACTACTGCAACACTGTTTCCCCTGCCATAACCCCTCACACTAGACTACTGCAATACTGTTTCCCCTGCCATAACCCCTCACACTAGACTACTGCAACACTGTTTCCCCTGCCATAACCCCTCACACTAGACTACTGTAAGACTGTTTCCCCTGCCATAACCCCTCACACTAGACTACTGCCACAACCCCTCACACTAGACTACTGTAACACTGTTTCCCCTGCCATAACCCCTCACATTAGATTACTGCCACACTGTTTCCCCTGCCATAACCCCTCACACTAGACTACTGTAATACTGTTTCCTCTGCCATAACCCCTCACACTAGACTACTGTAACACTGTTTCCCCTGCCATAACCCCTCACACTAGACTACTGCCATAACCCCTCACACTACACGACTGCAACACTGTTCCCCCTGCCATAACCCCTCACACTAGACTACTGTAACACTGTTTCCCCTGCCATAACCCCTCACATTAGATTACTGCAACACTGTTTCCCCTGCCATAACCCCTCACACTAGACTACTGCAACACTGTTTCCCCTGCCATAACCCCTCACACTAGACTACTGCAATACTGTTTCCCCTGCCATAACCCCTCACACTAGACTACTGCAACACTGTTTCCCCTGCCATAACCCCTCACACTAGACTACTGCAACACTGTTTCCCCTGCCATAACCCCTCACACTAGACTACTGCCATAACCCCTCACACTAGACTACTGTAATACTGTTTCCCCTGCCATAACCCCTCACACTAGACTACTGCCATAACCCCTCACAATAGACTACTGCATCATTGTTTCCCCTACCATAACCCCTCACACTAGACTACTGCAAAACTGTTTCCCCTGCCATAACCCCTCACACTAGACTACTGCCATAACCCCTCACACTAGACTACTGTAATACTGTTTCCCCTGCCATAACCCCTCACACTAGACTACTGCAATACTGTTTCCCCTGCCATAACCCCTCACACTAGACTACTGTAAGACTGTTTCCCTTGCCATAACCCCTCACACTAGACTACTGCCATAACCCCTCACACTAGACTACTGTAACACTGTTTCCCCTGCCATAACCCCTCACATTAGATTACTGCAAAACTGTTTCCCCTGCCATAACCCCTCACACTAGACTACTGTAACACTGTTTCCCCTGCCATAACCCCTCACACTAGACTACTGTAACACTGTTTCCCTGCCATAACCCCTCACACTAGACTACTGTCATAACCCCTCACACTACACGACTGCAACACTGTTCCCCCTGCCATAACCCCTCACACTAGACTACTGTAACACCGTTTCCCCTGCCATAACCCCTCACATTAGATTACTGCAACACTGTTTCCCCTGCCATAACCCCTCACACTAGACTACTGCAACACTGTTTCCCCTGCCATAACCCCTCACACTAGACTACTGCAATACTGTTTCCCCTGCCATAACCCCTCACACTAGACTACTGCAACACTGTTTCCCCTGCCATAACCCCTCACACTAGACTACTGTAAGACTGTTTCCCCTGCCATAACCCCTCACACTAGACTACTGCCACAACCCCTCACACTAGACTACTGTAACACTGTTTCCCCTGCCATAACCCCTCACATTAGATTACTGCCACACTGTTTCCCCTGCCATAACCCCTCACACTAGACTACTGTAATACTGTTTCCCCTGCCATAACCCCTCACACTAGACTACTGTAAGACTGTTTCCCCTGCCATAACCCCTCACACTAGACTACTGCCACAACCCCTCACACTAGACTACTGTAACACTGTTTCCCCTGCCATAACCCCTCACACTAGACTACTGCCATAACCCCTCACACTACACGACTGCAACACTGTTCCCCCTGCCATAACCCCTCACACTAGACTACTGTAACACTGTTTCCCCTGCCATAACCCCTCACATTAGATTACTGCAACACTGTTTCCCCTGCCATAACCCCTCACACTAGACTACTGCAACACTGTTTCCCCTGCCATAACCCCTCACACTAGACTACTGCAATACTGTTTCCCCTGCCATAACCCCTCACACTAGACTACTGCAACACTGTTTCCCCTGCCATAACCCCTCACACTAGACTACTGCAACACTGTTTCCCCTGCCATAACCCCTCACACTAGACTACTGCCATAACCCCTCACACTAGACTACTGTAATACTGTTTCCCCTGCCATAACCCCTCACACTAGACTACTGCCATAACCCCTCACAATAGACTACTGCATCATTGTTTCCCCTGCCATAACCCCTCACACTAGACTACTGCAAAACTGTTTCCCATGCCATAACCCCTCACACTAGACTACTGCCATAACCCCTCACACTTGACTACTGTAATACTGTTTCCCCTGCCATAACCCCTCACACTAGACTACTGCTACACTGTTTCCCCTGCCATAACCCCTCACACTAGACTACTGTAATACTGTTTCCCCTGCCATAACCCCTCACATTAGATTACTGCAACACTGTTTCCCCTGCCATAACCCCTCACACTAGACTACTGTAACACTGTTTCCCCTGTCATAACCCCTCACACTAGACTTCTGTAACACTGTTTCCCCTGCCATAACCCCTCACATTAGATTACTGCAACACTGTTTCCCCTGCCATAACCCCTCACACTAGACTACTGTAACACTGTTTCCCCTGCCATAACCCCTCACACTAGACTACTGTAACACTGTTTCCCCTGATATAACCCCTCACACTAGACTACTGCCATAACCCCTCACACTAGACTACTGTAACACTGTTTCCCCTGCCATAACCCCTCACATTAGACTACTGCAACACTGTTTCCCCTGCCATAACCCCTCACACTAGACTACTGCAACATTGTTTCCCCTGCCATAACCCCTCACACTAGACTACTGCAACACTGTTTCCCCTGCCATAACCCCTCACACTAGACTACTGCAACACTTTTTCCCCTGCCATAACCCCTCACACTAGACTACTCACACTAGACTACTGCAACACTGTTTCCCCTGCCATTACCTCTCACACTAGACTACTGCAACACTGTTTTTGGATATTGATTATCGATTGGTCACAGAAATTCCAAAATATGTTTAGAGTTTTTAGTTCAGATTACTTGTTTGCAATATGTGATCTATTAGTCTGAGAGCTTCATAAGCTGTTTATTCGATTGTGGGGTTTGAATAGTGTGAGAAGACAACATATTTGGTGAGAATCATAACATACTATTTTATTTTGTACCCTATCTCAAGGGGGCACTAGCCTACATTGGGTGTACCTGCGTCGTTCTGGTATTGGTTCCGACCAACATTTTCGCTTATGAATCGATCTGTTGACACCATACTGTAGATCAAAATGGCTTTCATTAAGCGGTTGCCCTGATACAGGAGTATTTTTCTCTTGCCTGTGTAAAGCAGGATGTGAAATCTGACACCACTTGAAGCTGGGATGTCCCTCCTACCATTTCATTTGCTCTTGCGACTGTCCATCAACTCCTGGCTGAACTCTACGTCACAGCCACTAACAACGCATATGCCTGGAATCCTTACACCATAGCGCAGCAGGTGAGAGTGGTTCCGTCACTGTAGCCCATTCAGAGATTGATTTATAGCCAGTAATCTAAAATAATGAATAGATTGTTATACAAAAAACACTTTCTGTTTTTCAGGAAGACAAGCTAAAGCTCTGTGAGATGTTCACAGTGATGGGGGCAGATGTTTTGATTGAGAGACCTTTAGAAAATATGCAAATTTTCTCTATCACTAAATATACAAATATGTATTTTACAGTTATAAGGAAGGTGAACTCTTATAGTTAGTCATTGTATAATTTGATTATACTATATTTAGAAAGCATGTGAGTTATGTCAAGCCTTATTCATACAGATTTGTTGAATAGGAAATACATCATATAACAGATTTCATATTTACACGGTGTACTTGAACTTGTGTCCTCAAAAGTGACTACACCTCAGCAATTTATAACTATTTGTTACCAGAGAAGTCCGATTTGAACCTTTCTTAGATATGCAGCATTAGTATGCTCTCATGATAAATAATTACATACATTACATTTAGTTTCATTCAACTGGTTTTTAATCTGCAGGTATTCTTCTGCTATTTATTCTGTTATTATTTTCTGATTATAATTATGTCTCATCTTTTAACTAAATGCAATCTATTAGCTTCCAAAATGTAAGTAGGTATATCTAGCTGTCCGATAACACATTCTGATGGAATGGCTTGTCCTGCACTTTGTAAAAACCCAGAATGCATTGATTGAATGTTGGAAAAAGATCTTGGTTCCTTTCTAAACATAGACATGTGAATGATATGCATAGGGGACTCGGACCACAAAATAGATGAAGTGAACCTGCAAAAGAATTGAGTCCTCATTCAAATTCAAGAGCAGTGTGAATACCAAGAGAACCTCTTTTGCTTTTTTTGACCCCAGAGTTCAATTTAAAAAGTACTGAGATCGGTTATTTTTTAAAGATGACACTATGTGAAAACACACTTAGATTGTGTGTTGTTGAGCGATGGGAGTGGGAGTCGGGTGAGAGGAGGTGGGGGGGTTGGGGAGGGGGTGGAGATGAACCCTATCTTGTTGTTGCCAAAAGCAGGAGAGCAATGATATTGTGGGAAAATGAGAGGCTGCCATATGTGTTCTCTTTGTCTCCAGCAGATAGGCAGTGAGAGCTTTGAAGTGCGGATTGGCCCAGTGGGGTGCTAGCTTCTGTAGAGACGAGATGCTAAACGCTAAGGATGAGAAGGACACGAGGTACTCTATTACCAATACAGGAGCAAAGAGAAAAAAGCAAATCCAATGATAATGTACATCTGTTCCAGCGTATTTATGGGGCTTTGAAATGTTTTTCATGCGGGATAAGTGGGCCCCTATTTCTTGCAGCATATCAGAACTTCAAAGCCCAGATTCACAGGATAATGCAAATTATTGGAATACGCTGGTTTCTGCTGATTCAAGAGCATGAAAAAAGAGAAGAAAAAGAATGAAAGCTAATTAGTGTGGCAGCCTTTCATGTGTAGGAAAGAAAGGGTAAAAAAATAAAGCCACTTCAATAATTGTCAAGTTCATTGAATTAAGGAGCTGACAAAGTGCTAAAGTTAAAGCTGTCTGCCCCTGTAATCAGTCACTGGCACTGAATATCACTTTTCGCTGTCTGTTGACATTTGCACCGGGACTCACTTGTTAAAAATTTGATGAGATGACAATTGGATGGATTAAACAGCCGTCCCTGTAATCACTCGGTGGGTGTGTGGTGTGTACGTGTGTGGTGAAGAGGCGGCATCGCCCCCTCATCTCTGATCCTACAGTGTTGATCGTGGGTCATCACTGTTAGCCCTGACCTAGCCTCATCCACCAGCCGGCTCGTTAGCAATTAGCCTGGGACAAGGTTAGGTTCTTCAACCGATCGCTGCCCACACCTGCCCGCCCGTCCAGCATCACTATTCTGAACGGTTCTGACTTAGAATATGTGGACAACTACAAATATATAGGTGTCTGATTAGACCGTAAACTCTCCTTCCAGACTCACATTAAGCATCTCCAATCCAAAATTAAATATAGAATTGGCCTCCTATTTCGCAACAAAGCATCCTTCACTCATACTGCCAAAAATATGCTCGTAAAACTGACCATCCTACCGATCCTCGACTTCGGCGACATCATTTACAAAATAGCCTCCAACACTCTACTCAGCAAATTGGATGCAGTCTATCACAGTGCCATCCGTTTTGTCACCAAAGCCCTATATACCACCCACCACTGCGACCTGTATGCTTTCGTTGGCTGGCCCTCGCTTCATGTTCGTTGCCAAACCCACTGGCTCCAGATCATCTATAAGTCTTTGCTAGGTAAAGCCCTGCCTTATCTCAGCTCACTGGTCACCATAGCAGCACCCACCCGTAGCACGCGCTCCAGCAGGTATATCTCACTGGTCACCCACAAAGCCAATTCCTCGTTCGGCCACCTTTCCTTCCAGTTCTCTGTTGCCAATGACTGGAACGAACTGCAAAAATCACTGAAGCTGGAGACTCATATCTCCCTCTCTAGCTTTAAGCAAAAGCTGTCAGAGCAGTTCACAGATCACTGAACCTGTACATAGCTCATCTGTAAATAGGCCATCCAACTACCTCATCCCCATACTGTTATTTATTTTATTTATTTTGCTCCTTTGCACCCCAGTATCTCTACTTGCACACTCATCTTCTGCACATGTATCACTCCAGTGTTTAATTGCTATATTGTAATTATTTCGCCACTATGGCCTATTTATTGCCTTACCTCCCTTATCCTACCTCATTTGCACACATTGTATATAGACTTTTCTATTGTATTATTGACTGTATGTTTGTTTATTACATGTGTAACTCTGTGTTGTTGTTTGTGTCGCACTGCTTTGCTTTATCTTGGCCAGGTCGCAGTTGTAAATGAGAACCTGTTCTCAACTAGCCTACTTGGTTAAATAAAGGTAAAATAATATATATATATATATTTTTTTAAATAGCCGGTACCTGTTCTCCAGCTCTGAGCACACGCTTAGCTGTCACTCATAGAAAGGGAGGTGAAGTCATTTATTAATGTCTTTGGACCAAAGATGCAGTATGTGAACATTTTCAAATCACAATGAGTTTTCCACCTTTAAACAATCAGAATACACTTTTCTCTAAATTCCCAATATTTTAATGCAAGATGCAAGGATGATGGATGTTTAATCAGTATGAAAAGTAAGCGCCCAATCGTCACAGTATTAAGTAAATGGTCCAGGAGACTCACTCAGTCAGTCAGTACAGTAATAATAACATTTCCACAGGTTTGCTTGCCGTTGGATTTTCCAGCCACTAAGGATATGTTTGTAATGGAGGAAGCCTGATTGCTAATGAACTCTGCTGTGGTGAATTATTCAGTGTCTGGGAGGATGGAGGGTGCCAGTAGCTTCAGGCCTTTTATATCCAACAGACTGTAATTGCCGCTTTTAGATTGGAAATTACTCTTGATTTGAAAAGGAAAAAAAATCAACAGATCTCAGCACACAGATCAAAGCAGAAAATCAATGTAGATGCACTTGTTGTCTGTGTGTTGAGGTGTGGTTGGCTGGTGGGAGGGGTGGAGGGGGCGGCCTAGCCTTCACAACCCCAGCCTCTAGTAATCCAGCCTGCCCTGCCTCCCTGCTCCATCTTCCCAGGAGTGAGGGTCTGCAGTCTACACACATGGCCAACAAACTGGCCTTTTGCCCAATTTCCCAGCAATGTTTTAGATTAAAGATGGCCGCAAGCTAGTCAAGAAGAACACCTACTTTCTCCTTTTATATCTGTGATTTTTGCATCAGATTTAAAGGCTTCTCTTCTGTCACAAACAGGAAAAACAAAAAAACATTTGTCATTTCCACAAGCTTACAGATCCTTTGAAAAAACTGCAAATTACTGCAACATTCGATTGAAAGGTAACAACTGGTTTAGATTGGTCCCAGATGGACGAGTGCGTGCGTCTGTGTCTGTGCACGCCATGTGTATTTCCTGTTACATGGCATCATTACTGGATTCTGGAGCAACATATTATGTACCGCAAGCTGGCATTGCATGTAATCAGTAACTATTTTATGACTGAGTATGATGATTGAAATAGTCTGCTTTGTGACTGTTTGTTTTAGTTTAAATACAATGAAATGATCAAATTGTGTAGGTTAGGTTGTAGGGGAGACACCAATATGATTACAGCAGTGTGAGGAGAAATAACCTTAGATTATGGGAGAAACAGACAGAGACACTACATAAACACAATATGACATTTGAAATGTCTCTATTCCTTTGGAACTTTTGTGAGCAACGTTTACTGTTTATTTTTTATATTTTAGGATCTATTTCACTTGCTTTGGCAATGTAAACATATGTTTCCCATGCCAAAAAGCCCTTTGAATTGAATTAACCATCTGCTATGATGTCTTGTCTCTAACGAATGCAAACTTGAGTTTTCTGTGTTTGTTGGATCTGCAAAGGAAGGACTTGCAAAGTAAGGGACTGCAAAGGAAATACTTGCCATGGACAGGAAAAACAGAACAGAGGTTGGACATTAAGAAGAAGAACCCTTCTCAAACTTAAAGAGAGTGAGCTAGTTGGAGATGAATAGCAGCCAGCCTGCTCCCTCCAAAAAGTTGCTGCATTGGTTTTAGTAGATCATTGAGGTTCTTTCTTTTTGCAACATCAAAGGCAGCTCTTCCTCTTTGAAGTGGCAGCATGCTGTTAAAGGTACAGCATGAATGGAGAGATGTCAAGCTGCAAGGTGCCTCTGTAGTTTACGTTGAGTGCTGCAGATGAAAGGAGCAAACAGAGTTTGATAATGAATGTCCAACAAGTACGACCCATCTCAGACAGCACGCGCTCAGCGGGGGCCCCAGTGCTAACCTTGAGCGGCCGTGCCCACCGCACCCCAAACCTCGGCCAGGCAGGCAGGCAGGCACTGGAGAGGAGACCAGACTCTCCTTCTGTTTTCGACTTTGCTGGCGCCCGAAAAAAGATCCTTCGTCTATCAGATGTGAGCTTTAATCTTCCTGTCAATTAAATCCCGATTGACACCCACACTTGCGGCCACACACACACACACACACACACACACACACACTTGCTCTGTTCCCTTTAAAAGCGGTTCTATCTGGTTCTTCTTTTAAGTTCCTCGCTCACCGGCCTTGGAGAGAACTAACTAATTGGACACCAATCTTATCAACATATGAGTCAATAGGAGACAGAAAAACAGTCTCCCATTCTTACCATTATTACAGCAAAGCCTGTTGCCAATTAACCTCTCCATAATTTGACTGTGAGAATAATGTACCCACCTGTATCTTCCATCCCCCTCGCTCTCATTAGAGTGGCTTAGTTAGTCTGTCTAAGGAAGCTGTTATTATTTTGATTAACACACACACCTTAGATTTAATCTTCCAGATTTCCATGAATTTCAGCAGAGCTCAACTCTCTTTTTTAAGTGAGGACCCACTACACTGTATTTAATGGTTGAATTTTTATCAACACACCACAAGTTCTCATTGCAGGGATTTAAAGAACCAATGAATTTCAGCAGTCCATGAAGTTTAATAGGATGATGCATACTCTGACCTCACAGTGCACTCAGAGAAAGAAAATAAAAGAAAGATGGCCGCTTGACATTTACAGCTATTGATGATGGCTAAGGAACCATGGAGCCTATTTACAGACAGGTAGTAATAGGTACCAGTCAGAGATAGTCTACAGTACATTCCTGTCCAAACACTGATAAGGAAATAGAGAATGTCTCTGTGACTGATCCTATCAGGTTATGGATGGACCTACTCTACCCTCCCAGTCCTATCCTTATCTGACTGATCTAACACCAAGCAAGAGCGTTCCAGATTTATTTTGAAGTCACATCCACAATCACACATCTTGTATTTCAATATCTTAGTATTCAAAACAACTCCTAGCCTACATTTTTTCTTTCACATTACGTGCACACTCAATGCACCTGGCCTACCGTTAAGCTCACCACATGTTTTTGATATCTTATGAGCAGAAAAATGCATGATGATGAAACGACTGTGCTGAACTACGTTATTCACCGCCATAGGCCTGCAATGGCTGGGCTGGGCTATGTTATTCATAGCCATCAAGGTTAAAATGGCTGTGTGGAGTTAAGTTATTTAGTGCTTTGCAGCTGCTTTAGTGCAGCTCAGGGAACTGAATTGAGTCCATATGGAGCAGGACCTTACTTTAATGTCCAATAAACCACATGCTGATGAACATTTCCGCCATGTCGGGTTTGGCTGGGGCTCTCTGTGGGTATTGTGGAAAAATGAACATTATCTCCCTCTAAAATCCCCCTCTTTCTCTCTCTCGTTCTCTTTCACAGGGTGATCTGGAGGACCATAGAAACTTGGAGTCCCATCGCTGTCTTGATTCCCCTTTACTGGTCCATTGCTCAGGTCCAGGGATCTGTATGTAGCTGGATACATAGTGTGGGTGGAACAAGCCAGAGGCTACAGTACATATCTGAAGGAGTCCCAGGCTTGGCTGTTCATAGACATGTCAGTCTGTCACTGGGTGTCCATTGCAGAGCTCACAGGCCAGCACCACATCGTCAGATCAACATCAGTTTGACCTTTCATTACAACCAATGACCCAGAGCATAGGAGCTTGGTGGTGACTGGTGTGTCAAGACATTTGCACCCAGACACTAGTCCTTACTATCTTTTTACACTAAAGAACAAGCATAACAGTGACAGCTAGATCCTAGCTCTTCTGTCATCTGACTCCCTGTTTGTTTGTCCAGAGATTTCTAATTGGCACGAGAGATACAATTAGCTCCAAGACGATATCAGCAGGACTGTATAGACTCCAAACAATTTTGGGATTTTTTTTCCACCCCTTAATCATCAGCCACACAATGCAGCCAGACTCTCTGTAACATATCTGTGAAAAACATTATTATACGTCTGGGCAAGATTCAAGAAGTTGTCCTGCACCGTTGGAGACCCATATAGACCCAAGGATCACCTCATCACTGAGGGAGGAAGTTAGTAGGAATGGTCTGTACTCTGTAGAGACTTGGCTAGCATCATTGCTCCTGGAATGGATATGGTTTCAGCTATAAGTGTAGAAGAAATCCTGTATATTACTCTATAAGATGTATTTTGTCTGCTTTCTAAATTTTTTACACAAATCTTAAAGCTGTGTCTACAGTCACAGTGCATCATTTAGAAAATGCAAAGACTGTGTATGAACAACACAATAACATCTATACGTACCACATCCAGGAATTCACAATAAACAACTTTTCATTAAAAGCACAGTGTAAAAGTTGATTGAAATTTACTCAGACCAGGCCACAACCGCCTAGTTCATATCACAGAACTTTAGATATAGCAATAACTACGCTGTGCTGGTTGGATAAAGACAATTGTGTGACACTCTGCTACTCCCTGTGGTAGGATTGTCTCCTTGTCAGATTTAGGAAAAAACTGACTTTAAAATCATACACCCCAGTCTGTCTTTCATTACATACTTCCTTTGTCTGACTTTTGAAGGTTTCGCCCTCAGAACATAATAAAAAACACAATGAACTAATCATGGCACACAGGAGGAAACAATATGAATATAATAATAATAAAATAACAGACAGTCCCCCCCCCAAAAAAAATGTTCCGCTGGTATTTTATTTCTCAGATCAAAGAATGCATGAGGAGTAGATGGCAATCAGAATGCTGCTGTTTCCACGGTTGTGTTTTTATGAGATTACATCAGAAACACAGCATGTGAGCATGATGCATAGATACATGCTCCCTATGGCTAAACTATTCATTTCCCCCACACCTCCACTGCATACTGTTAGTATTCATTAGTATTTTAGTATTTTATTGTTGTTGGAGGAAACAGCATTACAATTTCCACCTGAGCTGTTTTATTTAGAATGAGTTGTCAAAGCACAGCCAATTAATCATCATCTCATGTCAAATGATTTCCCAATTTAGATGAATGACAATTAACTGGTTAAATGTCTTGGTAAATGATCACAGTGAACCCTGCAGACAGAGTTATGATGTGGATGAAGAAAGCATCCCTATATCTGATCATTTGTGCATCAGTCATTTCTGTGATTGAGTCCTGTAGAATGTTTGAAGCTTATAGATAATAGAAAGTGATGGATGAAAGGTTAGTGTCAGGGGAATCTAAAGAAAATGTGTCATAGGAAAACGGTAAGAGATGGGGCCTCACAGTCCAGTCTCGTCAACAGATAGCATGCTCTAATTTACACAACAGTTCCCTCAAGTGGTTGCATTAGACCACTACAGCATATATTATTGGGTATGACAATTTGACTGGCACCCTAATCTGTGCTACACATCTCCTAGGACCTAGCAGAATTATGTGAGGTCCTTCACGTTATGCATTTAAAACTACTTTAGCTACTCAATGATCATTTGGGTACTAATTATGTGTTTGTTGTTAGACGTTTCCTCTTTATAACAGCTTGTTTTTGAGGAACACATTCCCAAAACGACCTTCAAAAAAGATGTGGCCTCTAGTCTGAGCTAATGCCTTTCCTATATCCATGGTTCAGAATACCAGCAGTGATGTCCTCTTACAATATGAGGGGAACTCACAAAAAATTATTGAATCAAAGTAAGCAAAGACTGAAACAAGCAAGCTTTAAATCAAAACTCTCTTGAATGAACAATGCTCACCTTTCAAATCAAATGTACAGCAGTTAAGGCCTAGATTCAATCAGATCAAGTGTAAACCCTCGCAAGCAGACACCCTCATAGCTGATGTTTTGGCGTTTTTTTTGACACTGATGGTTTCTCGGAACTGATGACGTTTATGGTTGTGACTCGATTATAGTGGCAGGTTAGGAGAATTATGTTAAGGTTAGGAAAAGGGTTAGGGTTAGGCCAAGCTAAAATGCTGTACTCCATTTAGCCACAACTGTAGAAAACATAAATTCCAAGAAACCATCAGTGTCACCACAATGGGAGCCGCTTGTGGACTTGATGACAGCTTTTTAGGCTTACCTCTAACCCTTGCTCATAAGAACACTATAGTTATCCATTTACCATTACTCCAAATCTACCATCTACAAATGGATTATAAGAGATGTGCACTTCATATATAGCCACATTTTAGTGCTGCTATGGTGCTGATCTAAGTTCAGGTCCCCATGTCCATGGAATCTGATATTCATTATGACCTAAAAGGCTAAACTGATCCTAGATCATTAGTCCTACTCTGAGTCGCTTCATTAATGTAGGCACATGGCTCATGTTGTACTCTCATTAAAGAGAAACAATGGAACAACTTTAATGTTCAACTTTAATGTTTAATGTTTTGGGGATTGTTTTTCCTCTCTTATATTTTGTTGAAAGGACGTTTATCCTGGGCTGTGTCCCGACTCTGTACTGGTGGCTTTTGCCCAGTTGGGTTTCCTTGTTCCCTGCCTAGTGTTTGGCATTTTTGGACTCGGTAACAAATAAACGTTCTACTACGTACATTTGGTCTACTGCGCCTGACTTCACCCCTCCTTCACTTCTAGTGCATCGTGACAATTTATAAACCTTCCATATGTCATAATGTAGCTGTTCTACCAACCTGCCATTTGTTATTATTGTATTGACCAAAAGAAGGAAGACCCAGGAAATGTAATAAGAAAACGAACAGAACAATAGGGTTGCTGCTCCTGCTAGGACCCCTAATAACATGTAACTCACATTAGGGTACATCATGTCAAACAGTTTTTAATTACACAAATAAATTCATTGGTGTGACATATGTGTAGGCATATATGTCATAGGGGTCGTTGAATGGAGACCAAGGCGCAGCGTGTATAGTGCTCATTCTGTTTCTTTAATGAATACACTTAAACAACAAAAAAACAAAACGACAAAATGACCAACAACAGTCCCGTCAGGTACTCTACACTAAACGGAAACAACCACCCACAAAACCCCATGAAAAACAGGCTGCCTAAGTATGGCTTCCAATCAGAGACAATGATAGACAGCTGCCTCTGATTGGAAACCATACCTGGCCACAACATAGAAAATGACAACATAGAATGAAACTCTAGACAACCCACATAGAAAACAGAAAACCCAAAACACATAGACGAAACACCCCCCTGTCACGCCCTGACCAATCTACTAGGGAAAAATGACCTCATACCAGGGTCAGGACGTGACATAAAGGCCTAAAAAATATATATATATATATATATATTTAGGGGGTGGATCAGCTTTAATATTGCGGATAGATTGTCGCTTCCATCAATGTAGTTGTCTGCATCATTTCTAATCCCCCATATATTTTTTGGGTAAATATAACGTTCAAAAGTTTGGGGTCACTTTTTTGTCTATTAAAATAACATAAAATTCATCAGAAATACAGTGTAGACATTGTTAATGTTGTAAATGATTATTGTAGCTGGAAACAGCTGACTTTAAGGGAATATCTACACAGGCGTACAGTGGCCCATTATCAGCAACCATCACTCTTGTGTTTCAATTGCATGTTGTGTTAGCTAATCCAAGTTTATAATTTTAAAAGGCTAATTGATCATTAGAAAACCCCGTTGCAATTATGTTAGCACAGCTGAAAACTGTTGTCCTGATTAAAGAAGCAATAAAACTGGCCTTCTTTAGACTAGTTGAGTATCTGGAGCATCAGCATTTGTGGGTTCGATTACAGGCTCAAAATGGGCAGAAACAAAGAACTTTCTTCTGAAACTTGTCAGTCTATTCTTGTTCTGAGAAATGAAGACTATTCCATGCGAGAATTTGCCAAGAAACTGAAGATCTCGTACAACGCTGTGTACTATTCCCTTCACAGAACAGCGCAAATTGGCTCTAACCAGAATAGAAAGAGGAGCTGGAGGCCTCGGTGCACAACTGAGCAAGAGGACAAGTACATTAGAGTGTCTAGTTTGAGAAACAGATGCCTCACACGTCCTCAACTGGCAGCTTCATTAAATAGTACCCGCAAAACACCAGACAGAGTTGCAAAGAAAAAGCCATATCTCAGACTGACCAATAAAAAGAAAAGAGTAAGAAGGGTAAAAGAACACTGGACAGAGGAACTCTGCCTAGTAAGCCAGCATCCCGGAGTCGCCTCTTCACTGTTGACGTTGAGACTGGTGTTTTGCGGGTACTATTTAATGAAACTAAATAGTGAGCACAACTGACTCATTACCTCAGCCCTGAGAGCCAAAACGAGTTCATAAGAATATGTGGTCAAAGGGTTTTGAAAACAATACTTTATGAAAGAGAAGATGCAATCTATTACTCAGTTAAATGTGTTGCAACTCCAGACATTTCCCATACTGAGCAACATGTATTATTGGTGAAATATGTACACAAAGATAAAGTTCAGGGAACAGGTGAATGGAAATAACGGAATGTTTTCTTGAACTTAAAGACTTTTCTAGAAAGACAGGCAGTGACATTTCTGAAATGATTGTGAGTGCATTGGAAGGGCATGGTATTGACATAGCAGATTGCCATGGTCAAGGCTATGACAATGGTGCAAGTATGTCAGGCAAAGTGAAGGAAGTTTAAGCACACATACTGCAAAAGAATCCACTGGCCACATACTAACCTTGTGCCTCCCATACTCTTAATCTTGTGGGTGTACATGCAGCTCAGTCGTGCCCAGAAGTATCGTCTTTACAATCTGTTCATTGCCAGCCCAGAGCGATGGGCCATTCTCAAAGAAAAGACTGGCTGCTGTCTTAACCGTCTTTCAGACATGCGATGGAGTGCGCGTATTGCTGCGGTCCGACCAGTGGCAACTTGCTGTCTATCATCAAGGCCCTAGACATGCTTTTTGCTACCTGCAGCCTGATAAACAAAGCCAAATCTGAGGCAAAAGTCTGAAAAGCTACTTCATGTCTTTCAAGGCAATCTTCCTGCTCACTTTCTGGGTAAAAGTTTTGCAGTGTATTACAGCCTTCTTCGTTCCCCTTGGACCTCTCAAAGATAACGTACATTATTATGCTGATGTCCGGAAGGGCACTCGCCTGGGCCACGGCGGTGTGGGAGCAACAATCCGCTTTCTGCCTCAGTCTGGAGGTATTCGTGGCGGATGTGAGAAAAGTTTTCGAGGCTCCGGTGTCCAGGAAAGAGGCTGCCTGGAAGTTACACCAGCTTCGACTATGAGGTGGAGTTCCGCACGCTAGCAGCAGAGGGTACCTGGAACCCGGAAGCGCTGTTCGACACGTTCCTGCACAGATTATCGGAGGAGGTAAAGGATGAGCTGGCAGCCGGAGAACTACCGATGGATCTTGACTCACTCATTGCTTTAACCATCCAGATCCATGGTCGGCTACGGGAACACAGGAGGGAGAAGAGGTCCGATTGCGGCCCCAATCACTCACTCAGGGATCCCACCTTGCATCTGATGAATTCCGTAAGTCCCCGGTGTCTACGTCCCCGAGAGGATCCGGGCTTACCCCAGTCCCTCCAAGAGCCTCTGGAGACTGCCGATTCACCTCTTCCCAAGCCGATGCAGCTCGGCAGGGCTAGGCTGTCTCCAGCCGAACACGTACACAGACTTCTGACCCAGAGTTGTTTGTATTGAGGTACTGCCGTTCATTATGCGTCTACCTGTCCCTTCAAGAGACCTAGCTCATTCGTAGGAGTGAGTACTCTGGTGGGCCTTAAAGATCATTTTTCATCTCCCCTTGCTCGCCCCCCTCTCCATGCCATCCTGTGGTGGAGCGACCAGTCCAAGTCTCTCCAGGTACTCATCGACTCGGGGGCCGATGTGAGTCTCATGGACGTTACACTGGCATCCGAGCTGGGCATCCCCACTCAATCCCTCTCCATTCCCATGGGTGTTAGAGCGCTGGATGGGCGCTCTATAGGCCGGGTCACCCACCAAACCACCCCCTTCAACCTACGAGTGTCGGGGAACCACAGCGAGATGATCCAATTCCTGCTGGTTGAGTCTCGACAGTTTCCCGTGGTATTGGGATTATCTTGGCTCCAGCAACACAATCCCTCCATTGACTGGGCTACTGGCACCATTGTGGACTGGAGCCCGTCCTGCCACACTCACTGCCTGGAGTGAGCTCTGCCTGCCCTGAGACATCTTCCTGGGGGCTTGGAAATTTTCCCGGACCTCTCTGCCAGCTCCGCAGTGTACCGGGACCTCCGGGAGGGGTTCAGTAAGGCCCGGGCCACTTCGCTTCCGCAGCACCGACCGGTATCTAAGAAGGTCTAGCCTATGGCGCTGGCATACCGCTATAGTGCCACGGCTACTACCCCAGAAGTATTTGATCAGCAAACCTGAGCCTGCCTGCCGTCCTGTACCTTTGCCGCTACTCTGGATTATCGACCCCTGCCTTGACCTGTCGTTTGCCTGCCTCTGTTGTTGCAATAAACATTGTTACTTCAACACAGTCTGCACTTGGGTCTTACCTGAAACCTGATACCTAACCTTAAAAATTCCGAGTTAATGGCTAAATTTAACATTAAATACTTATACATTTGACATTTGCAGCAACTTCGAAATTTGAAGTTTGAGAAACATGGACTGTGAGAGCTAGTTGCTCACTGAATAGAAACAATACAATAACTTTCATGTTCCAGCTACTTCTACTTTTTCCACTGTATTTGTGGCCCATGTGGGAATCAACTCCAACCCCCTGGTGTTGCCAGCACCATGCTCTAACCCACATAGCCTGTTCAAACCATCTATGGATATCCTTTATTGATAATTTGTAAGCCATTTAGAAACCCTCTATAGATCATAATGTAGGGTTTCTGTTGTGTAAATTCTTACACAGGGACATTCAAAGTCAATTATAAACGAATCACTCTTTATTGTCAGCAAGCTGGAGAGGTCACAATCAAACTTAGATGCATAAAGTACCGGTCTGAAGTGAGCTCTAACAGGTAGTCCTGTTAGTTCCCTTATATACTGAAAAGTTAGATTTGCATGATTTACCTTATTCATCATTCATAATTAATGTTTGCTTCATTCATGTGACAACCAATACTGGGTCATGCATGTGACAGACCAGTACCTCACAAGGCTTCTTCTCTCTAAGCTGAGACCTTGAAACTGAGATTTCCCTTTCTCTAAACAAGGTTCTGGGCGTACTGCCAAATTGCAGATACTGATAGTGAGGATTCATTTAATCAGTCACTTGCATGAACACAGAAATTGGTTTATAGAAAAGCACAAACATAGAACACAGCAATTGGTAAATAGAAAAGCACCAACAAAATGTTTTCCATCACAGTTCCACCAACCTGCTAGGACCTCTTTTAAAATATAACTCACATTAGGCTACATCATTCCAAGCAGTTTTTAATAAAAATAACAAATCCATCGATCTGACATATGTATAGGCATATAGGTCTACAATATGTCAGTTGATGGAAGTATAAGACAAGTATAATGTTTTTGCTGGTTGGTTAGGGGGGTGGATTGCATGTCTTAATAGGTCCTCACCCAGCATCTCTCCTCATTGCTGAGCAGGAGGGACTTGGACCTTGATCACCGGCTAGAAGAGAGAACTCACACTCAATTAAGACATTATAACAGTCATGATATAACAACATTCAATTACTGATGATAATTCAGATTATCTGATCAAATACAATATTTGAATGATGAGAAAAGGCCACTCAGCCCGTTCTAGACACACCACAGGCATAGTATTGGTAGGTCTCCAACCAAACTTTGCATTTCAAAGTGATGTCTGTTGTAAGCAGGGATGAACTGCATGAAATTGGAGAAAAAAATCCCCTTGTTGTCCTCATCATAAACCAATTCATGAAAATTCTGCACTAAAACCCCTATTTGCCAATGGACCCGTCTGGCATTTGCCAGATCTGACTATGGCCTCTGTTTCTGATTCTAGAGGATCCATTTCTACACTGACTAACCATTCGTTGCCCCGTTGACCACCTTACAGCAGTAGGCAGCCAGCGTGACAGAGATAGCGATGAGAGCAGTTTGTATCAGGACCAACTCAGCAAAGTAATGTATATCAGAATTTTGTTGACAAGAATTGGGGCATTGTGTACTTTCTTTCATGTTTTCTTTCCCATTGTATGACATACACTACATGACCAAAAGTATGTGGATACCTCATTCCAAATCATAGGTATTAATATGGAGTTGGTCCCCCCTTCGCTGCTATAACAGCCTCAACTCTTCTGGGAAGGCTTTCAACTAGATGTTGGAACATTGCTGCAAGGACTTGCAT
The DNA here is from genome assembly GCF_901001165.1 of Salmo trutta. NCBI lineage: Eukaryota > Metazoa > Chordata > Actinopteri > Salmoniformes > Salmonidae > Salmo > Salmo trutta. Next base: position 27,278,319 of record NC_042968.1, read on the forward strand.
CCATTCAGCCACAGGAGCATTAGTGAGGTCGGGCACTGATGTTAGGCGATTAGAAGAAAACAATGACCGACAGGAACAGTATAGCAGGCTACACACGTATAGCAGTGCTAAAACAACTACCCACAAACAACAAGACCAAACACACTCTAATATATAGGACTCCCAATCAAAGGCAACTAGAAAACACCTGCCTTCAATTGAGAGTCCATACCCCAATTAACTAACATAGAAACAGAACGGATAGAAAACCCATAGAAACACAAACATAGAAAAGAAACTCAAAACCCCAGAATACATAAACTAACTACCCTCTGCCACGTCCTGACCAAACTACAATAACAAATAATCCTCTATACTGGTCAGGACGTGACAGTACCCCCCCCAAAGGTGCAGACCCCGGATGCACCTTACACAAAACCCAGTAATCCCCCAAAACAAACAGAAAATCCCCCAAAACTAAAGGGAGGGAAGGGAGGGTGGCTGCCATCAACGACGGCACCTGTGCTACACCCCCCCTCCCCAACCCATCTATATTGGAGGCGGCTCAGGTGCGGGACGTGGACTCCGCTCCATTCTCGGCGTCGCCCACTTAGGTGGCTCCCATAGCCGCGTCGGAGGACTGTGGTGGGCGACCCTGACTGCGCCCGGCTGGCGGGCGATTCCTGCTGCGGCCGGCTGACGGACGACCCTGGCTTCGCCCGGCTGGCGGGTGGCTCTGGCGGCTCCAGACTGGCGGGCGGCTCTGGCGGCTCCAGACTGGCGGGCGGTTCTGGCGGCTCCAGACTGGCGGGCGGCTCTGGCGGCTCCAGACTGGCGGGCGGCTCTGGCGGCTCCAGACTGGCGGGCGGCTCTGGCAAACACAAACATAGAAAAGAAACCCAAAACCCCGGAATACATAAACTAACTACCCTCTGCCACGTCCTGACCAAACTACAATAACAAATAATCCTCTATACTGGTCAGGACGTGACATTATTTGTCATTGTAATTTGGTCAGGGTGTGGCAGGGGGTGTTTGTTTGGTGTGTTTCGGTGTTTTTGGGTTTAGGTTCTATGTTATCTATTTCTATGTTTATATCTAGTTTTCTATTTCTATGTTGGGTTTTTGTCAATGACCTTCAATTAGAGGCAGCTGGTTGTCGTTGTCTCTAATTGGAGGCCATATTTAGTTGTGTTTGTTTCACTTGTGTTTTGTGGGTGGTTGTTTTCCTGTATAGCCTGTGTTGCCTTACGGAACTGTTTTGTCGTTTTTTTGTGTATATAACCCTATGTTCCTCCCATGTCTGTGTGTGGAATTGTTTGTTGGAAGTGTTTTGTGTATTTAGACTGGTATGCGATGGGTTATTTAAACCTGTATTTTGCTGTTCTGGGTGCAGTTTGTTTTTTGCATCATTAAAGTGCTCCGGCTGTTACCCATTTCTGCTCTCCTGCGCCTGACTTCCCTGCAGCCAGTTATGCACCGCTTACAGAAGAGAGAAGAGCAAAGAAGAGGAGAGGAGAAGAAATGCCACTGGTACAGTATATCTCACTTTTTTTCTCAAATAACTTGTACACTTACAAATTGCATAACTTACAGTGGGAAAATGGAGATTCTGTGCAGCTATGGCCAAACTACCAGCTATGATCACCTGTAGAGAGAACAACAGTAAGAGACATGTGAACCTCAGACTCAACACTCTTTAAATTGCTTGTCATTTAACATCAATGAAGTGAATAGAGGGGGAACATGTATGGTGGGCACTCCCAAACACTGATCCAATGATTTGTGGTAAGTCTAGAACCAACATGCTCAAGCCGTTGGTGACAATGACAGAACTGATATAGAACACACTGAGGGTAATCTGAGTCACCTGAGGGGGGAGGAGAGGGGGGTGAAGTAAAATTAACTACAGATTATTATGAATAACATTTCATAGATTATAATACATTATAGTGACATTTAAATGGATTGCCAGACCACACTTCATTTATTTGCTCAGGATGTTTTACTCCCAGTGCTTTGGGTTGAGACTCCACGTACTTCTGTTTTTGGTGAGGATTCCTCTGAAATGTCACTGCGACAAGTGGACCCTCTGCGCCGGGCATGGCCTCTTCATCTGAAAAGAGCATTCGGATAACTGTCGAGCAATAGACTGCTGAACCTACTGCAATGTTTTTTTGGTGAACAGCATATTGAGACGATTTCTGTTCACATGCAGATGTTCTGGTATGAGATTGGGTTTATTTTTAAAGCAAACATGCAGCTCAGAGTCCAGATTGTCTTGTTTTTACTAACCATGAAATGCAATGATATTTGTTTTACCTGCCATAACTGTTGGATGTTATTAAGATCTCTGAAACCTTCAATAATCTTTAAAATAGTCTACTTTTGACTTCCTTGACGAAATTCATAACAAAACCACCAACGCCCCTAAACTCTTTGTGTGCCCCGTTATTTTTTTATCCAATCCGCCCCCTTCTTGTCAGAGGAATTTGACCCCTCTCTAGGCCCACACACTCCTCCCCCTTAACTGTTAGATTTCCTCAGTGCAGGGCAGAATATTCTAACTGATGGTTTTGACTCGAAAATTGTTGTAGACTATGTCCGTGTTCAAAATGACACCCTAAGTAGTGCATTATATAGGGAAAAAGGTAACATTTTGGTTGAAGATGGCACCCCAAGTAATGTTCTATATAGGGTACGGTGCCATTTGAGATGCAGCCTGTATCAATCTAATGAGGCAGGTTGATAGGAGTCAGTCAAGTTGTAGAACCTACTCATAAAGAACAGAGGACTGATAAACTACAGTCAACTGGTGCTCTAGGTTTATTTTTTCCTCAACTCCATGATCATCCACCTACACATTATTTCTCTAAGGGGAGACATTAAATGAAGGTCCTGTAACTTCCTCTACAGCTGTCGACACACTGGAAGAGCAAAGTTTCAGACAAGCCTCAGAAAACCAGGAAGTCAAGTCTTGCCTATCTATTTTTCTCTTTGCATGGAACAAATAAAAGCTAATATCCTAAACAATAACATGTCAACTATTGTCCATCAATCCTATTACCTTGTTGTTTTTATGTTTAGTTTTACCAGGTAATGTATTTCAAAACATTTTCAAGGCAGGAAATTGTTTAGGATGTGTGACAGAAAACATGCAGGGTTTTGCACACCCCAGCTCTTAGATCATTGCGCTGGGTCTATGTTATTCTGATTAAGCACAAAAATGACTGCCTGTATAGTAGCAGGAGAGTTAGCATGTTAGGAGAATTAGGTTAAGGCTTGGAAAAAGGTTAGGCTTAGCTAAAATGCTGTACTCTCGCCACAACTGTAGAAGCCATCAGTTCTGAGAAACCATCAGTGTCACCACACCTGGAGCTGCTTGTGGATTTGACAGGTCTGAAACGCTTCCCCCTCCGACACCGTCAAAACACCAGATATACGGGTGTCGGCTAACGTGAATCTGATTGAATCGAGCCCTCATCCATATAATCACTGTAAAGTGTCTGTTTATTCATCTCTTGGATTTCATTCAGCTCTTTAGGCTTTGTATATGACTTTGTAGCTGTACCCTTGCCCCTGTACCTCTTACCTCTATCCCTTATTCATAACACTATAGTTATCCATTTACCATTACTCTAAATCTACCATCTACAAATGGATTAGGAGAAATGGGCACTTCATATCTAACAGAATTGTAGTTCTCTGTTAGCCGAAAAGAGTAATATAAATTGTAATATAAATTGAACCTCTGATCTAGGATCAGGTCCCCCCTGTCAGTGTAATCTGATATTCATTATGATCTAAAAGGCAAAACTGATCCTAGACCATTACTCCTACTCTGAGTTGCTTTATGCATGTGGGAATCAACTCCAACCCCCTGGTGTTGAAAACACCATGCTCTAACCCACACAGCCGCCAAGTCGGTTGTAAAACCAATGGGTATACTTTATTAGTGAATTGTAAGCCATTTATAAACCCTCCATTTATCAACTTTTTAACAATTGCTTGTGGAGATATTGACCAAAAGGAGGAAGACCCAGGAAATATAACAAGAACACTAACAGAACAATAGGGTTCCTGCACCTGCTAGGACCCCTAATAACATGTGACTCACGTTAGGCTACATCATGTCACACAGTTTTTAATTACATAAAGAAATCCATCAGCGTGACTTACACTGAGTGCACAAAACATTATGAACACCTGTTCATTCCATGACATAGGTTGGCCAGGTTAATCCAGGTGAAAGCAATGATCCCTTATTGATATCACTTTTTAAATCCACTTAAGTCAGTGTAAATGAAGGGAAGGAGACAGGTTCAAGAAGGATTTTTAAGCCTTGAGACAATTGAGACATGTATGTGTACCGTTCAGAGAGTGAATGGGCACCGGTTTGTCTCAAGAACTGCTGCGCTGCTGGGTTTTTCACACTAAATTGTTTCCCGTGTGTATCAAGAATGGTCCACCATCTAATGGACATCCAGCCAACTTTACACAACTGTGGGAAGCACAGTGTTCTTAATGTTTTGTACACTCATTGTATGTGTAGACATATAGGCCTACAATATTTTTGTTGATGGAAGAATAACACATGTTTTTGCTGGTTGGTTAGTAGGGTTGGATCTCTTGTCTTGATTGGTCCTCACACAGAATCTTTCCTCACTGCTGAGCAGGAGGGACTTGGAGTGTGATCACCGGCTAGAAGAGAGAACTCACACTCAATTAAGACATTATAACAGTCATGATATAACAACATTCAATTACTGATGATAATTCAGATTATCTGATCAAATACAATATTTGAATGATGAGAAAAGGCCACTCAGCTCATTCTAGACACACCACAAGCATAGTATTGGTTGGCCTCCAACCGAACTTTGCATTTGAAGGTGATGTCTGTTCTAGGAAGGCATGGACTGCATGGGACTAGAAATTAGCCTGGGCATTTACAACTTACTGGATCATTTTCTTTCCCTTTTTGTTCCCATCATAAGCCAAATCATGATAATTCTGTGATAAAACCCCAGTTTAGACTGGCTAACTGGCCAATGGATCCGTCTGGCATTTGCCAGAATTGACCTATGGCCAGTCCGTTTCTGATTTTAGAGGTTCCATTTCTACATTGACTCACCATTCGTTGCCCCGGGGAGCAGCAATTGACCACCTTGCAACAGTAGGCAGCCAGCGTGACAGAGATAGCGATGAGAGCAGTATGTATCAGGACCAACTCAGCAAAGTAATGTGCAGTAGAATCCTGTTGACAAGAATTGGAGCAATGTGTACTTTGTTTAATGTTTTTTCCTATTGTATGACATATTTGCCTCTTTACACATTTGATAAGTAATATTTGCTTGTAACATTTGATAGGACATTCTCAATCTCAGCCCACTTTAATAACATCTAATATGAGCATCCCAGTTTGAACATCCTCTTTCTCCATATCCATTTACATTGAAATATTTACAACACATACTGACATATTGTCTGTACATACTCACAGTGATTGAATAGCAAGAATTGTTGTGATCAGTGCTGTTGATTTCAACGTATTCCCAGCAGCCATAACCATATCTGTGTCCAGCCGTGTTTGACACGGAGACGATCAAGTTGAACGCTGATGCTACACAGGCCACTACCTGCATCCCCAGACAGGCCTTCAGCTGAGACAGAGGGGGGAGAGGAGAGCAACTGAGAGCAGAAGAAATGCCACTGATACAGTATATCTCACTTGTTTTCTCAAAGAACATGTACGCCTACAAATTGCAAAACTTACAGTGGGAAGATGGAGATTCTGTGCAGCTATGGCCAAACTACCAGCTATGATCACCTGTAGAGAATACAACAGTAAAAGTCACGTCGAACTCAGTCTCAACACTCAACTCTTTCATTTGCTTGTCTTTTAATATCAATCAAGTGAGTGCAGGGGGCACATGTATGGTGGTCACTCACGAACACTGATCCAATCACATGTGTTAAATCTTCAACCAACATGCTCATGCTGTTGGTGAACATGACAATGACAGAACTTATATAGAACACACTGAGGGCAATCTGAGTCACCTGAGGAGAGGAACAGAGCGAGGTAAAGTAAAATGAGCTACAGATTAAATAACATTAAATAACATTTCATAGATCATATGGATTGTCAGACTACACAGACTACACTTCATCTATTTGCTCAGGATGATTTACCCCCAATGCTTTGGGTTGAGACTCCAGGTACTTCTGTTTTTTGTGAGGAGTTCTCTGAAAAGTCACTGCGACAAGGGGACCCTCTGCACTGGGCACGGCCTCTTCATCTGAAAAGAACATTTGAGTAAACAGTCTTGCAATAGACTGTTGAACCTACTGTAATACAATCCAATTGATTGAATAGATTTAAATGTTCTTTGGGAAGAGCATATTGCACAGATTGCTGTTGACATGCAAAAGTTCACATGCAAAAGTTCTTAACTGTTAGATTTCCTCAGTGCAAGACAATACGCTCTAAATGATGTTTTTTACTGGCAAATCGTTATGTTCAAAATGACACCGTAAGACGTGTCAGAGGAAGGCCCCAAAAAGACTGTTTGTTTTTAATGCAAACATGCAGATCAGAGTCCAGATTGTCTTGTTTTTACTAACCATGAAATGCAATGATATTTGTTTTACCTGCCATAACTGTTGGATGTTATTAAGATCTCTGAAACCTTCGATAATCTTTAAAGAAGTATACTTTTGACTTCCTTGACGAAATTCATAACAAAACCACCAACGCCCCTAAACTCTTTGTGTGCCCCGTTATTTTTTTATCCAATCCCGCCCCCTTCTTGTCAGAGGAATTTGACCCCTCTCTAGGCCCACACACTCCTCCCCCTTAACTGTTAGATTTCCTCAGTGCAGGGCAGAATATTCTAACTGATGGTTTTGACTCGAAAATTGTTGTAGACTATGTCCGTGTTCAAAATGACACCCTAAGTAGTGCACTTTATGGGGAAAAGGTTGCCATTTCAGATGCAAATGGCACCCTAAGGGACCATATAAACCTCCTGTGGGACAAATTCGGCCCACGGGCCACCAGGGGTAGGGTGCCATTTCAGGCTGTAAGCTATAGTGAGCTACGATTGGTAAATTGCACTGCGATATCGCAGAGTATTTGCATAATGTTCCCATGTCATGTTCGCATCGCCCAACGGTCCCCCCGCCCACTTTGCTTCTCATCGATTTTCTTCCATTGAAAATGAATGGCTTCTGTTGTTTCACCGCCCGTCATCGGCCCGAACGGACATGGACCATTTACACTAGTTTAGATTTGACTTACACTCCAATTACATTACATGTGAGGTGTACATTTCATTCGACTGTAAGGCTTTTCATAAGTTGAATCGTGGTCATATTATCTGACTGTTATTTAGTTGATTGAAAGATATGCACATGTTCATTCAAAAGCATTGACAGTGTGTAGTTTGATTTAAAGCTTGCTTCTTTTAAGACTTCCACCCACATAGGTCAGCAGTGAAGACCTTTTCAGTATGCCACTGGGTTGTTGTGGAGGGGCACGCTCCTTGATAAGTGCTTTATAAATGCAAATAAATTAAACATTAACACAAATCATGCCATCAGCTACCACAGCAAGTGAAATCACTGCAACACTTAAGAGCTGCAGTCAGTTTCAGAATGGGTGACAAGAAATAAGTTAGTCCTTAATGTTAAGAAAACTAAAAGCATTGTATTTGTGGCAAATCATTCACTAAACTCTAAACCTCAACTAAATCTACAAATACCCCAATGGTTATAATTATTGGAATCGGATACATTTTGTACTCTGATAAGGCTATAGACATCCCCTAATATTGCCACATTGATACGAAATTGATCAGATAAACTAGTCTTCATTATTATGCCTCTGTCAGAAACAGAGGTTTACTGTTTGTTTTACTGTTAACTAAGAGCTGTGGCAATTTTAGCATGTAAATCTTGGTGGGCCAAAAAATAACAAAAAGTGGGATGCATGCCAGAAAAGCCACTACACAACACAACACTAAACAATACATGAAGTGCACTATAATGGTGACAAACGGTGTCACGTGAAACTGAATGCAATACATAAATAACTTGAAAAACAACAAACCGTGACGCAGAGAGGAAAACACATTACTCAAAAGATAATAACCCACAAACAGGAAGAGGGAAAAACCCCTACTTAAATATGATCTCTAATCAGAGGATCAGCTGCCTCCAATTAGAGATCAACCCCAAACAATCCCAACATAGAAATAGAAAAACTAGAACTTAAACATAGAAATAGAAAACATAGAACAACCAAAAACACCCCCTGTCACGCCCTGCCCTACTCTACTATAGAAAATGACATCTTACTATGGTCATAACGTGACAAACGGTCCCCACAAACTGTTAGGGCCTACATAAAGCTGTCCCAACATCACTTCCACGCCTGGTTATCAGCGGAGCCTGGTCTGGCAGCAAAACAGTTAATTCAGCCTCATTTAGTGCCTTTCAAAAAAATGTGCTAATATGGCTGACTTGCTTAAACAAATGTGGTTTCTAATGACAATTGAGATGTACAAACTATGGCATGAGGGGATTAAGACATTAATGAGCGAGCTAGGATGGACGTAGTCAATATAACTATTTGTTTAGCACTTTTGAAATGTACAGCAACAGAATTCAGAACATGGGCCGTTCTTAAAGTGTTCTCCCTGTACACCAAGTCAGAACTGTAGGATAAATAAAGGGGGCATATAAGCAGACAATGAAAGCTCTTACAATATTCAATGATTACATTTCTCTAAAACAGATTATAGGCTACATGTGCACCACCAAGTCAGAACAGTAGGCACAATTAAGAGAGGTAAATATACCAAATTATTAGGGTGAGGCATATGGCCTAATAACATGTTACTACACAACATACACTAATTATTACTTTCTTAGTTACAATACACATATCTCCCTGGAATATTACAGCATTTATGCAGCAGCATACAATACATTTTTGGACTCACCTTGTTGTACTGTTTTCATTGTTGTGTGTGTAGGTGTCAGGGAAGTCAGGCGCAGGAGAAACCAACTTAATATAATTGGAGTAGTTTAATATATTTTTAAAACAAACTCCAATCTCAGCGTACAAAAAGAAAACATGGGTAAACATACCCGTCGCACACCTATACAAAATACACAAACATAATAACACCAAACAATCTCCGACAAAGACACGAGGGGAAAACAGAGGGTTAAATACACAGCATGTAATTAATGGGATTGGAACCAGGTGTGTAGGAAGACAAAACCAATGGAAAATCAAAAATGGATCAATGATGGCTAGAAGACCGGTGACGTCGATCGCTGAGCACCACCCGTACAAGGAGGGGCATCGACTTCAGCAGAAGTCGTGACAGTACCCCCCCGACGCGCGGCTCCAGCAGCGCATCGACACCGGTCTCGGGGACGACCCAGAGGACGAGGTGCAGGGTGATCTGGATGGAGACAATGGAACTCTCTCAGCAGGGAAGGATCTAACACATCCTCCACTGGAACCCAGCATCTCTCCTCCGGACCGTACCCCTCCCAGTCCACGAGGTGCTGAAGGCCCCTCGCCCGACGTCTCGAATCCAGGATGGATCGAACGGAGTACGCCGGGGCCCCCTCAATGTCCAGAGGGGGCGGAGGAACCTCCCACACCTCTGCCTCCTGGAGTGGGCCAGCCACCACCAGCCTGAGGAGAGACACATGGAACGAGGGGTTAATGCGGAAATGTGGGGGAAGCTTTAACCTATAACATACCTCGTTCACTCTCCTCAGGACTTTAAACGGCCCCACAAACCGCGGACCCAGCTTCCGGCAGGGCAGGCGGAGGGGCAGGTTTTGGGTTGAGAGCCAGACCCTGTCCCCCGGTGTGAACACCGGGGCCTCACTGCGCCCACTTTCTGACGCCGTACGGTGCGCTGAAGGTGGACGTGAGCGGCATCCCAGGTTTCCTCCGCGCGCCAGAACCAGTTGTCCACCGCAGGAGCCTCGGTCTGACTCTCATGCCAAGGAGCCAGAACCGGCTGATACCCCAACACACACTGAAAAGGAGAGAGGTTAGTGGAGGAGTGGCGGAGCGAGTTCTGGGCCATCTCTGCCCAGGGCACGAACGCCGCCCACTCCCCCGGCCGGTCCTGGCAATAAGACGTCAGAAAGCTACCCACATCCTGGTTAACTCTCTCTACCTGCCCGTTACTCTCAGGGTGAAAACCTGAGGTAAGGCTGACCGAGACCCCCAGACGTTCCATGAACCTTGACGTAAACTGGGGGCCCCGATCAGACACTATATCCTCAGGCACCCCGTAATGCCGGAAGACGTGTGTAAACAGAGCCTCCGCAGTCTGTAGGGCCATAGGGAGACTGGGCAAAGGGAGGAGACGACAGGACTTAGAAAGGATCGTGGTGTTACCTTATGAAGATGGAAGATCGGTTAGGAAATCCACCGACAAGTGCGACCACGGCCGTAGTGGAACGGGTAAGGGTTGTAACTTACCTCTGTGTAGGTGTCTAGGAGCCTTGCACTGGGCGCACACTGAGCAGGAGGAAACATAAACCCTCACGTCCTTAGTTAAAGTGGGCCACCAGTTTTTCCCACTAAGACAGCGCATCGTCCGACCGATCCCAGGATGACCAGAGGAGGGTGACGTGTGGGCCCAGTAGATCAATCGGTCACGGACAGCAGACGGAACGTACAGACGCCCAGCTGGACACTGAGGGGGAGCGGGCTCTGCACGTGACGCCCGCTCAATGTCCGCGTCCAGCTCCCATACTACCGGTGCCACCAAACAAGAGGCTGGGATTATGGGAGTAGGATCTATGGACTGCTCCTCTGTGTCATACAGCCGGGACAGTGCGTTTGCCTTAACATTCTGGAAACCTGGTCTGTAAGAGAGGGTAAACACAAAAGGGGGGGAAAACATGGCCCACCTTGCCTGGCGAGGATTCAGTCTCCTCGCCTCCCAGATGTACTCCAGATTGCGGTGGTCAGTCCAGATGAGAAAAGGGTGTTTAGCCCCCTCAAGCCAATGTCTCCACACCTTCAAAGCCTTGACGACAGCTAACAACTCCCTGTCCCCCACATCATAGTTTCGCTCCGCCGGGCTGAGCTTCTGTGAGAAGAAAGCACAGGGGCGGAGCTTAGGTGGCGTACCCGAGCGCTGAGAGAGCACAGCTCCTATCCCAGCCTCAGAAGCGTCCACCTCCACTATGAATTGCAAAGAAGGATCCGGATGAGCCAAAAAAGGAACCGAGGTAAACAGAGCCTTCAGTTGCCTAAAAGCCCTGTCTGCCCCAGCCGACCACTGCAAATAAACCGGACCCCCCCTTCAACAGTGAGGTAACGGGAGCAGCTACCTGACCAAAACCCCGGATAAACCTCCGGTAGTAATTGGCAAACCCTAAAAATCGCTGCACTTCCTTCACCGTGGTGGGAGTCGGCCAATTACGCACAGCTGCAATGCAGTCACTCTCCAACTCTACTCCTGACGTGGATAGGCGATACCCTAAAAAGGAGACGGACTGTTGAAAGAACAGGCATTTCTCAGCCTTGGCATACAGGTCATGCTCCAACAGGCGACCAAGCACCATGCTCACCAGGGACACATGCTCGGCGCGTGTACCGGAGTATATCAGAATGTCATCGATATACACCACTACACCCTGCCTGTGCAGATCCCTGAAAATCTCATCTACAAAAGATTGAAAGACTGATGGAGCATTCTTCAACCCGTACGGCATGACGAGGTACTCATAATGCCCTGAGGTGGTACTAAATGCTGTCTTCCACTCATCTCCCTTTCGGATACGCACCAGGTTATACGCACTCCTGAGATCCAGTTTAGTGAAGAAGCGCGCCCCGTGCATTAACTCAATCACCGTGGCAATCAGAGGTAGCGGGTAACTGTACCCCACCGTGATTTTACTAAGACCTCGATAATCAATGCACGGGCGCAAACCTCCATCCTTCTTCTTCACAAAAAAGAAACTCAAGGAGATGGGTGAAATGGAGGACCTAATGTACCCCTGACTCAGGGATTCGGAGATATATGTCTCCATAGCTATCGTCTCTGCCTGCGACAGTGGGTACACGTGACTCTTGGGAAGTGCAGCGTCTACCATGAGATTTATCGCACAATTCCCCTGTCGATGGGGTGGTAATTGAGTCTCCTTCCTTTTACAGAAGGCGAGAGCCAAATCGGCATATTTGGGGGGAATGCGCACGGTGGAAACTTGGTCTGGACTTTCCACCGTAGTAGCACCAACGGAAACCCCTACACACCTACCTGAGCACTCTCGCGACCACCCCGTGAGAGCCCTCTGTGGCCAAGAAAAAGTGGGGTTATGACTAGTTAACCAGGGCAGGCCCAGCACCACTGGATATGCAGGAGTGTCAATAAGGAACAGACTAATTTTCTCCTTATGAACCGCCTGCGTCGCCATACTCAAAGGAGCTGTGGCCTCCCTGATCAACCCTGACCCTAATGGTCGACTATCTAATGTGTGAATGGGGAAAGGCACTTCCACCGGTACAATAGGGATCCCTAAACTATGAGCAAACGTTTGATCAATAAAATTCTCAACCGCGCCTGAATCTACGAGTGCCTTATGCTGGGAACGAGGGGGAAAAAAATCAGGAAAAGTGACAGACACAAAGATATGGGCAACAGAGGGCTCCGGATGAGAATGGTGCCTACTCACCTGGGGTGGCGCCAGAGCGCCCTGCCTGCTACCTCGATTCCCAGAAGAACCTACCCGGCACCGAACAGCTGTGTGACCTCTGCGGTCACCGATGGTGCACAAGTGGGAAACCCCCTCCAGTCTCCCTGTACAACCTCTCTCCCGGCTCCATGTGTATAAGAGAGGGGGTGCTCGAGGATGGAATCACCAGACCCCGATATGGACGTCCGCGAGCAGCCAGCAAGTTGTCCAGCCGGATGGACAGATCCACCAGCTGGTCGAAGGTGAGGGTGGTGTCTCTGCAGGCCAGCTCCCGACAGACGTCCTCAAGCAGACTGCAGCGATAATGGTCGATCAGGGCCCCATGATTCCATCCCACACCGGCTGCCAGGGTCCTGAACTCCAAAGCAAAATCCTGGGCGCTCCTCGTCTCCTGCCTCAGATGGTAGAGGCGCTCACCCGCCGCTCTGCCCTCGGGTGGGTGGTCGAAGACTGCCCGGCAACGGCGGATGAACTAAAGGTCCAACGCCGCATCTCCTCCGCCACATACAGAGCTGGCCCATTCCAGGGCTCTCCCGGTGAGGCACGAGACGAGGGCGAAACTCTTCTCACGGTCTGATGGAACTGGGTGGACCGTGGCCAGATAAAGGTCTAATTGGAGGAGGAAACCCCTGCAGCCTGCAGTATCTCCATCATACCCCTGGGGCATGGCTATACGGATTCCACCGGGTTCAGGTTGAGAAGGGGCGTGCAGTAGAGACCCCAGTTGGGCTGGTGGAGGCGCTGGAAGAACTCCCTGTCTCTCCCAGCAGTCCATCGTCTGGACAACACGATCCATGGCGGCGCACAGATGATGAAGCTTCTTCGCTTGCTCCTGGATGCGCTCCTCAACCTCCATGTCCGGGGTATCCTCTCCTGCTGACTTCATAATTGTGGTCGGAGATTCTGTCATTGTTGTGTGTTTCGGTGTCAGGGAAGTCAGGCGCAGGAGAAACCAACTTAATATAATTGGAGTAGTTTAATATATTTTTAAAACAATCTCCAATCTCAGCGTACATAAAGAAAACATGGGTAAACATACCCGTCGCACACCTATACAAAATACACAAACATAATAACACCAAACAATCTCCAACAAAGACATGAGGGGAAAACAGAGGGTTAAATACACAGCATGTAATTAATGGGATTGGAACCAGGTGTGTAGGAAGACAAGACAAAACGAAAAATGGATCAATGATGGCTAGAAGACCGGTGACATCGATCGCCGAGCACCACCCGTACAAGGAGGGGCATCGACTTCAGTAGAAGTCGTGACAACTGTGCTCACTTGAGCAGGAAGGTGGCGCAGTGGTCCTTTGTGGGAAAATTTTGTCATCAAAGTCTGGCATTCTCTGGATTTATGGTGCTTTCAAAACAACTGGGAACTCTGAAAAAGAAACAATTTCTAATCATGATGATTTAATTGATCTTCAGGTCGTAGTTCTCGAAAGAGAACAGATTTACAATTCCGAGTTGGATGACCGTTCAAAACGCATTTTCCCAGTCAGAGCTCGTTTATTCCCGATTTCCCAGTTGTCTTGAACTCACTGAAGTTAAGTTTCGCAGTTCCGAGTTAACAGTTGTTTTGAGCGCGGCACAAATCATGCTTCATTGACAGCATAGCCAATGTTGAATGTTCATCATTTTAAGCTTGGAAAAGAGCCCCTTAATCCCAGATTTGGGACCACACGGCTACTCCACTGAATAGCAAGCTAGTGATTGCTTTGCAATGCTTGCAGTTAGCCACCGTCACTGATTCCTTCCAAACCACTCATTGTTGAATTTGTGATTTCCAACTTGTTGTGTAATGTTTATGTCCAATGGCCGATGAGCACCGATACATTTTATCTATAATTTCTCTTCATTATTTATCTTCATATGAAAAGGATTAAAAAGGATTTGCCAGAAGATTGTCGACTTAATTCATGATGATGACTGCTAGCTAAGATTTTGAAAGTATGATGTTGACATGATCAGTTCAATCAAAGCTACTGTACATATATTAAGTGATTTGACATCATTTTATCTGTGGCCATTGACCTTGAGCCTTCTTGGATGGGCACTTCTAATGTAACTCTATGGCAGCACCCAAGGGGCTACAATTTTCTAGCACTACCCTTAAACACTACGTATTTTCTGCTGGCTTGCCCCACCACCACAGAAAGCACTGAGCTTGGCTGAAACACCTGCATTTTGGAGCTGTCTTACTTAAGAAAACAAAAATGAGACCATGTTTGTGTGCAGCTTTATTAACTCAATGATATATATATTTTTACATTGTTTGCAAACTGATATGTGACACGTATTAACGACAAAATAACATTTATTTATTTTTATTGTATTTTTTTTGCTAAAAATGTGTGTCTCTGCCCCACCGGCCATGAACGACGGGTTGCCACTGACTGAGACCTATTTGAAGGGACATTAATTATTGGAATAAAGAGCCAGGATTTAAACAAATTCTAAATGTTTCATTGACATGTCACTTTCCCTTTAGATAAAAGGTACATGCACATGTAGTTTCTCATAATTCAATAGCTGTCATGAGCATCGTAAGGATTGGACCAAGGCAGAGCGGGTATAGTGCTCATCTTCATTTATTTAAATTAAAGTGAACACTGAATCAAAAATACTAACAAACGACGAAACAGTTCCATAAGGCACACAGGCTATACAGAAAATAACCACCCACAAAACACAAGTGAAACAAACCCAACTAAATATGGCCTCCAATTAGAGACAACGACAACCAGCTGCCTCTAATTGGAGGTCATTGCCAAAAACCCAACATAGAAATAGAAAACTAGAAATACACATAGAAATAGAAAATATAGAACATAAACCAAAAACACCGAAACACACAAAACAAACGCCCCCTGCCAGTCCTGACCAAACTACAATGACAAATAACCCCTTTTACTGGTCAGGACGTGACAATAGCTCTCAGTAATACAATACTTTCAGAGAACTTGCAAATGCTTCACGTTGAAACAATAACTTAATATGTTTATAGATTCGTTATTAAATGGTTTAGGAAAAAGCCATAATTTACAGCGGGCAATCTATCGGCATGAGGAATGAGGAATTGTGGAATTCTGAAGTGAGACAAGAGTTGACGGATTTCAGCCTGTTCCATTTGAGTGGACCATTCTGTTTTGCAGGACTTGAGTAGACAGATGATGATCTCAAAGAAATCAGACAAATCTCCCGCTGAAAGGTAAGTTATAATTTTATCCATGGTCTATTCAGCATAAAGTGTTTTTATTTTACAGATGCAAAGTTGAATGCAGGTGTCACAGTTGCCTTTGAGGCTTATCATCACGTTTCGGATTTGCCTATCTCTCACATGCTCTCTATGCAAAATTCAATGTATGACAATTGTGCAATCACAACCCTTAGCTATCTCTTTGCCTTCTCTAAACTTGTTTGACTTTATCTTGTTTATAGACTCAACTTGCATAAACCGTTCAATACTGCTTTTTACATATAAAATATGTTGTATTTTTACAAGTCAATCGTATTGAAATGTGTGATACATTTTGGATTGTATTCATACATTTCCCTTTTTATTGATTAATTTATTTTTATTCCTTAACATCACAGAGGAAATGAGAGTAAAGCATGTGAGTGTGACATGATACTGTGTCAGATTTGGAGCTGTGCCTGTGTGCATTTTCAGACTTGATTTTTCCCTAACAAAAAACAACCCCTACTAAAATGCCCATTAATTGTAATCCACATAATAATTCACATTTCCTTTTGCCACAGGATTATTTTCCTGCTCTAGCAAATTGGCTCAAATTAAGATCCTACATCTGTATGAGTGCCCGGCAGCTGGTCCTGAGGCAGAGAGCGGAGCTGCTGCGTGCCCTGTGCTGTGGTGGCTCTTCTGAGGGTCTTGAGAGTGTATTGGACCTACTCCTGTCCTGGGGCATGCTGTTCTGGGAGGACTACCAGAATGTACGGGTACCAGGCCGTGCTCTGTGTGCCAACACAAGGGTGCTACTAGATCTGGTGTACACCAAGGGAGATGAGACCTGTCGACTGCTCCTGGCTGCTTTCAAACAGGTAAGATATGTAGGCACAGCTCTTCACAGGTGATGACGTTCTAAAGGATGTATGAGCATGTTTTGAACAGACTCATTACTGATGTATGCAGAAAACATTAAGAACACCTTCCTAATATTGAGTTGCACCCCCTTTTCCCTTAGAATAGCATCAATTTGTCAGGGCATGGACTCTACAAGGTGCCAAAAGTGTTCCACAGGGATGCTGGCCCATGTTGACTCCAATGCTTCCCACAGTTGTGTCAAGTTGGCTGGATGACTTTTGGGTGGTGAACCATTCTTGGTACACACGGGAAACTGTTGAGCGTGAAAAGCAGCATTGCAATTCTTTGCACACTCAAACTGGTGCGCCTGGCACCTACTGCCCTGTTCAAAGGCACTTAAATCTTCTGTCTTGCCCATTCATCCTCTGAATTTCACACACATACCCAATCCATGTCTCAATTGTCTCAAGGATTAAAAATACTTATTTAACCTGTCTCCTGATACAGATCATTACATAGATACAAATCATTACATAGATACAAATCATTACATAGATACAAATCATTACATAGATACAGATCATTACATAGATACAAATCATTACATAGATACAGATCATTACATAGATACAGATAATTACATTTTTATTTTATTTTATTGCTTTCAACCAGGTCCTCCCTGAGGCCCAAAGAGCTGGCCTCTCTTTTGGAAACTGTCGTACTGCCGATCTAGAAGATACTAGAGAAGATACAAAAGAACTACATGGTACAACTATCCAGACCCTACAGACAGACAGGCCTGGTCTGGTGAGGAGGCTAAGGGACCGTATTGAAGGAGCTCTGGAGGTCCTGCTGCATACGGGCAGCTTTACACCATCTGATTCCGATGAAGTGCAGCTACTTGTGTACACCCCCTCACAACAGGTAACCAACCGCACCCTGAGACCAGTATAACAGCTTTATTTATGTCTACATGCCTGGTATGATGTAGAGTACAATGATATTACACAACGTCCCTGTCCCTCTTGGAATTAAGTTCCAGTTTGCACATCCAAACAGGTCATGCTGTCCTTAGACTTTTTTGTAATTAGACATGTTATTTAGGTTCAGATAGTAGGGGTGAATGTGAATTAACTGATTTCTTTGTCATGTAGGCAAGGCTTCTAGATCAGATCAAAGGGGGAGCCTGCAGCAAAGGTCCTACTGCAATACTTTCAGCAAACAGAGGACCATCCCTCACCAAGAGGCTCCTCCCAAAGGTACTGTATTATATCACAAAGCACTAAAAGTCACACGGCTACTTGCAAGGCATTTGCATACAGCACTAACCCATAGCTGTTACACTAATACTTGTTAGATATTGTATTGTTTGCTATGATGTCCTGTGTATTTCAATCATTCGTATTATTTGTGTGCTGCTGCAGAGTGCTTGTTCTATCAGAAGAAGCTGCGCAGCACTGTGTCGGCCCAGTCGCATTTCCTCAGCACGTATGGAGGAACCAGCAGTCTGTCTCTAGAAGACATCTACACAGAGGGTCAGCTGGAGCTTGCCCAGGGTGGCAGTGAGGCCCAGCCCCAGACTGGTGCTCTGGGGCTGGAGGATGTGGTGGGCCTGGTGGGCACCCTGAACCAGGAGGCTGACACTGTGCTAGTCTCTGGGGAGGCAGGCAGTGGGAAGAGCACCCTTCTCCAGAGGCTGCACCTCCTCTGGGCCAGGGGGGCGGCTCTACATGATTTCTTTCTACTCTTTCCCTTCAGCTGCCGCAGGCTGAGCTCGGAGCAGAGGGAGCTGTCTCTCAGAGAGCTGCTGTTCCTGCACTGCTGCTGGCCGGACGGGGACCAGGACCGAATCTTCCAGTTCATCCTGGACCATCCGCACCCCATCCTCTTCACCTTCGATGGCCTGGACGAGCTCATGCAGAGCTTCTCGGACTCAGAGCAGAGGCACTGCTGCCCCACCCAGTGTGCACCCGTCCCCACCCTGCTCTTCAACTTGCTGCAGGGATCCCTCATGAAGGGGGTGAGGAAGTTATGTTTTATGTATACGGCTGTGTGAGATTTTTATGCGCAATGTATGTTTTGTGTGTGTGTCGACTGGGCAATGTATAGTTTTTATTTTGTATAAAGCAGTTCCTGTATCAAGACAATTTTGCCCTCAGGGACAATAAAGTTTATCCCCATCCTAAGGTGGTGACCAGCCGGCCGGAGACAGTCGGTCCCGCCCTGAAGCGGTACCTTCGCAAGGAAGTCCTCTTGAAAGGCTTCTCGCCCGGCGGGATTGACTGCTTCGTGACGAAGCATCATCGCAACCCAACGGTGGCCACCAGGGTCCTGGAGTTTCTACGAAGCAGCACAGCTCTACTGGGCCTGTGTCACATCCCGGTTTTCTGCTGGATTGTGTCCAAGTGTTATAAGGAGCTGTTGGGCTGTGGAGAGGGAGAGGGCAGTCCCCAGACCATCACAGATGTTTACCTCATGATCCTGCAGCACTTCCAACACCAGGCCTCTCAGAGGAACACCATGGGGATAGGATGGGTGCAGGAACACCAGGATACTGCCCTGCATCTGGGGCAGCTAGCCATGGAGGGCCTGGGGACCTCTTGTTACGTCTTCACAGGCACAGAAGTGTGGGGTGACCGAGGAAGATATCTGCATGGGGTTCCTCATCCGTAGTAAAAACCTCTCCTCCTCCACTAACTGCAAACACTACGAGTTCCTGCACATTACCATGCAGTGCTTCTTTGCTGCTCTCTACATTGTCCTGAACAATAACTCGGACCGCTCCACCATCCCTAAGCTCTTTCAGCCCCAGGACAGGCAGCAACAGCCTGGCTTTCACAGGGCGTGTCTGGGGCACTGCTTGACCCAAAAAGAAGGGGCCTTGAAGGAGGCCAATACGGCAGCAGAGACACCAAACCTCCAGATAATAGCTACTTTTGTGCCTGGGCTCTTGTCTCAGCGCCACCGTAGCCTGCTGCTCCTCTCCTGCCCTGGGCCCACTCTGGACAGGAAGTCCAAGCAGGTGGTGACTGTCCAAAGGCATGCAAAAGGACTTTAAATCCATTCCTCGGCCCGTGGAGGGGGAGAAGAAGAGCATGCACGCCATGCCGGGCTTCGTGTGGCTCATCAAGTGCATCCATGAGATGCAGGATCGCCAGAGACACTATGGCTAAGCTAGAGGTGGAACACCTGAAGCTGACCTATTGTAACATAGGCCCTGTGGAGTGTACTGCACTGGCCTACTTGCTCCAGCACCTTAGGAACCCTGTGGGGCTTCAGCTAGACTACAACTACGTAGGAGACGTTGGGGTGGAGCAGCTGCTGCCTTGCCTGCATGTCTGCCACTCTGTATAGTATGTTTGGAAAGCTTTACCATGCTATTTACTATGGCACTCACTATGGGATTATTTTAGCATAAACATGTTACCTTGTGCCAGTAACATAACACACAGGACACTAAACTAAGGCCTAATAATACGATTATTTTTTATTTCACTCCCTCAGCCTGAGACACAATAACATATCAGATGAGGGAATCTGTAAATTGATTGAAAAAGGCATCCAGTGTGAGTGCTTCAGAAGATTGTGTGAGTATGGCCAAATCTATTTTCCACTGCCAGGTGACCTATAGCTAGGCTATGGTGGCTGTAAACGTTCTATGTCAAATAAAAACTGATGAGTAACCTTTATTGATCTTGATTAATGTCTCTGAAAGGCTCTTCAACAACAAGCTAACTGATGCCTGATGCCCACAGAGTGCTTCGCTCACCTCCTGAAGATAAAGCAGAATTTTCTCTCTCTAAAGTGAGGATATTTTTCAACTCTCAACATATAAGATACTGTACATTGTTACCTCACATAGCAATAGCTAATACCATATTCAATCGAACATTTTCTCTGACTTTGCATTGCAGGCTGGGAAACAATAACATCGCAGCAGCAGGGGCAGGGCAACTGGCGGAGGGACTGAGGTTCAATTGGTCACTACAGGTCTCTGAGAATTACAAAGTTGTTTTTATGCCTATCACAATGCTGTAATAATATATCTGGGTGACCATTTTAATCCTCTCTCTGTTTTTTAGGCTTTGGGGAAATAAAATAGGTGATAAAGGTGCAGAGGCCATTGCTAATGCTCTAAAGGATGGCCAAACCTTGGTGTGGCTCAGGTAATGTTAGACTAATGATAGGTTGAAACATGAACATTACTAACACATCCATACTATCATGGGCAACTATATTTCCAGACAGCCCTGTTATCGTTAAAATACTTAAACATAGGAATACATCTTACTGTCAGATGTATGTTTCATGGCAGCCTGGTAGACAATGGTGTTCGCAGTGCAGGAGCATGTGCTCTTGCCCCACTCATCAAGAACAGTACGCTTGAGGAGCTGTGGTGAGTATATTGATAGCACATCCTGAATACTGAAAAAGACTTTGCAGCTACCCACATTCCGTTTTGCCTCAACTGACATTTTGATAGTTGTGGTTGTGCTATACATTTGTGGTTGCGCTAAACACATCTTTCACTCTGCTCTCTCATGCCCTCCACAGGTTAACCAAAAACTGCATCACAAGAACAGGTGTGGAGTGTCTAATACTGGCTCTTGAAAGCAACACTAGTGTGAAGGCAGTGTGGTATGTTAACATTATGCTTTGATCATTTAGACAGTTATATACTGGCTGAGAAATGTAATTTACAAAGTGTTATGTCCTATACATACAGTACAGTATGCTGTAGTCTCCTATGCCTCCCCCATACCTCCCCATACATGTGAAGATTGGATCTCAAATCACTTAAGAAGGTCTCTAATCCAAAGACTGTAAATTAGAGTTAAGTGAATCATTGTTTTCTCTCTAGGTTGAGGTAATGAGCTCAGCCCAGAAGAGGTGGAGGAGATGACACAGCGGGAACCTAGGCTTACATTCTGATGATGCCAAGTGCGGGTCAACTATACTGGAGTATTATTGTTTACAGCCATGTGTATGTCTGTTTGTAATTCTTGCAACTTCTTTAGTAGCATTTCCCGTAAAATGGTAGTTGTGTTATTTATAGGTTATTATGTTTTTACGTACATTATGGATCATGTTGGATGTGATGTTCTCAATGATGTAAACAGTGTGGGCAAGCTTGTTTTATCCATTCACAATAAGTAGCTACTTCTGACCTGCTCTGCTACTACAGGCAGACACCATGCTGTATGCTAAGGAACTGGTCTGACACTTGTTTTATGTAAGCACCATTGTGTGTGACCCTATTGTTTCTGGCTAATTATCAAATAACAGTCAGGTATTTGAACTGGTACATCAGTATTCTTATGTACCCTACCCTATTGTACACTGACTGGTAGTGCCAGTATGTTTGATAACACGGGTTGATTCAGCGGTGACATGACTCAGTGAATCACTAACAGTGATTACATTAGTCCTATTGTGTCAGTGCTCTATGGTGGGGATAGAATGACTTGTTACGTTACGTCACCTTGCCTACAGAGAAATGTTAATGTAGGCTATTACATTTTAAAGATGCACTATTTACATTTACGTCATTTAGCAGACGCTCTTATCTAGAGCGACTTACAAATTGGTGCATTCACCTATGATATCCAGTGGAACAACCACTTTACAATAGTACATCTATATCTTTTTTTGGGGGGGGGGGGTTAGAAGGATTACTTAATCCTATCCCAGGTATTCCTTAAAGAGGTGGGGTTTCAGGAGTCTCCGGAAGGTGGTGATTGACTCCGCTGTCCTGGCGTCGTGAGGGAGCTTGTTCCACCATTGGGGTGCCAGAGCAGCGAACAGTTTTGACTGGGCTGAGCGGGAACTGTGCTTCCGCAGAGGTAGGGAGGCCAGCAGGCCAGAGGTGGATGAACGCAGTGCCCTTCTTTGGGTGTAGGGACTGATCAGAGCCTGAAGGTACGGAGGGGCCGTTCCCCTCACAGCTCCGTAGGCAAGCACCATGGTCTTGTAGCAGATGCGAGCTTCAACTGGAAGCCAGTGGAGCTTGCGGAGGAGCGGGTTGATGTGAGAGAACTTGAACACCAGACGGGCTGCGGCGTTCTGGATGAGTTGTAGGGGTTTAATGGCGCAGGCAGGGAGCCCCGCCAACAGCGAGTTGCAGTAATCCAGACAGGAGATGACAAGTGCCTGGATTAGGACCTGCGCCACTTCCTGTGTGAGGCAGGGTCGTACTCTGTGAATGTTGTAGAGCATGAACCTACAGGATCGGGTCACCACCTTGATGTTAGTGGAGAACGACAGGGTGTTGTCCAGGGTCACGCCAAGGCTCTTAGCACTCTGGGAGGAGGACACAATGGAGTTGTCAACCGTGATGGCGAGATCATGGAACGGGCAGTCCTTCCCCGGGAGGAAGAGCAGCTCCGTCTTGCCGAGGTTCAGCTTGAGATGGTGATCCGTCATCCACACTGATATGTCTGCCAGACATGCAGAGATGCGATTTGCCACCTGGTTATCAGAAGGGGGAAAGGAGAAGATTAGTTGTGTGTCGTCTGCGTAACAATGATAGGAGACCATATGAGGATATGACAGAGCCAAGTGACTTGGTGTATAGCGAGAATAGGAGAGGGCCTAGAACTGAGCCCTGGGGGACACCAGTGGTGAGAGCACGTGGTGCGGAGACGGATTCTCGCCACGCCACCTGGTAGGAGCAACCTGTCAGGTAGGACACTATGCAGATATCTCTCTGCCATTTGCTGGTTGCTAAAATTCTAATAGTTTGCTTAATTTCAGCTTTTGTGGCAACAAGCAAGTATAGTGTAGAGAATCCCAAAAAGTTACATACTGCAGCTTTAATTTAAAGTAAAACAGTAATTCAGTGTACAATAATGAAATCTAATTTCTCCAAAATATAATATGAAGAATTCACATGCTGCTTTTATCAATATTTGCACATCCTTCTGTATTCATAACAAGTAACTTGCATGTCAACACACACACATGCCTGGTTTGAATGACAATCTGTGTACACTGTACAAGTCACAGTATAGTCGATCCCAGACCTGTCAACAGCACTGTTAATGTGGGAGGCAATCAATTATGAATATAAACCCTGGACTGCTGATGGTTTGTATTGGCCATCGTATTGGCACTCCCCAGTAGGAGCAGTCCTTCATAGGAATGGGGAATTCTACAGTATTTAAATTAAACTTTTCAAGGACAAAATTACATATATTTAAGTATTTTGTTGTTGTAGTGGTGACAGTATAATTAAGGTGATACTTTAACGAAAATGTTTTTATATATTTTTTTAATTTTGTGTTTAGCTCACAATATAATTTAAATGTATGTATGAAGGTGATTGTAATAGAATAAATTTGGCAAAACTTAATGTTGTCACGAGTGTCGTAGGGTTGAGACCAAGACGCAGCGGGAAAATGTACACTCATCTTCTTTTATTAAAGTGAAGAAGGAAAAACACCAAAAACATATACAAAACACAAAACGAACTTGACAGTCTTGTCAGGCACACATAGCTAAACAAGAACAATCTCCCACAAAATACTAACAAACACATACCTATTTATAGGACCCTCAATCAGAGGCAACTAGAAAACACCTGCCTCCAATTGAGAGTCCAACCCCCAATTAACTAAACATAGAGATACAAAATAACTAGACTAAACATAGAAATACATTAACATAGAACAGTGCCCAAAACCGGAATAATAAATCAAACACCCAACTACTAACACAACCAGCCCGAACCACATAAAACAAATACCCCCTGCCACGTCCTGACCAAATTCCAATAACAAATAACCCCTTTTACTGGTCAGGACGTGACAGTACCCCCCCCAAAGGTGCAGACCCCGGATGCACCTCACACAAATAAACAAAAAATCACCCCAAAACAAAAATAAATCCCCTAAACTAAAGGGAGGGAAGGGAGAGTGGCTGCCGTCACCGACGGCACTCGTGCATACACCCCCCCCCCCTCCCCAAACCTCCTACATTGGAGGTGGCTTAGGCTCGGGCCTAAGACCACCCCCTGACCAGTCCACTCCTCCCAAATACCTCGGCCTGACACATGTCACTATAGACCCTGTACTATATTCTATGAGCTCTAGACTGTAGGCAGACTCACTCGGTTCCGGGCTGTAGGCCGACTCACTCGGTTCCGGGCTGTAGGCCGACTCACTCGGTTCCGGGCTGTAGGCCGACTCACTCGGTTCCGGGCTGTAGGCCGACTCACTCGGTTCCGGGCTGTAGGCCGTCTCACTCGGTTCCGGACTGTAGGCCGTCTCATTCGGTTCCGGACTGTACACTGTTGCCGGACACTCTGGACGGGGCGCCGGACACTCTGGACGGGGCACTGTCGTCGGACACTCTGGACGGGGCACTGTCGTCGGACACTCTGGACGGGGCACTGTCGTCGGACACTCTGGACGGGGCACTGTCGTCGGACACTCTGGACGGGGCACTGTCGTCGGACACTCTGGACGGAGTACTGTCGTCGGAAGCTCGGGACTGAGCTGACGCACTGGAAGCCTAGTGCGTGGGGCTGGTAGCGTGGGGCTGGTAGTGGAGGTACCAGACTGGAGACACGCACTTTAAGGCTAGTGCGAGGAGCGGGAACAGGCTGAGTTGGACTGGGCTGACGCGCTGGAGGCCTGGTGCGTGGTGCTGGTTTAGGAGACGCCTGACCACGCACCTCAGGGTCAGCACGAGAAGCAGGTACTGGATATACTGGGCCATGGGTAAGCACTGGAGGTCTGGAGCGCACCTTTTGCACAACCCGTCCTGGCTGGATGGAAATAGCAGCCCTGCACAACCGGAGTGCTGGTACAGGGCGAACTGGGCTGTGCAGAGGCCTGATGGTTGCCATGTGTAGAGCAGGCATAGGGTAGCCTGGGCCTAAGAGGCGCACTGGTGGACAGATGCGCACGGCACTTGCGAGGGGCTGGGACCGCTCGCACAGGACTGTGCGTGCGCATAGGCGAGATCGTGCGCACTTCCGCATACTCCGGCGCTCTCCTCTCCAGTTGCTTCCCATAATAAGCACGGGGAGCTGGCTTAGGGCTCACCCTTGGCCTAGCCAAGCTACCCGTGTGCCCCCCCCAAAAAAATGATTGGGAGTGCCTCTCGCGCTTCCCCTTCGGCGCGTACAAAGCCTCATACCAGCGCCGCTCTGCCTTGGCTGCCTCTATCTCCTCCGGTGGACGACGATATTCCCCAGCCTGGTGCCAAGGTCCAGCCCCGTCTAGAATCTCCTCCCATGTCCAATTCCCCTGATAGTCCATATAATTTTTCCGTTGCTCCTTACCCCGCTGCTTGGTCCTTGGTTGGTGGGAGATTCTGTCATGAGTGTCGTGGGGTTGAGACCAAGACGCAGCGGGAAAATGTACACTCATCTTCTTTTATTAAAGTGAAGAAGGAAAAACACCAAAAACGTAATACAAAACACAAAACGAACTTGACAGTCTTGTCAGGCACACATAGCTAAACAAGAACAATCTCCCACAAAATACTAACACAAACACATACCTATTTATAGGACCCTCAATCAGAGGCAACTAGAAAACACCTGCCTCCAATTGAGAGTCCAACCCCCAATTAACTAAACATAGAGATACAAAATAACTAGACTAAACATAGAAATACATTAACATAGAACAGTGCCCAAAACCCAGAATAATAAATCAAACACCCAACTACTAACACAACCAGCCCGAACCACATAAAACAAATACCCCCTGCCACATC
This sequence comes from Salmo trutta, assembly GCF_901001165.1. Classification (NCBI taxonomy): domain Eukaryota; kingdom Metazoa; phylum Chordata; class Actinopteri; order Salmoniformes; family Salmonidae; genus Salmo; species Salmo trutta. Next base: position 27,304,822 of record NC_042968.1, read on the forward strand.
CTGACCAAACTACAATAACAAATAACCCCTTTTACTGGTCAGGACGTGACAAATGTAGATCACAATGGTGGGGGAGTACCAAGATCAGGCCAAGATTGTTTATTATATATTTTTTTGCTTGCAGATAAACCAGTATACATACAAGAAGTATACAAACAGACAATGATAACATATGCTAGGGGGTACAACAAATTACACATTATACAAAGACCTTAAAAGATGCACACATATTGATTGTTTTAACAGCTTTTTTATTACAACAATGTAGAATGGCCTTAATGTACTGCTCGAATTCCTTATAGAAAACACGGAAGAGTGTTTTTTTATTAGTGAATCTACATTTATGAATATGACATTTTGCCATTAGCACAATTAGATTCATGAGATTTTTTTCATGATCCTTATTATAGTTATAGAAACCGAGCAGCATATTCTCCCATAAAAAACAAAGTCATCAAGAATATTAACAGTTATAAAACTATGAATAACTTTCCATAATTTTTTTACATGTAGACAATGCCAAAATAAATGCAAAACTGTTTCTGGATGCTCAACACAAAAAGTACAGTTAATGTTAATGTCTTTTTTGAGTTTCTTCAGGTAATGATTCACAGGGTAATACTTATGGATCATTCTGAAAGAGACCTCTTTGACCTTGTTAACAAGCAGGTATTTCTGTGGTAATAAGCAGACTTTTTCCAACAGATATTATTGACAAATGTATTCCAGTAAATTGTGACAAGGAATGGATACAATATCCCTTTGAAATAAAGCACGTATAGATCTGTTGTTCCGAGGGAGTAAGCAGAAACAAATGTTTCCTATTGGAGAGTAAACTGTATTAAGCGAGGGTAGGTCAAGAAGGTGAGGTCTGGTTACACCTCTAAACAACATGAGAGTTCCAGATGGAATAGCATCAAAGACTATGGCGAACTCTAGGTGTAACAGGGATATTGTAATGAGATAAAAATTGAGTAACAATCCTTCTGCATTAAAAAGTTGACTCACCAGCAGGATATGATTATTAAACCAGTTCTAAAAAAATTAAGTCTTGTTTCTATACAAAATATCCTTATTGTTCCAAATGGAATACCTATGCGGGAAAAAATGTGTTAATATATTAACGACCACGCTAAGAATACTTGTCTATGAAAAGCAGATAATTTTGTAGGAATCTTATCAATGTTATAGTTACAAAGTAACTTAAAATTAAGGCCACCAAAATGGGAAAAGTTATAATGAGGGATGAAATTCCAAATTGAAATTGGATTCTTTAAGAAATGTTTAGCACAATTTATCAAAGTAGGAAAATCATCATATTCTTATGTGTTCATAACGACAGATTTCCTAATATAATGTGTATGATTTTTACAGCTGAAGGTGAAAAGCATATGGTCAACAGCTTTAACTATTTTGTTGTCAAGATGTAGGGACTGGGCTGCATAAGTAAGTCTGGAGATACCTTCAGTTTTAGAAAGCAATACTCGACCTTTCAAGGATAAATCCCTCTGCAACCAATGGTTCAATTTATTTTAGTTTTTTTTCAATAATAGGTATGAAATTTAATAAGCATATTTCCTGTTGATCCTTATATATAGTAACCCCAAGGTATGTTACTTTTTCTTTGACTGGAATATTTGCATATAGAGGGTATCACTTTAAGATCAGGCCAAGATGGAGGCACAGTGGCTTCAACACAGCGCCCCCTATCAGTGATCTAGTGTACATGGTCTGCCAGGGTTATCACTAGTTACCACAGCCACAACGTCAAAATTGTCAATATCGTAAAAATTCACGAAAACAAAAATGTGCCTTTTGGTCTTCATTTAAGGTTAGGCATAAGGTTAGCAGTGTGGCTAAGGTTATGGCTAGGTTTATATTCACTTTTTAAGAAGATTTTAGAATATGTGGGCTTTAAGACTTTGTGGCTGTGGTAACTAGTGAAGACCGTCTGCCAGAGAGACTAGTAGCACGGTTTTGAAAATGCTCGTAGAGAACCCCTCATTCGCAGATTCTTCAATACCCGTCAACCAAACTCGTGGGAAAACCCCGGGGGGTGGGACTTAATGACTAACCTGAAGCCCAGCCAATTGGCACTTGTTATGGATGCAGATTGGCCAATGGGTTTTTTAATTGGCACAATCTCAGGCAACACACATTTCGGGGTCTATTGGTTCTGTAAATAATATTTATTCCTCTCGCTATAAGGCCTGACTTCGTTTGTCTGTCAGTATTTAATAGTATAGTCTAAGAGTCGTTCAGAAAAATAGTTATCTACATTAAATGCTGTAGATAACATGCTCTGTGTTGCATGGGGGCAGCTAGCTAGCCATACTAGCTACTTTGGCTAGCTAATTTCGAGCCTGTCATATCGGTTCTCAGCTGGCTTGCTATCAACAAGCTAGCCAGTTAATTGTACAAACGTATCAAAACCTCAGCTACTAAAGAACAGCATTGGAATGAGCAGGTGACATGACACTCCAGCACCGAACTGACGTTTGAATAAGGTAAGAAGACGAGCTAGCTAACGACGTTATGTCAAAATGATAGCTACATTTCGTGTTTGCTTACTCGTCATACGTCAGACTATGATATGGATGCACCTGATCAAATCTTGCATGGTTTGCTATACTGGCTAGCTAGCCCTAGTGTGTGCTGTTTTACACTAATTTACATGTTCCATGGGTATTTTCTCAATGAGGGTCCTTCCTCATCCATGATTAAGCAAGGCTTGGCAGTGACACATTCTTTCTTCCTTCTCTCACGCGTCATCATCACTCGCTGCTGCTGACTGGCTTTATTCAGTGATGTCACTGATGGAACGTGCAAGACAACATCAATAATGATAGTTACTCTGCTGTTAATAATTTATTTAATCTGTTGGGGCTTTTGAATGTTGTGATTGAAAATAGAAGCATGATGGTGTGTTGTTTAGATAGTCAGTGTTGCATCCCAGTCATTTTATATTCAGGATGTCAGCACCATCAGTACATGGCTACATTGTACATCACACATTCACACTGTTAAAAGGCAAAGCAAACGGTACCAGTGGGCTACTTTCAGAAGTAGTTGTCATGTCAGATAATGCCCAAGTAAGCAGTGCTTCTTACTTGGGCATTATCTGACATTCAGTAGTGCATGTTGTTGACCAAGGGTCATTCAATTATGTGTATTTTCAAAGGGCAATAGGCCTTTTGCCCTCACTCCTTCCTTATGGTAGACTGCTAGGTTAACATCACAACATAGTAAATGTCTGTCACGTTATTTTGCTCACTCCATGCTCCCTCCTCAAGCTCAAATAGGGGCATGGTCAACATTGCATAATAAACAACAAGTCCTCTATGTGAAAATTGATGTTAAGCACAGATACACAGCCTAAGAGGAGTTGCAATGCAAACCAAGGCTAACACAGCAGCACCCTGTCATTGATTTTAAAATAAATGTTTTATTTAACATTTAATTTAGGCAAGTCAGTTAAGAACAAATTCTTATTTACAATGACGGCCTACCCCGGCCAAACTCTAACCTGGACGACACTGGGCCAATTGTGCGCAGCCCTATGGGACTCCCAATCATGGCTGGTTGTGATACAGCCTGCAATCGAACCAGGGTCTGTAGTGAAGCCTCTAGCACTGAGATGCAGTGCCTTAGACCGCTGCGCCACTCGAGAGCCCCAAGTTGCTTGATTGATGCTTGATGCACGGACATGAGGTGTGAATAGCCTAGATGTGAGAGTGGCCAGAGAACCATAAAGAGGAGTCATGTCAGAGGTGCTTGGATCCCCCCTTCATATTGGGTTTGTCAAACAGGTCGACCCTGTATTAAAGTGGCGGTGACTCTGTTGTTTGTCAGGAAGAGGCGTTTGGCTGCTTTACTCTGTGAATTCCCCCTCACAGCTCCCTTAACACACAGCTAGGGGAAATCCAAAATGTGTTTTGAGTAACATGTTTATAACGGTGTGTTTGAATAACGCTGGCTTAGAATCCATTTGTGTTAATATTGACAGTAGTACCAAGGCCTGTGCGGCATCACCCATTTCTCATCTTAAGAGGAGAGTATCAACAGGTTTTGAGCATATTGTCTGCCGCCTTCAAAATTGTTTTCAGGGTAAAGCCATTTGAATTCAATCAGTTTTTGGACAGCATCCCTGTCAACTTTCTATGCATGTTTGCCCATGGAAGAAGTGTTAAGAAAGTTACTTTTTGGACCTGAATGCCAAAACATTCAGGAGTTAAGAGTGCTCAAAGTTGACCCATTTTGCATACCCACCACACCATGAGACATCCGTGACTTCATCACTGGAAAGGATAAGCGGTTCATCTTGATATAATGTAAAAGCTTGTGAAACTATTTTATTTCTTGAAAAGAAGCTTAATATAATTGCCATTTTCCTTTTCCAGAAACTATTAAATAGTTTGACAATCCTGTTTGTAAGCTTTTAAATTATATCGATCCCAAACTCTTTATCTTTTCCAGTGATGAAGACATTGATGTTTCATGGTATGGTGGGGTATGCAAAGTAAGTCAACTTTGAGAACCTTTATCTCCTGAATGTTTTGGCATTGGGCAAATGGGCAAATATGGGCAAATATGTATGGAAGGTTTCATTCAAATGAAAAGGGGAGCTGTCAAAAAGTGATTGAATTCCAATCGATTTTACCTTTATGTCAAATCGGTTTGTCAGGAATCAGAATACAGGTAGTAACTTATTTTTGGCCTATTTGGTTGCCAGATACCAGTAGTACACTAGGTTAGGTCTAATCATGTTTGTGCTCAACTGGTTTTCACTGTCAGTTTTATGAGGTACAGTAGCAGCCTGTAGCTAATGGTACAATCAGGCTTCACTCAGATATTAGGCCTACATTCTAATGAGGCTACATCCTGTTTGTTTAGATACCAATTTTAATCTTTGAATGCCATTTATTCAGAGCTTATCCCAGATTTGTATTGCCTAAATGTTTTGTTGTTTTCCCGAAAAGGCCAATTTCATGCTTATTTGGGTTAATATAGCCTAGCCATAGGCCAATTTTGGGGGGAGAGAAATTGAGCTGGGATTTATGATAAGTCAGTGATTTAATAGAATTAACCTGGAGGCATTCCATGACCTTTTAACAACATTGTCAAAATAACACCATGCCTTTCTATTCGTACACAGGTCCTACAAAGTACATTGGGGCATGCATGCAGACAGTTGAGACCGTTATGAGGGCACCCCAGGTCAGCAGGAGCCTGTGAGCGACCATAACACCCTCTCTGTCTACCCTCTAACCAGACAACCGTCCCTTCAGGTGGTAGGCCTAGTTTCTCTCTCACCCTTGCTATGCCCCTGTCACTGCTTTGGGGATAGAGGAACGTCCATAAAGGGAAGAGAGAGGGGCTTAGTTAGACAGGCGGACCCTGTATTTCCCCCTGCTATGCCCCAGCTGCCCCAGTCCCTAAAGCCATGAGCTCTGCCCTGTGGAGCCAGGAGAAGTCCAGTGGAGGCTTCAGGGAGGACTGGCGCTTCTACATGGTGGTCAAGGTAAATATACATATGTTTAAAGAGCCACTGAACATTCCGAATGTCACGTGTGCTTTTCTGTTGCTCATTAGAAAAAAAACAGATTTCAGTCTTGTAATGTGGTTGCTCCACTAAAGTTTGGAGATTATCCTTCGTTACTTAGAGTTAATTTGTGTTTAAGTACGGTACCCTGCATCACCACTTCATTGCTCCAGACCAGCGCAAGGGGGAGTTGGAGCACTGATTATGCTTTTGGGTCCTACTGTGTCTCTAACTGACAATGAATGGGTGACATAAACCTAAATAGAAACTGATAATTGTGCACGACTTCAGTATTACTTACCAAAACTGTTGTTACACTAAGGTTTTCATTATATTATTTTGTTAGGATTATTTTTCTCTTACTGTAGTAGTGTAGCCCACTCCCGACTGGGCACGTTGCACAGCGTCTGAGTGCCTCAACGGTCTAAGGCAGTGCAAGCTGTGTTGCTACAGATGCTGGTTCAATACCTGTGCCGGCCTCGACTGGGAGACCCATGAGATGACTCCAGGTTTTTGGTTTCTCTCCCTCTAAAAACAGAAATAAATTATTCTAAATAACAAAATGGCTTTATTTACAAATGAGTAAAAATGTCTCATCCCATCTTCAAGAATGGCTTTTTTCTCGCTCATTTTACGTTATTTGAAAACAAAATCATCTCCAAAATATTATTTTTTAAACAAAGCGATTATTATTAATTTAGAATGATATAACAAAAAAAACTTGGATATTCTCACAGATATATTATTAACCCTGTTATTAGCAGGACAATACAGTTGAAGTTGGAAGTTCACACACACTTAGGTTGGAGTCATTAACTTGTTTTTCAACCACTCCACAAATTTCTTGTTAACGCACTATAGTTTTGGCAAGTCAGTTAGGACATCTACTTGTGCATCACACAAGTAATTTTTGCAACAATTGTTTACAGACAGATTATTTCACTTATATCTTACTGTATCACAATTCCGGTGGGTCAGAAGTTTACATACACTAAGTTGACTGTGCCTTTTAAAAAGCTTGGAAAATTCCAGAAAATTATGTCTTGGCTTTAGAAGCTTCTGATAGGCTGATTGACATAATTTGAGGCAATTGGAGGTGTACCTGTGGATATATTTCAAGGCCTACTTTCAAACACAGTGCCTCTTTGCTTGGCATCATGGGAAAATCAAAAGAAATCAGCCAAGACCTCAGAAAAAAAGTTGTAGACCTCCACAAGTCTGGTTCATCCTTGGGAGCAATTTACAAACGCCTGAAGGGAGCAATTTACAAACGCCTGAAGGTACCACTTACAAACAATAGTACGCAAGTATAAACACCATGGGACCACGCAGCCGTCATACCGCTCAGAAAGGAGACACGTTCTGTCTCCTAGAGATGAATGTACTTTGGTGCGAATAGTGCAAATCAATCCCAGAACAACAGCAAAGGACCTTGTGAAGATGCTGGAGGAAACGGGTACAAAAGTATCTATATCCATAGTAAAGCGAGTCCTATATCGACATAACCTGAAAGGCCGCTCAGCAAGAAAGAAGCCACTGCTTCAAAACCACCATTAAAAAAAGCCAGACTAGGGTTTGCAACTGCACATTGGGACAAATATCGTACTTTTTGGAAAAATGTCCTCTGGTCTGATGAAACAAAAATAGAACTGTTTGGCCATAATGACCATTATGTTTGGAGGAAAAAGGGGGAGGCTTGCATGTCGAAGAATACCATCCCAACCGTGAAGCACGGGGGTGGCAGCATCATGTTGTGGGGGTGCTTTGCTGCAGGAGGGACTGGTGCACTTCACAAAATAGATGGCATCATGAGGTAGGAAAATTGTGTGGATATATTGAAGCAACATCTCAAGACATCAGTCAGGAACTTAAAGCTTGGTTGCAATGGGTCTTCCAAATGGACAATGACCCCAATAATACTTCCAAAGTTGTTGCAAAATGGCTTAAGGACAACAAAGTCAAGGTATTGGAGTGGCCATCACAAAGCCCTGACCTCAATCCCATAGAACATTTGTGGGCAGAACTGAAAAAGCGTGTGCGAGCAAGGAGGCCTACAAACCTGACTCAGTTACACCAGCTCTGTGAGGAGGAATGGGCCAAAATTCACCCAACTTATTGTGGGAAGCTTGTGGAAGGCTACCCAAAATGTTTGACCCAAGTTAAACAATGTAAAGGCAATGCTACCAAATACTAATTAAGTTTATGTAAACTTCTGACCCACTGGGAATGTGATGAAAGAAATAAAAGCTGAAATAATAAATTCTCTCTTACTGTTCTGACATTTCAGGAAAAAAAATGCAAGAAATGAAATGTATGCATTCACTACTGTAAGTCGCTCTGGATAAGAGCGTCTGCTAAATGACTAAAATGTAAATGTTAAAATAAGTGGTGATCCTAACTGACCTAAGACAGGGAATTTTTACTAGGATTAAATGTCGGGAATTGTGAAAAACTGAGTCTAAATGTATTTGGCTAAGGTGTATGTAAACTTCCGACTTCAACTGTATATACTGGTCATGGCTCCAGAGTGGCGCACAATGGGATTGCCTTGCAGTTCTCCAGCTGTATCCACTGAAAGCGCGTGAGGTTCAAGGCACGAGGGCAGGAGGCATGGGTTTGGGCTGCAGAGCCTCGCACAGAAGACAGACCTAGCCCATGGGGAAGGGAGGAGGAGGAAGGGTGGGTGGTCCCCCACCCCGCCACACTGGGTAGCACAGAAAAACACTTTAAGGGGCATTGCACTAATAATGTCGCTGACTAGGGAAACGTTCCCGCTGTTCTTAGTGCCAGTCTGCACGTTCAAACTAAAACAATGTAACTAATAATGGCATCTTTATGCTTTCGTTAATAAAATAATGATAAAAATACTCTTTCAAAATGCCGACGTTTGTCTATTTATTTAGTTATGGATCCATAACGATGGGAATAAATATCACTGAATTACAGAAATATTGGAACAAAGTTGTCTAATAAAGGTAAACAAATTGTTGCTTACTGGAAAGTACTCTTTCAAACACACACAGTCACGTTGTACAGCGCCATTATGGCTATTAGCAGGTAGCTTATTTAAACAGTCTCACTGTCTATGCTATGGGATAGAGTGTAATCACCGCAGCTGTTCACCCCATGTTAGTGGACTAATGGACATTGTCAAATCAAACCCTGTCATCGTTTACCCATTGTGACACACAGATGTTCCAAACTCTGTTTTAGACTGACTTTATGAGAAAAATTATCCTATTAACACTTTGTAGTCTGTTGACACTAGAATAACTTTTTATGGCTCATATGATGCCACATAGGCCATTTTTAAAAGAGATTTGTTGCTTTTTAAAAGCAGTTGCTCTTTAAGAAATTTAATTTTGCTAGGGATTATTCAAGATTTTGTTCATGTTTGTTTGTTTATTTATCAAGGCCTGTGTATCGAAAAGGGTTTATTTTTTTGTGTTTCATATTTTCTTGTTTCGGCTATAGTGAGTTTGAGAATCAACTCAGGAAGATAAGTCCTGATGTACTAATGGGTATCTTCGATTATGTTTGAATTGGCTCTTTATTCCCTATATAATGCACTACATCAGCCCAATGGGCCCTGGTCAAAAGCAGTGTACTAAATAGGGAATAGGGTGCCATTTCTAACACAACCTGAGTCCCTTAATAAGTCAACACATTTCTACTAAGGAGTGCACAGTGGAGAAGCCCCCCCAGAAGACCCTGAGGATCCCCCGGGGCAGCCTGGGACAGGCCTGCCAGGAGAGGAACAGCCTGGGGCGCACACTGCCCCCCAGCAAGGGCAAGAGGAGCCTACGCGTCCTGGACCAGACCAACGTGGTGCTGAGCCTGGATGAGCGGTTGGTCTAATTAATGGATAGTGACACTATCATGCTATATTGCAAATTTAAAAAAGACAAGACAAAGTTCGAAAAACAACAATACTCACATTTGACATACAGTCGCCACCAAAAGTTTTGACAATGACACAAATATACATTTTTACAAAGCTTGCTGCCTCAGTTTGTATGATGTCAATTTGCATATACTCCAGAATGTTATGAAGAGTGATCAGTTGAATTGCAATTAATTGCAAAGTCCCTCTTTGCCATGCAAATGAACTGAATCCCCCAAAAACGTTTCCGCTGCATTTCAGCCCTGCCACAAAAGGACCAGCTGACATCATGTCAGTGATTCTCTTGTTAACACAGGTGCGAGTGTTGACGAGGACAAGGCTGGAGATCACTCTGTCATGCTGATTGAGTTCGAATAACAGACTGGAAGCTTCAAAAGGAGGGTGGTGCTTGGAATCATTTTTCTTCCATGGTTACCTACAAGGAAACACGTGCCGTCATCATTGCTTTGGACAAAAAGGGCTTCACAGGCAAGGATATTGCTGCCAGTAAGATTGCACCTAAATCAACCATTTATCGGATCATCAAGAACTTCAAGGAGAGCGGTTCAATTGTTGTGAAGAAGGCTTCAGGGCGCCCAAGAAAGTCCAGCAAGCGCCAGGTCGTCTCCTAAAGTTTATTCAGGTGCGGGATCAGGGCACCACCAGTACAGAGCTTGCTCAGGAATGGCAGCAGGCAGGTGTGAGTGCATCTGCATGCACAGTGAGATGAAGACTTTTGGAGGATGGCCTGGTGTCAAGAAGGGCAGCAAAGTAGCCACTTCTCTCCAGGAAAAACATCAGGGACAGACTGATATTCTGCAAAAGGTACAGGGATTGGACTGCTGAGGACTGGGGTAAAGTCATTTTCTCTGATGAATCCCCTTTCCAATTGTTTGGGGCATCCGGAAAAAAGCTTGTCCGGAGAAGACAAGGTGAGCGCTACCATCAGTCCTGTGTCATGCCAACAGTAAAGCATCCTGAGACCATTCATGTGTGGGGTTGCTTCTCAGCCAAGGGAGTGGGCTCACTCACAATTTTGCCTAAGAATACAGCCATGAATAAAAAATGGTACCAACACATCCTCCGAGAGCAACTTCTCCCAACCATCCAGGAACAGTTTGGTGAAGAACAATGCCTTTTCCAGCATGATGGAGCACCTTGCCATAAGGCAAAAGTGATAACTAAGTGGCTCGGGGAACAAAACATCAATATTTTGGGTCCATGGCCAGGAAACTCCCCAGACCTTAATCCCATTGAGAACTTGTGGTCAATCCTCAAGGGGCGGGTGGACAAACAAAAACCCACAAATTCTGACAAACTCCAAGCATTGATTATGCAAGAATGGGCTGCCATCAGTCAGGATGTGGCCCAGAAGTTAATTGACAGCATGCCAGGGCGGATTGCAGAGGTCTTGAAAAAGAAGGGTCAACACTGCAAATATTGACTCTTTGCATCAACTTCATGTAATTGTCAATAAAAGCCTTTGACACATAGTAATATCTGACAAAAATATCTAAAGACACTGAAGCAGCAAACTTTGTGGAAATTAATATTTGTGTCATTCTCAACTTTTGGCCACGGCTGTACACTACATGACTAAAAGTATGTGGACACCTGCTCATCAAACTAGGGGCGGCAGGGTAGCCAAGTGGTTAGAGCGTTGGACTAGTAACTGAAAGGTTGCAAGGTCGAATCCTCGAACTGACAAGGTATAAATCTGTCGTTCTGCCCCTGAACAGGCAGTTAACCCACTGTTCCTAGGCCGTCATTGAAAATAAGAATTTGTTCTTAACTGACTTGCCTAGTTAAATAAAGGTAAAAAAACTAAAAAACATCTCATTCTAAAATCATGGGCATTAATATGGAGTTGTACCCCCCTTTTGCTTCTATAAAAGCCTCCACTCTTCTGGGAAGAATTTCCACTTGATGTTGGAACATTGCTGCGGGGACTTGATTCCATTCAGCCACAAAAACATTAGAGAGGTCGGGCACTGATGTTGGTCGATTAGGCCTGACTCGCAGTTGGCGTTCCAAATCATCCCAAAGGTGTTTGATGGGGTTGAGTTCAGGACTCGGTGCAGGCCAGTCAAGTTCTTCCACTCAGAGCTTGACAATCCTTTTCTGTATGGACCTCGCTTTGTGCACTGGGACATTGTCATGTTGAAAAGGTAAAGGGCCTTCCCCAAACGGTTGCCACAAAGTTGGAAGCACAGAATCGTCTAGAATGTAATTGTATGCTGTCGCGTTAAGATTTCCCTTCACTGGGACTAAGAGGCCTAGCCCGAACTATGAAAAACAGCCCCAGACCGTTATTCCTCCTCCACCAAACTTTACAGTTGGCACTATGCATTGGGGCAGGTAGCGTTCTCCTGGCATCCGCCAAACCCAGATTTGTCTGTCGGACTGCCAGACGGTGAAGCGTGATTCATCACTCCAGAGAACACGTTTCCACTGCTCCAGAATCCAATGGCAGTGAGCTTTTACACCACTCCAGCCGACCCTTGGCATTGCGCATGGTAATCTTAGGCTTGTGTGCGGCTGCTCAGCCATGGAAACCCATTTCATGACACTCCCGACGAACAGTTCTTGTGCCTACTTTGCTTCCAGAGGCAGTTTGGAACTTGGTAGTGAGTGTTGCAACCGAGAACAGACAATTTTTACGCCCTTCAGTACTCGCGGTCCCGTTCTGTGAGCTTGTGGCCTACCACTTCGCAGCTGAGCTGTTGTTGCTCCTAGACATTTTCACTTCACAATAACAGCACTTACAGTTGATTGGGGCAGGGCAGAAATTTGACAAATTGATATGTTGGAAAGGTGGCATCCTTTGACGGTGCCACATTGAAAGTCACTGAGCTCTTCAGTAAGGCCATTCTACTGCCAATGTTTGTCTATGGGGATTATATGGCTCTGTGCTTGATTTTATACACCTGTCAGCAACGGGTTTAGCTGAAATAGCCGCATCCACTAATTTGAAGGGATGTCCACATACTTTTGTACCTAGTAGTGTATGATATATTGACATGTTTTTGTAACTTTCATATTTGCTTGTGTTATCCTCTGGAATTCAAATGCACATCTTGTTGTTGTGTGTTCGATTTGCAACCAATTCATTCAATTCAGGGACGTCCTGGAGCTGGATGAGAAGCTAGCTGAGCTGCTGTTCCCCATCACCAACTGTGAGGAGCGCTATGCCCTGCTGTGCAACAAGCCCCGGCTGGAGCGGGCCAGAGACATCGACTGTGGCTCCAAGGTGCGCGTGCAGCTGCGTTCGGGGGATGAACCTTTGCCTGGGGTAGTCCGATTTAAAGGATCTCTCCTCCCAGACAGGGCTCTCTCCGGGGTCTGGTTTGGAGTGGAGCTGCTGGTGAGAAACCTCATCTTTACTGTTCTGTTAAAATGCACTTTGTAAGCAATTGACCCTCCGTTACGTATATAGAGTAGATTAGAATAACTTTATTTGTCCCGGAGGGAACTTAAATTATGTGTGATATCGCCTGTAATTTGTTTTTTGTGAAATGTTCCCTGAGGATTTCATAACAGTTAAGCTAGTAAATGGACTCTCTCTCATGCCGTAGCTTACGTTCTGTAAAGATGCAGTAAAATAGCGGGCTACAAAGGCTTGTTTATTGGAGCACAATGTTGTGTCCAGTTGTAGGCTGGGTGAGTGGGTGAAGGAGCCGGACGAGAGGCTGACCCTTGCTCACTATAAAGGGTTTAGCACATTATTGGGTTTCAGATCAGCGTCTTGATTGAATGCCAGACTTGTATCACGATTAAGAATACTTACAACACATTTACAGTCAACAATGTTTACTTCTTATCTTGATCATACAAACATAAATTGAATGATGCCAATACTGAAAAGCCCTACATGGCACTCAAGAAGTGCAGTGTTGCAGTGTATAGAATCATGTAACTACACCCTCTAGCTGTCCATTATCCCTGTGTAAGAGCAAAGATTATTCAGTTCGGTGCCTGCCGGCTACTCTCTGCAATGAAACATTTTGAGTATGCTGTTATGCCCTCCGCACTATCGATCTGAAACCCTCATCATCCCAGATGTATAATGTTCACTTCCCTGTTCCCTTCCCTGTAGAATGCTGAATAGGCAGGTTACAGTAGCTGAGCTCACCTCACTGTAATGACAGCTCATGCCTCTTTTATCTGCTCAGCCCAGTGCTAGGTTTTTCCTGTGATGGTTAGCTTAGGGTTAGGGAAAGGGTTACGGAAGAGGTTAATGGTCAGGTAAATTTTTTGGCATTACTGTGTGAAGGATTAGGGGAAGGGTTAGCGTGTCTGAGTAAGCCACATGCGACTGGCACTCACAGGTTATCCCACGTTTAACATACTGTATGTAACCTATGCCTCTACCTAGGAGGAGGGCAGAGGCCAGGGCTTCACAGAGGGCTCCTACCAGGGCCGACAGCTGTTCCGCTGTGAGGATGAGTGCGGGGTGTTTGTTGCCCTGGACAAGCTGGAGCTGTGGGATGACGAGGAAGAGGAACTGGGAGAGCTAGAGGTGGATCACGTCACCCTGGTGGAGGAGGAGATGGATTTCCATCAGCTGGAGATCAACTCCAGGGTCCTGGTCCAGACCAGAGAGGGGCCGGAGAGAGGAACCATCATCTTCTGTGACCTGCTGCCTGGGAACGAGAGCCTGGGGTACTATGTGGGAGTAGACATGGTAAGGCTTGAGATACTGGTCCCATACTGGGGCCTTACTGAGTGGGATCTCTACAATATGCTCCTGTCTGCTGTAGAATGGCAGACTGGCAATGTAAATACTGTCAGTGGAGATTACCTTCTCCTCTGCTGTTAACACTAGGTAAAGGTGAAATGTCCACACTACATATATAATAATGCTGTATTTATAGAACATGGCTAACAATTTGGAAATTACATCTCAAGTTAGGTAAAAGACTAGTTCAAGTAGCCCCTGTAATGTTGTTTGTATGATTTGATTGTCTATCCAGAAAAGCAAAGATGATTCATAATGTTTATTTAGCCAGCTGCTAGTGTCGATGTTGCCAATGTAATCAGATGGCATAGCAGTTAAGGAAAGGGAACATGCATAATGACAGAGGCATTTGACTGCCGGTTGTTAGTAGTAGCAGCAGCAGTGAGCCCACTCAGTCTACTCTGGCCTGGGACACACACAAAGGGCAGTAGTCATGCGGGGAGCTGGGGAGTGAGGTAAAGTTGCAGTCTGCGTCCCCAATGGCACCCTATTCCCTATGTAGTGAACTACTTTTGACTATAGCCCAATGGGCCCAAATGTAGTGCACTAAATAGGCAATAGGGTGCCATTGGGGACACAGCTACAGCACTGGGCTGTATGACCAGTAGCGTGGCACAGGGCCAGCGGGTTGGCCAGGCAGCTGAGGAAAGGAGAGGAGAGTCCACTGCTCCGTCCACTCTGCTCCAGCCTCGCCCAGCATACAGAGAACATCAACAACACTCTGACACGCCATATACAAAACAGCTTAGTGTTAGGCTATTTTTATATAACGTTTTTGTTTATTTGGATCTATTTTTGCCCACAATGGGGCCAACCTTCCAAGAGTACATAGATTAGTGTGGTGGAGTGGAGCAACCAGTACTGGCAAACTTTGACCCTGCTTCCCGGGGATTGGAATAAGCACCCCTCTGTTTTGAGACGCGGAGAGGTACATTTGAGAAATGTAGAGAGGGAAGGTTAAGAGGAGAGTTGAAGTTCAAGTGCAGACAGAGGACCATTACTGTACTGGGTGGAGGAGGTAGTTGACAGGAGAGAGAAGAGCAGACAGGGGACCATTACTGGGTGGAGGAGGTAGTTGACTGGAGAGAGAAGAGCAGACAGGGGACCATTACTGGGTGGAGGAGGTAGTTGACTGGAGAGAGAAGAGCAGAGAGAACCATTACTGGGTGGAGGAGGTAGTTGACTGGAGAGAGAAGAGCAGACAGGGGACCATTACTGGGTGGAGGAGGTAGTTGACTGGAGAGAGAAGAGCAGAGAGAACCATTACTGGGTGGAGGAGGTAGTTGACAGAAGAGAGAAGAGCAGACGGGACCATTACTGGGTGGAGGAGGTAGTTGACTGGAGAGAGAAGAGCAGACAGAGAACCATTACTGGGTGGAGGAGGTAGTTGACAGGAGAGAGAAGAGCAGACGGGACCATTACTGGGTGGACGAGGTAGTTGACTGGAGAGAGAAGAGCAGACAGAGAACCATTACTGGGTGGAGGAGGTAGTTGATTGGAGAGAGAAGAGCAGACAGGGGACCATTACTGGGTGTAGGAGGTAGTTGACTGGAGAGAGAAGAGCAGACAGGGGACCATTACTGGGTGGAGGAGGTAGTTGACTGGAGAGAGAAGAGCAGACAGGGGACCATTACTGGGTGGACGAGGTAGTTGACAGGAGAGAGAAGCGCTGTAGTAGTGATGACAGGACTGCTGCTGAGACTGGGACTGTAAGTACAGGTTTTAGGAGATGAGGAACGCCCGCAGCAGTAATCGGTTGCTGTCTCCGGCTCTTCCAGGACAATCCTATTGGGGACTGGGATGGTGTTATCGACGGGAAGCTGCTGTGTAATTTCGCCAGTCTGGAACACACCCGTCTAGTCCCCATCTGTGACGTAATGCCAGGTGAGTCCAGCGGTCCGGTAGTCTATTCTCTCCTTTTTTTCCTCACATCAAATGTATATAGTTATTTCAATTTATAGCAATTTCACCAAGTGCAAATCTATATATTTTTTTAAATATTCTCCCCCTTATTTGGATCCTATAAATGATAACTGAAGAAGCTTCAGGTATTGCATATTAGCCATATCGTCAGTCAGGCAGTTATGTGTGTAGTATTTGTGGCGGGGTGTGAGTGAACACTGGAGTGTTGTGTGTTAGTGTTTTACTGGCAGCAGTAACAGCAGCAGCAGCAGTAACAACAGCAGTAGTAGTAGTAGTAGCAGCAGTAGTAACATCAACAGTAACATCAACAGTAACAGCAGCAGTAACAGCAGCAGTAGTAGTAGCAGCAGTAGTAGCAGCAGCAGTAGTAACAGCAGCAGCAGTAGTAGCAGCAGCAGCAGTAGCAGCAGCAGCAGTAGCAACAGCAGCAGTAGTAACAGCAGCAGTAGTAACAGCAGCAGTAGTAACAGCAGCAGTAGTAACAGCAGCAGTAGTAACAGCAGCAGTAGTAACAGCAGCAATAGCAGCAGCAGCAGTAACAGCAGCAGCAGTAACAGCAGCAGCAGTAACAGCAGCAGCAGTAACAGCAGCAGCAGCAGCAGCAGCAGCAGCAGCAGTAACAGCAGCAGCAGTAGCAGCAGCAGCAGCAGTAGCAGTAACAGCAGCAGTAGCAGTAACAGCAGCAGTAGCAGTAACAGCAGCAGTAGCAGTAACAGCAGCAGTAGCAATAACAGTAGCAGTAACAGCAGCAGCAGTAGCAGTAACAGCAGCAGCAGTAGCAGTAACAGCAGCAGCAGTAGCAGTAACAGCAGTAGCAGTAACAGCAGTAGCAATAACAGCAGCAGCAGCAGTAGCAGTAGCAATAACAGCAGCAGCAGTAGCAATAACAGCAGCAGCAATAACAGCAGCAGCAGTAGCAATAACAGCAGCAGCAGTAGCAATAACAGCAGCAGCAGTAGCAATAACAGCAGCAGCAGTAGCAATAACAGCAGCAGCATTAACAGAGGCTCTTTTGTTTGATGGCTCTGCTTGTTTTTGAAAGTCAAGTGAGATGCTGCTCCTCTCAGCCTCTTTGTTCTCGCCATTGGTTTTATTGATTTGTTTGTGTGCTGTCTGACTCTGAACCCCAACAATGGTTGATGCTTTGACGTACTTGGTCTTCTTAGACATACTTGAAGTGTGTGTGTGTGTGTGTGTTGTGGGGGGAAGGGGGCGTATATTTCGTTAATGCATTTTCTCTTAGAAAAGATTTTTGCTCTCTGAAACCTAAGACTGATAATGTTCACCTGTACTTGAAAGTCTATGGTATTGAGTGAAAGTATGTTTTTCACTTTGCATCAGTCTTTGTGATTAACTGAGTAAATATCGGTATTTTGCACAATTATAAAGCCCTTCCCACTGCTTTACCAGGCTCCACAGCCACCAATCATTATTAGGCCTATTTCCTATTGTAGCAGGCCTATACTTTGTAATGGTGCTCTGATGGGATATATATCTATCTTATCTCTATCTGCCAGAACCTGCAACAAGACACACGGCTGTGCACTGTAGGGTTTTAGCACAGGGGTGGGTATATCCGTGTTGTTCCACACTGTTGTTATACTGGACGGTGTGTTTGCAGAATACTCCATGCAGGACCAGAGGCTGCAGAAGCACAGCTTTACCTCCAGAGGCAGCAGCAGTGACATGTCCTCCTCTGGCCAAAGCAAACCAAAGAGCAAAGGTACTGCTGTTGGCTTCAAGTGCATGTACTAGCTAACACTATAACACTTTTTAACATGGTGTTAGTGTGCTGTGATATTGGTTGAGGGTTCTGTCATTGGAATGTTGTGAGGGAAATCATATCTGGAATGTTGAGGGAAATCATATCAATGAGGCATGATGACTCAATTTTGGAAAATTGAAGTTGTGCCAGATTCCACTTGTGTGAATGGCCAATTTGGATTCCAGAGCTGACGTGAATGGTGTGGAGTGGTGAGAGTTACCGAACCATTGTGTTCCTTGCATGGCTACTGACCTGCTCAGTGTGCTGACGATCTGCCTCCCGTTCTCTCTCTCTATTCCTTTCTCTCTCCCTCCTCTCCACACCTATCCTGCTGTCATTTAAGAACGCCTCATAATAATGGCTGCATTGGAGTAAATGGAATGGTATGAAAAACTTGGTTTGATACCATTCAATTTACTCCATTCCAGCCATTATTATGAGCTGTTCTCCCCCCAGCAGCCTCCACTGCAGCAAACGCATACCTGCTTTCTGTTTCTCTGTTGACTTGTGTTATCTCCAGGCTTCGGTCTTCAGTGTGGGAGTAGAAGCAAGTCAGAGTTTTATTATACTTTAAATGGCAGCTCTGTTGACCACCCAGTCCAGGCCAAATCCAAAAGCACATGGTACATTGATGAAGGTAAAGCCCCAGCAAGATACAGTACTGAGACTCCCATCTGTCTTGATAGCAGGTTGTTCTACAGTGTTCATTTACCAATCAGTGAACAAATAAAGAATGAGTTTGATCTTTAACTTGATTAAAAAGCTTGCTATCAAGACTAGTGCTGTGACGTTACCAGTATCTAGATATTTTTTCCATGGCAAAAATAAAAACAGGAAGCAGATCAAACTCTTTTGGTCCTTTTTAAAATACCTGCTGTATGTAAAATAGTGTGTTCTATAGCTTGGAAAATAAATACATGTGACTGGATGACAACATAATGAGGGTTGTTTTCCTAAAGAAGTTAAATCCGCTTTGTGTTTTGTTTCCTTGCCACGATACTAACGAGTATCGTGATACTGGTATTGTCCCGGCCCTGATCAACACCCTTCACTGAGAGTCCTCTATCTATTCATTCCCATTAACTGTGAGGTCCACCTGCATGGTGTAATTGCTGTGGCACGATCTTTATCAAATCACAAAAAGGCTTATAATAATGTCTTGCATTTTTTCTCCCTCAGAATAATTAAATTAGGTAAAGTACTGTACTTTCTTCTTGATAGTTTCCTGTAAGCATTAGTGAAAGCCTTCAGTACTGGGTTTAAGTGAGGCCATGTGGATATGTTTCATGGGGAATGGTGTGGGGTAGTTTAGGTAGGTAGCCTACATGGGGTCAAAGATCATGTTCCTTACAGCATGGTGGTGATGAATGGATAATTACACAAGTGAAACCAAGGGATTGAAAATCATTGAGTAATGTAAAGCCTGTGTGTAAAGTTATGGAGCTATCAGTGGACTCTAGGGTGAGGAAGACCCAGTGGAGATGACTCCTCTATGTCGCAGGAATGACAGAAATCCTGTCACAGCTGTTCTCTCTGTTCTGTTTCATCACCTCTGTTTTGTTTTTCATCACTGTCATCTTACCCATATGTTCAGGTCCATCATATTCATATTTGATGGTGTATTGTATTTTCCATTGGTGACGTGATGATCTTGTAACTCACCCATCTCTTCTGGATTATTCTGTGGCTGTCTCCATGTGGAGGCATTTAGATTTTCTCAACACATTCTCACAGTGACACAAATATTTATTTACCTCCCATGGGAGTTGAAAAATGTAAAGTCCTTGTCACACAAGGTACATTTTGTGGTTATGTTTACAGTGAATGTGAAAGTGTTTATAAGCCAACGTTACATTTGGTTTGCTAATGCTGATATGAAGTTGTGACACCACCTGCACACTCCCTATTCACAACGTTGTCAAAAAAGTCAAATGAATATCTGATGAGTCCACAATGCTAGAAGCTCTCTGTCAGTGTAATATCTGCTGCAGTGAAAATTGATTGTCTGTTGTTTTCCTCTGCAGTCGGGGAAGACCCTGCCAAGTCCCTCACAGACACGCCCCCTGACTTCAATGAAGCCACACCTCCTCCCAGGGCCCCGCCCTCTGCTTCCTTGTCCAATGACAACAAGTTCCACTCCCTGCCCTTCAGCCTGAGCCGTAAGACGGGGCCCAATGGCAGCATGAGCCATGGACCCCTCTCCCTCTCCGTGCAGTCAGTGATGGGAGAGCAGATGCAGATGCCCGAGCCCCCGTCCCCTACCCCTCCCTCTCCGCGGCCCCCCTCACCCCCCAGCTCTCGCGGGGGTGGGGGTGTGCCTGGTCTGGAGGTGGGCTCCCTGGTGGAGGTGAAGGAGAACCCGCCCCTGTGTGGGGTCATCCGCTGGGTGGGGCTGCCTCCGGGACTACCAGAGCCACTGGCTGGCCTGGAGCTGGTGAGAGATGATTACACTGACAGGAAGGATTGTCTCTTTGTAGCCTCTGAGACCTGGCTGTTTTGTCTTATGTTTTTCCCAATAACATTGTCACAAGTGAACTAAGGATTTAAGGAACACTTCAGAGAAACCAACATTTCTTTCATTGAATGGTAGAATCATCCAAATCCAGTATCATTACTAGCTATATGTTTAGTGTAATAGCATACAGCTAACTGCACTCATAACATGATGGCCTTGTCTGGTTCTGCTCTCTCAGGAGGAAGAGTGTGTTGGCTGTACAGACGGCACCTTTCAAGGTACCCGCTACTTCAGCTGCGCGCCCAAGAAGGCCCTGTTTGTGAAGCTGAAATGCTGCCGGCCTGACTCCCGTTTCCCCTCCCTACACCACTCCTCCAACCCCATAGAGAGATGCAACTCTATTGGTGAGTCACTGGTGTCACCTGTCAGTCCTGTGCTGAATTACAAATTGACCCCTAGCCCCTATCCTAGGTACTTCCTAGGATTGGACGGGTAAAGGCAATACAAGGACATTTCCACCCAGCTAAGCAGTCCTGCCCAGGATTGTCAACTTAAACTTCACTGTTTGTGTCTGTCCAGCTTTCGGGGGTTATCTGAGTGAGGTGGTGCATGAGAACACTCCTCCACGCACTGAGAATGACGGTCTGGACATCATGGTGGGCAAGAAGAAAGGTATCCAGGGCCACTACAACTCCTGCTACCTGGACTCCACACTCTTCTGGTGAGGACATAGGAGAGAGAGAGCTCTGAGTTTTTGCTTCTTCCTTGCGTGTATTATTAGAGAGTTCTTAACCTCCTCATTCCTATGTCAATGTAGTTAAAGGCCCAGTGTAGTCAAAAATGTGATTTTCCATTTTTGTGTGTGTTAGTACCAGTCAAAAGTTTGGACACACCTACTCATTGAAACATGAGAGCTTTTTAGTCTCTCAACAGGGAAAATAAATGTATATTTTTGGCATCATGTTTTTTTTTCCTCTTTCCCTTTTTTCCTGTCTTTAGCCTGTTTTCCTTCAGCTCAGTCCTTGACACAGTTCTGCTGAGGCCGAGGTCCAAGACTGACGTAGAGTATTACAGAGAGACACAGGAGCTGCTACGCACAGAGATAGTCAACCCCCTGCGCATGTAAGTAGGAAACTGCTCTTCATGTTTTGTTCAGACACATTCATTCAGTACAATGTCATGTGGCAAACCAATGCTTAACATGTCATTTATAAGCACTTTAATTTGTTTTCTAGACCCAGCCAAGTATCATAACTGAGATTTGTCTTGTCTATTTTATTTGTCTTGTAGACATGGCTATGTGTGTGCCACTAAAGTGATGAAGCTCAGAAGGATACTGGAGAAGGTAGAAGCTGCCTCAGGGTTCACATCTGAAGAAAAAGGTGTCTAATGCCTTTATCAAAATATTAAAGTGTTGTGGTTTTGTTATACATGTCATGAACTTGTTCTAAGTGTTATAAACTCAATGTTCACCTTTCACCTAACAGATCCTGAAGAGTTCCTCAATATTCTGTTCCATCACATATTGAGGGTGGACCCCTTACTCAAGCTGAGGTCAGTCTACATTAAACATACTTCTCAACATATCATCTTGTTATTGCTTTTCTAAACTATTTCTGCTAATAGTATATACATTTAAGAATATTTAGACATAAATCTAATCTGAGCTCAAATGAGTACGATTTCTAATGTATTACACATGATATCCTGTTTGTGTCTAGATCAGCAGGTCAGAAGGTTCAGGACTGCTACTTCTACCAGATCTTCATGGATAAGAAGGACAAAGTGGGTGTGCCAACCAGCCAGCAGCTCATAGAGTGGTCCTTCATCAACAGTGACCTCAAGTTTGCTGAGGTGACCTGTCTGTCTATATGTCTTTCTGGCTGGCTGACTGTCTGTCAGTGGTTGGGTTGCTCAGGGGTGAATCATTTGCTGATTGCAATCAAGAAGCAATTCATTCTAGGAGCATGAAGGGAGAGTCAACTTGACTATCAATTCTAATGATTAGCTGAGTTAATCAATGAAAGGCTGAGCTACTATGGGAAATTGGCAGGATTAGTAGCTTGTAGAAAACACACAGTTCTCTTTTGTGGAATTTAAGTGGGATGTTGTTTGCTCTGCTGTCACCAATCAAGTGCCTTATATTCAGGATTTGTTTGTTATGTAACGGCTGTTCCTCAGTAAGGTAAGATGTCGCCGACAGATATGGCAGCTCTGCTCCTAGCTCCAAAGCAACTTTGCAATATTTTGTTTTTTTGTCTGTTATTTATTACATTATTAGCCCAGAATTGTTTGGGTGTTATTACATACAGCCATAATAACTTTTGGATATCAGAACAGAGGTAACTCGCCAGCATTAAAACCAGGAATACGACTTTCCCGAATTGGATCTTTTGTTCGTACCCCCAGGGCAATTGAACTTATTCCAGAGCCTGCTCCAAAACACCGACGGCGGAGAAGAGGTATTCAGAGTGGAATTCTAGTCCGACTCAGGAGGCGTGCACACCATCCACTGCTTATATTACTCGCTAATGTTCAGTCTCTGGATAATAAAGTAGATGAGCTCAGGGCAAAAATGAAAGCGCGAACCACCGCATTTAACCATGGTAAAGTGACTGGGAATATGGCCGAATACAAACAGTGTAGTTATTCCCTCCATAAGGCAATCAAACAGGCAAAACGTCAGTACAGAGACAAAGTGGAGTCGCAATTCAACGGCTCAGACACGAGATGTATGTGGCAGGGTCTGCAGACAATCACGGACTACACTGTCTTGCTTCCGGACAAGCTAAACACCTTCTTTGCCTGCCTTGAGGATAACACAGTGCCACCGACGTGGCCCGCTACCAAGGACTGTGGGCTCTCGTTCTCCGTGGCCGACATGAATAAGACATTTAAGCGTGTTAACCCTCTCAAGGCTGCCCAGAGGGCATCCCAAGCTGCCTCCTCAGAGCATGCCCAGACCAGTTTGCTGGAGTGTTTACGGACATTCAATCTCTTCCTATCCCAGTCTGCTGTCTTCACATGCTTGAAGATGTCTACCATTGTTTCTGTACCCAAGAAAGCAAAGGTAACTGAACTAAATGACTGTCATCATGAAGTGCTTCGAGAGGCTAGTTAAGGATCATATCACCTCTACCCTCCCTGTCACCCTAGACCCACTTCAATTTGCTTACCACCCCAATAGATCCACAGATGATGCAATCGCCATCGCATTGCACACTGCCCTATCCCATCTGGATAAGAGGAATACCTACATAAGAATGCTGTTCATTGACTATAGCTCAGCATTCAAACCATAGTACCCTCCAAGTTCATCATTAAGCTCGGGGTCTTGACCCCGCCCTATGCAAATAGGTCCTGGACTTCCTGACGTACTGCCCCAGGTGGTGAAGGTAGGAAACAACACCTCCACTTCGCTGATCCTCAACACAAGGGCCTCACAAGGGTGTGTGCTCAGCCCCTTCCTGTACCCCCTGTTCACCGATGATTGCATGGCCACACACGCTTCCAACTCAATCATCAAGTTTGCAGACGACACAACAATAGGCCTGATTACCAACAATGACGAGACGGCTTACAGGGAGGAGGTGAGGGTCCTGAGAGCGTGGTGCCAGGAAAATGACCTCACTCAACGTCAAAAAAAAAAGCTGATCGTGGACTTCAGGACACAGCAGAGGGAGCACGCCCCTATCCACATCGCCGGGACCGCAGTGGAGAAGGTGGAAAGCTTCAAGTTCCTCGGCGTACACATCACCGATCTGAAATGGTCCACCCACAGATAGTGTAAAGAAGGAGCAACAGCTCCTCTTCAACCTCAGGAGGCTGAGACCGAGAGACTGAAAAACAACTTCTATCTCAAGGCCATCAGACTGATAAATAAACATCACTAGCTGTCTTACACCTGGTTACGCAACCCTGCACCTTAGACCACTGCACCACTTAGGAGCCTCTAAGGCACTGCATCTCAGTGCAAGAAGCTTCACTACAGACCCTGGTTCAATTCCAGGCTGTATCACAACTGGCCGTGATTGGGAGTCCCATAGGGCGGCGCACAATTGGCCCAGCGTCGTTAGGGTTTGGTCGGGGTAGGCCATCATTGTAAATAAGAATTTCTTCTTAACTGACTTGCCTAGTTAAATAAAGGTTAAATAAATACAAATAAAAGAGGCTGCCTATATACTGTACATAGACTTTGAATCACTGGCCACTTTAATAATGGAACACTAGTCAATTTAATAATGTTTACATACTGCTTTACTCATCTCATATGTATATACTGTATTCTATTCTACTTTTAGTCAATGCCACTCCGACATTGCTCGATCTGATATTTCTTAATTCCATTCTTTTACTTTTAGATTGTTGTGAATTGTTAGTTACTACCGCACTGTTGGAGCTAGGAACACAAGCATTTTGCTACACCCGCAATAACATCTGCTAAATATGTGTATGTGACCAATAAAATGTGATTTGGTGACTTCATGCGTCTTCTCTCTGTTCAGGCTCCTTCCTGCCTTATCATCCAGATGCCTCGCTTTGGGAAGGACTTCAAGATGTTCAACAAGATCTTCCCCTCACTAGAGTTAGACATCACAGACTTACTTGAAGACAGTGTGTAAAAAGTTATTTTATTTGAATGTGGTTGTAGTTGGATTATCATTATTGAATGTGATAACTGTTTTCCATATCAGAAATCTACTGTTCTCTATCAACATGTGGGTGTGTATAGTCAACCCTGTGCTTCTCTCTCAGCTCCCAGGGAGTGTCGAATCTGCGGGGGTCTGGCTCTGTATGAATGCAGGGAGTGCTACGAGGACGGTGACATCACTGCCGGGAAGATAAAACAGTTCTGTGAAAAGTGCAATACACAGGTAACAGACAGAGGGTGCCATTTCACCAACATAGAAACTAAGGGGATCTCATCAGGGACTTGCAGTAGTTGTAAAGCAGTGTAGTTCCAGTACAATCCACTTGGGGGCGACAAGTCCTAAGGAATGACTGAGTTTCATGTAAGAAATGACAGAGTTTCTAAATTGTATTATATACTAGGTGGTTTGAGCCCTGAATGCTGATTGGCTGACAGTCGTGGTATATCAGACCGTATACCACGAGTATGACAAAACATTTATTTTTACTGCTGTAATTACATTGGTAATCAGTTTATAATAGCAATAAGGCACCTCGGGGATTTGTGATATATGACCAATATACCATGGGCTGTATCCAGCCACTCCGCGTTGCGTCGTGCATAAGAACAGCCATTAGCTGTGGTATATTGGCCATATACAACACCCCCCGTGCCTTATTGCTTAAATAACTTATAGATGAAGACAAAATATTTACCTTGAACTTTGAGGCACATTTGTGAATATTTTAGCCAAACTCTCAGTGAATATATGTGTAATTGATTTTTTAAAAACGAATGAATTGTGAAACTTGTCATTCTCCAGTTTATTCTTTACTCTGTAGTTGCCATTGATCTGTGAGAACTGTTAGACCGATTTTATAACTAGTGCATAGAAATACTTACAAAATCCCCAAGAAATAGGTAAATACTTATTTCCAACCATTATGTGTCATACATGTATGTGTTCCCTCAGGTTCACCTCCACCCGAGGAGGAAGGCCCATCGCCACGGCAAGTTGTCCGTCCCCAAGGAACTGCAGGAGGGTGTGTGGCGGCAGGGTAGCTACCCTCGCCAGCGGATGGAGCTGTTTGCTGTGCTCTGCATCGAGACCAGTCACTATGTGGCCTTCGTCAAGTACGGCCACCAAGACTCCGCATGGCTCTTCTTCGACAGTATGGCCGACCGCGACGGTATGGAGAGAAAAAGTTATTGGATAACTGTGTTTTTTTGTTGTTGTGGGGGAAGCAGTATTTTGAATCATTTACAAAGTATTATGAGCTGTCAAACCAGCTATTTTTCTGATATTGTCTCATTGTTCATAATTATGAATAGATATTCAGCTCAATAGTAAATATTTTGGATTCATTCACAAATAGAAATTATATTACATAGAAATATAACTAGAACACTTGCCATTGCTTTAATACCACAGATCTGAGTGCTCTGTCTGTGTTTGTTGTTCCACAGGAGGGCAGAATGGCTTCAACATCCCTCAGGTGTCTCCATGTCCGGAGGTGGGGGCCTATCTGAAGATGACCCCTGAGGAGCTGCACGCCCTGGACCCCAAGAGCATCCAGGGCCAGGCCCGCCGTCTGCTGTGTGACGCCTACATGTGCATGTACCAGAGCCCCACCATGAGCCTGTACAAGTAGAGCCCCCGGGTCAGGAGACTCCCAGACAGACAGACGAGAGAACTGTAGTCCAGAGCTCTCTCCCTCTGTCCCCACCACCTCCTCCTCAATGCCTGCCCCTGTCTCCTCAGTCTACTCTGCCCTTAGTGAAGAGACTATAAAAGAAAAAAGCTTATTTGCACTGTGCATTTGTTGAAGTGTTGTTCTTCTTGTTTTCCCTCTGTGGTGAACAACAAAACAAGCTGATCTTGACGTCAGTAGCTTCCCTGTGCCTCGTAGCTGAGTGGTGGGGGACGGCGGTCGATGGAGACACGAGAAGCCCGCTGAATATTATTATCTTCCTGTGGAGAGGAAGAGAAGGAGAGAGAGAGAGGGGGACGACATGCTCGCCTCGGCTGACCAAACATGCGAAACAAAAACAAGCCGTGTTAATGGAAGGACAGAGGCCACCTCATTTACCTAAAGCAGGGGGAGTCCTGCTTTTCTTAATCAGTGTAAGATTGGAGCTCTCCATAATTCAACTCATAGTGGAAATAATGCCATATTCAAAACCCTCAACCAACTATGTATACTGTTTAAACAGCTTGTCTTAAGACATCCTTAGTTAGTACCATGATCCATAATGTCAGATGTGTACCATCACCAACAGTATATTTATGTCAACCAAATATAGCATTAGGATCAACCAGAATACTTTGGGTGGCATAGTTCCCTATTATACCTTGTAGATTTCATGAGTATGTGTGTTCCAAATGGATATATGGTATAGGCGGCTGTATGACAGTTCTCCATGCAGTCAGAGGACAGGTCAGGTACCTTAAAGCCTGGCAGGTGTTTTTGAATTAACAGTTTGTGGAAATATTCAACTAAAATTTTCAATTTAGATTTTTCTGTTTTGTAAGTCTCAAGGTGTTGTGTGTCAGAAAACAGAATGATTTTATTTCTAAACTTTTAACTGCACTCAAGACATAGAAAACCCCTGCTTGGCATTTGTCATTCTCAATACTTATCTATCTGATGAGACAAACAGTATATGCCTTTTGTGTCTTTTTCATACATTTGTGACAGTCAACTCCCCAACCGTGGATCAAAATCAAGTAACTTTAAAATACAGTATATTCCTAATTATATTTTAATCTGAATATATTTACATTCTCGTATTTTAATTTTCAAAAAGTATATTAAATATAAGCTATCTGGTACTCCTCCTCCCATCTCTCGCCAGATATTGAAGTGAGATCTTGTGATTCATGCTGTCCCATTAATACTACTGAATGTTACCACAAGTGACATGCTGGGTAGTGTAGTTTAATGTCATGATGGAGGCCCCCCCATTGTGATTGTTTTCCCAGGGACCCTCAAAGGGGACATTATTACTGTGTGTGCTTGTTTCTGCACTGCTGAAGTTTAATGCTCATCACAGACAGACAGGAGGACTTTCTTTACTCCACGGGAGCCTGTGAGTCTCTGATATGGATATCTATGAACATTGACTTGTGCATCTATCTGTAAAGTATAAAACGTATATAACGGATGGAAATTAATGTCAGTGCTGTTCTCGTAAAATGTTAACTAAATTAAAACCCCTGTTGTGAAAGGTATGAAAAGTGTTTATTTGTGTGTTGGAGATGTTTGCCATGTGCCTGGCAGTTTGCTTTGTTTTGTGCGTCTGAGTATGAGTGCATTGGGGTACGCTTGTCGTGTAGCTTAATGATGACTCTGGTGTGTGTCCGTGTCCTCACCTGTCACAGAGGTGCAGGTCTCATTAGCATGGTGTCTGCAGGGGCTCAGCACAGCGGGGATTCTGCTCTGGTCGATGCGTTTGTCAGAGAGACGGGGTGCAGATGGGACTAACCTCCCTGTGGGCAGAGACACAGCAGCTGGACACTGGTCCGACAGGGAGCTCGAGGCCCAGACAGCACATTAACACAAGGTTCTATTTTCTTCTCTTTATCACCTCAAACTACAGTCTACTGGTAAAGGCAGAACTACTTTACATTTTTTAAACATATCTCTGATCAATCATTGTTAAAATAATGAAAAGGGTTTGCTTTTTGAGTTAGTCATAACTCACTGGGCACAGACATCAATTCAATGTTTATTCCATGTGGTTCAATGGTATTTTACTGAAATGGTGTGGAAACAACGTTGATTCAACCAGTGTGTGCCCAGCGGGTACATGGCTACATTTCCAGCTTAGTGAGGGCTGCAGCATTTCAAGCTCTTGAGAAAAGTCTCTCATCTGTGTTTGAGCAGTTGACAATGTGTGAGCAAGTGGGTTTATGCCTTTAGTCATAGGATTATTACAATATGGGCCCCAGTTTAGGCCTCTTTAAAACCACAGTCAATCATCTGCTGTCCAGGAAATAAATACAAATTGGGTGCAATATTCTTAACAATAAAGAATGACAGATCTTTTTTAAGATGGCAGTTTGTTTGACCACTTGTGTGACTGGCTTTTCATTGTTATTATCCCTGTGGCCTATATGTTGGGATTAAGTTCCATATACCCTATGACCCAATTCCCCAGACACTTAGCAACAAAGAGAAATCAGCCTATATTATACATGCATTTCCCCCACAGGAACCCTCTTACACACCTTACACCCATTTAGTTTTTAGTCAAACTTGAAACCAGCTTAGCAAGCTGACTTCAGAAGTGCCAGATAAGTATTTGTCAACACAACAGCTGGCGCCACAATGCCCTCTTGTATCTTAATGCCACAGCATATGCCAGCCGCTCGTAGCGTGTGATAATTTAGCCGGGACTGGTACTTCAGGAGCAGATGGGCTCAAGTATTGTTATTCTCACTCCAGCTCAGAGGCCCTGGGGGAGAATGCTAAATAAAATCAAAGCAGATGGACCTTGCTGGGCTGTTTATGATAAACAGCCAGTGGCCCTCCAACACCGCTGGGTTGGGGCTGCTGGGAAAGGGGCAGGGTCTACAACCTATATCCTCTCCACTGGACAGGAGCAAATTTTACACTGGTGGATTGGGCTTCTGGAAAGACCTAGAACCTACTTAGCCTGGAAAACACACAGAATATTGCTTTTACTACTGTGCTGTTTTAGTGAAGTGAAACAGCGATATTCATTGCGGATCCCAGGCTATATTCTGTCTACTTATAGTACAGTCACACACAACAGAAGCCCAGACAGACTCTCAGGATCACGTTCTCACTTTTATTTTGGTGTTGGGTTTGAAGTATTTTTTTATGGCTGAATTTCCTGTTCTTTCTCACTCATAATAGTCAGTCCCGAGTTAAAATATGGGACTATTTTGTTCTTTTATTTTTTTATACTTACCAAAGATTGGCTGATGTTGTTCTTGGTATTCTCCCATCTACTCCATGCACGGGACCTTGAAAAAGACATGGGCGGTATGGTTTTTATTGTAAACAGCCTCCCATCACATCAGGTAGTGATTCTGCTGCCTGTCTACTATACATAGGAATGCAGAAGGGTTGGTTCACTCTCAACATTGCACTTGAAATCCAGTCTCATTCCCATGGGAAAGACAGCCAGTAAACAAAGAAATCCTATCAGAGCCTGGAGAGAGAAGGTAAATGTTAAAGCCCATTCAGACAACAGGAAAACAGTGATTTCCGACACTAAAGATGAAAAGGGAGCTGAGAGAGAACAATTTCAAGCCAATCAGTCCTAACTCAATATACCACTTAGGTGCTGTTTTAACTCTATTGTGATAAGGGGTTTTATTTAGTGGCTTTAAAGGTCACAGTCTGATGAAGTCAAAGCAGTGCAATCAAACTAATGTTTAGAACTGAAAGTCTTAACTCTGCAGTTCTTCAATCACTTTGAGACCTTTTAAATATGTGTTGTAAGGTAGTTTCCATTCATTCGCAATCCTGTTGAAATGGCCAGCTGCAGAAGCAGTTATTTTTCATACTTATATTAAATGACATGTTTTTGCCACAGAGAAACTACTCCAACTCTAAACTCTAATCTGATTCAAATACTATTCCCTGCAACGGAAAACATTGTTCTATTTGATGCAACGTGAGGGTCAAGTACTACACCTCCCTTCTGCTCTCCACAGATGAACCGGTTCACTCGCTTACGTACCGTATGTATCTCTTCACATATCTGTGTTGCTTACACAACAACTCCCCCCTCTGAAATGATGTTCAGTAGGAAGATGCTAGTGACGGATGAAGAATTAATTGCCTCTAAAGCAACCGTTGCCAGATGTTGTTCCTCCTAACAGCCAGGTGTGGGCAAATTGCATATGCAGGATGTGCGTAAAATATTTAAAGTCGTATCTTTCACTTAAGGTGTGAAGTGTTTTTATTGCCCATCACTGCTCTGTAGTGTGTGTGTGTGTGTGTGTGTACGGAGAGGGGTGGGGGGCAGGCTGGGCCGGTGGCCCCCTCTGGGGATCTGTATGGCGCCTGTAATGATAAGAGGGCTGGGAGTGACAGCAAGACGTGGCAGCAATGGCAGTGGGATGGGACTGGTGGTGTGCGTGCGTGTAGGCCCACACACCTGTGTATTGCCAATTCCCCTCCTGCTGCTACCTTTAACATTGCATTGTTTACAGGTGCTGACTGGATTGGCACGCAAGCTGCTTTCCAGATTAAATATGAGTGAGCGTTTCAAGTTCTAATGTCACATGCACAAGTACAGTGACATGTCTTTCTTCCAAGATCTAACCACAACAATGCAGTAGTCAATAACAATGTAATACTAAAAATAACAAGGTAGAACAAAGATACAGGAGATATAAAATAAGAACACGATAAAGTAAGTAAGCATACTATATACAGGGTCAGTTCCAGTAGCATATTTATAATGTGAAGAGATACTGGATCACTAGGGGTAGATATCTATAGGGGTAAGGTGACTAGGCATCAGGATATAGGGTCAGTGTAAAGTATGCATATGATGTGAGTGAGTGTTTGTATGTGTGTTGGAGTATCAGTGTGTGTAGAGTGTAGGGCCCTGTGAGTGCACAGACAGTGCAAAAATAAGAATAAAATACAAAGGTCAACTTAGTTCTTATAGCCACACCATTATGTGTGTGTGTGTTTTAGCCCTCAGCCACCCACTTTCTCAGTCCTGTCTTCTGTTCCTGGAAGTTTGCACCAATACCATCTGTCTGCTGTATGGGGTATAATGCATGTTGGATAGGAGAAACTCAGTTTCTCTCTACCATTTCTAATATAGCACAGTTGCCCTGAACAGTGCCTCCTCATGTCAAATTCCCTTTCCATTCCAAATAGCATTGGTCATGATCAATCATTATAAACTGGGTGGTTCGAGCCCTGAATGCTGATTGGCTGAAAGCCGTGGTATATCAGACCGTATACCATGGGTATGAAAAAAACATTTATTTTTACTGCTCTAATTATGTTGGTAACCAGTTTATAATAGCAATAAGGCATCTCGGGGGTTTGTGATATATATGGCCAATATACCACAGATAAGGGCTGTGTCCAGGCACTCCGCATTGCGTCGTGCATAACAACAGCCCTTAGCCGTGGTATATTGTCCGTATACCACACCTGCTCGGGCCTTATTGCTTAAATATACTGAGGGTCATGCAAAGGTTAATAATTAAAAACCAAACAATGATCAGACTGTTGGGAATTCATTCCAGAACCATTTGCAATGGTATCAATAACATTAGAGCTCTGATTGAAACCCATAACGGGAGTTTTTTTTACAGAGCTTTTAAATGTGCTATTTACAGTTGACCCTCTGCAAATACCAAGAGCCAAGACATCAGACATCATAACATCAGCAGAGCACATGCTGAGTGATTGGCCTTTGGTCTTAACTGAAGCAATATGGACACAAAATACCTGTTGTTTGGGTTGTATGGTGGCCTCTGACTATACACATTCCAGGATACTTCTAAGAAGTACATGTCATGTGGGGGGTTCGGAGGAGGGCAGGTTAGAACTACTCTGTTTACAACAGATCTCTGAGAGAGCATCTGCCTTTCAGAGCCCCTAGTGAGCATGGAGAGACAGATACTGTCTGGATGTTTACCAATAACAGTCTCTGAGAACTCAGCCCTGCTCTCAGAGCGGTGTAAAGAAGAGAAATGAGTGTGATCATTTCAGAAAAGAGAAAAGCCCTTTTTTCTGTATTAAGATCAGTGTCCCCTCCGCGGGACGGTGGAGCTAACATGCGCTAATGTGATTAGCATGACATTGTAAGTAACAAGAACATTTCCCAGGACATAGACATGTCTTAAATGGGCAGAAAGCTTAAATTCTTGTTAATCTAACGGCACTGTCCAATTTACTGTAGACATTACAGTGATTGAATACCATGCTATTGTTTGAGGAGAGTGCACAGTTATGTACTTGAAAATGTATCAATAAACCAATTAGGCACATTTGGGCAGACTTGATTCAACATTTTGAACAGTAATGCAAAAGTTCATTGGATCAGTCTAAAACTTTGCACATATACTGCCGTCATCTTGTGGCCAAAATCCAAATTGTGCCTAGACTCCTAAATCATATAATGGCCTTTCTCTTGCATTTCAAAGATGATGGAACAAAAAAAATCAAAAACACATGTTTTTTCTTTGTATTATCTTTTGCCAGATCTGATGTGTTATATTCTCCTACATGAATTTCACATTTCCACAAACTTCAAAGTGTTTCCTATGCATATCCTTGCTTCAGGTCCTGAGCTACAGGCAGTTAGATTTGGGTACGTCATTTTAGGTGGGGAAAAAAGGGTCCAATCCTTAATTAAAGAAGGGGGAGGGGGACAGATTAAGTATGCAATGTGGTTTCAGGGCAATTCGTATTATTCTGTACGTAAATCCATGGTGACCTTTCGTATGATATGTTACGTTATGAATGGAATAGCGGTCGTACAAAATATAATACGAATTAGAGGACGTATAGTATCATACGTCTTACCCGGTCGTAGCATACGAATTTGATGGCGTAATTTATACATTATGGAGGGCATTTAGTATTGCATGTCTTTATCTGAAACTGTTGCTTGTTGCGGGGTAACAACAAAGGAGAATTATGGGGAGAATTTGCGTTGCAGGTTAGGGGAACAAACTAAAAAAGTTAGGAGAACTAAAAAACAGAACTTAGGGGAATTGGCTTAAGGGCAGTGGCAACATTAGGCCTGGGGTTCTGGGCTTCAACCACGGATGTTTATGGTCCAGCCCCGAACCTTTTGATGGTAAAAAATGTTATTTTCTTGTTATTTTTTTACATTTCAGTCTGAGTTTCCATAACCACACATCACGCTAGCGTTAGAGTTCAGCATCCTTAATCTGTTGGGTGTCAGAGTTATTTAACAGTATATTCAGGGAATCGGCAAGCTAAGGAGAGTTGATATAAGGAAAAAAGTGAGGAAAAGTGTTCATTTCCAGCGAGTGTATTCGATGGCTTTTGTTTCTGTAGCTAGATTCTACAACTTGATTGGAATCCTCCTGTGGTAAATTCAATTGATTGGACATGATTTGAAAAGGCACACACCTGTCTATGTAAGGTCCCACAGTTGAAAGTGCTTGTCAGTGCAAAAACTAAGCCACGAGGTCAAAGAAATTGTCCGTAAAATTCAGAGACAGGATTGTTTCGAGGCACAGATCTGGGGAAGGGTACCAAAAAATGTATGCAGCATTGAAGGTCCCCAAGAACACAGTGGCCTCCATCATTATTCAATGGAAGAAATTTTGGAACCACCAAGACTCTTCCTAAAGCTGTCCGCCTCGCCAAACTGAGCAATCGGGGGAATAGGGACTTGGTCAGGGAGGTAACTAAGAACCCGATGGTCACTCTGACAGAGCTCTAGAGTTCTTCTGTGGAGATGGGTGAAACTTCCAGAAGGACAACCATCTCTGCAGCACTCAATCAATCAGGCCTTTATGGTAGAGTGGCCAGGCGGAAGCAACTCCTCATTAAAAGACGCATGACAGTCCGCTTGGAATTGGCCAAAAGGCACCTGAAGACTCTCAGACCATGAGAAACAAGATTATCTGGTCTAATGAAACCAAGATTGAACTTTTTGGCCAAGCGTCACGTCTGGAGGAAACCTGGCACCATCGGTGAAGCATGGTTGTAGCAGCATCATGCTGTGGGGATGTTTTTCAGTGGCAGGGACTGGCAGGGACTGGGATCTCTCTGCGAAGTATAGAAAGATCCTTGACGAAAACCTGCTCCAGAGCACTCAGGACCTCAGACTGGGGCGGTTCACCTTCCAACAGGACAACAATCCTAAGCACACAGCCAAGACAACGCAGGAGTGGCTTCAGGACAAGTCTTTGAATTTTCTTGAGTGGCCTAGCCAGAGCCCGGACTTGAACCCGATCGAACATCTCTGGAGAGACCTGAAAATAGCTGTGCAGCGACGCTCCCCATACAGCCATCCAGCTTTGTCATTATGGGGTATTGTGTGTAGATTGATGAGGGGAAAAACTATTTAATTAATTTTAGAATAAGGCTGTAACATATCAAAATGTGGAGAAAATCAAGTGGTCTGAATACTTTCCGAAGGCACTTACAGTGACAAAGTCCCCCAATGTGGACTGAAGCTGAACTTTACTACAACATTATAGTTAACTCTGTTTAAATTAGCAATGTTGAGGTGGTAGAACTGACAAAATGAAATTAATCATAGAGGTCTTATAACCTGTCCATTCTACTGGTAAACATTCTTGTATCATGATTCTTGTGCTCCCGAGTGACGCAGCGATCTAAGGCACTGCATCTCAGTGCTAGGGGTGTCACTACAGACCCTGGTTTGATCCCGTGCTGTATCACAACCGGCCGGGATCGTGAGTCCCATATGGCGGCACACAATTGGCCCAGCATCATCCGGGGTTTGCCGTCATTTTAAAATAAGAATTTGTTCTTAACTGACTTGCCTAGTTAAATAAAAATAAATAAAAATGTTTTATTTCCATATAGGCTATGTAACTATTTATAAAAATGTATTAAATTGGTGAAATTATTTCATTGAGCTTTTATTTTTTCCCTACACTTTCTATTCACTTAGCTATTTACTTTTTCTATTGTTGCATTATTGAGAGGTTAACCTGCAAGTAAGCATTTCATTGCATGGCTCAGTTGGTAGAGCATGGCACTTGCAACGCCAGGATTGTGGGTTCAATCCTGATGTAAAATGGATGCATGTATGTAATCGCTTTGGATAAAAGCATCTGCAAAATGGCATAAATGATATACTGAAAAAATATATAAACGCTACAGTTTTACTGAGTTACAGTTCGTACAAGGAAATCAGTCAATTTAATTAAATTCATTAGGCCCTAATCTATAGGTTTCACATGGCTGGGCAGGGGCGCAGTCTGTCTCGTCCAAAACTGAGTTTTGTAAGAGTTGTGGTTTTGACTGCATCACAACTTAAATTAAGGTTTGGTTTGTTTCAGTCCTGTCCACAGCTGGCAGCACACAAGTAATCATCAATTAGGAGTGCAGCTGCACATGACACGATCATAATGCCTGTAATATATTTGGGTTGACTTTGGATATCCCTATGGGGCTAAATAGTGACCGTGTTGCACACTCTTGGCATTCTCACAACCAGCTTCACCTGGAATGCTTTTCCAACAGTCTTGAAGGAGTTCCCACATATGCGGTGCACTTGTTGGCTGCTTTTCCTTCACTCTGCGGTCCAACTCATCCCAAACCATCTCAATTGGGTTGAGGTAGGGTGATTGTGGAGGACAGGTCATCTGATGCAGCACTCCATCACTCTCCTCCTTGGTCAAATAGCCCTTACACAGCCTGGAGGTGTGTTGGGTCATTGCCCTCTTGAAAAACAAATGATAGTCCCACTAATCGCAAACGAGATGGGATGGCATATATATCGCTGCAGAATGCTGTTTGTTAAGTGTGCCTTGAATTCTCAATAAATCACAGACAGTGTCACCAACAAAGCACCATCACACCTCCTCCTCCATGCTTCACGGTGGGAACCACACATGCGTAGATCATCCATTCACCTCCTCTGCGTCTCACAAAGACACGGCGGTTGGAACCAAAAATCTCAAATTTGGATTAATCAGACCAAAGGACAGATTTCCACCGGTCTAATGTCCATTTCTTGGCCCAAGCAAGTCTCTTCTTATTGGTGTCCTTTAGTAGTGGTTTCTTTGCAGCAATTCAACCACGAAGGCCTGATTCACGCTGTTTCCTCTGAACAGTTGATGTTGAGATGTGTCTGTTACTTGAACTCTATGAAGCATTTATTTGGGCTGCAATTTCTGAGGCTGGTAACTCGAATGAATTTATCCTCTGCAGCAGAGGAAACTCTGGGTTTTCCTTTGCTGTGACGGTCCTCATGAGAGCCAGTTTCATTATAGCGCTTGATGGTTTTTGCGAGTGCACTTGCACTTGAAGAAACATTCAAAGTTCTTGAAATGTTCAGAATTGACTGACCTTCATGTCTTAAAGTAACGATGGACTGTCGCTTCTCTTTGCTTATTTGAACTGTTCTTGCCATGATATGGACTTGGTCTTTTACCAAATCGGGCTGTCTTCTGTATACCACCCCTACCTTGTCACAACACAACTGATTGGCTCAAACGCATTAAGAAGGAAAGAAATTTCACAAATTCACTTTTTACAAGGTACACGTGTTATCGGAAATGTATTCTAGGTGACTACCTCATGAAGCTGGTTGAGAGAATGCCACGAGTGTGCAAAGCTGTCATCAAGGCAAAGGGTGGCTACTTTGAAGAATCTCAAATAAACAAATCAAAATATATTTTATAACACTTTATTTCATAGTTTTGATGCCTTCACTATTATTCTACAATGTAGAAAATAGTAAAAATCAAGAAAAACCCTGGAATGAGTAGGTGTTTCCAAACTTTTGACTGGTACTGTATGTGTTCCAGAGTAGAGGGTGTTCCAGAGTAGAGAGTACCCACAGTAGCCACTGTAATTGAGTAGTGGAGTGTCTGCTGTGGCAGGTCGTAAGGTGAAAGTTACCTGAAAAATATCTAATCTCTCAATGTTAATCTCAAAGTGCACTAAATTCATGCATTTTGCTGTTTAAATTATTATATATTTTTTTGCGGAAAGCTGAAGCTTCTGCGATTAAAAATATAACGGTAATTTCCGATTGAGCCGACATATGCAGCATTTACCTTGAATGCCATCTCCTTTAAAGTGGGAACGTTGCCTTTAAATTTCAATCACGCTTAATTCTGCAATGCGGATTGAATAGAGAGAAATAGTAATGAAGTCTTTTTGTAGGCACTAACTCCAACATGGTTCGTTGGACAAAGCCTATGAGGAAAATGTATCAGCTAACGTCTCTTTTTGTGAATTTTGAAGAATTTATGTAGTAATAAAAAACATAAATCACACAAAGGCTTCATAATTCATAAAGGTCATGTTAACTGACTGCTATTATCTCATAGAACAAAATGTATACATCTCCTAAGCCTCAGACCTTATTTTCAGCGTTAATTTCAAAACCCTGTTCTTTCCCCATTCATTCCCATAGGGATGGCTGAACGAACAAGAGGTAACTTATTTCAGGGTTTTAGGACTACAAGCTGGCAAGCTCTATATCTTAACTTTGGAATAAGAGTTAGGGGAAGGGTTAGCTTGACACTTTTGGATTGCTAGACTGTCACAAATTATGCCAACCCTTCCTGCCTGACTAACCTACCTACTTTTGTTTCTGTCTGAAGTAACTAGATCATTAGTAGGTATCATACGTCTTGGAGGTGCTCAGAAATACGTGAAGTATATTTCGTATGGCTCTGAGGCCAGGCTGAAGTACTACACCACCCAAACGCACAGCCAACGCATAAGCACTGCTTGTACCCACACAAAAGCATCAAGCAGGCATTTCATCAGGCCTTTGTGTGATATGGCAGGCCGGCTACTGTGAATGTATTTATTAGTTTGCGATACATCCCTTTTCCTGTTGTTCCCGGGTCAGTGGATAATGCTGGTTTTGTTCGACGCCCAGTATGTGCAGCTCTCCGCCTGCCAGCTGTCAGAGCTG
Source organism: Salmo trutta (assembly GCF_901001165.1). NCBI lineage: Eukaryota > Metazoa > Chordata > Actinopteri > Salmoniformes > Salmonidae > Salmo > Salmo trutta. Next base: position 27,343,375 of record NC_042968.1, read on the forward strand.
ATACCGTCTCATTTGGATTCCCAGCGCTGCCTGTCTGAATGGTTAATGACGTTGCCATTTCCAATCCGCTGATTTCCATACATAATAGGACAAAGGAGCTGACAGCGTGTAGCATTCAACTATAACTGTAACAATTAATAATGGTATTAATTAACATGTGTCTTTGGCACCATTGATTATGACATTACCTGCCTAACAGATGACCTGCCCATGCCATTTCATTAAGGAGCACAGATATAGATTGATATTAATAAACTGCTTTGTCCCGGTCGAAACAGGGTTATTAATTACACAAATTAGCGGGTGCAAAGGGGTAATCAAGTTAAACCTGTTCAGTTTGCAATAATTGATCAAATTTTTACTGACAATTCCTGTTGGGTCTTGTCTGACGCACTTCCAGGAAGAGAAATCACCTCATTAGCTGAAAGTTTAATCCTAATCATAGTTCTTAGATCGCCTCGTTTTAAGGTCATATCTGAATGTCAGAACCATTTCAAATTGATTGATGTTAAATTGAATCAATGTAATGTTTAGGGAAAACAATAACATTAATGGATGAGGTTGAGCCAGACCCAAAACAAACATGTTTATTGAGGGGTGTGAGGGAGGAGGATGAGTGGGGGATGACAACGACTGCTCAGTCACTTTCATAATTCATTATGCCCATAATAAGAGACATGTCACTGTCTGGTCTGGGCAATTAGCTGCAGCAGGGACCTGTTGGCTCAAGGGCCCAGGGGGAGAGCTGTGTGCCAGATAGACAGAGAGGCAGGGCAAAGGTGGGGAGCAGAGCAGAGAGAGAGGCGGCCCAGGAGGAGAGCTGTATGCCAGAGAGACCAAGAGAGGCAGGGCAGCAGAGCAGAGACAGACAGACAGAAAGAAAGACAGAGGCAGGGCAGGGGAAGGCAGGTCAGGGGGAGAGCTGTGTGCCAGATAGACAGAGAGGCAGGGCAAAGGCGGGAGCAGAGCAGAGAGAGAAGGGGGCAGGGATAGAGCTGTGTGCCAGAGAGACCAAGAGAGGCAGGGCAGCAGAGCAGAGACAGACAGAAAGAAAGCCAGCAACATACCACCCTGCATCCCACTGCTAGCTTGCTTCTGAAGCTGAGCAGGGTTGGTCCTGGTCGGTCCCTAGATGGGAGACCAGATGCTGCTGGAAGTGGTGTTGGAGGTTCAGTAGGAGGCATGCTTTCCTCTAGTCCCCCCCAAAAATATCCCAATGCCCCAGGACAGTGTTTGGGGACATTGCCCTGTGTAGGGTGCCATCTTTCAGATGGAATGTTAAACGGGGGTCCTGACTTTCTGTGGACACTAAAGATCCCATAGCACTTATCGTAAGAGTAGGGGTGTTAATTTGGCCCTCATACCATCACATTCACTTAATCATCCCCAGCTTACAATTGGCTCATCCCCCTCCTCTCCCCTGTAACTATTCCCCAGGTCGTTGCTGTAAATGAGAACTTACCTGGTAAAATAAGGCTTAAATAAAAAGAAATAAAAAGCCGAGCAGAGACAGAAAGAAAGACAGAGGGCGAGAGCTGTGTGCCAGAGAGACAGAGAAAGAAAGAGACAGAGATAGGCAGGGTGGGGACAGCAGAGCAGACAACTCCAACAGGGTTAGGGTTGTGGCTGAGGGTTAGGGTTGTGGCTGAGGGTTAGGGTTGTGGCTGAGGGCTAGGGTTGTGGTTGAGGGCTAGGGTTAGGGTTGTGGCTGAGGGCTAGGGTTAGGGTTGTGGTTGAGGCTAGGGTTAGAGTTGTGGTTGAGGCTAGGGTTAGAGTTGTGGTTGAGGCTAGGGTTAGAGTTGTGGCTGAGGGTTAGGGTTAGGGTTGTGGTTGAGGGTTAGGGTTGTGGCTGAGGGTTAGGGTTAGGGTTGTGGTTGAGGGCTAGGGTTAGGGTTGTGGTTGAGGCTAGGGTTAGAGTTGTGGTTGAGGCTAGGGTTAGAGTTGAACCAGGATATAGACATGAAGTTAGGGTTAGTTTTACACTTTCATACCTTCTTCAAGTGATTACAAGGAACTGTGTCTTAGTGGGATTTGTATTGGTTAGGGGACAGTTTAAGAGCATTTCTGAAACCCAAAGGTCCCTTTCCCTCCCATTTTCTCCTTTGTCTCAGGTGACTGGAAGGTTGCCAGCGGAAACAAATCCTCTTGATCCTTACAAATCTGTGAAACACAGAGAAAAAGGCCAGTCTTTATCATTCTGATGACCCACTGTGGAGCCTACACAATGAATGAGCATCTGGAGGGGCTCTTCTCTCTCGCTCTCTCTCCCTCCCTCCGTCTATAAAGTAGACTATAGAACACACTGCATTTCCTCTCTCTAAACCTGTGTACATACAGTACATGCGTCAGATTTCCACCGCTCCATTTGAGCCCACCTGGAAAAACAGCAGCCATTTCATCCGGTCTAGGGAGTGTGTGAAATTTCACACTTGTTTTTCACAACACATTTTTTAATATGCACTGGGCCTTTTTTCTTCCTCCCTTTTTTCTTCCTCCCCCCTTCATTCCTGTCTGCCAACAACCAAACACACCAAACACACTGCCAATCATCCCAGAGTGACGGCAGTTACAATTTTCCTTAGAACAATTTGCTCCCTTAAGAGGAAAATTGCTTTCGATATAACCTCTCTTCTGAAAGACAACAATAAAAAAAAGAGCTACAACTGTAGTCATACCATTCCCTCTGTCAGCACTTAGCCAGGACAGGCGTATCTACTAGGAGAAATGTATGACTGTGAGATTAAGTGTTTTTTTAACAAAGTCGCTCCTCTGTAATATCAACACCTGTGGAGAGAATGAGACAGGCCCGGCAAATGAGCCCCACTCTGAACATAACAGGCTGGCATTGTGTTGAAAATGACTGCTATGAGCAGTAGGTGTCAGATATACTCTGGCCATTGTGATGGTGAATTGTCATTTATTATATGTTGTGCCTTCATCTGTCAAGGTGTTGTTGACTGTGTGTGTATTGATTTGCGAAGCACAGAGAACAGGGACAAAGGTCACTTTGATCAACACTTTGCGACACAGGGGGGAACCGGCAGAGAGTTGACATTTCATTACCAGAGAAAACAGGCCTCAAAATGAAGTGGAATATGTTAAGGGGCAGCAGACTTCAGTAGGGCGATATGACTATAATTATCAGAAGAGAAGACTGGCTGCTGATGTTGAACAAAATGGATTCTTTCTGCCTTTCTGCTCCAGAATGGATTCTTTCTGCCTTTCTGATGTTCCCCTGATATTATTCTTTCTGCTCCAAGGGACTATTGTTCCCCTGATGTTATTCTTACTACTTCAAGGGACTATTAGACCGTGCCTTAGACCGCTGTGCCACTCAGGAGCCCGAAGTTGTTCGCTTGATGTTCCCCTCATATAATTCTTTCTGCCTTTTTGCTCCAGGGAACTATTGTTCACCTGATGTTCCCGTGATATTATTCTTTCTGCTCCAGGGAACAATTGTTCACCTGATGTTCCCGTGATATTCCCCTGATGTTCCCCTGATAGGTGTCTGGTTAGACTGTAGACTCACATCAAGCATCTCCAATCCAAAATTAAATCTAGAAAGCATCCTTCACTCATGCTGCCAAACATACCTTCATAAAACTGACTCCTTGATTTCGGCAATTTCATTTACAAAATAGCCTTCAACACTCTACTCAGCAAATGGGATGCAGTCTATCACAGTGCCATCCGTTTTGTCACCAAAGCCCCATATACTACCCACCACTGCGACCTGTATGCTCGCGTTGGCTGGCCCTCGATTCATATTCGTCGCCAAATCCACTGGCTCCAGGTCATCTATAAGTCTTTGCTAGGTAAAGCCCCACCCTATCTCAGCTCACTGGTCACCATAGCAGCACCCACCCGTAGTACCCGCTCTAGTAGGAATATTTCACTGGTCACCCCCAAAGCCAGTTTCTCCTTTGGTCGTCTTTCCTTCCAGTTCTCTGCTGCCAATGAATGGAACGAAATGCAAAAATCACTGAAGCTGGAGACTCCCTCACTTACTTTAAGCACAAGCTGACAGAGCAGCTCACAGATCACTGCACCTGTACATAGCCCATCTGTAAATAGGCCATCCAACTACCTCATCCCCTTACAGTTATTTATTTATTTTGCTCCTTTGCACCCCAGTATTTCTACTTGCACATTCATCTTCTGCACATGTGTCACTCCAGTATTTAATTGCTATATTGTAATTACTTCGCCACTATGGCCTATTTATTGCCTTACCTCCTTTATCTTACCCAATTTGCACACACTGTATATAGACTTTTTCTATTGTATTATTGACTGCATGTTTGTTTATTCTATGTGTAACTTCTTAGTTGTTGTTTGTGTCGCACTGCTTTGCTTTATCTTGGCCAGGTCGCAGTTGTAAATGAGAACTTGTCTTGTCAACTTGTCAACTGGCCTACCTAGTTAAATAAGGTGAAATAAAAAAATACATTATTATTTCTGCTCCAGGGGACTATTGTTCCCCTGATATTATTCTTTCTGCCTTTCTGCTCCAGAGGATTATTGTCCACCTGATATTACATGCTTGATCTTTTTGCTTTCCCACTCTGCTTGCTTGTCACATTTTCACCACTTCTTGAAAAATCTAATACTGTCCTTTCCAGTGCTCAAGTCACCAGCAGTCCTAGGCTGTGATTGGATGCATAGGTCCAAATACACCTGTTTTCATTAACTTCAAAGAAATAGCTCATCCAAAATGATTTATACAGTATGTATCTCTTCGTGAGGATGCCTAGAAAGTTATCTATGAATCCAGAGAAACAGAAACAATGTTTCAAAATGTAAGGCTAAATCATCTCAAAACAAGTTCAAGTTACAGAGCAAAATATATATTTTTAAGGTGAACATGTTCATTGATGACACGTCTTAACATTAATGTATGTTATAGATTTAGAGAATTTTAAAGTATGTCGAAATTCTGTTTGTGATTTCTGAAACGAGTGTCACTACTCTTTTGTGAAACATGAGCTTATTGATAAAAAAACAAGGGTCTGCTGGTAATTGCGAGCATTATCAGAGGTGGTGTTTGCTTTGATCATGCTGTCACAGTGAAAACCACAGTGTGTGTTATTGCATGGGCCGGCTCGGCGCTGTCTGTCATGCCTGTCAAAGTCATGAGAGGATCACTTTATCATCGTTTGTCTGTGGGCCGGTCAGATGACACTTTGTAGTGTGGGCGTGGCCCCTCGGGGGTAGCTTCTGTATTTTCTGTGTATGTACCTCTTTTAATTGAGTGTTTTCATCAGGATTCAGGATCCATGCAGTTTGCCAATTGTTCTGTGAGCAAAAAATGTTGGTTTGTCACGCACTCCTCAGAAACGGGTGCCTGACCTGATGTGGTATGACATAGTATGACGCTCTGCAATGTATTCAGTGCGACTAATACAAGGGGGCTCTGTGTGGACGAGTGCCATGCCTGAGAGAGTGTGATATCCCAGGAGGCTGAGACACAGATGGACACACACGGATGGAATTCATCTCACCACTTATAACAAACCTTAATGAGGCCAAGGCCTGTCTGAGTCATTCTGCGTACCACTGCCTGGTGTGTGTGTGTGAGCGTGTGTTTGCCGTAACTCTGCTAGCAAACATGGCACAATGTTTAAGCTCATTAGTGTTCTCTTATAATGTAAACAGCATTAAGGCGTAAGCACGATTCAGATAAAGGAAATCTCCTTACACATAGCAGTATAGTAGTATTTTATTCAGCTATGAAATTTATGAATAGGCAATTTTCTGTAACTTAATAATGATGTTGCAGTCCATTGGACAAGTTGTGACTGGTGTTAGCGAACTGTATCAGAATAACGAAATCTGTTGAAACAGTCTGCCAACTGGGCAGAAACTGGATGAATCAACGTTGTTTCCACGTCATTTCAATGACTCAGGCCAGTTTGTATTACTGTAAAGTCTTAAATACTGTATGACTTGAACAGGTCTGAAAAGGCATTGACTGTAATTCTATAACAAGTCACTGTGAGTAAACACACACTGCCAGTAAACTCCCAACATGCCAGCTGGCTTTTCAACTCATCCATGAAGAATTCATAATCCCAGTTGCTGTGATGAATTCATTTTATGATTATTACTCTACAATATCTCCATAATGAGCAATAGGACTGAGTGAGTCTACTTCCTATGACTGATCATAGGATAAGAGAGAGAAGCATCAAGTCCTAGCTGTTAGCCCCAGATCAGGGCAGGGCAACTGTGCTCTCACGTGATAAGGAGGCTTACGCCTTCGTCTGCTCCTGATGAATGTTCATCCACTCCTTAATTATCTTCATAAGTTTGAACAGAGAAGTACGTGAAGATCCATCCAGACAGAGAAACAGCCACACTATCGCCCATTACGCACAGCTTGGGGGCAATTCACGACGCAAAATTGATTAATATTTGCTTTCAAAATGACACGGCATGATGCATGGGCACTCTCCAGATGCAAATGAACACTTAAAAAGAGATGAATGGCCTCAACTGAAAGATTGTAAAGTTCAAGCAGGGAGATTTGCATATATTACAAGTTACTGATAATAAGCAAGGCAGCGAGGAGTAAATGCAATCCGTTTGTCAATGTAAGCCTCCTACATTACAAAAGTATACCTTATTAACTTCTGTGAACTAATATGTTCAATTATTTGCCACAATAGCAGCTTTGAAGATGTATTGTGCTGCGTTTTGACTGTAAAGCACAAGAGAGAACGAGGACAAGATATGGTTCAATTGATGATACACCTAGAAGGATACAAGAGCTGAATTATGAAGGGAAATACCTCAGAGCAAAACACTCCATTATTTCAGCCTGACGATGTCATTAAAGGAAATAAGCATTGGTGGAATATTCAAACAATAAAGACTATATAAATGACAGCTTTCTATCAGAAGCATACAATTGTCATTATACCTTCAATTTTTTTAATTTGGGATTTAAGCAATTTATGCTTTACTAAACCATTATTGTATGCCAGTGTTGCCTAATTTGGCACAAGTTCCCTCTCTCTGACGTCACTATGTTTCTGAGGGATGTCGTCGACTCTACCCATACTGAACTTTCTGGTCCTGAGCAGTGGTTTAAAAGCTGACCACTGTTGAGTGGAAACCACAGTCATGCTCAAGCAGACCCAGGAGGACAGGACAGGAAATGGGACCAGTAGTAGTATCCTATCCACACGAGACATTGCAGCAGTATGTCTCTGGAGGAGAATGTTGTCATTTCCCCCTTCTCTTTCACTTCACTTCGTTGGCTCAGAGCTCCCTTGTCACAGCTTTATACAACTGTAGCAAACAGCGGAGTGCAGCAATGCACAAAAGGCCTTATTTTGAGCAAACAGTGATCGCAGAGTACTCATTGTAAGAGGCAGAAAACAGTTAAGTTAAGATCAGTGCTTATTCCAAGCCTTGTCTCTAAAATACTTCAAGGCTATACTACACTATAATGCATGCTATCAAATATCTCACAAGTTTACCACCATACGTGATATGGGAAATTGGAAAACATATGTGGCATGCACTCTATGAGAAAGATGATACATAAAACAATCTTATGCCACATATAAATAATCTGATAGACCATTCTGATAGACCATTTGTTAAACCTCTTCTCAATTGCTTAAATGTAAAAATAAATCAGGTATCAAAACATATGACTGAGAGCCCATTAAATTACTGGTTATAGCTTAACTGCACAATAACCCTAACCAGGGCCTCTTCTAAATGGCCCATTTTTGTGTTCCCCGACACTCGATATCTCAATTCAGGTGAATTGCCCCTATTGAGCCCCCTTTAACAATTCATTATGCTGCAGCAGTCAGAGACAGCCCAGCCAGGACTCCAGGTGTTAAAACGCATTTGGCAGCAGGGGACCAGGACCAGGCCAGCCAACCCTCCCCTACCTCCCCAGCCAGCCCCTCTCCTCCTTGGGCCTATGTGAGAGAGAGATGGTCCAGGTCTACCCCCCATCATCAACACTATACCAACCAGCTCACTGCCTCACAGCAAAACCTGCATCTGTGTCACCCTCTGGGAGTGGGGAACCAAAAACTTGTAGAAAGGGTTTGCTAAAGAACAACATTCCATTTTGTGAGGGTATAAATTATGGTCTGTGCTCTATACGCAACACACTATTCCATGATAATTATCATATTTTTTGCTATTGATCTAACAATTAATGGAACAGTAAGCTCTCATAGATGAGAGACAGTTTGATTTACTATAGTTGAATTTCTGTGAAAACAACGGTTACAAGAAAACATGGAGAGTTTATTTAGGAAGCTGAAGAACTGAAGAGACAAGCGATGAGACTCAGGCCTTGTGGTTTCTCAGTCATAAATCTAGATCACTAACAAGAAGAGACAGGAACCAATTAGTGGGATTAATGTTTCTTCTCTGAAATATGAATGAAGAACAGACATATCTGTGCTACAGTGATGATAACTCTAAATCTAATCAAAGAGTGGAAAATTGATTTTAAAGGGCTTGTCTCTACAGTTGAAAGCTCATAAGAAGCTATTTCTGCTGGCCACGTTAATTCAATTCTCCATAGACATGATCCCTGGAGACCGCAGAGAGAAACTCTAACTTCTGAAACATAAAGAGGTCCTTTTAAGGGCTATGGCATTTTAACATCCTATGTTTGACAAGGAGAGTTATATACTGTGAGGGTATAATAAACAATGCTTAAATTGCATTATGGTTATCCAGAGTAATTGGATTATAGAAAAAATGCAGGCCACATCATAATAACACATACAGAAATGGATTGAGAGCGGGATGCTGGTCATTGACCGGGGACAGGAAGAGCTGTGTTGAAAAGTGGTTTAACTCTCTGGCTGTCCCACTCTCTCCGCACTGCCTCACACACAATGGTGGTCTCACGCTCATGAAAGCTCATGCACACAGAAATGTACACGAACATGCAGAAGTACACACAGAGAGAAGCACACACACACATGGACACACACACGGACACGATGCATGCCCTCAAATGAAGTGCATCACAAAAAGACCTTCTACAAACACAGACATGCACACAAATAAGCTGTGCATGCTCAAACTAAGCTACCCTCACATTTTCTGGGTCAAGATAAAAGCGTAGAACAAAATGTGGTTAGCATAATCACAGAATATTCTGGTCCTTTGATGGCGGTGTCTGAAAATGGTATTACAGATGAGAAAGAAGGCTGTGAACTTTGAGGAGGATTAACATGTATCTCTCATGTAGAAGAGAAGAAGAAACAACACAGAGACGTGGGGGGAAGGGGAACTGGTGGCCAAATTCAATCTCTTTCAATTAATTATGGGTAAATTAAACAATATCTTATCTTGAGTGTACAACAGCGGAGGCTGCTGAGTGGAACGGCTCATAATAATGGCCGGAACGGTGCAAATGTAATAGTACCAAACACATAGAAACCATGTCTTTGATTTATTTGATACCATTCCACTCATTCCGCTCCAGCCATTACCACAAGCCAGTTCTCCCTATTAAGGTGTCACCATTGCAGTGTGTATGTATTGAGCTGGCTCTAAATATGAATTGCAGTGTGTATGTATTGAGCTGGCTCTAAATATGAATTGCAGTGTGTTTGTACTGAGCTGGCTCTAAATATGAATTGCAGTGTGTATGTATTGAGCTGGCTCTAAATATGAATTGCAGTGTGTATGTATTGAGCTGACTCTAAATATGAATTGCAGTGTGTATGTACTGAGCTGACTCTAAATATGAATTGCAGTGTGTTTGTACTGAGCTGACTCTAAATATGAATTGCAGTGTGTTTGTACTGAGCTGGGTCTAAATATGAATTGCAGTGTGTTTGTACTGAGCTGGGTCTAAATATGAATTGCAGTGTGTTTGTACTGAGCTGGCTCTAAATATGAATTGCTCGATCCGGTCACAACACCAGAGGAGTTATACAAATCTTGGTGAGATAAATCAATAAAGGAAACACAGGGAACAGAGATCCCAAAGGAAGCTATTCAATTACTCAGCTGGATATTAAGTCAAGCCGTGTCAGCTGCCAATACATTTTTACACCTCTGGAGTAGCAGCCTGGTGATGCAGATTGGTGCTGATAACTTGAACTTTTATACATATTAAATTATTCAGAATGGTTAAGTGCAGTGTGTGTGTGTGTGTGTGTGTGTGTGTGTGTGTGTGTGTGTGTGTGTGTGTGTGTGTGTGTGTGTGTGTGTGTGTGTGTGAGCGACAGAGCGACAGGAGGTGAAGTCTCTTAGATGTGTTACACCACAGGAGGTGAACAGAGAGAGTGTTGAGCAAACACTGTGAAGCGTTGGTTAGAAAATTCTGCCATATCAGGGCTCCAGATAAGAGCGGTCGTGTTATGGATGTTCTTGAATTGACTGGTAATCTAGTGTCCCTGAGCTAAAAACTGGCTGGGTTTTACTGTGGTAGTATCTTAGCACTTATGCACATACACACACACACACACACACACACAAAAACACAAGCTTACACAATCCACACACACTACTCTCCCGTCTCTCCCCACTGTGGTAGGATGAGAAAGGCATCAGATGGACCTCCAGAGAGAGTGATTACCTCAGCATGGTTGTCCAGACCGGTCCAGAGCAGTCAGGCAGGCAGTCAGTCAGCAAGTCTGCCATGTTGTTCGTGCGTGGCGTAATCTGATAATATCAATCATAATTGTGTTAGATGTAATCCATCTGACTGTCAGTGTGCTGGGGTCAGGGAAGGAAGCAAGGCCCCACTTGCCATCAATTACCAGTCATAAGAGAGTAGTGGATGGAGCGCTCCCCTCTCTTCTAGAAATAATAGCAGGAGGTCCCGGCGCTGGCAATCGATGCGGTACAGTTCAACTGTCATGGCTTTAATGGCAGCTGGCTTTCTTGGTGGAGGGGATCAATACCGTGTCTCCTCGGGGTTCAGTCTGGTGCCCCGCGTGGTCGTTCCTGGTGACAAGGGGTGTAAATGACACCTCTGTTGTGATTGGGAGATGGCAGACCTTTTGGGTTATTTACTCAGACTACAGTAGCACCCCTGGGCGCTGTCTCCTCGGGCCTCTCAGAGGGCCAAGAGAACCACCCCTGGGCGCTGTCTCCTCGGGCCTCTCAGAGGGCCAAGAGAACCACCCCTGGGCGCTGTCTCCTCGGGCCTCTCAGAGGGCCAAGAGAACACTTGTCAGGGTTGGGGGGATATAACCGCCACATCAGCTCAGCTGCTACTGGTTGGGAGGCAAACATACAGTACAAAGGCATGTTTCCCCCAAAACTCCTCTGTCGGCGTCCTCCCCTCCACCCCCTATATTTGGTTAACTCACATCAGGGAGGTAGAGAGTAGGCGCTGCTGGGTAAAACTAGTGAAGAGGATTTGAACCACAGCAGGTTATACCTTTTGCATTAACCTCAATATAACAATTCTGTCCTCAAAGAATATTGCAGATTTTCAATTCAATTCAATTTCAATTCAAACTGTCTGTAGATTCTATTATAATCACTGAAATGTGATGATGAAACATTCTAAACGAAATTACTATAATCAAACAACTCTGTAAGCGTGCTGACATGAGGACTGTAAATTGATATTTATAGTAAGAGGACCTTTGTAGATGCTCATCCAACTGAATCACAAACATGACACTATTTCCATATTATTATATTGTTATTCTTCATATATAAAAGGGTTACATATAGCAGGGTTGGCTTGCAGTGCAGCTAAACAATGGAGTTATGCCCTTTAATTTCAAGCCAGGGATGGCTGAAGTGACGTCTAATTGAAAAACATCAAGCCCCGGAACGTGGCCATGTCAGAATTTCAATGTAGGCAGAAATGACAGACGGAACAGCGCAGCGCCTTCCTGACATAGGCTGCTTCGTCCTGACAACACACAACAGCCAGACCAATAAACATATCCAGATACAGATACACAGACAAACATACAGTTTCCTACAGCTGGAAATGAATCCTACAGCATTAATAAATGTGAATTAACTTGTGGATTACCATAAATTGACATTTTTTGTAGGGGTTGATACATTTTTTGTTTGGGAAAATCTAGTCTGAAATGACAAAATTTAGAAGCCTTTTTAAAACTTCAATACACTACATTTAAAATGTCATTCAACAGGGTGATCAAATTAAGATCCCACATCTGTAGACAAACATGCAGTACATACAGACATCAGGAGGACAGACAAAAACAAATTATAGTTAGAAGAAAATGTATTATTATTGTGCAAAAACCGATGCTGAAAATGTTTCAAAAAGGCTCAAAACAAAACCAACCTGAGAAAACTATGAATAGAAAAAACAGCGAAAATATATTGAATCAAAATTACATTCAATATGTCTAGCAAGTCTTTCCAGCTGTCCAGCATGTCCACCATGATCCCTAGTCATTAATACTGTTGAGATAAGTAGGATAAGAAGCTCTTCAGGACATGTTGAGTTGTTTCTCTAAAGCAGGAAAGACCATAAATCTGACATGGATCTAGTCTCATTTGAAGTGTTCCTGCAGCGGAAGCCGTCTCGCCGCAGGCACTGGGAGTCTATGAAAGATAAACCACGTATGTAATTAATAGAGATATGGGTCAGTGGACAACAGAGACTAAAGAGGTCTAGTTGTTTTTGTTGTCCCTCCCTCCCTCTTCTACTCTGTTATTTTAGGAGAGAGAAAGATATATATATATATATAGAGAGAGAGAGAGAGAGAGAGAGAGAGAGAGAGAGAGAGAGAGAGAGAGAGAGAGAGACAGAGAGAGAGAGAGAGAGAGACACAGAGAGAGAGAGAGAGAGAGAGAGAGAGAGAGAGACCGGAAGGTTACCTCCTTGACCACACATGGAAGAGGCGACTGAGGCTCTCTCATTTCAGTTAAGTGTCTAACCCTAACTAAAGAAACACCCTGCATGAATTAATCAACCACAAGCCTGGCGCTTGGGGAGGAGGAGCACCACAGTCATAGAGACATGGCTGACTTTGATGTAAACACATGTTCCCTCTCCTTCAGGCACACTGTGCTTTGCAGGACAGTGTTTCTCTGGTCTGCTCAGACAAAACAGCATTAGTGGTGGGTTACTTAAAACATTACACTTCTGCTGCTGCCACTGGTCCCTGTGAATTCCCAGAATAACTCTCTAATTGGTTGGAAATCTACTAAGTACATTTGAAATGGAACTGTGTTTCTAATGTTACCTTTAGGAGGTCTAGCCTAGCTGTCACCGTACACTGCTTCTTCACAAAGTTGTTGGACAGTAAGACATTGAATGGAGCAGCAGTCAGTGTTGAACTTGTGTCTAATTTCTTTGTTTGACTTGAATTAACACACACTGGATTTACAATGGTGCCGTATGGAGAAATATTTATCTGGTGATTATTTTTCAGGGCAACTAGCCCTTGTGTAATTGGCCACAATGACGTGTACGTAGATCATAAAGGAGAACTTGAGACATACTAATTATTGTACTGTTTATGACCTGGCCCAAGTGAATCAGAGTTCTTTGTTCATTGTTCAGAGACCTCTGGTCCTGAGCTCCTAATTGAGGTTACGGCGAGGAGGGTTCCTGGAAGGGAGGAAGGAGAGTGAGATAGAAAGGGAGGAGAGAGAGGGGGTAGGAGAGAGTGAGAGAAACAGAGCAAGAGATGAGGAGAGAGAGAGGGAGAGATAGAAATGGAGGAGAGAGAGGGGGTAGGAGAGAGTGAGAGAAACAGAGCAAGAGATGAGGAGAGAGAAAGAGAGAGAGCGAGAGAGAGAGTGAGAGAGAGAGTGAGAGAGAGAGAGTGAGAGAGAGAGAGAGTGAGAGAGAGTGAGAGAGAGTGAGAGAGAGTGAGAGAGAGCGCTCTGGGTGTTTCTGCTCGGCTGCGGCTGACTGTGGGCCACAGAGGGCCTTTCCCTGGAACTAATGGAGCTTCCTCTGGCTCGCTTTTCCTCTCAGATGGGCACAGCTGGGGGAGATCCGCCACCCAGCACTGGGTTACACTCCCCCCGCCTCCCCCTCCTCCCCTTCCTCCCCCAGCCTCGACACCAGTGGGACCGAGGAACAGCCCTGTGTCTGCCTGCTTGTCGTGCTGCGCCCCCCCCCTCTCCCCCACTCCTCGCATCTCCGCTAACACCCTTGGCCAGGGGGAGGGGTCTGCCGGGCCCCCTGCCCCACAGCTCCAGACCAGACGAGTGTGGACCACCGCGGTGTGTACAGTCAGCCTCATATCTGCCCCTCAGAGTTGTGGGAGAGGGGGTCCGTGGAGGAGGAGGGAGGGGTCCTACTGGAGCTGCTGACGTTTATGTAGCGCTACAGCAAGTCCCCCATAGTCTGTTCCGTCGGCTGAGAGGCAGGCATGCTTAAATAACGGGGCTGTCTAACGAGCCCATGAACCTGGCTGTGTGGTGTGTGCTGGACCAGGGGGTGGCCGCCCTCCACCCTGCCGCCCGCCCCACGGCTCTTTGATATGCCTCTGTGCAGCCCTGTGGGCCTGTACCACCCCTATAACCAGCCCTCCACCTCCCTGACATTTTACATGGCCTGGGAGACAGGGCCAGAAAAAAAAGACCTGCGTTGTGTCATAAAACACCATAAAGGTCCTGCGAAAAGCCACACAGGAGTGTTTGATGTTTCCACCCCACATTCTTCAACAACCCAAAGAAGACGTCGTCCACTCCGTGAAGTATTGGGTGGCACTGTATATTGCCTATCATGGTTGACACTAGGACTGTGTGTGTCAGACCTGTTCTAGATTCATTCTAGATTCACTACACTTGTCTTTAGAGAACACATACAATAGTAACTATAACTTCATCTATGACTGTACAAGTTAAGTAAAAAAAACGGATAATTGAAACAAAATTATATTAACAAAAAAACTGTCATCAATCCTGTCATATAGCCTTGCATGGTTCTTTCCACAGCCCTCATTTTCCCAGCACAACCATAGCATTTCCAGAGGTTCTGCATTTTCCTCATCAGACACACTTCCACTAACACAATACCATGGAGCAGTGGCTGGTCGCTCCCTCCCCTCCCACTGTTTGTGTGTGTGTGAGCAGGTTATAAAAAAGTGTACTTCCACACGGTGGAACTTGTAAAACATAGAGAGGACTACACCCTCTGCAGCCACACAGCAGGGTCCAATTACAACTCTTATCTACTAATTATGTTCAGAACACATCTGCATTCCAGAATCAGAGAAACCCGCTGTATGTCGTCTCCCTGTAACAAGCCTCTGGAATGAATGAGATTGCTCTGTAATTGAACCTCTTCATGGGTTCCTTGGCAGTGAAAATACGCTACGTTAGATTTGAATGAACAGAGCATCAATCATAGCTGATCAAACGATAAACAGTGTTGATGATCTTGTGCCCAAGCGTTTGCACCTTTATGTAAATGTGCTGTTCACCTCGGATGCACTGGGGAGTCAGTCGGGTTGCAGTAGGGGTTTTGAGGGAGTGGCTGGGCTGGTTGACTGGGACATGCTGAGACTACTGTACGCCACTGTGGGGCGATGTGCTCCAGATCACAGACACTGATACACACACGTTGTCACAAAGAAATGCTTACACACATGCATGCATGTGATAACACACACATACAGTACATATGCACGTACAAAGGCACATACACACGCATGCATGTATTGTATACATGCACACACATACACGCGCACGCACACGCACACACACACACACACATTCATACTGTACAGTTCTAATAGTACCATGGAAAGTGCTTTGTTTGAGAATGCGGGAAAAGAGATGAAATGACCCAGCAGGTCTTTACAGTAAAACACATCAACATTAAAAGAGAACGTGCTACTGAGTGGTTAGAAGTGATTTAAAGTCATGTAGGCAGACCCTGAAATAGAATGTGCCCAACTAAAATCTAATAACCAGAAAACAAACTCTCTTCTAAAAGTTCAGATAACTATTGGAAAAACAAATCCAACATTGTAACATACAGTGATAATTCTAATAATAATTTGAAGGAATTAACAGGACTCTATTGATACCGAAAACAAAAGGACAATCAGAAATTCTGCATAAGCACTGGAATGTACATTTATAACATGTTTAGAAAAATAGCTTATCTCAAGAGTACTATATGGCAAGAAGTTACATTTAATATGAATATATTTTCAGCAGGTAGCCTAGTGGTTAGAGCGTTGGACTAGTAACTGAAATGTTGCAAGATCAAATCTCTGAGCTGACAAGGTTAAAATCTGTTGTTCTGCCCCTGAACAAGGCAGTTAACCCACTATTCCTAGGCCGTCATTGAAAATAAGTATTTGTTCTTAACTGACTTGCCTAGTTAACTAAAGGTAAAAAAACTATGAAATAGGAATTTCTGTGGCATGTCTGTATCCTTTAACATGGGTTCTATGCTGAGTTCGTCTTCCTTAAGTTGCAACATTACCCAAATAGTTGGATTCATTCAAGACTTTTGAAACGTTCTATTAAGTACATTCCTCATCTTTTTATTCGATTTTAGTTATAAGTACTAACCTGTGCTTGTTTCTAGCTCTGAATTCAGAGTATGTTTTGACATTACTGTAAACCATTACCTACAGTACATATTTCAGTTCTGTATATGCCTGCCTCTTTGGAATTGATGCCATGATAGTTGTGAAATGTATTTTGAGAAAACCTTTATCAATGATAGGTATTCTCTTATTATTTCTAATCACAATAGGAATTCTTTTATATGTTTTAATTCCTAAATTGATTAGCTTTGAAGTTCATCCAAAAAGTCATTATTGTGCTGGTTTCATGTATGGATATTGAATAATGAAAACAGAAGACTTTTATGATGGATTCCCAACATTTATATGTATAAAAAAATACTTACATCCACCAAAAGATGATACAATATATCTCTCCACACAGGCATGCACTTCAAGGTGATTTTTCAAAAGCATACCATGCAAGATATTGTCTCCAAGCATGGCAGAGCTTAGCAGGTGCTTGAGATTCAAGTGAGGGGGACATGCTTGAGCCTCTGCTGTCACAATGACAAGATAAAATATATGTACTTAAACCCCACCATCACAACCATGGTGTGGACAAAAGGACTGCTTCTCCATAGTGGTTTGTCCTTTAAGTAAAACAAAATAGGATTCAATTACAGTATGTCTGCAAATACTTTCAACAACAAAAACGTTATTGTATTCTTCATTTTTTTCATGTTGTCTCTACTTTAGGCACAATGCTGACTGTTTTCATCCCACATACATCCTAAGTACTATCAACAGCAGGAACAAGGGGATTTAGAACAAGAGTGTCTTCTCCTCAGAGTGTGTTAATTGCAGGTGTTTGCAGTGAGGTGGCGGTTCACCACCTACAGTTAATAGGTAGGATAACTGACCTGTACCTGGTGGGAACGAGGGTGAACCATGCACTGCATATGGCTGGACCGGGAGTCCAGAAAATCTAGATGTGAATGGAGAGAGAGGAGGCATTCTTGTGAAGCTGATCTCAATTTATAAACATTGATTCTCTTTTTATGTATTTTGTCACAGATAGCTAAATGCTATCGATTTGAAGCTTTAACACTTTAACAAACTGTGAGTTTTCATGGCTCTTTTCAGGCTCAAAGGTGTGAGATGGCTTTTGAAAAGCATCAGTCAGTCAGTCAGTCACCCTTGAGACAAAGTCATGTTGACTGAATGGTAATGCAGGATACATGTGTAATTGTTCTATTCTCCCTTTATGCCATATCTTTTTTTATGTAGTTTGACCATTTATCTGAATTGATTAATAAGAAAATAAAGAACTATTTGAACAGTTGATGTGAAATGATCCTGATGCTTATGAACTCGTGATGTAACATTGCCCATGTTTTATCATTGTGACGCCAAACACAAATGACCACTCTGTTTGGACAATAAAGTTATTCAATTTCTATTCCACTGTATATTTAGTAATGGGTTGTGTCTGCTTATGATCTGTGGCTAAACCATCATACCAACATCTGACAGAAGACACCAAACAAACAGACAAGCAGACAAACAAACCAACAAACATAGAAACCAAAGATAATGAAGTGGGCCTGACTTCTGAGAGGCAGCCCAGAGAGGTTTAAGGACTCCCAGCAGACAGTCTGATGTGGTGTGAATGTCAGGTCCTCTGCTCCCAGTCCCCACGGCCCAGCAGCACAGTGACAGCCTCAGCCCTACGCTGCTCTGAGCTGCATAACATAGCCAGAAACAGCATGTCTTCTGTGATAGTGATTGAGCAGAGGCCGCGTGTCCCCCTCCATCTCAAACACCTTCCCCACAGAGCAGGAGAATACCAATTAACATGCTAAAGGTAGTAGGCGCTAATGCCAGCCCAGCCAGCAGATCTTTAGTCTGAACCCGCTCTGAACTGAGGTGGCCATTACAAAGCCGCGATGCCGTTAGTGAGGATCAGTTATACAGTGAGATTACAGAGAGAGAAGGAGCATGATTGTAATGCTAACTGTCTTCGCAGGGGTTCAATATAAAGTATCAGAGTTCCAATCAGTATAGTTTTGTGCAAGTGAATGAGGTGTGTGTAAAATGGATGATCTATTTTAAGCAGACATCATATGAACTCACATTAACCTGTTTGGTTGTGGCAATGAAATGTGACTGTGTTTGAGTCGTTTAAGTAATGTGTAAACTGACCATCCTCTTATATCCAAGTAGAATACAAGAGGATAACAGAAGAGAATGCTGAACGCCTGGAGCTGAGTTTCTTTGTTACTCATGTTCTTTGTTTTGTCAATCCGCTTATATTAGTTCTGAGACCCAATGACAAATGATGAGCATATGAGTGAGGACTGTTGAAACGCTCCTTTCCCTGAGTGTGTTTGATACTGAGACGAGGGAGGCATGATGTTTCTCATCAGCCTATGGTAATGCTGTTGAAGAGTGTGACTGACTGACTGCTGCAATACCCAGAGAGGAGCAGCTGAAAGCCACAGCCTCTGACATGGTCTGTCTTTCACCTGACACCTGACAATAGCAGGGGGAGGGGAGGGGGGGCAAACCCACACACACCTGATCATCATCGAATTATATCTCTCCTCTCCCGGGGCCCAGCTGTTCATGGACCTCCCAGTAAGAAAGAGGGGATGGAAGGAGGGGGGAGGGATTTCAGGGAGGGAGGGAGGGAGAAAAAGCCAAAACGTCACGCTTCACTGCCTCCCAATACCACCATTTTTTTAAAAGAGAGACAAAGTGAAAAGATACAA
Source organism: Salmo trutta (assembly GCF_901001165.1). NCBI lineage: Eukaryota > Metazoa > Chordata > Actinopteri > Salmoniformes > Salmonidae > Salmo > Salmo trutta. The sequence continues at coordinate 27,362,570 of NC_042968.1, forward strand.
TTTCAGCCAATGAGGCTGGTAGCAGAGGCAGGGACAAAAGAGACAAGATACAGCAATCTAGAGGTCACTGACACTGTCTCTACTATAATTACTACACTTCCTTTAATACTTCTCTAAAGCCACTGTGCTCCCCTGTCACCCCTCCCAGCTTACATCTATGTATTAGTAAGAACAAGTGTTTGGTGCAATAGCGGTTTTGTGTGACTTGAAGGCTGACTTCATTCTGTGGAGATCAGGCCTTTAATGTGTGCTCTGGGTGGTTCGGTGACATGGGGCAGGTTTGTGACCCTTAGTCCATCTACTCTACTGAATCCTGTTGGAAAACTTATTCCAACCACCCTTCTTTTCACACCAGTGATTATCAATAGCTGAATTACTCCACTAGTTGAAGTTGGACTCTAACCCCATTAATGTGTTGGTGGTATTTTGTTAAGGTTTGTATAGGTCACAATGTTGATGAAGACTATCACAACTGCAATGAGTGAATGAGACATACACACCGCATACAAGACAAACAAGCCATTATAGACCCATCATCATCATCTAGTGGATCAGCAGAGACTCATTTGGCGTATCTAGCTACACCTGTTTAAACTATGGAGAAACTGTGGGGTTTGTACAGCCATAGTAATCAGTATTTTTCGAAAAGTGTGCAAAAAGAATGAGCATGAATGGCAAGAAATCCTGTTTGAAATTCACAACTTGTTTACAATTCTGACAGAAAGTATCTCCTCTTTATACTTTAAAACAATCAACATTTTTGTTTCTGATAAAAACTCAAAGCCACAGAGAGATCCTCTCTGAAGAGAGAGTTGGAATGACTCACAACAAATTTTCCTTGGAAAAGTGTTGATGTTTGTGTTGTTTTAAAAGATGGTGGTTTGGGTAAAAAAGAGCTGCAGTCAACAAAAGAAGCATCATAGCTACTTCCGTGCCTTCCCAGCCAACCACTTAAGATATCTTTGAAGATGAATCAATCACTATATTATAGCGGAGAGCGAAGAGCAGAGCTCACAAGGTGCCTGGCTGATAATCGAACACTGCGCCTGACTTCATAGCAGTCTGCAGGCATTGATGCCCTGATTGATCGCTGAATGGAAGTGACTGGGAAGAAGAAAAGGATTACTCTTGTCAAATGCAGTCAATATGCCGGGTTGGATGGTCAAATGTTTGCAGTAAATCTCGAATAGTGTCTGCAAAGCTAAAAAGGATGGAAAACAACAACCAAAAGGAAAAATGCTCCTGCTTTGGGTTGCATGGAAGAAATGGATCAGGGTCCATCTCCTCTGGCATCTCTTCCTTCCCAGACTGGACTGACAGGAGAGAGAAATTATGCTCTGGGATGAGTAGCCGGAGAGTTTAGGGGATTAACAAAACTTTCAATATCAAAACGCCTGATTCCATTATCTCAGGAAGACCTGCAATCAAATAATGAGTAGATACAACAGGGATTGTCAAATGTATATGCTTAATAAAGTGATGTTGTGTAGTTATCATCTGTAAAACATTTGGTTGACTCCCAGGATGAAAATGTTCAAACGCTAGTGTAACAGTATTGCTCCCGTCCCTCTCCTTGCCCCTGGGCTTGAACCAGGGACCCTCTGCACTCATCGACAACAGTCACGTAAGAAGCATCATTATCAATCGCTCCACAAAAGCTGCAGTTCTTGCAAAGCAAGGGAAACAACTACTTCAAGATCTCAGAGCGAGTGACGTCACCAATTGAAATGCCACTAGAGTGCACCGCTAACTAGCTAGCCATTTCACACCAGTTACAGTAGGAGATTAGGAACACTGGATTACATGGAGTATTTTTCACTGCTAAACTGTAACTTCCCTGTGTGTCTCTTGATATTGCTGCTACTTACCCTTCATTAAATCTCCCTCGATATGAACTGATGCTACTTAGAACTCCAGGTATTAGAATCAGATTATTCTTGAATCCCTGTGTTATTCAGGGGCATGTGGAAACATTCAACAGTGATATCTGCAGATAGATAATGCCAGCTGTAATGCAGATCTCAGTGGAGAGGAGAGATGCTGTTGGGACTTTATTTGTTCAGCAGCAACCAGGGCCAATAGCAGAGTGTTATTTACAGCTGGCTTTTCTTTTATGGAAAAATCAAGACGTGATTGATTGAGGTTAATGTGACGGCGAGGCTGCACCAAGCTGCATTTGAGTGCTGCAGGTTAACAGAAAACACTAACTTCCATAAACCGCTATGGAGATAAATCACTGTTATTTTGGCGGCTCTGACAGCAGTTTAAGCAGCGGCAATCATCGAAAGCACCTCGGGAGCCCCTACGCTGCGCTTTGCAAAATGTCAAGGAGGGGGCTGCGGGGGATAGCGGTGCAGAGGAGGAGGGGGACACTGGTGAGAGAGATGGTCATATCAACGGCCCGTCAGCGGGCAGGTGTTTTACATAAACATCCCAGAGTGCAGTAGGTAAATTCTGTTGACGAAAAAATGCAATAAAACAAAGAGGGTTTGGAAGTGTGACCAATCCCCAGTGCATTCCCACCCTCCTCTCCTCCTCCGCATCGCTCCTCCGCTCACTCACTACCAATCCGACCGGGGTGAGATTATGGCGTTTGCTTTTATCTGTCAGAGATCAATATTTCACACGTCCGATAAAAGAGGAAATTGAACTGGGAATAGACTGAAGTGCTGTAAAAAGTACAAAGCACAATTATCAAAAAGCACTTAAAGAGCTTAATAGGATACACATATTAAAAATGCTCAAATGCATGTCTCTAGGCCATAATGAGAGCTGGTTCTCCTCTCTCCAAACACCTCCACCCCCCCTGTTCCCCCACCACCACTACCTTTTGATCACAACACTATGCCCCCTGTATGCAGGCAGGCTCTGTGGTCAATGCATTCAATGCATTCTGGGTAATATATGGACCCCTAGAGAACTGGAGGCAGCCACTCTCTGTGTTTTAACACAACAGCCATTAGGAGTGATTGGGCACTTTTTGCCTTTATAGGAAATGCATTATACGTGTAAACTGGGCATCAAGAGCCAAACTGATGTTGAAAATACAAGGACATCTGAGAGGCGTTGTAGAACCCGACCAGAGAGAGGAGAGTCCATAACCTTCTCTCTGTTAGAGGAGCTTTACTGTAGTTTACTACTTGGAATGCAGTGGAGGCTGCTGAGGGGAGAACGGCTCATAATAATGTCTGGAATGGAGTAAATGGAATGGTATCAAAAACATGGTTTTCATGGGTTTGATACCATTCACTCCATTCCAGCCATTATTATGAGCCCTCTGCTGCCAAGTCCACTTCATTCACTCTCCGTCCAATAGGCACCAGAGAAGTGATCCATACAGAGTAAAAGGTCCGGAGAACCAACAGAGCCAGTCTCTGGATAGAGCACCAGCTCTCCTAGCCCTAGCCCTAACCTTAACTGTAACCCTAACCCTAGCTCAAACCCTAACCCTAGCCCTAACCTTAACTGTAACCCTAACCCTAGCTCAAACCCTAACCCTAGCCCTAACCTTAACTATAACCCTAACCCTAGCTCAAACCCTAACCCTAGCCCTAACCTTAACTGTAACCCTAACCCTAGCTCAAACCCTAACCCTAGCCCTAACCTTAACTATAACCCTAACCCTAGCTCAAACCCTAACCCTAGCCCTAACCTTAACTATAACCCTAACCCTAGCTCAAACCCTAACCCTAGCCCTAACCTTAACTATAACCCTAACCCTAGCTCAAACCCTAACCCTAGCCCTAACCTTAACTATAACCCTAACCCTAGCTCAAACCCTAGCCCTAGCCCTAACCTTAACTGTAACCCTAACCCTAGCTCAAACCCTAACCCTAGCCCTAACCTTAACTATAACCCTAACCCTAGCTCAAACCCTAACCCTAGCCCTAACCTTAACTATAACCCTAACCCTAGCTCAAACCCTAACCCTAGCCCTAACCTTAACTATAACCCTAACCCAAGCTCAAACCCTAACCCTAGCCCTAACCTTAACTATAACCCTAACCCTAGCTCAAACCCTAACCCTAGCCCTAACCTTAACTATAACCCTAACCCAAGCTCAAACCCTAACCCTAGCCCTAACCTTAACTATAACCCTAACCCAAGCTCAAACCCTAGCCCTAGCCCTAACCTTAACTATAACCCTAACCCTAGCTCAAACCCTAACCCTAGCCCTAACCTTAACTATAACCCTAACCCTAGCTCAAACCCTAACCCTAGCCCTAACCTTAACTATAACCCTAACCCTAGCTCAAACCCTAACCCTAGCCCTAACCTTAACTATAACCCTTATAACCCTAACCCAACCTTAAGCCTGGATGAAATGAAGGGCTCCTATGTCAGGATTTTCTGTCAAATCTCATGGTATTATTACTACAACAACCTCCATGGAACACCGAGCACCCAATGAGGCTTCTGTCTAGAGGTCAGTCATGCTTTAAGCAGTAAGAGCCACTCAACATGTACTTACGTGGTAAGTCAACGTTACCCTCAGCGCTAGAGCTACTGACCTCCTCCTCAGGGGTCACCCAGAGTGGCCAAATGACTGGCCTTTTCACTCTCATCATTCACATATTGATATCTCCATTAATCTATCTTCTACTTAAATATTATTCATGGCACTCAGCTTAATGCTTGGCAATAATGAGGCAAAACCGCCAAGCAACATATATTGTTGAGCAAGTATTGATTCTAAATTCCCCTAAAATGACCATTGGGGCAGTTGGCTAATGGCTTAAATGGTAAACACTAGGCTAATAGCGGGCTAATAACAGATGGTCACATTTTGGGAATATGCATGTATTGACGTTATCTCAACTTCTTTGCTCGCTCCCTGATGTAGTCCTCAGATTAAAACACATATCACAATGGAAAGAAAACCAGAACAGGTTTCCATTTTGAAACTCAAGCAGGGCTGATACTGATATCTGGGCATCTTTTGATAAAGACATCCTATTACTCCACATCATGACATGATAGGAGTGCACTCTTCTCAGCCGTATCTGAACGAGCCTTCATTAGCAACCTGATCAATACTCTCTCTTGATTAAGTGGGATGAGGGACACTCATTTCATTTTCAAGCATTTTCACAAATCGATCAATGGTGAGATTATCTTGCAAATGACAAAGATGCAAGCAAAGGATTCTGAACTGAGGCCACCTTCTCTCTCTCTCTCATCTATTGCTCTGACGCATGCACACACACACGCGCTTGCACACACACACACACACACACACAGACACACACACACACACACACCACACACACACACACACACACACACACACACACAGACACACACACACACACACAGTAAATCACAGAACTCCGTAATCACTGGCCCAATATAATTGCAGACAGAGCTTTTAATCGGCAATGGTAAGACATTAACTAAATTAGTTTTTAAAGATTTAAGATGTTTAAAGATTTCATTTGCAGATACCTCTAATTCTATTCTATGTGGCCTGGGAATTGCAGTTGATTGAAGCTGATTGATGCAGGTCCGTAAAATGTATCTTTAAAGCATCTGAGCTGTCTCTGGTATATTCTACACAGCAGAACCAGACTCCCCTAAGGAAGTGTCAAGCTTGCTTTTTCTCCAGATTACAGAGCGCACACCACAAGACACTAGACCAGGTGCAATACATCTACATACCTCATCAAGACAATTCAAATTGTACCCTGATCATGAAGTGTCTTTTACTTAGCTGTTCTAGTTTATCCAGCTTAGCTTATCCAGTCCATGTCATCCATTCTCAAGGACATTAATCATAAAAAGTCATAAAACGACCAGTCAGAAGTTACATTTTTTTTCCGGCACTGTTCAGAAATCCACCATTTATGGGTCACCCTGTCAAAGAGAGGGGGCCACTAAAGTCACTCAGGGGATGTTAATTAACTGTAGCTCTGAGACTCAGGTCCATGCTCTCTGGGGCCTGCATGGGCCTGCAGTGCACTGAGCCGAGAGTAAGCTAAAGAGATTCATCGATGCCAGTAAAAGAGAAGCCTGGCTGCATCCCAAATGACACTCTATCCCCTATATAGTGCACTACTTTCACAATTAGTGCACTATTTAGGGAATAGGGTGCCATTTGGGACACACCCTGGGTAAGGTGGTCTGTGCGTGTATTGGTTGTTACGCTACATACTTCCTCCTTGTAATGTCCTTCAGGGATCATTTTTCCTGGGATGATTCAAATCACATTTTTGATATTTGCTTTGCATGATGGAAAATGGAAGAGGAGGATCTAGAGGGAAGGTATTTATCGGTTTGCGACTAACTGGCTACCCTGGAGGGCCCTCTTCTGACGTTCAAGCCTAATTTGGAAAACTAAAAAAGTCTTGCTGTGTTATCATAATTTGTGCTGGTGCATTTTACACAGGGGGTTGAGCAAACAGACAGAGGCTGGTGGAATGGAGGATGAGGTTATATTCAGGCTGCTGTATGACCACAGCAATATGTCTGTCTGTGTGTCTGTATGTCTCCAAATGCACCAGTGCAGAATGCTTAGCATCAAAGAGAAGCTTTCTCACAGGACTAAGGACATAACGAGGTATCAAGTAACACCATTGACTTCAAGCTAAGTAGCCCTGTCTACAATCATGTTTTATCTGAATTTTCTTTTGTCATTTAAATTGATCACGATCATTATGAAAAAAATGGCCATGTTCATGTCAGCTAATATTAAAGACCTTCATATTTGTGAGATGTGGTATATCTAATTTGTGGCACCTTCACACACTCTGTGAGGATACACTCTATCTGAAGCCCTGTTAGGATATTTAATTAACTGCCTTAAAACAAAGATTCTGAGCTTGGTTCAGCAGTGTAGCAGCACCTACAGTTCACCAGTGTCTCTGAAAAGTACATTGCATGTTCAGGCATGCCCCATGCGCTTTCCATGTTAATGAGCTCTGAAATACATTTTGAACGTAGCTTATGGCCGCCTCGCACTCCTGTGGGATGAGAACAGCTCAATAAAATATACACAGGAGGTCAAAACAGGAGGGAAATAAAAACCCTTTTTGACAATGTTAAGCCTTGCAGCTGCTTTGAGGCAACTGAAGGGTTTTTATCAGCTCTTCAGATGTTGGATCATGGGGCGCAGAACGCTTTCCAAGGGTAAGCAAAGTCAGAGTCAACGAGTCTGTACTGTACCATGTAGCCAGTCCTACGCCCTCGTTATAAACACATCAGCCAAGCATCTCTTCAGTGGAGTGTTATTGTAGTGTCTGACAGAGGCTGTGTGTTCATGTAGGCCTCACCTCACCAGAACTCACACCTGAGCAATGCATGATGGAGCTCTAAAATGGTTAGATCACATGAATCACGGTCTTGTGCAACCACAGTCAGTCAACTGTCACGGTAATGTGTAACCAATGGTTATGAAGGAAACCAGATCTACTGTATCTCAGTAAATATCCACATTCATGGAAATTAAACATGAGCAATGAATACCAACCAATAGAGATGAAATTGGACGGGACTGTAGGTATTAATGCTAAATTGCAATTATTTTCACCTCTATGGCCTATTTATTGCCTACCTCCCTACTCTTCTACATTTGCACACACTGTACATAGATTTTTCCATTTTTATTTTATTTTGTATTATTGACTATACGTTTCTTAATGTGTAACTAACTCTGCGTTGTTGTTTTTGTCGCACTGCTTTGCTTTATCTTGGCCAGGTCGCAGTTGTAAATGAGAACTTGTTCTCAACTGGCCTACCTGGTTAAATAAAGGTGAAATAAAAAATACATTTAAAAAAAAGTCACAAGGTTACAGTTGAATATATATTCTCTGGCCCGACCAACAGTTGCCCAGGACAGGGGAGAGGAGGAAATGTGTTTATTGATGTGTGCCTGTGTCTGTGTAGATAGTGTAATAAAGACGAGGTCAAGTAACAAAAGCTGCTCTCACTGAAACGGACGCTCCAGCCATTTCTATAATGACCTTGCTCCCACATCATGGCTGCGGGTTAATGATTCTAGACTCTACACCTGGCCTCTACATCTCCACTCTCCTCTCTGCACAATGATTTTTCAGAAGAGGGGCCGGGGCGTGTGATCGATGAAGCCTGTACTTGTTTTGGGGGTGTATAAATTAAAGTAAATGTGTGGTGTAACATCCCGGAAGATGAAATAAGAGGCACTTTAGGCAAAATTTCTGATAAAGCAGTCCGACCCCATGGCGGAGGAGAGGATGATAGGATCAAAAGCACTTGTGCAGGCTTCTCCTGCCAAGATACAGAGCCTTCTCCTGACTGGCCCAGGTGGGAGCATCTCACAGAGACTGGGCTGGAAAAGGAAACAGGAAGGAAGAGGCTCCTAAAGAGTAGGGGGATAGAGTGAGCAAATCAAATGAAATTGTATTGGTCACATACACATTTAGCAGATGTTATTGGGGTGTAGTGAAATGTTTGTGTTTCTAACACCTACAGTGCAGTAATATTTAACAAGTAATATAAAAAATAAACTTGCAGCAACAAGATTTTTTTTTGCAGGGATTGATACAATTTTTTGTTAGGGCAAATCAAGTCTGAAATGTTTATGTGAAAATTATAAACTTTAGAAGCCTTTTTCAAACTTGAATACACTACAAATTGCATTTCCTGCTGCGCAGGAAAATTCTCTTTGACAACAGAGTGATCAAATTAAGATAGCAGATATGTATCTCCATTACAATAGCACCAGTCTCTTAATTCCAATGAGAAAACTTTATGAATCTACCAGTTTCATTTGAAGTTTCAGTTGCATATACTTTTTATTATTTATTTATTTATTTCAGCAGGTAGGCCAGTTGAGAACAAGTTATCATTTACAACTGCGACCTGACCAAGATAAACAAAGCAGTGCGACACAAACAACAACACAGAGTTACACATAAACAAGCGTACAGTCAATAATATAATAGAAAAATCTATGTACAGTCTGTGCAAATGTAGAAGAGTAGGCAGGTAAGGCAATAAATAGGCCATGGAGGCGAAATAATTAAAATGTAGCATTAACACTGGAGTGATAGATGTGCAGATGATGATGTGCAAGTAGAGATACTGGGGTGCAAAAGAGCAAGAGGATAAGTAACAATATGGGGATGAGGTAGTTGGGTGTGCTATTTACAGATTGGCTCTGTACAGCTCTGTAAGCTGCTCTGACGCTGATGCTTAAAGTTAGAGAGGGAGATATAAGACTCCAGCTTCAGTGATTTTTGCAATTCGTTCCAGTCATTGGCAGCAGAGAACTGGAAGGAAAGGCGGCCAAAGGAAGTGTTTGCTTTGCGGGTGACAAGTGAAATATACCTGCTAGAACGCGTGCTAGGGCTTTTTCCTAGCATAGACTTATAGATGACCTGGAGCCAGTGGGTTTGGCGACGAATATGTAGTGAGGGCCAGCCAACGAGAGCATACAGGTCAAAGTGATGGGTAGTATATGGGGCATTGGTGACAAAACGGATGGCACTTTGATAGACCACATCCAGTTTGCTGAGTAGAGTGTTGCTGGCTATTTTGTAAATGACATCGCCGAAGTCAAGGATCGGTAGGATAGTCAGTTTTACGAGGGTATGTTTGGCAGCATGAGTGAAGGAGGCTGTATTGCGAAATAGGAAGCCGATTCTAGATTTAATTTTGGATTGGAGATGCTTAATGTGAGTCTGGAAGGAGAGTTTACAGTCTAACCAGACACCTAGGTATTTGTAGTTGTCCACATATTCTAAGTCAGAACCGTCCAGAGTAGTGATGTTAGACGGGCGGGCGGGTGCGGGCAGCAATTGGTTGAGGAGCATGCACTTAGTTTTACTTGCATTTAAAAGCAGTTGGAGGCCTCGGAAGGGGTGCTGTATGGCATTGAAACTAGTTTGGAGGTTTGTTAGCACAGTGTCCAAAGAAGGGCCAGATGTATACAGAATGGTGTCGTCTGCGTAGATGTGGATCAGAGAATCACCAGCAGCAAGAGCGACATCATTGATATATACAGAGAAAAGAGTCAGCCCGAGAATTGAACCCTGTGGCAACCCTATAGAGACTGCCAGAGGTCCGGACAACAGGCCCTCCGATTTGACACACTGAACTCTATCTGAGAAGTAGTTGGTGAACCAGGCGAGGCAGTCATTTGAGAAGCCAAGGCTATTGAGTCTGCCGATAAGAATATGGGGATTGACAGAGTCGAAAGCCTTGGCCAGGTCGATGAAGACGTCTGTACAGTACTGTCTTTTATCGATGGCGGTTATGATATCGTTTAGGACCTTGAGTGTGGCTGAGGTGCACCCATGACCAGCTCGGAAACCAGATTGGCTTGGGCAAGTTTCTGCAGGGGGTGCTGAGATGTTGGCTGGGATAGGGGTAGCCAGGTGGAAAGCATGGCCAGCCGTAGAGAAATGCTTATTGAAATGATCGATTATCGTAGATTTATTGGTGGTGACAATGTTTCCTATCCTCAGTGTAGTGGGCAGCTGGGAGGAGGTGCTCTTATTCTCCATCGACTTTACAGTGTCCCAAAACTTTTTGTAATTAGTGCTACAAGATGCAAATTTATGTTTGAAAAAGCTGGCCTTAGCTTTCGTAAATGACTGAGTATATTGGTTCCTGACTTCGCTGAAAAGTTGCATATCGCGGGGGCTATTCGATGCTAACGCAGAACACCACTGGATGTTTAGTGCTGGTCAAGGGCAGTCAAGTCTGGGGTGAACCAAGCGCTATATCTCTTCAAGGGTTCTTTCTACATGTTTTGAATGGGGCATGCTTATTTAAGATGGTGAGGAAAGCACTTTTAAAGAGCAACCAGGCATCCTCTACTGACGGGATGAGCTCAATATCCTTCTAAAGTGTTTTAGGGAGCGTTTGACAGTGATGAGCGAACCCATTACGCACGCATGCAATGAGGCAATGATCGCTGAGATCCTGGTTGAAGACAGCAGAGGTGTATTTGGAGGGCAAGTTGGTCAGGGTGATATCTAAGAGGGTGCCCATGGTTACGGATTTAGGGTTGTACCTAGTAGGTTCCTTGATAATTTGTGTGCGATTGAGGGCATCTAGCTTAGATTGTAGGATGGCCGGGGTATTAAGCATGTCCCAGTTTAGGTCACCTAACAGTACGAACTCTGAAGATAGATGGGGGCAATCAATTCACATATGGTGTCCAGGTCACAGCTGGGGGCTGAAGGGGGTCTATAACAAGCGGCAACGGTGAGAGACTTGTTTCTGTAAAGGTGGATTTTTAAAATTAGAAACTCGAATTGTTTGGGCACAGACCTGGAAAGTATAACAGAACTCTGCAGGCTATCTTTGCAGTAGATTGCAACTCCGCCCCCTTTGGCATTTCTATCTTGTCGGAAAGTGTTATAGTTAAGGATGGAATTTCAGGATTTTTGGTGGCCTTCCTAAGCCAGGATTCAGACACGGCTAGGACATCCGGGTTGGCGGAGTGTGCTAAAGCAGTGTAGGACATATTGGTATAGGAGTGGCATTGAACAATCAGTGTTCAAATAATATTTAGAATATGAAACATATTGTATAACAAAGAACTAGGGTCAGGCTGTATAGTCTACATTTCCTCCTTGATGTGCTTTGTTGTGTTTCATCAGTAGGATGATTTACTCTCCCCATTTGGCAGCTGTGCTTTTTCAAGCTCCATTTCCCCTCTCTCCTCTGGAGGAAGAGAGCAGCAGGAGTCAATGTGTGTGTCCAGGAGGTTGGGCTATTTAACATAAAAAATGATGACATTGCATCAGGGTGATAAATAAATGAATACATATGTGGACGGAAGCAGGATGACAAATACCTACACTTGAAGCAGCCCATTAGTTGTTGACAGCTTTTGCCAGGGAAGCAGGCCGGATTCTGAGGCCTGTAATTCTGTCTCATTACCGCCCCGGTCCGCACTTCCTCTCCCGCAAGCTTAATTCATCTCTTATAGTTTGCCCTGTTGCTGTCCCTTGTTTTATTGCTAACTAACTCTCATGTTATGGTCTTGATTGATGGCGGGAATTGAGACGCCTGCAAATCATGGAATATATTCATTGATTACCACAAATTGTCTAATCTGCTGTATGTTCTTAGCTCTTGATTGGGTGGTACTTACCGATTGCCTCCTCTCCTAACTTTAAAATCAATCAGGAGCAACATGGAGAGTGGCTGGATGAATCCGGTCCACGCCGGCCACTTCCTACACAATCACATTTGTGGCAAATTTACATCTCTAAGCCTAAAGCCATCAAATGAATTCTAATTTCTTATGACGCAAATCACTCCCAGTGTGTATCTTCACGGTTGGAAATGGATTGTGTGCTTATTAGAAAATGTTATTTTGAGCGAGCCATTAGTTGACAATGGAGCGCTCATCTAGCTGTTACTATCATAAATTGTTTAGTATAAATATACAATATCCCTATTGCAATTCAGTACAGGGGGATTTGCTGCAGATAAATGAGGTAAGTTGTAAGACATTGTATTCTGAGGGGTCAAAGCAAATCTCCACGGTCACACCTGAAATGTCTGCTTTGTTCCTGTCAGTATTGGACTCATTTTCCTGACAGTGGCCCAGCTTTCATTTGCACTTTTGACACTGCGCTGACTTCCTGACACAGAGTGCAAGGGATAATTATAGAATGCTCTCAGGTTGCCAGAGGTGTGTGCTAGTTCAGGCTAAATGAAATGCAGTCACATCTGGTTAACCTCAGTGGACATGGAAACCTACCTACAGGTCTTACTGGAGAATAACAAGCAAACAGACAAAGAAACCGCTGCTACACTGGACAGGTTTAGAGTGCATTCTGGCCAGTGGCACCTCAGATGGTACCTACACAACGACAACAACAAGGCTCCTCTATGTGTTGGTGGAGAGGGCATGGAAGGGGATCAGTGTCTGTGATATGAGGCTGTGATGACACGTGGTGATTTATATTGAGGTGGACATGGGGAAGCATAGCAACCCTGAGGGCAGCTCACCTATTCACACATTACCATCCCTGTCAGGTGCAAAGAGAGAGAGAGACAGAGACAGAGAGAGAGAGAGAGAGAGAGAGAGACGTGACAAAATGGCACAAGGATCGAAGCACCTGGTCACCAGTTTCCATCTCTGCATTAGGCATGCTTTTTTCTACTTATAATGCCTTCGGAAAGTATTCAGACACGTGACTTTTTACACATTTTATTATGTTACAGACATAATCTAAAATAGAGTAAATCAAATAAATCCTCAGTAATATACATTTATACCCCTTAATGACAAAACAAAATATTTTCTTTCTTCAAATGTATTAAAAATACAAAACAGAAATACCTTATTTACATGTACATATTGATTGGAGCCCACCTGTGGTACATTTAATTGATTGGACATTATTTGGAAAAGAACACACCTGTCTATATAAGGTCCCACAGTTGACAGTGCATATCAGAGCAAAAATCAAGCCATGAGGTCGAAGAAATTGTCCGTAGAGCTCCGAGACAGAACTGTGTCGAGGCACAGATCTGGGGAAGGGTACCAAAAAATGTCTGCAGCATTGAAGGTCCCCAAGAACACAGTGGCCTCCATCATTCTTAAATGGAAGAAGTTTGGAACCACCAAGACTCTTCCTAGAGCTGGCCGCCCAGCCAAACTGAGCAATCCGGGGAGAAGGGCCTTGGTCAGGGAGGTGACCAAGAACACGATGGTCACTCTGACAGAGCTCTAGAGTTCCTCTGTGGAGATGGGAGAACGTTCCAGAAGGACAACCATCTCTGCAGCACTCCACCAATCAGGCCTTTGTGGTAGAGTGGCCAGACGAAAGCCACTCCTCAGTAAAAGGTACATGACATCCCTCTTGGAGTTTTCCAAAAGGCACCTAAAGACTCTCAGACCATGAGAAACAAGATTCTCTGGTCTGATGAAAACAAGATCAAACTCTTTGGCATGAATGCCAAGCATCACATCTGTGGTAAACCTGGCACCATCCCTACGGTGAAGCATGGTGGTGGCAGCATCATGCTGTGGGGATGTTTTTCAGCGTGGGGGACTGGGAGACTAGTCATGATCGAGGCAAAGATTGTCATGTTCTTGTATGTAGGTGGCAGGGAAGTCAGGAACAGGAGAAACCAAGTTGGTTAACATGGAGTATTTAATAACAAAACCAACTCCAAAACCAATTTACAAAATAAATGGGTAAAATTACCCGTCACACTCTGATACACAAACCCACTTAACATAACATCAAAAACAATCACTGACAAGGACATGAGGGGAAACAGAGGCTTAAATACACAACATGACTAATTGGATTGGAAACAGGTGTGAAGGAAGACAAGACAAAACCAATGGAAAATGAAAAATTGATCGATGATGGCTAGAAGACCGGTGACGTCGACTGCCGAGCACCACCCGAACAAGGAGGGGCATTGACTTCGGCAGAAGTCGTGACAAAGATGAACGGAGCAAAATACAGAGAGAGCCTTGATTAAAACCTGCTCCAGAGCGTTCAGGGCCTCAGACTGGTGCGAAGGTTTACATTCCAACAGTACAATGACCCTAAGCACACAGCCAAGACAATGCTGGAGTGGCTTAGGGACAAGTCTCTGAATGTCCTTGAGTGGCCCAGCCAGAGCCCGGACTTGAACCCGATCGAGCATCTCTGGAGAGACCTGAAAATAGCTGTGCAGCCACGCTCCCCATCCAACCTGACAGGGCTTGAGAGGATCTGCAGAGAAGAATGGGAGAAACTCCCCCAATACAGGTGTGCCAAGCTTGTAGCGTCATAACCAAGAAGACTCGAGGCTGTAATCGCTGCCAAAGGTCCTTCAACAAAGTACTGAGTAAAGGGTCTGAATACTTATGTAAATGTGTTATTTACGTTTTTTTTATTTGATAAATTAGCTACAATTTCTAAAAACCTGTTTTTGCTTGGTCATTATGGGTTATTGTGTGTAGATTGATGAAGAAAAAAACGGTTTAATAAATTTTAGAATAAGTCTGTAACGTAACAAAATGAGGAAAAAATCAAGGGGTCTGAATACTTTCCGAAGGCACTGTAGTTCTGCACATGGTATTCTTTTGAGTAATCTGACCAACCAGGCTTGAGGCTTGAGTTTAATGAGATAAAAAGATAGTTAGCAAGTAAGAGAGAGTGAGTGAGTGAGTGAGTGAGTGAGTGAGTGAGAGAGAGAGAGAGAGAGAGAGAGAGAGAGAGAGAGAGAGAGAGAGAAAGGTGGGGAGAAATGACTATTTAGTCATTTCATCCGCTGACATACAGATTGTGGGATCATTTTAAAACTCCAGCCATTAAAAAGTAAGAATTCATATAACTTTATCCATTGAGATTTTTATAGATTCCACATTAGAAATGACCTTGAAAAGAGAGAAAAGGAGACAAAGAGACTGTAATGAAAAACTACTTGACAGGGATAGAATTACAGAGGAGGTTAAAATGGTTACAATGTTTGATATGGAGTAGGCTATAGAAGTGGAAGGCTTGGTTCCATGGATCAGCAGCTGAGGAGGCTGGTGGGAGGAGCTATAAGAAATGGGCTCCTTGTAATGGCTGGAATGTTATAAATGGAACAGAGTCCAACATGTGGTTTTCATATGTTTGATATGTTTGATACCGTTCCAATTATTCTATTCCAGCCATTACAATGAGCCTGTCCTCCTCTAGCTTCTCCCACCAGCCTCCTCTGATCAGCAGCATAGAGTATAGTAGTGCTCTGCTCTGCAACTCACTAATTAAAAACACTAGACCTTAAGACTAAGATCTATTGGTCAGGACTTGTAATATTCAGAAAACAACATGAAGATCAGTAGCTAGATTCAGAAAGAAAAATACATTCTGTGAGCGTACACTATAGCTATGTGTGTAACATTTTTGTATTGACTAATCAACCAATAAATTGATTGTGGGCGAGTCTTTGACGTATCCTACGTATCCTACGTGCTGCATGAATGTTCTTTGAGAATAACAGCTGTAGTCTCCAACAGGCAAAAATATTATGAACAAAAACCCCTCTGTCACAATCAGCCTTTGGCGAGCCCACCATCTTTCACTGATGAAAAACGTTATGATGAATTTCCTGTTTTGTCTGCCTCATATCCCTGCCAGGCTTGACTGATGAACCATGTCCAGTGTTTTTGTGTTATGCTACATAAAGTGCTTTCAAATATTTACGGACTTCCTTTAATAACTGCATTTCCGTCACCGGTTTTCCTATTCACCTATTCACATCCAGCTCTGACTGCAACAACGGCATCCGGCCTGATTTTGTTAGATGGACAGAAGATTATGGTGATTGGAAATGTAAACATCCGCCAGGTTTATCCCTCATCTTGGGATCATGAAATGTGTTTTTCGATGGCCCACAATGTTTTTAATAATTAGGCCACCAAACAATACTACGATACCTGATTTCCCATGGCAAATAGGAAAACACAAAGCAGACTAAAATCTTTGGTCCTTTACTACTCTATATAAAATATGTGTTATAACTCAGAAAAGAAAAGTGTGATTCTGGGTGACAACATCAGGCTGTTTGTTTCCAACATTAGGACTGTTTTACTCAGGAAATTCTGTCCACTTCATGCTTTGTTTCCTTTCAACGATACCTACTGGTATCATGGTGACAATCCTAGATCCTATAATATAAGCCTTTACAGTAAATTCTAAACTGGGTCGTTCGAGCCCTGAATGCTGATTGGCTGAATGCCATGGTATGTCAAACTGTATACCACTGGTATGACAAAAAATAAGTATTTACTGTTCTAATTTCATTGGCAACCAGTTTATAACAGGATTGTGGCATATGTCCAATATACCATGGCTAAGGGCTGTGTCCAGGCACTCCGCGTTGCGTCGTGCTGAAGAACAGCCCTTACAGTAGCTGTGGTATATTGGTCATATACCACATCTCCTCTGGCCTTTTTACTTAATTGCAGGCCCATATGTAGACACCAGACAGACAATACCCCCATGGGTGAAAGCACTAAGGAAACAGGACAACTGATAGTACTGTTGCAGGGACAGAAGAATGACAAGTACAATTTTTTTGCTGTAATGTGAAACATATCATCTCTCAATTCCTTTGGGGGACTACTCTCCAACCAGCAAAAAGCTATAGGCGAGAGCAAGCTCAGACACAGTCACTGGCTCGGCTGCGTGGCTCTCTTCATCTTTTTCTCCATCGCACATATCCCCCCCACACCTCGACCCCCTCCCCCCAGCCTCAGCCACCCGTCACCCCCGTCAATAAATCCATCCACAGGATCGATGCCTGAGCGAATCAGTAAAAGTTATCAGCTCAGGCCCTGTCGAATCTGCAAACACAATCAGTATGTAAATCCATCTTCAGCTCTCCTCTCTTCTCCCAACAAAGACAGCTTTCTGCTGTTACAGTGCAAGGCATTAACAAGCTGCTTTCTCTCAGACCAGCCTAAACATTAAATATCAAATGGACAAAATTGGCTGGCCAACACTGGGCTGGATCTTGAACCACAACACATTAAAGTATATGGAAAAGAACCTCGTTTTGAAGCAAGTGCTAATTTCCAGGGGAACCACATTTTCTCACCTAATAAATATGGTGTTAAGAGAATTACAAAACTCCCACCAAGTCCAACTTGCCTGCTAGTTAATAGTGTGTGCATGCATGGATGTGTACGTGCTTGCATGCCTGTTTGTGCATGCATTCAGGCTGCCAGGAACTATCATGCCGTTAACAGCTTATTCAATGTCAATGTTTCACTAGAAGGTTGCCAATGGCTGGTCATTTCTATGCCAAGATGGAACTCTCACAATGACATCTGTGCTTCTGTGAGTCATGATGTCGCTCCCTCCCCATCCCCATCACCGCGGGCAACCCCTTCCCTACATCACTCCCCCCCAGACAGCCTCGTCACCCAGCCTCGCCAGAGAGGAGAGGAGACTCAGCATCACCGTGATGGAATAGAGGCAGGCAGTTGTTCCTTCAGCCCCAGGGTCATTATTTAAAAAGTGACAGAGACCCAAGTGAGTGAACGTGAGCGAGGTGAAGAGAGACAGAGGGAGGGTGGGGGTATGGAAGTAAGGAGCGAAGGCGAGGACGGGGGTTAGAGAGAGGGGAGGGGGTGTCGGTTCTGCAGGTGCATTGTCCAGTGGAGGGAGGGTGCTGGGAAACAAATGAATCCAGCAGTCATTTGGTACACACCGGAGATTGCTTATTGATCCAGATCACAGTATTCAGGCCGGCCCGGGAGAGGCCTGAGAATTTTCTGAGGGAGTTAATAACCTGGCAGCTCAGCTGTCTTGTCCAATTCACCAAAAGCAGAGGCCTAATCAGGGCTGGATTCTTTTTTCTGTCTGAGGAGGAGGCTTTTTCAAGCCTCCCTCCTTTCTCCCTCCCTCTCTTCAAGCCTTCATCCCTCTCTCCAGCTCTCTCACCCTCTCTCTCTCTCTCTCTCACCATCCCTTCCTCAGCCCTCACAGTGATTGAAATGACAGCCTATAGAAAGAGGCTAATCAAATTGTTTATTATCAGTCTGAATCAATATGTATGGATTGTTAAAACATCAAAGTCAGCCCCTGGAAAAGTAATCGTCCCAGACCTCTGCAGCAGCTGCTGCTGCTCAGCCAAGGCTGGACTAGGCCCCTCAGAGCCTCTCTCCATTCAAAGTGACTTTCACTCTTACTTAAGTCCTGATGACCCAACGAGATCAGCTGGCTGGAGGGGGATGTGGTGGGGTTTGAGGGGTTTGGGGTTTTGCTTGGGGGGGGTGGGGGGGGGGTACAACCAGACTGGATTAGGCTAGTGCCCCAACCAAACTCCTGCCTGCCCTCCAGCTACGGACTCAAATACATGTCTGTCTGTCCCCATCCGGCTGAATGATAAACAACCTATCAACTAAATAAATGAGTCACAATGGTATTGACATTAAGACCATCACTCACTAGATCTTCTAACTCCAAGCCATGGGGATTGCAGCTACATATGTACCACTGGGCATTGACTCTACGAAACTCCATATCTTGCAACAAAAACCTTAATCACAACTAAAATACTCTAACACTCTTCTACAGGACAAAGGCCCAAGTTGCAAATGAGGTCGTCAGCCAGATGAATGTGATGAATGAGTCAAGCGAGGGGATGAAATTGCTAGTAGATTCACATTCTAGTTGGACTCCAGCTCCGAGACAAGTTGGTGTGTGAGATTGATGGATGACCATTGTCCATTCATTGGTAGTCACAGTGACACCTGATGTTTGGCTGGGGTCTACACAGGGCTATGGGCTTGTCACGACCGTCGTATGAATAATTGGACCAAGGCGCAACGTGAGTAGAGTTCCACATTTTAATGATAGTGAAACTTCCAAAACAACAAAGATATAACAATCGTGAAATACGTAGCGCACATAGGCACTCATACAAAACAATATCCCACATAGCAGGTGGGAAAAAGGACACACTAAGTATGATCCCCAATTAGAGGTAACGATATTCAGCTGCCTCTAATTGGGAACCATACACACACACCAACATAGAAATATAATACTTATATAATACCTATCATCTTTTCCAACACTCCATCTTGACCAATTTGCAGTCACAATGCGGCCTTATGCTCCACAGGGAGTGAGGAGGAGTAATAAGTAAGTAACATTGAGGTTCATCTCCTGATCTAAAACCTCCTAGATCAAAATCTGACCATTTAACCAGTCAGTTAATATGGAATCAGCGTTACTTTGTTACAGTCCGACCTCTCGTACAGTATCAGTGAGTGTTGATTACCACTGCAATGCAGCAAGGCCTCTACTTCAAAACAGGCAGTAATCCAAATCACATAACAACCAATTTTAATGGACATCCACTCAACTCCTTATCATCACAGTAACAACATGAGAACACAACCATTCATCATTCTCAGAATTTGTTTCTGTCATTTTTTATTTTGTCCAGCCATGTAAACTTAAGTAAGATAAGGGCCAGAGGCTTCGTATTGAATTCTTTAATATGTGAAGCTAAGAAGTGAAAGTGTGTCCTGTTATCAATAATGGGAATAATAACCATGACAAGGAAACGCATCTGGCCCTTAGACCCTCAGCAGTAGACAGATGTATGAGAGGAATTAATAAGGCCTGCTGCCTGCCATGCAGACGGCCACATGAGGAACAATAATATATACCATTTAATAATTAGACCTGGTTAACTTGAGTCCCTCCCTCCCTCCCTTTGTCCCACTCTCCCCCCTCCCTCCCTTCCTCCCTCCCTCCTCCCCCCAGTTGGAGATGGAAGTACCAGCCAGGGTTTCAGTCAGTATATTCTGCTCTTGCCAAAGCAACACTAGGACTGGGCACGTTGCAGTGCTGTAAACACCAAGAGGACTTCTCCTCTTTACATGACGGGGGTCTCTAATTAAAGTGTGCAACGAGACACCCCCACCCTAGCCAAAGCTCCTCCGTATCAGCTCTACACCCACAATTAAAGCTATAGTCTGTGATTCGAAAATTAACAAAACAGGGTCCCGTCACTTGGTATACAGCTAACGAATGGACCTGGGGAAGTGAAACCCCTTTCAAATTCATAGAAGGCATTCTAGATACCAGGACTGACAGTCTATGACTCCCACATGATAGTTTTAAACATATTTTGAAGCTATATATTGTTTGTTTACATTCTTGTTGCTTGTAAACAATGTAGTAATAAAACCTTAGATTTTGGGTTATGATAAAGACAAATAGTTAAGCTCAGCTCATGATACGTTTATAAGTTATATTCTTCAAGAACCAATGTGTAAACATCCAGATTTGAAATGACCATTGAACAGTTTCCCAAATCGCAGACTGCATCTTTAAGTCCACTATGGGAGCCAAGGCGCTGCATTATTGATGGAGCAGAACGCTTGAATAGAACTCTTTACACAGCTCCGGAAGAGAGGAGCCAGTCCATTGTCATTAAACACCACTTAAACCAAGTCAAAACATTCATACTTCCTAAACATCCGGGTTATGATGGAGGAACAACTGGATTGAATATCAATGCAGGTTCATGCTAACATATGTGGGGGGTTTAAACATACAGGAACAAGGTGAGCAAGCAAAGAAAGAAGCACCTGAGGCCAGAAAAAGTCACCTTGATGGCCGATGGTCTGTGAGGAGAAGTAAGTTGAGGAATTAGGATTTCACATCCCAACTCACATAGATGCAAAAGGTGCTAAACTAAGTGAACCAGGGCAATTACAAAGCTCCATATGATGAATCAACAAATGGTTGAATTTATAATAACCCCTGACCAGGAAATATGTCTGCACATCAAAGCCAGACGGCCATGAGAGGGGCTAAAGTGTATTACCGGCTGGGAGTCAATCAACCGTATCCTCAGTGTGCAGATAATGTAGCATGACTTCAGATCAAAAGCCCTGCTAATGAAAACAGGCTGCTATATGTAACACCAATGTATGTAGACTATGTATGCATTGAGAGGCTTCATGTGTTTGTGTATGTGTGAGTGAGTCGGTAAGAAATAATTCTAGCTCATCTTTCTCTCTCTTTCTCTTTTTCTCTCAGTCTCTGTATCACTGTCTGTCTGTCTGTCTGTCTGTCTGTCTGTCTGTCTGTCTGTCTGTCTGTCTGTCTGTCCGTCCGTCCGTCCGTCCGTCCGTCCGTCCGTCCGTCCGTCCGTCCGTCCGTCCGTGTGTGCGCGTGCATGCTTGCTTGTGTGTGTGTCTGCCAGCGACTGTGTGTGTGTGTGTCTGCCTGCACACGTACTGTATGTATGTGTGTGTTTACAGGAGACTAGGGGGAATACTGTGCAAACTCCTCCTCTGCGATAGGTTTAAATTAATACACACTCAATGGTTGATAACATTGTGCCTGAAAGTAGATCTCTTTAAGAGATACTTAATCCAGCAGCTAAAGATTGCACCGTTCCACTCCTCTCCCCTCCTGTGTATCACAATCAAAGGTATCGTGTGGGTCTCCTGTGGACTCATTAGTGGACTGTTCAGCCCTCCTCAGAGCCCCCCCCCCCTCCGCCCCACCCCCCCCCCCCCTCTAGCCTCTACCCCCCTCTCCAGCCCCCACCCCTTTCCCATCATCTGACCTGAGCAGTCAGGGAAGCTCCTATTGTTATGACATTCATTAGGCCTTGCTGATGGACACCTAGCCACTGCACTAGTCTCATCAGTCCTGTGATTAATCATGCCCTGTTATCGGGTCTACCGACCACTATCTGCTGGCTGTACAGGGGAGGAGGCGGAGTTGGGTGCGTGTTTGTTTGTTTGTTTGTGTGTGTGCAAACACGCATGTGTGTCTTTGTGTGTATGGGGCATGTGCTTGTGTGTGCGAGAAGGGAGGTTGAGGTCAGGTATCAGAGGTCAGATATTGCCTGTAAGGCACCAGAGGTGATCAGTGGTCCTTCAGTACTGGACATCACCTACTACAATCACTGTTCTGGGTTCAGATTTACACACACAAAGAGGACCATCAACAGGTCAGAGTATCGAGCGATCCATATGACCCTCAGATACAAAACAACCTACTGGTTAAGGGGAGAAAATGACCAATATATAAAAAAAGGATGGAGGGTAAGATGAAGAAAGGGCCTGGATAAACATCTAACTTTACTGGTCAACATTCAGCCAGCATCATACAATGGCAGGCAGGTTACTGGGTGGGATGGAGTTAAAGAGGTATTGGACCATGCTAAACCACTGCAACAGAGGAAACCACATCATGTCTCCGCATTAATAAAACCTCTGAAATGTAATCATTATGAGCACCTTACGTGCCTGGCCTCTGTTTACTGAGCACTCTAATAGCTAACTGGTCAAGACTGATTTATCTGAGAAGGTGCTTAGTGTTCCACTGGCCTGGCTGCCTGACTGAGAGATGGGTTGGTTTAGACTTCTAAAATGCACTTTATAAATACAAAAGCAAATAGCTGCCTGGGGAGGGGGGTATGGTGTGTGTGTGTGTGTGTGTGGGGGGGGGGGGTATGGTGTGTGTGTGTGTGGGGGGGGGGGGGCATGTGTGTGTTCGTACATGGTACATGCGTGTGTGTGCGTGTGCATGCGTGTGTGAATGTGTGCTGTTGCAGAAAAACTGTTCTATAGTCAGAACTCTTCCGTCACCTGCCTGCTATGCATTACTGGGGATGTACAGCAAATTACACCCGGCGTCCATTAGTTCTTTTCAGGGTTAATATTGATGCAGATATCATTTCTATCTACGGTGTCATTTATTTGAAATACTATGTGAGGGAAGTAGCTCCGGCAGTGAATCAAATCAATTGATAGAGCAGTTAGCCTCGCAGCACGGGCTGCCTGGGAGACCGCTGAGCGAGCATGAAATATTATGGAGATTGTTCTTTAAAGTGATCTCTTTATCATCATTTGTCTGCAGCCTGGGTGATCCTATCCAGCCCGCGCAGCGCTAGCTGCTTTCCTCTTGGGCACCAGCTGTCATAACTCAATCAGCTGGATAATGCAGTCGTGTTCTGCATGCTACCGCTGCGGTGTGTGTGTCCTTCTCACCCCCCCGTCCACCTCCTCCACCCTTCACCTCCCCCCCTTCCACCCCTCGCCTCCCCCTTCGCACCCCTTCACCTCCCCCTCCACCCCTCACATCCCCCTCCTCCAACCCTCGCCTCACCCTCCTCCACCCCTCACCTCCCCCCTCTTCCACTCCTCGCCTCCCCCTTCACACCCCTTCGCCTCCCCCTTCACACCCCAGCCGCTGCACATGTCAAGGAGCATCCAGAGAGCTGCTCATCATCGGCGCTGATGGCCCTTCCTCTCTGGGGTCTGCTTGTTTATGTCACTTCCTATGTGAGGGGCCACTAGTTCATGTCACCCACTACAGTAGGAGCATGACTGCTGCGTTATTTCATGTTCAGCTCAGCTGGCTGTCGGTGTGTGTGTGAGTGTGTGAGTGTGATGTATGTGTTTGTGAGTGTGTGTATGTGTGAGTGAGTGTGTGTATGTGTTTGAGTGAGTGTGTGCATGTGTGTGTGTGTGTGTGTGTGTGTGTGTGTGTGTGTGTGTGTGTGTGTGTGTGTGTGTGTGTGTGTGTGTGTGTGTGTGTGTGTGGTGCCAGGGCTGGGTGGCTTTGTAAAATCCCCCTCCTCAGTGTATGACAGCTAGTTTAACTCCCATGCTGTCTGTTGTGTTGTGCTTTAAGTGAACATGAGTCTTTTATGGCTCCCTTCTCCACAGCCTGTTAGTGAGCCTGTGGATGGTTGTTTTACTGCCCATAAATAGTCATGTGTGGCATATTTTTTGTGTCATAAAGACGGCAGTTAGGAGACTCACTTCAAGAGAGACGTCTTACTTAGGGTCATTCAGTCCAATAAAAATGTACTATTGTCAGAGTGGACTCTCAAAACAATATACAATACTATATACTGTATACAAAAACAATATACAATACTATATACTGTATACAAAAACAATATACAATACTATATACTGTATACAAAAACAGTACTGTGCTTCTCTCAGAAGAATATACACTATATGCACTGATATGTATCCATATGGGCTGTCTCCAGCCGTGGTGTCCTGTGTGTCTCTGGGTTCAGTTGAGTGGGCATCTTTAGCGACACACAGGGAATAAAGGGTGGAGACAAACAGAGTTATACAGGCTATCTGGGATCCACCGGGATTAAATGAAAATGTGTACTCTCATAAAGTAATATGTATAAAGTACAAAATGGATTATACACACAGATGGTCTCCGGCCTTGGTGTCCTGTGGGTCTCTGAGTTGAGAATGGACATCTTCAGTGACAGACAGGAACTGTCCATAGATGGCATCTTCAGTGACAGACAGGAACTGTCCATCGATGGCATCTTCAGTGACAGACAGGATCTGTCCATAGATGGCATCTTCAGTGACAGACAGGAACTGCCCATAGACGTCATCTTCAGTGACAGACAGGAACTGTCCATAGATGGCATCTTCAGTGACAGACAGGAACTGTCCATAGACGTCATCTTCAGTGACAGACAGGAACTGTCCATAGACGGCATCTTCAGTGACAGACAGGAACTGTCCATAGATGGCATCTTCAGTGACAGGGCCAGGACAGTAAAGGGTGTTAAGGAAAAAGCTGCATTATTCAAAGACAGCAGGACACCAGGATCCGCTGGCTGTGTCATGTCATCCTGATCCGTGCCTTATACCCTACTGATATTCCATCACTCACCATGTACTGGATACTGTGGCAGATAGTACAGGACCTTCCGCACCAACTGATACTCAAAACCATACTTTGCCCTTTGCTATACAATCACGTCAACATCAAGGGTGACACTGAGCCATGGACGTTGACATGGACGATAATTGTGTAAAGCAATGATGTGGGACGTAGTTACTGTACATAGTTGACATCGTATGGTGTTACTGACCTGTACTTTCTCCAAAACCAATACTTGTCCAGAGTGTGCTCTCTCCATCTCTCTCTCTCTCTCTCTCTCTCTAACTATCCATCTCTCTCTCTCGCTCTCCATCTCTCTCACTCTCCATCTCTCTCTATCTCGCTCTCCATCTCTCTCTCTCTAGCTCTCCATCTCTCTCTCTCTCGCTCTCCATCTCTCTCTCTCTCGTTCTCCATCTCTCTCGCTCTCTTTATAGTTTGTTTGTACAAACATCAGAAGAGTGCTAAAAACAATCAACACACAAACCTCCTGCAGAACAGTGTGTATGAGTAGGGTTTATGACCAACACCAATACAAACAATACAAACAAAGCTTAGTATAAAGATTATTCTACTCAAATTGAATGGTAACAAGTTATATGTGTACCTAGTATTCATCGACAAAATAAACGTTTGTTGATCTATTGTCTACAGACAATAATGTCACTGAGCAGCTAGAGCCACATTTATACATACTTTATTTCTGAACAACTGATTGTGACCAGCTCTGCCAGGGCAGTGACATAGTGACAAGCGCTACTGGGCTGAAACAATGAAGGCTCTTAGCAGAAAGAGAATGGCCATTTGTCACTGTACACTGATCAAATTCATACAGGGGCATTGTACTGGTGTAAAAATGGACGTCCAACACATTAATCAGAGACAGCTGGAAGGTTCTGCTGTCGCCTGGTGCTGGGAGACAGAGAGACAGAGCCTGGGCTCTAAAAGGCCAGGGTGTGTTGGTGTGGCTCTCAGTGTACCAGTGACTGGTGATAACCACTAGCCCACCATATTGATCATGGAGACCAGAGTGGATGGAGGGTGAGAGGTGGCTAACACAAACACACACAACCCAGAGAAACAGCCTCCTAACGCAGCTTTAATAACACAGTCTTGTGGTGAAAAGAAGACCCGGAGTCAAACCCATTCAGTCACACTGTGCAACCTCATATTTTTGAATTTCAAATCAAAACAGACTAATTAATACGAGTCCCTAAAGAGTTTCTATCAATGAGCTTTCATTATGAGCTGCTATAGCCTACTACGTCAATCCATCTCTGTAGACCAGGAGGAATGCATCTCTTCATATAGGAGTGTAAGTAATGTTCCAGCCCACCACACCAGACTGTTGTGTATGACTCATGTTCACCAGCTGGATACCATTCTCCCCCCAGCTTCACTATTCTGATTGGACAGGTAGACACTAAGGCGTGTTGCTTCTCTCCACTATGTTTCCACAGATTCAGCAGAAAATGTTTTATTGTGCATTTTCGCCTCACCAATCCAAACAATGTGAGCTGCAGGCACATGGCACATGGCTCTGTTTTGGCTGTGTGACGTAGGTTGGTTCCTCTCCCGTTCTATGAATTACCCAGATATTGTTTTGGCTTTAGAGAGAGCGGGAGAACGAGGGCTGCTCGATAGCTTTAAAGTTTTACTTTAGGTTAAACTGAGCTTTTAATTTGAAGCGTTGACTTTAATAATCCCCTGCCACTGTCCAAGTGGTGCTCTGTTTTCTCTCCACTGAATGGGTTCAGGGTGTGTGTATGTGTGTGAGTGCGTTTTGTGCCTGCGTGTGTGTGCTTGTGTGCGTGTCCGTGTGTATCATGCAGGGTTCTGGTGGCAGGTAGCCAGGTGCACAGCGGGGGCACGGTTGGTCTGTGACAACCTCTCTCTGCTCCCAGGGGCAGATCTGCCACACTCTCCAAATTACACAGTGGGCTGGAGTCAATACACTGAAACTAAGCACAAACAACAACCAAGCCTGCTCCTTATTCTGAATCAAAGTGAACTTACATGAACCAGGTTGTGGATGCGTCATTCTACAAGTCCACACCCATACTACAGAACATCCCTTCTCTATTAGTTTTTTCTTTGCCTCTCTTTTTACTAATCCCACACTTCCTTATACAGTACAGCCTCCCACTCCACCCCTCCCACTCTACTCTCCCCCTCCTCTCCCTTTTCCCCTGCTGTTTCATTCATGAAAACTCCTCCTCATCCTCCCCTAGTTCTCACCTTCCTCTCTCTCTATCCTCCCTGTGTTGTGTGTCACAGCGTGCAGCTGGTTTGTTTTAAGGGACAGGGTTCCAGAGGTTCTTTGCAGCCACCAGCTTGCTCTCAAAACCAAACTCAAACACAACCAATGCTTGTCCAGTGTTCTCTCTCTCTCTCTCTCTCTCTCTCTCTCTCTCTCTCTCTCTCTCTCTCTCTCTCTCTCTCTCTCTCAGTTAAATATAAATCTCTCTCTCTCTCTCTCAGTTAAATATAAATCTGTTACGACAACCACTTGGTTGTCGTAACAGATTTAATGAATGTATCTTCCAAGTTTGCATAATGCTCTTCTAGTACAAGACAAAAGTCTACTACTTGTTATTGCCCAGGCCTGTTGGTTGATCTCTTCTGCTGCTGTTGAAATGTAACGTTTCAGTGCTGGTCCAGTGCAAAGCTGCTCATGTGTTTAGTAAAGTTGACTGTGTCTCAGCACAGGGACCACGTCCTATTACACTACGGTGGAGACAGACGGAGAGGAATTAAGAAAGTAACATGGGGGAAAGGACAACAGTCTATTATCACTGTCATAATATCATACTTAGCACTGAATCAATGGATGATGTAATAGGAGATATGTTGTCATTATCTGAACATTGGAGACACGACCTACTGTAAGACAAATGACATCACCATAAATGACACTGTACGTTTCAGCTGCTGTTCCCAAAACTCCCTCATCTTCATGGTTCAATCCAGCTGGTACAGTACAATAGTATCAGCAACACCATGAAGACTGGCAGAACGGAGCAGAAATATGCGCTCCAGCTGTGTTTGGCACACACACACACACACACACACACACACACACACACACACACACACACACACACACACACACACACACACACACACACACACACACACACACACACACACACGCATGCACACACACACTGGCTCTGTGCATGCCACCAGACAGACCAGACTGTGTGTGTGGTGTAGATCTGTGTGTGTCACGCCATCAGAATGTGTGGTTCTGTTGTGTGATGGAGGTCCTGAGAACGATGGTTGTAGCTGCAGTCCTATCAGCCTATCAGATAACAGTATGGAAAAACTGAGGCCAACAGGAAGGACCTGCATGTTTCCCAGCAGCCACTACTGTTCTCCAGAGAGCCAATAACCTCTCAGATGTACTCTCCAGCAGGTCTGGGTTCAGTGTTCTCTTTGGCAGCCATACTATATTGTCAATGGCCTACGTCTTTACAGGTCAAAACAGGTGGTCTCAGTATATATCTACAGGGTGGTGGTCTGAGGGGTGGGTGACATCACCCCGTTTAGATGTTGAAAGAGCCTGTAAAAGGCCATGGTTTTAAAAGGGCCTAGTGCGTGTGTGAATTCTCCTCATAACACCTGGGCCTATGTAAACCACTAATGACAGGGAAAAATAAACCTCAACTTATCCCTTTTATTTAGCTGATAAGGGACATGACACGCATTTGTCTCATTGAGATCAATAAAATTAGGTAAGCAATGAAACAAGAAGATATGCAGTCAAGAAAGGAGGCCATTGGAGACGGAGAGCCATGTGGAAAACCCCCACCATCACAGTGACCTCTCTGTCTCTGTGTTGCGTGTTGCATTACGTTACCTCTCCACTCTCCATATAAACACATGCAGCCAGACCAGGACCAGACCCATATTACTGGTCTGCCGTGTAAGCAGAGAGCCTAATTAATAACACACATTGGCGTGTCCCATCTTCCTTCAGCAGGCTAAAGAGAGAGAGAGAGAGAGAGAGAGGAGAGAGAGAGAGAGAAGAAGAGAGAGAGAGAGAGAGAGACAGACAGACAGACAGACAGACAGAGAGAGAGTGAGAGAGAGAGAGAGACAGAGAGAGAGAGGAGAGAGAGAGAGAGAGAGAGACAGAGAGAGAGAGAGAGAGAGAGAGACAGAGAGAGAGAGAGAGAGAGAGACAGAGAGAGAGAGAGAGAGACAGAGAGTGAGAGAGAGAGAGAGAGAGAGGAGAGATGCAACATGTAATGCAACACGCAATTGAAT
Source organism: Salmo trutta (assembly GCF_901001165.1). Classification (NCBI taxonomy): domain Eukaryota; kingdom Metazoa; phylum Chordata; class Actinopteri; order Salmoniformes; family Salmonidae; genus Salmo; species Salmo trutta. The sequence continues at coordinate 27,391,972 of NC_042968.1, forward strand.
TGAATTGAATTGAGAGAGAGAGAGAGAGAGAGAGAGAGAGAGAGGGGAGACAGTGAGGGAGAGAGATGAGCAGAACTGAACTAAGCCTGGCCCCCTTTTCCTCCCCACCTCGTACTACTGTGGGGGAAGAGTTCAGATGTGATGAGGGTCAAATAAATAGCCATGATTCATTCCACTCTGCAATACCACTCTAACATCCACTCAGCCCCAGGTATCCTCAACCAACACCCAGCCACCTGTTGCTCTTCTTCTATAAACGCTGGCCGAACTGAGGAAGTCCTCTCATGTGGAACTGAGCCCTCGATCTCCCCTACTCCTATTTCTCCGCTCCTATATCCCTACTCTCACTCTCCTTTCCTCTCCTCACCCCTGCCTCCCTTCCTCTCTTCTCCACTCTCCCATCTCCTCTACTCTCTGCACCTCTCTTCTCCACTCTCCCATCTCCTCTACTCTCTGCACCTCTCCTCTCCACTCTCCCATCTCCTCTCCTCTCTGCACCTCTCTTCTCCACTCTCCCATCTCCTCTCCTCTCTGCACCTCTCCTCTCCACTCTCCCATCTCCTCTTCTCTTTGCACCTCTCCTCTCCACTCTCCCATCTCCTCTCCTCTCTGCACCTCTCCTCTCCACTATCCTATCTCCTCTCCTCTCTGCACCTCTCTTTTCCACTCTCCCCTCGTCTCTTCTCTCTCCACTAGCTCGGTGGAACTGTAATGATTTAAATACAAATTGTACATGGCCTCTGAGACATCGTTCTGGCCCTTTACCTCCCCCAGAATCAGCAGAGAAGCACTCTATCTCAATAATGGGACCAGATGCTAAGGCCTTCAGGTCTATGAGGCTGGGAGGGAAAAGCCATGGAGTAGTTACTGTATAGAGCAGGACATACTCTAAACTGCAGTGGGATAGTTTTTCATGTGATAGACAATACATGTTTACAAATTTGTGCAAAATGTTTATGGTGTGTGCTGTCTGCTTTGAAAAAAATACTCTGCAGTCTGCACTAATGTGAAATAATATAATGTACATTTAAGAAATATATTTATTTAATATTTATTCACAATATCAAAGTCGGGAAACACAAAAATAGAATACAATTTCTGGTATCTGAAAAAACATCTATCTTTCATCCAGGTCTTTACACTGTCTTTACTGACTTCCCTCAGAGCAACTCAGTACCTTACATTAGGCTTCCAATTACTTTAAATGCCCTTTTGATCAAATTTAATTAAAGGCGGTGGGCAATTACCCAGGTGAAATTAGCAGCATTTAAATTCATCCATTTACTTGATTAAAGTTACATGATGAGAGTGAGGTAAGCTAAGACCAATACTTCTAGAAGATGAAAGCAATCGGTCCTGATATAGGGTGTCAGGTGAGGTGCAGCACAGTGGACATTACAAAAAGCCACAGGTAAATAAATGAAGAGCGATGGATGGCCATGTTACATCCTGCTGGGTGGATGGACAGAGAGACCGTCGAGGTCCACTGGGTATCGTGTAAAGCTCAAAGCACTGCCCTCAGTGTCAGATACTCCCATGGTCTTCTATTGTCAGCCCCAACCGGCACAGATACCGTACAGATACCGTCCGCAGCCTCTGGTTACCGTATGGAGATGGAAGGGGAGAAGAAATCCAGCCCGCTCAGCCCCGGCTCCATTTCTCCATGCCGGAACTAAGATGGAGGAGAGGAGTGACTAGTCTGCATGCTGTACATTTAACCCATTCAAACTCTTCAAACTCTTAAACAGATCCCTTATGTATGAGGTAGCAGGGCCTAAAGCATCATCACCAGCCAAACCTTTAGCCCTACAGTGCCTTGCAAAAGTATTCATCCCCTTTGGCATTTTCCTATTTCGTTGCATTACAACCTGTAATTTAAATTGATTTTTATTTGGATTTCATGTAATGGATATACACAAAATAGTCCAAATTGGTGAAGTGAAATTGTCTTCAATCATGTAAAACGGAAAAGTGGTGTGTGCATATGTATTCATACCCTTTGTTATGAAGCCCTTAAATAAGATCTGGTGCAACCAATTACCTTCAGAAGTCACATAATTAGTTAAATAAAGTCCACCTGTGTGCAATCTAAGTGTCACGTGTTCTGTCACATGATCTCAGTATGTATACACCTGTTCTGAAAAGCCCCAGAGTCTGCAACACCACTAAGCAAGGGGCAACACCAAGCAAGCGGCACCATGAAGACCAAGGAGCTCTCCAAACAGGTCAGGGACAAAGTTGTGGAGAAGTACAGATCATGGTTGGGTTATAAAAAAATATCAGAAACTTTGAACATCCCACGGAGCACCGTTAAATCCATTATAAAAAAATTGAAGGAATATGGCACCACAACAAACCTGCCAAGAGAGGGCCACCCACCAAAACTCACAGACCAGGCAAGGAGGGCATTAATCAGAGAGGCAACAAAGAGACCAAAGATAACCCTGAAGGAGCTGCAAAGCTCCACAGCGGAGATTGGAGTATCTGTCCATAGGACCACTTTAAGCCATACACGCCACAGAGCTGGGCTTTACGGAAGAGTGGCCAGAAAAAAAGCAAACACATTTGGTGTTCACCAAAAGGCATTTGGGAGACTCCCCAAACATATGGAAGAAGGCACTCTGGTCAGATGAGACTAAAATTGAGCTTTTTGGCCATCAAGGAAAACGCTATGTCTGGCAACCCAACACCTCTCATCACCCGAGAACACCATCCCCACAGTGAAGCATGGTGGTGGCAGCATCATTCTGTGGGGATGTTTTCATCTCTAGAGACTGGGAAACTGGTCAGAATTGAAGGAATGATGGATGGCGTTAAATACAGGGAAATTCTTGAGGGAAACCTGTTTCAGTCTTCCAGAGATTTGATACTGGGATGGAGGTTCACCTTCCAGCAGGACAATGACCCGAAGCATACTGCTAAAGCAACACTCGAGTGGTTTAAGGGGAAACATTTAAATGTCTTGGAATGGTCTCGTCAAAGCCCAGACCTCAATCCCATTGAGAATCTGTGGTATGACTTAAAGATTGCTGGCCACCAGCGGAACCCATCCAACTTGAAGGAGCTGGAGAAGTTTGCCTTGAAGAATGGGCAAAAATCCCAGTGGCTAGATGTGCCAAGCTTATAGAGACATATCTCAAGAGACTTGCAGCTGTAATTGCTGCAAAAGGTGACTCTACAAAGTATTGACTTTGGGGGGATGAATAGTTATGTACGCTCAAGTTTTCATTTTTTTTTTGTCTTATCTCTTGTTTGTTTCACAATAAAAATATGTTGCATCTTCAAAGTGTTGTGTAAATCAAATGATACAAACCCCCTAAAAAATCTATTTTAATTCCAGGATGTAAGGCAACAAAATAGGAAAAAATGCCAAGGGGGTGAATACTTCGCAAGCCACTGTATATCTAAATTAGAACTGTTGTTATGCCGCTGTGAACCCCATGAACCTGCAGGTGGAGTGTGTTTTCCTCATGGTAACCAGCAGAGAGAGACTACAGCGCAGACACCCAGCTATGGGCAGCATTGTGGGGGAGAGGAGGTCTGAGACTGTGCATATGGTGTTACCATGCCTGGGTTGGATGGTTCTGAATGAGTGAATGTGTGGGATGCTGGCTGAAATGCTGCTGGTTGGTGAACAGACATCTGTCACTCCTATCAGGGGTCCTGAGGAATGAAAAGCAGTCCTACAGTCCCACAGTGGCCGGGGCCTGGCTGCCTGGTTCCTAGCTCCTACCAGCCTCCACAGTGACCTGGGACTGGCTGCCTGGCTCCTAGCTCCTACCAGCCTCCACAGCCTCATAAAGTCCCATGACATTCATTCCAACCAGTAACATTTGGCAGAGCCACCCACTTCTATCAAATAATTAACTCAAATTGAGCCATTTCTTCCTTTCCCTCTTTCTTCTCGTCCCTCTCTTTTCATCCCTCCCTCTCTTTTCATCCCTCCCTCTCTTTTCATCCCTCCTTCTCTTTTCATGCCCTGATATGAATAACGAGGCAGGGGGTTAACTGCAGGTCACAGACAGCTCCCTATCTCCAGGGTTAGTTATTCAGCGGAATGAGAAATTGATCACATTATTGTGTTAAGAGGGAGCTGATTCGTTATAATCAGCCTGGTAATGGCAGTTGAAGGCCTGCAGGCCTGGCTGTAACATTAGGTATGTTCAGCCTGCCATAGGTCACCACCGCTCAGGCCATTTCACAACTTCAAGTCACATCCCTGACCTTTTGATGACCACTTACCAAAATGGAGGGGTGGATGAAAGAGTAAAGAAAAGCAATGAAGGGGAGTGCAATATTAGTCCGTGAACAGACACCATGCATCTTGACTACAGGACATGTGGTATCGTATGCCGAGGGGCAGAGATTCAATCACATTAAATACACCTACACCTATTCCAGGAATCTTAGAAGCAAGCACAAAACATATCAACAGTATGCAAAATAAAAATAAAACATCTGTTTGTGACATTGTCCTGTCATTCTAAAACAAATTGAGTCAGACCTACTGTCTAAGAAATGATAAGATTAGTACTGACTTTCTATTGACCACATGGAAGCATGTTTCCGCTGTGCATCCATTTCAGAGCCATCATGAATTTTATCACCCTCTCCCAACTATTTACATGCCCAAGAAAGACAGCTCTGTGACAGTGCTCAATTGAGACAGCTGTATTCAACAAATCCACAGCATTCAAGAAATTAGCCCACTGTATAAAAGTATTACGTTTCAAACTGTTTTCTGGAGCGTTTGCCTGCTAATGTAACTCAATGGCATCTTTCCAAATGAGTGAAAAATGGTTTAGAAGACCAGGTACTCTAACTAACCTCTCTCCCTCCCAGGTTACATCAGCCATTACAACAGACCATTAATCAGGGGAGCTCCATCGCTCTGTTTGCATAGCGGACGGCAGATATTTGTTTATGCCTGTTGATTTAACCCATAACGCCTCAACATGGGAACATATCCTTGGATCTAAAATTAATCTTCAACATAGATGTATGATTTTCCTTGGGAAAGACACTTTTTTTTTTACAGTATATAAGACTTGTAACGTGCCATGCCGCCACACCCAGGGCTGAAAAACAGCCCTACCCTCTCTCTCTCTCTTCACTCACTCTTCTCCAGCCTCTCTCTCTCCTCCCCAGCCTCTATTCCCCTCTCTTCTTCAGCCTCTCTCTCTCATCCCCAGCCTCTCTTCTCCTCTCTTCTGCAGCCTCACCAGATCTGTACAGCTGTTTACAGTGAAAAACATCTGTATTTAAATTATTCCACTTCCTCAGGCTTAAATAAAATCTGTCTCCTCCAAACAACAACAGGAAGAGAGACATTTTTACAATAGCTGTACTTAAATATGTGGAACAATTCAGTGACGCCTGCTGCCCGCCTGTATGCAGATGAATACACTGTGAAAGTACCCCAGTATTGTCTGCTGCCTGTATGCAGATAAATACACTGTGAAACTACCACAGCATCGCACAGCAATGCAAAACAACACCCTATTTTCGCGTTACCAAATGCTAACCAAAAAATATTTTGCAACATTGAAACGTGGGTCCCAATTTTTTTTATCTTTGCATATGTTTATTACATCTGTAATTGTAATGCCTAGGTTATACCAGAAGATATTTTTCTGAAGATGTGGTCAGAACTACATCATTACACATATACAAAAAAATGTATTAATCTGAAGCATATTGTGTGGCACTACATCGATATTCCAAAACCACAAAGCTTCCTTCAGTGTTCTTTCGTCTCCTCCACCTCTCTCGTTCTCTCTCTCATCTCTCTTCCTAACACATACTGGAGGCAGAAATCTGTCTTTCCTCCCTGCAGGCAGACATGGCAGGCAGTTCTAACTGGTCAATCATTAGCCAATAGCTGCCACTGCCTAGCCCTGGGCATTTAAACACACAGGTCTCTCACAGAACCAGCTCTATAGTACACAGCTGGCCCTGGGAACCAAACCTCACAACACACACTGAATCTCATTTCACAGGGAAGGGTACAGGGTGGTAGATAAAACCTTTAGTGGTTGAGTAGTCAACAATGACAGCTTGTATATAGACTCTCATTTATTTAGGAGCATTAACTCAACTAAGATCATTCAAGCTGATATGTGGAAATGATTAAGAACAGAAGAAGTCATAAAATACCTGCTTACATTAGGTCTACTGTAACATTTGTCAGAGTACTGTAGCAGTGTAGTGATAGTAACTCTACTTCCTTTTTCATCCTGAAAATGTTATTATTGTCCTCTCTTGTTCTCAGAGTGTGTTTCAGTCACAGTCAACACTACCCTGAGGCATCTAGCCAACCATTTCTGTCTCAGTGACTGCCTGCCTCCACCGGGGCGAAGGGACCACGGTGTTGAAAAGAGGCAGGTACTCATGTAAACAATCTCCCCACTCCACTCTGCTCTGCACGCTGCCCTAAACTTGTTTAAAAATGTCTCAGCGTCCGTCACCCTGAAGCATTTACACAGCCAGTGTGCACACTGTTACACACATGCAGAATTAATCTGAAAGACTTACAATTAAGACATTGAGGAATTTCCCTCCATGAGATGAGGATATGACCCTGTGATCTCTAGAACGGTAGTCTGTAGGACGTGTGTGTATACAAACCTCCTGTGGTTACTCTAATGCTGTAAACTGTATAACTAAAGCTTAGGCCTCATTCATAAGCTGTTTACCTTGCCGATAAATCACTTTGTGTCTGGTGGGACAGGTAGCGACAGGCAAGGAGCTAAACACTGGGATTGGCTCAAGTATAGGGGAGACCAAAAAACCTTTGACACAAAATATACACCAAATAAAAGTAATTCTGTGTCCACCAAAACACATATTAGTCATTACTTACAGAATGTACAACATTGTACAATCATTTGCTTTTCCATACACTGTATCTGTTCTGTCAACACTTTCTAAATGAAACAGTTCAACAGACTGCAATAATAGAGTTGACAGAAACAAACAATTCAATAAAACTATTAATTATCAACCAATACATTAAAACATTTTCCATTCTTTCTCTCGTGCCTTTGCAATTTTCCCAGACTGTTAAAGCGGGTGTGCGTGCTCTACCTGGCCATTCAGCATCACGGTACTGTGCTCTCAGACAGAGCTGCAGTACCAGCATTTACAGGCCAGTGAAAAGGCCTGGCCGGGGGTTGGTGGATACTCCATTGTGTGTGTGTGTGTGTGTGTGTGTGTCCATGTGTGTGTGTGTGTGTCCGTGTGTGTGTATCTGTGTTCGTGTTCGTGTACGTGTGTGTATCTGTGTTGGTGTTGGTGTGTGTGTGTGTGTGTGTGTGTGTGTGTGTGTGTGTGTGTGTGTGTGTGTGTGTGAACGTACATTTGTGTGTGGGTGTGTGAGACAGGGGTGCTCTCCAGCTCTGGTTAGAAGGTATTGCTGTGGCACATTCCTCAAGTCCCTGCAGTCTACTGGACACCCCCCTGTTACATTTCCCAGAGATACAAATGAGCGCTAGCTGAAGCCCTCTTCAAAAGAGCAGGGCAGCGGGGCCTGTGGCACACGTCAGCCCACACCATGATGGATGTATCTGGTAGACATGGACACGTGTGGACACTGGTACTGTAGGAGTAAAACCTGACACCTGAGTGTCGACGGAATCATCTAAACCTGGTTCGGACTCATTGTTTTGTGGTAACATGATCACTTCTTTGTTGTTTGTGGGTTATTTTCTCTGTGTCAAAGAATGTTCTACATACAGTAGTGGGCTATGTTGGAAACTGTGTGTGTGAATAAAGCAGCAATTCACTCAATAACAGTAAGAAACAGTATCTCGACTTATCCATCCTCCATCCTACATTAAACCACTAGACAGGGGGACTCCTGCTGTATCAGAAGCTAGCTGGGTCATCGCTATACATTTCTAAGCTCCAGGGGTGCTGAAGATCAATTTGGTTCTCCAAGGCTTTTCACAACCACCTTCTGGGTCCATGGTGCTTGACCCCATCCCTCACACACTCAGTCAAGTGTACAGTATGAATGCAATGACATTCATTTAGGAACAAGGGAAGGGAGGGAATGGCAGTTAGGACTGATGCTAATACACAATCTGGGCTTGAGACTTTTACATGGTTTTACACATTATTAACAGTGCTGTCACCTGGTAAGGTCACCCTTACAACCAGCCTTTAGTCTGGAAGCCCCAAGGCTACAACTGAGTAAAAAGATATTCAGTCCTGCTGACGACAGGCCAGCCCAGTAAAGCTGGAGTCAGTCTGCATGTGAAGTGTGGAATAAAGGATATCTCAGGTTTAGTAGGAGGGGTGTGTGCGTGTGTGAGTGCATGTGTGTGTGTGTGTGTGCGTGTGTGTGTGCGTGCGTGTGTGCGTGCGTGTGTGTGTGCGTGTGTGTGTGTGCGTGTGTGTGTGTGTGTGTGTGTGTGTGCGTGTGTGTGTGTGTGTGTGCGTGTGTGTGTGTGCGTGTGTGTGTGTGCGTGTGTGTGTGCGTGTGTGTGTGTGTGTGTGTGTGTGTGTGTGTGTGTGTGTGTGTACTGGGGTCTGTACAGTCCCATGGGGAACAGTGGCATTAGAAATTAAACTGTGACTGCTCTGACAGCTAATAGCCATGCTGCATGATAACAACACAGCTGCTATGAAACTTCTTCCTCTGATATTTGTTACAAACTGCTACGGTTTCACTTGCCTTTCATCAAACTTCAAACTTTTAAATATTTAAATAAGAATATGAAGAGTGAATATTGAAACTATGGAGGTATAATACTTTGACAATGTTTGACAATGTTCAATAGTTTTGACACACAAAATGTAGGTCATATAAAAGTATTTGGTCTCATCATATTTCATATTCTAATATTTTAACTGTCGGTTAATTCAGAAAACAAAAAAAACTATGGCACTACAGAAATGGACAAATATCTAAATTATGTGAAAATTCTAATTATTTCCACCATGAAATTCCAGTAAACAATTGTAACAAATATCATACCAAATACTGAGCGTACAGTCTTTTACTGTAGTGTTACATCTCTGGTCATGGCCGTCCTCTATGCCAGGCAGCACATGACCCCTTTGTCACTGTAGGATAATCCCAGATGAACCCTCACAATAGGAAGTGCTTAAGCACTACAGTAGCAGTGGGCTAAAATCCGCAGTATGATGATTAGACTGACCCACCTGTCTCTCGGTAAAGAAAATAATCCATTGATGGCACTATTCAGTCATTCAGTCATTTCCCTACCGCTGCCACCCACATCCTGCCTCTTTATCCTTCATAATAGTGGCAGACAGACAGATAGGAACTCTGTCAGGGGATATGACTGAGGGAAATAACAGTCACTGAGACAGCTAGAGGGGTTGAGGTAAATCTATCTGTCACTCTGCATACAGTGCTGTGGTGTATGACAGACCTGTCTCTCCTGCTGTAGTACGCTCTCCCTCTGACTCACCACACATAGTTTAGTTACTACGTACTGCATGTGTGTATGACAGACAGCTCAACCAATATTACCAGTAGAAAAAACAACTTGTGGAGCATGTTGAAAAGGCTAATTACTATTAGCAATTTCAATTATAATAATACCCTTGGATTTTGCCAACGATGATTATACATTTTTTAAAGCAACAATAAAAATATATGGAAGAAGAAAAACTGTACTATTATTTCCAGTTCTTTGGACACTAACCACTAACCTTAATGAACAAAGCTCTTATTTAGGGTTTTGGGCCTCTTCATCCACAGTATATCAGTCTCCTCTGTAGATATGGCAGGGCAGAGAACCACACCAGACCTGATAAAGCCAGTATAATCCTGCCTCATGGTTAATGTCAGGCCCCACTGAAGTTGTTTGATCCTGGGTTAGTGGTGGTGACTCTCTGCCCTGTGTGTTGGATTCACCAGGCATACACACTCTCTGAGAACTCCATTACAGAAGTGTGTGTGTGTGTGTGTGTGTGTGTGTGGATGCATGCGTTTGTGCATGTGTGCGTGTTTGTGTGCATGCACACTGTGAGAACTTTACACTACAGGAAACCTGGCTTTAATGTCTGACTGGCAATCTGATGACTTCACAGACCCACTGTATCCCTCTGAGACAGTAGTCTACCCCCCTTCTCTCTCTCTCTCTCTCTCTCTCTGTCTCTCTCTCTCTCTCTCTGTCTCTCTCTCTCTCTCTCTCTCTCTCTGTCTCTCTCTCTCTCTCTCTCTCTCTCTCTGTCTCTCTCTCTCTCTCTGTCTCTCTCTCTCTGTCTCTCTCTCTCTGTCTCTCTCTCTCTCTCTCTCTCTCTCTCTCTCTCTGTCTCTCTCTCTCTCTCTCTCTGTCTCTCTCTCTCTCTCTGTCTCTCTCTCTCTCGTTCTCTCTCTGTCTCTCTCTCTCTCTCTCTCTCTCTCTCTCTCTCTCTCTCTCTCTTTCGCTCTCTAACCCCCAAAGCCATGGGATCAGCACTGACAAACTCCTGACACACACTGTATACAGACAGACAGAGCCATTTTCCACATCGGCACATGTTCACATCATTGAACATTTCAGTGGTTGGTTGCTTGCAGCTGCTCTCAAGGACTCTCAAACTATCTACAAGAACAAGACAGAAACAACAGACTACTGGAGGCCTAACCTAACCTGTTATCTCTGCCCCACTCCTCATTGTAATTTCTATGTCTGGCATTAGGTTTTGTTGTGCAGTGGTCCTTTTTAACTTGATTCCCTTTCTTAAAGGTGCCCTGTGGGGCCTTTCTCTGCAGCTGCTCTGTGTCACCCTGACTCCAGTGTGACAGTAATGCAACAGCCTGCTGAGGATCCTGGTCCCAGAGGTGGCCCATTAGAGTTCAGGTGAGAGAATTGTTATGCTTTCCACTGTGTGTGTGTGTGGTGTGTGTGTGTGTGTGTGTGTGTGTGTGTGTGTGTGTGTGTGTGTGTGTGGTGTGTGTGTTGTGTGTGTGTGTGTGTGTGTGTGTGTGTGTGTGTGTGTGTGTGTGTGTGTGTGTGTGTGCGTTGGGAGGAACGGAGGGTTTATTTGACGCCTCCAGTGTTGATTCGTGTCATGTATGACATGACTGTGCAGGCTCCAGGGGTGTTCACGAGCACATTTACACACAGCCGGGCCCCTCTACAAGTGCCAATCACTTACAGGAACAACTCCACATTGTACCCCACACCACAACCACAGGACAGGAAAATACCCTGCCATATCATTAGCTTACACTGTGATATTTTCAGTACACAACCTAGAATTGTCAATGTGATAAATGTTCAACATCTTTTTTTTTACTAAATATACAGCTTTTACAAAACATTTCAGAATTAAAGAGATTTGTATTTTTGTATTTGAAGAGTTTTTTCAAAAATGCTATATCCACCAGTTTTTCACCTTTGTGTTTTTTCATCAGAAATGATTGCTTTTGGGTACCTTCATGTGTGTGCAAAATATTACTGTTCTCAGATTTTTTTGGTCATAGATTTTAGATGTGTATGAAAATGTTTCTTTTGCAAGTGCTATATCCATAGTTTAGCTGGAATGGAATTTTTGTATCCTGTATATTTGACTGTGATAATATCATAATATGTGGTTGTGTCACCGAGCTATTTTAAGATGAATGCACTTACTGTACGTTGCTCTGGATAAGAGCATCTGCTAAATGACTAAAATGTCAAATGTAAATATTTTACATAAAGATCTCATATTACTGTATTGAATTATTTATTTTATTGTTATTTTTAATATTGATGTCAAATGTATAATTTGTACATTTCTTTATTTAATAGTTTTTATTGTTTACGTTTGATTGTGTAAAACCTAGCAGTACTACTGATTTCTCTGAAAGCGAGGCAGATATATATTATTACTGTATAAAACCTAGCAGTACTATTTATTTCTCTGAGAGTGAGGCAGATATATAACATTTTGCAAAAAAAACGTGATTATTTGTCTGTCTGAAATTAAATCATCAAATGATAGATTTGAAACAAATACATGTCTGTCATTGAACCACATGCCATGATTAGACACCAATCTCTTTCATCATTTCTTTAAACAATAACAGCATACTTAACAACAGTTCTGAAAATAGATATATAGCATTTTGGAATTTATTTTTTTATTTTTTTATTTAACTAGGCAAGTCAGTTAGGAACAAATTCTTATTTTCAATGAGTCCAACACTCTAACCACTAGGCTACCTGCCGCCCCTATTTACCCTATTTACTCATTGCACTTTCAAATTTCTAAAATCAGGCCGTTTGAAACAAGCAGAATGCATGTCCAGACAAAGAACAAGAGTGACTCTAAAAGGCATTTGCCATGTTTGGCTAAGGATGAGATTATATTGGATTAAGAGGGAATTTTGCAATGCAAATGAATGCACCTAGAATCAATAAGGCCTGTTCAACTCAATATACAAACTAATTAAGAGGTAATACAATCAAACTAAAATAGATTGTCCAAGCTTCCTCAGAAAAAAAATCCAATCAAACCTTTTTATGTGAATGATAAAATCTAAAGTGATCCTTCTTTGTACGAATAATGACCTGAGCTTTGTGTCTACTTAATAAAGGAAACTTGTCTTAGGAGGTTACATTCAATGTGCATATTCTAATCAATATGAATTACATAGGGTTTTATGTTATCTGCACCAGACGGCTAAACTAATTAATGTTTTATTGAGTGTTTTAACTCGATTATTTTCCAAAGTCACAGAAAGGTACAATGCCATTTTCTATGCGAAGGCAAATCAAGCAGGAGTGGAGTCTATTTTAACGCAGTCTCAAGGAGAGTTTAGTTCCTTAGAAAATAAACCTTCATGGAAAACAAAGTATACTTACCTAAGATGCATATTTTCAGTTTAATAATAACTACTACTATTTATACTGGTGATATTAAACACGTACATGAATATTTATAGAAAACAAAATTAATTAAATATCAAATTGATGAATTATACCAACTCATATTATATAAGTTTACAGACACTCTTATCCAGAGCAACTTACAGTAATGAGTTGAAACATTTTCATTTGTTCTGGTACCCTGTGGGAATCAAACCCACAACCCTGGCATTGCAAGTGTCATGCTGTACCAACTGAGCCACACAGGACCCGAAATTATATGCATGTGTGTGTACACAAGTGTATTGTTAGTTGTTGATATATCATGTTATATCACATGCACAATATTCTCAGTATGCCTATAATGACCAAAGTTTGGATATGTCCCCCACCCTTCTCCCCTTGTTCATTCCAGCTGATTGCTCATTTTCTAATGCTAATGTCTGGGCTGCCTGTGAGGCTGTGGCTGGCATATAGGCTGGACAAGGTGGCTATGGTTTCTCCCCTGTCAGCTGGCCAGCCTGGCTACTCACTGGGGCTGCTCTCTGAGGCTGCTCTCTGAGGCTGCTCTCTGAGGCTGTGGGACGGATGTAATGGGCTCTGACAGGAGGGAACTGATCTCATTCACAGGGGATTTGATATGTGGCATGAATGTGGTGACCCTCAATGGACATATTAATGACCGTTATCATTCACAGACTTTCTGCTGCCATTCATAAAGAAGCCTTTTTCGGTGCTCCAGAGCTGGGACACAGTCACACTGCTGCTCCCGGCTGCATAAAAGACATGACTTATGGATGAGCTGGCCGTATATTGTTTTCACTGCCTTTAAGATAAAGCAGCGTCAATTTGGCTTAGCCTCTGTTCTTGTGACTGGGTGGGTGGGTGGGTGGGGCTAGTTGGGTGGTTGGTCGAATGCTTTGAGCAGCAGCATAGTGCAGTAAATAATAACATTGTTTACAGTTCAGTTACAACCCCATGCTGACAGAACAAAACAAAAGCCTACAGTCTGTCACCAGAAACCCACTCTGCAGTCACATGGTCAATATTTAGCATCAGCCCACTGCTATTTATGATCGAGATGCTTGTTCATGTTCTCCTGACAATGTTAGGGAGCCCTCCCCTCTCTCTCTGCTATTCACATCTTTCCCTATAGTCAGTGTAGTTGGATTTTGAAATGTTTGAATGTAAATTAATTAAATTTTGTTTATATCAACAACTTTGTATTTATTTACAAGAAGCTTTAAATATCAGCATATGATATTACAAATAGACTTACAGTATACGTTTCTCTATTGATTTAGAAACGTTCAAATAAATATTCAAGAAATAAAAATACTTTAAACTACTGTAATAAAACGTTTTAGAATCTATACCTAAAATTTAAAGCAGAAAAAAACTATATTTACATAAAACCATGTAGTGCTTAATAATTTAGAGGTTCATCTGCAGTATGAACGGTTACAAGGATTATCAATTTTGAATCCACAAAAAATCTACATTTAAATACATAGTAATTTCAAATGAAAAATGCCTGATTGCAGTAACAACATGGTTACAATAATATATTTGGACGCCCAAAAACAAACATTGCTTTAAAAAGAGAGCACAGAAAGTGAACCAAATAGAACGGTTATAATTAAATGTTCTAGAGGCAGGATGTTCATCAGTGTGTGGTTTACAAAAAATCCCAAACAAATCTAACCTTACTATGAATGGGAGAACAGTCAGAGAAACGTTTCAGTCATATTGAAATGAAATGTTCAGTACAGTGAAGAGGGCTGGTTGGGTTCTGCAATGTGGCGGTTATAGACCATTTCAACTGGGGGGGCCAAGTTGGGGCCAGTTGTACTGTTAGAGGGGCCAGTTACATTAGACGTTATTGTTGTCATATCGTTTTCTTCACTGCATTGCAGGCATTAGCAGGCAAAAGACCATGTTCATAATCATCATTGTTGCCACTGTCTAATAACGGATGTAAAAAAAGAACGAAATTTGTTATGTAAAAATTATTTCATACCCCACATTTAGGGGGGCCACAAGGGGGTCCAAAATTGTTATCACAGGGCACTGCCCCCCCCCCCCCCCCAGAACCGCTAGTGGTTCTGCATTACAAAGGGTTTCCATTACAAACATGTGGCGAGGCAGCTGCAACATGAGTCTTCTCTCTGTGTACCTGTCTTAGATATCTGTCAGAAGACTTTTGGTCTGCCTCAAAAGACCAATAAACACACAATATGATGTTCAAAGCTATTAGACCTGCTATTGGTAAATTCATCATCAATCAGAAAAGGTAAATGTATCACCTGTCAAACTTCAATCTCATAATGGGCTTTTTTAAGCCTGAGCATTTTTTCATTTAGGTAAGTGAAACAAGAGAAATGAAAATAAATTCCACAAATTCAAATGTTTCAAATTGATGTTTCAAAGGTTGTACTTAACGAAAGCGTGTACTTAGCATTTTTCCATTCCATTACTCCAAGCTAGCAGGCCAAATTGTGTTTTCCAAGACATCTCACACACTGAAAATGAGCTAACAAGCTAATTTCACAACTTCTTCTAATGAAAACTAGCAAAACAAATTCCAATGCATGCAAGTCTAAATTCCATTGCAATATTATTAGCTAGGCAGAGGTACTGATAATGATATGAAAGTCTGTAGAGTTCTATGGGTGCTGCCTGCCTGCCTGCTTGGGTGGCTGGTTGGCTGCCTACTTGGCTGGCTGGCTGGCTGGCTGGCTGGGACTCAGAGGTGTTGTTTGACAGCTGCACAGGAAGAGCCTCCCTCCACACATAGAGGTGTCAGCAGTGTCTGTACATTTCCAATTTTGATGTCAGATTCCCTGTGCATGTGTCGATATCAAAATCACATTCTCTTACACTCTACATCGCTGCTTACCTCCCTCTCATACACCGACCAATCTGTTCATTAAGATAAGTTGCTCATTAAATGAAAACGTGTACTTGTTCTTCCAAGCTCACAACAAAAGATTGTATGCAATTATTCATTCCAAGCATAGCTTTAACAACACGGAGGGGTGTTTGATAATGCTTTGAAAACACTTAATTGAAGGTGTGCTTTTACAGGTGAAAAAATAAGCTAGGCTGACATACTGTTGAGAAATATATACATTTACACCAAATTAACAAACACCCCGGCTACTTCATAACAAATAGAGATGCCGCTGAGTTAATGTACCCTTCTCACAATTTAGAATAAAGCAATTGAGATACAGTATATGCTTTTCAAAACGGTATATATAATTCTGTTACCTAAAAATAACCTTAGTTGAAATGCTAAATCTGATAAGTAAAACAGAAATATAAAAATGTAACATGGCCAAAGTAATAAGCTCTACACAGACAGCAAGTGAGGCAGGAATGAAATTTTATACCCATCTTCCAACTCAAGGCAGTGAATGCAGCCTCTAAAATCCTCCCCATGCGAGCGTAGCCTCTATAATCCTCCCTATATGAGCGTAGGCTCTAAAATCCTCCCCATGTGAGCGCAGCCTCTAAAATCCTCCCCATGCACATAACTCCTATTGTTAGACACCGGCCACTTTGCTTTCACAGTCCAGAGATCAAACCAGCGGCCATGTCCCCAGAGGAACTAATGTCTTCGCATGCTGGGCGGTTGTGCCGGTGTTGGTGTGAACACAGATATAACGCTGACAGGAAGCAGAGGCAGCCAGTTGGAGAGCCAATTATGGGCAGAGCTGCAGGGGAAGGTTTAGAAACACCAGTGTTTCTGTGTCGCGCCACTCGAGGGTACATGATTAACTTCTAAAAAAGTCCCTGAAAGTTAGTCAGCCTTTTGTTAGTGGCAGTGAAACAGTGTGTTGGAAAGTTGGGGTTGGCACTGCCCAAAGACACCAGACTGGCACAACAACAACAACCAGACAACCAGTAACGAACCAACCAACCAGAGTGCTTGTTTTGTTGTTCCCCGAACTGACTGTATTACCACATTCTTCAGGCTTTTAATGGTTCTTATTTTTTCACATTTGGTTAAGTTTTAGAGTGTTTCAGTGTATCAGTGAGAAAATGCAGGTTATGAGGCCTCTCCTGAAGCCACGGCAATGAAGGCATTCTCCTCCAGTAGAGTTAGGAGGAATTCAAGTTGACCCATCCAAAGAAAATAGCTCTGCTTTATGGGAAGAACTAATTACAGGACGTTGCCATCTGAATGGAGGTTGAAGGAGCAAGTTAATTAACTGGCCACCAGAAAACAGAAAACCCTGCTTCGCCTGTTAGTTCCATTTTCCACACAAAATCATTTAGCAAGTAAGCAAGGGATCATCAAGACCTTGTGCTGACAGTTTATATTTAAACAGAAAAAGAAAACATGAGGGATTGAGAGAAGTAATTCCCTGCTGGTCAATCTCCCGCGGTATCAAAACAAGGAGTGTCCACACGGACCGGCGCCTCCTCTATAACATTGTGATGATGGCAGAGAGGGGTTAACAGTGACCAACAGTCTTTTAACTACCCATGGTTACCAGCCCTCTGACACTAGCTGTGTTTAAAAAGATCCTTTCACTCCATCTGTCTCTCCTTTCTTCACCTGACTTGTTCAAGAGATTCGCTTTATCTTAAAGGTCATTTCATTCAGCCGGGCACCAAACAGAACTGAATATAACTGTCCCGATCTTTTGCCTCAGAGCAGAATTCATGCTTGAGTTGCCTCAAATAAAACAGGTCCCCAGCTAGCTAGCCGGCAGCAGAGAGAGAGAGAGAACTCTAACAGAGCTCAGAGCAGATCTATTGAAACAGCTCCATGTATCATACAGTTCCACTTACAACAGAACATTTCCATTTAATGACACCAAACATATTAACCCTGGTCAGCACCCAATTACTCAGAATAAGTGAATTATCTGCTCCACCATGTAATTTGAAAATGTTGTTATGCAATGTGAGCCAGGCCGACGCAGAGGGAGGGCCCCCTTTTTTCATTTCGTTAATCCAGCTCTCATTAAATCCCAGGCCTCGTGGGTTATTTCAAATCCATTAACTTTGAATACAGGTGATTCCTTCATTCCCGTCCGCCCATTCAAACAGAAGGGAACACCGAGATTCCCTGTCTGTCAGGGGCTGTTGTTAGGGGTGTAGAATGACACGAACAAACTGATTTGACGAGCTTTTTCCTCCCAGGCCAGCACTCAATCAAACAAACTGGCCGGGCAGTGAACAGAACACCATTCATATTTAATTACAGGCTTCTAACATCTCCCTCGGATAGCATTACACCACCTAGGCCTATACCAGTCATGTTGCTATCAAATACTGTACATGGAGGAAAAGTTATTGGAAGTTTGTGAGATGGTTACAAAAACAAATGCCTTAATTAACTCTCCTTCAAGACACAGAAATGTCTCTCCCTGACACACACATATCTTATTCTACACCTCATACTGATGTGTGTACAAAGTAACAATGTTTCAGTTGCAGCGCCGAGCCAGCAGCTCCCATCTCACATTTAATGGCATGTAAATAACACCAGGTGGTGAATATTAAGTATCTAACATGTGGCACATGACCCAGCACTCTGTGGGTGTAAAGTCCCTGCTGGCCTCCCAGGCAATGAGAGTAGAGGGTGATTTAAGTTATGGGCTGAGCTGGTGAACCTGTTACACTGAGTCACAGCATATATTCTACACTGTAGACTAGAACACGGGCAGCTAGTTTAGACCATACAGCATGGACTGACAGATAGGGTGTCGACTACGATGCAGTAGAGACATCCAATGAGCATGAACACACAATGAATGTGTAAACATACTATTACATACTTGTCTTGGATACACACTCGCACACAGGCACGCATGCATTCACACACACACACACACACACACACACACACACACACACACACACACACACACACACACACACACACACACACACACACACACACACACACACACACACACACACACACACACACGTGCACACACAGTACTGTAAGTGTATTCTGGCATAAAAACCCAGGCTGGCGCCTGTCACTCAACAAGGTCCTGGAATATGCACGGGGTCCATCGACAGGACGGGCGCTTACATCGATGCCTGACAAACCTCCAGGCACCAGGCTGTAATTGGAACGGCCTAATCCTCAGATCAAGACAGACTCATTGACAACCTAAGGTGGTGGCCGGTCCCAGCAGTGTCTTATTAGTGGAGGGAGCAGCCCGCCTCTGTGGTTGAGGCAGTGGTGATGTCATCACTACTAGACAAACAACACAACCCTAAATTAAGCACTCCACATTCTACACAGTATAGTATGGTGAACTATATCTCTATCATGTACCGGCTGTTCCAGTGTGTTTCTGTGTGTGTGTACATGCATCATATCCTCTTTAATTGGCCATCCTGTGTATCCTGTGTGAGTCTCTGCTCTGTTTGGTGCCATGGATGGCCTGGCCTATGCAGAATCATGGAGATGAAGTGAAACACACTGGAGAAAGTCTGCTCTTAACAGTCTACTGAAGGCCATCTGAGGAGTCGCTCACTCAGGATGAACACACCTTACCTCTAGCATCACTCTGAGCAGACAGCCAGTAGACAGCCTCTCTGACTTCCTTGCCTCAATAGAAATAGCCTCTACTCTCTCTTGAAATTGCTCCATGTTCCTTTCCCTCACCTCCCAGATAGGTAATCTGCTCTCTGGTAAAAGGGAGTAGAGGAGAGCCATGTAGCAAAGGCCTACTGTGACATGTTCTTGGCAGGGTCTCACAGTTTGGCTCCAAATCCTATTTTCAGGAGCCAAGTTGCACCAAAAAACTGCACCGAGTGTTCATTTGTAACCCTTGTGAGTGCCGGGGATCACCTGTCACTGAGCATATCAGAGAGCTGTCTATGAAGTGAAACACACGGACTCATATACACTAGAGAAACAGGACAATTGGGTGGTTGCTGCTACCTAACATTTCAAATAGCAAATTGTTAATCAGTGAAGTACCACCTGTCTGAAAAAGTCAATAAAAAGGCGGGAATGACATAAAACTATTCATATAAAACTACCCACAGAGAAGTAAGCAATGGAAACACACATCATGTACTTAGCTCAACCACTACAGCTGCCTTGTAACCAACGACAACCAAGCAGTGCTGATGTGGTCCATTGGTAATGCAGCTGGGACCAAAACTAAACGAAACACAGCCCCAAATAGATAAAGACAAGAAATATAATGTTACACCAAAAACACAATATTTCCCTTTTCTAAAAGAAAGCGCAGTCTTTGGCAGAACCCGAGTGTCGGGAGAAACATCCTCTCCATACAGAGCTTGATATTAGTGAGGATGATTCCTGGGTATTCTTAGCTGTGTGGCCTTTTTAGATGGACGGAGGGAGTTGGGATGAAGGAGCTGTTTCATTTACAAAGAACGAACAGGAGGTGTTGCCTTGCCCTTGCTGTTAGAGTTCATTCAGCTAACACACAATGCGTTATTATTGGTTTTGAATTGAAATGTTAATTTTGGGAACTAGGCAACTGTGACTGCCTGAGAGCTCTGTGTTCATTCCTCATTTTTCAGTCTGTCTGTAAACTAAAGGACAGTCTGTCTTCATGTTAATGGTTAACCCCCAACTCTCCATGCCACATTTAAACTCAACACAGGGAGGGACTGAGGCTTAGCCTATACCAGTGTATCTACACTGCAACCAGTCAGAGGTCTCACCAGCCTTTGTCTAAAAACTAGACCCAGTGGGAACCTGTGGGATCCTAGATCCTGCTTGGCATAATAGGTGTTTGGCTGTGCAGCACAAACAGATCTGGGGCCAGGCTAGAGGTCCAGGGCTGGGCAGTGGACAGTGGGTGTAGCAGGGTTCCAGGAGTTAATTTAGACTCTGGGCTGGGCAGTGAAGCTCCTGGGCTGGGCAGTGAAGCTCCTGGGCTGGGCAGTGAAGCTCCTGGGCTGGGCAGTGAAGCTCCTGGGCTGGGCAGTGAAGCTCCTGGGCTGGGCAGTGAAGCTCCTGGGCTGGGCAGTGAAGCTCCTGGGGTGGGCAGTGAAGCTCCTGGGCTGGGCAGTGAAGCTCCTGGGGTGGGCAGTGAAGCTCCTGGGGTGGGCAGTGAAGCTCCTGGGGTGGGCAGTGAAGCTCCGGGGCTGTGCAGTGAAGCTCCGGGGCTGTGCAGTGAAGCTCCTGGGGTGGGCAGTGAAGCTCCGGGGCTGTGCAGTGAAGCTCCGGGGCTGTGCAGTGAAGCTCCGGGGCTGTGCAGTGAAGCTCCGGGGCTGTGCAGTGAAGCTCCGGGGCTGTGCAGTGAAGCTCCGGGGCTGTGCAGTGAAGCTCCGGGGCTGTGCAGTGAAGCTCCGGGACTGTGCAGTGAAGCTCCGGGGCTGTGCAGTGAAGCTCCGGGGCTGGGCAGTGAAGCTCCGGGGCTGGGCAGTGAAGCTCCGGGGCTGTGCAGTGAAGCTCCGGGGCTGGGCAGTGAAGCTCCGGGGCTGTGCAGTGAAGCTCCGGGGCTGTGCAGTGAAGCTCCGGGGCTGTGCAGTGAAGCTCCGGGGCTGTGCAGTGAAGCTCCGGGGCTGTGCAGTGAAGCTCCGGGGCTGGGCAGTGAAGCTCCGGGGCTGTGCAGTGAAGCTCCGGGGCTGTGCAGTGAAGCTCCGGGGCTGGGCAGTGAAGCTCCGGGGCTGTGCAGTGAAGCTCCGGGGCTGGGCAGTGAAGCTCCGGGGCTGTGCAGTGAAGCTCCGGGGCTGGGCAGTGAAGCTCCGGGGCTGGGCAGTGAAGCTCCGGGGCTGGGCAGTGAATGCAGTGAACAGTGGGTGTAGCAGAGATTTGGGGCTGGACAGTGGAGACAGTGGGAACACAGACGTGGGCTGTGGTTCATAAACTCTGAGGAAGGAGTCACTATTGATCTGGAGTCTACAGGTCTACAGAGAAACAGCTATATTCCAGTGGCTTGTGTATGGCGTGGTGCAGTCAGCGGGTCAGACTCAGCACTATACTACACAGAAAGGGGGAGAGAGGAGAGAGGAGAAAGGAGAGAGGAATGAGGAGAGATGAGAGAGAGAGAGAGAGAGAGAGAGAGAGAGAGAGAGAGAGAGAGAGAGAGAGAGAGAGAGAGAGAGAGAGAGAGAGAGAGACTCAGTAGAGAAATGAGTGCATCAGCAAGCAGGCCTTCCAGGGAGATCTATATGACAGGAATTAAACGGCATAATCAAATTGTTTGCAGAACCATTTAGCATTCCCCCTGCCTGCCGCCCTTCCCCCGGGGCTAAACTGACCACTGGAGACCGGCCATTCAAGCGTCCTCAGCAGTAACAAAGTAGAGCAATAACTAACAGCGATTAAAGGAATATTGATGGCCTGTGACACACAGCATCCTGAAAAATTTGATTTGGTCAAGTAGCTACAATAATTAAGTATATGAGGGTCAGTCAATTTAATCTGGTGTTTTTATATGGGCCATTATTTAGTAAACAGGCCAAGGCTTCAGAGAGTCCATATTGCTGACCAACTGTCTGATCATTCCATACTGCATGAGGTGTAGTCTCATCATGCCATAGTGTATGAGGTGTAGTCTCATCATGCCATACTGTATAAGGTGTAGTCTCATCATGCCATAGTGTATGAGGTGTAGTCTCATCATGCTATAGTGTATGAGGTGTAGTCTCATCATGCTATAGTGTATGAGGTGTACTCTCATCATGCCATAGTGTATGAGGTGTAGCCTCATCATGCCATAGTGTATGAGGTGTAGTCTCATCATGCCATAGTGTATGAGGTGTAGTCTCATCATGCTATAGTGTATGAGGTGTAGTCTCATCATGGCATACTGTATAAGGTGTAGTCTCATCATGCCATAGTGTATAAGGTGTAGTCTCATCATGCCATAGTGTATGAGGTGTAGTCTCATCATGGCATACTGTATGAGGTGTAGTCTCATCATGCTATAGTGTATGAGGTGTAGTCTCATCATGCCATAGTGTATGAGGTTTAGTCTTATCATGCCATACTGTATAAGGTGTAGTCTCATCATGCCATAGTGTATGAGGTGTAGCCTCATCATGCCATAGTGTATGAGGTGTAGTCTCATCATGCCATAGTGTATGAGGTGTAGTCTCATCATGCTATAGTGTATGAGGTGTAGTCTCATCATGCCATAGTGTATGAGATGTAGTCTCATCATGGCATACTGTATGAGGTGTAGTCTCATCATGCCATAGTGTATGAGGTGTAGTCTCATCATGCTATAGTGTATGAGGTG
This sequence comes from Salmo trutta, assembly GCF_901001165.1. NCBI lineage: Eukaryota > Metazoa > Chordata > Actinopteri > Salmoniformes > Salmonidae > Salmo > Salmo trutta. Next base: position 27,414,992 of record NC_042968.1, read on the forward strand.
TAGTCTCATCATGGCATACTGTATAAGGTGTAGTCTCATCATGCCATAGTGTATAAGGTGTAGTCTCATCATGCCATAGTGTATGAGGTGTAGTCTCATCATGGCATACTGTATGAGGTGTAGTCTCATCATGCTATACTGTATGAGGTGTAGTCTCATCATGCTATAGTGTATGAGGTGTAGTCTCATCATGCCATAGTGTATGAGGTTTAGTCTTATCATGCCATACTGTATAAGGTGTAGTCTCATCATGCCATAGTGTATGAGGTGTAGTCTCATCATGCCATAGTGTATGAGGTGTAGTCTCATCATGCCATAGTGTATGAGATGTAGTCTCATCATGGCATACTGTATGAGGTGTAGTCTCATCATGCCATACTGTATAAGGTGTAGTCTCATCATGCCATAGTGTATGAGGTGTAGTCTCATCATGCCATACTGTATGAGGTGTAGCCTCATCATGCCATAGTGTATGAGGTGTAGTCTCATCATGCTATAGTGTATGAGGTGTAGTCTCATCATGGCATACTGTATAAGGTGTAGTCTCATCATGCTATACTGTATGAGGTGTAGTCTCATCATGCCATACTGTATGAGATGTAGTCTCATCATGGCATACTGTATGAGGTGTAGTCTCATCATGCCATACTGTATAAGGTGTAGTCTCATCATGCCATAGTGTATGAGGTGTAGTCTCATCATGGCATACTGTATGAGGTGTAGTCTCATCATGCTATAGTGTATGAGGTGTAGTCTCATCATGCCATAGTGTATGAGGTTTAGTCTTATCATGCCATACTGTATAAGGTGTAGTCTCATCATGCCATAGTGTATGAGGTGTAGTCTCATCATGCCATAGTGTATGAGGTGTAGTCTCATCATGCCATAGTGTATGAGATGTAGTCTCATCATGGCATACTGTATGAGGTGTAGTCTCATCATGCCATACTGTATAAGGTGTAGTCTCATCATGACATACTGTATGAGGTGTAGTCTCATCATGCCATAGTGTATGAGGTGTAGTCTCATCATGCCATAGTGTATGAGGTGTAGTCTCATCATGCCATAGTGTATGAGGTGTAGTCTCATCATGCCATAGTGTATGAGATGTAGTCTCATCATGGCATACTGTATGAGGTGTAGTCTCATCATGCCATACTGTATAAGGTGTAGTCTCATCATGCCATAGTGTATGAGGTGTAGTCTCATCATGCCATACTGTATGAGGTGTAGCCTCATCATGCCATAGTGTATGAGGTGTAGTCTCATCATGCTATAGTGTATGAGGTGTAGTCTCATCATGGCATACTGTATAAGGTGTAGTCTCATCATGCTATACTGTATGAGGTTTAGTCTTATCATGCCATACTGTATGAGGTGTAGTCTCATCATGCCATAGTGTATGAGATGTAGTCTCATCATGGCATACTGTATGAGGTGTAGTCTCATCATGCCATACTGTATAAGGTGTAGTCTCATCATGACATACTGTATGAGGTGTAGTCTCATCATGCCATAGTGTATGAGGTGTAGTCTCATCATGCCATAGTGTATGAGGTGTAGTCTCATCATGCCATAGTGTATGAGGTGTAGTCTCATCATGCCATAGTGTATGAGATGTAGTCTCATCATGGCATACTGTATGAGGTGTAGTCTCATCATGCCATACTGTATAAGGTGTAGTCTCATGCCATAGTGTATGAGGTGTAGTCTCATCATGCCATACTGTATGAGGTGTAGCCTCATCATGCCATAGTGTATGAGGTGTAGTCTCATCATGCTATAGTGTATGAGGTGTAGTCTCATCATGGCATACTGTATAAGGTGTAGTCTCATCATGCTATACTGTATGAGGTGTAGTCTCATCATGCCATACTGTATGAGATGTAGTCTCATCATGGCATACTGTATGAGGTGTAGTCTCATCATGCCATACTGTATAAGGTGTAGTCTCATCATGCCATAGTGTATGAGGTGTAGTCTCATCATGGCATACTGTATGAGGTGTAGTCTCATCATGCTATAGTGTATGAGGTGTAGTCTCATCATGCCATAGTGTATGAGGTTTAGTCTTATCATGCCATACTGTATAAGGTGTAGTCTCATCATGCCATAGTGTATGAGGTGTAGTCTCATCATGCCATAGTGTATGAGGTGTAGTCTCATCATGCCATAGTGTATGAGATGTAGTCTCATCATGGCATACTGTATGAGGTGTAGTCTCATCATGCCATACTGTATAAGGTGTAGTCTCATCATGACATACTGTATGAGGTGTAGTCTCATCATGCCATAGTGTATGAGGTGTAGTCTCATCATGCCATAGTGTATGAGGTGTAGTCTCATCATGCCATAGTGTATGAGGTGTAGTCTCATCATGCCATAGTGTATGAGGTGTAGTCTCATCATGCCATAGTGTATGCTGGTGTATCATCATGATCCAGCCGAAATACACTATTACAATACAAGCATCTCTCTACACTATCACAATACAAACATCTCTCTACACTATCACAATACAAACATCTCTCTACACTATCACAATACAAACATCTCTCTACACTATCACAATACAAACATCTCTCTACACTATTACAATACAAACATCTCTCTACACTATTACAATACAAACATCTCTCTACACTATTACAATACAAACATCTCTCTACACTATCACAATACAAACATCTCTCTACACAATCACAAAACAAACATCTCTCTACACTATCACAATACAAACATCTCTCCACACTATCACAATACAAACATCTCTCTACACTATGACAATACAAACATCTCTCTACACTATCACAAAACAAACATCTCTCTACACTATCACAAAACAAACATCTCTCCACACTATCACAATACAAACATCTCTCTACACTATCACAAAACAAACATCTCTCCACACTATCACAAAACAAACATCTCTCTACACTATCACAAAACAAACATCTCTCCACACTATCACAATACAAACATCTCTCTACACTATTACAATACAAACATCTCTCTAATATCTCATACTTGAAGAAACTAGCTCCACAAATAATTACATAGGCTGTAACATTTTCCTAAACCTGGTCTTAAAAACATTAGCTGAATTAAAGTAATGAATGTGTGTATGTTTAAAACCTCCTGCCTTTGATTAAGTTCAGGCAGTGGTAAAAAATAAACAGGACAATTTTAGTCCCTTCTCTGATTGATTAAACATTAACCAACAGGATGTGGGATATGTCCAGCTCATCACAGGTGTTATGGACTAACCTGGCCATACAGACCAAATACATTTTCCAATACTCAGTTACACTTTTCACTGGGGAAGTACATTTTAGTCAGTTAGCAGATGCTCTTATCCAGAGCAACTAGGGTTAAGTGCCTTTTTCAAGGGCACATCGACAGGTTTTTCACCTAGTAAGCTCAGGGATTCAAAACAGCAACCTTTCAGTTAGTGACCAACACTCTTAACCGCTAGGCTACCGGCCTGTGGTATTGCGTTGTGTGGCAAAACTGCACATTTTAGAGTGGCCTTTTATTGCCCCCAGCACAAGGTGAACCTGTGTAATGATCATGCTGTTTAATCAGCTTCTTGATATGCCACACTTGTCAGGTGGATGGATTATCTTGGCAAAGGAGAAATGCAGGGATGTACAGGGATGTAAACAAATTTGTGCACAAAACGTGAGAGAAATAATATTTTGTGCGTATGGAACATTTCTGGGATCTTTTATTTCAGCTCATGAATCATGGGACCGACACTTCACATCTTGTGTTTATATTTTTGTTCAGTGTACATACAGGAGGACAACACAAAACACTAGAACATGTTCTGTTTTGACCAAACTTCAATAGCTTCAGGGTTGTACTAGCGCATCAGCTGTCACCGTGTGATGTGCTTGTAGGGGCGTACCACTGCACAGGTACCCTCTTCACTTCCAGGCAGAAAATGACACATTCAATAAACTCAAGTATCTTGGTCAAGTGTCAATGGTATCAAACACACCTGACAAGTGACTGAAGTCTTCTGCGCGAACATCGAAGCCATCCTGTCATAATATTTTACAATTTCCTATTCGTTATCTCTGTTTTGAAACCATAGCTTTGATACATCGAACCACTGCCTTGCTGGCATGCTTTGGCACTGTGAAAAACAGGAAAGTAAAAATGATTGTCGAGGGTTGTGGGACTTAAGGTTAGATGGTGATGAGGAAATCTAATCTGTGAGATGACATTAACAGAGAGTGTCAACGAGCCTGTGTGTGTCTAAGCCCTCTAGCAGACAGTGGTGTCTAGGGTTACCAACCGTAATTCTGACGGTGAAAGGGACACAATCAGCCTACTTAATCTCAAAGAGCTAGTCTCTTAAAGAAAAGAAAGATGATCTGTCTCCGTTCTACGGTATAAAACAAACGTACATGTGACATATCTTACAATGGAAGCAAACGTACATTAAATTAAAAACGCAGATTGGAGAGATCATAAAGAAAGCCTGAATACCATTTTCCCTTTATAAATAAAACCAGGTTGTTTCTCCTCAAAAATCCCAGTCTTATAAACCTACCTGGCTTGAAAGACACAAACCCAGACAGCACATTTTTAAGAATTAGCATCACAAAGAAGTTAAATGTCTCTCCTTGCCATAAACCCCTCCTAAAACGGCCCTGCAATTTCACTGGTGATGATAAACAGGAGGGAGAGAGACAACAGAGGCCTTGTGGGTAAGACAAGCCCTTACTGTACATTACAGCCATTAGCATCCCTGAAGGATACTTTTGGATGGACGATGGGGAAACAGAGCATTGTGGTGGCTGTGCTATGCATGAGTGGCTTATTAAAGAATACCCAAAGAGCCTCCCAGTCCCTCCTCTCCTCCAGTCTGGTCTGACTAACCCAGTCTTCCTGCCCTCCCCAAGAGGACCCCACATTAGAGCTCCCACCTGTTTGTCTGGGGACTCCCCGGACACAATAGGTCATGAAATGCAATCTCTCTTTCTCACCACACAAAAGGAAAGAGAGCGGATGAACTGCAAGCTAAATGACCTTCACGTTTGGATAGTCCCCAGAATCGCTCCACCATTAAAATAAACTATGCAAATACTATATTTTACAACTACATGAGCCCAAGAGGATTACTTAAATGCAGAACAAACACGAAGGGTAAATGAGAAGTGTTAGAACTGGGTGGACAGTGGATATTTCCTTGGAAGACTTTTATTGCTCTTCTGTGATAACTGTGAGTGTAACACAGGGCAAAGAAATCCTGCTTAATGTTTGTACTCACAATCTGGAAGTCTTGTCTCCCAACCAGCTGTGTACACGCTGTAGACTGTCTTTGTTTGTTCCACAGGAAACCAAATCCATGAGAACCATCAGAGGAGAAGAGAGGGGGTGACATACTGGAGCTGAAGAGGACAATAGAAGAGATTTGAAAGCATACTCTAATGAGCTGATAGTCATAGAGAATATGACTTTTCTTTTTATTCACTAATCTGTTCACTCAATGATGAGTATGAATTACAATGAATTTTTAAAGTGTATATTACATGATAAAAAATACCTGAAACTTGACACTCACTTGAGAGTCATTCTAGGAAGCTCCTTTTAGAGCCCCTTAGCTGCAGGCCTGTCACCTGGCTGGTATTGATTGACAGGTGTAGGCTGCGATGCAGGTGTGGCTCGGTGGTCGTGTGTCTTGGGGCCGTGGAGCGTGGCTCAGCGTGGCCACCATTGTTCTCAGCAGGTCTTAGATCACCCAGAGCCAGGCCAGAGACTCAGTGGGGAGTCCCGGTTCCACACCATACCAGGCTCTCCACACCAACAGGCCCCAGGCCACAGTTTGTATCGACTCGGCAGGACTGACAGCCCAGGACGGGACAGTGAAGAAGGGGGGCTTTGGAGTACACAGGTCTGTGGAGCATAATCCAGATTTCACTGGGAGGTTGGGTAAGGACTGTATGGAAGGTACACTGCATGAGTTCAAGTCCATAAAATATGTCTGATGGATTATATAATTAAAGAGGTGATTGCTCCCTTGCTGTTTATACTTTCATAACTAAAATTGCAACAAACAAAAAAAATATGGCAAATTACAAGTTATACATTTGCTAATTACAGAGCACAGACTTTACTGTAGAGAAACTAAAACTAAAGGGACAATAAAGTTACTTTGCTGATGTGTCCCATCCTCCCCTTCAGACATTACCACCTTAAACCAGTTAGGTCCATTAGACAACAACACTAAAACAACATGTTATAAAGGCTGCAAAACAAACATCAATACCCGTAGTGGTGGAAACGAGACAGATCTAGATCTTCCATAAGAACGTTATGGAAGATGCACATGTGCATGTGTGTGGATTAAAAAGTGTGTATTCATCTTATTCTAACACACTGGACAGTGGCATGGAGACACACTCCAAAAGCCTGTCTGTCAGAGAGCCACATGGGCAGACTAGGGGCAGCCCCACTCAGCCTGTAGAGATTGTGTTTCACCATGTTTCACCCCAGTCTTCCTGTGGTGCTGTGTTGTGAAGCAGAAAGCCACTACTGGGAGGCACAGTGGAAGAGATCAATTCTACACATTCCTGCCACCTGAGATTCAAGTGTTTCTGTAATGCTGCACAGCTCAATCAATACTTAACCAAACCTAGTAGGGCTGTTGCCTGCTGCACGCCTGGGGAAAAAGACCCTCCTCCACCACACATCACTAGGACCACTCACTGAGGGTTTGTTACACAACTAAAAGCATGTGTCTATTTCATTATTTCTCCTTATTGCATCCTTTTTCTCTCCTTTGATTACACAAGGGGAGCTGCTCCACATGCTTATCCCACCATTTTCCATTCTCCTAAATCCCTGGCCGGGCTCTCGAGTTAAGGCTGGGTTCTTTTTTATGATTATGTAATTAGCAATCATTGATGGTTTGCTCCCTAGTATCTGGGCTCTCAAGCCTCTCTGAAGATTTGATCTTTCTTTAATTAGCTGAATTAAAATGATATATACATTAAAAGGAAATATTCCTGAAATTAAAAAGACCATTGTTTTCAACACATTTTCCTTGGTGCATTGCAGCATTTCAGAGCTTTGGACTGTCATCAAGGACATAGACTATACGCTACTGCAATCAGAGTAGTTTATCCACCTTGAGGCTGAGTGAAAACAAGCACACTGTATCACATCAAACACTTCATTACCCCTACATGCACAACAGTGATATAGTGAACTATAGCCACACATTGTATATAGGCATATAACTCATGTTTGAAGCTCCACCAGTTCAAAGTTTGATTGAATTTAAGTAATTCCAGCTCTTCGAATAAAAACCATAATATCCATCCACTATTACATGCATTTGAAAATTGTATATATTGGTTGTATGAAGAATTAGGAATTATTTAATATGGTTGAAATAAACAAATTAAACAAACAAATTGTTCTCTATGTTGTGGTAATTGTACCGTTATAATTATTGCTATTATTATTATTAGTTCATTATAGTTTATTATAATCATTATTTATTTATTTTAAATATGGTGCTTCTGGATAGAGATTGAACCAACTATAGTTATGGTTTAACATATATTATTAAATTCGTGTTAATAAATCTAAAGAAAACTTTTTTCCTGCATAGTTTTGTAACTTAAGGTTACAAACGAAATATGAAATAACTTCCATTCTACATCAAAGTGTATGGAGCTAAATCTACGACTGATTAAATGGGCAGGTATCATTAGTCAAACTATAATCATAAACTGCTATATCAATAAATGTCATATTTACAAGACAAAAAAATCCGATATTATCCTACACCTCCTTTCCTTGTTTACTTTTCTAAGACAAATCACTAACCAAATCACCGAGCACCGAGATCAGGACGGAGTCAGGTATTCTGACTGTAATAAAAGAATCCGGAAGCTGATGCACTGTACGAATAACTCTCTATCAGGGGACCAGATGTGACCGTCAAAGGGAAAACAGGCACGGGGGGCAGGGATCTCATCGTCGGTCCCGCACCGGGCTCTCTGCAAGGATAATTTAGCGTCGAGATCTTGTAAATATTGGGGAATCTAGCCAGCTATAAAATCCCGAAGAGGAGGGGGAGAGAGAGCAGCGAGGGAGAGAGGATGCGGAGCTCAAATGAACAGGTATTGTATTGCAGGATGTGCAATGGTGTGTTAAATTAAATGCAGCTGTTGAAAAGCAAAATATGCCTCCAATGTCATCAACCGTTCCATCAACTGTCCACGTGGTCTTCCTGGCGATACGTCCCCTGCTCTAGTTTTGTGAGGCGTTACACAGAAAGTAACAATGCAGCCTGTTTTAGCGCACTAGTTCAAAACAAAAATTCATATTTTCTATCACCAAATATTCAAATACTATGCGTCATGACACATTGTACGCCTAAATTGGCTAATTTAGCGACAGTTTTAGAACGTTGTTGTTCACTTTGATGTAATTTATAAGGCCTATTCTGGCCATCATCAATAATATAATTATGCATTATTTTTACATTTGAACGAAACGTGGTCTGCAATCTGCATAGGCATACAGCCCGGACACCCCAATTCTTCCCATTCACTTCGTTTCTAATTTCACTCTGGTGAAACATGGATTAAAATGTAAAATGAGTGACAGAGAGAGTTACCCTGGTCTAGACAGTGACGATGAGTCTTCTAAATCCATCACATCAAGCCTTTGAAAGACAGAGGGTTTCGGGACCGGTCGATTCTTTAATTAAAGATTCAATGGACTGACAACAGCAGGAATGATGAACTAAGAAATGTGACTTCTGCTATCGCATCATTTTTTATGACCGATCAACACAACCCAGGTGTCCTCATTGATTACGTCTACATCCGAACTCAGATTGTTTGACACAATCATGCAAACCACTTTCAAATTACTTTAGAAAGAATAGGCTGCTTCACAACAAGTGCCAGTCGAAAATGAGAGGGGAGATACATTAATTGACCGGTGTTATACATCCATGATACAGTATTATTTCAAAAGTGCATATTTAAACTCAAATTTAAAAGTTCAATCCACAAAAAAATATCTGATCCCTCAAATAACATGAAAAGACCAGATTTCAAAAGTAAAACCCTCCAATTATTCCAAACCCCCATTATCTCCAATCATAAAGCAAACAAAACAGAAAGAAACAAAAGAGAATGAAGAGACACAAACACTCATAATTTTCTTTTGGAAAATGGATGTATTTGAATAATAGAGTAAAGAATGACAGTATCTTAGTTGTTAGTAGGTATTAAAGTGTAGAGAAACTGGACCCATAAAGATCTTCCAACTTTCCAAGAAAGTGCATGTAACAGTCCGAAGGTTGTCAAACCTAATATATATTTATATTTATAAAAACACTATCATTTGTCCCCTAGCCAAGATGGACTTTGTCTTATGAGCTTTATATGTACATTTTGTTGTGATGGAATTTCTAGTTCCCACGTCTCACATTATTTACATAAACGTCAACACATATGTTGCACTTGATGCCAATGAGGATGCTGAGGACATAGCAGCAATGTGGAAATCCAGCAGATGACCTATAGGAGAATCCCACCCACATGATTGGCTCTCTTCTCAGTTCAAACCAGGAAGTGGACCTCTCCGAATTCATCATCTCCTCTAACAACACAACTGTTCTGTGTTAAACTTAACACCAAAAAGCAACAAAACAAAAAAGATTAAGAAAAAAAATTGAACTATGGAAGAAAGAAAAAAAGGACAATACATAGAATAACATTAATGAACAAAACAGGTCAGGCCAACTGGAACTCTAAATAAACACTTGATATGCTCCAATGCTTTCTTTTTCCTTAGATAAAAGATCAACAGCGGTTGATAAGGAAAGGACTACAGCGTAATCATAGTCCCTTGCCTGAAGTCTCAATGATTCTTTTCATGGGGGAACGTTAATACACATCTGTTAGACCATCTAGAGTAGATCAGTGTACATTATTTACAGCCATTCTGTTTCACTTATTACAGATCTAATGCATCACATGAATATCAACAGTTGTGTTATATCTATATACTACAGACCAAAAATAACTTAATGCCAAGGTAAAGATATGCTAAAGTTTCAAAAGCTCACTTTTAGCTCATACCCATTCTGGCTGTAGAACAGAAAAAAACTAACTGTTAATGCTTCAACTTGGTTCCGAGCAAGGTTATAATCACTAATAAATAAGCTCCTTAAAACTATAACATGTTGTACATTGTACAAAAAAGCAAGTTCTCTTCACACTCATGTTGGTAAAGTTTCAAAGTCAAGCCAAAGCCAAGTCATTCTTTGTCTTTGTCTTGTTCTCTTTCTCTTTTCTCTCACTATGTGTGTGTGTGTGTGTGTGTGTGTGTGTGTGTGTGTGTGTGTGTGTGTGTGTGTGTGTGTGTGTGTGTGTGTGTGTGTGTGTGTGTGTGTGTGTGTGTGTGTGTGTGTGTGTGTGTGTGTGTGTGTGTTCTGTGTAGATATGAGAGGGAAAAAGTCTCTAGTTGGTGGCAATCTCTTTGTTGTCCTCCATGAAACGTGTGAATCGGAAGTGGGTCCCGTTCTCGGCGTTGGCCATTTTCTCCAGGCCAGCCAGAGCGGCATTGGATTCTGTACTGTGCAGCTTCTCCAGGTTGCCTGTGCGGCCACCCACGGGCGAGCTGCCCCCGTTACCCATGCTCCCCGACAGAGACGGCAGGCCTCCGTTCTGGATGACAGAGATCTCGTTGGTCTTCATGGCCAGGCCGTTGGAGAAGGCTGCAGCGTACTGGTTCCAGAAGCTAGCCGGGTCTCCGTTGCCCAACCTAGATACCATGTCCTTCTGGAATATCTCTGGGAACTTGACAGGGTTGGTGCCCAGGAAGGCCATGGAGCCGTCTACAGAGAGTCGGCGGCCACGTCTGGCAGGGGCGCTGTTCCACATGTGTGTGCCCATATGAACCTGGAGAGAGAAACAGATACAGAGAGAGGGAGAGAGAGAGAGAGAGAGAAGACGCAAATTAGAAATATTTCAAACTTGGCCATGACAAAGGCACATAGTAACAGATGATGCAATGGAAAAAAATTAAATAATAAACAGCAAGTTAGCATTAAAATAGTTCAGCACCCTGGGTGCAGCAGGAGGATTGGTGCAGTGAGCTGTGAATGGCGTGGGGACGTGGGCATGGTGTAACCATTTTATTATGGCTAGGATGAAATACTGCATTTAATCTGAAACCTTCATTCAAATGTCTCATGAGGGAGACCCTTGTGCTTTGGTTCAAATTGCAGTGCCCACTTTAATTGCCCAGGCCAGTATTACATCTGACGTTTACCCCTGTCATGCCCTTTCCCAACGAGGACAATGTATTTTTCTTCTTTTGATCCTGAAAGGATGAGTGTTACAGATAATTATGTTATTCTTTTTAAATCAATGTAGAAACATGGAGGTGTCAGATACACAACTGACTGTGTTGTCTAGAGTGATAACATGTTTTAAAATATCACTTGCTAGAAATTATACATTATTTTAATAAAAACACACTACAAAATCATAGCATCAGCAAAATGTGAAATCTTGCTACAAATTATAAGGGTATTGTTTTTTTATATCAACAAGGGTGTAAACTATAACTAGTGCTGATTACCCGGTAATTGCAATCTGGTTATACATTTCACAGTGCTTCCTAAATATTACGCCTCTCTACGTTTCGCCCCCCTTGATTTCTCACAGTTGAGTGTGTGATCATATTTGGCCCTTCAGTTCCTGTTTATCTCTGAGGTTTATCACCTTTTCCAAATGATCAAAGGGAAACTCTGGGATTTTCAAGGGGTAAACTCTGGAAAACTGAGGATGGTTTCCTCTGGTTGCCTCTGGTTGCCTCTGGTAACTGTAGTTAATGCTGTTAACTGAACCATTCCCAGCTGTGCTCTGCTGATCACATTCTCAGGTTTCTACCCAATAATCATATTAATGGGGTGATTCAACCTTTCCGCTGAGCTGGTTCTTTCATCAATTATAGAACATTACTGCCTCCGAATGGCACTGACATAACACACTTCAATTTGTTGCTCAAAGTTGTGGACCAAAATTCTGGTGATTTTTAATACTCCTCCTATAAATATTCATGAATAAATATGTGAACATTTTCCAATTCCATTCATAATGTTTTTAAATATACAATTGCCCTGCGATATTGAATATGTGTGTATTTTACCTATTGCATTCATAATGATTATAATCATACAATTACCTTGAGATTTCCTTTGGTGGTGAAAGCCCGACCACAGATGTGGCAGGCGAAGGGCTTCTCCCCAGTGTGGGTCCTCTCGTGTATCTGCAGAGCGCTGGAGGAGGAGAAGGTCTTCCCACAAGTGTTGCAGTAGTGCTGCTTGGGTGTCCGGCGTAGAGGGGCAGAGGCTGAGAGCACCGGGGATGTAGAAGCCGAGGTGGTCGCCAGGCCGTGGGGCATGTTGCTTGCCATGTCCTTATGGTGATCCCGGTCCTGGTGGTCCCTGTGGTGTTCCCTGTGGTGTTCCCTGGGATGGTCGATGTGGTGATCCCTGTGGTGGTCCCTGTGGTGGTCCCTGTGGTGGTCCTGATGGTGGTGGAGGCCATGGAGGAAGCCGTTGACCTCTGATTTGATCATGGAGGACAGGGAGTTCACAGAGAGGAGGGAGGAGGTCGGACTGGAGGAGAGGCTGGTGTTAGAGGGTTCGAAGAGCTGCGAGGGCAAGTCCCTCATCTGGTGGGTTAGCATGTGCTGCTTCAGGTTGCCCTTGGTCGAGAAGCCCCGGTTACAGGCCGTGCAAATGAACGGTCTCTCTTTGGTATGGCTTCGGTAGTGGATGTCCAAGGCACTCTGACATGCAAACGTCTTCCCACAAATGTCACAGGCCGTGTTCTTGAACGTGCCGCGCTCACGGAATGGGAAAAGCATGCCCAGTGGGTCTTTAGACGGGTTGCAGGATGTCAGGTCTAGGGCCCCGATGCTAGAAGGGTGATGCTGCATGAGGCTGGCACTGATGTGATCCAGGGACATAGCCCTCTGGTGCCTCTCCTGTCTCTCCTGTCTTTCCTCCAAGCTGGGGGATTTACGTTGATGTTGGGGGTGCCCATTGGTAGGGGATGGGGGCTGCATGGAAGAGGTAGATTCTGACAAGGCTGGACTCCCGGCACTCGGGCTCTCGATGTCCCCACCCAGGGATGAGGAGTCGTTAGTGAGGCAGTCCCCTTCCATTGAACCTCTGTTCCCCATGGCCTTCATTCTGCTGGCCTGCAGCTCCTCTACCAGCCTCTGGTGGGGGTTATGGTGGCTGTGATGCTGATTGTCATGGTGGCTGTTAAGCTGATTGTCATGGTGGTTGTTGTGGTGGATTCTATAGTCAATATCATGGTGGGTATTGTGGTAGGTGTTGTGATGGGCATGATGATTTTTCTCCTGCCCGTCCTGGACGACCATCTCGGGGTGAGAGGGGGAATTGCACAGGCTGTCTTGGGAGGCGTCAGCTGACTTAGGGGTCTCTGGGACGCTGCTGTCAGGGCCGTCTTCCATCCCTTCCATTCCCTCCATACCCTCCATATCATCATCAGAGAAGTTGTCCAGATCATCAAAGTTCTCATCGAAGTTCCTCTCATCGAAGGAGCCTGTATCGGAGCCCATGGACTCAGGGTAGCTGTCTGGCAGTGGGGTGTTTGGGATCTGCCCTCCCATGTGCATGCGGATGTGCTGCTGCAGGACCACCGCATTGGTGAACTTCTTCTGGCAGATGGGGCAGGAGTGATGGACTCTGAGTGGAGGCATGGCCCGGTGGACGGTGTAGTGGGTCTTCAGGTTCCCTTTGGTGGTGAAGGCTCTGCCACACACTTTACACTTGAAGGGCCTCTCTCCAGTGTGAGTACGGTAGTGCATTTTCAGAGCGCTCTGACAGCTGAGCACACGGTGGCAGATGACACACTCATTGGGGTCCGTCAACTTCCTGTCGATGTTCTCCACCAGCTGCTGCAGCTTGGAGGTCTCCGACCCCTGGAGCGGGTCCAAGAGGCCCCCGAACGGGAACTTAGCCTTGAACTGCTCAGACATGAGGGGCATGAGAGGGTTGGTCATCATAGGTGGGCTGTTGGAGGTTGTGTATTCTGTGTTGCGCTCAGACTCAGAGCTCACACTCGCCATGAAGCTCGACGAGTGATTGCCCTCTTCAGTTTTCCCGTTTGATGTAGGCAGGGCCGCAGCTTCTTCAGACAACCCGTCGTTGCTTTTCATTGATGGCTCAGCAGCGTCACGACCGGAGTCAGTCTTTGTAGAAATGGAGGGGCTGGTTATGGCTACCGAATGATCCTCTTTTTTAATGAATGGTGGCAGGCTGGGCATGGTTGGTGGGAGCAGCATGCCCACTGACGAGGTCAGAGTGGAGAGAACAGGCTTGCTGTCCAGCCAGCTGGTCACAGGCTTCTCTGGAGGCATTGACATACCATATGGAATGCCGGTGCTCGTTGGAATATTGTCTAAATGCTCGGGGACAGGGTATGGGTTCATCTGAACATGTGGATACTTCTCTTTATGACGCTGGAAGTGGACCTTCAAGTTACCGCGTGTGGAGAAGCGATTGCCACAGATGTTACACTTGTACGGCCTCTCACCTGTGTGAGATCGCAAGTGGATCTGCAAGGCACTGTCACTCCCGAACACCTTGGCACAAAACCTGCACTTATGCTTGAAGAACGCCTCCTCTGAGCTGCTCTTGGGTTCAAATAAAGTTATGTTTGGTGGCTTGCCTTTCCTCTGGGCCAGCGCAGCCAGAGAGTTGAGGTCCTCCACTGTGGTGCCAATACTGGGCAGGGAGCTGGAAAATAGGGGGTTTCCAGACGGGGGCTGAGGTAGATGTGGATTAGTTACAGGGTTCAACAGGCTACCTATCCCAAAGGCTGGCATGGATGACTTAGTGTGTGATGGGTTACTGAGCTGAGAGTGGAGGTTGCTGCTGATCGCATGTATTGGCCTCTTGTCAGATGACAACTGGGCGTTGTTGACTGTGGATGACCCCAGTGAGCTGATGCTCTGAGATGATTCACCGCTGCTGGGGTTGTTGCTCTGAGGTAGCTGCACCCTTTCAGCCAGCTGCTTCAGGCTGCTGATGCTGGCAGACTGGCTGGCCAGGCTCTGTGCTAAGCCCGCGGCTGCAGCCAGCTGCTGAGAGAGATGGGAGCTGAGCGTGGTCAGTGGGTTGGCTGACGGCCCCAACGAGCCTCCTGGTGTGGAGATGCTGGGGGGCACCTGCATTTCAGGGGACTGGGAGGCCAGTAGCAGGATCTGGTGACGGATCTTTTCAATGAGCTGCAGCTGGTGGATCTGTTGCTGCTGCAGGCCCAGGAGTTGCTCCATCAGGGCCGGCACTGCCACCCTGGGGCCCCCGGACCCAGAGGAGCGCTGCATCTCCTGGGAGAACTGGGCCACAGCCACTTTGGTGCTCTGCAGGTTTTCGATGATGACGTTGCTGTTGATCATAGAGATGCTCCCCAGGTCAGTCAGGTTGCCGAGCGGAGGTAGCTGAGGGGCAGAGACAGTCAAGGTGCCCGGTGCTGGTCCGGAGCTGTTCCTGCTGGAGCTGTGGCAATTTCCCTCGCCCGTGTTCATGTTGATGTTACTGCCTCCCTCCATGTGGCTGCTGTCTCCATCATTGTCATGACCAGGATGAGCGTTGATTCCGGAAACGTCGACGTCCATGGATTCTTCTTTGTCGAGAGCGTTATGCTCCAAAAGGTCACTGCACTGCGCTTGATCAGTGTTATTAACCGTGTCATTCATCTGCTCATCAGGATTATGTGGAGGGGAGCCAGGCGAGAAGGTTCCGGAAGGAGAGGTAGGATTCTCATTCACTATCAGAACTAATTGATTCTTAGTGCAATTCTTCTGGTGTTGTTCAAGATCTGATAGTTCAAAGAACTCAGCACAACATCTGCTACAGACATGGGCATCTGACTCCTTGCAGGGGGGGTCTTCCTCCGAGCAGGGCTCTTCTGTGTCCCCTGAAAAACACAGGAGGGGGAAACAGAGGATTAGTGATTAGAAATGTTTTGCAGCTGAAGAAGCAGCTTTATCTATTCAAATTCCTTTGTTGTTAATCTTAAGTTAATCAGTTTTACACTTATCTGCTTGATATGTTCACAAAAAATAACCATCGAAAAAGCAACAATAAACAAAAAAAAAGATTGAAAAAGACCCCTTTTAATGTGGAGGCTCTGAGAAACAGGATAAGAATAGAATGGAAATCAATAACACTTGTTCAAATATTGTCTAAAAGTGATCTTTGAAGATGTACATCTGGTTTCATCAAGCCAACCATCTTTTAAGTAATACTTTTCTATAGACAATCCATCAACATATACAATACTATGAAGTGAGGACATTGGGGCTTAATGACATTTCATAGAGAAGCATTGATTTCCAATATTTCATACTCCTCAATGTCTACTTGTCCACTGAGCGCAAATCAACCATTTGAAGGACTTATTAGACTTTCAATTTGCTGTCAACTTTGCTCATTTTCAACTCGACTACGGGCATCTTGGACAGGTTATCCCTGTCACTAAGCTAATTTGTATCCCGTCAGGCTGCAATCAGAATCTGACAGGCACAATAAACAGAGCCTTTGGATTCCAGATTGTTCTCTCTAGCCACTCGGACACTCAACAAAGACAGTGCAAAATTATATATGCCATTATTGTACTGATATCACTAAGAATAATCAATTTTGTTTTTACAAAAATATCTGTCATGTTTACATAACACATGTTTTTATAAATATGTTATGTATATTTAATAAATTACATAACGTAAAATAAATAAAACACATTATAGTACCTAATATAAAATGAAGAGTAAAAAATAAAGTATAAAACTTTGTATAAAAAACTGTTAATTTGTATTTATGTAAATGTGTAAGTATCACAGTGATATATATATATATATATACCTTCCAGGGAAAAATAAAACAAAAACATAACTACAAATGGGTCAAGAACTATGAGTGGAGCTGCTGTCATGTATGTTAGAATGAACAGCATGCTGCCCAAAACCAAGCAACTGGCCAGACCAGTTTAAGCAACAGGCAATTCAATACCAGCCAATAAGAATACGCAAAATGAATAATTGTCTTTTAAATGTGCATAGAAACTGGTCTTGCTTATGCAATTTCCATTCAACAAACACAGGAGTCAGTGTGAAAAGAACAAAAGGCGAGTCAACACCCCTGTGCCACTGCTGTGCTCCAGACTTTCCTCGTTCTATCTTCTTTTTGTCAAACCCAAATCTCACTGTTTAACATACAAGTTGATTTACAAATTGCAATTCTCTATGAACCCCTTTCATTGTGGGCCCCGGCGATCTACATTTTCATCAAGGGTGGAAAGGGAGGAGGGTTCATTTGAAAATGAAACCCAGAGAGAGAGAGAGAGAGAGAGAGAGAGAGAGAGAGAGAGAGAGAGAGAGAGAGAGAGAGATGAGTGCGGCCCTGCCCCACCGAGACAGGATGGCTTCCCATTGTTCACACAGCATGGGAGCGGCGGGCTCGTCGGCACGGCCTGGCCTGGCCTGGCCTGCTCATCTTGGCCAACTCAAAGCAGATCCTGTTTAATTCAGGGATTATCTCCCTCAACGTTTCTCTGCTCTGGGACATCAGATAACGCAAAGTTGCCATGACAGTAAAACCCAGACTCACACCACTCTAACCATGCAAACGGAGAAGACTCGCTCCAACATTAATGGTAACTTTTTAATATCAACCATGCAGCCCCCCCTGAAAGCGTCAGTAATGAAAAATGTGTTTGATTTACCTCGTGGGAAGGAAGAGTAGCTTTGTTTGGTTTTGGTTGACCATGTGAACAAATGAAAGTAGATTTTATGTAAGAGGAAATACATCAACTTACACAATGTCCTGAATACACTGCTGTAGAAAACACTAATGTAGCTAAACAAAAATGTGAGAAAACTATCCAAAGTCAACAAAAAATGAAAGCGCTTGAACCGCCCTTCAAGAACTTAAAAAAGTTACCTAGAGGTTACAGGAGCAAACTTTTACAAACGTACAAAAGTGAACTATCAAAGCAAAAATGTAAACATCAAGTTCATAGCGGTAATTCTTATTCTCTTACTAGATTAAAGTGCACTGGAGTGTAGTGATGACACACATGTTGAAGCCGCAAGCTACTATTTCCACATATCATTCATAAAAAATCTAAAAAGGATTTAAGATTCCATACATCCAAACGTTTGTTTAAACTGTCCAATGTAATCTGTAGGAAAACACTAAGAACAAGTGACTAGCTCAAGTTTCTTCAGAGACCTGTGGATAACTTATATAGTTAGGCAGTCAGTAATAACTATCTTTCAATGTAACATTCTCTTATTCGTCAAGTGAATGGAAACTGGACATTGTGGATTGTATCACATTGTGGATTCTATCTAAACATTATCATGTTTACCGATCAAAATAACTATATCCAAAACCACAGAGAAAAATAAAACAAAGAGCATCTGCCCAAATGTAACTCTGTTATCAACTTCTCATAACATTCACTGAAACCACAGTATATATATGTCCCTAATAATAACGTACTTGTAACAGGCTAGGATTTGACCAACCAAGGGGTAAATTCACTTTCTATATCTCAAAGTGTGTTACTCTCAACACCCAGCACACCCCACCCCACCCCCTTACTTCGTAAATACTCAGTGATTATAAAGCAAATAGTGGTCCAATTAAAACAATCAAATTATTCCATCTCAAATGTGCTCTTTCACAGGAAGCTATTTCCATACCACCACCTTGACTATTGAAAAGGTAAAACATCTCAGAAGCATGGAGTATTTGAAAGTCTTAAATCTATAATCATGTACTTACATGTAATCATGTTTGTTTACATAAGTAGACATGCACTTAAAAATAGATGATATTGAATATTTTGTTCATCTGATATGTCTATATGAATAAAGAAAATGAATACTATGAAAATAACGCCAACAAATGAGAACAGCCACAATACACAAAACACCCAAATGTCTACAGCAACAGTGCATAAATTAGTCAATGTTTAAAAAATAGCTGAGGATTATCTCTGAATAGAAATAAAGTGTTACTCTGTATAAAAACGGTGTCCTAAAACTGATAACTCTCAACATCATCATCATTCTACAAGGAGTCACCAGAGCACAGGCCTTCAGGGAGGCAGAAGACACACATGCCAAAACAGAGAGCCTCTGATACAAAGGACAGAAGAGAGTAAATAATAAGGGATATAGAAATGTGGATTAGTAGAAAATATGACAGAGTAGCTTTTTGAGAGTTCCTACGTTACTTTGTAGGGACGCTGGCTTCAAGCCTCTTGACACTTGTGAATTCAGTAGGATGTCTGATGCCTGATGTCTGATGCCTGCCTGAGCTAACCCACCTCCTCTCCAGCCCTCACACTGCTGGCCTCACTGGAAACATCCCAGTGAACACTAGATGGGGTTCCACTATAGCTGCCGTTTCCCGGATGGACAAGCCCCAGCCTTAGCAGCTCTGCCCTGGTGACATGATTAAAGCTTAAAGGGGAGGAGAAGGGAGAAAAGCAAGCAAGTCCTTCAGCCGGGATACATCTCAGCCTTCCACTTTATAAACATTGGCAAAATGACAAGTAACTGAATCCCTGTTGTTTGTGGGGTACAACAGTGCGAAGGGCCAGGGACCGCCCTGCCGATCTCCCTCTGGGGGGGCTACTCTTGCAGGGTGGAAGTGGATGGCGATCACATTGATAAGACCCCCCCATCACAAATATAGGACAGGGTCCCTGCTAGGCCCCTGTGGCTCTGATCAGCGGGGTCAATGACGAGGTACAGGAGAACACACTGCGGCCTGAACTCTCATCAACTTCACACAGGGAGACACAGGGGGACCCTGGCAAAGGTTAAAACAGCTGAACATCCCACTCGAGAACTCTCTCTCTCTCAGAGAGACGAGATGAGAGACAGACAGACAGCCTTGACTTTCAACCTCATACACTAACTACCCAGCGGCAAATGCCCTCAGCGTCTCCTTAAAATGTATTGGGAATGTTAGCCTCCCTCTTTTTATTTTGCATACAGAGACTCAAGTATTCCATGTCCCTAACCCATAATTACAGGTATTGCATTTTCAGCTTGTTTAATGCATGATGCATTTGGGTTATGTATTGTGAAACTCAGTAGGCAGCAGTCTGCTGACAGAGAATGACTAAAGATACTATTCACTACTTTATTACATTTTAGGGAAAATGCAGCAGCCAAGGAAAAACAAGTATGATACTAGGTATAGACTATGTTTTGCATTGATCCTTAGTTCCAACCAAATCATGCAACCTTAGGTAGCAGCAAATGCTTCTTATGCAAGGTTTTAGTTGGGTGAAACAGAGCTTCATTTCCAGCTAGCATAACATGTTTTTTAAAGGATACTGCAAACAACATAGTTGTACACACACTGAAAGAGCTTAAAACATGGACAATGTCAAGTCAGTCCAAAAATATTGATTTGTTTTTTATGAAAAATAAGTCAAACTAAATTGACTGTCTCGATGAAAATATATTTCCATACAACTCCTCAGAAGGAAAATACATAGACAATATGTATGGAAAAAACAGCCATATAGGGTCAATTAAAGAGCCTCTAGAGTTTTCTTTCTGTAGGCTATGTCATGGCAAACACATAAACAGATATTAATAATAATAATACTAATAATAGTGTAATATGTGCTACTATAGAGCAGTAACTACAAACAAGTCAAATGTCATCTGTATCAGAGACAGGAGCTCATGAGTTCCTTTGAAAATACCAGCGCAATGACAATATAGTCTGCAAAAAGACAGAGCCTAATCTAACTTCCATTTAATCCAATGAACAGAGAAAACGCAACACTTAAATCTACTATATATGTGAGACTTTTAAAATACATCTACAATTCTAGAATATTAGATCGAAACTACCGTCGTTTCACTATGACCATTCAACCATTTTGAAAATAGTTATTTCAGTGAATTGTACGTTTGAGGCAATATATACTTTACAAACCTTAATAATCTGCAAATTGCTTGCTATTTTTAAGGTAGTGAAACTTCAACTTTGCCGTATCAAAATACCTTACAAACACTATAGGGTGAAAGTTATGGCTATGGGTGTTGTTGGCCTATAAAAAATACTTCCATAACCTGGTTTTCACAGCAGGTCTAAACATCTTTAGCAATAGAAAATTAAAGCCCAGCTTGTTATAGGTCTCTTTGGAAAACATAATTTTATCAAATGTATCATCATAAGAGGAAACGTGACTGTTGGGTGAACTTAACAGAGATGGTCAGTTGGTCACTCCGGAGTAGTGGAAACTCGCAAGGGTGACAAAGCGTTCCAAAAGCAACCAATGTAGTTGCATAATAGAATTCATTCAACCACTGTCGCCATCTTTTTGATGGTCTCAACCAGAACTTGACATATTTCTTTACACTAGCTAATTTTCATGACGTGAGGTAATTTGGTGCTGAGCTTTTGTTAAAGTAAATGAACATAAACCTTTTACATATTTTTTTAAATTATAGGTAGAAGTTTCAGGGAGAAGTTAAGTTTTATCGTAATATAACAGGCCTCTGTCCCTCACTATTTCTTTCTCTCTCGTTTTCTCTCAGTGTGTGTGTGTGTGTGTGTGTGAGAGAGAGAGAGTGAGAGAGAGAGACAGACAGACAGACAGACAGACAGACAGACAGACAGAGAGAGAGAGAGAGAGAGCGCGTGAGAGAGAGAAGGGGCTGGGGGCGAAAGAGAGAAAATCGGAAGCAGTATGTCTGTCATCTATGCTAACATTTACGTTTTTTAATATTTTGAAAATTATGGTTTAGGAATATACACCGGCAGGTAGCCTAGGGGTTGAGCGTTGGACTAGTAACCGAAAGGTTGCAAGATCGAATCCCCGAGTTGACAAGGTAAAAATCTGTCATTCTGCCCCTGAACAAGGCTGTTCCTAGGCCGTCATTGAAAATAAGAATTTGTTCTTAACTGACTTGCCTACTTAAATAAAGATTAAACAAATACACAAGGGAAATGTAGGATGTAAATAAAAAGTGTGCATGTGGCTAAGCTTAAAACCATTATAATGTATTAACATTAAATAAGGATATACATAATAATTATAAGGTGGCGACATGTAGCCTGGTGGTTGGGCCAGTAACCGAAAGGTTTCTAGATCGAATCCCGAGCTAACAAGGAAAATAATCTGTCGTTCTGCCCCTGAACAAGGCAGTTAACCCACTGTTCCTAGGCCGTCCTTGTAAATAAGAATTTGTTCTTAACTGACTTGCCTAGTTAAAAACACATTTAAAAAAAGGTAATTTTTGTTTCAGTGTTCTGGTGCATCACATTGAGATTGTGGTTTAAAAGTCATATAATTTGTAAACGAATGTTTACCATCCGCCATTAAGACCACAAGATGTCAACAAACTGAAAATCGATCATTCAAGCAAATGTTTATATTTTCTTATCATTCTATTTTCATCCAGCCAAGGCTTGGCTGAGAAATACCGACTTTGTAGACTAGCCTATGTACAGGACAGTCAGAAACAGTAGAAACTTTACGCGAGTATGCAAATTATTATTTGTTTTCTATATAGGCCTAAACCCAAAATAGAAGGCAATCATTTAAGAAAATACTGGTTATTTCGACGCAGAAGTACTTGTCCGTGCATAGAGTACAGTTGGGCAACGATTGGAGTGAAACTAAGTCGACTACAAAAGCAGAAACTTGAACGAGCCTCTCGCTGCAGCAACTTTGCCTGCAGCAGCAATAGAGGAAATTTGCTTCAAAGTGTGTAAGACAAAAAATCCTGATTAAAAACTCAATCTCAAGTGTTCTAAAAAGTGCATACTAAAAGTGTAGGCTACATAGAAGCCTATGTCGAGGTAAAAGTAGGCTAAGCAGCCTAATAACAACATTTTAACGCATGCACTTTTACACAGTTATATTTTGTAACATAAAGTTTAATGCTAAAGTAATATGAACAACAAAACGCAATAATATTATATTTTCAAGAATAAAAGTATTTGGCTGTGTCTTAGAGCGATCTAGAAAGATCTATAAAGATCTATAAAGATAGTCTATACATATAAAAAATGTGTCTTGTTATGATAAGCTGATTTTGAGACTGCAAATTGCATGGATTCATAAAAAAATTTCTAACTCAGAAAAGGGGGAAGAGTTCCTATCCAAAAAGAAACAATCATAAAAAGAACAAAACATCTGAAAAGCAGCTATTAAAAGATAGTAGCGTGGATAAGAGCGATCCATTGCCCGAACTTACCATTGTGCTTGGATAAGGCCAGATGAGGGTCCGATTGGAAATGTTGCGGCTTTGCTTGTTTCCTCCGCGACATGCTGGCTCACACATCAGCCAAGGAAGAATAAAAAATTACTAAAAAATCTGCTCAAAATTAAAAAAATCGAGTCCATCCACCGCGCATTTGTCCTGTTATGATTATCAATAATGTTTTGCGATTAATCATAAGAGGGTTCTTTGAAAGGCGATTGGCACCTCGCCAGCCCTCTATTCAAATTAAGTCTCTTTAATCAATTAGGTCCTGATTTGCTGGGGACTCTTGTCTCTCTCTCAGCTCCCACCCAATGAGTTGATCCGTGTGGAAGAAAAGGCTGGGTTTTCCAACTCCCTTTAGATACAGTTTAACCCTTCTTAGCAACCAGCTGGTAGCTACGTAAAGCTTATCTTGGCTACTAGTGGAATGTCAGAGTCTTCAGTCCATGCGCGGAACCGTATCTTTCCTATTGACTAAGCAGCGATCAAACCCAGCAGTTAGGTCAATTTGAACTGACGAGACGCTCACGGTGAAACCTCCCAGATCTCACATACAAATACTTTCCACAACTCTGGTCGCTGTTGCTGTGCATATCCTCTTTTCAGATTTGCATTGGGGTCGTTGTAATTCAGATCTTGTATGTTGAAACACCGATACCTAATCGTTGGTTGGTGGTGCCTCAAGGCAGCGAGGAAAACGTTTATCGACTATAGAAGGCTCGTGCGTAATGGCACCGTAGGTGTCTCGGAACTCCAAGATATGTATCGAATATCCAAATCAGATTCATTTGATTATCGCCGAACGGGGTTAGTAACACGTTTTCATCACACATCGCATTCCGCGAACAAACAAACTTTAAGGGCCCATGTAGGACTGTGAGAAATGTTGAGCCCAGCCCACCTATGATGTGATTGGTCACTGGGCTATTCTATCATAAACCGACGGAGGTGCAATCTCTCTCTCCCCTCTCTCTCTCGCTAATTCTCATACGCATGGTTCGCGAGCGAGTGACTGACCAGTAGAGGGGACAGTGAAGAGTGTATGATTCTGTTTCGAAGGCATGAACATGTTTGTGTTGTTTATATATGTTTACTATACATAGGCTCCTTCAGCACATCATGCATACATTTCACGAACTTGCGCGTCATTGAAACATTGAGTTGTTTTCATTTCATACGTTGATTGGATTGTTTAGCGGAACTCGCTACAATCAGCGTCGTGTCCAAATTGTAGCCTACAGTAGCCCAGCATGTCACGGGAAGCCTATGTATGTGTGTTTTGTTGCTGTACGTCAAGTTTATAATTTCATCAGTTCTGTAACAAAAAATGAGAACCTTATTGCGCAGTTGTAATGCAAGACAAAAGCAGTTGCTATTCAATAAGTGGATTTAAAGAGAATTATAATAGTAGAATAGTAGAAATTTAAAACTTTAGAGGATACACTGAATAGACGTTGATATTTGCTCCAAACACAACGATAATTGTATACTTTTTCAACATAGAGAACTACTGGCATATACAACGGGGAGGAGAATAGGGCCAGACAAGATCTTTATTGATAAAGCATTATAATACAATATAGGTCACATAATAAGTGTTGAAAAATATAATTTAATTTTAACACATTGTTTTGAATATGTGAAGCCAATAGCTAAGTCCATTTTATAACCTACTGTATGTACGTTTGTAATTTTATAATAATAATAATAATAATACAAATCATAATATACAAATTCTAAGAATCATAGTTCTAAAATGATACACTATTCGTGATCATCCCTGGGAATGTTTGAAGAGAGCAGGAGTTCCCATAGGAGCTGCTCTGTGTCTAGTAGATTTATTGTGTGGAAAAGATAAACGAAGCTATCAGTCGGGCTGATTTTGAGAAATGAAGATAATAATGTTACTATAGGTGATGTCTTGGATGCCATTATTTTTCACTGAATATTTAAAGAGCTGCTGCAGGCTAGATGGATCTAGTCCGCTCTTGTTTCAGCTATCTTTTAGGACGCGTCCTATTTACTTATTAATGGCCGAGGAAGGGACAGGGAAAAAATATTGGTGATAGCTACGTTTGTTTGGCAGACACTGATATGTCAATACAGAATATCAAGTAATACATATTTTTCACATTTTTATAAAATTGAAATATTGTTTTCTATATTGTCGTATTGGAAGTGCCATTTTCAGTATAGTCTATAGAATAAAGTTTTATGTTCACAATCCCTCAATATTCAAAAGGTAGAAATAAGACAACAAGGAATGAAATAACCCAACAAAAATAAAGCCTATTCATACAGAGATGATAAGGAAACTGGAATACAATTGCATACCTGTATGTCATACAGGGTAATAATAGGCCTACTTGATGCCCATGGGAAAGAAACTTTGCTGAAAATGATATCGACGGTTAAACTAAGAGGGACAAGAAAATAGGTCTGCAATATTGTAATGTCCTGGGCTGAAAAATCAATGGGCAGTTAATTGATGTGAGTGTTGGTGTGAGATTGTAAACAGGGTGATTTGCAGCCCAGCCGAGCGAGAGACATTTTAAATGAGATTCACCCCAGACGGTCGGACTATACTGTGTTAACAATCACGGGGTGAATGACACAAACAGCAAGAATTTTGGGGGACTCAATTGAAATAAGTGGAGGAATGAAAGCGAGGGATGGGGGTATGGGTTAAATAAAAGCAGTCCGAAACTCACTCCCACCCACATTGAGAAGGGCAATTAATTGGCAGCACTGGAAACAAATGTATAGGGGGACATCTCTCGCTTATAAGGAAAATATGACAAAGTTATTAACATTTATATCATATTCATAAAGCGGGTACTACTAGAGTAAGACATAGACTATGCATTAAGATTGAGTCAATAAAAATAATATGTTTGTTGTTTCACTCAAGAAAAAAGTATTTATTCTTTTGAGTTTGGGAGAATATTTTTGCAATGCATGTAAAGTGACTGACGCTGTATTTTGCGCACACATACTCAGTGCGCGCTCACTCTCTCTGTCATGCGCAATCGATAAGCAGCATATAAGAGTGGGAGATGCGTGGGACCATCATTTACTATTATCACTGACATCCGATAATTGATCATTGCTCAGAAAACACAGAGCGCTTGACCGCATAATTGAATAGCATAAGCAAAATGGGCATTTCCACCGCACCCCGAGACCTGTGTTGTTGGTGGATCCCATAGATCAGTCTCTTGCGAATATCACCCCCCCCCCCCGCGCTCTCTGTAATAGAGGGCTTTTGTGTAACACCGCATTCAGCGCATTCAACATGTAGTATTCACACACAGTTCTGTCGGTTTCTAAACACGATGCCCAAAGAATTACAACTAGTTGGATCACACTTTGAACTAGGTCAGATGCATTAGTGGGCTGGAGGCTAAGACAGAATAATAGAAGCTCTAAACAGCTCGAAATGATTTAATTCACGTAAAGAAACTAGACAAGTTGTTTCACGGATACATTTATGAGGGGTTTCAATCTGTAAAAAACGGATAACGGCCTGTCGTCTTCCTGGTATAGGCTACCGCCCATTACACTCCTCAAGGCATTTACTTACCCAGTAGACCTACGTTGCATCGGCCTAATTTACATGCGAACAGTTGAAGAACACCGGACCATTTTAAGATCCGGTATTTATTCGGAGGTACTTGTGCGCCTCATGAGGATAAAGAGGCTTTCAATAGGAGATAAACGAGCAAATAATACATCATCAACTGACATGGGACAAGACAATACCCCGCTGAATGTATGAATATTACTTTAGAAGAATGTTTACATTTCAGTTGAGTTTCTGTGCTTTACATGACATGCATGCCATGGTAGGCCTACTTCTAAACACGATATAATCAATTAGTCAGTGTTTTAATTTCAAACGCAAGCATTTCACAATAATCATGATCAAGAGAAATACTGGACAAGCAGAGGATGGCCTCATTCATGACACTGCCGTCCTTAATGCGGATTAAAGTCTTGATTAAAGGAATTTCATGCAGAGACCAGCCTGCTACACAAAGCCATAGTCATTTATTTTCCATGTGCTAAATTGCTAGAATAAAAAGTTGGCCTATGTTACTTCTAAAGGTTTAGAGTATTATACAATTATAACTAAGCTATTCAATACAAAACCCCAAGAGAACATAACTGTGGATATTGCATATTATATTGTGTCCTTAGTTGTTCAAATTATTTCAATACATATTTTGACCAAATAATATTATGCCAACATTTATTCATAAGTAAGTTTACACCCTGTCAATCATCTTGATTTTTGTGATGTATCAAGTTTCCATCAGCAATAACAGCAAGAGAACTGACAACCCACTTAAAAATAAAAATACAATCATATTTTCTGTCAAACTCTCCCGTGTTTAAAACTCTATATAAGACAACACAATGTGCAATTTGGCAGGGATCTCTTTGAAAAATGGTCTGCATTAAAATTCAGTACCTGCCTCATGCAGCAGAGAATTATGTCCATTAATTAAGAGATCAGACCTCTTCTATTGTCCTCTAGCAGCCCTGCTACACTTGTCCCACAGATTGTGTCTCCCCATTGTTGCCCTCCACAACTTCCTGGGGCATTACTCCATATCAATAGGAACTTGTTTGTATTTACATGATCTTAGTTGGAGTTACAGCCTCTCCTTTCAGGTCTGGCTTGTTTGAGAAAAAACAAGCGAACATTCACAAGTGTCACAGTGGTGCCAGAGGTCATCACTCTCCAGCACTCTGTTTCTCCATTTTGTGTGTGTGTGTGTTGTCAGGTTAGCTGTTGTCCAGGTACTAGTGCTGAGAGCTGTGGGTAGATTAATAAGTATCTGACCTAAAGGCTTACTACCAATCAGAAGGAGTGAGGTGTGAGAGCAGAGAGCCAACAGGTGATCTTGTATTTACGGCCATGAGACACTTAGCTAGAGTATACATACAGGCTTCAGGATGTTAGTGGGGGAGTGAGAGCTCCTTTCAGCTCCAAAAAAACAGGACACAGTGGGTTGGGGTTTGTAAAATTGTTCATACATGCTCAAATCCCAGGTCGGGTTTAATAACACATATTTGTATAAGGCTATTTGAATGGAATTATTTGCCTTTTTACGACCCTGGAAGAAAAAAAATCTAAATTACACTTCAAATGATCCCTACAACACCACATACACTCGCAAACATTAAACATGGCATTTCTTCAGATGAACCAACCAAACAGGCTGTGTAACTTACTACCCCACAAAAGGCCATGCACGCAGGTAACAAAACGGAGGGAGAGCGAGCGAGTCAGTGAACACCACGAAAACCATACGTCCTCGCAATAAATTACCCTGAAAAGTTCAAACATATCAAGTGGTTTATTTGTAGCAGTCCTGGTCACAAGATGTTTATCAGCCACCGTCAGACAGCCATGCTGGTTGGCCAGCGCTTTAACTCTGTCTCAGACAGACCCTTATTGCTATTGATAGTTAGCATCAGTGTCCCAGCTGAGAAATGGAGATGCTGCAGGCAAACGGGGGCTATTGATCTCACGCTTGTCCCTGACTTGCCTGGAGCCAAAGGAGAGGGATGGGAGGGGAGGTCGGGTGTACCAGACACCCCCCCCCCCCCCCCCCCCCGCCTGGAACTCCTGGGGAAGTAGCGCTGGTGTAGTGGTACACCCGGGGACCACCGTATATCTGTGACAGATAGCTGCCTTCAGTATATTTACTCTAGACACCTTGAGGAGTTATGAGGTTTGAGGGTCCTATGAGGTATGAGGCTTTAAGTACATCACAAAATAGCAACAAAGACAACTGCAAATCTCCCATTACATAATTTTGCCCTGTATTCAATTGTGTTCTTATTCTAGTTCAAATGGTGTCATCTTATAGCTGCACTGTAATTTGTTGGCTATTGTAATAACGTTTAACAGTATTAATGTATTACAGTATTTCAGGTTCAGAGTGTTTCTCGTGGTTGGCATAATGATCCCAATTTACTTGGGTGGCAGTTGCCATGCTATCTCCATGCTGGGCCAAAGTGGCGTGAGATATATCAGATGAGTATTTCAAGATGTTCTCTATATCATTCATGTTTCCCCCTCTGCTCCTATAAAGAAAATAATGCCTTATTTTGAACGCCTTTCCATTTTTTAATTGTTCTTTAAAACAAGCACAAACACACATTATACTGAACTGAGGTTATGGTGGTTGAAATGTGTCACTGTCTGGAAAAGTAAAGTCAGGTTTAGTAGAGGTCCTTCTTTGTAAAGCTGTCTGTTATTTTATTTCATAGGGACCACACCGTAAAGCCCTGAGTGTAGACTACACTAAGAAAATGTCTGCAGAGCAATAACAACTAGCAGACAAGGTTGGGGTCAATTCCATTTCAATTCAGCCAATTCAGGAAGTAAAGAAAAATTACAATTGAAATGGAACTGACCCCAACCCTGCTGGCAGATCATCTCTGACAAACGCATTCAGAAAAATGTGTTATGGTTAGAATTGAGCATTTCATTCCTCATCGTGTCTACAGTATTACTGTATTTGGCACTGTGAGAGAAGGAGACGATGGCCAGGGGTTAATGTGTCCTACTCATTTAGCCCACTAGCTGAAGCACAGTCGGATGTGGGACTTCAGAGAGCTCCCTCTCTTTCCCAATGACTACCACACTCACTACCTAGAGGGATGTGTAAGTTTATTCAGTGACGCTACAGCAGTGCCATCTCTCTCTCACCCACTCTCTCTCTCCATCTCTCTTTCTCACTCTCTTTCGCTCTCTCCCAGTGTCTCTCTCTCTCTCCCCCTTCTTTTTCTGCCTCTCTCGTTCTCTCTCTCCTCAGCCCTACTCAGGCAGTGTTTCAGACAGAGCAGAGCTGCAGTCTGCAGACTCTTTCTCTCTCTCTCTCTCTCTCTCTCTCTCTCTCTCTCTCTCTCTCTCTCTCTCTCTCTCTCTCTCATTGAACAGAACAACACTGCCCTCTAATCTGAGTCACCTCCTAGCTTTTTGGCCTGGTTGTCTTGTCTGTCTGTGTTGCTTTCGATTCCCCTCAGTGTCTGGCAAAGAGCATAGCGTGGATCTCCTTACCTTTTCATGACCAGGGTGATTCACCCTCCCCTTTTATGATGTCATAACTAGCTCCGTTAATTCTGTCTCACTCTAATGTCTGAAAACCGAAAACTTTCTCTTACAACAACAACGACATACGCACATGCACACAAGTACACTCACACAGGTCTCTTTTCAAAGAAGTTTGCTTTTTTTTATGACTTCCTCTCCCATTCAGTTTCCCTCCCCTCTCTCCCAGAGTGCCCTGGGTTCTGCTGTGAAAGAGCCTGGGCTATTATCCCACTAAAACTCAAAACCCAGCTTTGTTTTGTCCAGATAACTCTGCTTTTCTCTGCTCTACTCTCTCGTTAATATTCACAGAAAGAGCCCTGGCTTTCACAAGACGGCTGCTCTCACAGTTTAGTTTCCCCCCAGCCAGCCCAGTAACAGCCCTGTGAGTGTAAACATGCTGGAGGGAGGGACATCTCCTGACAAACATCTCCCAGGACGTGCCAGCCTGGCACCCCCTCGGATCCCCCTGGCCCCGTCATTCACAGCCTCCAGCCTGACACTGGAGCTAAAAAGGAACGTGAGAGTACCTACTAGACATCACTGCCAGAGGGTAGTGGGCACACACACACGCACACACACACACACATGCACGCACGCACGCACGCACGCATGCACGCACGCACACACACACACACACACACACACACACACATACACACACACACACACACACACACACACCTCCATCTCCTGACTAGTGACACGCTCAAGTCTGCTTTCTGCAGCGGAAAATTGGGGGTGGTTGCAGCCTACATTGAGATTAATTATGAAATAAGTATTACATTTATGCTAACTATCATAAGCAAATTCATATTTCATAGAATCATTTAAGAATGATAAATAATGAATAGTACCATTTCAAATGATCATTTAACTAAGCATAGCTACCACGGAAAACAATATAACACTACTATTGTATTTAATTAGATTTTATAATGTAGCCTTTATTCAACCAGGTGGCTCAGCTGAGAACCACTTCTGAATATCAAGGTACTATCTTAACCTTGCAGCCTTACACTCCTCCAACCCCACCATGGTAAAAAACACACACCATGTATTAAGTACAGGCCCTATATTTAAGAGCCAAGCGCATCACTCCACTCCAAACATTGATAACACAGCAGGCCATGTGGCAGTCAGACCCCTGGTGATGTTAACAGCACACTGCTATTATCGCAGGTGTGATGGCTAGCTCCACACTGTCTCCCTCACCAGCCACCATCCAGCCCACAGTCACATTTACATCTTAATTACCTGCACAATCAATGGGGCTGCACTTTGGCTTCATTTGTGACATTCATGAAACCTCATTTAAGGTGTAAGAATAGCCTCCATAAGTATCGGTGGCGAAAGAAAAGCACCATTCTTCAACATTGTGTAAAAGGTAGTAAAAGGATCAAAGCAGTGAATTCTTATAGGTGTAGATAACACATGGCACTGAACAACAGTCATAGTGAGGTTAGGTATTTATGATGATAGCTGGGAGTAGCAGCCTCCTCCCCAAAATTACAAAGCAAATTGTTGGAACATGTGCAATGTATGACAGAAAACAGATGGCTCATTGGGGGTGATCCGGATGATTTAAATGGCAAATGACTGAACAACAAACTCACATTAAGACTGTATTGATCAGTTCACTGTTTCATTTGTGATCGATAAGACAATAGGTAGGGGCAGAATCCAATACAGGCAGGGCCAGGGAACAGACTGGACTGGAAGTGTATCGAACCCTCTGTACTGAGGTATGGAGGAGAGAATAGCTCGGGACTAAATAACAGGAGAAGTAGTAGAGGACCGTTTCTATATGGCAGACGGTCTGAAATAAATATCTTGAAAGCTTATCCAACCTTATCCAAAACCTTCACCTATTTGTAGGAGAGGAGGGAAAAGAGATGATGCCAGAATCCATTAAAGTGTATTGAGATCCACCCATTGAATCTACAGACGGCTGTTTTACACAGAGTTTTACACTCCTGAGTCTGACATTCAGCCCAGTGCTAATAAAGGCCACAGTGCAGACTGAGCCACTGGAACCAAACAGCTCTACTTCTGCTGTAAACCAAGTGAACATGACTATCCCCTGTGTCATCACTATCCCCCTACAGGGTGATTGATGTGAAATACGCACATTTCATTTTCATCCGCACAGTGAGACATGCTGCTCTTCTGACAGAGATGAACGGAGGACTGCATGATGAATTATAGCACTTTGATGTATCACGACAGGCCGATCTGAAAAATACAAATGAACAATTAGCAAATGTGCTCTTAATTAGCAGTTTCCAGACATTACAAAGAGCTTATATAATAATGTACATGAACATGTCTCATCTCTAATCTTTAGGTAGTTACATGAATATTACTGTGACTTAATTAGGGTTAATTGTATAATTTCCTTCCAGTTATCACTGATCATGGACGTTAAGTACAAAAGGAAAAGCTACACGTATCTTAATTAATTCTTAATGAATTAATCACCAAGCGTACCAAATAGAGGCTGCATCACTTGGTGAAAACAAAATCTGGTCTCAATTGGTTGATCTATTCAAAATAGACTGAAATAGAAGGAGATACAGAAGGAGTACAGAAAACAGTTTGGGACCAGGGTTTGTTCTGGTCTGGTTGGCTGAGTTCAGGCCTTGTTAGGGTGTATTAGGTTGGGACCAGGGTTTGTTAGGGTGTACTAGGTTGGGACCAGGGTTGTTAGGGTGTACTAGGTTGGGACCAGGGTTTGTTAGGGTGTACTAGGTTGGGACCAGGGTTTGTTAGGATGTACTAGGTTGGGACCAGGGTTTGTTAGGGTGTACTAGGTTGGGACCAGGGTTTGTTAGGGTGTATTAGGTTGGGACCAGGGTTTGTTAGGGTGTACTAGGTTGGGACCAGGGTTTGTTAGGGTGTACTAGGTTGGGACCAGGGTTGTTAGGGTGTACTAGGTTGGGACCAGGGTTTGTTATGGTGTACTAGGTTGGGACCAGGGTTTGTTAGGGTGTACTAGGTTGGGACCAGGGTTTGTTAGGGTGTACTAGGTTGGGACCAGGGTTGTTAGGGTGTACTAGGTTGGGACCAGGGTTTGTTATGGTGTACTAGGTTGGGACCAGGGTTTGTTAGGGTGTACTAGGTTGGGACCAGGGTTTGTTAGGGTGTACTAGGTTGGGACCAGGGTTTGTTAGGGTGTACTAGGTTGGGACCAGGGTTTGTTAGGGTGTACTAGGTTGGGACCAGGGTTTGTTAGGGTGTACTAGGTTGGGACCAGGGTTTGTTAGGGTGTACTAGGTTGGGACCAGGGTTTGTTAGGGTGTACTAGGTTGGGACCAGGGTTTGTTAGGGTGTACTAGGTTGGGACCAGGGTTTGTTGGGGTGTACTAGGTTGGGACCAGGGTTTGTTGGGGTGTATTAGGTTGGGACCAGGGTTTGTTAGGGTGTACTAGGTTGGGACCAGGGTTTGTTGGGGTGTACTAGGTTGGGACCAGGGTTTGTTGGGGTGTACTAGGTTGGGACCAGGGTTTGTTAGGGTGTACTTGGTTGGGACCAGGGTTTGTTAGGGTGTACTAGGTTGGGACCAGGGTTTGTTGGGGTGTATTAGGTTGGGACCAGGGTTTGTTAGGGTGTACTAGGTTGGGACCAGGGTTTGTTAGGGTGTACTAGGTTGGGACCAGGGTTTGTTAGGGTGTACTAGGTTGGGACCAGGGTTTGTTAGGGTGTATTAAGTTGGAGACTAGGAGCTTGTTACACTTCATACTCCCACACCTCAACACTGGTGTTACTCACACCCTGTCTGTCTCAGAATTCAATTTCACAAAATACAATTGCCATCAGAAAAATTCAATTTGTCCAACCCTATTCCCCAAATAATAAGTTGATTCGAGTAGACTCTCTAAAAATATCAATGGTAGGCCTAAACTTATGTAAACAATGCATTTTTCTGTTTAGGACAAGGTATAAATCGACGGAAGAACAATGAATTAGCAAATTAAGGAAGGCATCCTAATGCCTTACATAATGCAGGTACAGAAATAGCGTTTGGATTATACCAACATAACAGACAGGATAATTGGATTGACAGTGAATGGTTTATAACTTCACATGAAGTAAACCCATTTTTTTATTTAACAACCTCTCATGGTGAAATGTGTCTACATACAGTAATGTGCTTAACCGTTATCGTGGGAGCATTCTGTTTATTTGTCAAATTGTATTGAGAAGTTTCATTTTTTAATTGAATGATGAAAGGCGTGAACACAAACACAATATGTGAACATACAGTGGTGAATGAGGTACGTTTCCCCCTACTACTGTAAAGCTCTTTGAGTACCTCAGTTGATAGAATAGTGCTATATAAATCCAATCAATTATTCTGAAATGACATACATGTAGTATAGTAGTACATACTTAACAAGATCAGAGGATCATCTCAGATTTGTCAATTTGGGAAAAATAAAGAAGGATCAAAGTTGACACATGTAAACATCGGGAAAGCACAGTTCTGTATCAAATGAAATCTGTGTGTTAAAGAGAAATCAGGCCCTCAGCCAGAGAGCTGGCAGTAAATATCAGCTGTATAAATGATCATGTGAATACATGGGGCTCATAAGCTCATAAATCAGACTCCTCCTCTGCAAGGTAATGTAGTTCACAGCTGACATGGGGAAGGCACAAATCATAAATACTGTGTGGCATATTAATATTACATCAAAAGTCAAGAGGATTGAGTTATAACATACTCACGCTGAAACTAAGGTCCCTGGACCCAGATCCCGGACTTCCAGCTCTTTGGAGAGAAAGTGTTAAATGGTTTGGCTACTACATTGTATTGCATCATGGTTAACACTTGTCAGTAGATAATGCTATCAGAAGTGCTAGTGTGCGGACATACACTATATATACAAAAGTATGTGGACACCCCTTCAAATTAGTTGATTCGGCTATTTCAGCCACACCCGTTGCTGACAGGTGTATAATCGAGCACACAGCCATGCAATCTCCATAGACAAATATTGGCAGTAAAATGGCCTTACTGAAGAGCTCTGTGACTTTCTAAATGGCATGGTCATAGGATGCCACCTTTCCAAGAAGCCAGTTCGTTAAATTTCTGCCCTGCTAGAGATGCTGTAAGGGCTGTAAGTGCTGATATGGAGAAGTGGAAACGTCTAGGAGCAACAACGGCTCAGCCGCGAAGTGGTTGACAAAAGGTTGACAAAAAAAGATGGAGTGAAAGTGAGAGAAAGAGGGAGAGAAAGGGAAATAAAAGAGAAAGAGCAAAAGACAGTCGGGGTAGAGAGAGAAAGAGCAAAAGACAGTCAGGGGAGAGAGAGAAAGAGCGATACAGAGAGAGACCAAAGAATGTGTTAGGAAACCAGAGACTGTGAATGTGGGGGCTAATGGTAGTGGGGGGTGGTGGAGGCGGAGAGGGGGTAACTGAGGTTGCAAGGCAATTTCATTTTGTTATCAAGTGAAATGACTCTGCAAATATGACAATTAATCATGTCGGAAATCAATCTGAGAGGAGGCGACTGCGAGCCACTGATAATGCATCAATCAATATTTAATGTTTGGGCCTTAATTAATCCACAGACGCCAAGCATTCTTTAAGTGACAAAGAGGAGAGAGGAAAAACGAGCAGAGAGTGCTTTAGCATAGAACAGCTCTTATATCAAACAGGGGACATTGAACTGAGAGGCCTCATCAGTCGATTCCCTTTTTTGTGGTTTATTAGTCTTCCCTACGTAATTTACAGAACCAAGATGAGCATAAGACACGTTGTGTGGCATGGGATCTATCAAAATCATGCATTGTGAGACTGGTGATGAAAAAGATACTGAACTGAATGTGCTAATATACAATAATTAAAAAAGACTTAAATGAAGTAAAATCTTCCTCTGTACATCCTACACTGACATATTCAAATTATTTACTGTGGCATCACAGTAATTTCATTTGAAAAGTTTTAAAACTATCAGCTAATTCTCTATTCTGTACCAAGGCGTGTGAATGTACATTTAGAACAGTCTCCATTTCCAGGTTGTGAGAACACTGAGACCCTCCCTAATGCATCAGCTGCCCCTGCCTCCATACCTGTGCACCGATGACACCTCCGTGTTTGATCCATGTGAGGTGAATGCAAGGCCTCTCTCACAGTCGCACAGAAGATCCAAGCCTGAACGCTGCAACTGCAGAGCCGTAATGGAGGCCATGCTTACCCTGAGCCCTCTGATCACACAGACAACGTCCCACAGGTACTAATTACTACATCCACAATGCAGAGATACAGTAGCACAAAGAAACAACACAGGGGACGGCTGACATTTGGATACCTGCAGTGAGATTCATCTGGATAATTGGGCCACAATCTCCCACAGAGAGAGAGTGTTTAAAGGAGCTGATGGATAAAATGGTCTCTGGCTGAATATAGAAACAGTTGAACTAGGCCAGGTCACCAGAAACATCCCCTCAGTGGAGTTACAGACCAAGTTAGAGAAGCTGTAGAGAAACACAGCAGTAGTACTTCAAGTTACTAAAGACTCCTTAATAAAGAATCACTTAAAGAACTTCTTGAGATGTGGAGACAGTTTGGGTATTATTGACTGAACATATTGATAGCAGCATTTTATCTGTTGTGTTATTGTCCTCAGATTTACAGCTCTTCTTTCATCTTCAAAGAGACATACAACTTTGTTTTACCTTTATTTAACTAGGCAAGTCAGTTAAGAACAAATGCTTATTTTCAATGATGGCCTAGGAACAGTGGGTTAACTGCCTTGTTCAGGGGCAGAACGGCAGATTTTTACATTGTCAGCTCGGGGAGTCGATCTTGCAACCTTATAGTTACTAGTCCAACACTCTAACCACTAGGTTACCTGCTGCCGCCCCCAATACCTCTGGAGCTTGAATTATGCTCACATCAAAAAAAATGCTTGCGTTAAATTGTAAACCTCCTTGAAGACATTTTGTTTGAGCTAAACCCACACTTCATTTTCACATTTCACCACAAACCTGAATACAGGTCAAACACAACTGTCTCAAACAAAGGATTTTTTTAAAAACTCAGTGACATTTTTGTCACCTCAAAAATACAGTAGCTTTCTATTCCTGATGCCTATCTCAGATACTGAGAATGCTCTGAGGCACTAACAGAAATACCTTGGCAAGTTCACTATTAAGCCAGAGGGTAGCCCCAACACATTTCACATTAATATTACATGTACATCCTCAACATTTCAAAAACCAGAGAGAATAACAAACCTAATATTCCACTGAAATGAATGACAGTTCTTATGCCATTTCCTGCTGGTGGTGTGTCTGATTGCAATAACCACCATGGGTGATGTAACGAGACTGTATAGGATACTTCCTCCCTGCTGAACTGTAACATAAAATGTATTCTACATTCACTTGGCTGTGTAAGCACACATACACCCTGACACCTTATGCACATACAATCACATACATTGTACAGAACATACAGTACACATGACATGACATACGACACAGTTCATACACTTGACATAGGGCTACATATGACACCGCATTCTGATAGGGAGCCACATGAGCCATATTTACAGAACGTCACACGTACTAAAAACTAGAAATCCGGAGACAGTCCATGCAGCCATCCCTTTCCTGGTCCCCTGCTACTCTAATGCACAATGGCTCGCTGTACTGGAGGAGCTATGCAGTTGCCAATAGCACATATCCAATTGGTCATGCTCATTAAAAGCGAGAGGGCTAAAACAAGCAGGACTGAAAGTGAGTTGTTGGGCAGACAGAGGAGCCATTTGGTGATTTATTGGGATGTGCTGCTGCGAAACGCAAAGTGAGAAATGAAATAAGCCAAAGTGTGAAGCAGCAACACTGAGCTGCAGACAGACAGAGTTAAGTCGTAAATACCAGAAGGTTAAATAAGACATCGGCCCAAATGGCAGTAAAGTGTCTTAATTCCCCCAGACATATGTGAACATGTGTAACTATATCAACAAATCCCCAAATGCCATGGGCGGACATGTTCCCCGCCATGCAGGCTGTGTCTGGGTGATGTAAGAGTAGCCTCCTGTCAGGACCTATCAGAACAGAATACATGAACATGTCTGGGGAGAAGACAGGCTCGTATGAACTGACTCACTGGAGAGATACTGTACTTCCTACTGAAGTGTACTATAGGATGGACAATGGTGGTGTCTAAAATATGAACAAAGCTAAAAGATTTATTATATAAATATGTAATCATAATTATTCATAACACATTTTGAAACATACTTTGATGAAACAAATAAATACGCTTTTAGGAAACTAAGAAATATACTTTGTGGAAAATAAGAAATACTTTTCTAGGGAAGTTAGAAATACACTTTGAGGAAACTGAGAAATATGATTTGTGGCATCTAACAGCAAATAAAAGACAACGGTTTTACCATGAATTCATAAACACCAAACAAAGAAGTACAGATGCCCTTCTAAACGGACTTCTCAAAGTCTCTTGTGACTCTCCCTTCCCTCCAACCTCCTCCTTGGCCCTAGAGTAGACCACTCTCCCCGACTGCCCCCACCCTCCTCCCAGTCCCGTCTTTAGTGTT
This sequence comes from Salmo trutta, assembly GCF_901001165.1. NCBI lineage: Eukaryota > Metazoa > Chordata > Actinopteri > Salmoniformes > Salmonidae > Salmo > Salmo trutta. The sequence continues at coordinate 27,454,013 of NC_042968.1, forward strand.
TATTAAAGGTGACCTGCATCTTCAGTCAGAGGCTAAGTGGTGGCAGGCTGGAGGCTGGAAATGGGCCTGACACACAGGATTTAATGAATCTCCTGATGTGGCTAATCTCATCCACAAGATGCCTTTAATGCAGCTGTCTGCCACTAGAGCTGGATTCAAATTCTATTTGAGCTTAATTAAGCTTATCTAGTGCAATGGGACCAATGGAATAGTCCCAAAGATGCAAACCCTGACTACTTGGCACTCCAGACAGGCTCAATCAAACATTTTAAGTATTTGAAAGAAAACAAATACTATTTGAACTCAGGCCTGGTGTCGGATGCCTCTAATGCAAGCTCTCAAAGCATCTCTGTCCCCTGATGAGGACCACTGCCACAAGATGCCAAGAGACAATGGGTCCAGAGGGGCACCTGCCATTCCATTTCTGCCTCATTAAAAAAAAAAACAATAGGGGACGAAAAAACCCAGGCAAGGAGGGGATCCATCTCCTATGTCCCCGACCGACGAACGAAGGAAGGCTTTCCAGCTGGATCAAGGCTACGTCTGATGATGTCACCCCTTTTATCATCCCTTTGATTAATTCCTCTGTCGATTTGAGACCCAAATTTGTTGCTGTGGTTTTTAGAATGCATCCAAGCAATATACAAGCTGATTGCATATAAAGTCATAGGCTCGGGTAATGGAAATGGGGTGGAGGGGGTGGGATGGTGGAGGGTGGAGGGGTCTGGGTCAAGGAACTTTAGGAATGTAGTGTTGTTCTGTCCTTTTGTGTAACCATTCTCCTGTGCCAGGGTGGGGGCTTTCTTTCTAATCCACGCTGATTTGGTAAACACTCACGCTAATACCGCGGCTAGGGCCCTAATTCTGTTGTTTTCTCCCTACTAAAGAAAATGTGTATTTCTTGGGAGATGTCTTGAAGCAGATGGATGGATGGAAATTGTGGGGATAGATTTAATCTCACTAAGGCTCATGCTCAGATTGGACCCACAGATTAGGATTGCAGCCAAGTATTTTCAATAATTATTCTCTGGTTGAATTAAACATATCCTCTTAACACGAAAACATACGCTTGCCATGCATGTCTGACTGATGGAACATCTGTAAGGATCACTGCTGTTATTGAGTGGAGAAAATGTATCCACACCATATGCCATAGGCTTTAGTTTTCTCCATTTGCAGTAGAAATGTACAGATTTTCTATATAATTTTGACTAATTCTAAATGTAAATATAATGTACAAATATATACATGAAGTTATTATATTGTACATGCAGCAGAAATCAGATTTTTAATTAAACAATCACATAGACTGAGCATGCTGGCAAGCAACATCCATTTAAACACTGACTATCTTCTATGACACTGGGAACAGCATAACTGCATAACAGCATCATTTGAAACAGCGTCAATTGATTGAATTCACCCAGAGTCCGACCTGTCCCTTTCTCCCCCTTGTCGCCTGAACATTGACCTGGAAACTTATCTCTCTGCTCACCTGCTCCTCTGATTGTTCTGTATCAAATGCATTTTATTTTTCTTCCCTCAGACAATCAAACAATTGGGCTTGTTTGCTAATTGATGGCAAAGTGGCAGGAGCATTCATCTTAGAGATCCATCTATTTGTTGGTATGGAGCCATGGATAAAGACAGCTCATTGAATTAGACACCTCTCCCCTGCCTGGCCCAGGGACCATTGTTCTGTTATCACTCCCAATTTTCATAAATCTCAGGTGTAACCTGCCAGCCAGCCCAGTGTGGCCCACCCCAGATGACACCATGTAAAACAGTTACCTGCTGGCCTCTCCTGCTGATGTTATCTGGGGGATGTTGACAATGAAAGCAGCTGCTCTGTAGACTACCTTGGGCCAGGCCCCCTCTGCATCCTCTTCTGCTACCTCCTTCCACCTGTCCTCTCGTTCCCTGGGGGGTGGAGGTGGTGGGGTGGGGTGGGGGGGGGTTGGTATCACTCGGTCTCCTTTCCCAGATCTTATCAGGCCAGTTGAGGACCTGCTCCCCTCTAATCACTGGCCTTTCTGGAAATGACACAGTGTAATACAGTCATTCAGGCTGTTCCATGTGTATGTGAGTGTGTGTGTGTGTGCATGTTTGACTGCATATGTACCGCTCGTGCTTGTGTGTGTGTGCGCATGTGTGTATGGTTTAATAAAGGGAAAAAAGCCCAGAGCTGCAGCAGTGGAAGCAGGCAAAAAAAATATATGTTTTAGACGTCATTAAGACGGACTCAGCAAAGAGCCTGCTGTGGACTTGATTTAACACGCTAGGCCAGTAAGTCAGTGGTGGGTGTAAATAATGTATTCATTTTTAAAGAGATTTTTTCTCCTTACAAAGATAAAAAAACATCTCCATCTGGTCAAGTGTGAACTGGGACAGAGCTAGATTAAAGAATGTTCTGTTATCTTATGTGTGGCTCCACTGGCTTAATGTCCTCAGAATCAATGCCCTTCCAACAAGTGGTTTATTAAAACAGAATGGCAATGTTTAATTCTGTGTATTACAAACATGTACTGGCACTCATTCCAGACCTGCCAGTGGTGCTATAGACTAAAGGAATTAAAAACAAGACAGAAATCAAAGCACAAGCAGGGAGATTCCTCCAATTACTATATTGTAACGAAACAAATATGATCAATCTAAAAAAGTGTTGGCAATATATCATATACACTGAGCGTAGGAAACATTAAAAACACTGCTATTTCCATGACATAGACTGACCAGATGAATCCAGGTAAAAGCCATGATCCCTTATTTATGTCACCTGTTAAATCAACTTCAATCGGTTTTTATGAAAGGGAGGAGAAAGGTTGAAGGATTTTTAAGCCTTGAGACAATTGAGACATGGATTGTGTTTGCGCAATTCAGATGGTGAATAGGCAAGACAAAATATTGAATTGCCTTTGCATGGGGTATGGTAGTACGTGCCAGGCATACCCGTTTGTGTCAAGAACTGCAACACTCAACAGCTTCCAGTGTCTATCAAGAATGGTTCACCACCTTAAGGACATCCAGCCAACTTGACCCAACTGTGGTGTCAGGCCCTGATCTGTTTCACCTGTCTTTGTGCTTGTCTCCCCCCCCCCCCAGGTGTCGCTCATTTTCCCCATTATCCCCTGTGTATTTATACCTGTGTTCTCTTTTTGTCTGTTGCCAGTTCGTTTTGTTCTTAGAACTTACCAGCGGTTTTCCCCTTGCGCCTGTCTTGTCTAAGTTCCTGTTTTCTAGTTTTTCCCAGCTTTGACCCTTCTGCTTGCCCTGAGCCTGCCTGCCGTCCTGTACCTTTGCCCCACTACTCTGGATTACTGACTTCGGCCTGACCTGACCCTGTGCCTGCCTGCCATCCTGTACCTTTGCCCTTGCTGTTGTAATAAACTTTGTTACTTCGACACAGTCTGCATCTGGGTCTTACCTTAAATGTGATAGTACAAACTGGCCATGACTGACCCAGCACACTCGAACAATATACGCAACGCCCTCGTTTCCCAAGAAGCCATCATTGGAAGGCATGAGGAGTTGCTTCGTGGTCTGACGGAAGGGTTCCAGGCCGTGGCTGAATGTCACGACCAAACATTGGACACATTGCGGGAGCAATTCCGTGGGTTGTCTACTAGGCAGCCTACCCCAAAAGGTAACCTCCCAGCCCCTCAGTAACCTGGTAGCAGCGCCATCACCCCGGGTTTCCCGGGAACACGGCTTACCTCCCCCGGAGCACTTCGATGGAGTGTCGGGCACCTGACATGCGTTTCTCGTTCGGTGTTCCCTCGTCATGGAGCTGCTGCCTTCCTCCTTCCCTCAGACCACTCTAAGATAGCGTACCTCATCACGCTGATGTCCGGGATGGCCCTCGCCTGAGCCACGGCCATTTGGGAACAACAGTCGGCCGTATGCTTCTGGCTGGAGGGATTCGTGGCGGAGGTGAAAAATGTTTGAGGCTCCGTTGTCTGGGAGAGAAGCTGCCCGGAAGTTACTCCAGCTTGGGCAGGACTCCCTCAATGTGGCAGACTATGCAGTGGATTTCCGCACACTAGCAGCGGAGGGTGCCTGGAACCCGGAAGCGCTGTTCTACACGTTCCTGCATGGATTATTGGAGGAAGTAAACGATAAGCTTGGAGCCTTGGAACTACCGATGGATCTCGACTCACTCATCGCTTTAACCATCCGGATCGATGGTCGGCTATGGGAACGTAGGAGGGAGAAGAGATCTGAATGCGGTCCCAATCGCTCACTCAAGGATCCCACTTTGCATCTGATGAACTGCGGAAGTCCCCGGCGTCTATGTCCCTGAGAGGATCTGAGCTTACCCGAGTTCCTCCAAGGACCTCCGAAGACTACCGATTCACCTCTACCCGAGCCAATGCAGCTTGGCAGTGCTAAGCTGTCTCCAGCCGAACGCGTGTGCAGACTTGACACCCAGAGTTGTCTGTATTGCGGTACTGCCAGTCATTGTGTGTCTACCTGTTCCTTCAAGAGACCTAGTTCGTTTGTTGGAGTGAGTACTCTGGTGGATCTTAAAGATAATTTTTCTTCTCCACTTACTCGCCCCGCCTCTCCATGCTATCGTGCTGGTGGGCGACCTGTCCAAGTCTCTCCAAGTACTCAGGGGCCGATGTGAGTCTTATGGCCGTTACCCTGGCGTCCGAGCTGGGCATCCCCACTCAACCCCTCTCCTTCACATGGATGTTAGAGAGCTGGACAGGTGATCTATAGGCTGGGTCACCCACCATACCACCCCCATCAATCTACTAGTGTCAGAGAACCACAGCGAGACGATCCAATTCCTGCTAGTTGATTCTCTGCAGGTTCCTGTGGTATTGGGATTCTCTTGGCTCCAGCGACACAATCCCTCGATTGACTGGGCTACTGGTGCCATCGTGGGCTGGAGCCCATCCTGCCTCACTCATTACCTGAAGTCAGCTTTGCCTACCCCGGGATGTCTTTCTGGGAGCTTGGAAATTGCCCCAGACCTCTCCGCCAGCCCAGCAGAGTACCAGGACCTTCCGCAGCACCGACCAGTATCCAAGAAGGTCAAGCCAGATGCGCTGGCACGCCGATATAGCCCCGGGGCTACACCCCTGGAAGCCGAGACCTTTCTCCCCCGCTCCAAGATCATTAGCCCCTCTGCTGTTCGTCCTCTGTTGCCCCGTACCCTCCATATACTTCCTACCTTTCCTGTGTCTAAAACCATGTCTTACAGCCCTTTGTCTCCTGTTTCCAGGCCCACTGGTGTACATGGCGAGGCGTCTCCTGAAGGTTCGACCTCTGGGCAGGGGATTCCAGTACCTGGTTGAATGGGAGGGTTATGGCCCAGAGGAGAGGTGCTGGGTCTCCAAATTCCACCGGTGGCACCCCGCTCAACCAGGTAGGACGCAAGGTGGCGGGGGGTACTGTCACGCCCTGATCTGTTTCACCTGTCTTTGTGCTGGTCTCCACCACCCTCCAGGTGTCGCCCATCTTCCCCAGTATCCCCTGTGTATTTATACCTGTGATCTCTGTTTGTCTGTTGCCAGTTTGTTTTGTTCGTAGAACCTACCAGCGTTTTCCCATTGCTCCAGTCTTGTCTAAGTTCCTGTTTTCTAGTTTTTCCCAGCTTTGACCCTTCTGCCTGCCCTGAGCCTGCCTGCCCTGAGCCTGCCTGCCGTCCTGTACCTTTGCCCCACTACTCTGGATTCCTGACTTCTGCTTGCCCTGAGCCTGCCTGCTGTCCTGTACCTTTGCTCCACTACTCTGGATTACCGACCTCTGCCTGACCTGACCCTGTGCCTGCCTGCCATCCTGTACCTTTGCCATTGTTGTTGTAATAAACATTGTTACTTCGACACAGTCTGCATCTGGGTCTTACCTTAAACGTGATAGTGGGAAGCATTGGAGTCAACATGGGCCAGTATTGTAGAATCAATTCATTATTAGGAATGTGTTCTTAATGTTTTGTACACTCAGTGTATATCCTAATACATACAGTATTTTTTTCTAAGGAATAAAGGATTTCACTTAGATGAAAATAAATAACTGTATCAAGTTAAAACCATTGTTAAAGGCTATGCAATACTATGAATTCTGCATTCTGATACGTTTTGCTGTATGGCCAATATTCAAACGTGTGTAGAACAGTGAAGTTTGGTCTTACAGACAAAATAGATGTGGACTAACCTGAAGAGCTAAAGCTAACCCAAACAGTGGGTTAAACCACCTCAGAATTATAACTCACACCAGTAAAACCATTAACCAAAACACGACAGCCCCTCCCACACCATACCTGTTAGCCAACCAGCCCTGCCCAAATAACTCATCACCACTTCAGCCACCATCACTGCATGTAGCTTTGTCTTTTACTGCCAATGAACTGCACCAACACAGACACCAAACCAAATAGAGAGATGCTGTTTTATTCCAGCTTCTGATCATTAATGTACATAAACATGAGCAGGAGAGGACAGCAGTGTGTCAGCTAGCTAGCTGGATTTCCATTGATTATTTTTGTGTGATTTTCTTGTCAGCACATTCAACTATGTAAAGAAAAAAGTATTTAATAAGATTATTTATTTCATTCAGATCTAGGATGTGTTGTTTAAGTGTTCCCTTTATTTTCTTGAGCAGTGTATAATTCATGAACTCCCCCCTGTCTCCTCTCCCACGCCCTGTCCAGCCTCGGAACAGCCACGGCCAGCCCTATAAAGGACTGTGTTGTGGGGGTATAAACTTGTTTGGTGCCAATATCTCGTCATGCTCAGAATCACAATGGCTTGATCCTGCCTCCATCCATCACGGCAGAGCAGACAGGGCCTACCATTATATTAGCCAAATATTATAACAACTTTGAACCCCTTGCCCATAAATTAGGAGCTAAATCGCCCCGGTGCTGTTACGTGCGGAGAATGTATGAGCATCCGTCGCCTTCAAAGTAATTACACACTAAACGGGAAGCGTGGCTGGACATTCTGCAACCAGGGAAGTGGCGGAGAAGAGGAGGAGTGGGGGTGAGAAGGGAGGGAAGGTGAAAGAGGAAAAGAGCAAAGGATTTGCGATCGGCGTTATGAGCTTGTTACAGTTTCAGTTTTTTGTGCAGTACATTATTCATTCATCAGGTCAGGCCAACCTGAGTATGGAGCCATTACCCAGCCTAGAGAGACCTAACATCTGCTGTTAAGTGCAAGCAGGCGATACTGTGACATGTTTGCAATCTTGTCCTCTTCAGATGTTTGGCCTACAGTGATACACTTCAAACACTTGGCTAGCGCTACTTTCTTTCACCCGCTCCAACACTCACTCTCTCTTTCCCTTCTCGCTCTCGTTCTCTCTCTCTCAGTTGAGCTGTGGTACTGATACCCTCTTCTCCTTGACTTCTTCATTATTTTCTCTGGTATCTGCTGCCTGTCTTATCTCTCTTTATCTCCCTCTCTCTCTCTCACTCTCCCTCTCCCTCTCTCTTTCGCTCTCTCTCTCTCTCTTTCTCAGTTTCTCATATATATTAGTATCCATCGCTGTGCGTGCTAAACAACGATGAGATTTGACCTCCTTGCATTGGATCATGCAAGGTAGATCTCTAAGCAGGTTAGCATCTCACCCTCTCACAGGTGGAAAGGACACCATGTTTACTCTCTCCCTCTTTGACCTGGACACCGTAGAAGGCATCTGATGTCATTAACAAGTATGGACTGGTAATGTACTCTGTGTTGAGTTGTAGGGTCATTGTCAGTAATTAGATACAGGATAGGTGGGAGATAAGAAGCAGATGTATTTTGGTGGCTGATGCCTCCTTCAGGCAATGTGCATCAGTTACCCCCACCCACCTGACAGGCTAGGCCTCCATGGGTACTGGGACTGGTTGGGGATGGTGGGGGGGGGCATCTGCTGAGCTGCAGGTGTCTCCTCCTCCTTCTCTTGTCACTGTGTTAACTGATGATCTCACCCTACTACATCGCTGTACTGATCATAGCCCCCCTTCGTTCGTAGCCGCCCTCCCTCTCCACTAAACAAGTGACTGTGACACACACGTCCCTGGAGCATAACTAATGACACATAGTGTATGTGTACCTGTAGGCCCAAACTGACTTGAGGACACAGCCATAGCTCATCTCACCAACCAACAGCATGATGTCCCATGCAGCCATGACTTCAGAGTAAAGGCATTGACACTGCATAATAATGATCCTCACTCACCACAGCTTTATTTGTCTTAGGAAGATGAAGACATAATTTTTTTGCAAATACAGCTGGCAGGCAACTTGAAGGGCCATTAGACTAGGTCTTGTAATTGTTGAAAGATAAGAGAGCAGAGGACAGGGAAAACTGCACACAAGACAGAGGCGGGGGAAGCGGGGACTGGGCCCACTCTTCAAAGAGATATCAATTTTGCCATTAGTTCAATTTGAATTGATCTCCCCCCTCTCAAACACTAAGAAACAGATGCCAAGATGCTTTTGTTACAGTGCCCCAAACACAAAGCAGCGGATAAAACAAAAAGAGACAGAGAGAGAGAGAGAGAGAGAGAGAGAGAGAGAGAGAGAGAGAGAGAGCATGGAATTCAGCATCTCTGAGCCCTTTGATTGCTATCTTGGGGCTATACAGAGCAATTACTGGCTGGAACCATTAAAGAGGCTGATTACAGGCAGGCCAGTCTGTGGAGGGAACAGCAGACACAGACAGGACAGGCAGATTCCAGGTACCACTCAGCTAGCACTTCTGTCTGCTGGGCATGTCACTCCCCTAACTCGGCCCTCAGCGCAACACCTGACCAGTGTACGCTCACACTAATGAGGCCACAGACAACCCATCACACCTACAGGCCGAAAGGCACAACTCCTATTACACCTGTACCAGTGGGGCTCAGCTCTGTGGTCAATGGGGCTCTATCTGGTCTGTTCAGTACTAGACACTACAGCAGAGGATACGAGGAGTCAGAGGACAAAGTCTTTTCAATATGACTGACTGTGTTTCCTAAGACCAGCTCATATATCCAGGCTACCGTCCGGTCCCATCTGTCCACAGTCATACATATCACGTTGGTTTTATTTCCTCTTAATAAACATGCTATCATTTCATACAAATCTGCCCAATCTCCTATCGTTCCATCTCCTGAGTGACCTAGTTATGTGATTTAGGATGCATCCCAAATGGCACCCCATTACCTACACAGTGCACTACTTTTGAACAGAGCTCTATGTAGTGCACTATATAGGCAATAGGGTGCCATTTGGAATGCGATAATGGAGTGTATATATAGTGTTGGCCAGGGTCACTGTACTCCGGTGTCTCTGGCTGCTGGTCTCATATAACGCTTTGAGGTGTTCAGTTGGACAACAGCCCCCCCACACACTTTCCCCCCATCACTCTGTCCCCATGTTCCTGCATGTCGCTGGAAGATGAGGGGGTAGGCTGAAGGATAGATGGATGGAGGGAGCAATAGCATGGAGGAAGGGAGGGAGGAGAGGAGGGGTAGATCATTTGTTTCCAGTTTTCTCACAGCTCCAGGCCTGGCGTCTCCCACTTCTGTTGATTTACAGCCTTTCTCGACACAACCACATCTAAGAGAGGAATAATTAGAAGCCTCTAAAACTGGGCAGTTTAAGGCTGTGGTAATGAAATTTGTTGGCCTGCAGTCGGAAGTGTTAAGGGTGGGGATGGGGGTGAGAGGGGTGGAAGGAGGGAGGGAGGAGTGGCTGGGCAGGGGAGGTAGTGCTAGGGGTGTGGATGGAGGGAGGCAGGAAGGAGGGGTGGGGGGTGGCTGGGCAAGAGGAGCAGGGGAGGTAGGTGGACTGCACATACACAACTCCACCCTACTCCACTCCAGCCTATAAGCTGTGATCCAGCTCATTCAGAGAGCTTCACAGAGAACGAGCCTTTACAAGGACATTTATTCCTACCAACTCCTTGTTATGGTGATTAAATATATCCCAAGTCCAAGGCATCAATTACTGGGCAGTGGAGCACCACAATAGGGCCTGGCTGAGGGGGCTGGCGGGCTGCTGTCCTGGCTGCGATGTGAGGAAGAGTTCCAGGCCCAGAACCTGTCCCCAGCTCCAGGAGGGGTGTGGAGCAGTGCCGTGGGGCCTGGCTGAGGGGAGGCCTGGTTGGGTTAGCCCTGGCTGGGGAGCCCTGGCTGGGAGAGCAGGCAGCTGGGGCTGCCTCCCTGGCTCCAGTGAAGGGAGGAGCTCCAGAGGGAAGGCTGCTGACTGATTCAGTCTTTCAGCTCTGAGATCAGCAGCTCTGATGCAAGGCGTTCTAAACAACACAACACATGCAGGCTACCTACAAACAACAGCTACAGCTCTACAGCCTCTTCCTGTTCTGGTGCTGGCGAGGGAACAACAAAATTACAGCAGTAACTATAAGGAGCAGTTTGGAAACTGCGGGATGTTTTTTTGGTTTTCAAACAATGTGCTTTTTATTGCAGGGATTTTTAAACCTATCCTCACCACTGAAATGACTGTCACACTTCTCCATGGAAGATAAGCGAGGAGAAAAACACAACACAAAAAATAACAGTTATTACCACTATCATCCACAAACAACTATAATCTTACCCTATGCCATCGCCCATAGCCCAAAAACCTATTTCCATTTATCTTTGGTTGCTAGTTTTCCTATACAAGAACAATGTCACTACTCTTCTGATCATTAAAGTGAACTCATACATCACATCAGTGAGTTCTCCGCTTTCCACAGGCAGCGCGGTCAACTACATCTGCACATCCTGTCCCTCTGTACATGGTGAGCCACGGTGGGCTCAGCCAGGTGACCTCATCCCCACCACCAGCACCGGCAGCGGCAGGAACCCAGCAGGAATGGCAGCTGTTCAGGCTGCCCTGCTTTGATGGCACCCAGCCTCTTATTTACCGCGCTGGGACCATGCATCATTTGCTCTGAATCGACCAGGCTTTGTCCACCTGTTACCTGACCCCTTCCGCCACTGTGGAGGAAGCACCCCCAATAGGCTGCTTCACAGCTTGGTCTCACGGTGGTGGATTGGACAAGAACACCTAGAGTAAAGGTAATGAAGGAGTGAGTGAGGAGGAGAGACAGAGAGAAAGAGAGATAGAGAGAAGAGGGGCAATAAAGAGAGAGAAAGAGGGGAGAGACAGAGAGAGAGAGGCGGAAGGAAAAGGAGAGCGAGAGAGAGAGAGCGGAGCGGAGGGATAAAGAGTCCTGAGGGGTGTGCTGTGCTGTGGGTGTTTAATATATAGAGGACATGGGAAAACATCAGTGGGGTGATGACCTTGCCTCTCACAGGCTTGGTGGGAGTTCTGGACGAGTCAAGACAAGTTCCTAAAATATGGTTTACACGAGGCAGACATACAGCTATCTTCCCTATTGGATGTTTACTGTCAATTTAGGAACTATGGTACACTTCCTTCATCATAAAAGGTAAATATACAGGAACTGCACAGAGGCAAAAAAAACAAGATTCTCATTCTAAAGCTATAGTGAAAATATATACACTATCGTTCAGAAGTTTGGTGTCACTTAGAAATGTCCTTGTTTTTTAAAGAAAATCACATTTTTTGTCCATTAAAATAACATCAAATTGATCAGAAATAAGGTGTTAATGTTGTGCATGACTATTGTAGCTGGAAACGGCAGATTGTTTATGGAATATCTGTAACGCCCTGGCCATAGAGAGGGGTTTTTGTTCTTTGTTTTGGTTAGGCCAGGGTGTTACATTGGGTGGGCGTTCTATGTTCCTTTTTCTATGTTTTTGTATTTCTTTGTTTTGGGCCGTGTGTGGCTCCCAATCAGGCACAGCTGAAGTTCGTTGTTGCTGATTGGGAGTCACACATAAGTAGCATGTTTTTCCTTTGGGTTTTGTGGGTATTGTTTCTGTTCAGTGTGTTTCCTGACAGGACTGTTTCTGGTTGTTTTTGTTTCATTTTTGTAAAGTGTTCTCTTTTTGGATTAAAATTCTAATGATGGACACATCCTCTGCTGAGCCTTGGTCTACTCTCTCTCCCGACAGCCATTACAATATCTACATAGGTGTACAGAGGTCTGTTATCAGTAACCATCACTCCTGTGTTCTAATGGCACGTTGTGTTAGCTAATCCAAGTTTATCATTTTAAAAGGCTAATTGATCATTAGAAAACCCTTTTGCAATTATGTTAGCACAGCTAAAAAACTGTTGTGCTGATGTACTTGTCCTCTTGCTCAGTTGTGCACCGGGGCCTCCCACTCCTCTTTCTATTCTGGTTTGTGCCAGTTTGCGCTGTTCTGTGAAGGGAGTAGTATACAGCGTTGTATGAGATCTTCAGTTTCTTGGCAATTTCTCGCATGGAACAGCCTTCATTTCTCAGAACAAGAATAGACTGACGAGTTTCAGAAGAAAGTTATTTGTTTCTGGCCATTTTGAGCCTGTAATCGGACTCATAAATGCTGATGCTCCAGATACTCAACAAGTCTAAAGAATCACAGTTTTATTGCTTCTTTAACGAGGACAACAGTTTTCAACTGTGCTAACATAATTGCAAAAGAGTTTTCTAATGATCAAATTTGGATTAGCTAACAGGCAGGATATAACCCCACGCACTTTGCCAAAGCACAGCCCCTCCGCCACTAGAGGGATATCTTCAAACATCAACTTACTATCCTGAGACATAGCCCACAAAGATCTCCCCCATGGCACAAACCCAATCTGAATCTATCAGTACATGATAGACCTTCTGTAGAGACTGGACCCTCTGTCAGTCTACTCCATCCAACTGTGAACACTCCATTGGTTCTTGTGTGGACCCTCTCTCTTTATGCACTGAGTCCTTGCCTGCTCACTTTCTGAACAGGGGAGGGGAGGGTTAAGGGGCGGCCTGTGGAGGGGACTGAAGAATTTTACTAGGATGTAATCCCGTCCAAGTGCCTCTGGCTCTTTCTTCTCTCTTGTTAGTAGCTCCCTTTGTGAGGAGGTGTTGGCTGGAAGGGAGTGGATGTGTAGTGTGCAGAGGCTGGCTCGCTAGCTGTTGCAGTGGGGCCTGGGGGTGCAGAGAGGGGTCCAGGCCTGTGCATTAGCTGGCTGTGACAGTAGGGCCTGGGGGTGCAGTCCGGGATATAGGCAGGGGTGGAGGGCCTGAAGGACTTGGGGGTGCATGCAGGTGTGTAGCAGAGGTACAGAAGGGGGTGCAAGCAGGGGTACAGGCAGGGGCACAGGCATTGGTAGACTTGCAGTGTCAGTAGGGCCTGGGGGTGCAGGCAGGGGTGCAGGACCTGGGACCGCCTGGCTGACCGGAGGGTAAACGTAACCACCACGCCCCTCCATTCAATATCAGTGACATTAACTAACACAACGCTGCTGTGCCGTCATCTGGATCTCATCTGGAACCCCGATGATCTATGACAAATGGTTATGTATCCTGTTCAAATAAACACACTGAATCCACTTTTTTACCCAGCACATCTGTTGAGTTCTCACATGAAACACTGTGTGTTATGTGTGTATCTGTCTATGAATATCTATGTCTATGTTATTTATCCATACCTGTACAGGAACAAATCGCTTTTATTGTACCTTGTTGGCAGGAGACTAGTGTCACTGTGCCTACTGTGCACCCCTCTACCCCCACCCTTCCATCTCTCCTTCTCCAAAGTGAGCCTTGCTAGTTAGGCAGGCAGGGGAGGGAAGGTGGGGGGCACACTGCAGGAATGCGGGCCTGTGTATTGTTTGTAAAAATAAACCATCAGGACAAAGATATTCACAGAATTTATATTAAACAGCTGCGAAAGCAAGCTTCTGAATGTGAACGGGGTGACTGGTGATGCAACGGGACCACACCACCAGTATTACTCTGGCAGTCCTCTAGGAGAGGAGAGGAAGAATTTGGCTAGTTTTAACATTAGCTCCTCCTGCCTTAATGAGAGCAGCCAATCCGAGCACAGCATATTGAAAAACACTCCACGTTTGTTGACTTCATCTTGTAATTTATATTTTATCGTGCATGTCACCATACAATAATTCTACATTTATATGACACATAGGCCTAACGCAAAAACAAAACTTTGCTTATACTTTGTAAGTATCTCTATTATATCGACTATAGCCAAGCTCATCCCAGGGGAAAAGCTATGTCCCTGGGCCCATGGGGTAATAATGTTTCTCGACTCCAGGGTCGTGCTCACTGCACAGTCAGTCAGTCTGTCAGTCAGTCTACTGATCAGTCACTGTTGGAGGGCTCATCCCATCCCATCATGCTGTTTGACTACCTCAGAGCACAGGAAACACCTCATACACACAAACGCAAAGAGACGGACGGACACTCGCTGCCTGACTGTCAAATCAAAAGCAGCAGATGTGGAAAGGGCTATGAAGCCTGCCTGGCCCTGCATGCTCTCTCTGGCCATCTGGCCAAGCCAAATATTGCCTCAGCGCACGGCACCCCCCTGTCTATTTGTCTTTGGCGCTGCTGCAGCATTGTCTGTGATCACACCTAGGTACTCTCCAGTCACTCGAGTCACTGTCCCCTGACCAAGAGACTGACAGCAGACAATTAGCTGAGGTTTATAGAGGTGTCATCAGGGTGATTAGTTCTATTGGTAAACAATGTCCTCTTCCTGCTCATCCTGCTCTGATTGGAGGGTATATGTAAAAGGAGTAGTCCTCAGACCTGGGTTTAAATAATATTTGAAATCTTTCAAATACTATAGCTGTGCTTGATTGATTGAACGCTCAAAGTATTTGAAAGATTTAAAATAGTATTTGAACTCAGGTCTGGTTGGAGTCTCCCTGCTGTACTCAATAAATAGTCTCTCTTTCTCTCTCTTTGTCACGCCAAACAAACACAGTAAACAAGAGGCTGCTAAACAAGAGGCGACCCAATCAAGGTCTGGTGACTGCAGAAAGCCATGATGATCTCCAAGATGTCTTCTGCCAAGAAGAATATTTAGTAGTGTTGGATAGTAATTATAAGCAAGAAAGTGTTCTTTGAAAAGGAATATTGATACTTGTTGCAAATCATCAAGGAGACATACAGCACCCTGAGAGTCGCCAGAGGAATTTTAGTATATTAGCACGTCAGCATGCAGTACGGCAGTATACATACTCTTTAAACATTAGGAGCTGTTGTTGTCATCCTTCCTCTTCTCTCACCCTCTCTGGGTGCCGTGGGTCACAGCCTCCACTGTGGTATCCAAACTTACTGTATCTAACAATATAAAATAATGCATCCTTCCTTCATTAGCCTTACCTTGGTCGGGTTGCATCACAGCACAGGAATTCACCTCTTCCTCTAATCATCCCAGACCCAATATCCTGCAATTAGTTCAGTTTACACACACACGCGCGCATATGCATGCACACAAACACACACACACAAACACAGATGCAAGTACATGCCTGCGCGCGCACACACACACACACACACACACACACACACACACACACACACACACACACACACACACACACACACACACACACACACACACAGAGAGACACACACACATACTGCCTTGGGGTTCTGCTCTGTTCTGTTCGGCCTGCCTGGGAAATGGGATCCAGTCTCCCTCTAAGCCTGCTACTCCCCTGGTGCCAGAGAGCAGGACTGTACCTTCACATACAGAGAGATACTGCAGGCCAGGACACATGGTTGTTGTTATTGACTTGTTTGCATGGAGAGAATGTGTAACATGCAACATGGACATGTACTTGGAATAGGACAAGCAGGGAGTAGTGATGTTTTGCTATTGTGTTTCAGTGATTTGGGATGAGTTGGTCCTGAAATGATCTGACCACAACACAGAGCCTCACTGTCCTATGGTTGACCGTTAGAGAAACGGGGTCCGGCACACTGTGCTTACTAACATTAAGGGTATGATAGGAAGTGTGCACATCGACTGGGGCCCCTGCTTATTCAATCAGAGCAAGTTAATAATAGCAGAGAATAACGCCCTTTGAATGTTATTTTAATTGGTTTATAAATTATGCCAATTATGCACCGGAATTCCCCCTCTAAATCACCTTCACTAATCTGCTTGAAGAGTCAGAGAAATCAAATGGAGTGGTGACACCGAGTCAAACACTGATGTGAGACACACAGAGGCCAGGAGACTGACAGCACGAGTGTGTTTGTGGTGTGTGTGTGTTCCTGTGTGTGTGTTCCTGTGAGTGTGTATGTAAATGTGTGTTCCTGTGTGTGTGTTCCTGTGTGTGTGTGAGTTTCTGTGTGGGTGTTTGTGTGTTCCTGTGAGTGTGTATGTAAGTGTGTGTTCCTGTGTGTGTGTTCCTGTGTGTGTGTTCCTGTGCGTGTGTATGTAAGGGTGTGTTTCTGTGTGTGTGTGAGTTTCTGTGTGGGTGTGTGTGTGTTCCTGTGAGTGTGTATGTAAGTGTGTATGTAAGTGTGTGTTCCTTTGTGTGTGTGTGTGTGTGTGTGTGTGTGTGTGTGTGTTACTGCGCTGCAGATCATGTGAATACGGCAGCCCAATTGGATTATCAGATTAGCACCAGAAATGCCCCCTGACCTCTGAAGCAGGCAGTCAGACACTGGAAGTCTTTGCCTGGCTGACAGTGACGTTGCTTATGGCATGTCGTCCTGTCGGCTGCCCCCCCCCCCCCCCCCCAGGGTAGTCACACCCTTTACCTGTAGGAAGGGCACTGTAGTCAGAAAAACAACAAAATGTCGGATTAGAATTATGTAGAGGATTAGCCTAGCTCACCCACTGCAACAATAATCTGGACAGAACAGATTACGGCCTATGTTTAATCCCTATCCTCTTCATTGTAACGCAATGGAAATGGATGAGTCTATTCTTCAAATCACTATAATGTCATGGTAATGCTTATTAATACGAGTGACCATATTGGGACTGAGAGACTGAAAAACAGCTTCTATCTCAAGGCCATCAGACTGTTAAACAGCCATCACTTGCACATTAGAGGCTGCTGCCTATATACATAGACTTGAAATCACTATCCACTTTAATAAATGGAACACTAGTCACTTTAATAATGTTTACATATATTTTGCATTACTCATCTCATATGTATATACTGTATTCTATTCTAGTCTACTGTATCTTAGTCTATGCCGCTCTGACATTGCTCGTTCATATATTTATTTACATTACATTTACATTTACGTCATTTAGCAGACGCTCTTATCCAGAGCGACTTACAAATTGGTGCATTCACCTTATGATATCCAGTGGAACAACCACTTTACAATAGTACATCTATATCTTTTTTTGGGGGGGGGGGGTTAGAAGGATTACTTTATCCTATTCCTTAAAGAGGTGGGGTTTCAGGTGTCTACGGAAGGTGGTGATTGACTCCGCTGTCCTGGCATCGTGAGGGAGCTTGTTCCACCATTGGGGTGCCAGAGCAGCGAACAGTTTTGACTGGGCTGAGCGTGAACTGTGCTTCCGCAGAGGTAGGGGGGCCAGCAGGCCAGAGGTGGATGAATGCAGTGCCCTTGTTTGTGTATAGGGACTGATCAGAGCCTGAAGGTACGGAGGTGCCGTTCCCCTCACAGCTCCGTAGGCAAGCACCATGGTCTTGTAGCAGATGCGAGCTTTATATAGTTCAGTTCTCAGTTTAGACCCAGCGTTCTTTATTGTGGTACATTCTGATCGTTGTCAGACACTAGTCTGTTGGGCTATAAAAAATAAAAGTGGGAGGATGAACGCTATGATTTGTCAACTCCAACACATCCAAAACAAGAGTTTCCAACCGTGGCGGGACTACATAAAGCTAGTGGACCTAGTGCGGGAGATGCTGTTAGGCAAGTTCACCTCAGAACCGACAACCGTTGACGATCATGACTCTGGGATATGCTCGACCATGGTGGAACATGAAGAGTTTCCGCCGTGAGCCTTGCTGTCACAGATAACACCTGTGGTGACACCACCCCTACGGCACCAAATGGAACCACTGGATTCTGAAATCATCCCCTTGCGTAAAGGTGCTCCTTTAGGTCCATGCAGCACCAAGGGTCCCGAGCCCCCTACAGCAGCATTCAGACCCTCTCAGATCACCTGAGCGCAAGTTCTGCAGCTTCTGCAAACAGAACGGTGAGTCTGAGTCTGTGTTTGCGTCCCACAGCCTCAAGGACCAGGATGGGGACGTGAAGTGCCCGTACCTGCAGCTGTATGTCTGCCCTCTCTGCGGGGCCAAGCCCACACCAAGTGCCATTGTCCCTGGAAGAATTTCATTGGACTCTATGTAAACTGGAAACCAAATATCCTGAGGCTGCATTTATTGTAGCTGTGAATTTTTACAAGGCTAATCTGAAAACAAGGCTCCCTAAATTTTATCAGCATATCGAATGCGCGACCCGGGCTGGCAAAATTCTGGATCATTGTTACTCTAACTTCCCCGACGCATGCAAAGCCCTCCCTCGCCCTCCTTTCGGCAAATCTGACCACGACTCCATTTTGTTGCTCCCAGCCTATAGATAGAAACTAAAACAGGAAATGCCCGTGCTCAGGTCTGTTCAACGCTGGTCCGACCAGTCTGATTCCACGCTTCAAGATTGCTTCGATCACGTGGACTGGGACATGTTCTGGATAGTGTCGAACAACAACATTGATGTATATGCTGATTCAGTGAGCGAGTTTATTAGCAAGTGTATCGGTGATGTTGTACCCACGGCGAATATTAAAACCTTCCCCAACCAGAAACCATGGATTGATGGCAGCATTCCCACAAAACTGAAAGCGTGAACCACTGCTTTTAATCAGGGCAAGGCGACCAGAAACATGACCGAATACAAAACAGTGTAGCTATTCCCTCCGCAAAGCAATCAAACAAGCGTCAATATAGAGACAAAGTAGAGTCGCAGTTCAACGGCTCAGACACGAGAGGTATGTGGCAGGGTCTACAGTCAATCACGGACCCCGATGTCTTGCTCCCAGACAAACCAAACATCTTCTTTGCTTTCTTTGAGGACAATACAGTGCCACCGACACGGCCCGCTACCAAAACCTGCGGGCTCTCCTTCACCACAGCCAACGTGAGTAAAACATTTAAATGTGTTAACCCTCGCAAGGCTGTCGGCCCAGACGGCATCCCTAGCAATGTCCTCAGAGCATGCGCAGACCAGCTGGCTGGTGTGTTTACGGACATATTCAATCAATCCCTATCCCAGGCTGCTGTTCCCACATGCTTCAAGAGGGCCACCATTGTTCCTGTTCCCAAGAAAGCTAAGGTAACTGAGCTAAATGACTATCGCCCCATAGCACTCACTTCCGTCATCATGAAGTGCTTTGAGAGACTAGTCAAGGATCATATCACCTCCAACCTACCTGACACCCTAGACCCACTCCAATTTGCTTACCGCCCCAATAGGTCCACAGACAACACAATCACAATCACACTGCACACTGCCCTAACCCATCTGGACAAGAGGAATACCTATGTAAGAATGCTGTTCATCGACTACAGCTCAGCATTTAACACCATAGTACCCTCCAAACTCATCATTAAGCTCGAGACCCTGGGTCTTGACCCCACCCTGTGCAACTGGGTCCTGGACTTTCTGACGGGACGCCCCCAGGTGGTGAGGGTAGGAAACAACATCTCCACCCCGCTGAACCTCAACACTGGGGCCCCACAAGGGTGCGGTCTCAGCCCTTTCCTGTACTCCCTGTTCACCCATGAATGCGTGGCCATGCACGCCTCCAACTCAATCATCAAGTTTGCAGACGACACTACAGTGCTAGGCTTGACGACGAGACGGCCTACAGGGAGGAGGTGAGGGCCCTCGGAGTGTGGTGTCAGGAAAATAACTTCACACTCAACGCCAACAAAACAAAGGAGATGATCGTGAACTTCAGGAAACAGCAGAGGGAGCACCCCCCTATCCACATCGACAGGACAGTAGTGGAGAAGGTGGATAGTTTTACGTTCCTCGGCGTACACATCACAGATAAACTGAAATGGTCCACCCACACAGACAGCATGGTGAAGAAGGTGCAACAGTGCTTCTTCAACCTCAGGAGGCTGAAGAAATTTGGCTTGTCACCCAAAACCCTCACAAACTTTCACAGATCGAGAGCATCCTGTTGGGCTGTATCACCACCTGGTACGGCAACTACTCCGCCCACAACCGTAAGGCTCTCCAGAGGGTGGCGAGGTCAGCACAACGCATCACCGGGGGCAAACTACCTGCCCTCCAGGACACCTACATCACCCGATGTCACAGGAAGGCCAAAAGATCATCAAGGACAACAACCACCTGAGCCACTGCCTGTTCACCCCGCTATCATCCAGAAGGCGAGGTCAGTACAGGTGCATCAAAGCTCGGACCGAGAGACTGAAAAACAGCTTCTATCTCAAGGCCATCAGACTGTTAAACAGCCATCACTAACATTGAGTGGCTGCTGCCAACATACTGACTCAAATCTCTAGCCACTTTAATAATTAAAAATTGGATGTAATAAATGTGTCACTAGTCACTTTAAACAATGCCACTTTATATAATGTTTACATTACCTACATTACTCATCTCATATGTATATACTGTACTCCATACCATCTACTTCATCTTGCCTTTGCCGTTCGGTCATCGCTCATCCATATATTTCTATGTACATATTCTTATTCATTCCTTTGTTGTTGTGAAATTGTTAGATTACTTGTTAGATATTAATGCATGGTCAGAACTAGAAGCACAAGCATTTCGCTACACTCGCATTAACATCTGTTGACCATGTGTATGTGACCAACAAAATTTGATTTGATTTGATTTGACCTACAGCTCTGTCTATGTCACGTCCAGTGGTGTAAAGTACTTTAGTAAAATACTGGAAAGTACTACTTAAGTAGTTTTTGGGGGTATCTGTACTTTACTTGGGTTCCCAAGTGGCGCAGCGGTCTAAGGCACTGCATCTCAGTGCTTGTGACGTCACTACAGACACCTTGGTTTGAATCCAGGCTGTATCACAACTGGCCGTGATTGGGAGTCCCATAGGGCGGCTGTAACGGCTGTCTTCTGAAATGAACCAAGGCGCAGCAGGTATGTGAATACTCATTTTTTATTACCAAAACAAAAGGAGTAGAGCATCCACAGGAACAACACAAAAGGGTGACACCAGTGACAGTTCTGCAGGCTATAAAAGCAGTGCAAAAAACAACCACCCACAACCCCAAAGAAAAACACACACACCTATATAGGACTTCCAATCAAAGGCAACTCAACACACCTGCCTTCAATTGGAAGTCCCAAATCAACAATCAAACATTCACATACACAAAAACTGTCACGTCCTGACCCCACTACCCCCTCTACTGGTCAGGACGTGACAGTACCCCCCCCTCAAGGTGCAGACGCCGGGATGCACCTAAAAAAGGAAAACAAGAAAATCCCCAACAAAATTTAAGACCTAAACAATAAGGGAGGGAAGGGAGGGTGGCTGCCGTCACCGACGGCACTGTGCTACACCCTCCCTCCCCAACCCACCTATCCTGGAGGTGGCTCAGGTGCAGGACGTGGACCTCGCTCCACCTTCGGCGTCGCCCACTTTGTTGGCGCCAATAGCTGCGCCGGGCAGACGGGCCACTCGGGCTGACCCTGGCAGACGGACCACTCTGGCTGGGTCGGAAGACATGCGGGCCACTCGGGCTGGGCCGGAAGGCATGCGGGCCACTCGGGCTGGGCCGGAAGGCATGCGGGCCACTCGGGCTGGGCCGGAAGGCATGCGGGCCACTCGGGCTGGGCCGAAAGGCATGCGGGCCACTCGGGCTGGGCCGGAAGGCAGGAGGGCCACTCGGGCTGGGCCGGAAGGCAGGAGGGCCACTCGGGCTGGGCCGGAAGGCAGGAGGGCCACTCGGGCTGGGCCGGAAGGCAGGAGGGCCACTCGGGCTGGGCCGGAAGGCAGGAGGGCCACTCGGGCTGGACCGGAGGGCAGGAGGGCCACTCGGGCTGGACCGGAGGGCAGGAGGGCCACTCGGGCTGGACCGGAGGGCAGGAGGGCCACTCGGGCTGGGCCGGAAGGCAGGAGGGCCACTCGGGCTGGGCCGGAGGGCAGGAGGGCCACTCGGGCTGAACCGGAGGGCAGGAGGGCCACTCGGGCTGGACCGGAGGGCAGGAGGGCCACTCGGGCTGGACCGGAGGGCAGGAGGACCACTCGGGCTGGACCGGAGGGCAGGAGGACCACTCTGGCAGATCCTGACAGGCCGGGCACCCTGGCAGATCAGGGCAGGCGGGCACCTCTGGCAGAACAGGGCAGTCTGGCCACTCTGGCAGAACAGGGCAGTCTGGCCACTCTGGCAGAACAGGGCAGTCTGGCCACTCTGGCAGAACAGGGCAGTCTGGCCACTCTGGCAGAACAGGGCAGTCTGGCCACTCTGGCAGAACAGGGCAGTCTGGCCACTCCGGCAGTACAGGGCAGTCTGGCCACTCCGGCAGTACAGGGCAGTCTGGCCACTCCGGCAGTACAGGGCAGTCTGGCCACTCCGGCAGTACAGGGCAGTCTGGCTACTCTGGCAGTACAGGGCAGTCTGGCCACTCTGGCAGTACAGGGCAGTCTGGCCACTCTGGCAGTACAGGGCAGTCTGGCCACTCCGGCAGTTCAGGGCAGTCTGGCCACTCCAGCAGTTCAGCGCAGTCTGGCCACTCCGGCAGTTCAGCGCAGTCTGGCCACTCCGGTAGTTCAGCGCAGTCAGGCCACTCCGGCAGTTCAGCGCAGTCTGACCACTCCGGCGACTGTTGACTGGCGGGCAGCTCCGACGACTGTTGACTGGCGGGCAGCTCCGACGACTGTTGACTGGCGGGCAGCTCTGACGACTGTTGACTGGCGGGCAGCTCTGACGACTGTTGACTGGCGGACAGCTCTGACGACTGTTG
The DNA here is from genome assembly GCF_901001165.1 of Salmo trutta. Lineage (NCBI taxonomy): Eukaryota > Metazoa > Chordata > Actinopteri > Salmoniformes > Salmonidae > Salmo > Salmo trutta. The sequence continues at coordinate 27,476,783 of NC_042968.1, forward strand.
ACTGGCGGGCAGCTCTGGTGATGGTTGACTGGCGGGCAGCTCTGGTGACTGTTGACTGGCGAGGCAGCTCTGGTGACTGTTGACTGGCGGGCAGCTCTGGTGACTGTTGACTGGCGAGGCTGGGCTGACGCACTAGACTCCTGATGCGTGGGGCTGGTATTGGACTTGCCAGCCTGGAGACACGCACCTCCATGCTAGTGTGTCTAGCGGGAAACACCGGACCAAAAGGGCGCACTGGCGTTCTTGAGTGCAGGGTTGGCATCACCCCTTCCGGCTCGATGCTGCCCTTACCCTGGCACCTGCGGGGCGCTGGTACTGGGCGAACTGGGCTGTGCGTCCGTATAGGCGAGATGGTGCGTACCACAGCGTAACATGGCGCCCTCCACCTCATACGCACCTCCCTGTAATCACGGGTAGCTGGCTTACGGCTCTTCCCTGGCCTGGCCAAGCTACCCGTGTGCCCCCCCCCAAAAAAATCTTGGGGCTGCCTCTCGGGTTTCCTACCCAACCGTGTTCCAGCAAAACATTCCCGTTGGTTCCTCTGTCCAGCTGCCTCCACTCTCCTGAGTGCCTCCACCTGTTCCCATGGGAGGCGATCCCTTCCGGCCAGGATCTCTTCCCAGGTGTAGGCTCCCTTGCCATCCAGGACGTCCTCCCATGTCCATTCCTCCTTTTTTTTCTCCTGTGGCTTCCTCCTCTTCTGCTGCTTGGTCCTGGTTTGGTGGGTGGTTCTGTAACGGCTGTCTTCTGAAATGAACCAAGGCGCAGCAGGTATGTGAATACTCATTTTTTATTACCAAAACAAAAGGAGTAGAGCATCCACAGGAACAACACAAAAGGGTGACACCAGTGACAGTTCTGCAGGCTATAAAAGCAGTGCAAAAAACAACCACCCACAACCCCAAAGAAAAACACACACACCTATATAGGACTTCCAATCAAAGGCAACTCAACACACCTGCCTTCAATTGGAAGTCCCAAATCAACAATCAAACATTCACATACACAAAAACTGTCACGTCCTGACCCCACTACCCCCTCTACTGGTCAGGACGTGACAGCGGCACAGAATTAGCCCAGCGTCGTCCAGGTTTGGCCGGTGTAGGCCGTCTTTGTAAATAAGAATTTGTTCTAACTGACTTGCCTAGTTAAATACAGGTTTTTACTTTTACTTTTTGGCTTTATGTATTCTTAATTCTATTCCTTTACTTAGATTTGTGTGTATTGGGTATATGTTGTGAAATTGTTAGATATTACTTGTTAGATATTACTGGACTATCGGAGCTAGAAACACAAGCATTTCGCTACACCCGCAATAACATCTGACCAATACAATTTGATTTGATTTGATTTATAGAACAATTATGAAAAAACGGTAATACAAGTTAATGATATTTATCATAAAAGTTTCCCTTAGACTTTATTTCTTTTGATAATAGGGTGTTATTCTGGTTGTGTTCCGACCACCAGGAAGTGGATGATTTATCCTCGTGTGAAGCAGCAGCAGAGCCACCTTTGAGAATAACGCTGGATTGTTTTTAATGGCCTGCAGTAATGTGTGGACACATTTTCTCCAGGTCAGCGAACGACAGCCGTCTAACTAACCTGCTGACGGCCACCAGAACCCACACTCACTTTATGATTCATTTCATCTCCTGTGTGCGTGTGTGTGTGTGTGTGTGTGTGTGTGTGTGTGTGTGTGTGTGTGTGTGTGTGAGTGTGTGTGTCCATGTCAGCCACTGTGTGTGTGTGTTCTTGTGTGTGTCTGTGTTTCTGGCCGAGCGACAAATGCAAGTTATTTACAGGTGGCTGCTGCTGCTGTTGTTACTAATCCATTAGAACAACTCACAGGACCAGGTTCACCAGTAGCTGTTACTTAAACAAGCATAAAGACAGAGCACACCACTGTTGCCAAAAGTCTTTGAACAAAATGACTTCCTCTCCTCAAGCACACCACAGGTTTAATTATGTGTTGCAGAACATATAACAGGACAGACAATTTGTAGTGGGAAATCATATTTCCATTGGAAGGGGATTAGGACCTAACCAGTGATTTATAAAGAGGAATGTCATAATTGTATTTTTCACAGAGCTTCAAGGATTGTGTTTCAGCTAATGGTTGTCGGGCTGAAAGCACTAATTAGTTTTTGTAGTCGACTGTCACCGGCAGAGAAAGAAAAGGTGCCACAATAAACATGTTCCCACCGTGGGCTCTAAAGCCTGTAATTTGAATCAATGCTTCTGTATTAGGTTGTGGGAATTCTAAACGTTTCAACAACATGCAGAGATGTAATTGCGTGGTTGTCTCACCCACACCTTGGCTTGAGTAGAGGGACTCTGACAACAACGATTACTAGGATACCCCCCTATTTTACAAATCACATTGCAGGCTTTATGAAATTATAAACATCCACGACCTGAGTATTCTATTGTTATTGTTGGAAAAAATTGCCATGAGGCAGGGGCAAAAGCAACTAAACCAACGTCATCATTTTTAAATCTGTATTTGTTTTGTGACAGAAGCCATATTATATCTGAAGAGGGAACTACATATAATATGCTAAAGCAGCACATTAAATCTTTGGTTTAGGCACATGCTCCCCACAGAGCAATAATACTGATATTTTCAAAGAGATTAAAAACGCTTAAGAAGCAAGAACTTACATACTTGTCCAAACACAAAATAAATCACTGACACACACACACACACACACACACACACACACACACACACACACACACACACACACACACACACACACACACACACACACTTTTTTACTACCTTGTGGGGACCAAACAATTGATTCCCGTTCAAAATCCTATTTTCCTTAACCCCTTCACCATAAGCTTTACCCTAACCTTAACACCAACCTTAACCCCAAACCCTTTAACAAAATCCTAACCCTAAACCTAACCCCAAAGCCTAAAATGGCATTTTTCCTTGTGAGGATAGTAAAACCAAACACACACACACACACACACAACCAAGTGTTGTTTTTCTTTTTTGCTCTTGCCCTACATAAAAAAGGAGAAAAAAATATGTTGTATTTGTTTACATAAAATTATGTAAACATATGCTGTTACCTTTTTTCAGTTTTGCCATGAGCAGACAAAGGGGTCTGGTGGCCTGAGCTGAAAGACCTTCCAGGTCTGGAATTTTCCATCTCCCACTTGGGGCTTAAACATGACAATTAGGGAGGGTCACATGGTCCCTTTATTCATGGCTTATTCAGCAGTGGGTGAAAACATAAGGATACAGAGGCTCGACCGTCTCTGAGAGAGGTGAGGTAGCTAGGCTGGCGGAGTGGGGCAGCGCCAGGTGCTCTTCTCTTTTAGTCTACACCCCGGTCTTCTAGTCTACACCCCACTCATATGTCTTCATGTGAGTCACACTCCATAGTCATTAGGAATGAAGGAGGCCATCCTGGCCCCCGGCCCTTAGCAACAGACACTCTGCCAAATGACACCTTCCTGTCAACAAACAACAGACAGCAGCAGAAGCCTCTCCCTTCCTTGACACTGATACCTCCTCCTCCTCTACTCTCCCTGTCTCTGACCCAACTGGACCACACTGACTCCTGCTGCCTGGATCACCCCCACTAACCCCCCAACTGGACCACACTGACTCCTGCTGCCTGGATCACCCCCACTAACCCCCCAACTGGACCACACTGACTCCTGCTGCCTGGATCACCCCCACTAACCCCCCAACTGGACCACACTGACTCCTGCTGCCTGGAACACCCCCACTAACCCCCCAACTGGACCACACTGACTCCTGCTGCCTGGATCACCCCCACTAACCTCCCAACTGGACCACACTGACTCTGCTGCCTGGATCACCCCCACTAACCCCCCAACTGGACCACACTGACTCCTGCTGCCTGGATCACCCCCACTAACCCCCCAACTGGACCACACTGACTCCTGCTGCCTGGATCACCCCCACTAACCCCCCAACTGGACCACACTGACTCCTGCTGCCTGGATCACCCCCACTAACCCCCCAACTGGACCACACTGACTCCTGCTGCCTGGACCACCCCCACTAACCCCCCAACTGGACCACACTGACTCCTGCTGCCTGGATCACCCCCACTAACCCCCCAACTGGACCACACTGACTCCTGCTGCCTGGATCACCCCCACTAACCCCCCAACTGGACCACACTGACTCCTGCTGCCTGGATCACCCCCACTAACCCCCCAACTGGACCACACTGACTCTGCTGCCTGGGCCACCCTCATTGGACCACACTGACTCCTGCTGCCTGGGCCACCCTCACTGGACCACACTGACTCCTGCTGCCTGGACCACCCCCACTGGACCACACTGACTCCTGCTGCCTGGATCACCCCCACTAACCCCCCAACTGGACCACACTGACTCATGCTGCCTGGACCACCCCCACTAACCCCCCAACTGGACCACACTGACTCTGCTGCCTGGGCTACCCTCACTGGACCACACTGACTCCTGCTGCCTGGGCCACCCTCACTGGACCACACTGACTCCTGCTGCCTGGGCCACCCTCACTGGACCACACTGACTCCTGCTGCCTGGACCACCCCCCACTGGACCACACTGTCTCATGCTGCCTGGACCACCCCCACTGGACCACACTGACTCATGCTGCCTGGACCACCCCCACTGGACCACACTGACTCATGCTGCCTGGACCACCCCCACTGGACCACACTGTCTCATGCTGCCTGGACCACCCCCACTGGACCACACTGATTCATGCTGCCTGGACCACCCCCACTGGACCAGACTGATTCATGCTGCCTGGACCACCCCCACTGGACCACACTGACTCATGCTGCCTGGACCACCCCCACTGGACCACACTGACTCATGCTGCCTGGACCACCCCCACTGGACCACACCGATTCATGCTGCCTGGACCACCCCCACTGGACCACACTGACTCCTGGTACTCTAACTTCCGCGATGCATACAAATCCCTTCCCCGCCTTGCCTCCCTTCGGCAAATCTGACCACGACGCCATCTTGCTCATCCCGGCTTATAAGCAGAATCTCAAACAGGTGGTACCAGTGACGAGAACCATTCAACGCTGGTCTGACCAATCGGAAGCCACGCTCCAAGATTGTTTTGATCACACGGACTGGAATATGTTCCGGTCAGCCTCAGAGAATGACATTGATCTATACGCTGACTCGGTGAGTGCGTTTAGAAATAAGTGCATTGGAGATGTCGTACCCACTGTGACTATTAAAACCTACCCTAACCAGAAACCATGGATGGATGGCGGCATTTGCAAAAAACTGAAAGCACGATCCACCGCATTTAACCATGGAAAGAGGTCTGGTGATATGGCTGAATATAAACAGTGTAGTTATTCCCTCCACAAGTCAATCAAACAAGCGAAATGCCGGTACAGGGACAAGGTGGAGGCGCAATTCAATTGCTCAGACACGAGACGTATGTCGCAGGGTCTACAGGAAATCACAGACTACAAAAACAAAAACAGCCACGTCACGGATACCGACGTCACGCTTCCAGACAAACTAAACACCTTCTTTGCCCTCTTTGTGGACAATACAGTGCCACCGTTGCGGCTCGCTAACAAAGACTGCACCCCCCCCCCTCCTTCTCAGTGGCTGACGTGAGTAAAACATTTAAACATGTTAACCCTCGCAAGGCTGCTGGCCCAGACGGCATCCCTAGCCGCATCCTCGGAGCATGTGCAGACCAGCTGTCTGGTGTGTTTACGGACATATTTAATAGCTCCCTATGCCAGTCTGTTGTCCCCACATGCTTCAAGATGGCTACCATTGTTCCTGTACCCAAGAAGGCAAAGATAACTAAACTAAATGAATACCACCCCGTAGCACTCACTTCTGTCATCATGAAGTGCTTTGAGAGGCTAGTCAAGGATCATATCACCGCCACCTTACCGGTCACCCTAGACCCACTTCAGTTTGCATACCGCCCCAATAGGTCCACAGATGACGCAATCGCCATCACACTGCAGACTGCCCTAACCCACTCGGAGTGTGGTGTCAGGAAAACAACCTCTCACTCAACGTCAAAAAAACTAAGGAGATGATCGTGGACTTCAGGAAAGAGCAGAGGGAGCACCCCCCTATCCACATCGAAGGGAGAAGGTAGAAACTTTTAATTTCCTGGGCGTACACATCACAGACAAACTGAAATGGTCCACCCACACAGACAGTGTGGTGAAGAAGGCGCAACAGCACCTCTTCAACCTCAGGAGGCTGAAGACATTTGGCTTGTCACCCAAAACCCTGACAAACTTTTACAGATGCACAATCGAGAGCATCCTGTCGGATTGTATCACAGCCTGGTATGGCAACTGCTCCGCCCTCAACTGCAAGGCTCTCCAATGGGTGGTGCGGTCTGAACAACGCATCACCAGGGGCAAACTACCTGCCCTCCAGGACACCTACAGCATCCGATGTCACAGGAAGGCCAAAAAGATCAAGGACAACAACCACCCGAGCCACTGCCTGTTCCCACCACTATCATCCAGAAGGCAAGGTCAATACAGGTGCATCAAAGCTGGGACCGAGAGATTGAGAAATAGCTTCTATCTCAAGGCCATCAGACTGCTAAACAGCAGTCACTAACTGAGAGAGGCTGCTGCCTACAGTGAGACCCAATCGCTGGACACTTTAATAAATGGATCACTAGTCAATTTAAACAATGCCACTTTAAATAATGCCACTTTATATCTTACATTACTCATATCACATGTATATACTGTATTTTATACCATCTACTGCACCTTGCCTATGCCGCTCAACCATCGCTCATCCATATACTTATATCTACATTTTCATTCACCCCTTCATATTTGTGTGTATTAGGTAGTTGTTAGGTAATTGTTAGATTACTTGTTAGACTTGTGTGTATTAGGTAGTTGTTGGGAATTGTTAGAGTACTTGTTAGATATTACTGCACTGTTGGAACTAGAAGCACAAGCATTTCGCTACACTCGCATTAACATCTGCATGTGACCGTGTTCCACTAACACTCCCACTAACCCCCCACTGGACCACACTGACTCCTGCTGTCCGGAACACCCTCACTAACCCCCAATGGACCACACTGACTCCTGCTGCCTGGAACACCCCCAATAACCCCCCACTGGACCACACTGACTCCTGCTGCCTGGAACACCCCCACTGGACCACCCCCACTGGACAACACTGACTCCTGCTGCCTGGAACACCCCCACTAAATCCCCACTGGACCACACTGACTCCTGCTGCCTGGAACACCCCCACTAAATCCCCACTGGACCACTCTCTGACCACTGAGACCACCATAGATCATCTCTGTGATAGACAAAAAAAATGTGTTTGAGGGCCGACTTGTGATTACTAATATGAATAAACACGTTTTGGAGAAGCTACTGTGAATACAGAAATTACAATAAAAAATAGGAAATTAATTAATTATGAAGAAAAGAAAGAAACATTATTTACCTGCCTCGCCTTCTAAATCACTGGAATTTCATTACCCGTGTGTAAACAGGTTTTGATATTTACAAAAATGTTACTTCACAAGCAATTGAATGTTCTGAATGAAAACACAGCATTATGTATAAATAAATACAACTCACAGACAACGACGCATACCATAATAAAACTGACTAGAGGATGACCAATTATACAGTCACCATATTACCCTGCAAGGCATTACCACACTCTACTCTCCATTCAGTTATACATACACACTCCCACACTGTCAGTAAAACACACACACACGCACACACACACACACACACACACACACACACACACACACACACACACACACACACACACACACACACACACACACACACACACACACACACGCATGCACGCGCACGCACACACACACACGCACGCACACAGTCAGTCAGTCACACATACAGACACAGGCACACACACAGTGACCTGCCTCTGTCTGGTCAGATAGCAGCGGAGGCCCTGGCCCCTATCACTCATTAGTTTACAAAAGCCGTCTGTGGCAGACATGAGGTCACTGCGGCTGTGCAGTGTGGCTTTGAAGGCAGGAAACACAGACAGCGTATTAGAAGGTAAAGTGCATCTGACTGGGACCAAGACAGAATACTTATTAACCCAGTGGGAGAGTGCTGCTACAGTGTCTGTCTCCACACACCTCTGGTTAGGAGTTAGGACTAGATACAGATCAACACACTGGGTGTGTGTAGCTAATGTTCAGGTCAGACAGTCTCTCACATACTGTTCCACTATGCCATCTCATCTCTCATCTGATTCTAGGGTCAGGGCAGATTATTTATTCATTCATTCTGGTATTGGGCTAATATGACCAGTGTTCTCAACCATTCTAGGAAACCATTTCAGCAATAACTAGAACGAACATTACATGTATTACATAATGTTCAAGCATGCACTGTTGGAGCTAGAAAACACAAGCATTTCGCTACACCCGTAATACACCAATAAAATTGCATTTGATTTGATTTGACACACTTTTGTGCTGAGTTAGTGTGTGAGGTTGTTGGTTTATCAAACGAAGGGAGATGTTTTCATTTCCTCCTCTCCCCTGGCTGGCCGGGTCGGGGGGGTCGGGGGACGGGGGTTGGGGGGCTGCCCACCAGAATGTACCTCCCCTGGCCCTCTGGCCTCGTTCAGAGTGTCACAGGCAGTGACTCACAGCCAAGAGAGCAAACAGGAAGGATGTTAACCACTACCACCACCAGCACAGCATTTCACCACCCTCTCCTCCGACCCCCACCTCCACTCCACAACTTAAGGAAGCCTGGATGAGTGCACGGCACGGCGATGACATCAGAGTTAGAGGAAAACACACACACAGCAGGAACAATGAGCAGCTCCAGAGGAGAGGATCAAAGTGGGCTGTTGAGGACTCTGAGCTCCTGTAGTGTCCAGACAGGAACACAGGACAGCACAAACAGACCTGGATCCAGGCTACACAGAACGCATACCTTCTGTCAAAGTCTGGGAAAAAAGAGGAAAAGATGGCGGGGGTAGTGGTTAAAGAGGGTGAGTGAGAGGGAGACAGAGAGAGAATGAGATAAAGAGAGAATGACAGAAAAAGAGACAGAGATAAAGAGAGAAGGTGAGAATTGGGTGTGTTGGTCAGTTGCCATCACTCACCTATGTCCTCACCAGAGAGTTTCTCTGTCACCCCGTGCCAGCACCTTGTCACCCTGCATCCCCACCACCCTGTCACTCTGTCCCCCTAGCTTGTGTCTCTGTCACCCCGTTGTCATGTTATCAGGCTCACCCCTGACCGTGTGTGTCCCAGGTATAGAAAAACAAAGAAGGTAGAGAAAGAGAGAGAGGGAGGGGGTTGTGCCTGGACATGTCTGTCTCCTTAGATCACAGGCCCCGGACATGAAGTGCTAATGCTATGTGTCCATAGATTTATGAGGGTGTGTTAGGGGTTAGGGTGTGTGTGCCGGTGTGTTTGTATGTGTGTGTGAGGTTGTGTGTGCATGTGTGTGTTGGGGGGGTATGGGCAGAGGAGCACACACTGGGGCTACCACTGAGTCACACACACACTACCCTGGGGGTAGCGCCTCTGTTCTGGTCACACACGATCTCACTGTCGTAGACTTTATGGATGACGGACACTACAATTATGACTACATACATTTATCCTAATTTATCCTGGCTACAGTTATCCTCAACCTGGGTGTCTGTCAACATCTGTATCTGTATGTTCATCACAAAAAGAAAGAGAGTCAAACTCATTCTGAGAAGATCCTATTCTTCCTAATTCCAGGAAGTGCTGTTGAGCCTCGGAAACAGGCTTCAAGACATTTCACACTCCATGGGAGTGAATCATAAAAGATGTGCTTCTAAAGTTCAGCTTTTTGAGAAAGGAGCCGGGCTGGTGGCGTCACATAGCACATTATTATGCCATGAGCCAAGGAATACGTCCCGAAAAGCACACATCGACCAATCAGACGCCTGGGATTCCATGGAACACTACCCATAATCCACTGAACAAATACATGTATCTAATACCATAACAACCCTCCACCGACACGCCAGAGACGCCAGAGTCAGGCCAAGAGGAGTGTGACGCATCCGTAGCAACACACCATAATTAACAGTGCCAGGATAGACTCTAAGTTTAGAAGACCCAGCAAGCTACCCCCATCCTCCCCTCCCCTTCAACCCACCTCCTCTCCTTCTTCACATGCCCCCACACTGATATTTAACAAAACATTCATCTTCTTGCCAGCTCTTCTAAGAATCCTGTGATGTAGCTGTGAGCTCCAGACGAGACTGGCTAATAGTAATTCCATTGTTCTGGTCGTTATTTATGCCTTGGCTGTACCAGGCATGATGAGGTAAGTTTTCTTTATGCTATTATTCACAACTGGTGATACATAAAGCCAGATTACACAAATGTCTCTCTGTTTCATAGCTCCGCTACCTCACACCCTCCTCCTCCATCTTTCCCTCCATCCCTCCACTGCCTTTCAATAGCACATTTCCCCTTTTCTCCCCTCTTTCTAAATCACCCACAGCATTTGCATGTGAATCGCTTGTATATCTTCTTTTATATGATGGCCCCCCAACTCAACTCAACCCAACCCTGCCCCAACTCAACCCAACCCCCATCACCAAAAAATGTAATGTTACTCTCCCATTCTCAGCCTGGCATGGCAGACGTTTTAATAAAAGAAGACAGGATTTATGAAATCAAGACGATACGTTTTTTTTCTGCCCTGAAAGATAAGCCATCGTCTGCTGATGTTACTGGGGTGATAATCCACATGGAATTTCTCCAGAGCACTTTTATTGACATTTTCAATTATCACTCTGCCAGGTCTTAGTGATCGACAGTGGAGCGGGAGTTGGGAGGCATATCATTACAATAGTGAACCATACTTGTGAATCAGACACAGGGGCCTGTTGGACTCTGCTCTGTTTGCCTGCTTGTGTGTGTGTGTGTGTGTGTGTGTGTGTGTGTGTGTGTGTGTGTGTGTGTGTGTGTGTGTGTGTGTGTGTGTGTGTGTGTGTGTGTGTGTGTGTGTGTGTGTGTGTGTGTGTGTGTGTTTGAGCCTGGTTCACAAGGAGACCAGTATGCCCCCGTAACGCACACGTAGACACATACACACACAGACACAGGTCTCTCCTCTCTGGGCCAGGGTTATTTACAACACCAGTGTAGTCCAGACCCTTTTCAGAGAAAGCACATGGTAAGGACCCAGAAAGCCAAACAAACAGGATGACCTCTTACATGCACAGTGCACAGGGTCATACTTGTTTTCCCTGCACTCTGATTAGATCCATTTACACAGACTCAAAAGCACTCCAGTTCTCTACCCCTGGCTAAGGTTACATACATCCCTGTAATAATTCAGACATGTATTGGATTTTATTTTTTTTCTCTTGCTTTTTCTTTCTCTTTTGGTGAGTTCTGCTGAGTTCTGCTTTGTTTCAAAAGCAGATCAACTTCAAAGCATTGAAAAGGACAGATTAATAGTTGAACAGAGATGCTATTTCATAAACTATTGAGTTTCGGTGCTATCACTCAAGGCTTTTTGTCTGACTGTGTGAGGAAGTGTGTGTGTGTGTGTGTGTGTGTGAGAGAGAGTGCATGCCTGTGTGTGCTTGTGCATATGTATGTATGTGTGTGTATGACTGTGTGTGTATGATTGTGTGTATGTGTGTGTGTGTGTGTGTGTGTGTGTGTGTGTGCGTGCGCATATGCGTGCGTGCGTGTGTGCGTGTGTGTGCGTGTGTGTGTGGGAGGAGGTGTAGTCAGGGCACAAAGGAAACCAGTTCAACCATAACAGCTGTTTACCCATGGCATGTATGAGTGCCCTCTTCCTCCCTCGCTCACCCTGTTGACATCATCCACTACATCTCTCCTTCCTGTCTCTCTCCCTCTCTTTTCTTTTGGATGGATTCTGTTATGACAAGTTTAATTGAGGGTTGTCAACCTATAGCAGTTTTGTAAATATTAGACTTGCGAAGAGCGCCGATTAGAGGAAATGGCCATGCAGTATGGTGTTCTTCGCTGAAGCACAATGTCTGTCTTTGTGAAGTGGATAGTTAGGAGCCATTTTGATACTTTGTCTCAATGACCCTTCATGCACTATAGATTCTATCTCATCCTGGCCTAGGAGTTGTATATCTATGTACTATACAGCTTTAAATAGGAAACAATCTCATCCAACTACAAGGACAGCTTTTCTTTGCTCTTTGTTTATTAATCATTGACCTGAGAGAACATTGAGTAACCATGGACATCAAGCCTATTCTTTTGAATATGAGCTGCTTATTATAGCCACCATTTTCTAACTTTTAATAAATGACTCACAGCTTTATAATGTCTATGGAAGTACACTTCTCATTAGAGCTGAACCAGGGCTGACACATCACCTATGATCTCTGATCTGTCCATGAAGCAGCTTCCCCATTGATCAGTCTCAAAACAACGCTTTAGTTCTCCTGATGACTTTTAATGTGTGAGTTTAACTGTGTCTTTCACACTGTGCCACACAGGTCAGGTCCTGCGTTATCCATTGGATGTTATTTTTAGGTAAAGGTGGAGGAGTGGGTGGTGTTTCGATTTTAGTCCACTGTTTGATTCATTAGTCAGAGCACTGTGTGTGTACTCGTGTGTGTGTGTAGTCTCCATTGTGTCGTGGTGGTGTGTGTGTAGTCTCCATTTTGTTGTGGTGTGTGTGTGTAGTCTCTATTGTGTCGTGGTGGTGTGTGTGCAGTCTCCATTGTGTCGTGGTGGTGTGTGTGTAGTCTCCATTGTGTTGTGGTGGTGTGTGTGTAGTCTCCATTGTGTCGTGGTGGTGTGTATGTAGACTCCATTGTGTCGTGGTGGTGTGTATGTAGTCTCCATTGTGTCGTGGTGGTGTGTGTGCAGTCTCTATTGTGTTGTGGTGGTGTGTGTGTAGTCTCCATTGTGTTGTGGTGGTGTGAGTGTAGTCTCCATTGTGTTATGGTGGTGTGTGTGTAGTCTCCATAGTGTTGTGGTGGTGTGTGTGTAGTCTCCATTGTGTCGTGGTGGTGTGTGTGTAGTCTGGGGGCGGGGCTGAGGCCAGTGAGTCAGTGCTGTGTCATCAGCCATCACCAGGCAGTCTGGGCCAGAGCTTTCTCTCAGTAGCACACTGGGCCCTCCTCTCAGACCCCTCCTCTCCTCTCAGACCCCTCCTCTCCTCTCAGACCCCTCCTCTCCCCTCCAGTGAAAACAAGCAGCAGTAATGTGCTCATATCCCCTCCATAATTGCCCCTCATCTCCTACCATGTCGGCCAGAGAGACAGAGAGAGTGAGAGAGAGAGCGAGAGAAAGAGAGACCAACAGACAGACAGAGGGAGTGGGAGAGAGGGGGAGGGGTAAGGGGAAACGAGAGACAAGATTGAAAAAAAATTATTATAATTATTACACCCTAAAACTCAACTATTACACTATTACAAATCTAAAGAGAGCCTTACATCTAGGCTTGGCATAGAACAACTAAATAAACAGATGATACTGTATATCTTGAGTGATGACATGAACTGAAATACTAGTCTCTCTCTCTTTCTCTTTGTACCTTTCTCCCCCTCTCTCTCGCGCAGGGAGGTCTTAACAAGAGTCTCCCAGAGACATAACTCAGCACTCTCCACTCCAATAACCGCTGAAAAATGAAAATTGACAGCGGTGTCAGGGCAACTATGCCACATGTTTACAAGAGGCTGTCTTCACTGGCCTCAGCCTCAGTGATATAAGTCATACACAGTAACAGTCTGCTCATCATAGAGCTGGATTTATAGGCCCAGTGTATAGCCACCTGACCTGCCATCCGCCAGCTCAGCCCATAGACCAGGAATCATTATCTAGAGCCACTAACTATAACCTTCATAGACTGTTCCTCTATTCAAATAGGCTCAGTCTGGATCAGACTGTCAACTCAACATATGCTGATTAAAGTTATTTCACTTCACAAATGTGGACTATTTTGTGTATGTCCATCACATGAAATCCAAATAAAAATCAATTTAAATTGCAGGTTGTAATGCAACAAAATAGGAAAAACGCCAAGGGGGATGAATACTTTTGCAAGGCACTGTACACCTTCTAGACTAGACCTGTGTCTGTCAGCATATGTTGAGTTGACATCCCAAGGAGCATCATAAAATCCATTATTAAAAATTGAAAGAATATGGCACCGCAACAAACCTGCCAAGAGAGGGCCGCCCACCAAAACTCACGGACCAGGAAAAGAGGACATTAATCAGAGAGGCAACAAAGATACCAAAGATAACGCTGAAGGAGCTGCAAAGCTCCACAGCGGAGATTGGAGTATCTGTCCATAGGACCATTTTATGCCGTACACTCCACAGAGCTGGGCTTTACGGAAGAGTGGCCAGAAAAAAAGCCATTGCTTATAGAAAAAAATAAGCAAACACATTTGGAGTTCGCCAAAAGGCATGTGGGAGACTCCCCAAACACATGGAAGAAGGTACTCTGGTCAGATGAGACTAAAATGGAGCTTTTTGGCCATCAAGGAAAACGCTGTGTATGGCGCAAACCCAAAACCTCACATCACCCCAGAAACAACATCCCCACAGTGAAGCATGGTGGTGGCAGCATCATGCTGTGGGGATGTTTTTCATTAGCAGGGACTGGGAAACTGGTCAGAACTGAAGGAATGATGGATGGCGCTAAATACAGGGAAATTCTCGAGGGAAACCTGTTTCAGTATTCCAGAGATTTGATACTGGGACCGAGGTTCACCTTCCAGCAGGACAATGACCCTAAGCATACTGCTAAAGCAACACTCAAGTGGTTTACGGGGAAACATTTAAATATATTGGAATGGCCTCGTCAAATCCCAGACCTCAATCCGCTTGAGAATCTGTAGTATGACTTAAAGATTGCTGTACACCAGCAGAACCCATCCAACTTGAAGGAGCTGGAGCAGTTTTGCCTTGAAGAATGGGCATAAATCCCAGTGGCTAGATGTGCCAAGCTTATAGAGACATACCCCAAGAGACTTGCAGCTGTAATTGCTGCAAAAGGTGACTCTACAAAGTATTGACTTTGGGGAGGTGAATAGTTATGCACACTCAAGTTTTCCTTTTTTGTCTTATCTCTTGTTTGTTTCACAATAAAAAAATATTTTGCATCTTCAAAGTGGTAGGCATGCTGTGTAAATCAAATGATACAAACCCCCCAAAAATCAATTTTAATTCCAGATTGTAAGGCAACAAAATAGGAAAAATGCCAAGGGGGGGAATACTTTCGCAAGCCACTGTAGAAGCAGAGGAGTTTGAGTCAAAGTAGATTGTGGGGAAAGTATGTTTTTCCTTCGATTTCAGTGATGTTTTTTTATTTAACCCTTTTTTTGACTGAGAACACGTTCTTATTTACAGCAACGACCTGGGGAATAGTTCCAGTGGAGAGGACACGAATGAGCCAATCAGAAGCTGGGAATGATTAGGTGGCCAGGACACCAGGGTTAACACCACTACTCTTACGATAAGTGCCATGGGGTCTTTAGTGACCACAGCGAGTCAGGAGACCCGTATAATGTCCCAACCCGAAAGTCGTCACCCTACACAGGGCAATGTCTCCAATCACTGCGATGGGGCATTTTTTTTAGACCAGAGAAAAGAGTACCTCCTACTAGCCCTCCAACACCACTTCCAGCAGCATCTGGTCTCCCTTCCAGGGACTGACCAGGACCAACCCTACTGCGCTTCAGAGGCAAGCCAGCAGTGGGATGCAGGGTGCTATGCTGCTGGTTGCTGTTGTTCTACAGAGGTCATGATGTGAGTTACTTTATTGATTTGTATCCATGTGGATGGTTATGGTTAGGTAAACAACACTGGTACACAGCCTTCTCTCTCTCTCTGCATCTCCGGGCGTAGAGGCCTGGGTCTGAGTTTCTCACTGGAGCACACAGAGTTCTGTTCTCTGGATGTTTGCATACTTGCTCTGGGAATGTGGCATCAGAGAAGCTGGACAAGGGAAGCACTCCCTGTTATCACAGGGAGTTCCAATGTTTTCTACTGGTCGCCCTGGCCTGCCTTGAGCCTGGCTGGTAGGGCACCGTAACCTGGGGGAGAGATTCTCACAGCCTGCCTGGTTCATTCACCTGCTGTTTAGAGAGAGAGAGAGAGATAGAAAGAGAGAGGGAACCCTGGTGAATCTAGAGGGGCAGGATAGAACGTTTTTAGTTGAGGCTTACACAAGGAGACATCAAAATATGTGATTAAATAATAGTTGCTACAGGTCTAAAGAAGGTAGACTGACTCCTGAGAAGTATGTCAAAGGTCTGGTTTTGCAACAGCCTTCTAAACAAGCTGAGCCTGGTGCTGGTCTGGGACACAGGCAGGATGCTGCTAATGAATGGTGCTTTGAACACAAGCACAGTTAAAGCCTGTACTGCTGTCGGTCACTGAGATTGACACCCATGCAAATCATAGCTTAGATGACAGGCTGTGCGACACCAGCCCCCCACCATTCAGACACCCAGCCACCCCGCCCTTCCTGCCAACCCCATGCCTGTGCACACAGAGCGGAGACAAATTGGCGGGTCTCCCCCCTCTCTCCTCCGCAGCTCTGCGCTCCAGCAGCCTCTGCTCAGGGGGCTAATTCCAAGTTCAGATCACCATTTGTACTTATTATGCTGACATAATTAATCCCCTGTTGTGATCAGCGGGGGTGGGAGGGCCTCAATGCTCCACTGCTCTGCCTGGCTGGACCTGTCGCTCTGCATTGAACCGCTCCTCTCCTCTCTTCTCCTCTTCCACTCCTCTACTCTTCCCTGCCTGCCTCTCCTCACCCCCTGCACACAGCCCTGTTTGTCTGTCATTCTGTCTGCTGGTCAGTCATTCTGTCACCCTATCTGTGTGTGGCTGTCTGTCGTAACATATATCTCATGAAACTGTCTTGGTCTGTCCCGTCTTTCTCTTCTCTAACCCAGCAGTGGATACACACTCTGACAAGACTGACAAACACAGTCACACTAGTTCATGTTTGTGTTCTACCACCAAAGTGGGGCAAAAGGCTGCATAAGGAACGCAATGTAAAGCAGTGAGTTTAGAGAGTTACCAATGCCATCCCCTGCATTACACAGAGGCCTGTACACATCCCAGCTTATGGAACAGCAGAATACCTGTTGCCTCCCACTGCTTTCAGGTCAGCTGAGAGTCATGAATGATAAATCCCTCTGCTTATTGCAATCATGGACAAAGAGACTAGCTTTGGGGATGGAGTTGGAGGAGGAGGAGTAGGAGGAGGGAGGACTAGGAGGAGTAGGAGGAGGGAAGACTAGGAGGAGTAGGAGGAGGGGAGGTAGGAGGAGGGAGGAGTAGGAGGGAGGAGTAGGATGAGGGAGGCCTAGGAGGAGGAGGGAGGAGTAGGAGGAGGGAGGTCTAGGAGGAGGAGGGAGGAGTAGGAGGAGGGAGGAGTAGGAGGGAGGAGTAGGATGAGGGAGGCCTGGGAGGAGTAGGAGGGAGGAGTAGGAGGAGGGAGGTCTAGGAGGAGGAGGGAGGAGTAGGAGGAGGGAGGCCTAGGAAGAGGAGGAGGAGGAGGAGGAGGAGGGAGGAGGAGGAGGAGGTAGGCCTAGGAAGAGGAGGAGGAGGAGGGAGGAGTAGGAGGAGGGAGGCCTAGGAGGAGTAGGAGGAGGGAAGACTAGGAGGAGGAGGAGGTAGGCCTTGTTGGAGGAGAAGGAGGGAGGCCTAGGAGGGGAAGGGAACAACATCTCATCTCATCAGAAACAACGGCTGGATTAATAAACCTGAACGGTGACTGTGTCAACATCTTAAACAGTTCAAGAGATTAAAATAAAAACTATGTCTCAAGTCCTGAAACATATGTCAGCCAGGCTGTACAAACAAGGCCAGAATAATGACAGTCAGAGATGAACACCGCTGTCACCAAGCACACTGACACTATACCCTGTCATACTAATCTGAGTAGGGACAGTCAGAATCAATCGTTCCCAGAAATAAAACATCCAATATTGGACCTTGATTCTTCTGAGCATAGCGTGGGCATACTGTAATTGTATAAGCAGGTGCAAATTTCCCCCCAAAAATGACTTTTGGGAATTGATCAGTAGCTGAGTTTATTTGGGTCAATTGGGGGCATTTTCTGACATCAAAGTAAGATGATTCAATATTTGCCATTCACCGAGGTTGTAAATAATTCGATGTCCCCATTACCTAAACTTTAACTGTCTGGAGTGATGTGGAATCAGGAGGACTATAATGATCTGTGTCACTGGTTACAGCAGAAGTAAATGTAGGACAAGATATATTTATCCATACCCAGGCATAATACATGGAATCTTCCTATACAAGGGTATATTTATTCTGAATTTATTGCAAGGACACAATCTTCTTCAGATCTATGGAAAATCCCATAGGCTCCACATACTGTAAACACACCATAGATGGAGACAGGAAGCGTTCATGCGCAAGACGTCAACTGTCAAAGTCAATCAGTGATCAACAAGATAATCACTTAATATCCTTATTGTGATTGCTTTACTCCAGATTTAAACCTGATTAAAACTGGGGACAAACCTCCAGCTCAGACATGCTCTCAAATCTCCTTCGAACATAACATGTGATGAAATAGGACACCAGAAATACTTCAATTCAAACTCCATTGTTAAGAAGCATAGAGTCAACCGACACCTCCAGCTGTACCTGGAACACTGGAACACCTGTGTGTTCTGAGAACCTCTACCTTCTGTTCTGTTATCCTGCACAGAGAAGACAATGTACAGTAAACAGTTTAGTTCTGCATGCAATACGTGATAATGCAGCAGAAGAATTCATCACAAATAACAAAAATGTTCATCTCATGAAAGTGAAACAAGAGAACAGATTAGCTGGCCTCTGTGAAAAAGTATTAATCTGTACAGCATTGGTAGGAATGTGGCTGCTGAGGACTCTAAACACACCTAAACCACTTGTTATATCTTGAGAATGGCAATGCACTTTTGCAAAGATCATACTTAGATGGCCATGCTTGGTGATTTATTAAATGTTATTTTTCAAGTCCAATCAGTAGTAAATCACATTTCAGCATGGTGCTTGACAATGTTGACTTCAACTCATGGGAATGTTTTTTTCCTTCTCTTTCTCGCTCCGTCTGTCTCTCATCTTTAGATAAAAGTTCCGACAGGCTGCATATTAAAAGGAACTAAAATATTCCCACTGTGTGTCAGAGGTGGTCAAAGGCTTCTGCGTTCACACAGGACCTGACAAAGAGGAGGCGGCCAGCGCTTGGCCCACAGAGCCGTGTTGAAATAAATCCAAACCAGAGACAGAGACTGGACGATAATAGGGCAGCTAGGAGCTGTATGAGCTCCAGAAACACACATGACAGCACCACCACACCATGTTAGTAGCTCCACCCGTCAATGCATACCTGGGTTCAAATGGTATTTGAAATCTTTCAAATACTGTTAGCATTTGCTTTAGCTTGCCTGGAGTGCCAGGTGAGTGGGGTTTGGCGTTTCACCACTATTCTATTGGTCCATTAAGCTAGGCATGCTCAATCAAGGGCAGACAAAGTCTTTTAAAATGATTTCAAATAGAATCTGAACACAGGTCTGAGCTCCACCAGTCCCGTCCCACTCCTCCCTCTCCTCTTCACTGCTGTTGGCTGCCGCTGGGAACAAAGTCTGCGCATAGATTAATATTTATTTTGCAGCACACATAGTTCAGCACATATTATCGGGAAAAACACCATAACTTCAGTTCACGTCGCCCCCGTTGCCCTACAGTATATCCCACTTGTTCTGAATCAGACATATAAAGAAGTGGAATGTCCACAAATGGGTCTACATGGTTCACATGAGAGGCTGGCTGGGACAGTGCATCTCAGAAACATCCACCATTACCAGGCAGAGGGCTGAAGGACCATAGAAAAGGGTGCTTTGGGTGTTTACCATAAAAATGACTACTGGTGGCTGACACTCACACAGCATATATAAAACCATGATATTACATTGATAATAAACTCATAAAAAAAAAGAAACGTCCTCTCACTGTCAACAGCGTTAATTGTCAGCAAACTTAACATATGTAAATACTTGAATGAACATAACAAGATTCAACAACTGAGACATAAACTGAACAGTAATGTGTCCCTGAACAAAGGGGGGGTGTCAAAATCAAAAGTAACAGTCAGTATCTGGTGTGGCCACCAGCTGCATTAAGTACTGCAGTGCATCTCCTCCTCATGGACTGCACCATATTTGCCAGTTCTTGCTGTGAGATGTTACCTCACTCTTCCACCAAGGCACCTGCAAGTTCCCGGACATTTCTGGGGGGAATGGGCCTAGCCCTCACCCTCCGATCCATCAGGTTCTAGACGTGCTCAATGGGATTGAGATTCGGGCTCTTCACTGGCCATGGCAGAACACTGACATTCCTATCTTGCAGGA
Organism: Salmo trutta; assembly: GCF_901001165.1. Classification (NCBI taxonomy): domain Eukaryota; kingdom Metazoa; phylum Chordata; class Actinopteri; order Salmoniformes; family Salmonidae; genus Salmo; species Salmo trutta. Next base: position 27,497,204 of record NC_042968.1, read on the forward strand.
AATCACGCACAGAACGCGCAGTATGGCTCGTGCCATTGCCATGCTGGGGGGTCATGTCAGGATGAGCCTGCAGGAAGGGTACAACATGAGGGAGGAGGATGTCTTCCCTGTAATGCACAGCGTTGAGATTACCTGCAATTACAACAAGCTCAGTCCGATGATGCTGTGACACACCGCCCCAGACCATGACGGACCCTCCACCTCCAAATCGATCCCGCTCCAGAGTACAGGCCTCAGTATAACGCTCATTCCTTTGACGATGAACACGAATCCGACCATCCCCCCTGGTGAGACAAAACCGCAACTCGTCAGTGAAGATCACTTTTTGCCAGTCCTGTCTGGTCCAGGGACGGTGGGTTTGAGCCCATAGGCGACGTTGTTGCCGGTGATGTCTGGTGAGGACCTGCCTTACAACAGGCCTTCAAACCCTCAGTTCAGCCTCTCTCAGCCTATTGAGGACAGTCTGAGCACTGATGGAGGGATTGTGCGTTCCTGGTGTAACTCGGGCAGTTGTTGTTGCCATCCTGTACCTGTCCCGCAGGTGTGATGTTCGGTTGTACCGATCCTGTGCAGGTGTTGTTACATGTGGTTTGCCACTGCGAGGACGATCAGCTGTCCATCCTGTCTCCTTGTAGCGCTGTCTTAAGCATATCACAGTACGGACATTGCAATTTATTGCCCTGGCCACATCTGCAGTCCTCATGCCTCCTTGCAGCATGCCTAAGGCAGGTTCATGCAGATGAGCAGGGACCCTGGGCATCTTTCTTTTGGTGTTTTTCAGAGTCAGTAGAAAGGCCCCTTTAGTGTCCTACGTTTTCATAACCGTGACTTTAATTGTCTACTGTCTGTAAGCTGTTAGTGTCTTAACACCGTTCCACATGTGCATATTCATTAATTGTTTATGGTTCATTGAACAAGCATGGGAAACAGTGTTTAAACCCTTTACAATGAAGATCTGTGAAGTTATTTAGATTTTTACAAATTATCTTTGGCTGACAGGGTCCTGAAAAAGGGACGTTTCTTTTTTTGCTGAGTTTAATAAAGAAAACTAACACCTGACCTGGAAGAGTAGAAGTATAATTGAAAAAAACTCAATTATATTTTGGGTCTTTTTTAATTGTACCTTTTAAGCAAAAATGTAAGTTTCTTGCATAAAATGAAAAGTTGGTCTGAATGCCTCACTTTCCCAGAGAGGGGACTGACTCCCAATACTAAATGGCCTGAACGGTGGCATCAAGAAAGAGCAGTCATTGAGTAGCTGGTTCCACTTTATATGATGTGGATTTGTGTCAAAATTGCTTTTACTGGTCATAAGTGAATCTGTTGGCCATGTTATAGGGCAGATGTACAGCGGCCTTGCTAGGCTTATGTATCCCATGAACAGTCAGGCGCTTGTTGCATGCCACATGATAGGGCACACAGTTCCCAACGCTGGGATTATGAACCAATATTTGTAAACCACAGGTGGCTTGCAGGCATGGCGTGAAAATGGAGCAGAGAAACATTGGAATCCTTGGCAAAGCTTAAGTGTAAAAACTATGAAATTGCTGGCCATGACAGGAACAGTTACACACACTGGCTTCTAGCTGACTATCTATAAGCTATTCAACTATGAAACACTGGTCTTGTTTGTATTAACATTGTGTGTACAAGGATTCACATTTTACAATATAAAACATTAGATGGGAGAAATTGGGAATTATTTCTTAACTCCACACCACCACCACAATTCCTTTTCACCCCCTTTATTTCCTACTGCTTATTGCCTGATGAACAGCTACAGAAAACAAGTACATAAGACATGTTAGAACTTCTATATAACTGAAATAAGTTCAGAAGTGAACAGTTTTGGACAAGAGGACCAAGCCCTTTAACTTTCCACATAGTAGGATAAGAATTCACATGATCAACCCCACGCCAGGTCCATAAAGAAACTAAAAGGTCCCAGACACACAACAAGGACCCACTTACTTTAACCTTTGTTTAAAAATGTTCCTTTAGCCTCAGGCCTCGGCACTAAATTCATACAGCTATGAAATGAATGTGCCAGAGTCCACATCCCCATCCACTCTCTCATTAATCATACTGGGAGAGGGAAGAGATGGGGTAGGAAGTCAGGGTTTTTCTTTTTTATAATGGGCCAGATTGTGTAATTATTGTTGCACTCAATATTAACTGTGTTCCGGCTATCAACATCCGCTCTGTTGTGAAATGAAGAGGTGGGGAGGAGGAGGAGAGAGGGGAGAGGAGCGGTTAACACACATCTGTGATCACCGGGATCCACAATGCCTAAAAGTTTTAACCTTCACCACCTATAAACACACACATACAGGCTTAAACACACACACACACACACACACACACACACACACACACACACACACACACACACACACACACACACACACACACACACACACACACACACACACACACACACACACACACACACATACAGAAATACAAGCTCAAACACACCCACCCACACACAGGCAAGGCAGGTACATACGCATTTTCAAAAAGCTGATCAGAAGGGAACCCCTCTTAACCTTTGTAGTCAAATTGTCCTCAACAGCTTTGATAGCTAATCTGAAACAAACCTGACATTAAACTCAAGTGTTCAAATGCACTTTCTACCTGTGAAGGTGATGTGATGTGAATATCCTATTTGTATGGTAATTGTACTAGCAATGAACCCCATAGCTCTGTCAATTAGGTGTTTGGTTTAAACACCTCCAGCATGGCTGCTCTGTTCTATGGGGCAGTTCAGCCTCTATCTTAATTACACACGTCGTGATTGGCAAGCAGGCAGTCAGAGCAGGAATTGACAGCCGTGGTGCTAGCTAGGTCACTTCAAACACAGCAGCGTGGTAAATGTCAACAAAAGCAGTCCTAAACTCTGAGCAGCTACAGATGTAGGACCATAATTGAATCACTTTTTGTTGCTGAGAATTTTCCTGCACTGCAGGAAATACAGTTGAGCTTAGTGATTTACATAAATTAATTGAAAACCCGCACTAACACACAGTTATGTTAACAGTATTACACTTTTCATGTAGCCTAATTTTTGCTAGCTAATAGCCTACCACCAATCAAGCAACATTATCAAATCAAATGTATTGTCACATGCTTAAAAGCCCTTAACCAACAATGGAGTTTTATGAAAATACCCCCAAAAAATAAGAAATAAAAGTAACAAATAATTAAAGAGCAACAGTAAAATAACAATAGTGAGGCTACAGTATATACAGGGGGTACCGATACAGAGGCAATGTGCGGGGGGACCGGTTAGTCGACATAATTGAGGTAATATTTACATATAGGTAGAGTTATTAAAGTGACTATGTATAGATAATAACAGAAAGTAGCAGCAGCGAAGAAGAGTGTGTGTGTGTGTGGGGGGGGGGGGGGGGGCAATGCAAATAGTCTGGGTAGCCATTTGATTAGGTATTCAGGAGTCTTATGGCTTGGGGGTAGAAGCTGTTTAGAAACCTCTTGGACCTAGACCTGGCGCTCCGGTACCGCTTGCAGTGTGGTAGCAGAGAGAACAGTCTTTGACTAGGGTAGCTGGAGTCATTGCCAATTTGTAGGGCCTTCCTCTGACATCGCCTAGTATAGAGGTCCAGGATGGCAGGATGCTTGGCCCCGGTGGTGTACTGGGCCGTACGCACTACCCTCTGTGCGGTCGGAGGCCGAGCTGTTGCCATACCAGGCGTTGATGCAACCCGTCAGGATGCTCTCGATGGTGCAGCTGTAGAACCTTTTGAGGAACTGAGGACCCATGCCAAATCTTTTCAGTCTCCTGAGGGGGAATAGGTTTTGTCATGCCCTCTTTACGACTGTCTTGGTGTGCTTGGGCCATGTTAGTTTGTTGGTGATGTGGACGCCAAGAAACTTGAAGCTCTTAACCTGCTCCACTACAGCCCCTATTTCTACAATTTCTCTAACCGTAACCACACAGTCAACCTTATTCCTAACCCTGACCTTAAATTAAGACCAAAAAGCTAATTTTTGTTTTGATAAACTTTACGATATAGCCAATTTTGACTTTGTGGCTGTGGTTACGAGTGACAGCCCAGAGACACCTGCAGCTATAGGCTGCTGCTACATGGGGAGAAGAGAGGGGTAGGTGAAGAGGAGGTTAAATAAACACACCAAAAAACTTCCTGTGGAAAAAGCTTATGCCTGCCATATACTACCCTCTTTTTATTTATTTATTTTATTTAACCTTTATTTAACTAGGCAAGTCAGTTAAGAACACATTCTTATTTACGATGATGGCCTACCCCGGCCAAACCCGGACGACACTGGGCCAATTGTGCGCCGCCCTATGGGACTCCCAATCCCGGCCAAATGTGATATAGCCTGGAATCGAACCAGGGACTGTAGTGACGCCTCTTGCACTGAGATGCAGTGCCTTAGACCGCTGCACCACTCGGGAATACACACTCCAAAAAGTATTTGATTAAAACGCTCTACATTCATTTGAGATTCTTCCTGATCCATAGCGTAAAAAGAGTTTCACTATTGGGCATACTACAGAAAAGAAAAGGATCAAAGTAGTACAAGACCAACCACTAAGAAATTCAGGGACTACATAGGACAGGGTTAGTCTTGCTCTGCTCTGGTGTTGTTGTGATCAGCAGTGCGATGAGTGAGCATCCCCTTCCCCAGCCCACCATGCATTCCCTTCAGACACTCCACACACACTTCCCAGCAACATAGCGGTATGGGGGACATTGTCCACCCGGAACCCAGTGTAGTCCTTTCTACTCCAGCTCACATAAAACTTCTGCCCAGTGATGTGGTCTGGAGGTCTGGGAGGAGGGGCTAGCACTCAGACATGATGCAGAGGGTGGAGGGAGGGAGACAATGGGTAGCAGTTTTTTAAAGGAGAGTTATTTTAGTGTTGACTGGAGGTCAGACAGCTTTAGTGTCAAACAGCGGAGTCAGGGACTTCTATTCAGTGTATTCAGTGTGTCGTCCAGTATAAAGTAAAATATGCATTTTTTTGTAGAGGTTTACATGAGTTTCGGTCAGTGTGATTGCATCATCTGTATTCTTTATTTAGATAACATGTTTATGAAAATGTCATTATGTTTATGACAATGTCTATATGTTTATGACTATGTTTCCATATGTTTACAACAATGTCTACGTTTATGAAAAATGTGATGTTTATGACAATGTCTTTATGTTTATGTCAATGTTTGTTGTTTATGAAAATGTCTATATACGTTTATGATAATGTTTCTTCATGTTTATGAAAATGTCTATATGTTTATGACAATGTCTCAGTTTGTTTATGACAATGTCTCTTTATGTTTATGAAATGTCTCTATATGAATATGACAATGTCTATGTGTTTATGACAATGTCTCTTTATGCTTATGAAATGTCTCTATATGAATATGACAATGTCTATGTGTTTATGACAATGTCTCTTTATGTTTATGAAATGTCTCTATATGAATATGACAATGTCTATGTGTTTATGACAATGTCTCTTTATGTTTATGAAATGTCTCTATATGAATATGACAATGTCTATGTGTTTATGACAATGTCTCTATACGTTTATGGCAATGTCTATACATTAATGAAAAACTATAAATGTTTATGACAATGTCAATATGTGTATGACAATGTCTATATGTTTTTGACAATGTCTATTTGTTTATAACAATGTCTCTGTTTATGACAATGTCTATTTGTTTATGAAAAATTATATGTTTATGACAATGTCTCAAAATATTTATGACAATGTCTATAAGTTTATTAAAAATTATATATGTTTATGACAATAGTCTTATGAAAAATTATATATGTTCATTACAATGTCTATATGTGTAAGACAATGTCTCTATATGTTTATGACAATGTATATATGTTTATAACAATGTCTATGTATGTCTATGACAATGTCTCTACAAGTGTACAATAAATTCTCTATATGTTTATGACAATGTCTCTGTACATTTATGACAATGTCTCTTTGTTTATGAACAATGTCTCTATATGTTTATGACAATGTCTATATATTTATGACAATGTCTATATGTGTATGTCAATGTCTCTATGTGTTTATGACAATGTCTCTATATGTTTATGACAATGTCTATATGTGTTTATGATAATGTCTCTAAATGTTTATGAAAAATGATAAATGTTTTTGAAAATGTCTCTACATGTTTAAGACAATGTCACTATATGTTTATGAACAATGTCTCTCTCTGTTTATGACAATGTCTACATATGCTTATGAATAATTATATGTTCATGACATTTTCTCTAAATGTTTATGGGAAAGTCTATATGTTTATGAAAAATGATATATGTTTATGACAATGTCTTTATGTTTATGACAATGTCTATATGTTTATGACAATGTCTATATGTTTATGACAATGTCTATATATTTATGACAATGTCTATATGTGTATGTCAATGTCTCTATGTGTTTATGACAATGTCTACATGTTTATGGCAATGTCTCTATGTGTTTATGATAATGTCTCTAAATGTTTATGAAAAATGATAAATGTTTTTGAAAATGTCTCTACATGTTTAAGACAATGTCACTATATGTTTATGAACAATGTCTCTCTCTGTTTATGACAATGTCTACATATGCTTATGAATAATTATATGTTCATGACATTTTCTCTAAATGTTTATGGGAAAGTCTATATGTTTATGAAAAATGATATATGTTTATGACAATGTCTTTATGTTTATGACAATGTCTATATGTTTATGACAATGTCTATATGTTTATGACAATGTCTCAATTTGTTTATGACAATGTCTCTGAATGATGATGAAAAATGATAAAAGTTTATGACAATGTCTTAACATGTTTATGACAATGTCTCTTTAGGTTTATGAAAAATTATATGTTTATGACAATGGCTCTGTATGTTTATTACAATGTCTCTATCTGTTTATGACAATGTCTCTATATGTTTATGACAATGTCTCTATAAGTTTATCACAATGTTATCACAATGACAATTGAGACATTGTCATATATGTTTATGACAATGTCTCAAGATTTTTATGGAAAAGTCTATATGTTTATGACAATGTATACATGTTTATGGCAATGTCTCTAAATGTTTATGAAAAATGATAAATGTTTATGACAATGTCTATATGTTTATGACAATGGCTCTAATTGTTTATGACAGTGTCCCTAAATGTTTATGGCATTTTCAATATGTTTATGAAAAATTAAATGTTTATGACAATGTCACTATATGTTTTTGACAATGGTTCTACATTTTTATGACATGTCAAGTATATATGTTTATGGCAATATCTATATGTTTATGAAAAATTATATATGTTTATGACAATGTCTATATGTGTAATACAATGTATATATGTTTATAACAATGTCTATGTATTTTTATGATAATGTCTCTACAAGTTTACAATAATTTCTCTATATGTTTATAACAATGTCTATGTATTTTTATGATAATGTCTCTACATGTTTACAATAATTTCTCTATATGTTTATGAACAATGTCTCTATATGTTTACAATAATTTCTCTATATGTTTATAACAATGTCTATGTATTTTTATGATAATGTCTCTACATGTTTACAATAATTTCTCTATATGTTTATAACAATGTCTATGTATTTTTATGATAATGTCTCTACATGTTTACAATAATTTCTCTATATGTTTATGAACAATGTCTCTATATGTTTATGACAATGTCTATATATTTATGACAATGTCTCCGTACATTTATGTCAATGTCTCTTTGTTCATGAAAAATGTCTCTATATATTTATGACAATGTCTATATATTTATGACAATGTCTATATGTGTATGTCAATGTCTATATGTGTTTATGACAATGTCTCTAAATGTTTATGAAAAATGATAAATGTTTATGACAATGTCTCTGTTTATGAACAATGTCTCTATATGTTTATGACAAGGTCTATATGTTTATGACGATGTCTATATATGTTTATGACAATGTCTCTAAATATTTATGGCAAAGTCTATATGTTTATGAAAAATGATATATGTTTATGAGAATGTCTATCTGTTTATGACAATGTATATATGTTTATAAAAATGTCTATGTATGTTTATGACAATGTCTCTGTTTATGAACAATGTCTCTATATGTTTATGACAATGTCTCTATATGTTTATGAACAATGTCTCTATATGTTTATGACAATGTCTATATGTTTATGACAATGTCTATATGTGTATGTCAATGTCTCTATGTGTTTATGACAATGTCTCTAAGTGTTTATGACAATGTCTCTATATGTTTATGGCAATGTCTCTATATGTTTATGAACACTAATCTATGTTTATGACAATGTCTTTGTATGTTTATGACAACGTCTCTATATGTTTATGACAATGTCTTTGTATGTTTATGACAACGTCTCTATATGTTTATGACAATGTCTCTGTATGTTTATGACAATGTCTACATATGCTTATGAAAAATTATATGTTCATGACATTTTCTCTAAATGTTTATGGGAAAGTCTATATGTTTATGAAAAAGGATATATGTGTATGACATTGTCTAAATGTTTTATAACAATGTCTATATGTGTATGACAATGTTCCTAAATGTTTATGGCAATGTCTATATGTTTATGAAAAATTATATATGTTTATGACAATGTCTATATATTTATGAAAAATTATATATGTTTATGACAATGTCTATATGTTTATGACAATGTCTCCGTACATTTATGTCAATGTCTCTTTGTTCATGAAAAATATCTCTATATATTTATGACAATGTCTATATGTTTATGTCAATGTCTCTATGTGTTTATGACAATGTCCCTATATGTTTATGACAATGTCTATATGTGTTAATGACAATGTCTCTAAATGTTTATGAAAAATGATAAATGTTAATGACAATGTCTCTAAATGTTTATGAAAAATTATATATGTTTATGACAATGTCTATATGTGTAAGACAATGTATATATGTTTATAACAATGTCTATGTATTTTTATGACAATGTCTCTACAAGTTTACAATAATTTCTCTATATGTTTATGACAATGTCTCCGTACATTTATGTCAATGTCTCTTTGTTCATGAAAAATGTCTCTATATATTTATGACAATGTCTATATGTTTATGACAATGTCTATATGTGTATGTCAATGTCTATATGTGTTTATGACAATGTCTCTAAATGTTTATGAAAAATGATAAATGTTTATGACAATGTCTCTGTTTATGAACAATGTCTCTATATGTTTATGACAAGGTCTATATGTTTATGACGATGTCTATATATGTTTATGACAATGTCTCTAAATATTTATGGCAAAGTCTATATGTTTATGAAAAATGATATATGTTTATGAGAATGTCTATCTGTTTATGACAATGTATATATGTGTCACAGTTGTCATTGGTGAAATAGGACCAAGGCGCAGCGGAAGTATGGATACTCATATTTTTTAATGTTCAAAAGAAGGAGTAGAGCATCCACTTGAAACAAACAAACAAAACAACAAACAATACTCACAACAGCAACAGTGTGGCAGGCTCGTCCAAACGCAGTGCACACAACAATTCCCCACAACCCCAAAAGGCAAAGTAGGCCACTTATGTGTGACTCCCAATCAGCCACAACCCTCTACAGCTGTGCCTGATTGGAAGTCACACGGCCAAAATTAATGAACCAACAAAACACACAGACTCTACTGCCACGTCCTGACCCAACTACACCCTCTACTGGTCAGGACGTGACAATATGTTTATAAAAATGTCTATGTATGTTTATGACAATGTCTCTGTACATTTATGACAATGTCTCTGTTTATGAACAATGTCTCTATATGTTTATGACAATGTCTCTATATGTTTATGAACAATGTCTCTATATGTTTATGAACAATGTCTCTATATGTTTATGACAATGTCTATATGTTTATGACAATGTCTATATGTGTATGTCAATGTCTCTATGTGTTTATGACAATGTCTCTAAGTGTTTATGACAATGTCTCTATATGTTTATGGCAATGTCTCTATATGTTTATAACAATGTCTATTTGTTTATGACAACGTCTCTAAATGTTTATGACAATGTCTCTATCTGTTTATGACAATGTCTCTATATGTTTATGACAATGTCTCTATATGTTTATGAACACTAATCTATGTTTATGACAATGTCTTTGTATGTTTATGACAACGTCTCTATATGTTTATGACAATGTCTTTGTATGTTTATGACAACGTCTCTATATGTTTATGACAATGTCTCTGTATGTTTATGACAATGTCTACATATGCTTATGAAAAATTATATGTTCATGACATTTTCTCTAAATGTTTATGGGAAAGTCTATATGTTTATGAAAAAGGATATATGTGTATGACATTGTCTAAATGTTTTATAACAATGTCTATATGTTTATGACAATGTTCCTAAATGTTTATGGCAATGTCTATATGTTTATGAAAAATTATATATGTTTATGACAATGTCTATATGTTTATGACAATGTCTCCGTACATTTATGTCAATGTCTCTTTGTTCAAGAAAAATGTCTCTATATATTTATGACAATGTCTATATGTGTTTATGACAATGTCTCTAAATGTTTATGAAAAATGATAAATGTTTATGACAATGTCCCTACATGTTTATGACAAGGTCTATATGTTTATTACAAGGTCTATATGTTTATGACGATGTCTATATATGTTTATGACAATGTCTCTAAATATTTATGGCAAAGTCTATATGTTTATGAAAAATGATATATGTTTATGAGAATGTCTATCTGCTTATGACAATGTCTATATGTTTATAAAAATGTCTATGTATGTTTATGACAATGTCTCTGTACATTTATGACAATGTCTCTGTTTATGAACAATGTCTCTATATATTTATGACAATGTCTATATGTTTATGACAATGTCTATATGTGTTTATGACAACGTCTCTAAATGTTTATGACAATGTCTCTATCTGTTTATGACAATGTCTATATGTGTTTATGACAACGTCTCTAAATGTTTATGACAATGTCTCTATCTGTTTATGACAATGTCTATATGTTTATGTCAATGTCTCTATGTGTTTATGACAATGTCTCTAAGTGTTTATGACAATGTCTCTATATGTTTATGGCAATGTCTCTATATGTTTATGACAATGTCTATTTGTTTATGACAACGTCTCTAAATGTTTATGACAATGTCTCTAACTGTTTATGACAATGTCTCTATATGTTTATGAACACTAATCTATGTTTATGACAATGTCTTTGTATGTTTATGACAACGTCTCTATATGTTTATGAACACTAATCTATGTTTATGACAATGTCTTTGTATGTTTATGACAACGTCTCTATATGTTTATGACAATGTCTTTGTATGTTTATGACAACGTCTCTATATGTTTATGACAATGTCTCTGTATGTTTATGACAATGTCTACATATGCTTATGAAAAATTATATGTTCATGACATTTTCTCTAAATGTTTATGGGAAAGTCTATATGTTTATGAAAAAGGATATATGTTTATGACATTGTCTATATGTTTATGACAATGTCTATATGTGTATGACATTGTCTAAATGTTTTATAACAATGTCTATATGTTTATGACAATGTTCCTAAATGTTTATGGCAATGTCTATATGTTTATGAAAAATTATATATGTTTTTGACAATGTCTATATATGTTTGACAATACACAACTATTAATGAGGGAAATGGAAACCAGGTGTGTGAGAAAACAAGACAAAACAAATGGAAAATGAAAAGTGGATCGACGATGGCTATAAGACCGGTGACGCCGACTGCCGAACACCGCCCGAACAAGGAGAGGAAACGACCCGGTGCGAACACTGGGGCCACACCAGGGCCTCACTGCGGTGATGGTCTGCGCCGGCTTTCTGGCACAGTACCGCGCGCTGAAGGTGAACATGGGCAGCGTTCCATGTTTCCTCCGTGCACCGGAACCAGTCGTCCACCGCAGGAGTTCCCGCTCAGCCCAGTCAAAACTGTTCGCTGCCCTGGCACCCCAATGGTGGAACAAGCTCCCTCACGACGCCAGGACAGCAGAGTCAATCACCACCTTCCGGAGACACCTGAAACCCCACCTCTTTAAGGAATACCTGGGATAGGATAAAGTAATCCTTCTAACCCCCCCCCCTTAAAAGATTTAGATGCACTATTGTAAAGTGGTTGTTCCACTGGATATCATAAGGTGAATGCACCAATTTGTAAGTCGCTCTGGATAAGAGCGTCTGCTAAATGACTTAAATGTAATGTAAATGGTCTGACTCTGATGCCAAGGAGCCAGAACCGGCTTACACCCCAGTACGCACTGGAAGGGGGAGAGGTGAGTGGAGGAGTGGCGGAGCGAGTTCTGAGTTATCTCTGCCCAGGGCACGAACGCTGCCCACTCCCCCGGCCGGTCCTGGCAATATGACCGCAGAAACCTACCTACGCCCTGGTTTACTCTCTCCACTTGCCCATTCCTCTCGGGGTGAAAACCCGAGGTAAGGTTGATCGAGACCCCCAGATGTTCCATGAACGCCCTCCAGACCCTCGAAGTGAACTGGGGACCTCGATCAAACACTATATCCTCAGGCACCCCGTAGTGCCGGAAGACGTGCGTAAACAAGGCCTCCGCAGTCTGTAGGGCCGTAGGGAGACCGGGCAGCGGGAGGAGACAGCAGAAACGATCCACAACAACCAGAATCGTGGTGTTTCCGATCGACAGGTGCGACCATGGCCGCTGTGGAACGGGTAAGGGGTGTAGCTTACCTCTGGGCAGGTGCCTAGGAGCCTTACACTGGCGCACACCGAGCAGGAGGAAACATACACCCTCACGTCCTTAGCCAAAGTAGGCCACCAGTACTTCCCACTCAGACAGCGCACCGTCCGACCGATGCCTGGATGACCAGAGGAGGGTGACGTGTGGGCCCAATAGATCAGCCGGTAAAGGGAGCCGCTACCTGACCAAAACCCCGGATAAACCTCCGGTAGTAATTGGCAAACCCTAGAAACCGCTGCATCTCCTTTACTGTGGTGGGAGTCGGCCAATTACGCACGGCTGAGATGCGGTCACTATATGTTTATGACAACGTCTCTACAAGTTTACAATACATTCTCTACATGTTTATGACAATGTCTACATGTTTATGGCAATGTCTCTTTGTTTATGACAATGTCTATATGTGTATGTCAATGTCTCTATGTGTTAATGACAATGTCTCTAAATGTTTATGAAAAATGATAAATGTTTTTGACAATGTCTCTACATGTTCATGACAATGTCGCTAAATATGGATATGTCTATATGTTTATGACAATGTCTATATGTTTATGACAATGTCTATATGTTTATGACAATGTCTATATGTTTATGACAATGTCTATATGTTTATAACAATGTCTCTATGTTTATGAAAAATTATATATGTTGTTGACAATGTCTATATGTTTATAACAATGTCTATATGTTAATGACAATGTCTCTATGTTTATGAAAAATGATATATGTTGTTGACAATGTCTATATTTTAATTACAATGTCCCTTTATGTTTATGAACAATGATCTATGTTTATGACAATGTATTTATGTTTGACATATGTTTTTATGTTCATTACAATGTCTCTATGTGTTCATGGCTATGTTTCTATATGTTTATGACAATGTTTCTATATGTTTCTGACAATAGTTTATAACAATTTTTTTAATGTTCATGACAATGACAATGTCTATATGTTTATGACAATGTCTGTATGTTTATGATAATGTATGTATGTTTATGACGTCTGTATGTTTATGATAGTGTTTCTATAGCTTTACGACAATGTCTATATGTTTATGATTATGTTTTAGGGTGTTTCTATTTACATTTCATGTCATTTTTATTTATCAAGAGGCAACAGGTTCAACAGTTTGTTTGTTTGTTTGTTTTTTATTCTGGCAGAAGAAGTGTATGTGATTGCGAATGCGTGTGCACATGTGAGCAGGAGTGTGTTTGCAATGCATGGGTGTGTGTGTTTGTTTGCACATACTCTGCAGGCTAGGCAGGGGTTGAGATCACCGTGTTTAGTGTTCTTGGGGAGATCTGAGGAACACTTGACCGGGTGGACTGGCACATTTAGCCTGTGTCACCCCTCCCACCACCCCCACCAACACCAACAACACCACCACCACCACCACCACCACACACACCCACCCACCCACACACACCCACCCACCCACCCACACACCCACACACCCACACCCACACACACACACACACACACACACACACACACACACACACACACACACACACACACACACACACACACACACACACACACACACACACCCACCACGTCCCTGCTCCATCTCTGACTGCCTCCGCAGACACAAAGGGCCTGCTGTGCAGACAACTCAACTGGAAGAGAGCTTAACCCTTCACCCCCAGGGTCAAACTATTAACACAAACACTGCTCCCTAGTATGCAAATGAACCATCTTATGACTCATATGAAACATACACTTATGATGACAAATATAATAACAGGCACTTAAAGTTTGACTTAGTTTCAAATGCATTTAACGTAAAATCGGGGGTAAAATATGAAATGAAGAGCAGCAAATGATCTACAGAGTCACTTTATAAATGTTTTAACAAACTTATAAGGTAACTTTATTGTAAAAGCCTCAGATCAGCTAGATGTAACTGTCCATACCCTCTGTGTGTGTATGTATTCCCTGCCATATTCTACTGCATTTGTCTCTTCGTAAAGGATGAACGCAATCATGTCCTGACTTTTAACACCTCTAACTTCCACTCCTCATTGAGAGAGAAAAGTTCTAGAACCTTGTAATTCCTAGTCATCTGAACTACTGTGCTCCGACTGTAAATGCAGAAAGGAAAGGAGAGAGAGCTTCGTCAGATGGCATGTTTAGCTGTGTGTAATTGGGACAGAGGTGCGTGTAGGAGGCAAGTGTGGAGGCATTGTTCTCTTTGATGGGATTATTTGCACTTCTCAATGCTGGAAAACCAGGCATCATCATAGGGAGTGGAGGGGAGGCAGCCAACTACATTTACAATGGCTGGATTTGGTTTTTCCTCAAGGTTGTGTAATTATACCTGCTCTCTGTGTAATTAGGAGCAGGAGGCTTCACGACCTGGATGACTACTGTCTTGTCTACTTTGAAAGTAGAATCACTTCAAACTCCTCAGGAGGAGAAAGTACAATGTTCTGTTTTGCTCTTCTTTTTGCTCTTTTCATCTTTCTTTCTTATCCTTTTTTCTTGTTCTAAGGGCTTGGCGATCTTGGGTGATTAAGTTATTTTTACAAATGAATAAATGTGAATACATAATACTGTTTCAAGCCAGGTGAATAAACGAGTTGAAGAGAGCAGTTTGAGGTCAAGTTCAGAACAGAATACATTATATAAAGTGAACAGTGATGTCCATTGGGAAAGGTCCTACACTCTTAGAAACCCAGAAGGGTTCTTCAGCTGTTCCCATAGGATAACCCTTTTTTGTTCCAGGTCGAACCCTTTTGGGTTCCATGTAGAACCCTTTCCACAGAAGGTTCTACATTGAACCCAAAAGGGTTCTACATGGGACCAAAATGGGTCCAAGTGTTTCTAAGAGTGTAGGGAACTGATAAAGCCTCCCCTTGGCATGTACTGCACTCACTTGTACCCTGATCTGACTTTGACCAGTCTAGAGACTAAGAGATGGCATTATCATTAAGACTGCACACCGGGGGGGTAATGTGCCGTACATGGATGTAGACAGACTGAGTACAGGATTAAGGACAAATCACTTTGTGGTATCTGGGTGAACACAGAGCACGGAGCCATGGCGTCCATGTGTACGCGCCTGTGTAACAAAAGGGACTACTAGTAGTTAGTGCATGTACTGTACGCAAAGGAATTGCTGTAGAAGCTGACTTAACAGAAAATGCACTCTCTTGCATAAGTATCTTTGTGAGTGGTGACATGAGGCCAGATCTGACAGGCTGCAGTGGAGGTGTGAGGGAGAGCAGGTCAGTAGTGCAGTGTGCACGGTTTAAGTTTTAGGGTGTAGGGAGCAGTTTGCACGGTGTAGGTTTTAGGGTGTAGGGAGCAGTGTTCACCTGTACAGTATACTCACTACTACCCATGTCAAACCTCTCAGCTGCTGTCTGACACACCAGCCAGCTAGTAACAAAAGGAGAGAGAAAAGGAAACATATGCTTAAGTCAGCTGCATTTACTCCTGACCTTCCTTACCAGGGTACGCTGCAGTTAAGCTGAGGGGATTTACACCAGCTCAACATTTACACCATATGGATGCTTTATTACAGAGTAATGATGGCTTGTTCTCTCTCCTCTTCCTCCCCTTCTCTCGCACTTGTTCGCTCTATCTCCCTCCCTCTCTCTCATGCTATACTTCTTTCTCCAAATCTCTCTCTCTCTCTCTCAAATCTCCGTCTCTCTCTCATTTTCCGTGTACTCTATCGTTCTTCTCTCACACACTCTCCTTTTTCTCTCGCTCTCCCTCCTCTCTCCCTCCCTCCCCTCCTTCTCTCTCTCTCTCTCTCTTTCTCTCTCTCTCTCTCACTAGAGATGATTTGAAAAACCAAACAGCCTTATGTGTAACCAGGTGATCAGAAGGACTTAGAGGATCTTATGAAACTCAAGAGGAATGCAATGCAGGGATTTTTCAAAACTCAATGCTTTATGTGTGTCACACTTAGACTCATTTAATTTACCAAGTAAGACAAGCAGAATAGAAGATAAAATGGTCTAGGTATGCATTATGTGTCTTTGTATTTGAAATCAGACCATATAGATATTGATATAAGTTAGTAGGCTATATATATTTACATATTACATTGAGGCAAATTAAGATTATTGAATTTATACCAATGATTATCCTGTGCAGATTTGTAAAAAAAATATTTCTTAAATTTTTGGGTGTGAGAATAATTGGATTTGTGCTGAAATGAGAAAAGAGCTTGGTAATGATTTGGTTTATTCCATATTAGCAGGTAATAATCAATATGGAGATGGTGCTTATTAAAGCGTAAAGAGCAGGGATGGGCTCTCATCAACCAATTGCTGCTCATCTCTGACCATGCTGAGGTAATGCACTTAATGCATCACATATTGCTTTTGATTATGGGTGAAATAATGGTGGTCAATTATGCAAATCATGCAGGAAAATAACCTGGTAACAATAAGATATTCTAAAGATGAGCTAAACAATAACATGGACATGGTCATATTCAGTCATTTATAAGAGGCAAACCATCTGTCAAAGTATGGCTTACTGCTATGAACATACTTTTTCTTGGCGTTTTGAAAACTTAATTTGTCAAGTCTAAGGTACACAATGGTATGACGGTGCATGAGAAAGCAAATCACTCACCACTAATGCTTCTGCAGATTTTGGGACACCGGGTTTATTCTATTCTGGTTAGGTGCTCAGTTCTCTCAACATTGTGAGGCTCCATAGAATAATATTGGTAAAGTGCTCTTAAATTCACCGAGATGGATCTACTTGGTCCACATTAGCGAATGTGTGCACTGGGCCAAAGAAATCCAAACTGAAACGTCAGAAAGTTGAATTTGGGGCAGCTCTTAGAACTGAAGCCAAATGTTTGTTCCTCTGCTTTCTGAATTAGTCCAAGAAGGTATTTCAGAGTCTGGGAATTAAAAGCAAGGGGGTGATTTACAAATTAAATATAACTGTGGGCTTAGTTTGGGACACTGGAACAAACAACAGTTTTGAGGAGAAAAAAAGAGGGGAAGCCCCATGTTCATTTATTACAGATCTGCAGCATTTATCACCTAGACGCCAAGGCAACTACTCTGTTGTGGCTTGAAATGAAATGAGTGGTCTTCTTCAGTAACAGAAACAATGTTCCCAGCCAGTTACAGGTCAGCAGACAGAGGCCTATAGTCCAGACAGAGCTCAGAGTCTGAGAGTCTCAACTGCAGTGCTGTGCTGTGTGCAAATGAACTGCTCTCCCTTTCTCCCAATTCATTTCTCATGCCACAGTATTTGTACTCCCCTTTTCATGAATGTTAGGCCCTATCTTGTGGCCCTCCCTCTCAAAAGCCTGCCCAGTGACAGAGGAGACCTGCCACGCAGAAAAAGGAGGACCTGCCATGAACTGAGTGTCAGCCATTAAATATGATTTGGCCCCTGAATGGCGATGCAAACACATTCAGCTCAGTGAAACTCATTAAGACCCGCATAATCTCTCTTTTCTTAAGCATAACAATGATTTCAGCTGGGAAATGCAATGGTTTTGGTGGGACTGAACCATTGATTCAAGTTGCATTCAAAGTAATAAATCAAGTCCAGCTTCACATCCTGTTCTCATTTGCCTAATTCAGTGGCGCTCACCATACTAGTCAATTAGTTGAAAGAATATATTCAATACACTGAGCAATTCACTGACAACACAGTATAATAAATCCCCCTTGCTTTAACCCCAGAACATCTGGCCAACCTACTCTAACAGCAAAGTACTTATTCTTGTGCAATGATAATTTAAATAGTGTTACTGTAATGTTATATCTTATATATTCTTAAACATTAAAAAGCTGCAATAAATCATTGACTAAGCCAATGCAGGCTGTCCTGGGACGGGACAGACAGATACAGACAGACAGGATATATAGAGGTGTTAAGCCCTAACCTGATGAAATAAGTAAGTGAACTGTCTGTTTGATTCTTCTCAGCGGCTATCATCCTAACCTCTACCTCCACTACCTCCACCACCACCTCCACCTCCACCCCAATGCCCCTCAGAGGACAACTCCCAGGTCCAGTAGGATATGGCTTTCTGAATTATTATTCACATTTTTGAACAAAGTTTCCTTCCAATTTCTATTGACTTTGCTTAAAAGCTTCCAGGGGAAGAAGCCAAGCCGCCCTCTCGTTTAATTACAGCCCACCACACACAGACACACACACACACACACACACACACACACACACACACACACACACACACACACACACACACACACACACACACACACACACACACACACACACACACACACACACAGAGATGAACAGAGCGAAGGGACAGCTGTGTCAGAGCTCTCAGTAGTCAGACCATTGTAATCTGCATTAACCACATTGCAGGGGAGTGCAAAGGGTCAAAGTCTTTAAGTGCCTGTAGGGATCTACGCTGCTTGTAGATTACAAGCTATCACTGTGGGTACATTGGGGTAATTGTACAGTGCCAACAGCACTGCCTCTCTGTTGTTCACATGAAATGATTTACTATACGGGTTCATGTTTTGATTTCAAGGCTGAGAGAGTATTCATTGTCATATCGGTTTCAAGTGAAAGATTATGTGATGGGGCTAATGCATGCTAGGCTTTAACAATGAACAATGAATTAACCTAAAGACATGGTTGTAGTTAGAGGTATTCAACTTATACATATCCCATATCATGTGGCCTGTCTATGCATTCCATTCAAACATTATAAACTAATTTAAAAGTTTCAATAATTTTAGATTTTCAACAGTTATTCAATGTATTCCTATATATAAATCGTGGAAAGTGTGTCAACTCAAAGCTGACAGCATATTGTGCCAGCCAACAGATCTCCAGTATGATCTGTACATGTATTTTTCTGGAAGGCAATTCAGGACAGTCAGTAGCAGCAGACAATGAAGCCCTGAGTCCTGGAGACCTGATCGTCCCTGGAGACCTGATCATCCCTGGAGACCTGATCATCCCTGGAGACCTGATCATCCCTGGAGACCTGATCATCCCTGGAGACCTGATCAGCCCTGGAGACCTGATCATCCCTGGAGACCTGATCAGCCCTGGAGACCTGATCATCCCTGGAGACCTGATCAGCCCTGGAGACCTGATCATCCCTGGAGACCTGATCAGCCCTGGAGACCTGATCAGCCCTGGAGACCTGATCAGCCCTGGAGACCTGATCAGCCCTGGAGACCTGATCAGCCCTGGAGACCTGAGGAGCTGAGCTGAGCCTCATTGTTTGGCTGATTCCTTGAGAAATGGTTAGACAGTGAGAGGGAAGGACCTTTAAAGCTCTTTCACAGGACGATGACTGCACATGGAGTGATGACTGCACATGGAGGAGCTTGGTCTCAGAGCAATTCGTATTATTCTGTACATAAAGTCGAGACACTCCTTTCAGATATGTTATGTTTGGTATAAGTTACTTCAGGCAAAAATGAAAGGAGGGTAGTTGGTGGGGGTGGATGGGTGGGCGTATAACGGTTGCGAGTTTGAATGTCATCACGGATGTCATCAACTTTAGCATTTTAGCTTATTTGGAACTTTTCAACTACTTTTTTTAGCTGCTTTGCAACTACTTAGCATGTTAGCTAACCCTTCCCCTAACTCTAACCCTAAACTTAACCCTTTAAGCTAACCCTTCACCTAACCTTAACCTTAACCCTTTTAGCTAACTGTCACGACTTCCGCCAAAGTTGGTCCCTCTCCTTGTTTGGGTGGCGTTCGGCGGTCGACGTCACCGGCTTTCTAGCCATCGCTGATCCACTTTTCATTTTCCATTTGTTTTGTCTTTGTTTTCTACACACCTGGTTTCTATTCCCCAATTACATGTTCATTATTTAACCCTCTGTTTCCCCCATGTTTGTGTGCGTGTTTGTTTAGAATGTTCAGGTTGTTCCTTGTTGGCTGGTATTGTTTGCCGGGTTCGTTATTACGCCCGTTATTTACGAGTGATCGGTAATTTCACGCACCTTTAGTATTTGTTTTATACTGGTGCTGAATAAATTACCTTGTACACTCATCTCTGCTCTCCTGCGCCTGATTCCATGCACCAGTTACCCACAGCCTGACACAACCCTTTCCCTAACCCTAATCTTAACCCTTTAACCTAACTCCTCAACTTAACTCTAACCTTAACCCTAACCCCTAGCCTAGCTAATGTTATCGAGCTAGCTAACTTTAGCCAACTAGCTAGAATTCGTAACATTTTACATTTAAATTTTTGTCATTTAGCAAACGCTCTTATCCAGAGCAACTTACAGTAGAGTGCATACATTTATTACATTTTTAAAGAACATATTTTACGTTTTGCAAATTCGGAACATATAATACGAACTGCAATTAGCAGCATATCATACGAAATGGGTGATGGACCTCCACAAATGAATACATGCCAATATGAAACATAACATATCACATTATAAATGGAGTGTCTCTGATTTAGGTAGGAATAATATGAAATGCTCTGAGACCAGGTTGCTTAGAGGGACAACCTATAATGATCGGAATAATTAGAATTTATCATCCAAAAATATGGTAATTGACTAGAGTATCTTGCAATCATTAGATACAAGTATTCCAAAACTGTTTTTGACAAAAATGATGAAATCGAAATAATCCATCAAATATCACTTATTTTTTTCCCTTTCTATGCATTTTCCGCGCTAATAGAAATGTCTCATTAATCCCATAAACTTCTCAGAGCCTTTTAAAAAGGGGAAACACATATGTCTTGATGAATATTGTCAGGGCCTAAATTTAGTGTCATTGAGAACAGCTTTCCCAGAGCCAGGCAGCAGACAGCTTGTGTGATGCCTGGCCTGCCTGCGCTGCGTCGCACGGAGCTTATATTTATCCCAGCCGTCTGTGTCTGTCTGTGGAGGAATGACAGAGAGCTCAATGGAGGCGTCCGTCTCCCCTCCCGCCGCCCCGACACTCCCTTCCTCCATCCCATCCCGTATACTTCCAGACACTGGTGATGAATGCAGGCATAGTTTGTGTATGTGTGTCTCAACCACACACAGATGACATTATTAACACAGTATAACATGTGATGGAATGTCTCTGTCATACCGGTGGGTCCCAGGCACAGCACAGAGGCACCCCAGCTGTGATTTATTCCTGTAACCATGAAAAAGTAAGTGTGCCATTAAAAACACAGGTGTTTGGAGGCTGCCCCACTCGCAGGGTGTGTGATCGATAATGTCACTCTTTTTCAATGCTCATTTTGAGGCAGCCACACCATCATACACCATTAAATACCCCCTTACAAGGAGCTGGCCACACACACACACCACACGCCACTGTATTTACAGTGCAGTTATCTGCATTCACACATAAATCAGCAGAGCTAATGTGGGAGATAATGGACTGTAAATGGCAAAGTCCCTGATTGATATCTCCACTTAGAGCAATTATTGGTTTTTAAAACTTGAGAAAAGACAAAAGTTTGCCAACTTACCTTTAGGCCTGGCTACTGTGTCTCAGTATCTCATTTGTTAGTGTTTGTTGAGTGGGTTCCCAAGGCAGTAAAACAGGACACCTCAGACAAATAACAACTAATGTTGTGGCTCGGAATGAATACTTAGCAGAACTTCTACTCCATGTACTGTGCTTTGTCCTACTGAAACAGAATAGGTTATGAAGAGATATTCACATTCATAGTGTTTATTGCTTAACATATTATAATTTATTATTATGATTTCAAATTAATTGACCTACTTTACCTATTTATTTTACTTTTATTTCTGTAATATTATTTTATGTAAAAATAAGGGTCATCTAGAGTGGATAATTCTGATACAAGCCAAAGATGGTTCAAATTCCATGCAATTCCAACCTATCCAAGTGAGTTCTGCGAAAAAAGATTGTAAAAAGGAAAGCTTTTTTCTTGGCAGTGAGGCCTCATCCCTGATAAAATAAAAAATAGATTATAAGGAAGAAAAACTATGCTGCTAAACTTCCTCATAGCTGAGACTGTATTCTGGATGACATTTTAGTCAAGTTAAAAAAAATAAACCATTGGGAAATACACTCTGTCTTTATCCAAAATGCAAAGCTATTTGCATACGGATAATGTATAGATGAACAGGGCATTGCAAGGAATATTTATATGTGGGAAAATTAAGAAAATGAAGCTGAAAAAAGGTACATTTCAGACAAACACTGTTTCATTTATTTGAAAAAGAAATTGTCTCTCAGTGTTCTCGACTGCCATGAAAATGAACTATTAATCTGATTTCCAAAGGAATTCCTCATGCCAGAGACGGCCCTGACAGCTGCAATACAGAAGTTGTTGTGTGGTCAACAAACAATTTTCCTGGGCTTCAGTGCCTTTCAAAGGGGATTTTTTTCTTTCAGCCAGATCATGTGAAAAATGTCACTGTCAAAGGATCTCTCCTTTTCTTCTCTCACAAAGATGTCAGATGGAGAGAGTTAGAATTTCCAAACATGTTAATCCGTAAGAGCGTAAACTCTAAACTCAGAGCCTTCCTCCACACTCAGTCGTTGAGAAAAAATGCTTTTCACTGTGAGACTAACTTCCCTTCTCTGTAACTTTGAGCAATAAGGATTTTTTAGGATGTGGTCAACACAGGACACTGACTTATGAAGTTCTTAAAATGAATTGAATACGACCCAACTCAAGCAAGCGATTCATACATGTATTTTTATTCCCTGTCTGTTGCCCAATGTTGCTCTTTATTATTATCTTTATAAAACAATAGGACACCTTTTGTGTAAAAAAAAGAGGAAACTTGCGTGAAATATTAAAGTTCAGGATGTGACTATACATGACCATTTTGGTTAGATGGGAAGTTATGTTTTTCTTCTTCCATTAAGACATAACATCCAGCATCTTGAGAGATGAGTAACTTCCTTATAAGTCATACACTGTAAGTCATATAAGTATATACATATTTCTGGCCTTCATTAGTCTTGTGAAATAAGAAATATAAGAATAATTTGTTCCAGATTAAAGTCAATTGTGCAATGGAGTGATGGGAGGGGAGGTGTGTGTGCGAGTGTGTGAGTGAGAGAATGAGCAGAGCATGAGAAGAACTGACAAGTGGGATGTTCCGCCGCTCTCCCCGCCCCCTAGACACCCACCCCTAACCCCTCCCCAGAGCCCCAGCCACTTCCTCATCCCTCCCTCCTCTTCATCCCGCCTGCCTCCTCTGCAGCCTCTCATCATGGCTACATCCTGTCATCACACACACATCCCTGTCACACTGCGCCTGATTGACGAGGGCACTTTTGATAATGGCATCAGGAACAGGGGTGTCTGCCTTGTCATTAGAGCCTATCAGCGCTGCCTTATTACAGCTGAGGAACCGACCGGAAGACAGTCACAGCCACGGTGGTGTGGAGATATGGCCAGAGATAATCAAGCTCCGGTAGGTACTAATATAGCACCAGGCTTAATGCATCTATCACACGCATCAAAGTTAAATACCCTCTGAGAAGCTCAGATGAACTACCCACTGCTCGTCTGACTGATGGGAATAAAAGGAACAGCTAACCAGAATTATCATTGTCAGCTGAACATGTTCATACTTGATATAACTCATTTTTGACAAAAAGGAAACATGTCGGTAAAACCCACAGCACCATAACAACAGAGAAAATGTAAACACCATCCAATATGTTTGAAGTCAGTTGAACTGAGCTCTCTGAGCACAGCACACACAGCTCCACATTAAACCTGACAAGCTACCACAAACTCTGGAGAGAGAGGCGGTTACAAGTTAGGAGTTAGAGGGAGAGGTCATGTTTATGTCTGCTGATTTGGGTTCGGGTGCCAAGATGGCCTTTCCAAACCGGATGATTTCACTTGGAATCCGACACTGTGCAGTAACATAGTTAGCACATAGGGGGTTACAGGCACATGTGGGGTTAGGCTACAGGCAGGCACCCCGTGTTGTCTTTCCCCAGACTGGAGCGGGATATTGTACTGGGAGCAGCGGAGTGTAGAGGCCATGTGGGGACTGGAGTGGTTAGCCTGGTCACCCGACCCTGCATGTTTGGAGCAGATGAGCACTATGGCCTGTGCAACTACAGCCTGGCTACAATCCTGTACTTCTTCCATAACACTATATCTGTATACTCTAAGTATAATTGTACATCATAACTATGGAAATGACTGCCCAACTGTTCCTTGACTAGACATTGGCACACCTTATTCCTCTTGTAAAAGTTATAAGTTATTCCTCTTCTGTCAAAGTTGTTCCTCTTCAAACATGAACAGAGAGAGTTGGAAGTCTGAGCAAACACAGACTGACAATATGTTCCTAAGAGCCTGTCCTTGAGTCATACTGTACATTGTGTTGATGGGCCGGCTCATGTGTGGTGTGTGTAAACGGCTTACCATTTCTGGGAAAGATGAATTGATGGCTGTGCTACAACAGGACAGGAGGTTGCTCACAGAGGTCACAGAGGTTGCTCACAGAGGTCACAGAGCTTGCTCACGGAGGTCACAGAGGTTGCTCACAGACTCTAGTGTGTACCACATCCCATCTTTCAAAAGCATCAGTAGGATTTCAACAGAAGAAAATATACACAACAAAACATACAACATAAGCTTTTACTGCCTAACAAAGCATGGAACGGCAAAACAAAGCTGATAATTGCAACACAGTTGGGTGGCTCTAGTGAAACTTTGGATATTTCTCTAAGTATGACATAATTGAAATTGTTCAATGCAACATTGAACAATTGAGGCGGCAGGTAGCCTAGTGGTTATAGTGTTGGGCCAGTAACCGAAAGGTTGCTAGATGGAATCCCTGAGCTGACAAGGTAAGAATCTGTCGTTCTGCCCCTGAACAAGGCAGTTATTAACCCACTGTTCCCTGGTAGGCCGTCATTGTAAATACGATTTTGTTCTTAACTGACTTGCCTAGTTAAATAAAATAAAAACATCTGAATCATTATGTGCATGTGGAAATTTCCTAATTTCAAATTCAGTACCGTTGTAGGACAAACTGGTCACTGAAAAAGGAAACAAAAGACAGGAGAAATGAAAAGCGTGTGGCTGGCAGGATAATAACAGAACCATAGCACCATACATGGTGCAACTCAAAGGAGCTGGGCTTTCCAACGGAAGAATAACTGGTTGAATTATG
Organism: Salmo trutta; assembly: GCF_901001165.1. NCBI lineage: Eukaryota > Metazoa > Chordata > Actinopteri > Salmoniformes > Salmonidae > Salmo > Salmo trutta. The sequence goes on from NC_042968.1 coordinate 27,523,125, forward strand.
GATAGATCTAAATAGTGTCTCTTATCTACAGATGGCTGAACACATGACAATCCTAAGGCTGGCCTGTATAATTGTATCACTAATAAGCAGTAAGGCCAATTAGGTCTATAAGTGTGCTGTAATCACTTGGACAGGAGAGATACAGAGAGAGAGGAGAGAAAAGGAGGGAGGATGAGGGAGGGATAGAATGAATGAATGAATTCATCCCTCTTTCAACCCACACTGACAGGTATAATTAGACATACTGGAAATGTACCATTGAAAAGTCCACAGTGAGAGTGGAGCTGGAGGGTGAGTAAACCTTCATGTATTTTCATTGTAACCACTCATTTTCATTCATTCTTTGTTGTGATAAAATTAGTGTATAACAAGTAACAAGGAGAAGGGGGTTAGGACATTGTGCTACGTTACAACTATCTGACTACAGGGATATTCATTAGAGCCTGAGATCACTGGTGTGAGACTAATCTCTAAATGCCAAGATGAGCCCAACACAACATGGTGACTTTCAGAACGCATTTTCTTTGTTTTGTTTCGCCTGTTTCAGTCCACAGAAAATATCTGCAGCATCAATAGTTTACATTATAGCTTGTCATTTTTATACTCCAGTTCCTCTCTGAATTGTTCCTCTCTTAAACATGCCCAAGACTGCCAGGCATGTGGTATGGACAGTTTGGGGGTGACAGTGTAACCATGTACCAGTCACAATGCAGACGGGCTATAAACTGCTCCAGACAAGCTGTCTGACTGTCACAACATTTGTTTGCCACAATACATTCCTCTCTGCCACTGAGGGTGGCTGTGAAATGGCTGACATTCTGCACGCTGCCTCGTCAAAATCCAAATCGCTTTATTTTCTTCCTTCCTGAAAACTGCAATATGTCTCTTGTCAAATATGTTGGGCAGCAATGGAATATCAGCACAATGGTGTAGGAGTTCTATGCAAAGTTTTGTCCCCTCAGTGTTCTGGAACTTTTTAGAATTCAGCTAGTTGTGAGGACAAAAGGCTGGGTGGACTATGAGGACTATCAATACATTTAAACAGGGGCATGCATTTCTCATAAAGTGGCTCCCAAAGGCAGCCAGAGCAAATGGGGAGGCGGCTGTCTGATCAACCCATAAAAGGGACCTCAGTTATGAAGCAGACAGAAAATGAAGAGAAAGAGAAAAGAGGGGAAAAAAGAAATGAAAGAAATAGGGGAAACGGGGGAGAGAGAAAAAAATGTTTGAATGAAAAGGTCATGACTGGCAGTTGATTTGAAGAGTTTCTGCTACCTCACAAAGGGCCATGACATCATTAGGTATTGAAGTAGGAGACGGGAGGAGAAGGGATTCTTTAAAAAGCAGTCTGCTTACCGAGGACGTAATTACATTTGTTCTAAACACGCCCAAGTGCTCCTGTGCTGGGGTTGGGGTTGGGAGAGAGGGGGAATCATGTTCAGAGCTGGGGGGTGGAGAGCTGAATTAATCAACTCTGTTCTGTTTGCTGTGTGTGGGGGGAAACTCTTTTAATAGCAAAATCTTTCTCACCGCAAGCTGTATGTGTTGTAGCACCGCCTTATGTTTTGGACATTTTTCCCTAAAGGTTTTTCCCATTTCCCTTTTGTGCTAGCTGTTCCGGTCTGTTTTGGCTATAAAAACCCGCCGAAATTGCGAACTATGTAAAAGTCTGAAAAAGGTTTTCCCCCCTCTCTGTACACACCCCTCCTCTCCTAACTCTGGGACCTTCCATCCTATGCACCAGGAGCATATAAAGCCTTTGCAGTGCATGGTGGGTAGGCATGGCGTGAAGTGCACAAGGAAGGAATGCTATTAAGTAAGTTATGCACATAATGAATCTGAGAAATGCTTGGGAAAACTGCAGCAACGTGTATTCCTCTTTCTGTTCAGCCTGTTTCTCAGTGAAAGGTCCAGGACCACTGGTGAATACAGTAAATCACTCTTTAGTTCTGGAGAGACAGAGAGAAAGAGAGAGAGAGAGAAATAGATAGAGCGAGAGAGCGAGAGAGTGAGAGAGCGAGAGAGAGAGAGAGAGAGAGAGAGAGAGAGAGAAATAGAGAGAGAGAGAGCGAGAGGGAGAGAGAGAGAGAGAGAGAGAGAGAGAGAGAGAGAGAAATAGAGAGAGAGAGAGCGAGAGGGAGAGAGAGAGAGAGAGAGAGAGAGAGAAAGAGAAATAGAGAGAGAGAGAGCGAGAGAGAGAGAGAGAGAAAGGGGGAGCGAGAGAAAAAAAGAGAGCGAGAGCTCCATGCCCCCCCCACAGTCATATTTTTCTAAAACATTATTCCGTCTTCAACAAGTTGTATAGAGCATGACAAAACTTATACAAAATGTCTCCCCAAAAATATACATAGAAAACAACAAACAGGCACATTGGCTCACAGTGATAAAAAAGGTTTCACTAAGTGCTTAGAATAAACGTCACTCACAAAATACTAACCAAGTACTCAACAAGTGCTGGCGTGGTGACTGTGATGTGAGGTGACAAATTCACCAGGCGTATGATATCTCTGAGAGAGAGAGGGTTTTTTCCCTGTTCCTGTCACGCTAGGATACAGCAGCATGACATGCCAGCACGATACTGACAGGCCCACAGCAGCAACACACACTGCACAGTTAGCATATTAAATCCAATTATACATTTGACAAGATTATGTTGAAATTACGTTGTTGATTTAATCTCTTTGGCCACAATGTGATGACACTGCCAAACAACTCCAAGCCCAGTGGCCTAGGGCCAATACCATAGACGCATACCATACCCTAACAGAAAAGCCACATGAATTCACATGTGGAAAATCACATTATTTCACATGCAATTTAACATGTGGAACACTTCAAATCAAATCAAATCAAATGTATTTATATAGCCCTTCGTATATCAGCTGAAATCTCAAAGTGCTGTACAGAAACCCAGCCTAAAACCCCAAACAGCAAGCAATGCATGTGAAAAAGGCACGGTGGCTAGGAAAAACTCCCTAGGAAAAACTCCCTAGAAAGGCCAAAAACCTAGGAAGAAACCTAGAGAGGAACCAGGCTATGAGGGGTGGCCAGTCCTCTTCTGGCTGTGCCGGGTGGATATTATAACAGAACATGGTTAAAATGTTCATAAATGACCAGCATGGTCAAATAATAATAATCATTGTAGTTGTCGAGGGTGCAACAAGCACGTCCGGTGAACAGGTCAGGGTTCCGTGGCCGCAGGCAGAACAGTTGAAACTGGAGCAGCAGCATGGCCAGGTGGTAACATGATTTCACATGTGTAGTTTCATGTTATCACGTTGCTTTAAGTGTTGTCAGGTTATCACATGAACTTCACATAAGATCACATGTGATTACATGAAAACATGTGTTTTTGGAACTCTTCATATGTGATCAGGTGAAATTCACACATTTTTTTCTGCTAACTACCAGGCCTCAAAACGGAGACCTCTACAGATACAACACCCTTCCTCCTCCCTCCTCCCTCCTCTCTCCACAGACACTTCTCACATTTTCCCACAACTTGAGAGGACGGACTTCAGCTTAGCATCCAGCCTGGTCAAAGATGTCTTTCCTATGGATTGGATCTGTTTTTCTATGGCCTAGAGCCCTTATCTGTTTTCTCCTTGCCATGATCTATTTTATGGATGTTGGTCCATGACGGCTTCATGTTGCCATCGATGCCTCCTTTTCTATATTTCTCTCAGGACCCAGAACACCTGTCTGCTCTAATCACTAAGTCCTTCCCAGCAGGACTGCCATCGCTGAATAGACACTGGCTGCTCTCTGACATTGAAAGGAACAAGATAGTATAGATCCACTTTTGGCAATGAATAACAAAGAAGCTGCAAAGACACACAACAAGAGGATCTGTACAAGCTCAGTTTAGTATCTTTATGTTTCTGTGCTTACTACTACTGAATGACTCACAAGCATCATAAAGCAGTGCCCGGAATTGTGATGTGTCATTATGCAAATAAATAGCATGATGTGAGGGGATACTGGAACCATATTTTCATTTCTGTTATGAAGAATGAGTCACCCAACAGCCCAAAATGTTCACAAGATTTTCTGGAAGTGCAATAAAATCACTTATTATGGATTACTGAAGAGAGATGAAAGAACATGAGATAATAATACATTACACATGCTTCACTAACTAGTCAGAAATGACTCTTGTGGTTTCTATAGGTGCTTTTTAGAATTCCATCAACATGTATCATGGTCTGGAATCACAGCCATGATCAAGAGAATGACCACAGACATTCTGGGAATTCCCTCCCAGGCCAGTGTTCCATAATGCCCAGGCTGTGAAGTTTGCTCCTGTGAGCCATAACCTTGGTCACTGTCTGACTACTATGAAATAATCTACCAGTCAGGTTAATAAACTGCCACAGCCAATGGGACAAAGAGATCTGCTGAAAAACATGATTTTTTTTTTACCCTACATTAGTCAGAAGAACTGCCAAATGTCCGACATGGCCCCATACAAGGACAGGGCTGTGATAGGCTGGTTTCCTCTAAAATGGAATCTTTTGTAAAGGCAAATAATGACTAAGGTTTACTTAGTGATGAAAACCTCAGTTTTTATCAGTTTTTCATGGAAAACAATTTGACCTTGAATGCAGCACTATGTTTGTTTCCCCAGGAGCTTTATGAAAGGGCTCCATTTAAGGTCCCACATGAATCTGTAACCCCCTCCACCCCCTTTTACTGAAAGAGATAAGAAACTAGGTATTAATCGATACCTAACCCTTCAAAACAAAACAGAAGTAGGACATTATTACACTGACTTGTTATAACTGCTGATTTGACAATATAACTGATGTAAAAGGATACAAGCAAGCTCAACAAAAGAACAGTACTTCTTATACTTTATTTAGATGTATGATAATACAATCTAAATGTCACATTTACTACAACCATCAATATTATGACTAAGTCTCTCTGAAGATAACTGCAGAATGTTATCTGAATGTTTGTTTGAGACTATACAGTCATCACTCTAGCTAGCCAAAGGGGGCAGTGGGTGATAGGATAGGCCTATAAGAGAAAGGGGGATACCTAGTCAGTTGTACAACTGAACGCATTCAACTGAAATGTCGTAAGACTTAACTCAACCCCTCTGAATCAGAGAGGTGCGGGGGACTGCCTTAACTGACATCCACGTCCGGGTAACAGTGGTTTAACTGCCTTGCTCAGGGGCAGAATGACAGATTTTTACCATGTCAGCTCGGGGATTCGATCCAGCAACCTTTTGGTTATTGGCCCAACGCTCCTACCCCCCAGCCTCATTCACTTCCCAGTTAGTGTCACGTCCTGACCATAGTAAGATGTTATTTTCTATGGTAGAGTAGGTCAGGGCGTGACAGGGGGTGTTTTTCTATGTTTTTATTTCTATGTTCAGGTTCTAGTTTTGTATTTCTATGTTGGGGTTTTGTTTGGGATGATCTCCAATTAGAGGCAGCTGGTCCTCATTGTCTCTAATTGGAGATCATACTTAAGTAGGGTTTTTTTCCACCTGGGTTTGTGGGAGATTGTTTTTGAGTAGTGTATGTTTCACCTCTGCGTCACGGTTTGTTGTTTTTGTTAGTTCAGTTTATTGTTTGTGTATCTTATAGTTTCAAGCTGAAAATAAATATGGAACGACACACACGCTGCACTTTGGTCCGCTTCTCCTTTCGACAACCGTGACAGAATCTCCCACCACCAAAGGACCAAGCAGCGTGCCCAGGAGGAGCAGGGATCCTGGGCCTGGGAGAGGAAAGAATGGAGAACGTCCTGGACCTGGGAGGAGGTAATGGCAGGGGACAAGACCCTGCCATGGAAGCAGGTGGAGACAGCGAGGGAGGAACGGCAACATTATGAGGAACTAGCACGGCAACAACGGAAGCACGAGAGCACACGGGGAGATTGGCAGAGTCAGGGTGGAGACCTGAGCCAACTCCCCGTGCTTACCGTGGGGAGCAAGTGAAGAAGCAAGCACTGTGTTATGCGGTGATGCGCACTGTGTCGCCAGTGCGCATTCACAGCCCGGTGCGATCTGTGCCCGCACCCCGCATTTGCCGAGCTAGGTTGAGCATTCAGCCAGGAAGGGTGGTGCCAGCTCAGCGCTCCTGGTCTCCAGTTCGCCTTCTCCTTTATGTATCGCATAGTTTCACGCTGAAAATAAAATGTGGAACGACACACACGCTGCACTTTGGTCCGCTTCTCCTTTTGACAACCGTGACAGTTAGTATGTACAGACCCACTCCTCAAGGCAGGCTGTCAATGCAGTCCGGCCGTGCCACAATCACAGACACATGACCCTACCGTATTACTAACAAACATACTATTCAATGGGTTGGTTGAGACTATGCACATTAATACACATTGAAACATATTAGATTATATACGCATAAATGGGTGTTGGAATACATAGGCTAAAACACATGGATCATGAATGTTTCAGACAGATTTATCATAGATGTAAATGAGACCAGACATGTGGAACTGTAAATGAGACCAGACATGTGGAACTGTAAATGAGACCAGACATGTGGAACTGTTTCTCCTGCTACTGCCTGATCAGCAGTAGCAGGAGAAACAGTCCATGCTTTCAGCCAGTTGGTTGCTGAGGTGCAGGAGTCTCCGGACCCCCCAGAGTTCAAAGATGACTGGTTTCCCACAGAGCAACACCAACAGACTCCATACAACACCTCTTTTTCTGCCTCTTCGGAACTAAATTCAGCTTGTTGTGCAATAAGATTGTGCTTCATTAGGTTTGAAAAAGATTAGCATATTTACTACAGCCCTCTGTATTGCATGGCCCCGGATATTCAAGGGAGTTAGAATGGGATTAATTCCCAGCTGTGGATCTGGTGTGACTGAGCGTGTTTGTCCAGCAAACAGTCTCCTTCCTTAGCTCCTACTGACCAGTTCCACTGGTCACCCCACTGGTCACTCCTGTCCGGCCTCCAAACCTGCTTATAGATTTCCTTTGCTGTGTGGCCTGAGACAGGTCAGGGGGTCAGCCCGTTGCAGGGCACTCTGCTAGTGATCATTCTCTACGGTCCTGGGTTGGGTGTGGAATCTATCATCATTAATGCACCAGTCCACTCTTGTTAGTCCGCTGGCCAAACACGATGAGGAGAGAATAGAGGCCCTGTGTAAGGTGGCTTTTGAAAAGAGATGAAATTCATCACTTCAGCTAATAATTGGGCCAAATAGAGCCAAGCCAGAAAGGGCAGGAGGTCACGGCCTTAACGTGGTGGTGTGGTGATGGAAAATCACCCATTTGATAACAGTGATTTTTAGAATGGTCACTGTTTGATTATTATTATTATGACAAACATTGTCATAAAACAGTTCATTATCAGTACAGGCACTTCAAAGTAAGAGAACATGTATAGTATCTTTATATTAGATTTTCTTTTACGTGGCCATTTTCACTGGAGCTGGAAATGAGAAAGTAATATGACACTAGGTATTTGGTTGGATGACAAGTTGTCCTTTAAAGTTCACGTGGATAATCTTGTGACAAAGCTTAAATTGAAATTGGGTTTTTATTTTCGTAATAAGGCTTGCTTCCCGCTTATGGCTAGAAAGAAGCTTGTTCAGGCCACTTTTCTCTCTGTAATTGATTATGGTGACTTGTATATGCATGCAGCCTCCTCCGTCTTACAGAGACTGGACTCTGTTTATCATGCAACCTCCTCCGTCTTACAGAGACTGGACTCTGTTTATCATGCAACCTCCTCCGTCTTACAGAGACTGGACTCTGTTTATCATGCAACCTCCTCCGTCTTACAGAGACTGGACTCTGTTTATCATGCAACCTCCTCCGTCTTACAGAGACTGGACTCTGTTTATCATGCAACCTCCTCCGTCTTACAGAGACTGGACTCTGTTTATCATGCAACCTCCTCCGTCTTACAGAGACTGGACTCTGTTTATCATGCAACCTCCTCCGTCTTACAGAGACTGGACTCTGTTTATCATGCATCCTCCTCCGTCTTACAGAGACTGGACTCTGTTTATCATGCAGCCTCCTCCGTCTTACAGAGACTGGACTCTGTTTATCATGCATCCTCCTCCGTCTTACAGAGACTGGACTCTGTTTATCATGCATCCTCCTCCGTCTTACAGAGACTGGACTCTGTTTATCATGCAACCTCCTCCGTCTTACAGAGACTGGACTCTGTTTATCATGCAACCTCCTCCGTCTTACAGAGACTGGACTCTGTTTATCATGCAACCTCCTCCGTCTTACAGAGACTGGACTCTGTTTATCATGCAACCTCCTCCGTCTTACAGAGACTGGACTCTGTTTATCATGCATCCTCCTCCGTCTTACAGAGACTGGACTCTGTTTATCATGCAGCCTCCTCCGTCTTACAGAGACTGGACTCTGTTTATCATGCATCCTCCTCCGTCTTACAGAGACTGGACTCTGTTTATCATGCAACCTCCTCCGTCTTACAGAGACTGGACTCTGTTTATCATGCAACCTCCTCCGTCTTACAGAGACTGGACTCTGTTTATCATGCAACCTCCTCCGTCTTACAGAGACTGGACTCTGTTTATCATGCAGCCTCCTCCGTCTTACAGAGACTGGACTCTGTTTATCATGCATCCTCCTCCGTCTTACAGAGACTGGACTGTTTATCATGCATCCTCCTCCGTCTTACAGAGACTGGACTGTTTATCATGCATCCTTGCGCTTTATTACAAATGCCAAGTCACTCACCCACCATTGCACATTGTACCAAATGGTAGGTTGGACCGCACTTTATATGCACAGAAAGATCCATTTGTATGTGTTCATTTACAAAGTCATTTTGGGTAAACTCCCTCTTTACCTCTGTAGTCTGGTCTCCTTCACCACCAGCAGTTACCATACCCCGTCTGCTAGGTGGTTGCTACTTAAAGTCCCCAGGACATGTATTATTATTATTGTTTTTTAATTTAATCTTTATTTAACATTTACAGTATTAGGCAAGACAGCCTTCTCTTCTTGTGCACCAGACGCATGGAATAGTCTACAATCCATGCTTCATCTAGATATGTTAGTGCCACTGAATGAATTTAAAATATTGATGGGAGACTGTTACAGAGGAGTGTAAATGCTTTTTTTAGGCTGGATCATGTTGTTGTATTGTATTGTTGTATGTTTTAATTATGTAATGTATTGATTGTTGCTTCCTTCTTGGCCAGGTCTCCCTTGAAAAAGAGACGCTGGGTCTCAATGGGCTTTTCCTGGTTAAATAAAGGATAAATAAAGAATTTTACTGTCAAAGCCCATAAAAAACATCCATCTCCTGACCACACGGCAGAAGGACCACCTGCTAATGCTGACAGGGTTTTATAAAGCCTGACTCACACCAGCAGCTGGGAGTCCTCACACTGATTATTATAGGAAATGTATGTATGCCCGTTTCTCAATGTTTACTTCAAATTTCTGAACCTGGGTTACGGTACCATGACCCTGAAGTAATATCACAGTTTCTCCATCACCCAAACGTGCACTCTCACACTCACTGCCTGTCTGCTGTAAACCTGGTGAGAGAACACAGCTGCTAACATTAATGTAGGCCTATACCTTTCTCCTCCCCTGAGATATAGGGCTGTTCCTTTATCCCAAATCCTGCCCCAAAGCAAATGATGCCTCTGTTTTATCATACCTTTGACCCCTTCAGGGGAAACAGATAATAATGAATTCCATATTTCCCAGAGCTGGTGAGCAGGGTTAACCGTTAGTCACCATCAATCACACAGAGCATGACAGTCACAGCTCTGACCACACACTGACCACAGAGTCACCACACCATTCTACTCTGGACAATGGAATGGGCAGTGGAGACCAGGACGACACCGAAAACCATAAACACACAAACACACACACACAGACAGATGAAGAGAAACAACAGTGCAAACATTGCTGAACTGCACTGCAGTTAAACATATGCTTGGGAGATGTAGCCATGGAAACTGTCAGGGAGACTTCAAAGCACAGTAAAGAGTGGGAACAGTAAGGTCTCTGGATTACATATGAAACCACACTGCTTTTCACTTACAGAAAAAAACTTTTTCTGAAACTATAGCCACAGATAAGACCCGTGTGAAAAATCGATAAGGGAGCTCAGTTGTCAGAGTGACTGTGCTGACTGACTAGCCTAACTCTTAGTGGAGGGAGCCAGTCAGAGGGAGAAGGGTGGGAAGAAGGGTTTAGGGACGCCCACAGGAGATAAGAGCACAGAGACCCAGCCACATGGGAACATTTCTCTTTTTTTCTCTCCCAAAGTCCCCAAATCTTTAGAGGAACAGAGTGAGTGTTTGCCTTCCTCCTTAGGTAGAGGTCTGTGACAGGCCTGCTCCCGCTGGGACTGGGGAGCAGAGCTCGCTCTACGCTGGGCTGGCAGTGGGAACGGGGAATGGAACTGCCTGGGTAATCTCCCACTAAACCAGGCCTATTTATCACGGAGGTAATGATAAGAATCAGATTTAAAGGTGAACCCTGAGATGGGTCAGAGCCTTGCACAGGCGGTAACGCGTCTGCAGGAGGAGTGGCTGATAACCCGGGACAATGCGGAGGACCGGCCTGTCAGATAAATAAAACAAACGGGCCCTGTCCTATAAAGATAGACCACGTGGTGGTGGCCAGGCCACTACGCAGAACAAACGCAGCACAGTGGAGGTGGAGAAGAAGAGGAGTGATGGCTAAAGAAAGAGAGAACACATCTTTAAGGCAGGAGAAAGGCAGGGTCTGAGTGGGCAGCAGATAGAGCAGAAGCAGCTACAGCCAGTGACACACAACTGGTCCAAGATTCATTAATAAACAATAATAATAAAAAACGGAACCAAAGAGAGCCACAAGTTGTGATGCATCATTGGTCCAGAGCTCATTGGTCCAGAGCTCATTGGTCCAGAGCTCATTGATCCAGCACTGATTGGTTCAGAGGTCATTGGTCCAGAGGTCATTGGTCCAGAGCTCATTGGTCCAGAGCTCATTGATCCAGCACTCATTGGTCCAGAGGTCATTGGTCCAGAGGTCATTGGTCCAGAGCTCATTGGTCCAGAGCTCATTGATCCAGCACTCATTGGTCCAGAGGTCATTGGTCCAGAGCTCATTGGTCCAGAGCTCATTGGTCCCCACCTTGTGGGCGTCTGAGCCTGAGTGGATTGTCCTGTGCTCGTTGTGTCGCCCTGTGAGGTCATCAATGGCAACCCTGATCCTCAGGCACTTCCCCTATGAGGAACAACAGAGCACTGAAGTACTGACCTCTGGGAATCTTTCGGTTCAGGAACATGTGAGGTCATGTTTTCCGTCCTCTCTCCAGGCACATGTTGCCCTGTCCCTGACCAGCCCAGCTAACTAAATCAACTCATACAGCTACTCCAGTTATGATAATATACTAGCTGGAGACAAACAATAGAGAGTATCCACTGGGCAAATACTGGATAATCAACGTTGTTTCCACGACATTTCAACAAAGAAATTCAATGTGATGACATTGAATCAACGTGGAAAACTGATTGGATTTGCATAAAGTCATCAACGTAAGGGAATTTAGTATTTTTTTCACCCAACGTTTAACCTAAATCCAATGTCATGATGACATATTCTGTTGAATTCACGTTAGTTGACAACTCAACCAAATGTAAATCAAAACTAGATGTTGAACTGATGTCTGTGCTCAGTGGGTACTAGCACTAGAATAATATCATTAAATAATACGTCCTGAAGCCATGAGTGACAGAAGGATATCCTGTGTTACTTCATAAACAGAAGAGGGATACATACATCTGCAATACTGTACAGGTTTGTCACCTGTAACTGATGTCTTAACAGCCTCTACATAAATCACTCATAAAAGACCTTCAAGCCCAGTGGATGTGGATAGACATTCTCATCCTACAGGCTGAATTAATGGACGAGCCTCGTCTCCTCAGAAGACTGATGAGATCAGGAGAGAGCTCAGGAGACCAATCAACAGTGTCACCTCAGTGTCTGCAGCGAGGCACTGTCTGTCACTGGGTCACGTCAAACAGCACCCTGACACTAGGCGTCAGTCACTTCCTCCCTCTACTCTGCATTACTGGAGATAAACACAACACTATTGAGCCACACTGGCTGCAATTAACTGGCCCCTAATGCATCTAGAAGTACTTGGATGGATGCAAATACTATATAATGCCATTTCTTTGCTGTTTTTGAGAATATATAATTTTTTCACAACCAGACTTTAGAAAAGTTGTAAGGAGTAAGAAAAGCATTAAAAACAAAATAAATACATTATTTATGTAGGTACTAAATAGACTACACTAAGCCTAACATAAATATAATACTGGTCTGGTTCATAATTTAGACGTTGGTCTATTTTCAGACTAGAAAACAACAACAAAAACATCAAAGAACCAGTTGACAATGGGACAAAGGGAGTGTTCTTTTTTTTTTAAAGGGGAATAGAGTTGTTGTGGAAATTTCAGTACAGGAAGATTATAATGAAAATACTATTTCCTGCTTTTAACAATGCCCTAAAACATATTTCTTGATTGGGCAGAGGAGGCAGTTGGTTGCCCCTTTGGGGTGGCAGGTAGCCTAGTGGTTAGAGCATTGGGCCAGTAACCGAAAGGTTGCTAGAATGAATCCACAAGCTGACAAGGTAAGAATCTGTCGTTCTGCCCCTGAACAAGGCAGTTAACACACTGTTCCTAGGCTGTCATTGTAAATAAGAATTGTTCTCAACTGACTTGCCTATTTACATTTAAAAAAAATGGTCTGCCTTCCTAATAACACCACATTAGTCCAGAAACATGCAAAAGCTTTGAATTTTCAGAAAGTCAAAGGCAAACAAAACTGTGTGACTATAACAACTCATTTAGATCACACATGTTGAGGCTCTACTCTTTACATTTCCCATGAGGTGATTGTTGTTACTCCGATCATGCAGATGCATACTCATCATACTGTATCAACGGTGTCCAAACATGATGTCAGAATGCACTGTAGCATGATCGTTCACTCACTGAGTCAGATGGTACTAAAGTTGATATCCAGAAAATAGTAAGCTTTTCTGAAATGACACAAGAACCAAACTGCCATAAGAACTAAAGCAGTGTGTTCTGAAGAGTTGTTATTGACTAGTTTTATACAGTATTTACATAGCATATCGGCTGAAATCCTGCTCTAAAGCCTATAACACAGTGTTCTGGTCTAGAGCACTGCCTGTCTGGCAGGGACATGGTGACCTACTCCCAGTCCTGTTCTACCACAACAGCATAAAAGTGTGGGAAAAAATATTCCTACAGGTAGGTTTCTCACACATTTTGCACTGCAACATAAATATTGTTTTATAGAAGTTGTTTTGTTGCTTTGTTTATCCATACACACGTATGGACACTTGTTGTGCTGCTGGTAACGGTGTGACGACAACAACAACAAAAATAGATTAACACCAACTCCCTCTTCCCATTCCACAGGTTTTGGTTCCCATGCGTGTTGGGAATTCAATTACATCCTATTTGACGCAGAACACACACACACACATACACACAACATATCATTGTTTTGATTTTCGATAGGGCGAGCAGAAGTTATTCATCTCACTGTGAAGAAGTTCCTTTTTTATAAGAAGTCAGCGTCCCCCCCTTCTCTCTCTCCTTTACGCTAGTGTCTGCAGCTGTATTTTTAATCAAGGGAAGGATCCATAGAGAAATGGTCATTTCTTCTTTTCTTTCCCAGCACTACATTCTTACCCCTCCTGTCTCTGCTCATGGATCACTGGTTAGCTTAGAAATACAGCCGGCACAAAAGCAGCAGCTGACATGTGGGGCTTAATGGCAATAATGGCCATTTTTAAGCCCAATCAATCACATTTAGTGGACATCTCCATTTTTTGTCCCTGAAAAGGTATAAATAATAATAATGATAGAAAGAAGTCTGGAGAAGAAATGCTACAGGGGGAGAGAAAAGCACCTCCTCTGTAAATATTTTAACTGCTTATTACGATTTGGAGCCTGGTACAAAAGAAGCATCTGTGCTCCACAAAGCAGGCTGAATGGACAGACCCAGATGGTTCTTAGAACCAAACAGTGAAAACTGATCCATGAGCTGGGCAAAGTAAAGCCCATTTATTTAACTATTTATTTATTGTGTGCGTGTGTACTTGTGAGAGTCAGTGCGTGTGTGTGTTTGTGTGGGTGTCTGTGCTGGTGTGTGTATTGAGTGTGTGTGAGTGTGTGTGCAGTTGCTTTTATGTGTGGGTGTAAGTGTGTTTTTGATTGCACAAATTGATCTGCAGTCCAAAAGCCCTGGTCCTACACCAAAAGCCCTGACAGAGGACAGAATTCTTTGGACAGCCCATAAAATGTGCAATGAATACCTCCATTTGTTTATCTTTGCAAGGTTCATATATTTCAATGTCTCTTCGCCTTTCTTTTATGATTCTCCCTGACTTGCGGTGTGATTCGTAGACACGCAACACAGAGCCGAGGGAAAAGGGGGCTGATGAGTCAGATTGTCTCAGCACAACAATGCACTTAATTTATTACTGTCAATAGCCTTTTTCTGGCTATTAGAAAAATACATGTATTTCAAAGACCCCTCCCTGGAAAGAGGAGCCTGAATTAACAATGAGGATGATGTGTAAAGGAGGTGAGTAAAGGAGTGTAAAGGAGACTTGCTGCTGAAAGTTCACATTGCTTTCGCTCTGTCCCTCAGAATAATGAAGGTACATGTAATAAAGGATTAAAGACAGAGAGCATAGCTTTTCACAAGATAATATGGAAAATGTTACAGCTTTCATCCCTTCCTAATCCTCCATGCTCTTTTATCTTGTTGGGTTTTTATTGGCCGAGCTACTCCTGGGAACTTTACCCTAATAAAAAACAATCCTGCGGAATTTTCCAGAGAATTTATGCACTATGCAAAAAGATAGGCATGCCATGCCACTTCCTCAGTGGACACTTCTTTACGTAATGACACAAAAGGAATGTATGCTTGTAATTGTTTTAGTGTTTTAGCAGGATAAATAAGACTGTGTCCTAACTCTGTGATCGTACATAGGGAGAGTCTGTATTGCTCATTAGACCACAACACAGTAGGGTTTCAGCCTCTGTCACTGTGGCTGATGGATCTGAACACCAGAGAGGGCTTTAGGTGTGCTGTGGGTAGAAGCAGTCAGATACACATACACAAGGTAGGTCTGTGGCAGAGTAGGTAGGTATAATGGATATCTTGGCAAACAGAGTTTATTCTGGTCCCTGTCCATCACCAGTCTAAGCCCTCCCAGGTAGTAAGGTACTACTGATGTACATGCCTCATTCAAGTGAATCATATCAATAGGGAAATAACAATGTACTTGATACTCTGAATACTAAATATTTTGTTAAATGAACAAACATTTAAATTGAATATTCAGCATAATATTCAGAAAGTACACTCTGTCTGTGTAAAATACCACGTGAATGACATACAAAATGGTGATAGAAAATATTGTCAAGGGCACGATGAATCATGTGATTTGTAATTTGTTTGATTCAGCTCTTTTGGAGGGCACATTTGAATCTTTGTCCAGGTAATGCATTACATTTCATTCCCAAAGAAGCTCTGTTCATTTTCAAAATCAAACTCATAAAAGCATCATATGAGCAATAACAAAACAGAGGGGCCTAGTGGAAATTTACATATTAATCCAATGTTAAAATTCTCCCTGTATTAAAACTTTTACTGGGTAAAATAAAACAGAAATGCTTCATGACAAAATTAATGTGGCCAGTGCCAAGAATTTGTTCTGGGTGCTCTGCATTTCTGAGAGAGAGATTCACTGTCGCCACAGTAACGTAGCAGCTCTGAGCCGTAAACCAGGGGCTGGCGCGATGGAAGGATGGATTAGAGATGAGAATACATCGTTCCATCACTCAACTGTCACGACTTACGCCGAGGTCGGTCCCTCTCCTTGTTCAGCGGTCGACGTCACTGGTCTTCTAGCCATCACCGATCCACCTTTCATTTTCCATTTGTTTGTCTTGATTTCCCGCACACCTGGTTTGCATTCCCTCATCACTCGTCTTGCATATAACCCTCTGTTTCCCCCCATGTCTGTGTGCGGAATTGTTCTGTGTAAATGTATGTGTACTCCAGGATGGTTTGCGCCGGGTTATTGTAACCCGTGTGTGTTTAGTTTTCTGAGTGCCGTGTTTTGTTCGCCTCAAATAAGGGCTCTGTTTGCTACCCATTTCTGCTCTCCTGCGCCTGACTTCCCTGCAGCCAGTTACGCACTCCTTTACATCAACTCTGGTCATCCTCACCAAAGGCCTTTGCAGCTACTGAGGTTATATCATACTTATGCAGTAAGGAGAAAGCAAATCAAAGATTTATACAAATCCTTTAATATAATTCCATCAGGCAAATCAAATAAGTGATAGACAGTATGTAATTAAATATCTCTGGTTTCCGTGCTACATGGTCAGACACTGATAAACCAGTACAGCTTATAAAGCAGGGGTCAGAGTGTGAGGCCTAGGAGCTGCAGCCCTGCGACCACAAGGGGTTAGTTAGCTGACCAGTGGGCCAGGCCTCAGCCCTCTCAATGCTTCTCTAGTGTGTTAAATAATCAAATTATAGATGTACAGCATCATATTGATGTGATGGGGATCCATACATCAGCCATACATCATGTTAGCTGACAGGCCGGACGCCTCACACACACAGGGGTAGATGAGGGCAGATCAGAGGGGAGATGAGACCAGCTGTTGCTGACAGGGCCTGTATTGGGGCCTGCTAAATAGAATGCACTAAACTATACATGATGTTGGCATGACAAAGTTGAGTTGAGCGCAGATCATTGCAATGCTGAACAGTGCTCAAAACAGTTGACTGGCTTTCGGGCAAAGTCTTGCAGCCAAAATTACTAGTGAAGAGGATTCTAGTTTGCATGTCAGTTTACAAACAAAATCTGCCAGACTTGTGTGACACAGAAAGGATTACATGTGAATCCCTCCCTGCAAAGTCTGTCTTCTCATGGAGACCATAAGCAGAGCCTGTCAGGAGCACTTGGTGGTGATAGGAGCAGGAGAGGCTGTCTCTGAGAGGGATCAGAGGCCGAGGGTGTGTGGTTTGTGGGTAGAGGTTAGCGGTAAAACGTGTAATCATTAGTCAAAAATGTTTTGCAACAGAAATCGTTTACTCCAAACAGGAAACGTTTTGCGACGAAAACAAGAGTTCCTATTGGACAAATGAAGGTAGGTCCCACCCTGTTTCATTCCGTTTGCTTACATTTGGTTCTGTTTGGTTGCTAGTGAATACACCCCAGGATTGTGGTCCTCCCCTGTGTGGATGGCCAGGACACTCTGATCATTGGTCAAATAATTCCACAGCATGGAGAGATGAGTGTGCAACTTTCTTTTTCAATTGTACAATTTATCCTTTGTTAGTAAGCATTTTACCTAAAGGTGAATTCTTTCTTTCTTGACTTCACTGGCTGTCAGAGGAACAGATGATGGAGAGGGAGAGGAGCTAACTCCCAGAGGATGACCAGTCAGTCAGAATTACACACACTCCTTAACACATTTGGCAACACAAGCTGCAACCCCAGATCTACATATTTATTCAATAAGTGACCATCTGGGCCCAAGCCAACTGAAGCTGACAACTTTCTGTTCATATGTCCATGCTTTTTGGGGGGACTTTTGTTTGTCTCAGAAAGGAAGGAAGGACAACTAAGTCAAAGACAGAAAAGGGAATAAGCAGAGTAACTTCAACTCTTTACTCCTGGGCCTTAGTTTCAATATTTGAATTCATATTTTGAATGTCAAGAGTTGCTTGATTAATAAGAGGGTTTTAATTCAACGTCACCTTCTCTTTGATTTCTCTGCAGTCAGGGAGGAAAATAAACACTGGTGCACAGATGCAAGGTCTTATCCTGACTCTCTTCCTGCCTCTCCACGAAACTACACAAAGCCAAGCTGCGCCACTAAAACAATTTGTCCTCCGCGTCATTCGTTCTCAGTCCAGCTGAGTTTTTATTGGCCATCTCCAAACAGACGCCTGTAGCCTCTCAAACAGCTGTGTCCGCTGTTCCACCGTATAGCACTAATCTGATTAATGCACTCAGCAACAACAGCAACAATAAGGCCTGCTGATATACATAACTGTAATCAAGTTGACAGCGATATCAAATAAAAACCATGCATAAATCAGGAGGACTTTGTGCTCCATGTGCTCTGTGTCCACTGGGGTTTCTTGGACGTAGAGTTAGACAGCCAGGCAGGCTGCTAGTGGAGGAGGGGGTGCTACAGGCTCTCTCTCCCTGGCCTCTGTGGGTTCCTATGGAGCAGCAGACTGTAAAGTAAAGTTTGGGTGGTGAAGCGGTGGTGTCTGGCCTGGTCTGGCTGGGAGTCTGAGGGCCATTTGCGCTACATTTAGGCCCCTCAACTCATACATAGGCACATAACTGGATCTGCTGCTGTGAGATTTGAACGTGTAAGGAGAGCCAAAACAGCGAGGCTCTTTAAGTGTGGCCCCCTAACCACTAAGGCCTCCTCAGTGTGGCGGATAATAGAGCCTGACCATGCACACATTCTCACCACACACACACACACACACACACACACACACACACACACACACACACACACACACACACACACACACACACACACACACACACACACACACACACACACACACCCCTTACCCTAACATTAGTGTTATTAATGTACCAGTGTCATGCATGGCCTGTGACTACTGCCTCTCGCTTCCAAACACATATTTTAGCCTCACTCCTTCCTCCTCAACAAATAAGCTGTTTAGAGAATGATTTCCAGGGCGCTGTCCGTTTCCATAGAGATGACATTAAATGAAAAGGACACAAAAATCATAGTGGGTGATAAATGCGGTTGGTCGTGGATGACACACTCTGCAGCTTCTCACCCAGGCTTGTGTTGTATTCAAAACCCTGGAGCCAGAAGCCACGTTTTTTTCCTTTCTCTCTTTGTTGTACAAAAGAGCAAATTAAAATGTATCTCTACCGCGCCATGACTGACAAGCCATTGTTCGTCTGCTGTTAGCACATTGTTCCCCTGTATTTATTGTTTGTCATGGCACTGTAAATCATGTCACTAAAAGTGCCATCAGCGACGTGGGAGACAGGGGCTATTCTCAGGGAAAGGATTGGTGTAACAAGGGGAAGGAGAGTGGGAAGTGAGGGGAGAGACCTGTGGAATCTCAGAGATATCCCATCCTCATGCCTCCCGGGCCATTAACTGCCTGTCAAGCCACCAACAGGCTCTCTCCATGTCAGATTGTCTATCTCTGTCTGGAACGGAGGAGAGGTATTCAGCTCTCATATTCACAATCAATGGAGAAAGATATTGTATATTTTCTTATAAGCAAATAAAAACGAAACCTAAATAAAAGTATTCCAATATCTATTTGAGCTGTAGAAAATGTGATGTATGCTGATTAGTACTATTATCTGTCTGCAAAGCTATGTAAAACCACAACATTACTCTCTGGGCATATTAACTTACTTCTCCTTGTCATAGTGTCTGAGACGTTGGACAATATCAACCGCATGGAGCGAGAACAGCAGCTATTTGTTCTGCGTTCTTCCTATATTTGGTGCACTAATTATATAGTTAGGGAGGTGGCAGAGAGGCTAGGGGGTGTGTATGGGACAAAACCTCATAAGTGGCGGTATTTGTCATTCTCAGGGCCAACTCAAGAGACCAAAAGCAGCACCTTTGCGTAGCCTGTCAACTATGTCCCGCGCTTAATATAATTACCATTTTTATTGGATTTTTATTTTGCGGCAACAAAAGGGCCATCTGCTGTGGAGCAATACTCCAGTAGACATCTAAGATCAGCTGTGAGACAATACTGGATACTGGATCAAAGAGCTGCTCTGCTCTGCGTTTCACTCCCAAACTTCACTCCCCAGCCAAGCCTCTCCCTCCCTGTCTCCCCCTTTTACTCTCTCTCCGTCTCTCTCACTCACTCTCTCTCCTTTATCTCTCCCCCTTTCACTCTCGCTCCCCCCTTCACTCCCGGTTCCAGCCTCTCCCTCGATCCCCCCCTAACCACCAGATCAAACAGCTTCCCACATCGTTCTCTCTCCTCTCCCCTCTACAACAGAAGCTTTACATATTTCGGAGAATCATTTAATTTGTCCCTTTTATACACATGCTGGTTAAGTGCAGGGTGGGAAATGATCTCCTCGTTGTTCTGTTTTTTGTTTCCTTATAGAGATGAAGGGAACAATTAAATTATTTCCCCCCACTCATTTTATCCCTTGATGATGCCCTTCAAACTCATCCGACAGAGGTAGAGAGAGAATATCCCTAGCCAGTGGTTAAGGAGAGGTTGATTGAAGATGTTTAGCATTGGAGATTGCCTGGACTACAGAATCTCATAAAGGGCATGTTATTATTGTCTCTGCATAGCAGTGAGTGAGTCAGAAATGATCATAGTATTCTCATGGCCCATTGTCTATTCTCTAGACGCTTGTCAATTGTTCCACTACCTCACATGTAATGATCTTGATAATACATTTGAACACTGATCTCAGCTCTGTCTCTGTCTGGGTGGAGGCTCAGAATCCATGATAAGAACACTTCAAAGTTGCCTTGCTAGCTAACAGGGATATGGCCTATGGGCTCTGATGATTCAAGTTGTACTAAAGTCAGTAGAACAAGTCTAGGTGTGAAGTAAAGAGAAATTCAATATCACTCGTGCTACTCATCTTATTACCACTGTACTACTGCTTCACCTGACAACCATTACATTGTATTTAAGGAACCTGACTGCCCCTCCTAATCTTCCCTAGCCTGTCCCAGTCCCAGCGGCCCCTGACACAGAGAGGAGAGGGGCTGTTAAATGGTTCTCCTCTGGGGCTGGAGCCTGGTGGCAGCAGTTGGGGGACCTCTACTCTCTCTCTCCTTCTCTCCCCTTTCTTCCTCCCCCTCTCTCTTTCCACTATTTCACTGGCTGCACCTCTCCCCCTTCTCACTATCTCTCACTCTCGCCCTCCCGCCTCTCTCCCTACCCCCCTTTCTCTATCTCCCCCTTGCTCTCACTCCCTACCCCCTCTCCTCTCACCCTCTCCATCCTCCCCTTCCCTCTCTTCCCTCCCTTTTCTCTCTGTGGGATCATATTTCTGAGGGTTATCAAGCGGCTCATTTAAATGAGGACTGGTCACAGCAGGAACCAGCTGAACAAAGTTACTATTACCAGGGCCTCTCCTGTGCTGTTCTCACTCCCAGCTAATTGGCTTTGACTGCATTTGTTTAAATCCACAGAGGAAGAAAGAGAAAAGGGAAAATGCAGTGAAACTGAAGTGTGTCAGTTTGGCCAGACAGGGTGGCACTTTAGAAAAAAGACAACCTGGGCTTATTAAAGAGAGATGGGGTGGCGGGTGAGAGGGGTGGAGGGGGGAGCAGGCCTTGTCACTTTGGCCTCTCCCCAGTCAGTCAGTCACTGGGCTGCCGGATTGGTCACGGCTGGTCCACACACACACACACACACACACACACACACACACACACACACACACACCCACACACACACACACACACACACACACACACACACACACACACACACACACACACACTGGTCACCTCTGGTGGTCTCAGCTCATTTCCCCAATCAGCAGGAGTATGGTGCGCAGACAAGCAGGCACACATGCAGGTACACATGCAGGCAGGCAGGCACACACACACACACACCCACACACACACACACACACACACGAACGCTAATTTCCCTAAACACACGCAGCACACACACCTAAAATATATAAATATATATACTGTATATATTTATATATATATACAGTACCAGTCAAAAGTTTGGACACACCTACTCATTCCAGGGTTTTTCTTAATTTTTACTATATTCTAGATGTAGAATAATAGTGAAGACATCAAAACTATGAAATACCACATATGGAATCATGTAGTAACCCAAAAGTGTTAAAAAATCGAGTAAATGCTTCACAGAGTTCAAGTAACAGACACATCTCAACATCAACTGTTCAGAGGAGACTGCATGAATCAGGTCTTCATGGTCGAATTGCTGCAAGGAAACCACTACTAAAGGACACCATTAAGAGGAAGAGACTTGCTTGGGCCAAGAAACATGAGCAATGGACATTAGACTGGTGGAAATCTGTCCTTTGGTCTGATGAGTCAAAATGTGAGATTTTTGGTTCCAACCGCCTTGTCTTTGTGAGACGCAGAGTAAGTAAACGGATGATCTCCACATGTGTGGTTCCCACCGTGAAGCATGGAGGAGGAGGTGTGATGGTGTGGGGGTGCTTTGCTGGTGACACTGTCTGTGATTTATTTAGAATTCAAGGCACACTTAACCAGCATGGCTACCACAGCATTCTGCAGCGATATGCCATCCCATCTGGTTTCCGCTTATTATTTTTTTAAATTGTAATTTAACTAGGCAAGTCAGAACAAATTCTTATTTACAATGACAGCCTAGGAACAGTGGGTTAACTGCCTTGTTCAGGGGCAGAACAACAGATTTTTACCTTGTCAGCTCGGGGATTCAATCTAGCAACCTTTAGGTTACTGGCCCAACGCTCTAACCACTAGGCTACCTGCCACCCTGCTTAGTGGGACTATCATTTGTTTTTCAACAGGACAATGACCCAAAACACACCTCCAGGCTGTTTAAGGGCTATTTGACCAAGAGAGTAATGGAGTGCTGCATCAGATGACCTGGCCTCCACAATCACCCGACCTCAACCCAATTGAGATGGTTTGGAATGAGTTGGACCGCAGGGTGAAGAAAAAGCATATGTGGAAACTCCTGTTGTAAAAGCATTCCTCATGAAGCTGGTTGAGAGAATGCCAAGAGTGTGCAAAGCTGTCATCAAGGCACACGGTGGCTACTTTGAAGAATCTCAAATATATAATATATTTGGATTTGTTTAACACTTTTTTGGTTACTACATGTGTTATTTTATAGTTTTGAAGTCTTCACTGTTATTCTACAATGTAAAAAATAGTACAAATAAAGAAAAGCCCTTGAATCAGTAGGCGTGTCCAAACTTTTGACTGGTACTGTATATTTATGTTTTATTGCCACATACAGTACATCGGATAGGTGCAGTGAAATGTGTTGTTTTACAGGCACATTTGTACATGGTAGCTCCTATGGTATGACTATGAAAAAGCTTTGATGTCCAGTATAACAACAGTTGACACCAGTTAGGAGAACCTTAAAGGGCATCAATACTCCAATATGTTTGCCTCAGCAGCTTTTTAAAGGATATCATTGGGAAAGGGGGATACCTAGTCAGTTGTCCAACTGAATGTATCTTCCGCATTTAACCTAACCCCTCTGAAACAGAGAGGTGCAGGGGGCTGTCTTAATCAACATCCATGTCTTCGGCGCCCGGGGAACAGTGGGTTAACTGCCTTGCTGTCATAAGCGTCGTTGTAGGGAGCGGACCAAACTGCAGCAGGTATAGTGAACATCTTCTTTTTATTAGAAGGAAAAAACAAAAAAACACTTACACAAAACAAACGACGAAAAACAGTCCTGTAAGGTGCTCAGACTATACACGGAAACAACCACCCACAAACACAAGTGAAAACAAACACACTTAAATATGGCCTCCAATCAGAGAAAACAACAAACAGCTGCCTCTGATTGGAGGTCATTGACAAAACTAACATAGACATAGAAAACTAGAAAACCCACATAGAAATAGAAAACATAGAACATCAACCAAAAACACCGAAACACACTAAACAAACACCCCCTGCCACGCCCTGACCAAACTACAATAACAAACAACCCCTTTTACTGGTCAGGACGTGACACTTGCTCAGTGGCAAAACAACAGGTTTTTATCTTGTCAGCTCTGGGATTCGATCCCGCTAACTTCCGGTTACTGGCCCAACGCTCTAACCACTAGGCTACCTGCCGCCCCATTGACCCTTTCACATATATTAAAATGAAGCCTGTCCAATTCTGCACAATTACTACTCCTACCGCTGCATGGTGAATTACAGCAGAGTCAGACAAATGAATCTGGCCATCAACCTATGACGTTCTGAGGTGACTGAATGGGTGGCGAAGCAAATTAAAAACCCTGGTAGCAGCAGTCCTCTGTTCTGTCAGTCCTCTGCTCTGCTCCGGCCTTTTAATCCACATAAATAAAAGAAAACCAAAACTGTAACGGTCAACAGTATTATTTATCCTCTGTCCATGTTTTTTTCTTCTTTAACTTCTTGACCACACTTTGCCTTGTATCAGGCTAAAAAGGGGTTCCTTGTAAACTTTATTGCAGCGGTGTCAAAAAGACTCCCATCGAAGAAGCAGTAAATATTCTAACGGGGTCTGGATGCTAGGCCATTCCTGCTGGCTCCAGGCACTGAATTAGGCCAGCCTGTTTCTAGTTAGAGAGTCATTAAAGAGATCTTACAGCCACAGCAAATGGTTTCCTGTCCTGAGTGCTTAACTCCTGTACTAGGAAATGTCCTAGGCCGTAAAGGGTGAACCAAACTTCCTGAAACATTTTTAAAGTTACCACTGGGTCTGTGGGGCCAAACGAAGCAGCCGACCGGTGTGTTCCAACCCTTTCGATGTGGCCAATCAAACGAGACCCCGCTTGAACCTAACATGACATTGACCGTTTAAACAGGTGGTGTCCATTTATTGGCCGAGCGTCGGGGTTAAACGTGGGATGACCGGCACATTCAACCGAGAATAGGGAAATGTTTTGAAAATTTTCGTCATGCTTAAAAAAATTAAAGAACCAATAAATAATGACTATGTCATAGCCATGGCAAACACGATTGGTCAACGTGAACAAACATAGACAATGACTACATAGTGTCTACTTCAGATGGAGACAATAGTAAACTGCATTTATGCTTAACAATATGCTCAACAATCAGTAGTAGTGCTCTAAACATCACTACCAACTGTATGGGTTGAAAAGATTTGTTTTCAATTCCACCCAGTGTTATATTACACTTCCAGTGCCAGGTGTTAGTCTATGAATTAGTCATGTTGATAGTATGGACTTATGTCCCATTGTGTTGAATGAAATGAATAAACAAAGACATTGAATGACACATGAAACCAGGGCATATGTCCACACATTATAAAATAACATAATGCCTCAATCATCTAGCTACTATGTCCTGTCTGCCAACTGTTCCTAGGAGGAACAAACAGACTACATCCTCTTCCCACATTATTCAAGGCAGTGAGTGTGCAAATGTGTGTGTGTGTCAGTATCTCTGTGTGTGTCTTCTTCTGCGTTCACACAGCCACACATCCCAAGTGAAAGAATGGGCCATTCCTCTGAGATGCTCTCCCATGCCCCCTCTGCTCTGCCAGCTCAGCAGCAGGCTGTGTATAGTAGGCCTAATGGCTCCCAGGGTGGTTAAGATGTGACCTGAGACCTGAGAGGGAGAACACCTGCTCTTACCTGCTCCCCCCTCCCCTAAAACACTCTACAGGTGCCTTTGTCTGTCTCTACAACAGACCCACCACGACTCACTGTTCCCAGAGCACACGGTCTGTCTGTCTGGCTCTATAACAGGCCCACCACAACTCACTGTTCCCAGAGCACACTGTCTGTCTGTCTGTCTGTCTCTTCAACAGGCCCACCACAACTCACTGTTCCCAGAGCACACGGTCTGTCTGTCTCTACAGCAGGCCCACCACAACTCACTGTTCCCAGAGCACACTGTCTGTCTGTCTCTACAACAGGCCCACCACAACTCACTGTTCCCAGAGCACACTGTCTGTCTGTCTCTACAACAGGCCCACCACAACTCACTGTTCCCAGAGCACACTGTCTGTCTGTCTGTCTCTTCAACAGGCCCACCACAACTCACTGTTCCCAGAGCACACGGTCTGTCTGTCTCTACAACAGGCCCACCACAACTCACTGTTCCCAGAGCACACTGTCTGTCTGTCTCTACAACAGGCCCACCACAACTCACTGTTCCCAGAGCACACTGTCTGTCTGTCTCTACAACAGGCCCACCACAACTCACTGTTCCCAGAGCACACTGTCTGTCTGTCTGTCTCTTCAACAGGCCCACCACAACTCACTGTTCCCAGAGCACACGGTCTGTCTGTCTCTATAACAGGCCCACCACGACTCACTGTTCCCAGAGCACACGGTCTGTCTGTCTGTCTGTCTCTATAACAGACCCACCACGACTCACTGTTCCCAGAGCACACTGTCTGTCTGTCTGTCTGTCTGTCTGTCTGTCTGTCTGTCTGTCTGTCTGTCTGTCTGTCTGTCTGTCTGTCTGTCTGTCTCTATAACAGGCCCACCACGACTCACTGTTCCCAGAGCACACTGTCTGTCTGTCTCTACAACAGACCCACCACAACTTACTGTTCCCAGAGCACACGGTCTGTCTGTCTGTCTGTCTCTACAACAGACCCACCACGACTCACTGTACCCAGAGCACACTGTCTGTCTGTCTCTACAACAGACCCACCACGACTCACTGTTCCCAGAGCACACTGTCTGTCTGTCTGTCTCTACAACAGACAAACCACGACTCACTGTTCCCAGAGCACACTGTCTGTCTGTCTGTCTCTACAACAGACAAACCACGACTCACTGTTCCCAGAGCACACTGTCTGTCTGTCTGTCTCTACAACAGACCCACCACAACTCACTGTTCCCAGAGCACACTGTCTGTCTGTCTCTATAACAGGCCCACCACGACTCACTGTTCCCAGAGCACACTGTCTGTCTGTCTGTCTCTACAACAGACAAACCACAACTCACTGTTCCCAGAGCACACTGTCTGTCTGTCTCTACAACAGACAAACCACGACTCACTGTTCCCAGAGCACACTGTCTGTCTGTCTCTACAACAGACCCACCACAACTCACTGTTCCCAGAGCACACTGTCTGTCTGTCTCTACAACAGGCCCACCACGACTCACTGTTCCCAGAGCACACTGTCTGTCTGTCTCTACAACAGACCCACCACAACTCACTGTTCCCAGAGCACACTGTCTGTCTGTCTCTACAACAGGCCCACCACGACTCACTGTTCCCAGAGCACACTGTCTGTCTGTCTGTCTCTACAACAGGCCCACCACGACTCACTGTTCCCAGAGCACACTATCTGTCTGTCTGTCTCTTCAACAGACAAACCACGACTCACTGTTCCCAGATCACACGGTCTGTCTGTCTGTCTCTACAACAGACAAACCACGACTCACTGTTCCCAGAGCACACTGTCTGTCTGTCTCTACAACAGGCCCACCACAACTCACTGTTCCCAGAGCACACTGTCTGTCTGTCTGTCTGTCTGTCTGTCTGTCTGTCTGTCTGTCTGTCTGTCTGTCTGTCTGTCTGTCTGTCTGTCTGTCTGTCTGTCTGTCTGTCTCTACAACAGACCCACCACGACTCACTGTTCCCAGAGCACACTGTCTGTCTGTCTCTACAACAGGCCCACCACGACTCACTGTTCCCAGAGCACACGGTCTGTCTGTCTGTCTCTACAACAGACAAACCACGACTCACTGTTCCCAGAGCACACTGTCTGTCTGTCTGTCTCTACAACAGACAAACCACGACTCACTGTTCCCAGAGCACACTGTCTGTCTGTCTGTCTCTACAACAGACCCACCACAACTCACTGTTCCCAGAGCACACTGTCTGTCTGTCTCTATAACAGGCCCACCACGACTCACTGTTCCCAGAGCACACTGTCTGTCTGTCTGTCTCTACAACAGACAAACCACGACTCACTGTTCCCAGAGCACACTGTCTGTCTGTCTCTACAACAGACCCACCACAACTCACTGTTCCCAGAGCACACTGTCTGTCTGTCTCTACAACAGGCCCACCACGACTCACTGTTCCCAGAGCACACTGTCTGTCTGTCTCTACAACAGACCCACCACGACTCACTGTTCCCAGAGCACACGGTCTGTCTGTCTGTCTGTCTCTACAACAGACCCACCACAACTCACTGTTCCCAGAGCACACGGTCTGTCTGTCTCTACAACAGGCCCACCACGACTCACTGTTCCCAGAGCACACTGTCTGTCTGTCTCTACAACAGGCCCACCACGACTCACTGTTCCCAGAGCACACTGTCTGTCTGTCTGTCTCTACAACAGGCCCACCACGACTCACTGTTCCCAGAGCACACTGTCTGTCTGTCTGTCTCTACAACAGACCCACCACAACACTGTTCCCAGAGCACACTGTCTGTCTGTCTCTATAACAGGCCCACCACGACTCACTGTTCCCAGAGCACACTGTCTGTCTGTCTGTCTCTACAACAGACCCACCACGACTCACTGTTCCCAGAGCACACTGTCTGTCTGTCTCTACAACAGGCCCACCACGACTCACTGTTCCCAGAGCACACTGTCTGTCTGTCTCTACAACAGACCCACCACGACTCACTGTTCCCAGAGCACACGGTCTGTCTGTCTGTCTGTCTCTACAACAGACCCACCACAACTCACTGTTCCCAGAGCACACGGTCTGTCTGTCTCTACAACAGGCCCACCACGACTCACTGTTCCCAGAGCACACTGTCTGTCTGTCTCTACAACAGGCCCACCACGACTCACTGTTCCCAGAGCACACTGTCTGTCTGTCTGTCTCTACAACAGGCCCACCACGACTCACTGTTCCCAGAGCACACTGTCTGTCTGTCTGTCTCTACAACAGACCCACCACAACACTGTTCCCAGAGCACACTGTCTGTCTGTCTCTACAACAGGCCCACCACAACTCACTGTTCCCAGAGCACACTGTCTGTCTGTCTCTACAACAGACCCACCACGACTCACTGTTCCCAGAGCACACGGTCTGTCTGTCTGTCTGTCTCTACAACAGACCCACCACAACTCACTGTTCCCAGAGCACACGGTCTGTTTGTCTCTACAACTGGCCCACCACGACTCACTGTTCCCAGAGCACACTGTCTGTCTGTGTCTACAACAGACCCACCACAACTCACTGTTCCCAGAGCACACTGTCTGTCTGTCTCTACAACAGGCCCACCACGACTCACTGTTCCCAGAGCACACTGTCTGTCTGTCTGTCTCTTCAACAGACAAACCACGACTCACTGTTCCCAGATCACACGGTCTGTCTGTCTGTCTCTACAACAGACAAACCACGACTCACTGTTCCCAGAGCACACTGTCTGTCTGTCTCTACAACAGGCCCACCACAACTCACTGTTCCCAGAGCACACTGTCTGTCTGTCTGTCTGTCTGTCTGTCTGTCTGTCTGTCTGTCTGTCTGTCTGTCTGTCTGTCTGTCTGTCTGTCTCTACAACAGACAAACCACGACTCACTGTTCCCAGAGCACACTGTCTGTCTGTCTCTATAACAGGCCCACCACGACTCACTGTTCCCAGAGCACACTGTCTGTCTGTCTCTACAACAGGCCCACCACGACTCACTGTTCCCAGAGCACACGGTCTGTCTGTCTCTATAACAGGCCCACCACGACTCACTGTTCCCAGAGCACACTGTCTGTCTGTCTCTACAACAGACCCACCACGACTCACTGTTCCCAGAGCACACTGTCTGTCTGTCTGTCTCTATAACAGGCCCACCACGACTCACTGTTCCCAGAGCACACGGTCTGTCTGTCTCTACAACAGGCCCACCACGACTCACTGTTCCCAGAGCACACTGTCTCTCTGTCTGTCTGTCTGTCTGTCTGTCTGTCTGTCTGTCTGTCTGTCTGTCTGTCTGTCTGTCTGTCTGTCTGTCTGTCTGTCTCTACAACAGACAAACCACAACTCACTGTTCCCAGAGCACACTGTCTGTCTGGCTCTACAACAGGCCCACCACGACTCACTGTTCCCAGAGCACACTGTCTGTCTGTGTCTACAACAGGCCCACCACAACTCACTGTTCCCAGAGCACACTGTCTGTCTGGCTCTACAACAGGCCCACCACGACTCACTGTTCCCAGAGCACACTGTCTGTCTGTCTGTCTCTACAACAGGCCCACCACAACTCACTGTTCCCAGAGCACACTGTCTGTCTGTCTCTACAACAGGCCCACCACAACTCACTGTTCCCAGAGCACACTGTCTGTCTGTCTGTCTCTACAACAGGCCCACCACAACTCACTGTTCCCAGAGCACACGGTCTGTCTGTCTGTCTCTACAACAGGCCCACCACGACTCACTGTTCCCAGAGCACACTGTCTGTCTGGCTCTACAACAGGCCCACCACGACTCACTGTTCCCAGAGCACACGGTCTGTCAGGCCAGGTCATGCATTAGTCATGCAGACACATTCATGTTAGCGGATGTATAATGCAGAGCAATGGTGTGTTTATGACTGTTGAGGTTTGCTGGGCTTAAATATGCCTGTCTGCATGTACGCCTGGGGCACTGGGCTGACACAAAGAGCTAAAGTTTGATATCACAGGCAGCGGTAGGATAGGGTGAGTAATATCCTTTAAAGATGACTACTTAGATGACTGATATGAATCAATGCACTCAAAGATAATTAAAGTACAGTAAATGTCTAGTTAATGGCGGGCTGCTATGGGGATATGACTTTTAAAAGCAAAAGATGAACAATGCGTACATTGTAAAGATGTAGGGTCGACGGCAGGTCAGAGTGACTGAACATCATTCCAGAGAGTGCATTAGCAAACATTACCCTGCATGGTTTGTGTCACGTCCTGACCAGTATAAGGGGTTATTGGTTATTGTAGTTTGGTCAGGACGTGGCAGGGGGTATTTGTTTTATGTGGTTCGGGGTTTAATGGGATATGTATTTATGTAAGAGGGGTGTTTGATTTATGTGTTCCGGGGTTTTTGGGTAATGTTCTTGTTTTGTATTTCTATGTTTTTCTATGTTGTGTATTTCTTTGTTGGCCTGGTATGGCTCTCTATCAGGAACAGCTGTACATCGTTGTTGCTGATTGAGAGTCATACTTAAGTAGCCCTGTTTTCACCTGTCCCTTTGTGGGAAGTTGTTTGTGCATTGCTGTGTGTAGCCTGCATTACTGTGCGTTTTCTTGTTTTGTATTTTCAGTGTTCTTTATTAAAAGTTAAAATGAGCACTCAACCCGCTGCGCCTTGGTCCACTTCCTACAACGACCGTTACAGAACTTGGCACCACCAACGGACCAAGCAGCGGGCCCAGGAAGAGGGAGGATCCTGGGCCAGGGAGAGAAGGGAGTGGAGGACATTTTGGACATGGGAGGAGGTAATGGCAGGGGACAAGACCCTGCCATGGAAACATGTGGAGACAGCGAGGGAGGAACGGCAAAAGTGGAGCGAAGAGCGGGCCCAACGTAGGATGCATGAGAGGCAGCCCCAATAAAACATTTTTTTTTTGGGGGGGGGGCACACGGGTAGTTTGGCTGGGCCAGGGTTAAGCCCCAAGCCAACTCCTCGTGCTTATCGGAGGCAGCTTGTTACTGGTCAGGCCCCGTGCTATGGGGTGATGCGCACGGCGTCGAGGCCGAGCATTCACAGGCCGGTGTGCGCGGTGCCAGCGCCCCGCATTTGCCAGGGGGAAGTGGGCATCCAGCCAGTAAGGGTGGTGCCAGTACTGCGCTCAAGACCGCCAGTGCGCCTTCACGGCCCAGTGTATCCTGTTCCTCGCACTAGCCCTGAGGTACGTGTTTCCAGTCTGGCACATCCAAAGCCAGCACCACGCACCAGGCATCCAGTGCGTCAGCCCAGTCCACTCGTCCTCTTCCTGCTCCCCGCACTAGCCTTGGGGTGCGTATATCCAGTCTGGCATCTCCAGTTCCAGCCCCAATCACCAGGCCTCCAGTGCATCAGCCCAGTCCAACTCGTCCTGTTCCTGCTCCTCGCACTAGCCTTGGGGTGCGTGTCTCCAGTCTGGTACCTCCACTACCAGCCCCACGCATCAGGCTTTCAGTGCGCAGTCCCCGTCCAGAGCTTCCGACGACAGTACCCCGTCCAGAGCTTCCGACGACAGTACCCCGTCCAGAGATTCCGGCGACAGTACCCCGTCTAGAGCTTCCGGCAACAGTACCCCGTCCAGAGTGTCCGGAAACAGTGCCCCGTCCAGAGTGTCCGACGACAGTGCCCCATCTAGAGACGGCCCACAGTCCGGAACCGAGTGAGACGGCCCACAGTCCGGAACCGAGTGAGACGGCCCACAGTCCGGAACCGAGTGAGACGGCCCACAGTCCGGAACCGAGTGAGACGGCCCACAGTCCGAAACCGAGTGAGACGGCCTACAGTCCGGAGCTCCCAGAGTCACCCTACACTCTGGAGCTCCCAGAGTCGTCCTTCTGCCTGAGGTCTACAGCGAAGTGCTTCAGCCCGAGGTCTACAGCGACGTGCCTCAGCCAGAGGTATTCAGCGGGGGTGGACAGGTTAGGTGGTGGACTAAGGCCAGAGCCTGAGCCACCTCCACAGTAGGAGGATTGGGGAGGGGGGGGTGTAGCACGGGAACCGTCGGTGACGGCAGCCACCCTCCCTTCCCTCCCTTTAGTTTGAGGGGTTTATTTTGTGTTTATTTTTGTGTGAGGTGCATCCGGGGTCTGCACCTTTGGGGGGGGGTACTGTCACGTCCTGACCAGTATAAGGGGTTATTGGTTATTGTAGTTTGGTCAGGACGTGGCAGGGGGTATTTGTTTTATGTGGTTCGGGGTTTAATGGGATATGTATTTATGTAAGAGGGGTGTTTGATTTATGTGTTCCGGGGTTTTTGGGTAATGTTCTTGTTTTGTATTTCTATGTTTTTCTATGTTGTGTATTTTTTTGTTGGCCTGGTATGGCTCTCAATCAGGAACAGCTGTACGTCATTGTTGCTGATTGAGAGTCATACTTAAGTAGCCCTGTTTTCACCTGTCCCTTTGTGGGAAGTTGTTTGTGCATTGCTGTGTGTAGCCTGTATTACTGTGCGTTCGTGCGTTTTCTTGTTTTGTATTTTCAGTGTTCTTTATTAAAAGTTAAAATGAGCACTCAACCCGCTGCACCTTGGTCCACTTCCTACGACGACCGTTACAGTTTGGCTGATATTTATCCTCTCAAATTATGCTTCTACAGTAGTTCTTGTTGTAAATGTAGATTTATACTGTTGTAATAAAGTATTAAACTCAAAGTTAACACAAACATGCACACGCATGCAAATTCATAAAGGTGTATTTACTCTGTTATGACAACCCTCACGGTCAAGGAAGTCTTTGGCACATTTCTTTGACAACATCTTTAATCACAACAACCTGCCGTCAATAGCAGCATCCCTAGATATGAACAACATCCCGTCAATAGCAGCACTAGCTACCAGATATGAAAATAATGTGATTCAGTGTGTTGGTGTAATGGTGCTGTCCAGTCATTAATCACACTGCTCCAGAGAAAACAGAGGGTTGACTCATGGCAGCCACGGCCAGGTTCTGGGATGGAGATTAGGCCCCTAATGAAAGCAAAACAAAGCTGGACATGCTAAATTTATTGGCACATTTAGAGAAAGTGGCCCCAGAAGGACACTGTCACCAATAATCATTTCAGAAGTGCTTTTTCCTTCAGCTCGCAGACACAATCTGGAGAGGGGATATTTGTGGAGTGGCTGAACAAACACAGATTTGCCGGTATCTCCGTCTTTCCCAGCTGAGGGGCTGAGGAAAGGCAGTGCGGAGCAGAGCACAGCACTGGGCTGGTGGGTCGGCTGCTGCACCCCCTGCCTCCTGTTCCCGCCACCCCGCATCCGTGCAGTCCGCTCCTGGGAACGGACGGGACTTGTCCTCCTGGCTGACTGGCCCCTCCTCTGGCCCTGGGTGCTGTGGAGTAACACTCTCCATTTTTCTTCCTCTCGCTGTTTCTCTCTCTCTCTGTTTCTCTCTCTCTTTCTGCCTCTTTCTCTCTCTGTCACTTGCTCTCTGTACACAGCAAGCCTCAGGAAAGCAGGGACAGGCTTCAAAACTGAAAGTAGAGTCCAGCCTGCCATGGTTACAGTGTTTTTCTCTCTCCCTAACTTTTCCTCAGTCCTTGAGCTTAGGGGGATTCTACAGGTCTGGGTGCTGATATCTGCCACACAGGACATAGATAGACCACAGTGCTGATAACTGGGCAGCGTAGAGACAAGGCTGTTTCCTTTACTGACAAATGAAGTGGTGACACTTTACAGATTTGGACCTGATGTTTAAAATGTGTGAATAAATCCACAAAGTATCACTATAAACATGATCCATCTATTTGTTCATGCGCCACGTCACAATACTTTTTCTTTTCAAAATCTGGAAATACAAATCAGAGGATCATGCCAAATGCAAAAGACTAACCAAGAGAGTGGACATGATATGAGACAGACATGAAGCTTTGGCCTAATGACAACTGCCTAAGTTAATGTGTACCACATGCAGTGGAGATGGAGATGGAGGAAGAGGAAATGGTACTTAAAATGGCCATTGTTGTAATTCATAGGCAATCTGGAGATAATGACACTGACTTCAATAGCAGACAGTCGATTCACGGATAGGATAGCTTCTATTTTTTCTTCCTTTTTCCCTGGAGACATTATCGTGAGCTGAAGAGGGATTAAGAATTTTGACATGGGGGTTATGTCCTTGGTTTTGTGAGTGTTTATGATTTTAATCTTTAAAGGCAGGTCTAGATGATCAATATGTCTAATTAATGCATGATCATAACGTAAAAAACAGCTGGCTGAAAAAAAGTGTGGGGGGGACAATTTGTGTTCTATTATGGTCTGTTATAACACGATACTGTGAGAGAAATGTAATCATTATTGATATGAAATGTGTGTGTGTGTGTGTTTGAGGTGTAGCCTATTATCTGTGCTCTGTTCACTGCGTCTATCCTCAGTGTTTCCCTCCAACAAACGCTAATTAGCGATGATTTACACCCGTGCTCTTTGCCCCTGGTCAGTCTCCTCTGTCCCTTCCTCCTCACCTTGTAACACAACACTGCCCTACTGACCACCCTCTAAATGATCCACCACTCCAAAGAGGCTTTAGGGTCTGTAATGACTGGCCTTCAGATTATAAATGAAGAGTTTATTTCCAAAATGCTACATAAATACATTTTTTTGGATTTGAATTTTTTCATCAGAAATGATTGCTTATTCATGGGTGTGTAAAATATGAATGTTCTCTGATATTTAATTCATAGATTTCAGATGTGCATAACACTATATATCCATTGTTTAGCTGGAATGGAATGTTTGTATCCTGTATACTGTGATGTGTGGTTGTCTCACCTAGCTATCTTACAATAAATGCACTGTCACTCTGGATAAGAGCATCTGCTAAAAGACTAAAATGGCAAAAGTAAATGTTTGACATACAGATATAATTTTACTGTACTGAATTATTTAATATTTTCATCATATATATGTCACAAATGTATCAGCAATTGCTTGAATAATTTCTTTAAAAGCTAATTTACTAACATTTCTAGAAATGTTTATATGTGTAACGGCCGTCGTAGGAAGTGGACCAAAATGCAGCGGGTACGTGAATGCTCATCTTTATTTTATGAAGCACACTATACAAAAACAACAAAACGAAAAAACGACCGACAGCTAAACAGTAATGCAGGCTAAACATAGCAGTGCACAAACAACCTCCCACAATTCCCATAACAAACACACCCCTATACATAGGACCTTCAGAGGCAACGAGGAACAGCTGCCTCCAATTGAAGGCCAAATCCCAATTAACTAAACATAGAAATAGATAGACTAGACTGAACAAGAAATACACTAACATAGAACATAGACCAAAACCCCGGAATACTCTAAACAAACACCCCTCCACATAAACACACACCCCAAACCACATAAAACAAATACCCCCCTGCCACGTCCTGACCAAACTACAATAACAAATGACCCCTTCACTGGTCAGAATGTGACAGTACCCCCCCCCTCCCCCTAAGGTGCAGAAGCTCTGGACGGGGTACTGTCGTTGGAAGCTCTGGACGGGGACTGCGCACTGATAGCCTGATGCGTGGGGCTGGTAGTGGAGGTACCAGACTGGAGGCACGCACCCCAAGGCTAGTGCGAGGAGCAGGAACAGGACGAGTTGGACTGGGCTGACGCACTGGAAGCCTGTGCGTGGTGCTGGTAGTGGAGGTACCAGACTGGAGACACGCACCTCAGGGCTAGTGCGGGGAGCAGGAACAGGATGAGTTGGACTGGGCTCACGCACTGGATGCCTGGTGCGTGGTGCTGGCTTTGGATGTGCCAGACTGGAAACACGCACCTCAGAGCTAGTGCGAGGAGCGGGAACAGGATACACTGGGCCGTGAAGGTGCACTGGCAGACTCGAGCACAGTACTGGCACCACCCTTACTGGCTGGATGCCTGCTTCCCCCTGGCAAATGCGGGGCGCTGGCACCTCGCACACCGACTTGTGAATGCTCGGCCTCGATGCCGTGCGTATCACCACATAGCACGGGACCTGACCAATAACAGGCTGCTTCCGATAAGCACGGGGAGTTGGCTTGGGGCTTAACCCTGGCCCAGCCAAACTACCCGTGTGCCCCCCCCAAAATGTTTTTATCGGGGCTGCCTCTCAGGCTTAAATGCCAACCGTGTGTATAGAGCCTCATACCGGTGCTGCTCCGCCTTGGCTGCCTCTATCTCCTCCGGTGGGTGACGATATTCCCCAGCCTGGTGCAACGGTCCAGCCCCGTCCAGGATCTCCTCCCATGTCCAAGTTTCCGTATAGTCCATATAATTACTTTGTAGCTCCTTCCCCCGCTGCTTGGTCCGTTGTTGGTGGGAGGTTCTGTAACGACCGTCGTAGGAAGTGGACCAAAATGCAGCGGGTACGTGAATGCTCATCTTTATTTTATGAAGCACACTATACAAAAACAACAAAACGAAAAAACGAACGACAGCTAAACAGTAATGCAGGCTAAACATAGCAGTGCACAAACAACCTCCCACAATTCCCATAACAAACACACCCCTAAACATAGGACCTTCAATCAGAGGCAACGAGGAACAGCTGCCTCGAATTGAAGGCCAAATCCCAATTAACTAAACATAGAAATAGATAGACTAGACTGAACAAGAAATACACTAACATAGAACATAGACCAAAACCCTGGAATACTCTAAACAAACACCCCTCCACATAAACACACACCCCGAACCACATAAAACAAATACCCCCCTGCCACGTCCTGACCAAACTACAATAACAAATGACCCCTTTACTGGTCAGAACGTGACAATATGTTGTTTTACAATTATACTCAAATCTATTCCATCAAATCTATGGAATTCCAGACATTCAGGAGAATATGAAGGAAAAGTGAATGTGAACAACAGGATCTGGTGATTGTCCTGGAGATGGAGGAGGAGACCCCCATGCTGCCTCTCCAAGCCCTGTCCTCTATGGATGAACACCCTGTTAGTGGGCTGTGGCTAGCAAAGAAAATCATTCAACCAAATAGAAACACTCATAACGGTGTGCAGAACATAATGTGAGCATCCAGTACACTGGTGTCTATTTGTGTGCGTGTCTATGCTGCATCACTCCAGCCTTTAGCGGGAAGAGAGATGAAAACATTTTGCCAGGAAGCCTCTCAGCCTTATGCCAATCGGATTAGTCATCAAGTCATTTGCAAACAGTGAGATGAGGGATCTTAAAAACCCTCCTTTACACTCTTAGCAGGACAATCAGTTCCCCCCTCCCTCCCGGGTAAGAAGACCAAGAGATAGAGAAGTAAATTACATAAAACAGACATATGCCATTCTGATCCCACTCAAATAGTGGATTACCTCTTTGATTAATCACACACAATTTAATCTGACGACTGAAATTATAGTTCCTCTTTCAGCGGGAAAATAAGCTTATTTGATACGAGGCAACGGAATGATGAATTTTTCTTCTCTCCCTCAGCTATTCTTCATTGCTAGCGGATTGTAACTCAATTATCTTTCTGTCAGACGATTATCCCCAGGCTTAATTTAATCTTCATTACTCCCAAGTCATATTTCAATTAAACATGCTATCATAGTGTTAACACATACTTAAACCTGTTTTTCCTTCAGTTAATTTCCCACTCAAAGGGTAACAGATGTCATAATTATGCACTTATTAAACATATTTCACACAGTGGAGTGCCGGGCGGCGGCCCTAGAACATTCATCTAATGACAATATGCTTTAGTTGTGATCTATAATACACCGCCTGCTTGGCAATCTGCTTGGGCCCCTAGCTGCTTAACTGTGACACACAGATATCAGCGGCCAAGGTAAGGAAGTTAATGCATTAGTAGATTACTCAGCGCACTCATTTCACCTCGTGGAGAGGCAAGGTCGAAGCCCCTCTAGATCAATGTCTCTACATCGAAAGGGGTGCCAACACAGAGCCAGGTGGTTCCCCCAGGGGGTTAGAGAGGGGTACAACACCCCCTTGGCACTGACAGGAGGGGTAATGTGCCAGTCACTCTGCCAGTGTGAATGCTACCAGTTAGCTACAGACAGTGTGATTACAGTCTGAGTATTCACTGTTAGAACATGGACCCCCCTCTGGAACCGTATTAGGATAGATCCCTGCTCCACCTGGAAACATCTGGACAGGGGAAAAGGAACATGTCAGCCATTGATAAGACATCTCAAGATAATAAGAGATCTGCTGGTGTTGTTCTCAAATCTGTTATTCAAAGATGACTTATTGACAGCATCTGCTATTAAACCCTGGATCTTCATTCGGATTATCTATTTACATCTATTATTTCCCCCAGGATAAGAAACTGTAATCTTTCAGTAATCTTAGTAGATATAAAAAAACATGTTAAGCATTAAGTTAAAAGACTGAGCATGTAAACATATTGCTTTTGACAACAACAAAATCTTCATCTTTTGAAGGATCTCGACTGGCATCAAACTCCAACCCTCCTACATTTATTTTGCTACAATCCATGAAACACACACAGCTAGGGATCCTCCTCTGCATCTCACCCAGCATGATGACCCACCAGCACTGTTGCCAGTTTATTGAGCCTCTGACTAAGAGGAGACAATAGATTACCAATACCGCTGTCTGAGACACAAACAAACAACAAACAAACACAAATAAATAAATAAGCAGCAATGGTGCTCAAAAAGCAGAATGCTTTACAAATTAAGAAAATGTCTGTGAAGCCCACAGATAGGAAATGTGTGGGACAGGAAGGAAATGTGCTGCACAGAACTCAACGCCAACCAACCAGCCAACAGACCCACATACAGCGGAACAGCTCCAAGGCAAGCTTCTCAGACATTATTAGTGGAAAAACATGAAATGTATAATCGTTAAAATATTATACAAATCTTGTGAAATTAAAGTAACAAATTAAATTGCAATATTAAAGGTTAGTATATTATCAGATGGATATGTGGATAACACATCACTAGAGTACAGAATAAGTTGAGCCATAAAAGTGGAAGAATTCACAAGGCATCACACTCACAGTTCCAGGTTCTCTCTTGGCCCTCACACACTCTGCCTGACACTCTAACAACAGTATTAACCAGGTTATGGATGCTGTGCGCCGTTTAACCAAATCTGGGAGTATTTGAAGTTGAGCTTTGTAATCTTTACAATCTCTAAGGGATATCCTGGCGACTCATTTTTAGAATCAACAGTAATATGAATAATGTGTGAGAGAGGCCCGGGGGCATTGGCTACTCTGGAGGAGATTGTATACAGGCTGAGAGTTGAAGAAGTAGGACAGGGGAGTGGGACAGGATGACACACACACACACACACACACACACACACACACACACACACACACACACACACACACACACACACACACACACACACACACACACAATAGAAGCATGTTTGGGAAAGACCTGAGCAAAGACAACCAGGCCAAATAGCATACTGATGAGATCCCTGATAATTTAGATGGAAATAGAGAGAGAGAGAGAGAGAGAGAGAGAGAGAGAGAGAGAGAGATAGTGACAGACGCAGAGAGAGTGAGAGATACTCAACCAATCCGTCTCATTTCAGTGCATTGATTATGTGTTTTACGTTGAAGCAGTAAGATGGACATATGAAACCTGACTCTGGGAGGACCTATAGCAGGGCTACTGGTCAGAGAGACGGAGGGACGGAGGGCAGGAGGCAGCCCCTGAGGAGGGGTCGGTGGACAGAGGGGAGAGGGGAGGGAGAGGCAATCAGGGGTTATTGTCAGTGACAGGGGTGCACCTTGATGGGCCAGGCGTTGCTTTGTTTGTCACCTCACCAACCTCAATCCATCAATCATCTCCTCTAGACCCACACGACCAATCAATCAGCTGCATGCTGCACCCAGTGGAGGGACGTCTGTCACAGCCAATCACAAGTGTCACAGCAACTATCACATCTCATATAAAAATAATTAAAGTGGTAAATATTTGACTGGAAACTCATATTTGCTTTCAAGAAATGCATTTTTTTTGCATATTTTTTATTTTGGTAATTTTCAGAACTATTATGAAGTAATTGATAGTAGTAAAATAGCAGTAGTTGGACTAGAGGTAGTAATATTAATAGTGGTAATATTTTAAATAATAGTCTTCAACTGAAGTCTAGTTTTAAAAGGCTACATCAAACACTGTCTTTCTTACCTCTTCTGTTGCATCTTACATTACATATTTGGTGCGTATTTGCTTGTTAACTCTTAACATATGTACCTAGCTCCCAGGAATTATTTGCACACGTCTGGAAATTCTTAGGAAATGGCAATTCGTCACGGAAATGTGTAAAGAACTCTGGCAATTTTCACTTCAATGTTGTCAGTGAGGTACACTCTCCCAGAAGAAAGTATCTCATTTTCACCACCTACTGTAACTGTACATTTTATTTGTAGCATGTAGCAGCTAGAAAAGTTACACGTTTAATGAACAACACCTCCTGGAGGAATGTTTTGATTCCCAGACTCAAAGCCTTTTTTCTGGCGAACATGTTGTTATACATTTATTTACATGGGGAATTTGTGCCAGTCAGCAACTGGAGCGCTTCTAATTTGGACTGCATGTATAATTATCAAAAGCAAGGCGTGCAGAAAAAAAGCAGTATTAAGAAAAAAAAGAAGAAATTATAATAATAAGTATGACCTCTTTATGCCTCATTTCATAAAAAGTACAACACTGAAAAAATGTAACCCAAAATGATCTTTATATTTAATTGTGAATTGTTTTCATACGCCTGCGTGTATAATTGTAGGAGGTCTATTGAAGGTGAGTTACATTAGAAGAGGCTCGTCTCTCCCTCAGAGACTCAACTGTTGCTGCTGGTTCTTTTTTCAGAACATTAGGTTGCAGCCTTAGGGATGCTTTGACCAGCGGATCAATGGATCTGCTTCTCTTGTCACCATTCATTTGGACTGAGCGAGGGGTAGAGGCTCCAGCCCCAGCCCTCGTCTGCCGCTGGCCTGCCTGCTCGGCCCTGCCTTCACCTGGGCTCCTCTCTCTCTGAGCTCCCCTGACAGCTGGCTGCCACCAGCCACAGACACCAGCAGACAGGCGACAAGTCCTTGGGCTCCACACACACACACACATGCACAGACGCACTCTAGAGTAGCCGTCGTGGTGCAGTTCAACACTGATGCCAAACACTCTCTCTCTCTGTCACATACTCCCACTGTCTGTCTCCCCTCCCTCCCTCTGTCTCTCTCTCTCTCCCTCCCTCCCTCTCTCTCTGTCTATCCATCGTTGTCTCCCCTTTGTCTGTCTCTCTCCCTCCCTCTCTCTACTCCTTCCCCTCCCTCTCCGTCTCTCTCTCTCCTTCTCTCTACTCCTTCCCCTCCCTCTCAGTCTTTCTCCCTCCCTCCCTCTACTCCTTCCCCTCCCTCTCTCTACTCCTTCCCCTCCCTCTCCGTCTCTCTCTTCTTCCCCACCCTCTCTCCCCTTCCCTCTCTCTACTCCTTCCCCTCCCTCTCCGTCTGTCTCTCTCCTTCTCTCTACTCCTTCCCCTCCCTCTCCGTCTGTCTCTCTCCTTCTGTCTACTCCTTCCCCTCCCTCTCCGTCTCTCTCTTCTTCCCCACCCTCTCACCCCTTCCCTCTCTCTACTCCTTCCCCTCCCTCTCCGTCTGTCTCTCTCCTTCTCTCTACTCCTTCCCCTCCCTCTCCGTCTGTCTCTCTCCTTCTCTCTACTCCTTCCCCTCAACCCACCGTCTCTCTCTCTCTCTCTCCTTCTCTGAAGTCTTTCCCTCCTTCTCTGTCTCTCTCTCTCTTCTCTCTACTCCTTCCCCTCCCCCTCTGTCTGTCCATCTATCTCTCCATCCCTTGATCTTGATCACACGCTCGCTGTCTGGGTCTATCACTATGTCCCACTACTCTTCTCTCTAGTCAGTGTAGTCAGAGAGCTGTAGTTCAGACAGTTGGAAGGGGACCAGTCCCTCTACTCTTCTCTCTAGTCAGTGGATTCAGAGAGCTGTAGTTCAGA
Organism: Salmo trutta; assembly: GCF_901001165.1. Classification (NCBI taxonomy): domain Eukaryota; kingdom Metazoa; phylum Chordata; class Actinopteri; order Salmoniformes; family Salmonidae; genus Salmo; species Salmo trutta. The sequence goes on from NC_042968.1 coordinate 27,565,473, forward strand.
CAGTTGGAAGGGGACCAGTCCCTCTACTCTTCTCTCTAGTCAGTGTAGTCAGAGAGCTGTAGTTCTGACAGTTGGAAGGGGACCAGTCCCTCTACTCTTCTCTCTAGTCAGTGTAGTCAGAGAGCTGTAGTTCAGCCAGTTGGAAGGGGACCAGTCCCTCGACTCTTCTCTCTAGTCAGTGGATTCAGAGAGCTGTAGTTCAGCCAGTAGGGAGGGGGACCAGTCCCTCTACTCTTCTCTCTAGTCAGTGTAGTCAGAGAGCTGTAGTTCAGCCAGTAGGGATGGGGACCAGTCCCTCTACTCTTCTCTCTAGTCAGTGTAGTCAGAGAGCTGTAGTTCAGCCAGTAGGGAGGGGGACCAGTCCCTCTACTCTTCTCTCTAGTCAGTGTAGTCAGAGAGCTGTAGTTCAGCCAGTTGGAGGGGGACCAGTCCCTCTACTCTTCTCTCTAGTCAGTGTAGTCAGAGAGCTGTAGTTCAGCCAGTTGGAGGGGGACCAGTCCCTCTACTCTTCTCTCTAGTCAGTGTAGTCAGAGAGCTGTAGTTCTGACAGTTGGAAGGGGACCAGTCCCTCTACTCTTCTCTCTAGTCAGTGTAGTCAGAGAGCTGTAGTTCAGCCAGTTGGAAGGGGACCAGTCCCTCTACTCTTCTCTCTAGTCAGTGTAGTCAGAGAGCTGTAGTTCAGCCAGTTGGAAGGGGACCAGTCCCTCTACTCTTCTCTCTAGTCAGTGTATTCAGAGAGCTGTAGTTCAGCCAGTAGGGATGGGGACCAGTCCCTCTACTCTTCTCTCTAGTCAGTGGAGTCAGAGAGCTGTAGTTCAGCCAGTAGGGAGGGGGACCAGTCCCTCTACTCTTCTCTCTAGTCAGTGGATTCAGAGAGCTGTAGTTCAGCCAGTTGGAGGGGACCAGTCCCTCTACTCTTCTCTCGAGTCAGTGTATACAGAGAGCTGTAGTTCAGCCAGTTGGAAGGGGACCAGTCCCTCTACTCTTCTCTCTAGTCAGTGGATTCAGAGAGCTGTAGTTCAGCCAGTAGGGAGGGGGACCAGTCCCTCTACTCTTCTCTCTAGTCAGTGTATACAGAGAGCTGTAGTTCAGCCAGTAGGGAGGGGGACCAGTCCCTCTACTCTTCTCTCTAGTCAGTGGATTCAGAGAGCTGTAGTTCAGCCAGTTGGAGGGGGACCAGTCCCTCTACTCTTCTCTCTAGTCAGTGTAGTCAGAGAGCTGTAGTTCAGCCAGTAGGGAGGGGGACCAGTCACTCTACTCTTCTCTCTAGTCAGTGGATTCAGAGAGCTGTAGTTCAGCCAGTAGGGAGGGGGACCAGTCCCTCTACTCTTCTCTCTAGTCAGTGTAGTCAGAGAGCTGTAGTTCAGCCAGTTGGAGGGGGACCAGTCCCTCTACTCTTCTCTCTAGTCAGTGTAGTCAGAGAGCTGTAGTTCAGCCAGTAGGGAGGGGGACCAGTCCCTCTACTCTTCTCTCTAGTCAGTGTAGTCAGAGAGCTGTAGTTCAGCCAGTTGGAGGGGGACCAGTCCCTCTACTCTTCTCTCTAGTCAGTGTAGTCAGAGAGCTGTAGTTCAGCCAGTAGGGAGGGGGACCAGTCCCTCTACTCTTCTCTCTAGTCAGTGGATTCAGAGAGCTGTAGTTCAGCCAGTAGGGAGGGGGACCAGTCCCTCTACTCTTCTCTCTAGTCAGTGTAGTCAGAGAGCTGTAGTTCAGCCAGTTGGAGGGGGACCAGTCCCTCTACTCTTCTCTCTAGTCAGTGTAGTCAGAGAGCTGTAGTTCAGCCAGTAGGGAGGGGACCAGTCCCTCTACTCTTCTCTCTAGTCAGTGTATTCAGAGAGCAGTAGTTCAGCCAGTAGGGAGGGGGACCAGTCCCTCTACTCTTCTCTCTAGTCAGTGTATTCAGAGAGCTGTAGTTCAGCCAGTTGGAGGGGGACCAGTCCCTCTACTCTTCTCTCTAGTCAGTGGATTCAGAGAGCTGTAGTTCAGCCAGTTGGAGGGGGACCAGTCCCTCTACTGTTCTCTCTAGTCAGTGTAGTCAGAGAGCTGTAGTTCAGCCAGTTTGAAGGGGACCAGTCCCTCTACTCTTCTCTCTAGTCAGTGTAGTCAGAGAGCTGTAGTTCAGCCAGTTGGAAGGGGACCAGTCCCTATACTCTTCTCTCTAGTCAGTGTAGTCAGAGAGCTGTAGTTCAGCCAGTTGGAAGGGGACCAGTCCCTCTACTCTTCTCTCTAGTCAGTGTAGTCAGAGAGATGGAGTTCAGCCAGTTGGAAGGGGACCAGTCCCTCTACTCTTCTATCTAGTCAGTGGATTCAGAGAGCTGTAGTTCAGCCAGTTGGAGGGGGACCAGTCCCTCTACTCTTCTCTCTAGTCAGTGTAGTCAGAGAGCTGTAGTTCAGCCAGTTGGAGGGGGACCAGTCCCTCTACTCTTCTCTCTAGTCAGTGTAGTCAGAGAGCTGTAGTTCAGCCAGTTGGAGGGGGACCAGTCCCTCTACTCTTCTCTCTAGTCAGTGTAGTCAGAGAGCAGTAGTTCAGCCAGTAGGGAGGGGGACCAGTCCCTCTACTCTTCTCTCTAGTCAGTGGATTCAGAGAGCTGTAGTTCAGCCAGTTGGAGGGGGACCAGTCCCTCTACTCTTCTCTCTAGTTAGTGTATTCAGAGAGCTGTAGTTCAGCCAGTTGGAGGGGGACCAGTCCCTCTACTCTTCTCTCTAGTCAGTGTAGTCAGAGAGCTGTAGTTCAGCCAGTTGGAGGGGGACCAGTCCCTCTACTCTTCTCTCTAGTCAGTGTAGTCAGAGAGCAGTAGTTCAGCCAGTAGGGAGGGGGACCAGTCCCTCGACTCTTCTCTCTAGTCAGTGTATTCAGAGAGCTGTAGTTCAGCCAGTTGGAGGGGGACCAGTCCCTCTACTCTTCTCTTTAGTCAGTGGATTCAGAGAGCTGTAGTTCAGCCAGTTGGAAGGGGACCAGTCCCTCTACTGTTCTCTCTAGTCAGTGTAGTCAGAGAGCTGTAGTTCAGCCAGTTTGAAGGGGACCAGTCCCTCTACTCTTCCCTCTAGTCAGTGTAGTCAGAGAGCTGTAGTTCAGCCAGTTTGAAGGGGACCGGTCCCTCTACTCTTCTCTCTAGTCAGTGTAGTCAGAGAGCTGTAGTTCAGCCAGTTTGAAGGGGACCAGTCCCTCTTCTCTTCTCTCTAGTCAGTGTAGTCAGAGAGCAGTAGTTCAGCCAGTTTGAAGGGGACCAGTCCCTCTACTCTTCTCTCTAGTCTGTGTAGTCAGAGAGCTGTAGTTCAGCCAGTTGGAAAGGGACCAGTCCTTATACTCTTCTCTCTAGTCAGTGTAGTCAGAGAGCTGTAGTTCAGCCAGATGGAAGGGGACCAGTCCCTCTACTCTTCTCTCTAGTCAGTGTAGTCAGAGAGCTGTAGTTCAGCCAGTTTGAAGGGGACCAGTCCCTCTACTCTTCTCTCTAGTCAGTGTAGTCAGAGAGCTGTAGTTCAGCCAGTAGGGAGGGGGACCAGTCCCTCTACTCTTCTCTCTAGTCAGTGGATTCAGAGAGCTGTAGTTCAGCCAGTTGGAAGGGGACCAGTCCCTCTACTCTTCTCTCTAGTCAGTGTAGTCAGAGAGCTGTAGTTCAGCCAGTTTGAAGGGGACCAGTCCCTCTACTCTTCTCTCTAGTCAGTGTAGTCAGAGAGCTGTAGTTCAGCCAGTAGGGAGGGGGACCAGTCCCTCTACTCTTCTCTCTAGTCAGTGGATTCAGAGAGCTGTAGTTCAGCCAGTTGGAGGGGGACAGGTCCCTCTACTCTTCTCTCTAGTCAGTGTAGTCAGAGAGCTGTAGTTCAGCCAGTTGGAAGGGGACCAGTCCCTCTACTCTTTTCTCTAGTCAGTGGATTCAGAGAGCTGTATTTCAGCCAGTTGGATGGGGACCAGTCCCTCTACTCTTCTCTCTAGTCAGTGTAGTCAGAGAGCTGTAGTTCAGCCAGTTTGAAGGGGACCAGTCACTCTACTCTTCTCTCTAGTCAGTGTAGTCAGAGAGCTGTAGTACAGCCAGTTTGAAGGGGACCAGTCCCTCTACTCTTCTCTCTAGTCAGTGTAGTCAGAGAGCTGTAGTTCAGCCAGTTGGAAGGGGACCAGTCCCTCTACTCTTCTCTCTAGTCAGTGTAGTCAGAGAGCTGTAGTTCAGCCAGTTGGAGGGGGACCAGTCCCTCTACTCTTCTCTCTAGTCAGTGTAGTCAGAGAGATGTAGTTCAGCCAGTAGGGAGGGGGACCAGTCCCTCTACTCTTCTCTCTAGTCAGTGGATTCAGAGAGCTGTAGTTCAGCCAGTTGGAGGGGGACCAGTCCCTCTACTCTTCTCTCTAGTCAGTGTAGTCAGAGAGCAGTAGATCAGCCAGTAGGGAGGGGGACCAGTCCCTCTACTCTTCTCTCTAGTCAGTGGATTCAGAGAGCTGTAGTTCAGCCAGTTGGAGGGGGACCAGTCCCTCTACTCTTCTCTCTAGTCAGTGGATTCAGAGAGCTGTAGTTCAGCCAGTTGGAGGGGGACCAGTCCCTCTACTCTTCTCTCTAGTCAGTGTAGTCAGAGAGCAGTAGTTCAGCCAGTAGGGAGGGGGACCAGTCCCTCTACTCTTCTCTCTAGTCAGTGGATTCAGAGAGCTGTAGTTCAGCCAGTTGGAGGGGGACCAGTCCCTCTAATTTTCTCTCTAGTCAGTGTAGTCAGAGAGCTGTAGTTCAGCCAGTTGGAGGGGGACCAGTCCCTCTACTCTTCTCTCTAGTCAGTGTAGTCAGAGAGCTGTAGTTCAGCCAGTTTGAAGGGGACCAGTCCCTCTACTCTTCTCTCAAGTCAGTGTAGTCAGAGAGCTGTAGTTCAGCCAGTTGGAGGGGGACCAGTCCCTCTACTCTTCTCTCTAGTCAGTGGAGTCAGAGAGCTGTAGTTCAGCCAGTTGGAGGGGGACCAGTCCCTCTACTGTTCTCTCTAGTCAGTGTAGTCAGAGAGCTGTAGTTGAGCCAGTTTGAAGGGGACCAGTCCCTCTACTCTTCTCTCTAGTCAGCGGATTCAGAGAGCTGTAGTTCAGCCAGTTGGAGGGGGACCAGTCCCTCTACTCTTCTCTCTAGTCAGTGTAGTCAGAGAGCTGTAGTTCAGCCAGGTTGAAGGGGACCAGTCCCTCTACTCTTCTCTCTAGTCAGTGTAGTCAGAGAGCTGTAGTTCAGCCAGTTTGAAGGGGACCAGTCCCTCTACTCTTCTCTCTAGTCAGTGTAGTCAGAGAGCTGTAGTTCAGCCAGTTGGAAGGGGACCAGTCCTTATACTCTTCTCTCTAGTCAGTGTAGTCAGAGAGCTGTAGTTCAGCCAGATGGAATGGGACCAGTCCCTCTACTCTTCTCTCTAGTCAGTGTAGTCAGAGAGCTGTAGTTCAGCCAGTTTGAAGGGGACCAGTCCCTCTACTCTTCTCTCTAGTCAGTGTAGTCAGAGAGCTGTAGTTCAGCCAGTAGGGAGGGGGACCAGTCCCTCTACTCTTCTCTCTAGTCAGTGGATTCAGAGAGCTGTAGTTCAGCCAGTTGGAGGGGGACCAGTCCCTCTACTCTTCTCTCTAGTCAGTGTTGTCAGAGAGCTGTAGTTCAGCCAGTTTGAAGGGGACCAGTCCCTCGACTCTTCTCTCTAGTCAGTGTAGTCAGAGAGCTGTAGTTCAGCCAGTAGGGAGGGGGACCAGTCCCTCTACTCTTCTCTCTAGTCAGTGGATTCAGAGAGCTGTAGTTCAGCCAGTTGGAGGGGGACCAGTCCCTCTACTCTTCTCTCTAGTCAGTGTAGTCAGAGAGCAGTAGTTCAGCCAGTAGGGAGGGGGACCAGTCCCTCTACTCTTCTCTCTAGTAAGTGGATTCAGGGAGCTGTAGTTCAGCCAGTTGGAGGCGGACCAGTCCCTCTACTTTTCTCTCTAGTCAGTGTAGTCAGAGAGCTGTAGTTCAGCCAGTTTGAAGGGGACCAGTCCCTCTACTCTTCTCTCTAGTCAGTGTAGTCAGAGAGCTGTAGTTCAGCCAGTAGGGAGGGGGACCAGTCCCTCTACTCTTCTCTCTAGTCAGTGGATTCAGAGAGCTGTAGTTCAGCCAGTAGGGAGGGGGACCAGTCCCTCTACTCTTCTCTCTAGTCAGTGGATTCAGAGAGCTGTAGTTCAGCCAGTTGGAGGGGGACCAGTCCCTCTACTCTTCTCTCTAGTCAGTGTAGTCAGAGAGCTGTAGTTCAGCCAGTTGGAAGGGGACCAGTCCCTCTACTCTTTTCTCTAGTCAGTGGATTCAGAGAGCTGTATTTCAGCCAGTTGGATGGGGACCAGTCCCTCTACTCTTCTCTCTAGTCAGTGTAGTCAGAGAGCTGTAGTTCAGCCAGTTTGAAGGGGACCAGTCACTCTACTCTTCTCTCTAGTCAGTGTAGTCAGAGAGCTGTAGTTCAGCCAGTTGGAAGGGGACCAGTCCCTCTACTCTTTTCTCTAGTCAGTGGATTCAGAGAGCTGTAGTTCAGCCAGTTGGAGGGGGACCAGTCCCTCTACTCTTCTCTCTAGTCAGTGTAGTCAGAGAGCAGTAGTTCAGCCAGTAGGGAGGGGGACCAGTCCCTCTACTCTTCTCTCTAGTAAGTGGATTCAGGGAGCTGTAGTTCAGCCAGTTGGAGGCGGACCAGTCCCTCTACTTTTCTCTCTAGTCAGTGTAGTCAGAGAGCTGTAGTTCAGCCAGTTTGAAGGGGACCAGTCCCTCTACTCTTCTCTCTAGTCAGTGTAGTCAGAGAGCTGTAGTTCAGCCAGTAGGGAGGGGGACCAGTCCCTCTACTCTTCTCTCTAGTCAGTGGATTCAGAGAGCTGTAGTTCAGCCAGTAGGGAGGGGGACCAGTCCCTCTACTCTTCTCTCTAGTCAGTGGATTCAGAGAGCTGTAGTTCAGCCAGTTGGAGGGGGACCAGTCCCTCTACTCTTCTCTCTAGTCAGTGTAGTCAGAGAGCTGTAGTTCAGCCAGTTGGAAGGGGACCAGTCCCTCTACTCTTTTCTCTAGTCAGTGGATTCAGAGAGCTGTATTTCAGCCAGTTGGATGGGGACCAGTCCCTCTACTCTTCTCTCTAGTCAGTGTAGTCAGAGAGCTGTAGTTCAGCCAGTTTGAAGGGGACCAGTCACTCTACTCTTCTCTCTAGTCAGTGTAGTCAGAGAGCTGTAGTACAGCCAGTTTGAAGGGGACCAGTCCCTCTACTCTTCTCTCTAGTCAGTGTAGTCAGAGAGCTGTAGTTCAGCCAGTTGGAAGGGGACCAGTCCCTCTACTCTTCTCTCTAGTCAGTGTAGTCAGAGAGCTGTAGTTGAGCCAGTTTGAAGGGGACCAGTCCCTCTACTCTTCTCTCTAGTCAGCGGATTCAGAGAGCTGTAGTTCAGCCAGTTGGAGGGGGACCAGTCCCTCTACTCTTCTCTCTAGTCAGTGTAGTCAGAGAGCTGTAGTTCAGCCAGGTTGAAGGGGACCAGTCCCTCTACTCTTCTCTCTAGTCAGTGTAGTCAGAGAGCTGTAGTTCAGCCAGTTTGAAGGGGACCAGTCCCTCTACTCTTCTCTCTAGTCAGTGTAGTCAGAGAGCTGTAGTTCAGCCAGTTGGAAGGGGACCAGTCCTTATACTCTTCTCTCTAGTCAGTGTAGTCAGAGAGCTGTAGTTCAGCCAGATGGAATGGGACCAGTCCCTCTACTCTTCTCTCTAGTCAGTGTAGTCAGAGAGCTGTAGTTCAGCCAGTTTGAAGGGGACCAGTCCCTCTACTCTTCTCTCTAGTCAGTGTAGTCAGAGAGCTGTAGTTCAGCCAGTAGGGAGGGGGACCAGTCCCTCTACTCTTCTCTCTAGTCAGTGGATTCAGAGAGCTGTAGTTCAGCCAGTTGGAGGGGGACCAGTCCCTCTACTCTTCTCTCTAGTCAGTGTTGTCAGAGAGCTGTAGTTCAGCCAGTTTGAAGGGGACCAGTCCCTCGACTCTTCTCTCTAGTCAGTGTAGTCAGAGAGCTGTAGTTCAGCCAGTAGGGAGGGGGACTAGTCCCTCTACTCTTCTCTCTAGTCAGTGGATTCAGAGAGCTGTAGTTCAGCCAGTTGGAGGGGGACCAGTCCCTCTACTCTTCTCTCTAGTCAGTGTAGTCAGAGAGCAGTAGTTCAGCCAGTAGGGAGGGGGACCAGTCCCTCTACTCTTCTCTCTAGTAAGTGGATTCAGAGAGCTGTAGTTCAGCCAGTTGGAGGCGGACCAGTCCCTCTACTTTTCTCTCTAGTCAGTGTAGTCAGAGAGCTGTAGTTCAGCCAGTTTGAAGGGGACCAGTCCCTCTACTCTTCTCTCTAGTCAGTGTAGTCAGAGAGCTGTAGTTCAGCCAGTAGGGAGGGGGACCAGTCCCTCTACTCTTCTCTCTAGTCAGTGGATTCAGAGAGCTGTAGTTCAGCCAGTAGGGAGGGGGACCAGTCCCTCTACTCTTCTCTCTAGTCAGTGGATTCAGAGAGCTGTAGTTCAGCCAGTTGGAGGGGGACCAGTCCCTCTACTCTTCTCTCTAGTCAGTGTAGTCAGAGAGCTGTAGTTCAGCCAGTTGGAAGGGGACCAGTCCCTCTACTCTTTTCTCTAGTCAGTGGATTCAGAGAGCTGTATTTCAGCCAGTTGGATGGGGACCAGTCCCTCTACTCTTCTCTCTAGTCAGTGTAGTCAGAGAGCTGTAGTTCAGCCAGTTTGAAGGGGACCAGTCACTCTACTCTTCTCTCTAGTCAGTGTAGTCAGAGAGCTGTAGTACAGCCAGTTTGAAGGGGACCAGTCCCTCTACTCTTCTCTCTAGTCAGTGTAGTCAGAGAGCTATAGTTCAGCCAGTTGGAAGGGGACCAGTCCCTCTACTCTTCTCTCTAGTCAGTGTAGTCAGAGAGATGTAGTTCAGCCAGTTGGAAGGGGACCAGTCCCTCTACTCTTCTCTCTAGTCAGTGGATTCAGAGAGCTGTAGTTCAGCCAGTTGGAGGGGGACCAGTCCCTCTACTCTTCTCTCTAGTCAGTGTAGTCAGAGAGCAGTAGATCAGCCAGTAGGGAGGGGGACCAGTCCCTCTACTCTTCTCTCTAGTCAGTGGATTCAGAGAGCTGTAGTTCAGCCAGTTGGAGGGGGACCAGTCCCTCTACTCTTCTCTCTAGTCAGTGGATTCAGAGAGCTGTAGTTCAGCCAGTTGGAGGGGGACCAGTCCCTCTACTCTTCTCTCTAGTCAGTGTAGTCAGAGAGCAGTAGTTCAGCCAGTAGGGAGGGGGACCAGTCCCTCTACTCTTCTCTCTAGTCAGTGGATTCAGAGAGCTGTAGTTCAGCCAGTTGGAGGGGGACCAGTCCCTCTAATTTTCTCTCTAGTCAGTGTAGTCAGAGAGCTGTAGTTCAGCCAGTTGGAGGGGGACCAGTCCCTCTACTCTTCTCTCTAGTCAGTGTAGTCAGAGAGCTGTAGTTCAGCCAGTTTGAAGGGGACCAGTCCCTCTACTCTTCTATCAAGTCAGTGTAGTCAGAGAGCTGTAGTTCAGCCAGTTGGAGGGGGACCAGTCCCTCTACTCTTCTCTCTAGTCAGTGGAGTCAGAGAGCTGTAGTTCAGCCAGTTGGAGGGGGACCAGTCCCTCTACTGTTCTCTCTAGTCAGTGTAGTCAGAGAGCTGTAGTTCAGCCAGTTTGAAGGGGACCAGTCCCTCTACTCTTCTCTCTAGTCAGCGGATTCAGAGAGCTGTAGTTCAGCCAGTAGGGAGGGGGACCAGGCCCTCTACTCTTCTCTCTAGTCAGTGGATTCAGAGAGCTGTAGTTCAGCCAGTTGGAGGGGGACCAGTCCCTCTACTCTTCTCTCTAGTCAGTGTAGTCAGAGAGCAGTAGTTCAGCCAGTAGGGAGGGGGACCAGTCCCTCTACTCTTCTCTCTAGTAAGTGGATTCAGAGAGCTGTAGTTCAGCCAGTTGGAGGCGGACCAGTCCCTCTACTTTTCTCTCTAGTCAGTGTAGTCAGAGAGCTGTAGTTCAGCCAGTTTGAAGGGGACCAGTCCCTCTACTCTTCTCTCTAGTCAGTGTAGTCAGAGAGCTGTAGTTCAGCCAGTAGGGAGGGGGACCAGTCCCTCTACTCTTCTCTCTAGTCAGTGGATTCAGAGAGCTGTAGTTCAGCCAGTTGGAGGGGGACCAGTCCCTCTACTCTTCTCTCTAGTCAGTGTAGTCAGAGAGCTGTAGTTCAGCCAGTTTGAAGGGGACCAGTCCCTCTACTCTTCTCTCTAGTCAGTGTAGTCAGAGAGCTGTAGTTCAGCCAGTAGGGAGGGGGACCAGTCCCTCTACTCTTCTCTCTAGTCAGTGGATTCAGAGAGCTGTAGTTCAGCCAGTTGGAGGGGGACCAGTCCCTCTACTCTTCTCTCTAGTCAGTGTAGTCAGAGAGCTGTAGTTCAGCCAGTTGGAAGGGGACCAGTCCCTCTACTCTTTTCTCTAGTCAGTGGATTCAGAGAGCTGTATTTCAGCCAGTTGGATGGGGACCAGTCCCTCTACTCTTCTCTCTAGTCAGTGTAGTCAGAGAGCTGTAGTTCAGCCAGTTTGAAGGGGACCAGTCACTCTACTCTTCTCTCTAGTCAGTGTAGTCAGAGAGCTGTAGTACAGCCAGTTTGAAGGGGACCAGTCCCTCTACTCTTCTCTCTAGTCAGTGTAGTCAGAGAGCTGTAGTTCAGCCAGTTGGAAGGGGACCAGTCCCTCTACTCTTCTCTCTAGTCAGTGTAGTCAGAGAGCAGTAGTTCAGCCAGTAGGGAGGGGGACCAGTCCCTCTACTCTTCTCTCTAGTCAGTGGATTCAGAGAGCTGTAGTTCAGCCAGTTGGAGGGGGACCAGTCCCTCTAATTTTCTCTCTAGTCAGTGTAGTCAGAGAGCTGTAGTTCAGCCAGTTGGAGGGGGACCAGTCCCTCTACTCTTCTCTCTAGTCAGTGTAGTCAGAGAGCTGTAGTTCAGCCAGTTTGAAGGGGACCAGTCCCTCTACTCTTCTCTCAAGTCAGTGTAGTCAGAGAGCTGTAGTTCAGCCAGTTGGAGGGGGACCAGTCCCTCTACTCTTCTCTCTAGTCAGTGGAGTCAGAGAGCTGTAGTTCAGCCAGTTGGAGGGGGACCAGTCCCTCTACTGTTCTCTCTAGTCAGTGTAGTCAGAGAGCTGTAGTTCAGCCAGTTTGAAGGGGACCAGTCCCTCTACTCTTCTCTCTAGTCAGCGGATTCAGAGAGCTGTAGTTCAGCCAGTTGGAGGGGGACCAGTCCCTCTACTCTTCTCTCTAGTCAGTGTAGTCAGAGAGCTGTAGTTCAGCCAGGTTGAAGGGGACCAGTCCCTCTACTCTTCTCTCTAGTCAGTGTAGTCAGAGAGCTGTAGTTCAGCCAGTTTGAAGGGGACCAGTCCCTCTACTCTTCTCTCTAGTCAGTGTAGTCAGAGAGCTGTAGTTCAGCCAGTTGGAAGGGGACCAGTCCTTATACTCTTCTCTCTAGTCAGTGTAGTCAGAGAGCTGTAGTTCAGCCAGATGGAAGGGGACCAGTCCCTCTACTCTTCTCTCTAGTCAGTGTAGTCAGAGAGCTGTAGTTCAGCCAGTTTGAAGGGGACCAGTCCCTCTACTCTTCTCTCTAGTCAGTGTAGTCAGAGAGCTGTAGTTCAGCCAGTAGGGAGGGGGACCAGTCCCTCTACTCTTCTCTCTAGTCAGTGGATTCAGAGAGCTGTAGTTCAGCCAGTTGGAGGGGGGACCAGTCCCTCTACTCTTCTCTCTAGTCAGTGTAGTCAGAGAGCTGTAGTTCAGCCAGTTTGAAGGGGACCAGTCCCTCTACTCTTCTCTCAAGTCAGTGTAGTCAGAGAGCTGTAGTTCAGCCAGTTGGAGGGGGACCAGTCCCTCTACTCTTCTCTCTAGTCAGTGGAGTCAGAGAGCTGTAGTTCAGCCAGTTGGAGGGGGACCAGTCCCTCTACTGTTCTCTCTAGTCAGTGTAGTCAGAGAGCTGTAGTTCAGCCAGTTTGAAGGGGACCAGTCCCTCTACTCTTCTCTCTAGTCAGCGGATTCAGAGAGCTGTAGTTCAGCCAGTAGGGAGGGGGACCAGTCCCTCTACTCTTCTCTCTAGTCAGTGGATTCAGAGAGCTGTAGTTCAGCCAGTTGGAGGGGGACCAGTCCCTCTACTCTTCTCTCTAGTCAGTGTAGTCAGAGAGCAGTAGTTCAGCCAGTAGGGAGGGGGACCAGTCCCTCTACTCTTCTCTCTAGTCAGTGGATTCAGAGAGCTGTAGTTCAGCCAGTTGGAGTGGGACCAGTCCCTCTACTCTTCTCTCTAGTCAGTGTAGTCAGAGAGCAGTAGTTCAGCCAGTAGGGAGGGGGACCAGTCCCTCTACTCTTCTCTCTAGTCAGTGGTTTCAGAGAGCTGTAGTTCAGCCAGTTGGAGGGGGACCAGTCCCTCTACTCTTCTCTCTAGTCAGTGTTGTCAAAGAGCTGTAGTTCAGCCAGTTGGAGGGGGACCAGTCCCTCTACTCTTCTCTCTAGTCAGTGTAGTCAGAGAGCTGTAGTTCAGCCAGTTGGAGGGGGACCAGTCCCTCTACTCTTCTCTCTAGTCAGTGTAGTCAGAGAGCAGTACTTCAGCCAGTAGGGAGGGGGACCAGTCCCTCTACTCTTCTCTCTAGTCAGTGGATTCAGAGAGCTGTAGTTCAGCCAGTTGGAGGGGGACCAGTCCCTCTACTCTTCTCTCTAGTCAGTGTATTCAGAGAGCTGTAGTTCAGCCAGTTGGAGGGGGACCAGTCCCTCTACTCTTCTCTCTAGTCAGTGTAGTCAGAGAGCTGTATTTCAGCCAGTTTGAAGGGGACCAGTCCCTCTACTCTTCTCTCTAGTCAGTGTAGTCAGAGAGCTGTAGTTCAGCCAGTTTGAAGGGGACCAGTCCCTCTACTCTTCTCTCTAGTCAGTGTAGTCAGAGAGCTGTAGTTCAGCCAGTAGGGAGGGGGACCAGTCCCTCTACTCTTTTCTCTAGTCAGTGGATTCAGAGAGCTGTATTTCAGCCAGTTGGATGGGGACCAGTCCCTCTACTCTTCTCTCTAGTCAGTGTAGTCAGAGAGCTGTAGTTCAGCCAGTTTGAAGGGGACCAGTCCCTCTACTCTTCTCTCTAGTCAGTGTAGTCAGAGAGCTGTAGTTCAGCCAGTTTGAAGGGGACCAGTCCCTCTACTCTTCTCTCTAGTCAGTGTAGTCAGAGAGCTGTAGTTCAGCCAGTTGGAAGGGGACCAGTCCCTCTACTCTTCTCTCTAGTCAGTGTAGTCAGAGAGCTGTAGTTCAGCCAGTTGGAAGGGGACCAGTCCCTCTACTCTTCTCTCTAGTCAGTGGATTCAGAGAGCTGTAGTTCAGCCAGTTGGAGGTTGGACCAGTCCCTCTACTCTTCTCTCTAGTCAGTGTAGTCAGAGAGCAGTAGTTCAGCCAGTAGGGAGGGGGACCAGTCCCTCTACTCTTCTCTCTAGTCAGTGTAGTCAGAGAGCTGTGGTTCAGCCAGTTTGAAGGGGACCAGTCCTTATACTCTACTCTCTAGTCAGTGTAGTCAGAGAGCTGTAGTTCAGCCAGATGGAAGGGGACCAGTCCCTCTACTCTTCTCTCTAGTCAGTGTAGTCAGAGAGCTGTAGTTCAGCCAGTTTGAAGGGGACCAGTCCCTCTACTCTTCTCTCTAGTCAGTGTAGTCAGAGAGCTGTAGTTCAGCCAGTAGGGAAGGGGACCAGTCCCTCTACTCTTCTCTCTAGTCAGTGGATTCAGAGAGCTGTAGTTCAGCCAGTTGGAGGGGGACCAGTCCCTCTACTCTTCTCTCTAGTCAGTGTAGTCAGAGAGCTGTAGTTCAGCCAGTTTGAAGGGGACCAGTCCCTCTACTCTTCTCTCTAGTCAGTGTAGTCAGAGAGCTGTAGTTCAGCCAGTAGGGAGGGGGACCAGTCCCTCTACTCTTTTCTCTAGTCAGTGGATTCAGAGAGCTGTATTTCAGCCAGTTGGATGGGGACCAGTCCCTCTACTCTTCTCTCTAGTCAGTGTAGTCAGAGAGCTGTAGTTCAGCCAGTTTGAAGGGGACCAGTCCCTCTACTCTTCTCTCTAGTCAGTGTAGTCAGAGATCTGTAGTTCAGCCAGTTTGAAGGGGACCAGTCCCTCTACTCTTCTCTCTAGTCAGTGTAGTCAGAGAGCTGTAGTTCAGCCAGTTGGAAGGGGACCAGTCCCTCTACTCTTCTCTATAGTCAGTGTAGTCAGAGAGATGTAGTTCAGCCAGTTGGAAGGGGACCAGTCCCTTTACTCTTCTCTCTAGTCAGTGGATTCAGAGAGCTGTAGTTCAGCCAGTTGGAGGTTGGACCAGTCCCTCTACTCTTCTCTCTAGTCAGTGTAGTCAGAGAGCAGTAGTTCAGCCAGTAGTGAGGGGGACCAGTCCCTCTACTCTTCTCTCTAGTCAGTGGATTCAGAGAGCTGTAGTTCAGCCAGTTGGAGGGGGACCAGTCCCTCTACTCTTCTCTCTAGTCAGTGGATTCAGAGAGCTGTAGTTCAGCCAGTTGGAGGGGGACCAGTCCCTCTACTCTTCTCTCTAGTCAGTGTAGTCAGAGAGCAGTAGTTCAGCCAGTAGGGAGGGGGACCAGTCCCTCTACTCTTCTCTCTAGTCAGTGGATTCAGAGAGCTGTAGTTCAGCCAGTTGGAGGGGGACCAGTCCCTCTAATTTTCTCTCTAGTCAGTGTAGTCAGAGAGCTGTAGTTCAGCCAGTTGGAGGGGGACCAGTCCCTCTACTCTTCTCTCTAGTCAGTGTAGTCAGAGAGCTGTAGTTCAGCCAGTTTGAAGGGGACCAGTCCCTCTACTCTTCTCTCTAGTCAGTGTAGTCAGAGAGCTGTAGTTCAGCCAGTTGGAGGGGGACCAGTCCCTCTACTCTTCTCTCTAGTCAGTGGAGTCAGAGAGCTGTAGTTCAGCCAGTTGGAGGGGGACCAGTCCCTCTACTGTTCTCTCTAGTCAGTGTAGTCAGAGAGCTGTAGTTCAGCCAGTTTGAAGGGGACCAGTCCCTCTACTCTTCTCTCTAGTCAGTGTAGTCAGAGAGCTGTAGTTCAGCCAGTTTGAAGGGGACCAGTCCCTCTACTCTTCTCTCTAGTCAGTGTAGTCAGAGATCTGTAGTTCAGCCAGTTTGAAGGGGACCAGTCCCTCTACTCTTCTCTCTAGTCAGTGTAGTCAGAGAGCTGTAGTTCAGCCAGTTGGAAGGGGACCAGTCCCTCTACTCTTCTCTATAGTCAGTGTAGTCAGAGAGATGTAGTTCAGCCAGTTGGAAGGGGACCAGTCCCTTTACTCTTCTCTCTAGTCAGTGGATTCAGAGAGCTGTAGTTCAGCCAGTTGGAGGTTGGACCAGTCCCTCTACTCTTCTCTCTAGTCAGTGTAGTCAGAGAGCAGTAGTTCAGCCAGTAGTGAGGGGGACCAGTCCCTCTACTCTTCTCTCTAGTCAGTGGATTCAGAGAGCTGTAGTTCAGCCAGTTGGAGGGGGACCAGTCCCTCTACTCTTCTCTCTAGTCAGTGGATTCAGAGAGCTGTAGTTCAGCCAGTTGGAGGGGGACCAGTCCCTCTACTCTTCTCTCTAGTCAGTGTAGTCAGAGAGCAGTAGTTCAGCCAGTAGGGAGGGGGACCAGTCCCTCTACTCTTCTCTCTAGTCAGTGGATTCAGAGAGCTGTAGTTCAGCCAGTTGGAGGGGGACCAGTCCCTCTAATTTTCTCTCTAGTCAGTGTAGTCAGAGAGCTGTAGTTCAGCCAGTTGGAGGGGGACCAGTCCCTCTACTCTTCTCTCTAGTCAGTGTAGTCAGAGAGCTGTAGTTCAGCCAGTTTGAAGGGGACCAGTCCCTCTACTCTTCTCTCTAGTCAGTGTAGTCAGAGAGCTGTAGTTCAGCCAGTTGGAGGGGGACCAGTCCCTCTACTCTTCTCTCTAGTCAGTGGAGTCAGAGAGCTGTAGTTCAGCCAGTTGGAGGGGACCAGTCCCTCTACTGTTCTCTCTAGTCAGTGTAGTCAGAGAGCTGTAGTTCAGCCAGTTTGAAGGGGACCAGTCCCTCTACTCTTCTCTCTAGTCAGTGTAGTCAGAGAGCTGTAGTTCAGCCAGTAGGGAGGGGGACCAGTCCCTCTACTCTTCTCTCTAGTCAGCGGATTCAGAGAGCTGTAGTTCAGCCAGTTGGAGGGGGACCAGTCCCTCTACTCTTCTCTCTAGTCAGTGTAGTCAGAGAGCTGTAGTTCAGCCAGTTTGAAGGGGACCAGTCCCTCTACTCTTCTCTCTAGTCAGTGTAGTCAGAGAGCTGTAGTTCAGCCAGTTGGAAGGGGACAGGTCTTATACTCTTCTCTCTAGTCAGTGTAGTCAGAGAGCTGTAGTTCAGCCAGATGGAAGGGGACCAGTCCCTCTACTCTTCTCTCTAGTCAGTGTAGTCAGAGAGCTGTAGTTCAGCCAGTTTGAAGGGGACCAGTCCCTCTACTCTTCTCTCTAGTCAGTGTAGTCAGAGAGCTGTAGTTCAGCCAGTAGGGAGGGGGACCAGTCCCTCTACTCTTCTCTCTAGTCAGTGGATTCAGAGAGCAGTAGTTCAGCCAGTTGGAGGGGGACCAGTCCCTCTACTCTTCTCTCTAGTCAGTGTTGTCAGAGAGCTGTAGTTCAGCCAGTTTGAAGGGGACCAGTCCCTCTACTCTTCTCTCTAGTCAGTGTAGTCAGAGAGCTGTAGTTCAGCCAGTAGGGAGGGGGACCAGTCCCTCTACTCTTCTCTCTAGTCAGTGGATTCAGAGAGCTGTAGTTCAGCCAGTTGGAGGGGGACCAGTCCCTCTACTCTTCTCTCTAGTCAGTGTAGTCAGAGAGCTGTAGTTCAGCCAGTAGGGAGGGGGACCAGTCCCTCTACTCTTCTCTCTAGTAAGTGGATTCATAGAGCTGTAGTTCAGCCAGTTGGAGGCGGACCAGTCCCTCTACTTTTCTCTCTAGTCAGTGTAGTCAGAGAGCTGTAGTTCAGCCAGTTGGAAGGGGACCAGTCCCTCTACTCTTCTCTCTAGTCAGTGTAGTCAGAGAGCTAAAGTTCAGCCAGTTGGAGGGGGACCAGTCCCTCTACTCTTCTCTCTAGTCAGTGTAGTCAGAGAGCTGTAGTTCAGCCAGTTGGAGGGGGACCAGTCCCTCTACTCTTCTCTCTAGTCAGTGTAGTCAGAGAGCTGTAGTTCAGCCAGTTTGAAGGGGACCAGTCCCTCTACTCTTCTCTCTAGTCAGTGTAGTCAGAGAGCTGTAGTTCAGCCAGTTTGAAGGGGACCAGGCCCTCTACTCTTCTCTCTAGTCAGTGTAGTCAGAGAGCTGTAGTTCAGCCAGTTGGAAGGGGACCAGTCCTTATACTCTTCTCTCTAGTCAGTGTAGTCAGAGAGCTGTAGTTCAGCCAGATGGAAGGGGACCAGTCCCTCTACTCTTCTCTCTAGTCAGTGTAGTCAGAGAGCTGTAGTTCAGCCAATTTGAAGGGGACCAGTCCCTCTACTCTTCTCTCTAGTCAGTGTAGTCAGAGAGCTGTAGTTCAGCCAGTAGGGAGGGGGACCAGTCCCTCTACTCTTCTCTCTAGTCAGTGGATTCAGAGAGCTGTAGTTCAGCCAGTTGGAGGGGGACCAGTCCCTCTACTCTTCTCTCTAGTCAGTGTTGTCAGAGAGCTGTAGTTCAGCCAGTTTGAAGGGGACCAGTCCCTCTACTCTTCTCTCTAGTCAGTGTAGTCAGAGAGCTGTAGTTCAGCAAGTAGGGAGGGGGACCAGTCCCTCTACTCTTCTCTCTAGTCAGTGGATTCAGAGAGCTGTTGTTCAGCCAGTTGGAGGGGGACCAGTCCCTCTACTCTTCTCTCTAGTCAGTGTAGTCAGAGAGCAGTAGTTCAGCCAGTAGGGAGGGGGACCAGTCCCTCTACTCTTCTCTCTAGTAAGTGGATTCAGAGAGCTGTAGTTAAGCCAGTTGGAGGCGGACCAGTCCCTCTACTTTTCTCTCTAGTCAGTGTAGTCAGAGAGCTGTAGTTCAGCCAGTTGGAAGGGGACCAGTCCCTCTACTCTTCTCTCTAGTCAGTGTAGTCAGAGAGCTGTAGTTCAGCCAGTTGGAGGGGGACCAGTCCCTCTACTCTTCTCTCTAGTCAGTGGAGTCAGAGAGCTGTAGTTCAGCCAGTTGGAGGGGGACCAGTCCCTCTACTCTTCTCTCTAGTCAGTGTATTCAGAGAGCTGTAGTTCAGCCAGTTGGAAGGGGACCAGTCCCTCTACTCTTCTCTCTAGTCAGTGTAGTCAGAGAGCTGTAGTTCAGCCAGTTGGAGGGGGACCAGTCCCTCTACTCTTCTCTCTAGTCAGTGCATTCAGAGAGCTGTAGTTCAGCCAGTTGGAGGTGGACCAGTCCCTCTACTCTTCTCTCTAGTCAGTGTAGTCAGAGAGCAGTAGTTCAGCCAGTAGGGAGGGGGACCAGTCCCTCTACTCTTCTCTCTAGTCAGTGGATTCAGAGAGCTGTAGTTCAGCCAGTTGGAGGGGGACCAGTCCCTCTACTCTTCTCTCTAGTCAGTGTAGTCAGAGAGCAGTAGTTCAGCCAGTAGGGAGGGGGACCAGTCCCTCTACTCTTCTCTCTAGTCAGTGGTTTCAGAGAGCTGTAGTTCAGCCAGTTGGAGGGGGACCAGTCCCTCTACTCTTCTCTCTAGTCAGTGTAGTCAGAGAGCTGTAGTTCAGCCAGTTGGAGGGGGACCAGTCCCTCTACTCTTCTCTCTAGTCAGTGTAGTCAGAGAGCTGTAGTTCAGCCAGTTGGAGGGGGACCAGTCCCTCTACTCTTCTCTCTAGTCAGTGTAGTCAGAGAGCAGTACTTCAGCCAGTAGGGAGGGGGACCAGTCCCTCTACTCTTCTCTCTAGTCAGTGGATTCAGAGAGCTGTAGTTCAGCCAGTTGGAGGGGGACCAGTCCCTCTACTCTTCTCTCTAGTCAGTGTATTCAGAGAGCTGTAGTTCAGCCAGTTGGAGGGGGACCAGTCCCTCTACTCTTCTCTCTAGTCAGTGTAGTCAGAGAGCTGTAGTTCAGCCAGTTTGAAGGGGACCAGTCCCTCTACTCTTCTCTCTAGTCAGTGTAGTCAGAGAGCTGTAGTTCAGCCAGTTGGAAGTGGACCAGTCCCTCTACTCTTCTCTCTAGTCAGTGTAGTCAGAGAGCTGTAGTTCAGCCAGTTGGAAGGGGACCAGTCCCTCTACTCTTCTCTCTAGTCAGTGTAGTCAGAGAGATGTAGTTCAGCCAGTTGGGAGGGGGACCAGTCCATCTACTCTTCTCTCTAGTCAGTGGATTCAGAGAGCTGTAGTTCAGCCAGTTGGAGGGGGACCACTCCCTCTACTCTTCTCTCTAGTCAGTGTAGTCAGAGTGCAGTAGTTCAGCCAGTAGGGAGGGGGACCAGTCCCTCTACTCTTCTCTCTAGTCAGTGGATTCAGAGAGCTGTAGTTCAGCCAGTTGGAGTGGGACCAGTCCCTCTACTTTTCTCTCTAGTCAGTGTAGTCAGAGAGCTGTAGTTCAGCCAGTTGGAAGGGGACCAGTCCCTCTACTCTTCTCTCTAGTCAGTGTAGTCAGAGAGCTGTAGTTCAGCCAGTTGGAGGGGGACCAGTCCCTCTACTCTTCTCTCTAGTCAGTGGAGTCAGAGAGCTGTAGTTCAGCCAGTTGGAGGGGGACCAGTCCCTCTACTCTTCTTTCTAGTCAGTGTATTCAGAGAGCTGTAGTTCAGCCAGTTGGAAGGGGACCAGTCCCTCTACTCTTCTCTCTAGTCAGTGTAGTCAGAGAGCTGAAGTTCAGCCAGTTGGAAGGGGACCAGTCCCTCTAATCTTCTCTCTAGTCAGTGGATTCAGAGAGCTGTAGTTCAGCCAGTTGGAGGGGGACCAGTCCCTCTACTCTTCTCTCTAGTCATTGTAGTCAGAGAGCAGTAGTTCAGCCAGTAGGGAGGGGGACCAGTCCCTCTACTCTTCTCTCTAGTCAGTGGATTCAGAGAGCTGTAGTTCAGCCAGTTGGAGGGGGACCAGTCCCTCTACTCTTCTCTCTAGTCAGTGTAGTCAGAGAGCAGTAGTTCAGCCAGTAGGGAGGGGGACCAGTCCCTCTACTCTTCTCTCTAGTCAGTGGATTCAGAGAGCTGTAGTTCAGCCAGTTGGAGGGGGACCAGTCCCTCTACTCTTCTCTCTAGTCAGTGTATTCAGAGAGCTGTAGTTCAGCCAGTTGGAGGTGGACCAGTCCCTCTACTCTTCTCTCTAGTCAGTGTAGTCAGAGAGCTGTAGTTCAGCCAGTTGGAAGGGGACCAGTCCCTCTACTCTTCTCTCTAGTCAGTGTAGTCAGAGAGCAGTAGTTCAGCCAGTAGGGAAGGGGACCAGTCCCTCTACTCTTCTCTCTAGTCAGTGGTTTCAGAGAGCTGTAGTTCAGCCAGTTGGAGGGGGACCAGTCCCTCTACTCTTCTCTCTAGTCAGTGTAGTCAGAGAGCTGTAGTTCAGCCAGTTGGAGGGGGACCAGTCCCTCTACTCTTCTCTCTAGTCAGTGTAGTCAGAGAGCAGTAGTTCAGCCAGTAGGGAGGGGGACCAGTCCCTCTACTCTTCTCTCTAGTCAGTGGTTTCAGAGAGCTGTAGTTCAGCCAGTTGGAGGGGGACCAGTCCCTCTACTCTTCTCTCTAGTCAGTGTTGTCAGAGAGCTGTAGTTCAGCCAGTTGGAGGGGGACCAGTCCCTCTACTCTTCTCTCTAGTCAGTGTAGTCAGAGAGCTGTAGTTCAGCCAGTTGGAGGGGGACCAGTCCCTCTACTCTTCTCTCTAGTCAGTGTAGTCAGAGGGCAGTACTTCAGCCAGTAGGGAGGGGGACCAGTCCCTCTACTCTTCTCTCTAGTCAGTGGATTCAGAGAGCTGTAGTTCAGCCAGTTGGAGGGGGACCAGTCCCTCTACTCTTCTCTCTAGTCAGTGTAGTCAGAGAGCTGTAGTTCAGCCAGTTTGAAGGGGACCAGTCCCTCTACTCTTCTCTCTAGTCAGTGTAGTCAGAGAGCTGTAGTTCAGCCAGTTTGAAGGGGACCAGTCCCTCTACTCTTCTCTCTAGTCAGTGTAGTCAGAGAGCTGTAGTTCAGCCAGTTGGAAGGGGACCAGTCCCTATACTCTTCTCTCTAGTCAGTGGATTCAGAGAGCTGTAGTTCAGCCAGTTGGAGGGGGACTAGTCCCTCTACTCTTCTCTCTAGTCAGTGTATTCAGAGAGCTGTAGTTCAGCCAGTTGGAGGGGGACCAGTCCCTCTACTCTTCTCTCTAGTCAGTGTTGTCAGAGAGCTGTAGTTCAGCCAGTTGGAGGGGGACCAGTCCCTCTACTCTTCTCTCTAGTCAGTGTAGTCAGAGAGCTGTAGTTCAGCCAGTTGGAGGGGGACCAGTCCCTCTACTCTTCTCTCTAGTCAGTGTAGTCAGAGAGCAGTACTTCAGCCAGTAAGGAGGTGGACCAGTCCCTCTACTCTTCTCTCTAGTCAGTGTTGTCAGAGAGCTGTAGTTCAGCCAGTAGGGAGGGGGACCAGTCCCTCTACTCTTCTCTCTAGTCAGTGGATTCAGAGAGCTGTAGTTCAGCCAGTTGGAGGGGGACCAGTCCCTCTACTCTTCTCTCTAGTCAGTGTATTCAGAGAGCTGTAGTTCAGCCAGTTGGAGGGGGAGCAGTCCCTCTACTCTTCTCTCTAGTCAGTGTTGTCAGAGAGCTGTAGTTCAGCCAGTTGGAGGGGGACCAGTCCCTCTACTCTTCTCTCTAGTCAGTGGATTCAGAGAGCTGTAGTTCAGCCAGTTGGAGGGGGACCAGTCCCTCTACTCTTCTCTCTAGTCAGTGTATTCAGAGAGCTGTAGTTCAGCCAGTTGGAGGGGGACCAGTCCCTCTACTCTTCTCTCTAGTCAGTGTAGTCAGAGAGCTGTAGTTCAGCCAGTTTGAAGGGGACCAGTCCCTCTACTCTTCTCTCTAGTCAGTATAGTCAGAGAGCTGTAGTTCAGCCAGTTTGAAGGGGACCAGTCCCTCTACTCTTCTCTCTAGTCAGTGTAGTCAGAGAGCTGTAGTTCAGCCAGTTGGAAGGGGACCAGTCCCTATACTCTTCTCTCTAGTCAGTGTAGTAAGAGAGCTGTAGTTCAGCCAGTTGGAAGGGGACCAGTCCCTCTACTCTTCTCTCTAGTCAGTGTAGTCAGAGAGCTGTAGTTCAGCCAGTTGGAAGGGGACCAGTCCCTCTACTCTTCTCTCTAGTCAGTGTAGTCAGAGAGATGTAGTACAGCCAGTTGGAGGGGGACCAGTCCCTCTACTCTTCTCTCTAGTCAGTGTAGTCAGAGAGCAGTAGTTCAGCCAGTAGGGAGGGGGACCAGTCCCTCTACTCTTCTCTCTAGTCAGTGGATTCAGAGAGCTGTAGTTCAGCCAGTTGGAGGGGGACCAGTCCCTCTACTTTTCTCTCTAGTCAGTGTAGTCAGAGCGCTGTAGTTCAGCCAGTTGGAAGGGGACCAGTCCCTCTACTCTTCTCTCTAGTCAGTGTAGTCAGAGAGCTGTAGTTCAGCCAGTTGGAGGGGGACCAGTCCCTCTACTCTTCTCTCTAGTCAGTGGAGTCAGAGAGCTGTAGTTCAGCCAGTTGGAAGGGGACCAGTCCCTCTACTCTTCTTTCTAGTCAGTGTATTCAGAGAGCTGTAGTTCAGCCAGTTGGAAGGGGACCAGTCCCTCTACTCTTCTCTCTAGTCAGTGTAGTCAGAGAGCTGAAGTTCAGCCAGTTGGAAGGGGACCAGTCCCTCTACTCTTCTCTCTAGTCAGTGTAGTCAGAGAGCAGTAGTTCAGCCAGTAGGGAGGGGGACCAGTCCCTCTACTCTTCTCTCTAGTCAGTGGATTCAGAGAGCTGTAGTTCAGCCAGTTGGAGGGGGACCAGTCCCTCTACTCTTCTCTCTAGTCAGTGGATTCAGAGAGCTGTAGTTCAGCCAGTTGGAAGGGGACCAGTCCCTCTACTCTTCTCTCTAGTCAGTGGATTCAGAGAGCTGTAGTTCAGCCAGTTGGAGGGGGACCAGTCCCTCTACTCTTCTCTCTAGTCAGTGTAGTCAGAGAGCAGTAGTTCAGCCAGTAGGGAGGGGGACCAGTCCCTCTACTCTTCTCTCTAGTCAGTGGATTCAGAGAGCTGTAGTTCAGCCAGTTGGAGGGGGACCAGTCCCTCTACTCTTCTCTCTAGTCAGTGTATTCAGAGAGCTGTAGTTCAGCCAGTTGGAGGGGGACCAGTCCCTCTACTCTTCTCTCTAGTCAGTGTAGTCAGAGAGCTGTAGTTCAGCCAGTTGGAGGGGGACCAGTCCCTCTACTCTTCTCTCTAGTCAGTGTAGTCAGAGAGCAGTAGTTCAGCCAGTTGGAGGGGGACCAGTCCCTCTACTCTTCTCTCTAGTCAGTGGATTCAGAGAGCTGTAGTTCAGCCAGTTGGAGGGGGACCAGTCCCTCTACTCTTCTCTCTAGTCAGTGGATTCAGAGAGCTGTAGTTCAGCCAGTTGGAGGGGGACCAGTCCCTCTACTCTTCTCTCTAGTCAGTGTATTCAGAGAGCAGTAGTTCAGACAGTTGGAGGGGGACCAGCTCTGGGCCAGTCTCTCCTGCTACACCTACTACTGCTGCAGTCTGGAGTGATTCTGTTTGAAACTGCTGACACTTGCATGCTATCCACACAAACACATACACATTTGCATGTCATACACACACTCAAAAAGTGTCGAACATTTCTGTTATCATGAGGTTCATGATCAGTCATTAAATTACTATTTCGTTTTCATGAAAAATACAATACTCAGAATATAATCTTAATTCTGATGTCAGATATGAAACTGAGTAAACCCAAAGATATAATTTTACAGCTACATTAAAAATGTTTACTATTCAGGAACAAGAGCTCCTAAATATTTTCTTGAGTTATTGTCCCCACTTGTTAAGGAACATATTGCACTGTATGTAAAAAAAATCAACAAACATGGTCTTTATGTCAGCCATAGGAGGAGACGGCTTTGTTTTATCGTCTGTACTTTATTACAGTTTGCCATCTACACAGAGGTATGTTAATAGCTAGCTGTGACTATTTACACATATGAAAAAGCCCATCCATCTGCGGCATTGTTGTCTTCGGTCCCACGTGGATCCAGCCCACCTTTTATACCAAACAACTGCTGTTTATGTCACAGGGTGACAGAGAGAGCGAGAGACTAGGTGACACCTGCACCTTACATCCTGGTTAGTGTTGTATTGTACCGTACATATGCACCTTACGCACCTCACCTCAACATATTGTCTCATCCTCAACACAGCAGTAGGTTCAACTATGAAGTGCATTTGACATACACCCAATGGGAGATAGAGGTTTGCCACTTTGTTTAATACTACGTCAGATTGTGTATTTGAATGTGTGAAAAGAAAGCCAGGGTTTATTTTTTAATGGATCGAAAAGAGATATATGACATAGACCTTGGACTCAGAACAAAAACAACATTTACTCAAACTCTGCAAGCAACTTATCATTTAAACATTGGTGGATGACTATACATTCCTCCACACCATGGTCTAAGTGCATTACCATTTTTACATTTACGTCATTTAGCAGACGCTCTTATCCAGAGCGACTTACAAATTGGTGCATTCACCTTATGATATCCAATGGAACAACCACTTTCCAATAGTACATCTATATCTTTTTTTTGTGTGGGGGGGGTTAGAAGGATTACTATATCCTATCCCAGGTATTCCTTAAAGAGGTGGGGTTTCAGGTGTCTACGGAAGGTGGTGATTGACTCCACTGTCCTGTTGTCGTGAGGGAGCTTGTTCCACCATTGGGGTGCCAGAGCAGCGAACAGTTTTGACTGGACTGAGCGGGAACTGTGCTTCCGCAGAGGTAGGGGGGCCAGCAGGCCAGAGGTGGATGAACGCAGTGCCCTTGTTTGGGTGTAGGGCCTGATCAGAGCCTGAAGGTACGGAGGTGCCGTTCCCCTCACAGCTCCGTAGGCAAGCACCATGGTCTTGTAGCAGATGCGAGCTTCAACTGGAAGCCAGTGGAGTGCGCGGAGAAGCGGGGTGACGTGAGAGAACTTGGGAAGGTTGAACACCAGACGGGCTGCGGCATTCTGGATGAGTTGTAGGGGTTTAACGGCACAGGCAGGGAGCCCCGCCAACAGGGAGTTGCAGTAATCCAGACGGGAGATGACAAGTGCCTGGATTAGGACCTGTGCCGCTTCCTGTGTAAGGCAGGGTCGTACTCTGCGAATGTTGTATAGCATGAACCTACAGGATCAGGTCACCGCCTTGATGTTAGCGGAGAACGACAGGGTGTTGTCCAGGGTCACGCCGAGGCTCTTAGCACTCTGGGAGGAGGACACAATGGAGTTGTCCACCGGGATGGCGAGATCATGGAAAGGGCAGTCCTTCCCTGGGAGGAAGAGCAGCTCCGTCTTGCCGAGGTTCAGCTTGAGGTGGTGATCCGTCATCCACACTGATATGTCTGCCAGACATGCAGAGATGTGATTGGCCACCTGGTTATCAGAAGGGGGAAAGGAGAAGATTAATTGTGTGTTGTCTGCGTAGCAATGATAGGAGAGACCATGTGAGGATATGACAGAGCCAAGTGACTTGGTGTATAGCGAGAATAGGAGAGGGCCTAGAACTGAGCCCTGGGGGACACCAGTGGTGAGAGCACGTGGTGCGGAGACGGATTCTCGCCACGCCACCTGGTAGGAGCGACCTGTCAGGTAGGACGCATTCCAAGAGTGAGCCGCGCCGGAGATGCCCAACTCGGAGAGGGTGGAGAGGAGGATCTGATGGTTCACAGTATCAAAGGCAGCAGATAGGTCTAGAAGGATGAGAGCAGAGGAGAGAGAGTTAGCTTTAGCAGTGCGGAGAGCCTCCGTGACAAAGAGAAGAGCAGTCTCAGTTGAATGACCAGTCTTGAAACCTGACTGATTCTGATCGAGAAGGTCATTCTGAGAGAGATAGCAAGAGAGCTGGCCAAGGACGGCACGCTCAAGAGTTTTGGAGAGAAAAGAAAGAAGGGATACTGGTCTGTAGTTGTTGACATCGGAGGGATCGAGTGTAGGTTTTTTGAGAAGGGGTGCAACTCTCGCTCTCTTGAATACGGAAGGGACGTAGCCAGCGGTCAAGGATGAGTTGATGAGCGAGGTGAGGTAAGGGAGAAGGTCTCCGGAAATGGTCTGGAGAAGAGAGGAGGGGATAGGGTCAAGCGGGCAGGTTGTTGGGTGGCCGGCCGTCACAAGTCGCAAGATTTCATCTGGAGAGAGAGGGGAGAAAGAGGTTAAAGCATAGGGAGCAGGACCAGCGGTGTTGTTTGACTTAACAAACGAGGATCCGATGTCGTCAACCTTCTTTTCAAAATGGTTGACGAAGTCATCCGCAGAGAGGGGGGGAGGATTCAGGAGGGAGGAGAAGGTGGCAAAGAGCTTCCTAGGGTTAGAGGCAGATGCTTGGAATTTAGAGTGGTAGAAAGTGACTTTAGCAGCAGAAACAGAGGAAGAAAATGTAAAGAGGAGGGAGTGAAAAGATGCCAGGTCCGCAGGGAGGCTAGTTTTCCTCCATTTCCGCTCGGCTGCCCGGAGCCCTGTTCTGTGAGCTCGCAATGAGTCGTCAAGCCACGAAGCAGGAGGGGAGGACCGAGCCGGCCGGGAGGATAGGGGACATAGAGAGTCAAAGGATGCAGTAAGGGAGGAGGGTTGAGGAAGCAGAATCAGGAGATTGTTTGGAGAAGGATTGAGCAGAGGGAAGAGATGATAGGGTGGAAGAGGAGAGAGTAGCAGGAGAGAGAGCGAAGGTTGCGACGGCGCAATACCATCTGAGTAGGGGCAGAGTGAGTAGTGTTGGAGAAGAGCGAGAGGGAAAAGGATACAAGGTAGTGGTCGGAGACTTGGAGGAGAGTTGCAGTGAGATTAGTAGAAGAACAGCATCTAGTAAAGATGAGGTCAAGCGTATTGCCTGCCTTGTGAGTAGGGGGGGACGGTGAGAGTGTGAGGTCAAAAGAGGAGAGGAGTGGAAAGAAGGATGCAGAGAGAAATGAGTCAAAGGTAGACGTAGGGAGGTTAAAGTCACCCAGAACTGTGAGGGGTGAGCCATCCTCAGGAAAGGAACTTATCAAGGCGTTAAGCTCATTGATGAACTCTCCAAGGGAACCTGGAGGGCGATAAATGATAAGGATGTTAAGCTTGAATGGGCTGGTGACTGTGACAGCATGGAATTCAAAGGAGGAGATAGACAGATGGGTCAGGGGAGAAAGAGAGAATGTCCACTTGGGAGAGATGAGGATTCCAGTGCCACCACCCCGCTGACCAGATGCTCTCGGGGTGTGCGAGAACACGTGGTCAGACGAGGAGAGAGCAGTAGGAGTAGCAGTGTTTTCTGTGGTAATCCATGTTTCCATAAGCGCCAAGAAGTCGAGGGACTGGAGGGTAGAATAGGCTGAGATGAACTCTGCCTTGTTGGCCGCAGACCGGCAGTTCCAGAGGCTGCCGGAGACCTGGAATTCCACGTGGGTCATGCACGCTGGGACCACCAGGTTAGAGTGGCAGCGGCCACGCGATGTGAAGCGTTTGTATGGCCTGTGCAGAGAGGAGAGAACAGGGATAGACCGACACATAGTTGATAGGCTACAGGAGAGGCTACGCTAATGCAAAGGAGATTGGCATGAAAAATTAACTAAACAACTGGGGAAGCGAGAGAGCAGGGCCTCCCTCACTAACAATTCACTGAAACACTAAAACTCTAAAATATAACTTTTCTAGCTACCACTAGAAATTAAAATTGATGTAAACTACAGTGGTTCAATGTTTCCAGGAATAGGCTCAAACTTAGTTTATTCCGCTAGATAACTTGGTACAGTATTCTTCCGTGAAAACCCACCTAGTGCACCGTGTCCTATGATGCCGTAGCTAACTAGCTAACTAGCATGCTAGCATCCTATAACACACGGTTAGCACCAATACTTGGTTACAACAAGCTACCAATGGATCATTCGTGTCCGTGTCTAGTTCATAACGCAGAAGTAATTAAACATTGGCTAGCTAACACAAAGTCAGTCCTGCTAGCTACACAAGTGGACTACACATCTCGAATGTTCAGAAAGTTAAGCTTACGTTGCAAAAATCTTATTGACTAAAAATGATACAGCTAGCTGGTAGGGTTAGCTAGCTAGCAGTGGGCGCGTTGTTGACTATGTTAGAAAATGTAGTTACTCTGTACTACGCCTTTATCTTGATACAAAGACAACTATGTAGCTAGCTAACATTACACTAGTCAATACATATACAGTACAGTCAGAGAGTATTTACAAAGTTGGGCCAATGCGGTTTCTGCATTATGATGCCTTTACATGACACCTCAACATTCTATAGCAGCCATGTTCCCTCCCCATTAACGTTACATGGGGAATATTTCAACAATGCTTTGTAACTCAATGTCTAGAATTAGAACAATATACAACATTATAAAAGTTGGTCCAACTCTCTAAATATATGGCTCTGAGTACAGTACACTGCCCATAGTGTGGCAGAAGGAAGCATTATCCTCTGAGGGAGAATAAAATGCTTTAACTCCAACAATAATTGGATGAAATGTGGTTATGCATTGCTGTTATTCTCTACATAAAACTATTGCTGCTCAGGCATATTCATATCTATAAATTACTGGAGTATACAAGTACATATCTATGAATTACTAATAAATGTAAAACAAGGCGCTTCATATCAGAGGTGAAACTACAGTAAATGTTGATTACAGACATGGGATAATACATCAGACAGCAGTGTACTATAAGCCCTGTGTTTGGCTGCTGTAAGTGAAGTCTAAATCAACTAGAGAGAGAATGTATGGGTCAGTCAACCATAGTAATAAACCTGCCAGACAGCAACAACAGCATTAACAATAACACAAACAATAAACAGGAAGACTTAACCACGGTGTGGTAAACAGTAAACAACCAGGCCAGAGACATATCATAGCTGCATGTTCTACTCTGAGCTCTGCAGTGATTGGTCCAGGTCTAGCTCCAGACCAGGAAGGAAAGCCCTGGTGCAGTGGATGGCGGGTGGAAGGCAGCGTGCCAAATCCCCAGCCCAGGTACTGTAACTGTATAGCCATGTTGTGTCTGAGGTGAAGGAAACATTGAAGCATTAATCCCCACCTGACACTAATACTTGATGTATGACTGACCTTAAAGCAGCAGGACACTAGACTAGCTACAGGACATTACAGTTAGAGCTAGTCTCAGTCAGTCTGGGCCATATGGCCAGGACATTAGCCCTTTACCCTCTACAGGGATAATCTCTCCGCTCTGGCAATGCTTTTTCTTCACAGATTTCTTCTGGCAATAATTACATGACAGCATTACCGTATTGAGACAGATTTAGAAGGAGCCTTCGTCACAGGGATGAATGGGGGAGGGGCTTTGCTGCAGGAAGTAAGGAAACATAATCTACTGTAATCTAGGAAAAGTCGTGCCAGGCAAGGGAGGGAGGGCCCTGATGGTCTGATGGTATGAAAACCTTATGGTATTTCCTTTGATTCACACATGCAAACATATGCCTGACCTAAATAAATGCTTAATGCTGCTGTAATACTAATATTACCATAATCACATTAAGAAATTAACATTGATACCAGGCATATGGTAGTTTTAATTAAAATATTTAACTGTCTCTGTCCTGTAAACTGTATGTATGTATGTATTGTATTGTAGATCATGTACACTAATAACATAATTGTCAAGACAAGATTCTTGACCACTTGAAGCAAGGTTATTCGTTAGAATGTTGTCTGTGAAGGTGTC
Source organism: Salmo trutta (assembly GCF_901001165.1). NCBI lineage: Eukaryota > Metazoa > Chordata > Actinopteri > Salmoniformes > Salmonidae > Salmo > Salmo trutta. The sequence continues at coordinate 27,595,188 of NC_042968.1, forward strand.
TGGAAAAGCAGAATCTCACTTGGGATACTCAGTGGGTCCATTGTCTGCCTACTGTATTTCTTTTAACAAGACCAAGAAACCCCAAACAAAGACTGGGAGAGTGTACAATCTCAGCCAGTGTGAACAGACTAGACTGAGTAATGACTAGTTTAGAGAGCATAGACGTCTTGTCCTGGCTGCTCCTGGAAATAATCCAATCTGGCTGAGCCTCCCATGACAGTTTCTCAGGGCAGGGCTACACAAACCAAACTGTGCCCTAACACAAAGCCAACTGAATGCTCTGCTCTCCAAGCTCCTTCAACCTCCTTGATTTGCAACCGACCCCCAACACACACACTAAACTAAACCCTCTTCTCCAACAGCAGTGATAGTGGTGAAACCAACCCCACAACTCTCCTCTCCTCTGCTTGGCTGGGCCCGGCTCAGTCACGTAATGAACAAATTCACTGCGCATTACTCTGGACTTGATCTCTGGCAAAATAGTGCTGGAACAAACAATTTGGTTTGTCAACACCTTTCTCTGGACTCCTCCATCAATGTCAGGGGTCCAAATCTAAACAGCAAAGTGCATTTGACTGCAGGACCCCAGGCTGATTAGACATCCCAGCTCAGCAGATTGTCTCAGACAGGACAGGCAGCTCTGATTGCTAACCTGGCCTGAAAATAGTCTGCGCTGCCCCGGGATTAGCATGAATATTTTGATATAAATCGATAAGCAATCTCCACTCCATAAGAAATGCCAGCAGCCTTCATTTGGCTGATCAAAGGTACATCAGCAGGCGGGCGACAGCTGGCTATTGTTTTCAGGCAGAGGCTGTGGGAGGGTGTGTGTGTGAGGGGGGATTCCATAGGAGGGATGGAGATAGATCCATGGCTCCACGGCTCTGGTTCTCTCCACTCCACCTAATCGTGGAAACAATCACTGCTTCACAGGATCCCATCTCCCAGGGATGGACTGACTCAAATGAGGGTGGCAGAGGGCCGGACCACAGAGGGAACGAGTTAATTTGTTAACCATTACTGCTGTGGCCTGACTGGCCTTGTTGCTGGATGCTGCGGCGGCCGCCGCCACTGACCCAGAAGTAATTGGGCCAGGTCAGTGTATCTAGCCTATCTGGTTATACCTTCTTTGGACTTAAACAGATTTGATTGGATTTGACACGGCTTTACCAGTGGGTCTGATCTGATCACATTCTGAATGGTAATAAGCCAAGGAGTCACACAAACTGTTATAAATCCTTTTCATTTTCAATGTCAGGGGCTCAAAGATATACTTTTTGTTGTGCACATACTCGGACTACTAAATGTTTCATCCTCGAGAGCAAAGACTTGGGAAGTCTGGGAAAAGAAGAAAAGCAGACAGTGTAGTTCTGATACAATACATGAAATCATTCAGACAAGTTGTCTTCATCAGGGTTTCACAATATCTAGCAAACAGCATATTACTATTTCACATTTGACACCGTCATTTCCACCTTTATAGTTCATTCATCTAACTGCAGGATGGTGGACAGACCACTCCCCTCCCTGCACACCCCTACCTACCACCATCATTTCCCAGTCCCTATAAAAGGGTGCAGGTGTCATCCAAATGCTGAGCAGTTAACTAGCATGGAGTGAAGTGAGACCACACCATACACCACTGAACTAAACTAACTGTCTAACTGACTGACTGGGGGGGCTGCTACTATTAACGTTGGTCATTAACACACAGGGCTGTGGGAACCAGTGGAGGGAATAGTGGAGCAATTGTAAATTGCAGGTTTAATTCATTAGCAAGTGTCACTTTATTTCAGGGCAGGCCGAGCAGGGCGATTAAAAAGTGGTAATCAGGATTAATTAGGAGAATATATATGTGAGGATTAACAGGCCTAACCCTTGCACGGCCCTGGCTGCCTGCAGCTAACGCCCTCCCTCCCTCCCTCCCTCCCTCCCTCCCTACCTCCCTCCCTCCCTCCCTCCCTCCCTCCCTCCCTCCCTCCCTCCCTACCTACCTACCTACCTCCCTACTTCTTTCTCTCTCTTTCTCCCTCTCTCCTTCCATGCATCCTTCTCTCATCACGTGCGACAGCTCTCCCACCCATATCTCCCTCTCTCTCTGGCCCTCCCTCCCTCTTTTCCTGCTCCTGAACTAGGCTTTTGGCAATAGGCAATAGCCCTAGACATGCCTCTGGGCTCTGGCCCTAAACTGACACGACTGGGACACATTGGGACTGCCTACACAGAATGGGCTCTGGCCCTAAACTGACACGACTGGGACACATTGGGACTGCCTACACAGAATGGGCTCTGGCCCTAAACTGACACGACTGGGACACATTGGGACTGCCTACACAGAATGGGCTCTGGCCCTAAACTGACACGACTGGGACACATTGGGACTGCCTACACAGAATGGGCTCTGGCCCTAAACTGACACGACTGGGACACATTGGGACTGCCTACACAGAATAGAGCCAAGTTGACGATGCTACTTAGTAGATGAACAGTTATACACAGACTTGAGGGAGACATAAGAGACACATGAGTATGTGGTTTAAGTTTTGGAGACATTACAAATTAGGTTACGATGATCTATTTACAGTGGTGGAGAGAGGGTCTTCATAAATGAGGAATTCCATGTGCAGCACTTGTGTTTATAAGCAGAGAGTAATTGTTTTGCCCAATCCTATGTCATCACAAATTTCAGACAGGCTTCTATGGTCTCTGATTTATTATTGAAATCTTCCAAACTGCCGGTTATCACTGTGTTTATATTATTACTTCAACATGTTTCAGTTAACATAACCTTGAAACACTCCAGTTCAAGTGCAGGGATGGGGTTGTTTTGCTTGCAGTGCAGAGCACAGCATTGAAGTTAGCAGATGACGCATTGCCTCGTTCCCTGGCAAAGACTCAGACCAAATCTTTCATCCTGCCTGTCTCTCCAGTGCGGTCGGGATGGCCTCTTAATGTTGGAGCTCAAATATAAATTCAACAGCTGGGCTTTATTTTCATTTTGCTTCAATGAGAAAATAATACAGCACTGGCAGCCTTCAATATTTTTGGAAAATCTATAAACAAAAGATAAGATTATATAATTTTTGTGGGCAGAATTTATCTGCTGACTTTCAGGTGGCCTCCTCTCAAAGCACAAAAGGTGAAATATAGACAAGGCCACAGCATAAAAATAGCCTTATGATGGTATACTTAAGATTGACAGACACCCTACTGTAGAAGTTTTGAGATATAACTGCATTTCTACCAGTTAAGAGTAAAAAGACGACGTGTAGCAAGTTAGATTTACCACAGCTAAGAAAATATTTCTGTTTTATCAATGGTATATGAGAAACTTCTTAAAACACAGCAAGCAAAGACTATGCAGCGTGACTCAATAGTGTTTTCATATGCATTTTACTTTACCCGGTTGGTCCATTAGGCAGATATTAGGTGGTCCGTTTTTGTCAAGGAAATTACAAACAAGAAAATGTAGGTAATAATGAGAACGGGCAATATTTTTACCCAAATAGCCAAGGTATAAAAAGAACAGAGAGGAATATCCAGAGACCAGGAAGTATCCAGTAGATGCATACAGCAGGGATACATTATAACCTGTTAAAATACTTCCTCCTCTCATCAGATACAAACACAGTTCACTCTGTCGCCGCTATCTAACGATTTCTGTGGATCTGAAAACAGGTTTGGGTGAAGCTGTGGACTTAAATAATAGCAGGAGTGGTATTGAACCTCTTCGGAGAAGATCAAATGCGGCTTTCATTAGTTTAGTATAGCGCCAGGGCTCATTGATGACTTGTCAGACAGTCTTTCCTTCAATACGCAGTGAGAGGCTCTAAAAATCCTCCTTTTACTGAGCCCTCTTGGCTGTAAATTCAACACTGTTCGATACTCCCTCTCCCCTTCCTCTCCCCTTCCTCTCCCTCTCCAATAGCTCCATTATTTCTTCCCATGGATTAACCCCATGCTGCTGATCAAAAGGAGAGCTTCTCTGTATGTCTGGTCAGGCCGAGTCCACTAGCTCCATTAGACACTCATAATGAACACTTCAACATTATTATTATGGAAAAATCTATTGTTTGTCCACAGGTACCATATTTAGTGGGAGAGCATGGTCTTCTGGAGGATTAAGGAAATGCTTTAGGGGTTTTCACTACTCTTCTGCGAGAGAGAAGAAGAGAGGGAGGGAAGGAGGAAGGGAAGGAGGGAGGAGGGGTGAGATTGCCTTACAATAATCAAGGGCCTTGTGCACCTTTTGTGGGGAGAGACTGTTACCAATTAAGACAGCATGAAGAGCACAATATCACATTGTCATGCAATAAACAGACCTCTACTGCTTCCCACAGTAATACAAATTACATCACTCCTTAAAGGGCTAATCAGTATCATTGTCCAAGTGCTCTACACTGGCCTGTGCACAGAATAAAAATGAGTGGATTTGTATCTAGGACTAGCAAGATAACAATCATATTTATTTATATGCACTTTATTGAAAAAGATGACCTGTTCGTGACTACAATCCTTACTAATTCATGCTGCATTAACTTGTCTTTGTACTTGAAGTGTACTTACAGTAAATATGATACATACTCCTTGCCTAAAAGCCTTTACATAAAACTGTCATCAAAGAACATATTAACCCATCTTTGTTTACACGAGGCGAGTCACAGAGAAAAAGACAATTTGGCCGCAGCGGTCGTAAAGCACCCGGCTCGATCGTCTCCGTGGCATGCATACACACTGACACTGGGCAGACAGAACGCAGGCCCGGGGCTAAATCACTGGGGACGGGAGCATTTAAGACGGAGTGTCACATTTCTATGTAATAAATAGCAGAGATTGATTTGACCTCCCAGCCAGGTCTTATACCAGCCAGTTTACTTATACACAAGTTAAGAAAAATGGAAGCTGCCTCTCTCTCTGGGGATCCATTGCAGGGAAATCAGATAGCCCCCATAGTGGTTTTAAAGGGATACGGCGGTCCACCAGCAGTGTCAATATGGGCCTACTCTGCTCTCAGCCCAGCACAGCCCACACTCCTTCCGCACCACAGTGAGAGGAACGGCGGGGGGAATCAGAAAGAGAAGAGCCCAGCCACAAACATTTCCAGCTGTTACTATCTCAGGGTTGGATTCAGAGATGGGTTTGAGAGGGGAGGAGGGAAGGCTAGAGGGTTTCTGTTACTTATGGGAAAACAGATCTGTTTCTGCATTATTCAAGAACAGACACTCGCTCTCCTTAAATTCCAAATGTTGCATTTTTTACCACTAGCTTTAACATTTGAAAACGTAACAATCTCTTTCATCTCTGTGAAAAGTAAAACTAAATCACTATACAAAGAAAACAAATCATAAATATTTTTGCATTGGTTTGTCAAAATATCAATAACCCTAATCATTTCTACCATGGATAGACAACTAGCCGTAAGTATAGGACGATAGTATAGTATAGTAAGAGAACAGGAAACTAGCAGGTGTACAAAAGACTGAGAATCTGAGTGGCTCACTATACGGCACAGAGCCCTTGCCTCTCTTACCACACAGCCCTGCAACCTGAAACAGGCAGTGGTGTATCTGTGAGCATTAACAGTGACAGAGGGAGAGGAAATTGCCTGAGACACAGGGCAAAAATGTATATAAAAGTCTGGCTTCCAGCTGCAAAACAGGGCTTAGAAACCCCTAGCCTGACATCTCAAACTAAATTCTTCAGCTGCTCTGTCGTTCGCTACATACTTTAGTCTGAGACTGCCATTATTGAAGTCGTTTGTGGTGACGAGGCCACACAAGGGGCATTGTACAAAACAAAGTAATCAGCGATTGGATTGTCTCTAACCAATCGGAGTATCAAAGCCAATGACACATTTTCAAACTGCTGATTCTAGCTCTGCCTCAACCCATCGGTTTCTGGACCAATCAGACATCTCCGTACGTGTTCGCATTCGGTGAAGGGTCGGGGAGGTACTCAGATCCAGACTCATTAAACTAACATCCATGGGCGTGGCGCAGTGTTTGGCCAGAGCAAGGAGTGTGGGTAACCAGGCAAAGAAACCCCAATGGGCCGGCATACTGTCTAATACATAAAAGGGCTCACTTCCAAACCGCATACCCTTTCCTAACCTGCTCCAGTCCCTATCATACAATGAAGCAGGGTGACAATGACAAGGTTGGGTATCTAAGGTATAGAAGAGGCTCATTTCTCTAGGAGAGAGGAAATGATACTCCTTCACACTAAACCCAGGGAATAAACAGAAGCTGGTCTCAGTGGACAACATGTGGTGCCCATAAACACACTTCCTATTTACTGTAATTCTGTTTTCAAGCCACATGAATGATCATTGACGCAACACGCCATGACAGTGCCTTCAAATATGTCACTATACCAAACAACACACAAAAAATATGTAATTACACAAAATAGGAGCTACTCTTTTAAGATGATTCCATCTTTATGATGAAATGGTTCATCAGAATATTGTGAGGCTGTCGTGGCTGAGGCCTGAGCCGGCAGAACAGAAGTAAGCTACAGTATGTGGAGAGGAAGTGCAGTTTAAGCATGAGGTTCTTTTGGAGGAGCACGATGGGGCGCGGTAATTCTTTATCAATAAACACATAATCATTTCAAGAAGGGGGGATGGAACCTTTTTAACCCCCTCATTTAGGGAAATGAGTAGTGTAGAGCAGCACTGTAATTTATCCTCCTTCAGGTTGTCAAGGTAGCACCTTCTGGACATAGAGTAGGTTGGCGGGGTCAGTGAAACACAAGCATTGGGTCAACAGAACTAGATACTGTCATTCTGTATGTGGATCTGTCCTCTGTGGGTCAATCTACATGCCATCTCTGTAATTCAATGATGACTACACCTCATAATTATACATGTATTTTGACCCCTCTGGGTCATTCTAGTTGCTTCCTCTCACTGTTACTGAACAAAACATGTATTTTGACCCCTCTGGGTCTTTCTAGTTGCTTCCTCTCACTGTTACTGAACAAAACATGTATTTTGACCCCTCTGGGTCTTTCTAGTTGCTTCCTCTCACTGTTACTGAACAAAACATGTATTTTGAAAATAGTATACATAGTGATTGTACTGCAGAAAGAAACTGTGAATGCAGTGAAAACAGTGGGGATGAATATTGACTACCTAGCCTGGTTCCTCTCTCCTCAGTCAGATAGTCGTAGTGCAGAGTGGAGAGAAACAGGCCGGTGATGAACGATGGCAGCAGAGTCAATGAAAAATCAGCTGGGAAGCACAAAGCTCTTAATGCTTCAGCCATATTGGTTGCTGACTGGAGCAAATAACATCAGCATAGCACTTATAGAGACCAATCATACATTTCAACCAACCAACAACACACACTCCCAGGCTACGGAGGAACCGCAATAAATTCTTTAGCCTGATTAAACAGTAAATTCTGCATGCCTATCAGCCTCCCATTAAGCGTGGGGGCTGCTTTCAAAAACAACATTAATCAACGTAGAGATATGGCGCGAAATATCAGTCATCGATTGTAACTGCTTATGACAGTTTACACAGCTTTATATCTGCGGGGAACGAGCGCTGATCTATCAATTACGAGCAGACCTTGCAGCATGCTAATTGTGCATTTTCCCCTCTAATACATTTCCAGTGTTATCACATAGGCTAATGAAACCAAACAGATCAATAAATATAAATTATACATGCAAAGATGTACTGCTGTGAACATAAAGCCTCTAATTAATTGCACTTGATTAATTGATATACTTTAATTATCTCTCAAAGCAGCAGATGGCATAAATATCTGTACAATCTGCTTATTGCTATGTCAGTCATAAAACGGCAGACATAGTGAAACTATTAGCGCTGGGCTAGCTTTGTCACTGGAAAACACACAGTATGCTGAATAAGAAGACTTACCTCTGAATAATTTAAGGCGAGAAAATGCAGGCAGGGGAAAGACTTGATCACTATTTCTAATTTCTCTGTTGTTGTAATATGGTGAGTGGTCTGTCTGATGACCTTCCACGCACAAAGCAAAATTACCACTGCACTTACAATGCCCATTTTTTAGGACCTTTCTGTGAACATTTGGAGTAAAACATTCAAACCACTTTGTCTGTACACTCCTGCAAACCATGTACAGCTCTGTAGGGGCAGAGCAAAAATTAAATGAAAATAATATGATATCGATATCTAATTTCTTGAACAATGCATTTACAAAGTAATTTCTGGCTGCAAGTACTTGTTTTTGCATCTAATATATTTTAAGAACACAACTTGCTTTAGTTAAGTTGAACTCTACTAACCTCAAGCAACTCAATGTATTTTTATTGTACACCTCAGTACACTGCAAGATAAGGTATGAGGTTGAAATGGCGGTGAGGAAAGAGGTGAGATGGGGAAAGAGGTGAGGTAAGAGGTGAGGTGGCAGCGTAGCCTAGTGGTAAGCACATTGGACTAATAACTGAAAGGTTCCATGATCAAATTCCTGAGCTGACAAGGTACAAATCTGTTGTTCTGCTCCTGAATAAGGCTGTTAACCCACTGTTCCTAGGCTGTCAATGAAAATAAGAATTTGTTCTTAACTGACTTGCCTAGTTAAATAAAGGTTAAAAAAAAGGTGAAGTGGGGAAAGAGGAGGATACTGGGACTTCAGGGGTTTACATCTTGATGCTGCGGCTAATTGTGGTTTTAGTATAATTACCCCAACAGGGTGCTTGGCAGAATAATTACCACAAAGACATTATAGTGGAACATTATCGTGTCCAGGTACAGTAAATATGTCGAGAAACAAGGTGACGACTCTCTCTTCAGTCGGATCTTTACTAAATAAGGTGTTCTACACCCCACATGTGCCAAATCCAACTCTGGAAAATTACAGTGCCCATTTTGTAACAATTGTAGCAATCACTGATAAAAAGCTACTTTCAAAGTTTCAGAATGTAGTAATTGCACATTGGATGAATGTTTGGAACTTGGAACAGATAATGTGTTCTGTCCAGCTGTTTCGATGTGATGTCACAGTGCCCTAGTCATACTGTACACAACTGGGGAGTTCTGAACAATCAACATTTTATGTAAGTGACTCAAACTGAACCAATTCAGCTGCCTGCCGTTTCACTCTACTTTATGAAGTAAGTGAATACCTGGCATGGGGTTGTGTGTAGTAGCATTGTGTAGGCGACTCCAGACATATAGTTTAGACCGCACAAATGCCTCAGTGTCTATAAAAACACCTGAACTTTTTGGCACGACTTCAAACATACCCTGTGCACTCTGTTTACCCTTACAGACCCTTTCATGTTGCCAGAATGATCCTTCCAGCGGTCTGTTAACTGAATGTGTGGTGTCTGAATCTGGTATGGAGTTGTTAAATGCGTACTGCTTTCAGATTATCCTCTGGCTAGATGGATGGCGTCCATGTTTAGAATGGAACACCATCCAGGCTGGGCATGGCTCAGAGGGCGTAGCAGTGTCCAGTCTGAGGTCTCAAAGGGGAGGGCAGGGCAGTTTATTGGGAAACGGGAAAAGATACATGAAGATCAATTAGAGAAACAGGGGACAGATCACACAGGTAGTGAGATGGACTTTGGCCTGAATACCAAAGGATTGACATAGCCTACTGTACTGTATCTCTACAAAGCAGATGTTTAACATTGGTAGATAAACAGCCATCACTCCTGTCTCTGTTCAGCTCTTCATTTTACACTAAAATCCACAAGAACAACTGGAACTGGGAATACATTGCAGCTTCTAGCCAATACCAGACAAATCATTAAAATACTGAGTCAAATTTCCTGGTTCATGTTTCTTTTTCCTCCCTCTCCCTCCAGAGCCTGGTTTTTAATCATCCTGATATGATATAGTCACTTTTAAACAATAATGATCACGGGAGGAGCATAATTTGGGAATATGTGATCAATCAGCCGCTCATTCAGTTTTAATTCATGTAGATGCACACCTAATACTCATTACAAAGATGCAATTTCCAGCCAGTCAGCCCAGATTAATGGGATGCAATCTCTCTCCAGTGTTTCCTCCACACAGTGGCATGCCTTCAGAACAATAGATGGCTTTCATACAGACAACACTCAGTCCAAAAGACTCATTTATTCTGAGGACATGTTTATGACAAACTGCTTAGCTGACACCTTATTAATCGGAGATAGTTTAAAAACGATAGGGAGGACTATAGGAAATTCAGAATGTAGTGGTTCGTTTTCACATTTCAAACTCCGACTTAGACCGACTTTAAACTGCAATGAACTGCAGTAAAACTGTAATGATGTGACAATTAACCATTCTACCTACACAAGTATCTTCAGATGCACTGTTACTGTATAGAAAACAACATCTACAAATAATCAGTACCTTTTGGGGACCAACGACGTGACAAACTGGAAGCCATCCTTCCACCAGTTGTATGGAGGAGACTGTAGCATAATTCTCCTTATCTGACAGCTGAGGCACACATGTTGGGCTACATGTGTACTGTTGTGTGTGTGTGTGTGTGTGTGTGTGTGTGTGTGTGTGTGTGTGTGTGTGTGTGTCTGTGCGTGTGTGCTTGTGTGTGTGTCCTGTTGTGTGTGTCCTGTATGTGTGTGAGCCCGTGTCCTGTGTGTGTGTATGTGTGTGTGTGTGTATGTGTGTGTGTGTGTGTGTGTGTGTGTGTGTGTGTGTGTGTGTGTGTGTGTGTGTGTGTGTGTGTGTGTGTGTGTGTGTGTGTGTGAGCCTGTGAGCCCTCCCTCCCCTGTTTAACAGGACTGGCTACAGTGTGTAATCACATGGACAGGCACACTTCTGCCTGAGTATGACTTTCGGGAACTGTGAGTGCTGAGAGTTCCACATACCGATGGGCTGAAATCACATCTACCCTACTGATCCTATAACAAAGCAGAGGGCTTGTGTGTGCCGGGTCCCCTCCTCTCCAGCTGACTGACATGAGGGGATGTTGCCCACACTATTCACAGTGGGGGTACAGTTGGGTAGCATCCTGACTATGTCACAGTTTCAGTTAGAAGGTATACAGTAAGCTAAATTATAATTTCCTGTATACCTTTGACACACAGGTATATTATTTATTACACATTGTTATTTAAATACAAGATATAAAATACATATTTATTAATTCAAAGATGTATTATTTCAAGCATAAGTAATCATTTCATAATATTACACAAATTTTATGTGTTAAATGTAAAATCCTGTCTTTCTTTCCATATCACTGCAAGGGAAACATAAGGCTTACAGAAACATTAAAAACAAGTACAGGACAGAGAAGAGAGATCGAGATGAAGAGCTTGACAAGAGACAAACGAGGAAGGCGACCGAGAGAGAGAGAGAGAGAGAGAGAGAGAGAGAGAGAGAGAGAGAGAGAGAGAGAGAGAGAGAGAGAGAGAGAGAGAGAGAGAGGCAGGGGTGAGGAAGCAGAAAGTGGGAACTGAGGCAGGATGAACTGTGCAGTCAGGCAGTCAGTCAGGCAGTCAGTCAGGCAGTCAGGCAGTCAGTCAGTCAGGCAGTCAGTCAGTCAGTCAGTCAGTCAGGCAGGCAGGCCCACTCTGGCGGCCTGGAGAACATCAATCTATAAGCTGTGCATTTTAATAGAGATATTTTTAGTCCCTAATAGTCATTTTCCTTGTGATGTGCAGCTTGATTTCACTCTTATCAGCTGAGGCTCTTGGCGTAGCTGAGAAGGGTATTACTGAGACAGGAGTGTGTCCTCTAGAGCTCCAGGTAGCTCCAGGAGGTACAGTGGAGGAGGTATAGTAGAGAGACTGGAGAGAGACTCTGGGGCACAGCGCTCATAGTGGGCAGGAACAGGCGCGGCCAACCCAGCCTCGGTCCGCCATAGGCCCTCCCCTCCCCTATGCAGCCCAGCCCAGCCATCCATTTTCTGACCATTAATTGGGTTTGGTGCTGGAATCCCCTTCTCACGGAGCACGTAGTTAGGCTCACTCACACCCAACCAGCCGGCATCCAGTCAGCCAGGCAGGCAGCCGTAAAGACAAGCGTGTTTAGCAGCAACAATTATGATAATTGCTGGGGAGCACTCAGCTGAGGGAATAAGCAGATCTGATTAAGGGCCCTTCTGCATGATCAAATATTAATCTGATGTGTCTTCACCCAGACCTGCCTGGAACATAAGAGGCTCTTATGGTCTTATGCATTAACAGATTTAGTGCAGGCTGAACTCATAGCACCTAATAATATCGGACAGGGCAAGTCAGAGGCAGTAAAGAGATCTTCCAGGAACTGAATCTACTTACAATAAAGAACAGAGTAAAAATAGCACTGGAAAATAATGAGGATAAGCTTTATATGACAGTTCAATTATTTTAAACTAGCTATGACAGTAAATACCTATTAAATAAGATTCCCAGAAGGACCTGTTGTATTCTGTACAGATAGTTTGGCTAAACTTTTTACTGAACAATACGTCTTAAAAGGTTCCCCACGCAGGTGCTGCCCACTGCAACACTCATAGTTCATGGCCTAGGTTGTATGCTCTTGCTGATTATCCTCCTGGATAAGAGATAAGAATAAGACTTAGCTATGCATGTACCTCATAGACCTTTAATACACATTAATGACAAGACTCATTTTATAGAAATAATTTATAAAATGTAAAAAAAATGAATAATGAATTATCAGCAGCATCATCAAAGGATGACAGAAAGAAGAAGAAACCCTGAGTGTTCTGAAGACATTTGAATGTATTGTCACCTGATTACAATGCAAGTGGTGTGTTTCAGTCAGCATCCACAATTCTCAACATTCATGCATCACATCAAACAGGATTATAGCCAAACAGGATAATAACAAACCTTTCATGTAAAACATCCAGATTTGACATGCACACGATAAATCTACAGTATTGTAACACAGATTAGTTCCCTAATAATTACTGAGCACATCATGGTTTACGACACTAGCATTTAAGTTTCTGTTAGCAATTCGAGAGCTTGGGACTATAATATTCTATTTGCAAAAAAATATGATTCTGAGGTCAATTGGTTTAAAATGCCGAACCCTCATTGGTTTAAAATTGGCAGCGATTTTTATCTTGTATTCTTTTGAACTTAACACGAATTGTGTTTTTGGAGTATTATATAGGTAGAGAACAGTGAACAGAACAATGCTACGTCAGTAACAACAGCTTTACAAAAAGTAGATAGAATCTTATAGTCCCAAACTTTTGAAAAATGGTGGTCAATCACACAGATTAGTTGCCTAATAATTACTGAGCACATCATGGTGTACAACTATAGCGTTTAGGATGGTCAGTTTAGGATGGTCTATAATGGATGGTCAGTCACTAACGTTTATAGTTTGATTTGCTATCTGGCTTCATTTACTTCTATGCTATTCTCTTGCCCTCATGCCCAGTCAGAGTTTTAAAGGCTATGCATGGAATAGACTAAATCCAGTCTGCTCTTATGCTAGACAGTGACCGACTGGCAGCTAAAGCAGATTAGGATGATATTAAATCAAAACAAATGCCTGGCATTTAACAACACAAAAAAGCTTGAAAGAATCATAGGATTATATCTGTGGATTATTATAACTCCTCTCCCCCTCGCAGCTCAGAGACAACATGGGGGAGACCAGCAGATTAACTCATCTACTTTAATCTACAAAGCATATTTAAATCAATATAGATTTTGTAAATAAGATAAGGCTTATTCAACACATATAATCTTAATTCAAAACATATTGTTTGCTCTGTTGAGCATCAGAACAACAATGTCCCTGACCTCGTCATATATGGGATAAACATGCTTTAACCAATGGCCTCATATGACTCTGCTAGACAGTACATATAATGTAATGTACCACTGAACACATGTCAACCATGGGATGAGCCAAATACAATCTCTTGCTTATCATCAATAAATAAATATATCTCTAGTTTGGATCTGCGACGGACATTTGAAAGTTCTCATAGAACAGAAACACAAAATGGGTATGGCGAAAACAAAATGTTAAAGTTAAAGGGATATTTCACACAAATTACTAAATTACATATTGGTTTCCTTACCCTGTCAGCAGTCTATGGACAAGGTATAACAGCAATCCACATGCTGCTTTAGCATTTGTGGCACAAATCCCATTCAATTCATGGGACCAATATTAGCATTTTCACGCATCATTTTCAAAACCTCTATTAGTGACTTTATTATGCTTCACAATCAATTGTATATAATTTAAAAAATGCTGAATTAGTAAAACGTTAGCATGTGGAAACAGTGCCAGGGAAACAAAACCAAACATGGATTGCCCATAGACTGCTTGCATGGTAAGGAAACCAATGTATGATTTTGTAATTTGAGATACCCATCCCTTTGACTATATACAGTACAAGTCAACATTATTGACACACCTACCCATTCCAGGGTTTTCTTTATTTTGACTATTTTCTGTAGAATAATGACCTGGCCTCCACAATCACCCGACCTCATATATATATATATATATATATTATATATTATATATATATACGCATAGGATGAGGACTCTCTGCTAGAACTCGTTGATTACCCCACAAATATGTTTCTCAGAAAATATAGGTTGTGAAATAGTTTTTGTCCACACAGTACCCAAGTGATACATTCTAGTGATTTGGTCAGCAACTGGTTGATTACCCCACTATAAAGTTATTACAGAGCCAAAGCAGTTACATTTTTATTTGATTGTATTTGACAAATCAAATCGCTTTTTTTTAATACAAATTTAGTTGTTTTGTTGTATTTTTAACACTTGTGATACTGTGCTATGCAATCTAATGAAATCACAGATTTGTTTACAAATGCCACTTTTCTTTCTCAGAGAGAGAATGATCCTGGCTAATATGCGATTAGCCCAGATGCTTGTGTTGCGTTCGAATAAAAAGTAAAGCAACTCAGCGCTAGTTATTTCAGTAAAACTTGGCTGCCAGAGGTACTGAAACACAATATGACCACAGTGAGAGAATGCATGTAAATACAGTGGGAAACAGGCCAGGGATATTGACCCGACTTTGAGAAGCAGCCATATACAAACAAGTCTCATAAATCTCTGTGGTTTGTCCAATTTACTTTACAAACGTCAGCACAAAACTAAGCAGACTTTGTGTTGTTAGCTTCTTTTCAGTTAAATAAAATAATATTTCAAAAGAAATGAAAAGCTAATTGGGAACGGCTACAAAACTGCCAGAGACGGCCAGTGTTAATGTGCATTTTCCAAATACTTTGTGACAGACAAAACGTAGCAGTGTGTCTATGGACTCCTTAGGTGTGATTCTCTTTGGAAGTGGTGTTCACTACTAGACAGGTGCTCTACCTGTGCTCTGCTGTAGCAGCAAGGTGTAACACAGTAGTTCCCCCAATCCATCTACTCTGCCCTGCACAACACTGCCCTGGTCACCGTTGTGTAAATACTGGATCAACAGAGCTCCACAGGACCATGCAACACCACTCAACACAATTCACATGACAAAGCCAACTAGAAACCATGGTGGCAGTGTCCTATCCCACAGCAGCACCCTGGGGTGAGGAGGAACTAACTCATTACAACCTCATGACTAGATAGGATATAATGGCACACAAACACACAGGCAAGCATTAGCACACTTATTCTAACAACAGTGTGGGCGTCTACACACACCAACACACTGACTAACACAAAAACAAACTGACATCCACTCTTGTCATATCGGAATCATTTGATTCCAAGGTTGGTGATTGTCAAATATGTGTATGTTCAGTTTAACCCCTTAAATAATGATTCTATACTTACAGTGAAATACAAAATATTGAATGCATATATATGAATGTAATGTGTATTGTCAATGTAATTTATCTTTCTGTGAATGTCATACTTTTTACATTATTTTCACACCTACAGTATTCAGTCAAATCCACATCCATCCATGGATAAACATGCATTATTCCGTTTATCTACAATGAACTATAATAAACACTCACAATACGATTAAAAAAACTATAAACACCTCTATAAAGTTAACATGCTGTTCATATTCTATGTTATTCTCTATTCTATTCTATGGAATGTGCACCCCCAAAAAACATATTGACATGAAATTGGGAGAATGAGGACATGTATTTGTCTAGAGAAAACAGACCATTATTTTTGTCCTTTGGACAGAGAGAGCAGGCAGGGCCTTCTACTGTCAGTCTGTGGTCATTCCCCTGCCCAATCTAAACACAGAAATGGGAGACCAGATTGAGTATTTTTACGACACGCTGCACGCACCCTGACGCTGCCAACTGACTGACTGACCAGTGTGAGTGACCACAGTTTATCTGCCTGGCAGTGAGAGCGGAGGAGGGGAGTCCTCCTCACTGACCGCCCCAGCCAGAGTGACCATATCAGGGTGGGTGAAACACATTCTGCTGAGCCAATCTGAACAAGCTGTGTAGACAGAGAGACATACAGGCCACCTCTCTTCCTTCCTCTCCACTATGTCTCTCGCTGTGTCCTGTCCTACAATTGGATTATTGCACTCCCTGTCCCTTCCAATTGTAGACAGCTCTCATAGATTTAATATGCCAGTGGAATTTGGTATATGAGTTAATTTAGATGTAAACCTCATGACATGTGGCTTGTGACATCCTGTCTGTCTGTAGAAACAGAGTCATTAACTCTGTGTGTGCTCATTAAGGCCTTTCTGTTTAAGCAGAGCTGAGGAAAGCTGAGCTGGCCGAAAATAAAAGATAAAGCAGGTATCATTGCTTTTCATTTTTCTTTGACATCATAATTCATATGATAGTAGGTATCAATGACACCTACAGTAGAGACATACAGAGGCACATGAATGCTCTTCAGAGCCCCACCCTGCAATGGCGGAATCTGAACACTACCGTAAATAGCATTTGCATAAATCGTGAGGATTTATTTCACAGCCTAATCAATCCAAATCTGCTTCATTTTAATCTTCATAATCCTATGTTATAATTCTATTAACTGATAAATCAAGTACTGTCAAATCCATAGCGGAAACTTGGTGACAACAATCTTGTTCTGCACAGACAGACAGGAAAGTAGATCAGAGTACACTTCATATGGAACCTAGATCTGAAGTAGCTGCTGAGGAAAGCCAAGCCAATCAAAGTATGTCACGGGAGGTGTACTGTTCATACAAATACTGGGATGTATTGTTTCCACAGTTTAACATGTAATCACACTCATCAGCAGCACTCTGACATGGATACTGTAATTCTGCTGGAGAGAGGAAAGTCTGCCTGTCCATGACTTAGAGAATGTGTTTATCATATTTTTCTGGATAAAACAAATAGAAAACAATTTGTGCTGTGTTTTTGTGAATTTGCTATTTACATATTTTTTCTACACAGAAATTATACTAAAATGGCCTGTATTTCCTGAACTTAACATGTCTTGAGTGGTAAACTAACAAGATTATTGATGGATGATTGTTAATTTCATACTTATACATTTACAATAACATGTACAATAAAATATACATATTTTACACTTATATTTAGCTGAAAATATAAAGAATATGTAAATAAAGGTACTTAGTGAAGTTACTGTACAACAGGGATATGCATGTGAAGCTTAACTGATGATGATACAGTAACAGTTACATAAGTTGAATCACTTCATTTTCTTTGCAGAACACCCTTTCAATGGAAAATACACAATGAATATGAATCTATCAATTTCAATTTAAGTACATTTTAAAATACTTTTGAATTGAATAATTTATAACTTTAAAAGTATATTTGTTATTATTGATATTATTATTACAACTATTTCCTATTATCACCAATTATAGCAGCATTTTTACTGTTGCTATTATTAGCGTTAACATTACTTCCAGTGGTATGCACATGGAGCCTGGCCAGGCAGGTGCATGCAGCTAGCCCACAGTGTGGTATCAGGTATCCCCTTGGCCTTTCCCATTTGTCATGCTGAATGAGTGGTCTGCCTGACTGCACTTTCTCATTCCATTTCCTGCCAGGCTGTACTGAGGCCCTA
Source organism: Salmo trutta (assembly GCF_901001165.1). Taxonomy (NCBI): domain Eukaryota; kingdom Metazoa; phylum Chordata; class Actinopteri; order Salmoniformes; family Salmonidae; genus Salmo; species Salmo trutta. The sequence goes on from NC_042968.1 coordinate 27,613,159, forward strand.
CCACCCACTGTAACGCTGTCATTTCTTCAACCCCTTTCCATTCACATCAAGTGTGAGCAATAATGCTCTCTCACATTCCTGTTCTCAACGGCTTACACACTATGCCCTCTCTGCTCTGCTCTGAACAGACCTACCTCACCCTTACAGGGTACAGACAAATTATTCGACGTGAAAATTGAAACTGTGTCACAACAATTTAAAACAGACATAAAAGTCATACAAGTAAGGATATCAAACATTTTAACTGACGGGTTTTTATGAAAAAGCAAATGATGTCATCAATGAACATAAATGAACATAAAATATAATTTATAATATTATTATTACAATACTATGTTAAATATTTCACATGACAAATCCTAGCTAAATAGCATCTATGTTCCATCTGACATTAAGGCCCAGTGGCTGATGGCCTGATGTTCAGCTTAATCATTAGCCCTTAATATGAACAACCAGCATGCTCTCCTCTCTCCTCAGCCCAGACACCTCTCCTCTGTGTGCTTATAGAAATGTAAGTCAGTCAGTGCTGCTCTTACTTACATCCATAATGCCACTCAGCGCAGCCTCTCTACAGAGCTCTGATCTTTAGCCCATGCAGAACATCCTACCAGCTACGTTACGTTCCATCAGAGTAAGCCCCTACCCAGAGCCACACACAGCCCACCGGCAGGCACCCTCTCTGTAACTGGAACAAGTAACTGGAACGGAAAACATTATCTGAAAGCAAAGCAGCAAAAAAAGAAAGATCACAGCAGAGGGAAAGTAAGGTAATCACAGTACACCCCGAGCTCAACCAATAAAGAAACGTTTTTTCTCCTTTTTTCCTGCTAAAGAAAACTAGGAAATCTCCACTTATTTCAACAAACATTTGCTTCAACTCAGGAACTAAGCCGTACTCCTTTTTTTAAATAAATCGTGTGGTGTGTGTGAGCGGATGCAGCATGTGTTGTCTTGTTCATCCTCTTGTAGGGGGATTGTTAAGAGACTGCAGCTCCATCTGCTGGCAATCCAAGGGTCAGCAAAGAGGGGAAGGAAGAGAGAGTGAGTCAAACAGAGAGAGAGGAAATGAATCAGTTACTAAACCACAGTCCCAACTCGTATAGCATCCCATCACAAATGCTAAAAATCCCTCTTCCCAGGTGTATCTGGGAAAAACCTCTGATCTCACACGACACATTTTCACATTTCGTGCCTTCACAGCACAGCTCCACAGAGTTCCATAGAGTTTCACAGCTCCACACACCCAGCTGGCAACAAGTATGCTGGGACATAAACAATCTTTTCTGTCTTACCCTCATTTCCCTTCAGAGGATCCAGTTGGACGTCTAATAATGAGTTAATCAGGCTGATTGCACATTCATCACTGTGATCTGTTTCTTTTTATAACTGAAGAGGGGAAGCGTGTTTTACTTGGGAAATGAAATATTTAGCGACCTGTTCCTGTGCCCTCAGACTGGACAGAGAGAGAGAGAGAGAGAGAGAGAGAGAGAGAGAGAGAGAGAGAGAGAGAGAGAGAGAAAGCCTACAGCTGAGTAAACAGCAGCAGGGCCGGCCCGTGGTTGACTGGACAGGTACCCAAGCCTCCTCTCTAGCCTCCCAATCTCCCCCCAGCTCTCAGCCTCCTCCAAGCCTCCCCCAGGCTCCTCAGCCCAAAAACCATTAGGTGTGTTTCCTTGGAAAGAGGGTTAGAGTGGAGGATGACAAATTAATGTGTGTAATTCAGCTGTTCCCCTTTTACTGTTCTACATCAATAAGCAGAAAAGGCAATTAAGATAAAGTGCCGTGTCGTACACATAACTGCATTAAATATGCTGTTAATATGTCCATTGTTATCATTTCCGAGATAGGAGAACATAAATTGTGAACAAGGTAAATTACTCAAATGGCTTGTCTCCCGTTCATTCACACTATAGTTTCAGTAGCATCGCAGCTCTATTGTGTGAGTAGTTCACTGAAAGTGCTAGCAGCCTACACGTGTTGATTTCCGAGCTAATTAGTTATGAAAAAATATGGCACATAAACCTGGGTGCTCTGTGAGGAGGCATAATCAGACTGGGTTCCAGCGTGCCTGTAACTCCTGAGATTGATCCACTAGGCTTTAAAGCAGCAGCATCCAATATATAGTATACACTGATTTACTACTGAATCCACAACTGTAAAGCCACACCACTGCCTCATGCTTCCCATAGTTATAGGTTGGTTAAAACTCCAGTAGGCAACCAGAGTCTCTCAGTGTACTAAAGACATTTAGAGAGGATGACTAGGAGATTCCTCTGTAGCCAGCTCTCCTCTGTAGACCCTTAACCCACAGTTATTGGACCTTGAGGATAATTAGCTAAAGGATAGTGCTCCATGCTTTACTGTGGCTCCGAACAGACAACATCAAAGGCTGGTATGAAGACCACTAACTAGACCAGCGGGCTGGAGAGAAATGTTGGGAAAATGAAACAAATTAATGTTGAGAGGAACTGGGGGAATTATGTAAATATCTATATTTATCATGGGGGAGTTGTCTAAGTAGTCCGCTTTCATTTTCTCTGAGTAATACCCAAAAAGGAGCAAGATTAGATCACCTTTGAGATTTGAAAAAAAATTAAGGACAGCTCAAACGATACAAGAATTACTGACTCAATACAAATGGGGCTTTTTATGATGTTGTAATTGGGAAAAGATGTAAGAGATATTGAATGTGTTAATTCCGACTACTGCTGCTGATGTACGACTTTTACTCTCACAAACATGACGACTGTGAAAAGGTAGCTAGCTAGCTATCATAGCTAACTGAAACAGACAACAAATGACACCATATTAAAGAGCCTAAAGCGCTGGCACCTAAAACGTGTTCAGTGTCAAAACACATGAATGCATGCCTCCAAAATCTCCCGTGTATGTGTAATGAGAAAACACAACATTTTCTTAGCCATATGTTCGTAGTCTCACCTTTGCTAAATATACTTAAAGCATTTATGCCCATTAATAAGATGTGCGAGACTTCTGAGGGCATATTGCATACAGTAGAATGTCAAGGTGGTAAATACAACATTAGTAGTCAAGTATTTTTTTCCTCAAGGACTACAGCACCTATTAAAATGCATATTTCTTTCCCCTGATTATATTGATGTCATTGTTCTTTTGTTTAGTGAAGAGAAAACACGCATCCCTCAAATTGAAGACTCAGGAGTTCAAACACCTTGGAAGTAAAAATCGAGTATGATTGACATTTCCTCATCTTCCTTAGCTTCTGCTTGCTATTAGAAGACTCAGGATAGATAGATTGGTTGTGCCTAATCACAGTCTATTGAAGTTTCCCTCCCAGACCCTTTTCAAATGACCAACAGTCAGCACTAATGCGCCCATATTGTTTCTATAAGTGTGAATTGATTTATATTGCTGCAAAGCATCCCAAGACATGGAGAGAGAACCATTGGAACCCAATACCAATTATACATGTTTGTTTCTGGGGAAACGGCCACTCAGGACATTGGATCAATTGGGGACATCAAAGGTCAGAGCTATACATTTCTGCTGAAAAGTTAGCAATAGCTAATAGCGTACCATCAAGCAGTTTCTCTGCTGAAATGTTATCCTGCCATCAAGCAGCTTCCCTGCTGAAACGTTTGCGATAGCGTGCCATCAAGCAGTTCTTCTGCTGAAGAGTTAGCAATAAAATGGCATCAAGCAGCTCTGCACTGAAAGGAGTCTGTTTGATCTGTTCACAACTCTTCAGTAGAGGAGAAGCAGAGACGCCGTGCAGGGATCTGCTTCACAGAACTGACGAGGGATGTTTCCTCGGGTACATGATGCGTACCTGCTCTCTGCCATGTCTCCATATCTGCACATAGGGTCACAAATCCATGCACACTATGGGTGAGGTAAAGGTGTAGGGCAGTGAAAATACTGCCACTACCATGGCCACTACCACCCACACTGTACTGTAAATAGACACATATAATATCAGAGGTATGCAGCGTTAAAACAAACCTCTGCTGCGTGCCATGTCCAGGGCTGAAGGCAGGCTGAATGGAAGGCTTTGAGATCAAGCTGCTCTGGTCTCTGCATGCCTACAGTACGTGTCCATAAAGGCCCCGAGTCCCCGGCTGTTACCAGGAGCCATCGATTTTCATATGCAGATCTAATTAGGGACCATATTAATTACCTGGCCCTCAATTTCCCAACTGGAAACTAACACCAGGCCTGCAGAGAGGATTTCCTTCTGCAAGCTTGCTTTATAGATTGTTGCTTTTATTTATTTTTTCCTTTTACTGCTTGAGTCTCTAAGGAGCATTTTAATCCATATTAATTTCCTCTCTGGCAGTTATGCAGCTGGGTATGAACTTAACTATTTCACTTTTAATCTGTCAGTAATTTAGTAATGTGTAAACTAATTATGCACCGATATTAATGTAATTGGTTCTGGGAGCTGTAAAAAAAAATCTATGTGTTTGCAGAAGAATGCATTAAATTGAATTGAGTTATTATAATCATGTGTCAAGTGCTGATTATGTTATGAAACTAAAAGGTAGATGTCAGCCACAGGTCAATAACAGCAGGCCTCCTGGCTCCATAAACTCTATGCTGCTCCATTCCATAATGTGTAAGGAGGGAAAGAAGCACATACCCTCCTCTCATCTCTCCATCTCTTTCTCCACCCACCCACCTACCCATCTCCAGGGTATTTGCTAGGGTGGCAGCTTTAATACATTTCCCCAGCAGATCAGTCATAACCCTGTGTCTGGAGCGTGGGCAGTATTGATATGGTTTCACATAAAAAGCTGTCCTGAAGTCTTGATCTGCCTCTCAGGGTTAGCCAGACTCATGACATCAGGGAAATTAGCCCTCAAACACTGACAGACGGACCGATTCAAGCAGGTTTACAGGTCAGACAGGCTCCCATAGACAGATCACAGCCTCCCTTGTCTGACTATATTGTTTCTCACCGCCTGTCTCTATACCAAATCTCTATTATGGGAAAAACATCATCTTTGTCAGGGACATTGGTCAAAACAGTGGAATGCTAGAGAGATCAGAGAGGAGGCATATTGTGATTGACTCTGCTGTATCCTATGAGATATTCGGTGTGTTTCTGTTTGAACCACCACCACCATTGGCATGAAACATTATCCGCAATTCGATCAATATAGAACAACAGCAAATCAAAGTGTTTAAGGCATTATCCCTGAGGGGATATGAGAGAGAGAGAGAGAGAGAGAGAGAGAGAGAGAGAGAGAGAAAAAGAGAGAGAGAAAAAGAGAGAGAGAAAAAGAGAGAGAGAAAAAGAGAGAGAGAAAAAGAGAGAGAGAAGAAGAGAGAATCTGCCCAACACAATTCTATGATAGGAAGAACACATTAACTCTGATGTCTATTCTGAATTTGAATGAATGATTAAGGCCTTAGGACACAGAGGGAGGGTTGGTATAGTCTCTTCACACACAGCTTGAAGCACTCACTAGTAGACTTTCTCCACTGTTACCAGGACCATGCTACAGGGCTGAGGCGCCTTCAGTAATACTCTACACATGGACTAGGGAAGAGGCACTGAGACCACACAGGCACACTAACACAACCGCTGATTCCCCCAGGGGTCTTGGAAAGCATAGTATACTATGGCAGGATGGACATAAATATATCCTGGTACATGAACTGTATACAAACTACTGTTCAAAACCCTTACTAACATTCTACAGACACACACAACAGATTGTCCTTTATCCCAGTCCTCACTTCAAACCTCAAAACCCCCCAAAAATATATTTCCAGAGCTTTGTATGATAATTGGGAAACAAGTTGTTTTATTAAACAGAATTTTTTAAAAAAGCAAAGAAAGAGTTTAGACAATTAAAAATGACTTCCCCTTAACCCTTCCCCATTATTTTGTTGTTTGACAGAGGCAAAGCATAGGCCTGTGTTAGCTAGCTCTAACAATCTCTGGTAACCATTATAGATGTCAAGGTTTATGATTGATAGCCTTTGTTTACAGTGTTTTAAAAGAGAGACAGTTTTCAAAACATCATGCTTACATAAATAACTAGGCTTAAATTGAACACTAATCCAGAGTAAAGCATTATGTAGTCGCCACAAAAGGTTCAATAATCAAACAACAATAACAGATTCCATCTTTCCCATGAAATTATGTCAGTTTTAAATATCCACTCATACATCTTAACTTGACAGGTTTCAGCCAGCTGTGACGAGTACGGACGTAAATACTGTACTTATCCTGACTGTACGTACTCATCAAGGGAGTGGTTTGGAATGCCTCATAGGAGATTGATTAAAATGGCACATCTTGAAAACAAAAAAGTATGCACTTTTAATTACTATGCATTACTACATACACAAACTCAAGAAAACATTTTCATTTTAGATTGAAGTTTGATTTGAAATGGAGAAAATGTAATTTAGCATGAAAACGAAACATTACATGGGAATGTCTCCGGATTTTGATTATGATTGAAATACAAGCGTTCATGAGAAATTGTAACTTTGCGGTAACAGCATTTCTAAAAAATAAAACAAACTCAAATTACCAGGTTTTTAAACACTTTTTATTTTCTAAGAACAAAGGCAGACATTTGTAAACTGTAGTCTGCCTCTCTGTCTGATCATTTTCAGACACGTCTAGCTAGCCTGTGACATGAGAGTCAATGAGAGCTGATTGAAGCTTGTATTCCTCAGAGGAGGCATTAAGATGAGACTACATTCTATACTGTGAACGAGGAGTGTATATCTTCTTCTCGTACCTCCTACCATAGATTTCTACAATAGCTGCCACAGCAAACCTCTCTCTTATCCTCTCAAAGGGCTTCTTTGTTCTTTTGCTTATGACTCTGTCTGCCAAACACACCACTTATGGGACTTTTCATTAATTATAGATGCATTTTCCTCCTTGTTCAACCGTCGTTTACTCAAAGAAGACAGGACAAGAAGAGAGAACGGTCCTTTCTCTGCATCTTTTTACAAATCCATACCCGATATCATTATTTAGGCAAACATGACATGTAGCTAATGCACACTGGACCCATCTGCTTTGATGAATGGCTATAATGAACTTGTCTTCTTCTCAAGGTAAAGAACAATGGCTATTTTCTGATCCGAACAGCTTAGTATTGGCAACTTAAAAATCCACCCGGTGTGGATAAGACAGTCTGACAGTGGTTACCACAATGATCACCTGTGTCCTGCTGAGGGTCTGATCTGTGGGTTAGCTAGCCCAGAAACGACATGCTCTCCCTCCCTCCCAAATCACTCTAAACCTCTCTCCTGTTTAACAAATTGCCTCTACTACAGATTCCTTGTCTGGGGAGGCTTGATCAGACTTTGAAGTCTACAGGTCAGCACAGGGCTAGTTATTTGAAGTCACTGCTGACTGAGGTTCGACTGGGCATAGGCACAGGGCTGGCACACCAAACAAGATGAGGCACACACATAGTCCATGATTAGCTTGTGATATAGGTTCCTCAGATGTTCAAAAAGGTCCTCCTAACTTCAACTGAGAATGTGTTTTAAAATGAGACAAAATAAAATATTTGGTAGATGATACACGTAAAATAGTTTACTACATGTATGAATATCACATTATATAAAAAGAAGCATTTGGATCAACTACACATGATAAGACTTTTGTTTTGTCTTGAGAGCTCAGAGTAGCTCATGTTTTCATATCTTACAATGACACATCTGCTGTGGCCACCCATCTAGGCTAACTTGGACCTGCGGGCTGGTTGGTTGGGTTGGCCACTTAACTTACTCTCTTCCCGGTTGCCGGGCAGGGCAGGGAAGGGAACGTTCAGTAGACCCTGGTGAATGATTGGCTCATGGCAGAATAGGTCATGCAGCAATGATTCTAGAGAGCTAAGGTCACAGTCAGATGATGAGGCTAATCACTCTTGCTCGTAAATGATCTCCTTCCATAATTATGCCACACCCCACCCTCTTTCAACCCCTCACCATCCCACCCTATCCCACTCTCGTCCCGTCACCCCCTCTACCCCTGCCGCAACACTCCCAAACCGTCATGCATGGCACATAAACTTAATATTTGAGAAGAGCTGTTTGGAAACACCTCATCCTGTCTGTCTCTGACAGCTGTTTATGACACAGTGAGATGGAGAGGAGACGGCAGACGGCTGCACCTTCCCTTCACACCAGCCTGACCCCCCCTCCCCTCTCTCTCCTCTACAACCTGTTCATCCTCCTCACATCCACATCCAGCTAGCAGGAAGTCAGAGAAAAGAGGAGGGAAGGAGAGAAGGAGGGAAAAATAATAATTAAGTGACTCATTAGTTCCACATAATCACTCTTTCTGACACACGTTTCCGACGCTTCCTCTGAGCTAAGCTCAACCCTGTTACCAAGCTGAGGCCAGAGAGAGAGACACTGGCACAGCTAGTGTGTAACAGCCTCAAATTGGGGTGTGTTAGACTGGAGAAAAGACAGACAGAGGAACAGTGGCAGAGACAGACCCAGAGACAGATTGTGAGCCTGAGAGTGTGAGACACCAACACAGCTAACATGTAACAGCCTCAGATAGAGTGGTTATATAGGACATGAGACTGCAGAAACAGACAGACAGACAGACAGACAGACAGACAGACAGACAGACAGACAGACAGACAGACAGACAGACAGACAGACAGACAGACAGACAGACAGACAGACAGACAGACAGACAGACAGACAGACAGACAGACAGACAGAGTGTGATCTGGGGTCTTGGAGACCTACTGTAGCATGTGAAAGCCTCGTAGGGGGGTGCGTTACACTTGGGAAGATATTGCAGAGACAGAGGTGGAGAGAGGAGACAGACAGAGAGAGAGAGTGACAGAGACAGTGACACATAGACAGACAGAGGGGCTGTGAGAGGCCTCCTTGAGACCCCAGGGCGTTAACAACAGAGCTAGATTTACCCCCCATGCTCCCCACACTGTGCACTAGAGGAGCCAGTGCCATTGATCGTGGCTGCAGAGCTATGGAAACCTCCATTAGGGCTGGGGCAATAGAACTGTACTGCTATTGATTCATGGGGCTGGCCCTGTTAATATTATTTATGGTTGAGGGCTACACAGCTCTCCGGCAGAGTAAGTCCCCCATAATAAGTGGTAATTGATGGCGGGGAGGCATAGCCCCCCCTCCCCCACCCACACACACTGACCCCGGCCCTGTGAAAGTCAGATGGATTGCCTCTAACACAGTTATGATTGATATGATCAGATTACATAACCTGCTACACAGGGCATGTGGGTCTCCTCAAGTGGGGCGCATTGATTTTTGATTAGGACGGCACTCAACACATCACAGAAAAGGCCGGGGAAAATACTTCCCGCAGGCCAGGCTTGCTCCAAAGGGATTTTTACTTGTATATTTTCTGCTGCTGCGGTTTCTGGGATATAACAGTACTCCATAAAAGATAAACGGCAGGCTACACAGTTAATATCATCGGGGATCTTACATCACATGACGGCCCAGAAGATCTTTTATCCATTTTGCATGGGCAGTATAAACCTCTGAATGTGTCTGTGTTAACCAACACTCTAATCTTGATTCAAAATCATTCGAGCTGAGGTCGTTTGACCCCTGAAATGCAATGACATACAACTCCTAGTCTTGAGTTACCCCTTTATCAGTTGTCTTTCCTCCCCATCATCCCCATCTTTCTCTGTCTGTTCCACCCCAGCGACCCCTCGTCCCCTGCATTGACCTGAGCAGAAGCAGCTGTAAGTTTGTGAACAGCAGACCACCATGACAACGGCCATTACTGTGTCATTTCCTCCTTCTTTTATCTCATGGAAAAGTGACCCTGGTTTTGACCTTCCAATCAAAACATCCTTTGTTTGAGCAAAGAAACTAATTCAGCATAGAATAACAGTTATCAAACCAAACGCCCAAGGCCCTACTCATCAAATCTGATTATGAAGAATTATGATCCGATTATAAAACAAAATGATCTTCCTAGTCAATCTTTACAAACACAAAACAATGGCCTACATTAATCATAAATAAGGGAGGATGTCCTCATCTAATCACAATGGACAGCCCATGAAGTGGAGCAGCATATTGGAGCACTCCATCTTAACAATATAGGCCCTTAGCCACATGACAGGAAGACTCTCCTGGAGTATCTGTGCAGTAAATGGGGATCCACAATGGCTCAACTGTTGCATGAATAACTTTTCAGCCCCCCTCCTGAAGATCTGCTCAATTACTCTAGACAGATGGGCAACGTCCAGCAGAACTCAATGGTTTTCTGTGAGTCAGACGTCATTTTCATTCAGGCTGCGCACTGGGATGAAATCAAAATGTGTATGAAAAACATATTAGAGTTTCCCTATGGTTCTGTGCCTGGTGCAAGGTGTTAAAGAGAGGATCTGGATGGAGATGTGTGTGTGTCTGTGTGGGTGTGTGCGTGTCTGTGTGTGTGCATCTGTGTGTGCGTCTTTGTGTGTGTGTGTGCGTCTTTGTGTGTGTGTGTGTGCGCGTGTGTGTGTGTGTGTGTGTGTGTGTGTGTGTGTTTGTGTGTGTGTGTGTTTGTGTGTGTGTGTGTGTGTGTGTGCATGCGTTGCAGGACTAGCTGTGATTAATGCCTCTTCATGACTTTTCTGACACCTCCGGCTGTAATGGCTCCCTATTTTAGAACACGCCTAATTATCATTTCATTTCATTTAAGAATTCTGCCGTTGTGGTGAGACAACTTTTCTTTATTGGAGTAATATTTAGTCTGCACACCACGGCAACTGCCTGCCTCGCAGGTCAGACGGAAAACTGTCAGGGATGCAAGGAGAACTAACAAGGTAGTTATACGCCTTAAGAGATTTTTAATTTAGCCGGTTCATGATGGTAATTGAATGCAAATAGCAGAAGGTATCAGTACTGCTGCTGTGTTGCTGTGTGAAGTGACCCTTGGCTGACCAACTGGAGAGGAACAAGGCAGGAGTTATGTGGCCTGGGCCAGGGCACTGTACACCTGAACCAAAGAGACCACTTATTCATAACCATAATATTTCTACATTCCACTGAGGCAACGTCAAATCAAAACCAAATAAAGCCAAAGAAAATGGAGCCGTTGAGGGAAATTGGGTGACTTTTTGAAAATGAGTTTAAACTGAGAGGATATACCTAGCTATACAGGGGTGGAAAACAATGCTAACATAATGTACATCATATAATGGAAGAATACAAAATTAAAGGATAGGACATATAGTGTAATATAGTATATAATAATATAATAATAATAAAATAATAATATGTATATATATATACAGTGCATTCGGAAAGTATTCAGATCCCTTGACTTTTTCCACATTTTGATACATTACAGCCTTATTCTAAAATTGATTAAATTGTTTTTGTTCTTCATCAATCTACACACAATACCCCATAATGACAAAACAAAAACAGGTTCTTAGAAATTTTGGCAAATTGTTTAAATAAATAAAAAACTGAAGTATGACATTTACATAAGTATTCAGACTCTTTACTCAGTACTTTGTTGAAGCACCTTTGGCAGCGATTACAGCCTCGAGTCTTTAGCTATGACTCTACAATCTTGGCACACCTGTACTTGGGGAGTTTCTCCCATTCTTTTCTGCAGATCCTCTCAAGCGCTGTCAGGTTGGATGGGGAGCATCGCTGCACAGCTATTTTCAGGTCTCTCCACAGATTTTTGATTGGGTTCAAGTCCGGCCTCTGGCTGGGCCACTCAAGGTCATTCAGATACTTGTCCCGAAGCCACTCCTGCTTTGTCTTGGCTGTGTGCTTAGGGTCATTGTCCTGTTGGAAGGTGAACCTTCACCCCAGTCTGAGGTCTTGAGGCTCTGGAGCAAGTTTTCATCAAGGATTTCTGTATTTTGCGTCGTTCATCTTTACCTAGATCCTGACTAGTCTCCAGGTCCCTGAAAAACATCCCCACAGCATGATGCTGCCACCACCATGCTTCACCATAGGGATGGCGCCAGGTTTCATCCAGACGTGATGCTTGGCATTCAGGCCAAAGAGTTAAATCTTGGTTTCATCAGACCAGAGAACTTGTTTCTCATGGTCTGAGAGTCCGTTAGGTGCCTTTTGGCAAACTCCAAGCAGGCTGTCATGTGCCTTTTACTGAGGAGTGGCTTCCATCTGGCCACTCTACCATAAAGGCCTGATTAGTGGAGTGGAGCAGAGGTGGTTGTCCTTCTGGAAGGTTCTCCCATCTCCACAGAGGAACTCTGGAGCTCTGTCAGAGTGAACATTGGGACCATTGGGTTCTTGGCCAAGGCTCCCTGACCAAGGCCCTTCTCTCCCGATTGCTCAGTTTGGCCTGGCGGCCAGCTCTAGGAAGAGTCTTGGTGGTTCCAAACTTCTTCCATTTAAGAATTATGGAGGTCACTGTGTTCTTGGGGAACTTCAATGCTGCATACATTGTTTGGTGCCCTTACACAAATCTGTGCCTCGACACCATCCTGTCTCAGAGACCTACGAACAATTCCTTCAACCTCGTGGCTTGGTTTTTGCTCTGACATGCACTGTCAACTGTGGGACCTTATATAGACAGGTGCTTGCCTTTCCAAATCATGTCAATTCAATTCAATTTACCACAGGTGGACTCCAATCAAGTTGGAGAAACATCTCAAGGATGATCAAGGGAAACAGGATGCACCTGAGCTCAATTTCGAGTCTCATAGCAAAGGGTCTGAATACTTATGTAAATAAGGTATTTCTGTTTTTTATTTGTAATACATTTGCAAACATTTCTAAAAACCTGTTTTCACTTTGTCATTATGGGGTATTGTGTGTAGTTTGAGGAGGGGAGCTTAAAAAAAATCAATTTCAGAATAAGGCTGTAACGTAACAAAATGTGAAAAAGGTCAAGGGGTCTGAATACTTTCCGAATGCACTGTATGTATGTATGTGTCAAGTCCTGACCATAGAGAGCTTGTATTTTTCTATGGTAGAGTAGGTCAGGGCGTGACTGTCTAGTTTATTTATTTCTATGTTGTGTTCTATGTTCTTTTTTCTAGGTTGGGGTTTTTGTATGATTCCCAATTAGAGGCAGCCGGTCATCGTTGTCTCTAATTGGGGATCATATTTAAGTTGTTGTTTTTCCCACTAGTGTTTGTGGGAGATTATTTTGAGTTAGTGTATGTTGCACCTCTTCGTCACGGTTTGTTGTTTTGTTTATGGTTTATTGTATGTCTTGCATAGCTTCACATTCAAATTTAAATATGTGGAACAATACCCACGCTGTGCTTTGGTCCGTTCCTACACACACGTGACAGTATGTATGTATGTATGTATGTATGTATGTATGTATGTATGTATGTATGTATGTATGTATATATATATATATACTGTATACCTTGCCTTCGGAGAAAATACATAATCTAGACAGCTAAAACCAACAGTGTGATGTCAATACAAGTTTAGATTTAGGTTAAAGAAAGTGTGCTTCATCAATTTACGGGATTTTGCTAAGCATTCATTTAGACAAAATCAAGACACCAATGTTCCTGTAATGCTTTTTGTTTAAAAAAATATTAAATTAGAGCTCAATTTGTGCATATTTAGAATTTGCAATTTATAGAGATTCATCACAGCAAATCATACGATTAACTCAATGGAAAAAATATATTGTTTGACAGCTCCAATATAATAAAATATGGTGTAGATAGGAGTTCTTAAGTTACATAAAAAAATTGCTCAATTCCTATTGCCATTTATGGTTTTATTGCATGTGTGGGCAACCTTCCAGATACAGTAGGATTGATTACTGTAATGGTTTTCAACTCACCCATCCCTGTGCTCGCTCTCTTCCTCTCTCTCTACCTTTGACCCCACAGCCATGCTCTTTATCCCATCCTCTCCCTCATCAGCACAGGGTTGTAGAGAATATGAACATTATGAGGTTTGGATTCAGATCATAAAGGTTCAACAAATCAACCACTATGGATTTTGTGTTAGTGGAATCCATAGCTGTTGGACGAGGGTCACGATTTCAGACATTCAAATACGCTCCTGCCTCTAATTCATACTACCAAGTTAAACCTCAGACGGTCTGTATTACGGGTATTACAGTGATGGGGGAATGGGACAAAATATGAAGGAAGGAAGAACACACATCACTTAACAGTATAAGTTATAGAAACATTTATCTCACTGTAATCAAACTTCTATAATGCAACATGATTTTACAGAAAGAAAAGGAATACGATAAAGTCATGTTTATTTGATTAAAGAGTCATAATTAGAGCTAATTGATCATTAAACTAACTGTGAATGTGTGAGCAGCACCGGGCTAAGCCCAGCAGGCCTAAGAGGCTTCACTCACACACAGATGCACACACCTCCATAGTCCACACATACCTCCACAGCAGCCAAGCGGGCATGCAGAGGTAAAACACATGTCTGTTCAGTGCAGGACAGCCTGGCATGATTAATGACCTCCAATTAAGGCCTGGATGGCAGGTTTCATGGATTCATACCGCTGGCCGGTCAGTCCGTCCACCCCCCAAAGATAATCTGTCTCATGCACGCATGGACAGCCCTACACTACCTCTACATCAACAACACAAACTTACTCAGCTTTCCTCCTCCCAGTCCCGCTGCAGGGACAAGACTCTGTGCTGTCCAGACTGGAGTAGACTGTGGCTTTAAGTGCCCAGTACCACGGCTCACTCTCAACACCCTGAAAGAGAGAGAGAGGTAAACTATTTTCACAGGTAATGAGACTTAATAGTATTTGTGTATGTGACCCCTGTTAGTGTCACGGTTGTCGTGTGTGGCGTGTGTGTCGTTCCACATTTTATTTATACTGTGAAACTATGCAATACATAAATATACTGAATGAAAAAACAACAAACCGTGACGCAGAGATGAACACATACACAACTCAAAATTATTCTCCCACAAACCCAGGTGGAAAAAACCCCTACTTAAGTATGACCTCCAATTAGAGACAACGAGGACCAGCTGCCTCTAATTGGAGATCATCCCAAACAAACCCAACATAGAAATACAAAACTAGAACCTGAACATAGAAATACAAAACATAGAAAAACACCCCCTGTCATGCCCTGACCTACTCTACCATAGAAAATAACATCGTACTATGGTCAGGACGTGACAGTACCCCCTCCCAAAACAACAATAAACCCCCCGCAAAAAAAAGAAATAGAAAGAAAAAGGGAGGGCAGGGTGGGTAACTATTGTCTATGGCGGCTCTGATGCAGTACCCATAACCTTCTCATCCTGTGGATCCTCCGACAGAGGAGGTGGCTCCGGTTTGGGGCGTAACCCCCGCTCTGCCCGCTGATCCCTCTGCTTCTGTACCACCGGGCCATGGATTGTCGGAGGAGGAACCGGACTGTGGATTGTCGCTGGAGGTTCTGGGCTGCAGGCCGCCGCTGGAGATTCTGGGCTGCAGGCCGTCGCAAAAGACTCCGGGATGCAGGCCGTCGCTGAAGACTCCGATCGCACTCAGGGGGTTCCGGACTGCAGGCCGTCTCAGGGGGTTCCGGACTGCAGGCCGTCACAGGGGGTTCCGGACTGCAGGCCGTCACAGGGGGTTCCGGACTGCAGGCCGTCTCAGGAGGTTCCGGACCGTCGCCGGAAGCTCTGGACTGGGAACTGTCACCGGAAGCTCTGGACTGGGAACTGTTGCCGGAAGCTCTGGACTGGGAATGCGCACTGGAGGCCTGATGCGGGGGGCTGGCACAGGTGACGCCAGACTAGTAACATGCACATCAGGGCGAGTGCGGGGAGCAGGAACAGACCACCCTGGACTGGGCAGGTGCACTGGAGGCCTGATGTGTGGGGGTGGCACAGGTGGCGCCAGAATGGATGACACACACCTCAGGGCAAGTGCAAGGAGCAGGCACAGGATGTACCAGGCTGGATAGACTCACTGGAGGCCGGGTACGTGGGGCAGGCACAGGATATACTGGGCCGTGGAGGTGCACCAGAGGTCTCGAGCATATAGCTGGCACAACCCGTCCTGGCTGGATGCTTACTTTCGCCCGGCAAACGTGGGGAGCTGGCACAGGACGAACTGGGCTGTGAATACGCACTGGCGACACAGTGCGCAGCGCCGGCGCAGGATATCCTGGACCGAGAAGGCGAACTGGAGACTAGGAGTGCTGAGCTGGCACCACCTTTCCTGGCTGAATGCTCAACCTAGCACGGCAAATGCGGGGCGCGGGCACAGATCGCACCGGGCTGTGAATGTGCCCTGGCGACACAGTGCGCATCACCGCATAACACGGTGCTTGCTTCATCACTCGCTCCCCACAGTAAGCACGGGGAGTTGGCTCAGGTCTCCACCCTGACTCTACCCAACTCCCCGTGTGCCCCCCCAAATTGTTTTTGGGGGTGCCTCTCGTGCTTCCGTCGTTGCGGTGCTCGTTCCTCGTAACGTTGTCGTTCTGCTCTCGCTGCCTCCACTTGTTCCCATGGGAGGCGATCCCATACGGCCTGGATCTCCTCCCAGGTACAGGATCCCTTGCCATTCACAATGTCCTCCCAGGTCCACTCCTGATCACGCTGCTTGGTCCTTTGGTGGTGGGAGATTCTGTCACGGTTTTCGTAGGAATGAGCGGACCAAAATGCAGCGTGTGTGTCGTTCCACATTTTATTTATACTGTGAAACTATGCAATACATAAATACACTGAATGAAAAAACAACAAATCGTGATGCAGAGATGAACACATACACAACTCAAAATGAATCTCCCACAAACCCAGGTGGAAAAAACCCCTACTTAAGTATGACCTCCAATTAGAGACAACGAGGACCAGCTGCCTCTAATTGGAGATCATCCCAAACAAACCCAACATAGAAATACAAAACTAGAATCTGAACATAGAAATACAAAACATAGAAAAACACCCCCTGTCACGCCCTGACCTACTCTACCATAGAAAATAACATGTTACTATGGTCAGGACGTGACAGTTAGCCTAATCTTCTGAGCCACCCCTGCTGCTATGCAATGGAGGACCTGAACAATAACAGTTCAATTTAAATGAAATTAAAATAAAACCACAGTGCCTCATTTACAACTACCTACTGTACCAACATATCAGGACACAGGCTTTCAGCTACTGTATTTGTTAAAGGGATACTTTGGGATTTTGCTATGAAGCCCTTTATCTACTTCCCCAGTCAGATTAACTCATGGATTCCATTTTTATGTCTCTGCTGTACAGTAGGAACATAGAGGTAGTTTCGCGAGCCAATGCTGACTAGCGTTAGCGCAATGACTGGAAGTCTATGGTAACTGCTAGTATGCTAGCTGTGGTAACTACTAGCATGCTAGCTGTGTTAACTGCTGGAAAGCTGAGTAAGTTTGTTTTTGCTTACGCTAGTTAGCAACTTCCTTCAAACTAGACTTAGAAACATAAAAATGGTATCCATGAGTTCATCTGACCCTGGGGAAGTAAATAAAGGGGTTCATTGCCAAAATGTATTTAATTAATACTGTATTAAGTATATGCCATTAAATACTATACAGTAATAAGTACTGTATCTGTAGCAACCCCAATGGCACACATTTCCACATTCTTTCCTTCATTTAATTTAGAACAAGGATGGGCAACTGGCGGGCCGCGACCCCTCTTTTGTAGGCCCGCAGGAGAAACTCAGTCAGGATCTCGAATTACTGTTCAGAGTTAGAATAGTAGAATGCACAAGGTGCAATTTACAAATTGCAGTTTTTCTCTTGTTTGTCAGTCACTGACCAGTAAAAGGGGTTATTTGTCATTGTAGTTTGGTCAGGACTGGCAGGGGGTGTTTGTTTTGTGTGTTTCGGTGTTTTTGGTTTATGTTCTATATTTTCTATTTCTATGTGTATATCTAGTTTTCTATTTCTATGTTGGGTTTTTGGCAATGACCTCCAATTAGAGGCAGCTGGTTGTCATTGTCTCTAATTGGAGGCCATATTTAGTTGGGTTTGTTTTCACTTGTGTTTTGTGGGTGGTTGTTTTCCTGTATAGCCTGTGTTGCCTTACGGAACTGTTTCGTCGTTTTGTTTATTTTGTTTAAGTGTTATCTTTAATAAATTAAGAAGATGATCACTATACCCGCTGCGCCTTGGTCCAATCCTTACGACGCCTATGACACACTGACAGTCCCTCAATTAGCCCATGTCAGCTAACATTTTTTAGATTGGTAAATTAGTCCAGCGGTCAGCTATCTAAATGTGTAGTAATCATGGTTGAATTACCGACCGGAGGCCATTGATTTTGTTAGTCATTCATTCTCACTCTCAGGTATCATATTAAAAACAAACATTTCTGCAAACATTTCTCTCAACCCTATGGCAAAATGTGTAGAATTGCAGGAAATAAGCTGTAAGTGCTATTTTTTCTCTCCGCCCATTGACAAAATGAGAAGAATTGCATGAAATTAATTATAAAATGGCAAAATCTACACTCCGCACCATAGAGTTGTGGCATTCTTGCTTTAAAATTGCAACATTTTCTCTACGCCCAATGGCAAAATGTGTAGAATTGCAGGAAATTTACTCTAAAACCTTTTCTCTCCCCTGTCAAGAGGAGGGCCGCTAAAATATTTTGCTTGCAAGGTCGAGGCATGGATGTGTGTTCGCAGACCCGCAAGTTCAGATTTTTTTGTGGCCCCCAACCCCATCAAAGTTGCGCATCCCTGATTTAGAACAATTAGGCCAAAGCCACACATCTGTAAAGGAAAAGTAGATATTCCAAACAACCATATATCCTTGTTTATTAACCAGTTCTTTCCCCTATGATTTAATCAAATGTTCTTCCCCTAGGCCTAGGCATTTGGGCAATATGCAGATCATTGGAATCGGCGTTGGTTTGAGGAATCCAAGTGTGTTCATGGAGTTCTGCGTCTGCTCTCCAAACCGCTCTGTTATTAGGGTTTGGAAAGCTTTCAATGGGAGGGGGAAGGGAAAAAATCTGACAACAATTAAACACAAACCGCGTTTGTACTTGGTAAGGAGTAGCTGTTGTATTCCAAGCCCAGACAGCCTATGGGATGCAGCGGAAGTGCCATTAAAAGGAGAAAGGATGCGTGAACAGCTGTTTTCAGTGACGGCTTACGCTGCATGCCATGCTTCCCTTCTGTAGTCGTGGGTCAGAGTTACCACAAGCCCCCGGCACGCCTTCTAAACTCCCTTCACATGGCACACACATGACAATGTGATTGCATCGTGTGTGTGTGTGCGTGCACATTGGTGTGTGTGTGCGCACGTTTGTGTGTGTGTGTGTGTGTGTGTGTGTATGTGTCTCTGTGTGTGTCTGTGTGTCTTTGTGTGTCTACGTGTGTGTGTATATGTGTTTGTGTGGATATCATAAGGTGAATGCACCAATTTGTAAGTCGCTCTGGATAAGAGCGTCTGCTAAATGACTTAAATGTAAATGTTAAATGTACATGTGTGTGTTTGTGGACAGGGAGGCGCCTCCCAATCATACAAGTCCGGTAGCCCTTTAGGGTCAAGTGCCTCTGGACAAGGGGAGGCCGGTTCCAAGTGCTAGGAAACACACTGTTTGTTTTATCATGTGCTTTGCCTTAATGAAACACATTCTACAGTACACATTTACAATGACGTAACATGGCCCTCACAGACCTTTACAGAGATGTAACATGGCCCTCACAGACCATTACAGTGATATAACATGGCCCTCACAGACCTTTACAGTGACGTAAAATGGCCCTCACAGACCTTTGCACTGACATAACATGTCCCTCAGACCTTTACAGTGACGTCACATGGCCCTCACAGACCTTTACAGTGATGTAACATGGCCCTCACAGACATTTGCAGTGACATACCATGGCCCTCACAGACCTTTACAGTGATGTATCATGGCCCTCACAGACCTTTACAGTAATGTAACATGGCCCTCACAGACATTTACAGTGACATAACATGGCCCTCACAGACCTTTACAGTGATGTAACTTGGCCCTCACAGACATTTGCAGTGATATACCATGGCCCTCACAGACCCTTACAGTGATGTAACATGGCCCTCACAGACCTTTACAGTGATGTAACATGGCCCTCACAGACCTATCCTTTCCGATAAAAGAAGAGACACACACATACAGGAGTGCTTCATTAAGAGTCAGTCAGAGAGGAGGTCATTTGCATAATGTGTGTGTGTAGTCAGTCAGTCAGTGTTGTAGGCAGATGTTCCCTGTCTGAGAGGAGGGTTATGGTTTGGGGAGAGACTGCATGGAAGAATGTGATTAAATCTGTTTATGGGCCCCGTCACTGCCACACGAGAGTCGGACCACCTGCAGCCTGGAGATCATTACACCAGGGTCACGGGATATCCTACATGTACACCCTGAGTCACTTCACCTCAAATTGGGTGTAAAGATCCCATTTCCTCTGGCCATGGACAAACTGAACCACCTGCAGTGAGCCAGGGCCATTGGATATGATGTCGTCAGGGGCTACAGCATCCATTACATTTCCATTATAAGACTATGATAGGGAGAGAGCAGGGATGGCAGGTCTCAGGGAAGACAATGGAGGATAGCAGTGGATGATGACAGACTAGTTTGATCGTCCTGTATTTCTTTCCACGCTATAATACATTCTAGGAATGGGTTATATGAGTGACTTGAGAAATGTGTGTTTATAAAGTGTTTATAAAACTGGGCTATATAGTTTACCTTTCTAATGGTGGGCTACTACTATCCAAGCTACATGTGTAATGGTAAAACGCCCAAATCAACAGTGTTTAGGACAGGATATTTTGAAATGGGAAAAAGAGTAAACAAATCTGCAACCCACAAGCAATGTCTAATGTTACCATATGTCTATCTCTTCATCTCCCCTGCTGCCCTCTAGGTTGGTGGTCTGGTCTGTGTTCAGGAAACATGCTCCTCCCACAGCCAGTCAGATCATGGTGCAGCACCTGCTCTACTCTGCTGGTGGCTTGTTGTTGGAGAGACGTCCCCACATCCACTCTAGATAAGACAGTAGTGTCCTCCTCTTATTACTGGAACACTGCTGTCTCCACAAACACACTGAACAGACAAGACAAATCTGGACCTACATGGAGACTGGGAAGGGTAGTGTAGTAGTGTCTCTGTGGTGAGATGTGTATACTGTATTCTGTCATATTCTTAAAATGTAATATT
Organism: Salmo trutta; assembly: GCF_901001165.1. Lineage (NCBI taxonomy): Eukaryota > Metazoa > Chordata > Actinopteri > Salmoniformes > Salmonidae > Salmo > Salmo trutta. The sequence continues at coordinate 27,634,264 of NC_042968.1, forward strand.
GTTCTTCACAAAATGTTGTTAAGAATCTATATTAATTCAACATGAGAGCACCACCAGCAAGGCCACATTTAACATCTGATAGTGGGAATGCTATTTATAGTTAAAGATTTCACGAAAGCTTTTAGACAATAAACTATATTTTTCATAATAACGTGTTTGGAATTGAGCAAAATTACAACTCATTATCATGAGGCACCTGAATAAGCTGGAGAGTCAGAGGGTTAGAGGCGAAGACAGCCTGGTAAATAACTTTCTATATTAGTTTGGCAGTATACCGTTTCAAAAACGTCCAATTGCCAGGGCTCAATTATCCTGTGTGCTAGACAGGTGAAATAGCAGACAGGTGAATAAGGTCCTAATTTACCACTCATCGCACAGTGCCATAACGGTATATTACAGGTGATCCAGCCAAGGCACTAAAACACCAGTCAACTCTGCTCTAGGAGAGGAGATGCAAAATAACGTAGGTGTCATAATAATACACATTATAGTACAAAAACACACATGCAAATACTCACATACACACCTGCACACACCTGCAAACACACACACACACTTTCCCCCGACTGGGAGGCAGATCAGTGAGCTCAGGCTGTGTCTTATATTAGATTGATGGGTCCCATCTTCCTGACAGGTCTGAATCATGGGCCCAGCCACACACACCACCAGCAGCTCTGGAATGTCTGATAAAATGATATTCATTCCACACATTAATGAGATTAATGAATTTGCGGCGCTCAAAGCAAGAGGAACCAGGTTCTCTTTTTGTCTGGCCCTGAAATAATAACACCAAGGTAATTATAGAGCATCCATCAATCTAGCATTCGCAACACCGCCACTGGACAGTCTAATTATCTCTCAGCATTTCTGAACTCCTCTCACTTTTCTCTCACCACTCATTTGTATTGTGTGATATGTTATTTTTTCATTAATGGAGGAAGTCCATTATGGCTCTGCGGCGTGTTACAGTGGCTGTCTGACAGAGCTAGAGGAAGTATGATGGAGAGCTGAGAGCTGCAGATTGAGAGATCCAAAATTCACATGATTGATGGTGATGTCACCCAGTAAGAGGTGTGCATCACCCAGTTTGACAAAGTGCTCTTAGCTATCCTCTAAGGAAATAACGAAGACGTCTACAGCCACACCGTCCAATATAGTCACCCAATATAATCACGACATTCAAGTAGATAATTAATTTCACTCTCAATTATTTAATGTTGTTGACTTTTTTGATTTCCGGCAAATACAAGTACAAACATTTGACTTAAGTTCATTGTGCTTTCACTGCAAAACTAAGTTAAGGCTTTAGTGTCATATTACAATGTCGTTTGTTTGCTGTCTGACTTGTTAAGCTTCCAAATGTATTCGTTATGTTGTACAGTATTCAAATAAACGTTTACAACCCTTTTTTCACAGCAAGCTGCAGATTTGACATTATGGTGCAAACTTCTAGGTGTCTTTGGGTGTGGCCGCCAGTCGGCATAGGAACGCTTGCCACTTCCTGCTACCCCCTCACACGCCTCTGCCTACTCCCACCCCCACCCGCCTCCATGCCAATCAGCCAAGGCAGCTGCACAAACACCCACAACAACACTGCTACTTCCCTCAAACAAACTCTTCTGACATGACATCCGTACTGGAGTGGATTTCCAAAACAATAATAATTAACCAAGCTAAGCTGAGCTGTGCTGACTGAGGGGGGAACAGAACAACGAGAATGTTTTTCATTGGCTCTGACTGACTTCCATCCAATTCAGGCTAATTGTGAAGTGTACATACAGGCTGAGGCCAGGGAGGTGCTTCCTGGAGCGTCCCTCACTAATGGTTGAAGAGGATGGTCATTTCAGCGTAAAATGTAATGTCCCCCAGCTGTCCAAGCAACAGGGATCAAATCCCTCCTCCTCCTCTCTCCATCTCTCATCCCTCCATCCCTCATTCTTTAATGACCACACTGCAGCCAGCAGCCAGCAGAGATGTCAGCCCAAAGGGCACTCCTCAAGACTGGAAGCTATGACTGTAGCCTCTGCTTTATCCCTGCTCTCCAGTTAATACAGTATTCCAGGTACTGACTGACACAATACACTACTACACATGTACAAATCATATTGCATACTGTACAGTCAACAATAAACTTTCTCCAAATATTGAGAGAAAGGTTGATGATATGCACCCATCCAAATGTCCCTTAACAACCCCTGAAAATCTATAGAAAAATGAGTGAGAATCCATTAACCGCTGACCTTGCAACAAATCATGTGCTAGACAGACAGTGTTATGATGTGTATAGTGTTTCAGCAAAGGGTTGTCTTGGGGGCATAGCCATCCAGTCTGATAAACACTCTTTAGTCCTCCGTCACAGGCTATGGAAGCTGACAAGCTAACTTACAATGTGGATGCATCCCAAATGGCACCCTATTCAGTGCATTACTTGTGACCAGGGCCCATAGGAAGGCTGCTAGCAGTGCACTCTGTAGTAGACAGGGTGCCATTTGGGATGTAGACTGTGTGCTTGGGTTACAGCTGTGGAGCCAACCGCCAGACAGGTTAACAGTAATATTTCCAAGTGGTTTAAACTTTAATTTCAATAAACACATAAAAATTTTCGACTAGTCATTCTCCGAGCTCGTTTCAAGTACCTCACGAATGACTCATAAAAGCCTGTTTCTTTTTATAAACACTGTAGAAGTTATTTATCGAGCCTGGCATTGGGACACTTATTCAGAAGTGTGTTCCCCTCCTTTGTTTTTGCGTAGGAGCCATATAGCTGTACAGCGTTGACAGTCAGCTAAACAACTGGTAAAGGACATACAATGAGACCTGTGGGACAATTATAGCAGTAAGACCTGAGAGAAGACATCCATATCTGTAGAATTAAAGAAATACTACAAGTTTGATGAAGTACTTATATCAACGTACCAATGAGTATGAATGGACCAATGCGTAGATTACAATGCATATGAATGCTATATAGAGAGCAATTACAAGACCAAATCACCAAACCCTTAACAACAGCCATAAACCAACTAGGACCATCATCAAATACAGCCTTTGCCTTCATTTCAGGTGCACAAGACACATATTTCCATTCAATTTGTCATGTTGTCTCTGATCCTGGCCTATATTTCACCACATCATTATGTTGTCCCCAGAGGCAGAGGGCTGGGTTGCCCTGAGGGTCCAGGCTGAAGAGACGAGAGAAAGCTCCCCTCACAGACAGACAGCTGTGGCAGACGGCACCATGACACTGGGAGTGGGATGAAGCTGTACACGATGACATGCAGAATCACATCTTCTCTACAAAAAGAATTACTACATGTCATCATAATGGAGGACCTCTCAATATAAGGCTCTGGTGTTCATTACTATGATGTCACCATCATGATCACTGGATGGGGGCAGGGTTGATTACAAAGTAAATATGGATTTGTAACTTATAAGAGAAAGTTGATACCATGTTGAACAATAAAGGTATTGCACAACATTAAAAACAATGACAACCAATGTAGCAAAATTTGACGTGAAGTTTGGGTACATTTAAAAATATATATATGTTTATTTAACCTCTATTTAACTAGGCAAGTCAACAATCAAGTCATTCTAAAAGATGGGTTTTTGCAGCCATTGTCAGCACCAGGCCTAAAGAGCCTGGCCTCTCATAACTCACTGAAGACATAGGCCTTGACCTATCCGCACAGTAAGGAGAGGCTTGCTCCCTTGGCTTCAGTACTGCAATCCAGTCTATGTGGCGGTCCATGTAGCATCTTTAAGCTGAGTTATTCTCCCAGGTCTCAGATGTATCACCTTGCCAGATCAACTTGTCTGGTTTGGGGCGATTTCATTTTCCGACCCCTCTCCCACGTTATCTAAATGGATTGTAGAATAATCTGCCGTGCCCTGCAACCATACCACCAAATAATTATTCTGTCTTCAAACAGCTTTGACAGGAAAAATTAGTAACAATCACCCAGAGAGCAGGTGTGTTTTTTCCTTCCTCTTTTTTCCTCTGAGTGCCTGCAGCAGAAATGGTTGTGTACAAGGCTGGTATTGATTTTGAAACCATTTGACAAAGGATAAATAAGATGGGAGGGAAGGGAGGCCTTAGCCATGAGGTTTTTGATCAATCAACATGTCACAGCTGGAACAAAATTCAATTGTTATTTATCAAAATCCCCTGCTTGGTTAGGATACCATGCAGTGCTGCTTAGCAGAGCTCTTAAGAACCCATGAAGCTAGCCACACATACTGTACACACATCATTGCTTTTCAAACGGATTACATGACTGAAATATTTACTTGTGAAAACAATACTTCTAATGTAATGAGGATTGTAAAGATGATACAGGACTAATCATAGTTGAAAGGTATAAGGATACTAGGTTACATAAACATACAGTATGTCTATAACATGGAGAGGCCGAAGCAGAGACGGTAGGAAGAGTATAATACATGTTCGAACCGAATCAAATTACTGATTTTATCATTGTGGATCTGCCTGGACCATATGGCATTCTACATATAATACACTCCATTGAACTTACTTATATGGCCTCAATAGACTCCATTTCTAACGACCATGATTTCTACACATAAAATGATGGGCCAAAGGTCAGGACCGACCAGTCATTTCACAACCATACAGACTGATGAGGAGAACATACAGGTAACTGCCAAATAAACACTTAAGTAAATGAGGGATACAAAGTATATTGAAAGCAGGTGCTTCCACACAGGTGTGGTTCCTGAGTTAATTAAGAAATCCCAAAATGCCCAGATGCTCATTATTTTGGCTACTATGACTAGAAGAAGAGATCTTAATGACTTTGAAAGAGGGGTCTCAAAGGATCATGGGGGTTTAAAGGGTGTGTGTGTGTGTGTGTGTGTGTGTGTGTGTGTGTGTGTGTGTGTGTGTGTGTGTGTGTGTGTGTGTGTGTGTGTGTGTCAGTCACCAGATCTCAACCCAATTTAACATTTATGGGAGATTCTGGAGCAGCGCCTGAGACAGCGTTTTCCACCCCAATCAACAAAACACCAAATTATGGAATTTCTCATGGAAGAATGGTGTCGCATCCCTCCATTAGAGTTCCAGACACGTGTAGAATCTCTACCAAGGTGCAGTGAAGCTGTTCTGGGTTGTGGTGACCCAACGCCCTATTAAGACACTTTATGTTGGTGTTTCCTTTATTTTGGTAGTTACTGTATCACGCTTTACTCAACATTTGTGATGTGTGTTTTTACGTTAACACTTCTGATTACTGAGGATAACATTGATTTTTATAATCTAGAAAAGCCAGACAAAATGGAAGAACACGAGTAAAGCTGATTTTCACAGCTTAATTGCTGATTTCCACAGCACATTAGTTTACTATGTTGTTACACAACAGTCATACCCTTCCATATGTCCCCCAATATGTAAAAAAAATGAAACAATTAAAATCTGGGTTTATTCAAATGTTTCTCAGAAAGGAATGCGTTTGAGTGCACTGAAAAGTCCCAGTAACATTATTCTATGTTGGTGGCCTAATGGACAGAACAAAAAAAGAACAAAGAAAAAAGGAGAGGGATTAAACCGATATCCATGATGAATTTCAAATTCTGGAAATATTTATCTTGAAAATTCATTCTGTTTAAAATGCCCCCCTCAGCTATGTGGAGTATAAAACATTATTTCAAGAGAAGGTATTCCAATTCTGCTGCCTTGAAAAAATGATCTCTGTGACACGTCTATTTAAACCAAGGGAAATTATGAATGAAAGCTCACTTCCAAATGTAAGACTAATCAATCTGAAATGCTTATGACAATTAACATAGTGGGGATGGAGTCAGAGCTGGGTGTTTTGACAGCTTAGATTTGTATTAAACCTGTACTAATGGGATCATTTTTCTCCTGAAAAAGGTACTCCTTTAAAGCAGCAGCAATCAATTATTATGAATTATGCAGACATTGAATTAAGGTCTAATGTCATTAATATGTCTCATTAGTTTGCATTGACTGAAGGAGACTTCCACCCCTCCTCCTTCCCCTCCCTGCTCTTCCATCAAAGGAGGGATAAGAAAAAAAGAATGAAAATAACATTATTTGCATTCAGCAGAGACTAAATCAAAGCAAATCAATTGTTATTAGTCACATACGCCGAATACAACAGGTGTAGACCTTACAGTGAAATGCTTACTTACGAGCCCCTAACCGACAGTGCAGTTTAAAAAAATACGCATAAGAATAAGAGATAAAAGTAACAAGTAATTAAAGAGCAGTAGTAAAAAATAACAATATATACAGGGGGGTGCCGGTACAGAGTCAATGTGCGGGGGCACCGGTTAGTTGAGGTAGTATGTACAAGTAGGTACAGTTAATTAAAGTGACTATGCATAGATGACAACAGAGAGTGGCAGTGGTGTGGAGAGGGGGTGGGGCAATGCGAATAGTCTGGGTAGCCATTTGACTAGATGTTCAGGAGTCGTATGGCTTGGGGGTAGAAGCTGTTTAGAAGCCTCTTGGACCTAGACTTGGTGTGGTAGCAGGGAGAACAGTCTATGACTAGGGTGGCTGGAGTCTTTGACAATTCTTAGGGCCTTCCTCTGACACCGCCTGGTATAGAGGTCCTGGATGGCATGAAGCTTGGCCCCAGTGATGTACTGGGCCGTTCGCACTACCCTCTGTAGTGCCTTGCGGTCGGAGGCCGAGCAGTTGCCATACCAGGCAGTGATGAAACCAGTCAGGATGCTCTCGATGGTGCAGCTGTAGAACCTTTTGAGGATCGGTCGATAAATAGATTTTGTTGTGAAGCCTATAGGTTTTGTTGTGTCATGGTGTGCTTGGACCATGTTAGTTTGTTGGTGATGTGGTAACCAAGGAACTTGAAGCTCTCAACCTGCTCCACTGCAGCTCCGTCGATGAGAATGGGGGTGTGCTCGGTCCTCTTTTTCCTGTCGTCCACAATCATCTACTTTGTCTTGACTAGAGACTTCATTGCCTTCATGTCAATGTCAAATGGAGTGTTTGCGATGCCTCTCTGTTGCAAGCAGGACAGGAGAGGAAGGGAAAAGCATGCCAGGACACCTGGCCTACAGCCAGTGAAATTGCAGGGCGCCAAATTCAAACAACAGAAATCTCATAATTAAAATTCCTCAAACATACAAGTATTATACACCACTTTAAAGATAAACCTCCTGTTAATCCAACCACAGTGTCCGATTTCAAAAAGGCTTTATGGCAAAAGCACACCATGCGATTATGTTAGGACAGCACATAGCCACAAAAAACCATACAGCCATTTTCCAACCAAGGAAAGGTGTCACAAAAGTCAGAAATAGCGGTAAAATTAATCACTAACCTTTGATGATCTTCATCTGGTGGCACTCCCAGGACTCCATGTTCGACAATAAATGTTTGTTTTGTTCGATAAAGTTAATCTTTATGTCCTAAAACCTCATTTGAAATTGGCTTGTTATGTTCAGAAACGCATTGTCTCAAACAAACATCCGGTGAAAATGCAGAGAGCCACATTAAATTACAGAAATACTCATCATAAACATTGATATACGATACAAGTGTTAGACATACGATTAAAGATACACTTCTTGTTAATTCAGCCGCTGTGTCTGATTTCAAAAAGGCTTTACGGCTAAAGCACACCATGCGATTATGTTAGGTCAGCGCCTAGCCACAAAAACCATACAGCCATTTTCCAACCAAGGAGAGGTGTCACAAAAGTCAGAAATAGTGTTAAAATGAATCACTTACCTTTGATGATCTTCATCTGATGGCACTCCCAGGACTCCATGTTAGACAATAAATGTTCATTTTGTTCAATAAAGTTAATCTTTATGTCCAAATACCTCCTTTTTGTTCACGCGTTTAGTCCAGTAATCCAAATGCATAATGCGCGGGCACAAAATCTAGACGAAAAGTCAAAAAAGTTCAATTTGAGTTCGTAGAAACATGTCAAACGATGTTTCTAATCAATCCTTAGGGTGTTTTTATCATAAATATTCAATAATGTTTCAACCGGACAATACTGTTTTCATTAGAAAGGAAAGGGAATGGAGCTCGCGCTCACGCTCACGCGCAACTAACCTAAAGGCTTTCACCTGGGCCATCTGCTTAGAGTGCTCTTATTCGCTGCCCTTTCACAAAAGAAGCCTGAAACAACTTCTAAAGACTGTTGACATCTAGTGGAAGCCTTAGGAAGTGCAATCTGACCCCACAGACACTGGATATTCGATAGGCATTCACTTGAAAACTACAAACCTCAGAATTCCCACTTCCTGGTTGAATTTTTCTCAGGTTTTCACCTGCCATAAGAGTTCTGTTATACTCACATACATTATTTTAACAGTTTTGGAAACTTTAGAGTGCTTTCTATCCAAATCTACTAATTATATGCATATTCTAGCATCTGGGCCTGAGTAACAGGCAGTTTACTCTGGGCATGCTTTTCATCCAAACTTCCCAATGCTGCCCCCTATCACTATAGAGTTAATCATCTCAAATATTTCTAGTGATGCATTAGTGTCAGGATGCGCCATTTCCATTTCTCAGCAGAAAGACGACCAGGCAGCGGTCTGACAGCCCAGGCGGATGTGTAAATACAAAGGAAAACACTTAACTATGACATCATTTGCGGTGGGTTATTAATCTTGCTTTTTAAGGGCCCGTGTGTCCTGCCTGGCTCCTCCTGCTATATCCACACGTGTACGCACACACACGAGCACAGATACTCACGCACAGACTTGTGCACACACACACACACACACACACACACACACACACACACACACACACACACACACACACACACACACACACACACACACACACACACACACACCATTGCCAGTGTTGGTTCTGAACTAAGTTATCCAAAAATATCCATTAAGGAGATAGATGTAACTGGGTGACGGTTGGCTGCTTTGAGAACAAAAGGAGCTCACAGAGAGGGTGGGTTACGGGTTAGGGCTACAGTACATGTACAATGGGAGCCGTTGTTTGAGTTGTGCTGTTTAAAATATACCACACAGGACATAATGGCTGCCCACTAGTAAAACCACTACATCTCACGGCCTGGCTGATGACTGAGTCATCTGCCCAGCGGAACATAACAGAACAGCTAGCAGGCCAGGGAGGCAGCCACAGGGCTGTGTCCCAAATGGCACCCTATCCCTAGATATAGTGAACTACTTTTGACTAGACCCCTATGGGTGAAGAGTAGTGCTCTATACATGGTAGAGAATACATTTCAGACGCACCAGGTTTTTAGTTGAAAGAAAGTACAGTGCATTCGGAAAGTATTCAGACCCATTGACTTTCTCCACATTTGGTTACAGCCTTATTCTAAAATGCATTGAATATTTTTTTTCCCTCATCAAGCTACACACAATACCCCATAATGACAAAGCAAAAACAAGTTTTTAGAATTTTTTTGCAAATGTATAAAAAATATGGAAATATCACATTTACATAAGTAATCACACCCTTTACTCAGTACTTTGTTGAAGCAGCTTTGGAAGCGATTACAGCCTCGAGTCTTCTTGGGTATGACTCTACAAGCTTGGCACACCTGTATTTGGGGAGTTTCTCCCATTCTGCACTGCAGATCATCTCAAGATCTGTCAGGTTGGATGGGGAGCGTCGCTGCACAGGTATTTTCAGGTCTCTCCAGAGATGTTCGATCAGGTTCAAGACCAGGCTCTGGCTGGGCTACTCAAGAACATTCAAAGAGTTGTCCCGAAGCCACTCCTGTGTTGCCTTGGCTGTGTGCTTTGGATCGTTGTCCTGTTGGAAGGTGAACCTTAGGACCTCAGACTGGAGTGCTCTGGAGCAGGTTTTCATCAAGGACCTCTCTGTACTTTGCTCTGTTCATCTTTCCCTTGATCCTGACTAGTCTCCTAGTCCCTGCCACTGAAAAGCATCTCCACAGCATGATGCTGCTACCACCATGCTTCCCGATAGGGATAGTGCCAGGTTTCCTCCAGACGTGACGCTTGTCATTCAGGCCAAAGAGTTCAATCTGGGTTTCATCAGACCAGAGAATCTTGTTTCTCATGGTCTGAGAATCTTTAGGTGCCTTTTGGCAAACTCCAAGCCTTCTGTCATGTCTTTTACTGAGGAGTGGCTTGCGTCTGGCCACTTTACCATAAAGGCCTGATTGGTGGAGTACTGCAGAGATGGTTGTCCTTCTGGAAGATCCTCCTGTCTCCACAGGAGATCAGGAGATTTATTGGGGATGCGCACTGGAGGGCTTGGTTTTTGTTCTGACATGCACTGTCAACTGTGGGACCTTATATAGACAGGTGTGTGCCTTTCCAAATCATGTCCAATCAATTGACTTTATCACAGGTGGCCTCCAATAAAGTTGTATAAACATTTCAAAGATTATCAATGGAAACAGGGTACACCTGAGCTCAACTTCGAGTAGCATAGCAAAAGGTCTTAACACTTATGTAAATAAGGTCTTTCTGTAATTTATTTTTCATAAATTTGCAAAAATGTCTAAAAACTTTTTTTCACTTTGTCATTATGGGGTATTGTGTGTACATTGATGAGGAAAAAATGTAATTTTATACATTTTTGAATAAAGTGGTAACGTAACAAAATGTGAAAAAAGTCAAGAGGTCTGAATACTTTCCGAATGCACTGTATACTGTACCTATAGCTGACCTATGTGTGTGTAATGTAGTGTGTAGATTTCACATTTTAAAGACAGTGAGGTGTAGTGTCCAGATTAGAGGTCGACCGACTATGATTTTTCAACGCCGATACCGATCCCGATTATTGGAGGACCAAAAAAGGCTGATACCAATTAATCAGACGATTAAAAAAAAAATGTATTTGTAATAATGACAATTACAACAATACTGAATGAACACTTTTATTTTAATATAATTGTCACGGCTGTTTGAATGATCGGACCAAAATGCAGCATCTGTTTTGTTCCACATACTTATTAAACTGTGAAACTTAATGCAATACAAAAAATAAACTGAAGGACAAAACAACAAAACGTGATGCAGGAGGAACAAACACTACTCACAAAATATAATCACCCACAAAAAACAAGTGGGACAAACATCAACTTAAATATGACCTCCAATTAGAGACAACGACAACCAGCTGCCTCTAATTGGAGGTCATGCCAAACAAAAACCAACCTAGAAATACAAAACTAGAAACTGAACTTAGAAATACAAAAAACAGACAAACACCCCCTGTCACGCCCTGCCCTACTCTACCATAGAAAATAACAACTTACTATGGTCAGGACGTGACAATAATACATCAATAAAATCAATTTAACCTCAAATAAATAATGAAAAATGTTCAATTTGGTTTAAATAATGCAAAAACAAAGTGTTGGAGAAGAAAATAAAAGTGCAATATGTGCCATTTAAAAAAGCTAACATTGGGAACCTTCAATGTTATGTCATAATTACGTAAAATTCTACCAAATTAGTTTGCAACGAGCCAGGCGGCCCAAACTGTTGCATATACCCTGACTCTGCGTGCAATGAACGCAAGAGAAGTGACACAATTTCCATAGTTTAATATTGTCTGCTAACCTGGATTTATTTTTTTATTCATTTATTACATTTTTATTTCACCCTTAGGCAAGTTGAGAACAAGTTCTCATTTACAATTGCGACCTGGCCAAGATAAAGCAAAGCAGTTTGACACATACAACAACACAGAGTTACACATGGAGTAAAACAAACCTACAGTCAATAATATAGTAGAAAAATAAGTCTATATACAAAGTGAGCAAATGTGGTGAGATAAGGGAGGTAAAGGCAAAAAAGGCCATGGTGGCGAAGTAAATACAATATAGCAAGTAGAACACTTGAATGGTAGATTTGCAGTGGAAGAAAGTGCAAAGTAGAAATTGAAATAATGGGGTGCAAAGGAGCAAAATAAATAAATAAATACAGTAGGGGAAGAGGTAGTTGTTTGGGATAAATTATAGATGGGCTATGTACAGGTGCAGTAATCTGTGAGCTGCTCTGACAACTGGTGCTTAAAGCTAGTGAGGGAGATGTCTTTCCAGTTTCAGAGATTTTTGTAGTTCGTTCCAGTCATTGGCAGCAGAGAACTGGAAGGAGAGGTGGCCGAAGGAGGAATTGGCTTTGGGGGTGACCAGAGAGATATACCTGCTGGAGCGCGTGCTACAGGTGGGTGCTGCTATGGTGACCAGCGAGCTGAGATAAGGGGGAACTTAACCTAGCAGGGTCTTGTACATGACCTGGAGTCAGTGGGTTTAGCGATGAGAATGAAGCGAGGACCAGCCAACGAAAGCGTACAGGTCGCAGTGGTGGGTAGTATATGGGGCTTTGGTGACAAAACGGATGGCACTGTGATAGACTGCATCCAATTTATTGAGTAGGGTATTGGAGCCTATTTTGTAAATGACATCGCCGAAGTCGAGGATCGGTAGGATGGTCAGTTTTACGAGGGTATGTTTGGCAGCATGAGTGAAAGATGCTTTGTTGTGAAATAGGAAGCCAATTCTAGATTTAACTTTGGATTGGAGATGTTTGATGTGAGTCTGGAAGGAGAGTTTACAGTCTAACCAGACACCTAGGTATTTGTAGTTGTCCACATATTCTACGTCAGAACCATCCAGTGTAGTGATGCTGGACGGGCGGGCATGTGCAGGCAGCAATCGGTTGAAGAGCATGCATTTAGTTTTACTTGTATTTAAGAGCAGTTGGAGGCCACGGAAGGAGAGTTGTATGGCATTGAAGCTCGTCTGGAGGGTGGTTAACACAGTGTCCAAAGAAGGGCCAGAAGTATACAGAATGGTGTCGTCTGCGTAGAGGTGGATCAGAGACTCACCAGCAGCAAGAGAGACATCATTGATGTATACAGAGAAAAGAGCCGGCCCCAGAATTGAACCCTGTGGCACCCCCATAGAGACTGCCAGAGGGTTAGGCTATTGGCTATTGAGTCTGCCGATGAGGATGTGGCGATTGACAAAGTCAAAAGCCTTGGCCAGGTCAATGAATACGGCTGCACAGTATTGTTTCTTATCAATGGCGGTTAAGATATCGTTTAGGACCTTGAGCGTGGCTGAGGTGCACCCATGACCAGCTCTCAAACCAGATTGCATAGTGGAGAAGGTGCGGTGGGATTCTAAATGGTCGGTAATCTGTTTGTAGACTTGGCTTTCGAAGACTTTAGAAAGGCAGGTTAGAATAGATATAGGTCTGTAGCAGTTTGGGTCAAGAGTGTCTCCCCCTTGAAGAGGGGGATGACCGCAGCTGCTTTCCAATCTTTGGGAATCTCAGACGACATGAAAGAGAGGTTGAACAGGCTAGTAATAGGGGTTGCAACAATTTCGGCAGATAATTTTAGAAAGAAAGGGTCCAGATTGTCTAGCCCGGCTGATTTGTAGGGGTCCAGATTTTGCAGCTCTTTCAGAACATCAGCTGACTGGATTTGGGAGAAGGAGAAATGGGAAGGCTTGGGTGAGTTGCTGTGGGGGGTGCAGTGCTGTTGACGGGGGTAGGGGTAGCCAGGTGGAAAGCATGGCCAGCCATAGAAAAATGCTTATTGAAATTCTCAATTATAGTGGATTTATCGGTGGTGACAGAGTTTCCTATCAGTGGGCAGCTGGGAGGAGGTGCACTTATTCTCCAAGGACTTTAGTGTCCTAGAACTTCTTTGAGTTTGTGTTGCAGGAAGTACATTTCTGCGTTTGACAGTGATGAGGGGAGGTTGTTTGACTGCTGACCCATTACGGATGCAGGCAATGAGGCCGTGATCGCTGAGATCTTGGTTGAAAACAGCAGACGTGTATTTAGAGGGCAAGTTGGTTAGGATGATATCTATGAGGGTGCCCGTTTTTATGGCTTTGGGGTGGCACCTGGTAGGTTCATTGATAGTTTGTGTGAGATTGAGGGCATCAAGGTTAGATTGTAGGGTGGCTGGGGTGTTAAGCATGTCCCAGTTTAGGTCACCTAGTAGCACGAGCTCTGAAGATAGATGGGGGGCAATCAATTCACATATGGTGTCCAGAGCACATCTGGGGGCAGAAGGTGGTCTATAGTAGGCGGCAACGGTGAGAGACTTGTTTTTAGAGAGGTGGATTTTTAAAAGTAGAAGTTCAAATTGTTTGGGTACAGACCTGGATAGTAGGACAGAACTCTGCAGGCTATCTCTGCTGTAGATTGCAACACCACCCCCTTTGGCCGTTCTTTCTTGTCTAAAAATGTTGTAGTTAGGGATGGAGATTTCAGAGTTTTTGGTGGTCTTCCTAAGCCAGGATTCAGACACGGCTAGGACATCCGGGTTGGCAGAGTGTGCTAAAGCAGTGAATAAAACAAACTTATGGAGGAGGCTTCTAATGTTAACATGCATGAAACCAAGGCTATTACGGTTACAGAAGTCATCAAAAGAGAGCGCCTGGGGAATAGGAGTGGAGCTAGGCACTGCAGGACCTGGATTCACCTCTACATCGCCAGAAGAACAGAGCTGGGGAAGGATAAGGGTACGGCTAAAAGCTATGAGAATTGGTCATCTAGGACGTCCGGAACAGAGAGTAAAAGGAGCAGGTTTCTGGGGGCGATAAAATAGCTTCAAGGTATAATGTACAGACAAAGGTATGGTAGGATGTGAATACAGTGGAGGTAAACCTAGGCATTGAGTGATCATGAGAGAGATATTGTCTCTAGAAACATCATTTTAACTAAATATGCAGGTTTAAAAATATATACTTCTGTGTATTGATTTTAAGAAAAGCATTGATGTTTATGGTTAGGTACATTCGTGCAACGATTGTGCTTTTTTCGCAAATGCGCTTTTGTTAAATCATCCCCCTTTTGGCAAAATTGGCTGTCTTTGTTAGGAAGAAATAGTCCTCACACAGTTCACAACAAGACAGGCGGCCCAAACTGCTGCATATACCCTGACTCTGTTGCACAGAACGTAAGAGAAGTGACACAATTTCCCTAGTTAAAAGAAATTCATGATATCAGGCAATATTAACTAAATATGCAGGTTTAAAAATATATACTTGTGTATTGATTTTAAGAAAGGCGTTGATGTTTATGGTTAGTGTCATGACGTTGGCCTGTGGGTAAGGTTTATGACCCCCCCATAAATACCTTTCTCCCTTCCCCTCTCTCTCTGACCCTACTGAAGGACTTGAATAGCCTGTGTTAAATATAGAGAGTCTGGGAACATCAAACAAATGGGGAAAAGGAACCATATTTTGGTAATAAAACCAGGTGGAAATATGCTTGATAACGTCATGAGTATGGAGGTCAGTTCATTGTTATCTGGGACATTATGATTGATGACAGGACGACATAAACTGTACCTGAGAAAGTATACACCCTCTAGTTATCAGAGTCACATGGAATTGTTATGCAATTGAAATGTTTGATATTGAAATTGTTTGTTAGGAGATTAAATGTAATTTTAGCTTCCAAATGAGAGAATTGGGTTTTCATAAGGAAAGTGCCCTGCTCGATCAGTGGCCCAACCCTGTGAAGAGGCAGGGGTTATAAACGATGAAACACCTCCTTCCCCCATCTCCACTATATAAGCCTTTGACGAAAAGATAACCGGAGTTCCAGTACGGGAGGTCTGCAGCCTCTACGTTAGAAGGACACACATGTTAACTAAACCATATCAAGGACAGAACTAAGCCAACCTCGGCGTGAGCTATGGCATGAACTGGTATGAACTTTGAGCTTATTCACTACAGAAGTGATACTTCCTAGCCGTTGAGTTAGCCGCTGCTAACGTGGGCTAGGAAAGGACGGACGACGGATCCAGTCTAACAACCAGACGAAGATACCACCACGTATCCAATTTACCACCATTGACATTCTTCCACTACAGGAAGATCTGTTGGCCAACCCGGCCAGCATCTACAACCAATCTACCAAAGCGCAGCTCAGAGTAAATATTTATTGCATTTTCCTTTTCCAAATGGGCGGTAATTTAGAATGCATAAGATAATGTATTTACGATAGCATAGCTGCTGTTTCTTTGTTCCTAAGTCTTCCCGCCCTTTCATTCAAGCCCAACCCCCTTTCCTTTGTGTAACCAGGTTCCGTCCACCGGGACGTTTTCTGTATGACATCATTGGTGTTCTGTGTATTTGTAATTCTGTGTTAAAATAGTAAATAAATAATTAAACCCAATTTTGTATTGCTGATTCAACTTGTTAGCCAGGGTTCGTGAAGATAACCAAGAATTTACAACTTTCATTATGAAATAAGATAAGGGTTAATATTGACTGCTATCGATGTAAAATATTACTAAGTATTTTAAGAGTTTATTCGGAAGATAACGGCTCTATAAACGTTCTTCCGTGGTGCCCCGACTTTCTAGTTAATTACATTTACATGATTAGCTTAATCAGGTAATATTAATTATAGAGAAATCATTTTATAAGTTAGCATGTCATATCACTTAATCCGGCATAGCCAAAGACACGACATTAGGTTCTAATCGGTGCATTGACAGTGCTTTTTCGCAAATGCGCTTGTTAAATCACCCATTTGACGAAGTAGGCTATGGTTCAATGATAAATTAACGATTATATGCAACGCAGGACAAGCTAGATAAACTAGTAATATCATCAACCATGTGTAGTTAACTAGTGATTATGTTAAGATTGATTGTTTTTTATAAGATAAGTTTAATGCCAGCTATCACCTTACCTTGGCTCCTTGCTGCACTGGCATAACAGGTAGTCAGCCTGCCACGCAGTCTCCTCGTGGAGTGCAATGTAATCGACCATGATCGATGTCCAAAAATGCCGATTACCGATTGTTATGAAAACTTGATATCGGCCCTAATTAACCGGCCATTCCAATTAATCAGTCGACCTCTAGTCCAGATATCAAAGTTGTCTGCTTCCCTGGTAAAGCACCAATACTGGATGAGTATGCGTCACCTATTGAATGTATACATACAGTAGCAGGTTGACCACAAGGTTGTTACAGGCCATTGCTGCCTTAGAGGTAGCTACAAATACACATGTTAGTGGTAAACGTGTTACACCTGTCTACGGCAGTGTTGGTCTTTGGTTTGAGTGAGACAGTGAGCTGGTGGTAATGGTAGTGGTGGTTGTGTTGCCTAAATAGCCTATCCTAAGGTACACTACAAGAGGGAGGGGAGATACTGACAGGGTCTTTAGGGTGCAGGGGCCATGTACATTCAGTAGGTGCGTGGGAAGTATTGGTATTCCCAGTCATGTCCCTCACACACACACACAACGACACCCAGCCCTGGCTACTGCTTATTCTAGGCACATTCTCTCCAAACCCAAAACATTGACTAGGCATGAATGCAATGCATAAAATAGCCATATCTCACGTGAATAATAAATAGCTATGCCTCGCATTACAGCAGAGTTTAAAAGGCATTAGCTATGATTGTGATTTTGAATACCTCGAAGACAAAAACAGACTGTAATGACCCAACATCTAAAAGCAAGGCTCTCCACTTCCTTGCTGTCCTCATTATATTCAAAACATAGACTAGACACCTACCAGGGACAATGACCCATGTATCATCTCTTCAACCACTGAATCAGGGGTGATGACATATATCTCTGTTGCAGAGCCACCAGCCGATGATGAGCTGTCAGTCTTCCATTACAGCTATCCATTTCAATTCCACAGCTCTGGCATTTCTCAGTAAAGCTACCGAATACACTCATTATGCAACCCAACACAAACCCCATGGCCTAATGACCAGGAGAGAATAGACCAGCATAACTGTGTATAACTGTGTATAAACATGTTACCTACTGCTCTCCATTATTACGCAACACTCCTCCATGCAGTACTAGCTGTCTGTAACAGATAGAGGATGGACGGTCACACAGACTAGCCTTTAGTTTACAAGGATGGGAGAGCTTCTCTTAAAGGGGGAATGGAAACCTTAACCTCGCCTTGTTGAATTCTATCCAGGTCCACTTCAATTAATTACACCTAAATAAATAATGCGCAAGGAGCCTTTTTAGGGGTTTTATTCTCGAGACATAAAAGCCGTTAATTATCACTCTCATCTTGAGAGAGGAAGATAAGGGGGAGTGGAGTGTGGATTGAAGGAAGGTAACAAACAGAATGTCAAATTATCTACTTTCAAAACCACATAGAGAACCAAAGATCACCAAGGAAAGTCTCATATTTGTTTGGGTGGTTGTCAGACAGGACTCCTTGATATGGACAATATGGAAGTGGTGCTTGCTGAACAGAGCATCGAGGGAAGAGCACCACAAGTCTCTGAATTACTCTTACTTGTTTTTGAGTGTCCAGGGGGGAAGGGAGGCAGGTGAAGTTTGTCCTTATTACCAACGTCAGAGATTCGATTAAGCACCAGGAAAGCAAATGATCCCAACGAACTAATGATTAATCCAGCAGGTCTATTTACTAATGTACCAGAATGCATTAAAGGCATAAGTTAATGGGGACAGGACATCCATTCAAATACAAATGAACCACATTTGCATCGGACGCTTATTGAATGGTGTAACAAAACGAATTACAAATGGTAATCTACTTATAAACCTTAGAGACAGATGAAACATGATTTCCTACATATCTCCGATTTGACTCAGGACTGATTCTTGCCTCCGGAAATGACAGACGTCAATGCAAACTGACTGGGCTAGTCAGTGGTCAGAATAGAAATATGGTCTGAGTAAAGAGAAAAATGGATAGAGAACAGCTTCAATGATTACCCACCCAAATAGATACTATTGCAGTTGTTGAAAAAATGGACCATGGAGATTCTCAAAAAATCCTGAGATGGATAGCTGGTTCTATAATTGAATGTGCAGTAAATCAAAATTAATGACATGATTAAACATGATCAATGCATGCTGTCTTACCATAGCAGTGCCTGTGGTGGGAACGTTCCCACACTCTTAGGGTAAGCGCTAAGCGCTAGTGCCACTATGGTTACTGTTAGGCAGGGCAGAGCTCCAGAGAAGGGCTCCTGGGGTGACAGTGCTGTGGCATCTCCAGAGATGGCGGTTGTATCAGTGCGATGTGGTGCGCCATGGCAGGGCCTCCCCAGAGGTGCTTTAAAACACTCCCTCCCTCCCTCTCTCTCTCCCGCTCGGTGGATGAAAGCGGGCGACTTAATCCTCGCTTTGTTCTGGTACACAGATGAACATGAAAGCCCCACTTCTGTGGATTGCTTCCCTCTGGGCCCTTAGGCACAACGCTGGACCAGGAGCACCAGTCTTATCAATAATGCTCTGCTCTTAACTGGAGCCTTCAATTGGGGTAAAATATGCCACATTTCACAGGAATCTATCCCATCCTTCTCTCCTTCCCTCCCCCTCAGTCCCAGCGGTAATGACGCTTTTGCTAGTTTGTCTAATACCATCTAGTAAGTGATTTTTGGGAGGGAGGGACCTGTCCTCATATTACTGAACCTCTCCGTTCTCTTGGAAGGAGGAAGGGGGGTTGGTGGTTAAAAAAGAGAGAAAGCAGCCATTTCTATTTGATGTTTCGATCTGGGATTGATCTAGGAGGAAAGGCCTGCGTTCTGAAAGTGGGATTATTGGCTTGGCTGGCTCTCCTCAGATGTCAAAGATCTTTGAACAGTCTTGTAAAGTGCGCTACTTCCAGACTGCTGCTGAACTGATTATGAACTCATCAAAAGAGAACCTGTCTCCGTATTAATGAACCTCTCTTGTTCTCTTGACACAGGGCCCGTCTTCTCACACATACCTGTCACACTGTGAGAACCGCTACTGCTGCTGCTTTCCTGGAAACAGCAGAACAAAGGTTTGATCCTGTCGGGCTCAGTCCCCCACCCAAGTGTCTCCTCCTCCTCATCCTCACATCCTGACTGTGATGCTTCTGGGGCAGGCTGCTTATCAGGGTATGGGAGGTGTCAGAACCCACATGAGTATGCTGCAGTATTTATTGTAGTGTTTTTGGACATGATGACTGTAGTACACTGCAGTGTTTATTGTAGTGTTTGTGGACATGACTAGGGTTGTACATTTTGGGGAATATTCAGAGGTGGAAACTTTCTGTGGGAATTAACGGGAATATATGGGAATTAACGGGAATATATAGGAATTAACAGAAATATATGCAAATTAATATTAATACAATTTAAATGTAGATATTTTTTGCATTGGATATATTTACCATATCATATGGAGACAGAAACATAAACCTTTAACCTTATCATAAGTAGACATAATTGCAAATGATTAAATCCTTCCAATAGAAATAATAAAAACAATTTAGTTATGAATTGAACTTTGATTAAATTAGTTGAATCTTCACATGGGTTGATTTCAATGAAATGGTGCCACACCAAACTGGAAGTCTTCCGACTAGCTTGGAAAGACAGTACCGTGCAGTATCGAAGAGCCCTCACTGCTGCTCAATCATCCTATTTTTCCAACCTAATTGAGGAAAATAAGAACAATCCAAAATGTATTTTTGATACTGTCGCAAAGCTAACTAAAAAGCAGCATTCCCCAAGAGAGGACGGCTTTCATTTCAGCAGTAATATATTCATGAACTTCTTTGAGGAAAACATCATGATCATTAGAAGGCAAATTATGGACTCCTCTTTAAATCTGCATATTCCTCCAAAGCTCAGTTGTCCTGAGTCTGAACACCTCTGCTAGGACCTAGGATCAAGGGAGACACTCAAGTGTTTTAGTACTGTATCTCTTGACACAATGATGGCCTCTAAACCTTCAAGCTGCATACTGGACCCTATTCCAACTAAATTACTGAAAGAGCTGCTTCCTGTGCTTGGCCCTCCTATGTTGAAAATAATAAACGTCTCTCTATCCACCGGATGTGTACCAAACTCGCTAAAAGTGGCAGTAATAAAGCCTCTCTTGAAAAAGCCTTGACCCAGAAAATATAAAAAACTATCGGCCTATATCAAATCTCCCATTCCTCTCAAAAATTTTGGAAAAAGCTGTTGCACAGCAACTCACTGCCTTCCTGAAGACAAACAATGTATACGAAATGCTTCAGTCTGGTTTTAGACCCCATCATAGCACTGAGACTGCACTTGTGAAGGTGGTAAATTACCTTTTAATGGCGTCAGACCGAGGCTCTGCATCTGTCATCGTGCTCCTACACCTTAGTGATGCTTTTGATACCATCGATCACCACATTTTTTTGGAGAGATTGGAAACCCAAATTGGTCTACATGGACAAGTTCTGGCCTGGTTTAGATCTTATCTGTCGGAAAGATATCAGTTTGTCTCTGTGAATGGGTTGTCCTCTGATAAATCAACTGTAAATTTCGGTGTTCCTCAAGGTTCCGTTTTAAGACCACTATTGTTTTCACTATATATTTGAACAATTGGGGATGTCATTCGAAAACATAATGTTAACTTTCACTGCTATGCGGATGACACACAGCTGTACATTTCAATGAAACATGGTGAAGCCCCAAAATTGACCTTGCTGGAAGCCTGTGTTTCAGACATAAGGAAGTGGATGGCTGCAAACGTTCTACTTTTAAACTCGGACAAAACAGAGATGCTTGTTCTAGGTCCCAAGAAACAAAGAGATCTTCTGTTGAATCTGACAATTAATCTTGATGGTTGAACAGTTGTCTCAAATAAAACTGTGAAGGACCTCAGCGTTACTCTGGACCCTGATCTCTCTTTTGACAAACATATAAAGACTCTTTCAAGGACAGCTTTTTTCCATCTGCGTAACATTGCAAAGATCAGAAATGTTCTGTCCAAAATTGATGCAGAAAAATTAATCCATGCTTTTGTTACTTCAAGGTTAGACTACTGCAATGCTCTACTTTCCGGCTACCCGGATAAAGCACTAAATAAACTTCAGTTAGTGCTAAATACGGCTGCTAGAATCCAGACAAGAACCCAAAAATGTATCATATTACTCCAGTGCTAGCCTCCCTACACTGGCTTCCTGTTAAGGCAAGGGCTGATTTCAAGGTTTTACTGCTAACCTACAAAGCATTACATGGGCTTGCTCCTACCTATCTTTCCGATTTGGTCCTGCCGTACATACCTACACGTACGCTACGGTCACAAGACGCAGGCCTCCTAATTGTCCCTAGAATTTCTAAGCAAACAGCTTAGAAGGGCTTTCTCCTATAGAGCTCAATTTTTATGGAATGGTCTGCCTACCCATGTGAGAGACGCAGACTCGGACTCAACCTTTAAGTCTTTATTGAAGACTCATCTCATCAGTAGGTCCTATGATTGAGTGTAGTCTGGCCCACGTGTGTGAAGGTGAACGGAAAGGTACTGGAGCAACGAACCGCCCTTGCTGTCTCTGCCTGGCCGGTTCCCCTCTCTCCACTGGGATTCTCTGCCTCTAACCCTATTACAGGGGCCGAGTCACTGGCTTACTGGTGCTCTTCCATGCCATCCCTAGGAGGGGTGCGTCACTCGAGTGGGTTGAGTCACTGACGTGGTCTTCATGTCTGGGTTGGCGCCCCCCCTTGGGTTGTGCCGTGGCGGAGATCTTTGTGGGCTATACTCGGCCTTGTCTCAGGATGGTAAGTTGGTGGTTGAAGGTATCCCTCTAGTGGTGTGGGGGCTGTGCTTTGGCAAAGTGGGTGGGGTTATATCCTGCCTGTTTGGCCCTGTCCGGGGTTATCATTGGATGAGGCCACAGTGTCTCCTGACCCCTCCTGTCTCAGCCTCCAGTATTTATGCTACAGTAGTTTATGTGTCGGGGGGCTAGGGTCATTCTGTTATATCTGGAGTATTTCTCCAGTGTCCTGTGTGAATTTAAGTATGCTCTCTCTAATTCTCTCTTTCTCTCTTTCTTTCTTTCTCTAGGGGTAACTGAGCCCTAGGACCATGCCTCAGGACTACCTGGCATGATGACTCCTTGCTGTCCCCAGTCCACCTGGCCGTGCTGCTGCTCCAGTTTCAACTGTTCTGCCTGTAACTATGGAACCCTGACCTGTTCACCGAACGTGCTACCTGTCCCAGACCTGCTGTTTTCAACACTCTAGAGACAGCAGGAGCGGTAGAGATACTCTCAATGATCGGCTATGAAAAGCCAACTGACATTTACTCCTGAGGTGCTGAGCTGTTGCACCCTTGACAACTACTGTGATTATTATTATTTGACCATGCTGGTCATTTATAAACATTTGAACATCTTGGCCATGTTCTGTTATAATCTCCATCCGGCACAGCCAGAAGAGGACTGGCCACCCCTCACAGCCTGGTTCCTCTTTCTTCCTAGGTTTTGGCCTTTCTAGGGAGTTTTTCCTAGCCACCGTGCTTCTACACCTGCATTGCTTGCTGTTTGGGGTTTTTAGACAGGGTTTCTGTACAGCACTTTGAGATATCAGCTGATGTAAGAAGGGCTATATAAATACATTTGATTTGATTTCAACAACAAAAGACAGGGAATATTGAATGATCCCCATTGATCCATCTCCCAAAAACGTTTTCAACATACTGTAAGTAAAATAATCTGTAAGTAAACAATTGTTGGAAAAATTACTTGTCATGCACAAAGTAGATGTCCTAACCGACTTGCCAAAACTATAGTTTGTTAACAAGAAATTTGTGGAGTGGCTGAAAAACAAGTTTTAATGACTCCAACCTAAGTGTATGTAAACTTCCGACTTCAACTGTACATCTGTAAAATGATAGTCTAGAAACTAAAGATTTGGTTGTCTTCCTCTCAGGCTTCCATGTCTGAAAAAAACTCGACTTTGCCCGGGATGGCCACCAATTTTTCAACCCTTGTATTGTTCAGCCTGTTGCGTGCTTTGGTGTGTGTGATCACAAACAAGGACCAGTTGCGCTCTGAGGTGGTTGATGTTGGTGGGATTTGGAGGATGATGGAGGCAACAGGGGAAAGAGCCTCAGATCCACAAAGTCCCTTCCACCAGGTGACTGATGAGATAAGTTGGCACAACTGCCATATTGCATCTCTATCCCAAAGCCCTTGCTTGGAAGTGTACTTCGCCAGGCTGCTAAGAACCTTACCCTCATCCAGGCCAAGGTGGCGAGACACGATAGTGATGACACCATAAGCCTTGTTGATCTCTGCACCAGACAGGATGCTCTTGCCAGCATACTTGGGCTCCAACGTGTACACTGTGGCGTGTGTGGGCTTCAGGCAGAAGTCTTCACGCTTTTTGATGTATTTCACAACTGTAGTTTACTCTGCTTGGAGCAACAGTGAAGTGGGCAGGGCAGTACGGATTTCTTCTCTTACATCTGCAAGCAGAGTCTGAACATCAGACAGGATGGCATTGTCTCCCTCAATCCGTGCAATGGCTACTGCTATAGGTTTCAGGAGTTTTGGGCTGTCTATATCGGCAGACTGTGATATGGCCATTTCTTGGAGAGACTCCTTCCCCTCCAGGAGACTGTCAAACATGATGACAACACCACCCCAACGGGTGTTGCTGGGCAGCTTCAATGTGGTGCTCTTATTCTTCTCACTTTGCTTGGGGAGGTAGATTGCTGCTATAACTTGATGACCCTTCACATACCTAACCATTTCCTTGGCTCTCTTGTAGAGTGTATCCATTGTTTTCAGTGCCATGATGTCCTTGAGGAGCAGATTCAATGCATGAGCAACACAGCCAATTGGTGTGATGTGAGGGTAGGACTCCTCCCCTTTAGACCAAGTAGACTTCATGTTCGCAGCACTGTCTGTCAGTGCAAATACCTTCTGTGGTCCAAGGTCATTGATGACTGCCTTCAGCTCATCTGCAGTATAGAGACCGGTGTGTCTGTTGTCCCTTGTATCTGTGCTCTTGTAGAATACTGGTTGAGGGGTGGAGATGATGTAGTAAATTATTCCTTGCCCACGTACATTCGACCACCCATCAGAGATGATTGCAATACAGTCTGCTTTCTCTATGATTTGCTTGACCTTCACTTGAACTTTGTTGAACTCTGCATCCAGCAAATTAGTAGATAAAGCATGTCTGGATGGAGGGGTGTATGCTGGGCAAAGAACATTCAGAAATCTCTTCCAATACACATTGCCTGTGAGCATCAGAGGTGAACCAGCTGCATACACAGCTCGAGCAAGACATTCATCAGCATTTCTCTGACTACCTTCCTCCAATGAGTCAAAAAAACTTCTGATTCCAGGAGGACCATGAGCTGTAGAGGGACTTTGTCAGAGGTTGCTTGTTGTGAGCGCTGAGGGAACTTTGTGCACCTGGCCAGATGATACTGCATCTTTGTTGCATTCTTCACATATGATTTGGCACAGTATTTGCAAATGTACACAGCTTTTCCTTCTACATTAGTTGCAGTGAAATGTCTACACACATCAGTGGCATTTTCCTGTAAAGATTAGAAAAAAATGAGTAGAAAAAAAGAAATACAATTCCATGTACAGATAAATAGTTAAGCAGTTAGATTAAAAAACTCCTTTGTAAGATACATGTATTAAAATGAAACATGTATGGAAACAGGTGAATTAATCAAAATATGCCACAAGACCTAGAATTGCCTTATGTGTATCCCACAAAAAAGGTTCACCGTTATAAGATAACTTTTTTATTAAATTAAGCAAAAGTCCCCAAATTCCCAGGCTTAACTTCCCATGGAAAATGTCCGGGAAAGCCTCTGGAACTGCCGGTCTGCGGCCAACAAGGCAGAGTTCATCTCAGCCTATGCTACCCTCCAGTCCCTCAACTTCTTGGTGCTGACAGAAACATGGATTACCACAGAAAACACTGCTACTCCTACTGCTCTCTCCTCGTCTGACCACGTGTTCTCGCATACCCCGAGAGCATCTGGTCAGCGGGGTGGTGGCACTGGAATCCTCATCTCTCCCATCGGACATTCTCTCTTTCTCCCCTGACCCATCTGTCTATCTCCTCCTTTGCATTCCATGCTGTCACAGTCACCAGCCCATTCAAGCTTAACATCCTTATCATTTATCGCCCTCCAGGTTCCCTTGGAGAGTTCATCAATGAGCTTGAGTTACATTGTGTTGTTTAAACCCCGAACCACATAAAACAAATACCCCCTGCCACGTCCTGACCAAACTACAATAACCAATAACCCCTTATACTGGTCAGGATGTGACAAATATACACAATAAGTGAAATAGTATTGTAAAGCAAACTGGCTCTAATCAGAATAGAAAGAGGAGTGGGAAGCCCCGGTGGACAACTGAGCAAGAGGACACAAGTCCACAACTGGCAGCCTAGAGGGCCAGCATCCCGGAGTCGCCTCTTCACTGTTGACGTTGAGACTGGTGTTTTGCGGGTACTATTTAATGAAGCTGCCAGTTGAGGACTTGTGAGGCGTCTGTTTCTCAAACTAGACACTCAAACTAGACGCTAGACACTCTTCGTATCGTCTGAGATCCCTAAAGATTGGAAAGCTGCCGCGGTCATCCCCCTCTTCAAAGGGGGTGACACTCTAGACCCAAAACTGTTACAGACCTATGTCTATCCTACCCTGCCTTTCTAAAGTCTTCGAAAGCCAAGTTAACAAACAGACCACCGACCATTTCGAATACCACTGTACATTCTCCGCTATGCAATCTGGTTTCCGAGCTGGTCACGGATGCACCTCAGCCACGCTCAAGGTCCTAAACGATATCATAACCTCCATCGATAAAAGACAATACTGTGCAGCCATATTCATCAAGCTGGCCAAGGCTTTTGACTCTGTCAATCACCGCATTCTTATCGGCAGACTCAACAGCCTTGGTTTCTCAAATGACTGCCTAGCCTGGTTCGCCAACAGCTTCTCAGATAGAGTTCAGTGTGTCAAATCGGAGGGCCTGTTGTCTGGACCTCTGGCAGACTCTATGGGGGTGCCACAGGGTTCAATTCTCAGGCCGACTCTTTTCTCTGAATACATCAATGATGTCGCTCTTGCTGCTGGTGATTCTCTGATCCACCTATACGCAGACGACACCATTCTGGATACTTCTGGCCCCTCTTTGGACACTGTGTTAACCTCCCTACGTCTACCTTTGACTCATTTCTCTCTGCCTCCTTCTTTCCACTCCTCTCCTCTTTTGACCTCACCCTCTCACCGTCCCCCCCTACTCACAAGGCAGGCAATATACTTGACCTCATCTTTACTAGATGCTGTTCTTCTACTAATCTCACTGCAACTCCCCTCCAAGTCTCTGACCACTACCTTGTATCCTTTTCCCTCTCGCTCTCCTCCAACACTACTCACTCTGCCCCTACTCAGATGGTATTGCGCCGTCGCAACCTTCGCTCTCTCTCTCCTGCTACTCTCTCCTCTTCCACCCTATCATCTCTTCCCTCTGTTCAATCCTTCTTCAACCAATCTCCTGATTCTGCTTCCTCAACCCTCCTCTCCTCCCTTTCTGCATCCTTTGACTCTCTATGTCCCCTATCCTCCCGGCCGGCTCGGGCCTCCCCTCCTGCTCCGTGGCTTGACGACTCATTGCGAGCTCACAGAACAGGGCTCCGGGCAGCCGAGCGGAAATGGAGGAAAACTAGCCTCCCTGCGGACCTGGCATCTTTTCACTCCCTCCTCTTTACATTTTCTTCCTCTGTTTCTGCTGCTAAAGTCACTTTCTACCACTCTAAATTCCAAGCATCTGCCTCTAACCCTAGGAAGCTCTTTGCCACCTTCTCCTCCCTCCTGAATCCTCCTCCCGCTCCCCCCTCCTCCCTCTCTGCGGATGACTTCGTCAACCATTTTGAAAAGAAGGTTGACGACATCCGATCCTCGTTTGTTAAGTCAAACAACACCGCTGGTCCTGCTCACATTGCCCTACCCTATGCTGTAACCTCTTTCTCCCCTCTCTCTCCAGATTAAATCTTGCGACTTGTGACGGCCGGCCGCCCAACAACCTGCCCGCTTGACCATATCCCCTCCTCTCTTCTCCAGACCATTTCCGGAGACCTTCTCCCCTACCTCACCTCGCTCATCAACTCATCCTTGACCGCTGGCTACGTCCCTTCCCTATTCAAGAGAGCGAGAGTTGCAACCCTTCTCAAAAAACCTACACTCAATCCCTCCGATGTTAACAACTACAGACCAAAACTCTTGAGCGTGGCGTCCTTGGCCAGCTCTCTTGCTATCTCTCTCAGAATGACCTTCTCGATCCAAATCAGTCAAGTTTCAAGACTGATCATTCAACTGAGACTGCTCTTCTCTTCTCACGGAGGCTCTCCGCACTGCTAAAGCTAACTCTCTCTCCTCTGCTCTCATCCTTCTAGACCTATCTGCTGCCTTTGATACTGTGAACCATCAGATCCTCCTCTCCAGCCTCTCCGAGTTGGGCATCTCCGGCACGGCTCACTCTTGGATTGCGTCCTACCTGACAGGTCACTCCTACCAGGTGGCGTGGCGAGAATCCGTCTCCGCACCACGTGCTCTCACCACTGGTGTCCCCCAGGGCTCAGTTCTAGGCCCTCTCCTATTCTCGCTATACACCAAGTCACTTGGCTCTGTCATATCCTCACATGGTCTCTCCTATCATTGCTACGCAGACGATCTTCTCCTTTCCCCTTTCTGAATCTTCTCCTTTCCCCCTTCTGATAACCAGGTGGCGAATCGCATCTCTACATGTCTGGCAGACATATCAGCGTGGATGACGGATCACCACCTCAAGCTGAACCTCGGCAAGACGGAGCTGCTCTTCCTCCCGGGGAAGGACTGCCCGTTCCATGATCTCGCCATCACGGTTGACAACTCCATTGTGTCCTCCTCACAGAGTGCTAAGAGCCTCGGCGTGACCCTGGACAACACCCTGTCGTTCTCCGCTAACATCAAGGCGGTGACCCGATCCTGTAGGTTCATGCTCTACAACATTCGCAGAGTACGACCCTGCCTTACACAGGAAGCGCCGCAGGTCCTAATCCAGGCACTTGTCATCTCCTGTCTGGATTACTGCAACTTGCTGCTGGCGGGGCTCCCTGCCTGTGCCATTAAACCCTTACAACTCATCCAGAACGCCGCAGCCCATCTGGTGTTCAACCTTCCCAAGTTCTCTCACGTCACCCCGCTCCTCCGCACACTCCACTGGCTTCCAGTTGAAGCTCGCATCTGCTACAAGACCATGGTGCTTGCCTACGGAGCTGTGAGGGGAACGGTACCTCCGTACCTTCAGGCTCTGATCAGTCCCTACACCCAAAGAAGGGCATTGCGTTCATCCCCCTCTGGCCTGCTCGCCTCCCTACTTCTGTGGAAGCACAGTTCCCGCTCAGCCCAGTCAAAACTGTTCGCTGCTCTGGCACCCCAATGGTGGAACAAGCTCCCTCACGACGCCAGGACAGCGGAGTCAATCACCACCTTCCGGAGACACCTGAAACCCCACCTCTTTAAGGAATACCTGGGATAGGATAAAGTAATCCTTCTAACCCCCCCCCCCCAAAAAAAAGATATATATGTACTATTGTTAAGTGGTTGTTCCACTGGATATCATAAGGTGAATGCACCAATTTGTAAGTCGCTCTGGATAAGAGCGTCTGCTAAATGACGTAAATGTAAATGTAAAAAATGAAAGTTTCCAACCCTTTGCAACCCTAGACATGACTGTAGTATACTGCAGTATTTACTGTAGTGTTTTTGCTGACATGACTGTAATATATTGTAGTGCCACCTGCTGACTAGGGTTAGCTAAAATGACTACCAGACTATGCCAGTTCCTGTTTAATGAGGGGGACACCTCAAGCAGAACATAAGACACAGGTTCATGACAGGCCACCTATTGAGTTGGTCAACAGTTCTGAGAAATGCAATGGACCAGAAAGAAACGCTACACAATTGAGGGAGAACCTCAGAAGAAATCCCCGGCATGAGATCCCCAAGGACAGCACGCTCAAATCAAAACAGGCATTGACACAGCTAACAACAAAGCTAAGTAGCAGTCCAATCGATCTACAAATTCTAAAGTAGGCACTACGTCATCGAGGGATACTACAGTGTACATTCTACAGTATACTACAAAATATTATAGTAAGCCCTACACGATCGAGGGATACTACAATGTGTAGTATAGAATTTTCTAAATCCAGGATGAATATGATCCTTTTCACCCAATAACAGCACAGTGACTGCAGGGGTTTGTAAGGACAGACAGAATTGAGAAGGGAGGAGTAGAGAAGGAAACAGGTGTTGTGTTTTCGAGGGGGGTGTAGTGTTTCCTGGAGTTTGCAGGGTGTTGCTGGAGTTGTGATGTTGCCAGTCACACAGAGAGAGAGAGACAGAGACAGAGAAAGAGAGAGAGAGAGAGAGAGAGAGAGAGAGAAGGATGAGAGAGAGACAGAGATAGAGAGAGAAAGAAAGAAAGAATGAAGAAGGAAGAGAGAGATAGGGGATATGGAGGAAGAGGGAGCGATTTGAGAGAAAGAACAAGAGAGAAAGAGAGAATGAGTGAGAGAGCAAAAAATAAAGAGAAGGGGGCATGGTTGGGCTGAACTGTAATTGATAATGTAAAGGCAGATGGGGGTCTCCAGGGAGACGAAGAGGAAGAATCCAAGCAGATGGTCTAATTGCCAACTTATTTATGTGTAGCAGAGAACACCCCCATCCACATGGTATGATGGATCATTATGGCTCGCTGTGCATAAACACCAATATGCTTTTAAATCTGGATGGCAAAGCTCAACAAATCTCCACAAAGCCAAAAGTATCGTATTTCAAAGGCTGCTGTCAAGAGGTGTGCTGAACAACCATGCTGATATGATGAATCCCATTAAAGACAATAAGGCCCTGCAACCGCCACCTTCCCATCACATCACCACCAAACAGAAGAAATAGGGAGTTTGCCAAGTGGAATATACAGGGTTTAGTTTTGTCTTTAATGAGTGGTGCTGTGATGGCAGATTTACAAGAGAAGGGCCAAGCTGACAACAGTAACATACACTCAGGCCCAAGGATCAACCAGGTCAATCACAACACTTTGAAACATGTAAATATGATGACATTGCTATTAACAAGTGAAATGATAATAAATACAGTACGTATTAAGATTGGAAACACTACTAGATTGATCTGTCAACAAACAATGCTAAACAACACAAGGGTCATTGGAGAAAGAGTTGAAGTGCTCTATAGTCCTATACAATTCTCTCTTTCTCTCCATCTCGCTCCTTCTCTCTCTCTCTCTCTCACACACACACACACACACACACCTATCCTCCTCCACACACACACACACACACACACACACACACACACACACACACACACACACACACACACACACACACACACACACACACACACGCACACACGCACACACACACACACACACACACACACACCTATCCCCCTTCAGATACACACACACACACACACACCATATTGTGGTGGTTAGTGGTCACCTCCTGATAGGGTTACCAGTGGTGCTGCTGTGGACAGGGACAGATTGGTTAATATGGCTGTGTCTTCTGTGCTCCCACACTGCTCCTGGGTTAACTCTATTAATGCCACACCACTCCGCCTCCTTCATATTTACTAAGACACTTTCATCGCCACACTCTGTAATTGCTCTCCTAATGTGAATGCACTGAAGTGAAGGCCATCCATCGGGCTGAAATTACACAGGATCCTCCTCCTCTCTGGCTCTCATAAAGACACTTCAATACTAACACGGTTGGATTCCAGGGTTGGATTATAGCTTTGAGCTACTGCACTATATCATTTGACCTGAATCATCTGTCTTTGGAGAGAAAAAAATCACATCAGTTTGATGAAAATATTGTTGTTGAGAAAATGGAGCCTTGACCAGTGTGTCTTCCTCACAAAGGAGCCCTACATTCTGCATGAATGGAATGGCTCTTTAAACAGAGCACTTTGGAGTGACTGAATGGTTGGTGCATTCTTATATTGTGTGCCTATCAGTGTCAAATCAGACCATATAATTTTCCATTGACATTGGCTCACTTTCCTGATACAATATAAACACATCCATCAAGGTAGAAGTAAGCCAATACCATAGAAACTTAAAATAAAAGATGAATCAATATTGACTGATGTGAGTGTCAACAATATCTGTTACTGAAAAAAAGTGAAAAAACATCCATTAAGTCAGGAATATGTGTCATTAAATGTGGAATGCATAACAGACAACTCCCCGGGCCTCCCATATTCAGCATTCCTCTGCAACGCTGGTCAGTGTGATTATTAATATTTGCTTTTCATTTCAGCCAGCAGTGGCACAGTGTGAAGGAGTGAACAGGAGTAGGTCTCACTGTGGCTACTGTGACCTACAGAACAGTAGGCAGGATATTACACAGTTATACAGCGCCTTCGGAAAGTATTCAGACCCCTTGACTTTTTCCACATTTTGTTATGTTAAAGCAGTATTCTAAAATTGATTAATAATAAATAAAGACTCAGCAATCTACACAGAATACCTCATAATGACAAAGTGAAAACAGGTTTTTAGAAATTGTTGCAAATGTATAAAAATACTTAAATACCTTATTTACATAAGTATTCAGACCCTTTGCTATGAGACTTGAGAATTGAGCTCAAGTGCATCCTGTTTCCATTGATCATCCTTGAGATGTTTCTACAACTTGATTGGAGTCCACCTGTGGTACATTCAATTGATTGGACAAGGTTTGGAAAGGCAAGCACCTGTCTATAAAAGGTCCCACAGTTGACAGCGCATGTCAGAGTAAAAACCAAGCCATTAGGTTGAAGGAATTGTCAGTAGAGCTCCGAGACAGGATTGTGTCGAGGCACAGATCAGGGGAAGGGTACCAAAACATTTCTACAGCATTGAAGTTCCCCAAGAACACAGTGGCCTCCATCAATTTTATTTTAATTTCTTTAGTATTTTTTACCCCAATTGGTAGTTAGCGTATGCGTCCTCCGAAACATGACCCTGGCAAGCCGCACTGCACCCTGGCCAGCCACACCAATGTGTTGGAAGAAACACTGCACAGCTGGCGACCGAAGTCAGCGAGCATGCGCCCAGCCCACCACAAGGAGTCGCTAGAGTGTGATGGGACAGGCACATCCCAGCCAGTCTCCCGGTCGCGGCCGGCTGCGACACAGCCCGGGATTTAACCCGGGTCTGTAGTGATGCCTCTAGGACTGCGATTCAGTGCCTTAGACTGCTGTGTCACTCGGGAGGCCCAACTCCATCCTTTTAAAATGGAAGAAGTTTGGAACCACCAAGACTCTTCCTAGAGCTGGCCGCCTGGCCAAAATGAGCAATCGGGAGAGAAGGCACTTGGTCAGAGAGGTGACCAAGAACCTGATGGTCACTCTGACAGAGCTCCACAGTTCCTCTGTGGAGATGGAAGAAACTTCCAGAAGGACAACCATCTCTGCAGCACTCCACCAATCTGGCCTTTATGGTAGAGTGGCCAGACGGAAGCCACTCCTCAGTAAAGGGCACATGACAGCCCGCTTGGAGTTTGCCAAAAGTCATCTAAAGACTCTCAGCCCATGAGAAACACAATTCTCTGATCTGATGAAACCCAGATTGAACTCTTTGGCCTGAACGCCAAGCTTCACATCTGGAGGAAACCTGGCACCATCCCTACGGTGAAGCATGGTGGTGGCAGCATCATGCTATTGGGATGTTTTTCAATGGCAGGGACTGGGAGACTAGTCAGGATCTAGGCAAAGATGAATGGAGCAAAGTACAGAGAGATCCTTGACGAAAACCTGCTCAAGAGCGCTCAGGACCTCAGACTGGGGCGAAGGTTCACCTTCCAACAGGACAACAATCCTAAGCACACAGCCAAGACAATGCAAGAGCGGCTTCGGGACAAGTCTCTGAATGTCCTTGAGTGGCCGACCCAGAGCGCAGACTTGAACCCGATAGTACATCTCTGGAGACCTGAAAATAGCTGTGCAGCAATGATTCCCATCCAACCTGACAGAGCTTGAGAGGATCTGCAGAGAAGAATGGGAGAAACTCCCCAAATACAGTTGTGCTACGCTAGTAGCGTCATACCCAAGAAGACTCGATGCTGTAATCACTGCCAAAGGTGCTTCAACAAAGCACTGAGTAAAGGGTCTGAATACTTATTTAAATGTGATATTTCAGTTTTTTTATTTTTAATAAATTAGCAAACAATTCTAAAAACCTGTTTATGGTTTGTCATTATGGGGTATTGTGAGTAGATTGATGAGGGGAAAAACAATTGAATCAATTTTAGAATAAGGCTGTAACGTAAAAAAAGGTGGAAAAAGTCAAGGGGTCTGAATATTTTCCGAAGGCACTGTAGTTACAGTAACATACACTGAGTGTACAAAACATTGCTCTTTCCATGACATATACTGACCAGGTGAATCCAGGTGAAAGCTATGATCCCTTATTGATGTCACTTGTTAAATCCAATTCAATCAGTGTATATGAAGGGGAGGAGACAGGTTAAAGAAGTATTTTTAAGCCTTGAGACAATTGAGACAAGGATTGTGTATATGTGCCATTCAGAGGTGAATGGGCAAGCCCAAATATTTAAGTGCCTTTGAACGGGGTTTGGTTGTAGATGCCAGGAACACCGGTTTGAGTGTGTCAATAACTGCAATGCTGCTATGTTGTTCACGCTCAACAGTTTCCCGTGTGTATAAAGAATGCTCCACCACCCAAAGGACATCCAGCGAACTTGACACATTGGAGTCAACATGGGCCAGCATCCCTGTGGAACGCTTTCGACACCTTGTAGAGTCCATGCCCCAACGAATTGAGGCTGTTCTGACGGCAAAAGGGGAAGCAACTCAATATTAGAAAGGTGTTCCTAATGCTTTGTCAACTCAATGTACGTGGCAGTGACCTCACAAAGATATGTAGGGCGCTAATTTCAAACAATATACAGTTTTTCTCTTCAAGTTCAGGCCATCAAAAATGTGTAGTTGTTAACTGATTCAAAGCGAAAAGTTAAGTCAGTGGTCAGTGCTTGCTTCGTGCTGTATGTAGGGGACGTGAGGGAAGACAGGAACATCAATAAACTGTTACATTAACTGTCATCTTCAGGCACATTAGATCAAGTGACACAGACACAGGCACTGACAGTGTCACTAGTGTTGTGAATGCTTGTTTAGCACCCCAGAATGCAATTCCAATCACGCACACAGCACTCTGGGTCCTAAACAAAGATGCTGCTGAACTTCAGGAAACAAAGCCCTGAGCACCATGTTTGTAGAGTTGATATCCCAAGTATCAATGCTGTGAAACAGAGGAAACTAACCACTAATCACAGTCCCTGATAGTACAGCAACAGGAGTGAGTCCCATATGAGAAAAGTGATGGATAGACAGACTACTTTATAGATGGAGGAAGAGAGGAAGACTTCAAGCATGAATATCATGAGCATCATACTGTTGCATGTCCTAGCCATGTTGTTTCTCCAGGAGTCACGAGTACCAATATCTTCATATTACAGTATCTTGGACATCAACATTTATTAGCCATAGTAATAATAACTTTTAGCCGTTTAAGCCATTAATAGATGCTTTATAAAGCATGTGATTAGCAAAAAAACGTGTTGCATTAAATTGACTACAAATCACCCCAAAAATAGTAAATCATGGTATGTAGGATTTAGCTGCATTATTGAAAACACAGTATTCCCTTTGAAGAAACATTTAGTAATTAGTAATCAGAGAACAACTTCAAAGAGGTTCAAACAAATCATTCTTAGATATTTCAGTGATCAGAAATCATTCCGGATCCTCCCCTGTAATTAAAGGCGAACAAAATACGTCTTCCTCAAATGAATGGACGGGTCAGTGGACTAAAAATAGCAAGAGCCATGTTTGATTCAAAGGAGCACGCCGTGACGCCGTTCTCTCCACACTTCAAAGTCTAAATGTATGATTCTGATAAAATGGGTGTCAGTGTCTGCACTCAATTTTGGTAATAATTTGTTTTGAGAGAGGCAGAAAGAGAGAGAGAAACCTGGAAGCAATTTGTGATAACACGGCCAAGTTGTATTTTTCCTCAAAAGAAAGTTATTGTAACTATTTACCTTTCCAGTGCTTGAATGGCATTTCCAACAACCATTCTGGAATGTCATTGCTGTTCTCAAACATAACTTTTGAATCAGTGTTGTTTTAGGCCACATCTCCAGAGTCAAGTACTTCAACTATTACTGTGTCCTCAATGTACATTTATCACACTGTTTGGACAGCCCTTCCCTTTGTTAACCCTGTGTTGCTGCTGGACATGAACTCCCTGTAAGAAACCTAAAACACTTTGAACACAAAAGTATAGAGGGAAGATAGGGAGTTTCATTGAATTTCATGTATAACTCAACAGTTTTTTTGTAATGAGTCGATAATTAACACGTTTCATATTAAAGGCAGCTCACACTATCGTGACTAATATTTGGCTATCACATCTAAAATAGTTTGATTATCAGTTAATGAAGAGAGCCTCTAAGACGTTCTCCCATAGTGCTATGATTCATTAATGCTTTCAGATCCCTTCCCATGTTACTCTGCTGCTCCCTTGTGGTGTGTCCAGATATCAGAGTCAGTTGATCTGTATGGGACTTAATGGCCAAGTAACTAGGCTCAAGAGAAAAAGCAGGTGCACAATATTCACTTATTAAAATACAAAATATGGAAAGTGAACAGATTTGCTGTAGCTCAGTTCTTCTTACTCATTTTAACTTATTGTTTTCACAATAATATTTGAGCTGCTCCAGTCTGAAACATCTGATAGCCCTCTGGTAGACAGTGACTCCTTTAAGAGTCTAGCAGTCTGGCAGTATTGATAACTTACAGTAACTGCACAGTACAATGTTGTTTGTTAATTTGCTTATTTGTTTCAGACGTACTTTACCCAGCATGATCACCATCAGACACCGCAATACCCTTCTACTCCTACCCAGCCCCCATCACCTTCCTCCAGCCACAGCCATGTGATCTCCCCTCCCCTCCTCCCTCCTCTTAAGCAATCAGGTAAATCCCACATTAACTCCTGGGGAAACGGACCATTAATATTTCAGTTGCTTCCAGGCCTGTTTGCGCTATACATCAATGCCTGGCCGCTCCTTTCAGACCCATACATTAGAACTACTTTCAAAATACTTCATTGTCAGCCCATGGCAGTCTCATTATTTATTAAGATAAGAGGAAAGATGTGCAAAAAGAGCAGTTGGTGGCTCAGCTTTCTTTTAAAGCTTCCTTCTACTGTGATACTGCCGCCCTCCTCTCCTCTTCCTTTCTTGCCAAGAAACTGAAGATCTCGTACAACGCGGTGTAGTACTCCCCTTCACAGAACAGCGCAAACTGGCTCTAACCAGAATAGAAAGAGGAGTGGGAGGCCCCGGTGCACAGCTGAGCAAGAGGACAAGTACGTTAAAGTGTCTAGTTTGAGAAACAGATGCCTCACAAGTCCTCAACTGGCAGCTTCATTAAATACTACCCGCAAAACACCAGTCTCAACGTCAACAGTGAAAAGGCGACTCCAGGATGCTGGCCTTCTAGGCAGAGTTGCAAAGAAAAAGTCATATCTCAGACTGGCCAATAAAAAGAAAAGATTAAGATAGGCAAAAGAACACAGACACTAGACAGAGGAACTCTGCCTAGAAGGCAAGAATCCCGGAGTCGCCTCTTCACTGTTGACGTTGAGACTGGTGTTTTGAGGGTACTATTTAATGAAGGTGCCAGTTGAGGACTTGTGAGGTGTGTGTTTCTCAAACTAGACACCCTAATGTACTTGTCCTCTTGCTCAGTTGTGCACCAGGGCCTCCCACTCCTCTTTCTATTCTGGTTAGAGCCAGTTTGTGCTGTTCTGTGAAGGGAGTAGTACACAGCGATGTACGAGAGCTTCAGTTTCTTGGCAATTTCTCGCATGGAATAATCTTCATTTCTCAGAACAAGAATAGACTGACGAGTTTCAGAAGAAAGTTATTTGTTTCTGGCCATTTTAAGCCTGTAATCGAACCCACAAATGCTGATGCTCCAGATACTCAACTAGTCTAAAAAAGGCCAGTTTTATTGCTTCTTTAATCAGGACAACAGTTTTCAGCTGTGCTAACATAATTGCAAAAGGGTTTTCTAATGATCAATTAGCCTTTTAAAATGATAAACTTGGATTAGCTAACACAACGTGCCATTGGAACACAGGAGTGATGGTTGCTGATAATGGGCCTCTGTACGCCTATGTAGATATTCCATTATAAATCAGCCGTTTCCAGCTACAATAGTCATTTACAACATTAACAATGTCTACACTGTATTTCTAATCAATTTTATTTTATTTTAATGGACCAAAAAGGTGATTTTCTTTCAAAAACAAGGACATTTCTAAGTGACACCAAACTTTTGAACGGTAGTGTACTTCAATCCTAATCTACATAAAAGTTAAACTATGAATTTCTGTAAAGACCCCATTCCTCTTTGTATCTCTCTAAAACCATTCTAGTGAGTTGTTATAAGGAAAGCTTGCAAAGTAGTGGAACATGTCCTGGTGACACAACTGTGGCTGGGGATCACCATGGGGTCAGGGGAAAATGTGTCTGGCATCCATTTCCTCCAATGTCACAAACTGTGCCTTTATAAAGTGCTCTTGTCCCAATGACAAGTCAGGCTGAGGAAATGTTCTGCCCCTTTGCAGCAGGCTGTTAGATGTTATCTGGTTAAGAGGAATGGAGGAATGGATATGGCTGAGATAGCCTCCTGCTCAAGTATGTCTGAAACCCCAGGACCCAAAGTGTCACGTACTCTTTACTGATCATGATGTGATTCCACAATGTTGGAAACAAACAGATCATAAATCCATGTAAAATAATTGTGACAGTTCTTTAGTTGTCCCACCACTTACAAAGGAAGCTCAAGCATAGACCTTTCATTGTAAAATATTTTAGTTTGTTGTTATTGACAAATTAACTCTACAAACATCTATTGTATGCGGTGCATTGCCAAAATGGAAGTCTTCACTTCTATTGGCTTGAATATCTTTTTCAGGATATAAACAATTCAAATGTCTGCAAAGACTCCACATACTGTAACAGAGTAAATCATTCTAACGAGAAATAAAGTAGGTTGGAGAGTTGTCTTTCATTTCAAATAGAAACGTCTCTTTCTCTAATCAGCAACACTGCTATAAATACTTACATATTTGTTTTAGAGACCGATCCAGTCATCTGTCTTCAGACAAACAACAGAGAGGGGATACACTTTACAGCATATTCAATCTGTCTTTTACTTTTCAGGGGCTAGACAAAGAGCTAATTTAAAATAAGTGTCTTGGTACACTTTTAAACACAGGCCCTTATGCAATTTGATTACCACGTCATATGCTCTTAATGTCTCCAGCATGTCTCTCTCTCTCTGTCTTCGACAGGCATGTCTCCAGGCCTGTGCTCCATTAAAGAGCAGACCGAAACCTTGTCCCCACTTCACAGCATTGCCTTTTGGAAATTGGAGCAC
The DNA here is from genome assembly GCF_901001165.1 of Salmo trutta. Classification (NCBI taxonomy): domain Eukaryota; kingdom Metazoa; phylum Chordata; class Actinopteri; order Salmoniformes; family Salmonidae; genus Salmo; species Salmo trutta. The sequence continues at coordinate 27,673,539 of NC_042968.1, forward strand.
GTGCCCTCTCTCCTCTTCGGCTCAGAAATTGTTTACTAAGCCCAACACATCATGGAATCATTTAGGACAGCTGGGGGGTTTAGGAATCAGTTTCAGGGGCTCAGAGCAGCGTTGAAATTAACTTCATTACAGCACCTTCTGGTGGAATATTCATGATGGGTAGGAATATAGAGGCTTCTGAGCATAGATATATTGTGCAAGCTGTGTTCGATATAAACAAATACGAGAAACTAATAGATGGACAAGACAAAAGCGTTTCAGCGTCTAGGCTATAGGCTGTACCTTCTTCTACGGTCCGACTTCACATGCACTCTACTACAGTAGTTGTTTCTCTAACTGTTCTCAGTAACCACATCTATACCAGTGGAGGCTGCTGAGGAGAGAACAGCTCATAATAATGGCCGGAATGGCGCCAATGGAATGGCATCAAACACATAGAAACCATGTGATTGATGTATTTGATAACGTTCCACTGATTCCGTTCCAGTCATTACCACGAGCCCGTTCTCCCCAATTAATGTGTCACCAACCTCCTGTGATCTATACCATTCTAAAAAGAATACTAACCTTTGAAAGATTCACTCTGTAACTTAAGGAGAGAGAGTGCATTTTTCACAACAAAACACAGCAGGCCACTTTAATTAAAGGAGAAGACCAGACCATAAATCCAACACAACACAACACAGGGACACGAAGCTAAACTGATTAATGTGTGGCGAAGGGCTATACTCTTCAGCCCAATCTCAGGGTGGACACTTCCATGTACCTTTCCTTCATGGTTTGCATAAAGCCACAGAGGGGAACTGCTGTACAGTACACAAGGTATCCTCTGTTCCCCAACTGATTATTTACACAACGTCCCATTATCAGCCGTCCCAACTCAGGCTATTAGTCATCTCTGAGCAGGGGACAGGCCCAGAAACCCTGCGTTTACTATTAGCTGGTGATGAATGGAGAGGCATTTCAATGGCCATACATCAAGCAGGCACCTCCTAAACAAGATCTCCCATCCATCGCTCTAGGGGAGATACTGTTAATATTCTACTGGCAACTGCACCATACATATCCTGTCCCTACATTTTACATGCACTATTTCATAAGTTTTACTTTGGTCTTTAATGGCTGAACCTCATAGGCCAATTCATCATCTGATGTGGAACAATAATATCAGTAGATTAGCCTCAACGTAAAAAATAAACACATTTGCATTAGCAACATATTTGCAGGGATAATGGAATCACTGTTGAGAAAAGTGAGGATTGCAAGAAAATGTCTAGTGTGGAAGACTCAGCACACACACACACACACGCACGCACGCACGCACGCACACACACACACACACACACACACACACACACACACACACACACACACACATTTCATGTGGTCAAACATAACCGTCTGCTTTGTAGCAATGATGACAAACCTACAGAGACGGATGTCAAACAGCGTTTAGATTTATGAGCACTGGTAAATGAATGAAGGGCGTGTTTTGCAATTTCAGTTGTGGATACTGTATATACAAATTACATGTTTAGATTTGAACATGTTTGTAGAAACTCCTTCATGATGTTGGACAAGATATAATTCAGTTACCAGATAAATACATTGGATTAGAGTAAAGGACAGGGGCCAAGAAAGACATCTGAACCTTCAATGAACCTTCAATTCCCTGTAAAACTAAGAATACTATGAATTCAGATCTATACAGTTTTAAAAAGTCGTAAAAATACAATAGTGAAGCAAAAATTGAAGCAGCATGCTTTACTTCTGCTAAGTTAGTCTGAACTAACTATCCAACTGTTAACTGTTGAAGACTCCCATCTCGATCCCTGAGGAGCCTCAATCGATAGAATGAACTCAGCCCTGCCTGTGTTTGCTAATTTCTCTTTCTCCCTTCTTAAAACCAAGTGAACAGTGTCTGTATGTGGGTAATGCTGCTGGAGCGTATCCCTGGCTGGCAGAGTGCCGGTAGCAGCAGGCCTCTCAGCACACACAGTGGGAGTGTTTGGACAGCTAGCTCCGTGTGCTGTTATCCCCTGTCACAGTCACCAACACCATGCAGCTAGACCAGACCCACACCAACAGTAGCACCAGCCCCATGACATGCTACCACCATGCCACCACTGCCTCCTAGCTACATACAGTTGAGGGCACAGGAACACATCAGAGGATGCTGTGTGTGTGTGTGTGTGTGTGTGTGTGTGTGTGTGTGTGTGTGTGTGTGTGTGTGTGTGTGTGTGTGTGTGTGTGTGTGTGTGTGTGTGTGTGTGTGTGTGTGTGTGTGTGTGTGTGTGTGTCTCACTGACCACAGATGGCAGTTCAACGTCTAGTTTTGATTTACATTTGGTTGAGTTGTCAAATAACTTTAATTAAAAGTGATATCAACAAACATTTCACCATGTCATTGGATTTAGGTTCAAAGTTGGTTGAAAAAAGACAAAATTCCCTTATGGGAATGACCTTTTTTCAAATCTTATCAGTTTTCCACGTAGATTTGTTTGACATTGAAACAACGTTGACTCTACCAGTTTATGCCCAGTGGGGTGTGTGTGTGTGTGTGTGTGTGTGTGTGTGTGTGTGTGTGTGTGTGTGTGTGTGTGTGTGTGTGTGTGTGTGTGTGTGTGTGTGTGTGTGTGTGTGTGTGTGAGGGAGGGAGGGAGGGAGGGAGGGAGGGAGTTAGGCAGGAACACACTACAGCAAGTCGGTGGTGGGGTCTCCCACGGCAGCCTGGGGTGCCACAATCCATCTCTGTCTTTTTGCCAAATTTGATTTTAAATATTTATCACGCCATACATCTTGGCTGGAACAAATTACTAGCAAAGTGCTATTGTCTGTGAAACCTGTAGTAAGAAGGATGGAGGCTTTAGAGGGAGCATCAATGTTTCATTTGGTAAAATATATGACTAGCTGGTATGCAACGGCAGCATTTTCCCTTTTTTTCCTCCACCAAAAATGATGCATCAGAAGTCTAACTTTACAGAGTAATCACAGTAATGACCCAGTCCAACAACCATTCCTTTTCTCTCAATGAACAATACTGCTGTGCTTTTTATTGCTGATCATTTAATGTATTTGAATGTTAAAATCAAATTGTTTCTGACTTTTACAGCAGTCTAGTTAAGACAAACCCATAGACTTAGAAATCATAGACTTAGAATTAGAACCATAGACATAGAATTAGAAATCACATCTTTGTAACTGTCCCGTTATGGCATCTGCAGGGGCAGTGCCATTGAGGCCATCTCCATTTTGAAGTAGTCAATTTTCTTCTTCTACTACTTCTATGAGTTGGTAAACAAACTGAAAGGGGGCATACTGCCACCTGGAGTGTGTTGTTAGAACAGGTATGAAGCCAAGGTTGGCGATTTACTGCCACCTGCAGTTATGAAATGTTTACTCACGAGTATAATTCATTGGCTGCTCTCTCCCGATGACCCGGATGGAATCATGTGATCCTTCCTTAACCCATAAGTCACACTCAGTTGACTACTTCAAAGTGGTGAAAGTCCTCAATGGCGCTGCCCATTCTAAAACAGGCTTTTGGGCACAAGAGTCCTCTTTCAAGTGAGCTTGTTGGCTGTTAACACCCTTTTGTAAGAGAGTACAAAGATGCCTTGGTTTGTAGAGAATACTGTATCTCCCTGTCATGCACTGACAGTGCAGGTGCAGGTGTGCTCCTATAGAGGGTGCTAATTTCCTAAATACTTTCAGGTGTGTCCATAGAGATAGATGTTTTAAATTAAACCTGCATTGAATAAAGAATTATCACAAAATTGACCACTGAGCTGAAGCTACCATTCTATCTGCAGTCAGTGGAAACAATAGTGTCAATTCAGCCAGTGGAGGCTCCTGGGAGAAGCTATAGGAAGATGGGCTCACTGTAATAGCTGGAATGGAATACAATACAACAGGCCAACAGTACAGTAGCTATCACAATACTGTGGCCAAACTCAGAGTAATGACACCTCTTTCAACTGACAAAGATGATGTACAGCTAACCCAGGGATAGACTCTTATTTACAGTAAAGCAATCTCACCATAAGACATATCTGCTGTATATGACCTCACAACTAAATCCCAGGGAGAACCTCTCAAATATTGCTGTGCTTTCGTTTTGTTCTAGGGCTTAGGGGTAAAGTAGCTGGTGCCTTGGTTTACTTGAGGGGTTTGTTGCTACTGTAAATTATCCACAGCAAGAAGACATGCAGTACAGGCATACATAACTCCTGGGCTACCACCAAAATAATATTCATAACAGATGAGGACACACATATAGTAATAATTAGAGAGAGAGAGGAGATAAATTGGTGAAAATAGACTGACCTGATGGTCCGCTGGGTAAAGCCCTGCCTCAGGGTTCAAAAGAAAATATATATTTTTGGATTGGGATACAGCACTATTTTATCTCGGTAATTAAAAAATAAACAATCCATTTCTCTCTGCACCCTTGATGATTTTTTTTTATACAAATAGCTCGCCAATAATAGCCATTGATTGCCCACATGAGAATGAATCTGAATAATGATTTGAGATATAGGCTAGTCTAAATGAATTAAAGCCAGACTAAGTCAATGGCACAGATGGAACTATCCAAGCAGTAGACACATCTCCTTTAAATGTTGATATTTGGTTGCGTTGACAACTAAACACAATTATATATCACTTTTGAAATAAAATAAATAGCCTATTAACTATGACAAGTAGAAAAAACATGTTGGATTCACATCTCCAACTCAACCAAAAATAAAAGTTCAAGAATGGGATTTAGCCGGTGGCTCAGATGGGGCTATCCAAGCTGTCGACACATCTCCTTTAAATGTTGATATTTGGTTGTGTTCTCAAGCAAACAAAATGCAGTACTACTTCTGTAATATAGTAAATAGCCTAAAGCTACGACTGTCTTACAAACTAATGTAACATTCAACCTTAATTAATATGAGTACCACATCCATTGCCACATTGAGGTTACTGTAATTATAGATGACTTCTTATGTAATCAAGTAAAGCATGCATGTTCAAGGTAGCATGCTTACTGTAGGTATTCACAGGTCTGTTGAGATCTTCACAGTTGCTGTAATAACCTGTACAGGATCTCAAACGGCATTGATCACTTAACACCATGAACTTTTAATATAGTCTCAACTTCAATCCAGGCCATTTGGTTCAGCTATTAGAAGAAGCACAGTAATAACACATTAATCTGTTGTATAAATAAACAACATATCTGTCAGTGTACTGCCATTTGAACTTTGCTGTGCTTTTAAATGGTTCAGGCAGAGATAGACATTTGGGTGACAGCTTAACCAAAAATCAGACATTGCTTTTCCTTTGGAATTTGGCTGTGCTTTTAGATGGTTGAAAACATAGTGATACTATTAGAAATTGAACTCACTTTTGGCTGTCTTTTTGAGTGGGTGAATATAGGTTGCTATCTTAATGATCAACATCTCAACCAAATATTACCCAAATATCTATGTTAAAAGGACGTGGTGTGCTCAGTGGGAATATATGGAATTTAGCTTCAATACAAAGCAATTTACAGTCAGGCATGCATACATTTTACGTACGGGTGGACCTGGAAATCGAACCCACTGTCCTGGCGTTGCAAGTGTCATGAACAACAAATAATACAAATGTGTAATGTGTTATGGTTATTAATCTATCAAACTAGCATTTAGTATAAAAAACCTGAATAATAGAGAGTATCATTCATACTGCTTTGTACATGTCCATTTGAATGCTTATCAACTTATGTAAATGCTTAACCTGACACTGAAGGCTATAATTGGCCTTGCATACAGCATACCACTAACATTTGCATGTGATTAAGAATTAATGTTGTGTGAATTAAACAGGTCCTGGTATCTTTTGATACAGCTGGTTTATAAGTGAGAGGTTCTTCCAAGGGCAACTGTCAGTGATCACTGTGACTGTATTATTTAAACAAGGGCAGCTACAGTGGTATATAAAATATTAACTACCACCTCAAGCGGTAAATGTCTACAACTGGACCAATTTGATATTTTTCCTTTACTCGTTCACACCTCAACAACACAGATGGGAAACAGAAGACAATGCAACACAAAAAGCCCATTGAATTTGGGTTATGTCTCACAAGTTCCACTAGATGGCACTGGTGCAGCACCATTGATAACACAGAAATGGGGCCAAGCCAAAGAGCTGTGCCCATTGTTCAAGCCAACAGTGTCTTTATCATCTACCAGAGGACCACAGAAAAATCGATATGAATGAATTGTTAGTACACAGCTGGGCAGCACACAGGCTTAACATGCTCCAAGACGCATACAAATTGATTTGTATGTTACAACACTACATTAATACAAACAGACCTTTAGGTCCCAAGACCACAGTTTTTCTACATCTCATAATACAAAGCATCTTTAGTAGGCTATATAAATATGTATGATTCCTGCATTAATAGTATGGTATAATGTGAGCTTTGGTGTTAAAAACCTGCACAACCTTCATTGATAATCATTTTATCCATCTAGCTGAAGCTGTTCTACGGCTAATCATCACATACCTGACATAGTACTAACCATGCAATACCTCAACTAACATTTTATACTAACATTTGGTCAATGAGGGTTATAAAATAGGCTGCTACCCCACCCATCTTTCATAAATATGTGAAAATCCGCCTGCAGAACAGCCCTGAGACTGGGGCTCGAGTATGCAAATGTGCAGGAATCTAAATGGAGAAACTACAGCTTCATTAAATTTGGCAATAAAATATTTGCAATACCTCATTGGCTTTTGATGGGCGTAATGAGCAGTATGACTGAATCCAATCGCAGGGTATTAGATTTAATTTGTTTGGCATTTCACAGATGGGAATGCATTCATAACTGTGAATAGACCTCAGCTAGTCATTACAAAACCAGAACACAGGAGAGAGAGAGAGAGGGAGAGAGAGAGAGAGAGAGAGAGAGAGAGAGAGAGAGAGAGAGAGAGCCTAGCTTCGTGATGGTGGTGGATTTTGTGTCACCACAGCAAAGACCCACAAAGGCCTCAGAACGTTCCAATGGGGATGATTCACGGGATTGCTTTTATGGAATATCCAGCGGCCTGCCTGCCTGTGCCAGGGTTCTGTTCTGTGCACTTCATCCACATACTGTAAATGCCAATGGTTGATTTCGACATATTGCATTTCAACGTATTATGTTCCCGGAACTTAATTAACGCAATTCCATTCCCTATAACTATCAGCAGCTGGCCTTTGTCCAAGCTCAGATAAGATTGGATAGACAGAGTCTGAGCATGCCAGCTAAAATGATAGCAGAGCAACAAACAATGGGGCTGCTTGTCAACCCTGTGCAGAAACTCCAGATAGAAAATGCCAACGCAATATTGTTTTCAGACTAAAGAATTTGTATTATGATTGTAAAAGCACAGACTGTGCAAACTTGGAGAAATAAGCAAAGGAAATCAAATAGTATAACAACATAAGCAGAATGAAAACTAACCAACAGCTGATAAGCAATAGCAAAAAAAGGAGGAACTGGAGGTGAGAGAGAGGTCTCGCAACTACAGCAAACAAGTGTACCATGGGTTTAAATTTAGCAGTGGTAATTCAGTAAACAGAAAGCGACATGCAAGAGTGGAAAGCATTGCCTCATTTCAGTGACATGTTTACAGAAGTTTGTAGTTCACGTCCAATATATTTATTTTTTATTTTATTTCACCTTCATTTAACCAGGTATGCTAGTTGAGAACAAGTTCTCATTTACAACTGCGACCTGGCCAAGATAAAGCAAAGCAGTGCGACAGAAACAACAACACAGAGTTACATGGAATAAACAAGCGTACAGTCAACACAATAGAAAAAAAGAAAGTCTATATACAGTGTGTGCAAATGGCATGAGGAGGTATGGCAATAAATAGGCCATAGCAGCAAAGTAGTACCCCCTAACACTGGCCCCATACAGGACGGGAACATACTGACATTGGATGTGTGAGCTACTTTGGACATGACTGGTTCCGGCACGTCAGTTCTTAAGGAGAGAAAAAACAAACCTCTAACCAATAATATGGGACATTGGAACCAATGAGGTGTGGGTAGGGGTGGGACCAACAAAAATATGTAAGTTATGTGATTACATGGAGTATTTTCTTAGAGATATAACACGGCCAATGATGTAGATACGTCTCTTTTACCACACCCTTCCTTCCCTAGAAATACAATTAGGCCTACCAACAAAAACACAAACTGGGGATCAATTAAGACCCCAGCTAATGCAGAGACAGACAGACCCCCTTCACTGCATCTCGCCAAGATAAATTGGCTGTGACCTGAGCATGACCCTGCCTGATGTTCATGAGACCATTACATTTCCTGCAAAGGAGGTGCTAGGGGGCCTGCGTGTGTGTATGTGTGTGCCCACTCGTGCATGTGTTTGTGTGTGTGAGGGTCGGTGCATTATGTGTCTGGGAGTTTGAATCTATATTCCTTTTGTCCATTTTTCATTGCTTCTTAAAGCTAAAACTTAGAAATGCATCTTTGACATTTTACCACAGAACATGATCACTGGTATTTCTCAAATGCTGACACTAACATAGATCCAGTGATGTTGAATAAGTGAGAATCTAGGAACCAAGAACCTGTACGCCAGGCAGAGGCTGCCAGAGTAATGCTACAGGGCATCACCATGCATGTAGTTGGGTCAGTGTGCCATGCCTCTAATGCCTCTAATGGCCAGGATTACTGTGGTCATGGTTTCCAGGGTCATCTCATATGGAGCCACACACACACACAGCCTGGACATCCGGGGCATGGCCCCCATGTAGCCAAGCCAGAGCGTTAGCTAGCTAAGCATTTCCACCACTTTGGCTTGCTTCTGGAAAGAGATTTAGCTAGACTCTAAGGCCCCTGACCACACCACAGCAGTTTGTCACGTTAACATAATCCAAAGTGATGCGTGGTTCATTTGTTTCCCTATTATAATGACCTTGCATATAAACAGTCACCACCAGGCATTGTATTTTATGCACTTTCACCCCCTTGCACCTTAGAGGAAATTAGCATTCACATTTGTAATCATGTCCCTTTTAAGTTTAATCACAGGAACACAGTGTATAGAAAGACAATCAACCTGCATAGCTAAGGGAGGAGAGGGAAGCGTGATTCATATTCCATGTGCCATTATACCCAGGTCAGCCTTGTAAAGGGAATCTCAGATCACAAGTTCTATCAAATAAAGCATCGCAGGCAGTGCATTAGAGGACAAGAGGGAGAAAGGATGGAATATTAAGGGGAAGGAAAAAGAACATTATGCTTGCAATCTGGTTCATGAGCCAACAAATTGAGCTTGCATGTACTAAAGCAGCATAGAAATGAACCATAAATATATCTGACAAGAAGCTAAAGCATAAACATAAGACCACAGCCTTTCTTTTCCTCCCTCCATCCCTGGGAGAGCAGGGTAGAAAGCTATTGCTGACCTGATGGTCCTGATGTTCTTTATCGTCGGTTCGTCATATACCCAACATAACCATATGTTCAGAAAGGGGGCTTTACTGAATGCAACTTAATCGTCCAGCTTGTGATAACTTCAAGTATTAGACCAAAAACAAGTATTTCACTTTTTTTAATGTGGGTTTTCTAACCTCTAGCTTTTGAATGTATGGTCAACCAGTAGTCTCTGTAGGACATCTTCGTATGAATAGCTAATGTCCAGGCTATCACAATCAACAGACAACGTGGATATCAGATATACGCAGGCCTCCATACGCAGGCCCCCTAGCATTACTTTCATTGAAATGATGTGTAAACAACGTTGATTCAACCAGTGTGTGCCCAGTGGGCTCCCTATCAAAAGAGACATTATTTGCACTCGTGGGGGAAAAAATCGCTCCAGTTACATATCGGGATATTATTTTTGATGATATATCATATGACAATATCGCAAGATTATTTTGGTGCTCATTGGCACCAAAACTCCAGTATTTTTACTTCACAGCTTGTTCTCTATCTTCATTTTAAATAGGGAGCTAATTTGTTTTCAGCACTTTAATTTCCATGACTGATAAAAACTCTTGTCCTTCTGCAGCAGATATACATGTATGATGAGCAATATATTTGGAACATCGAATCGCAATATCATCACAGGATCGAATCACAATACATACTGTATGGAATCATGATAATCATAATACATATCGTATCGGCACCTAAGTATCGTGATAATATCGTATTGTGAGGTCCGTGGCAACTCCCAACCCTAATATGCTCAACAAAGACTTATTATTCACCAATGTCACCTTCATTGCAAAACAAATCACAACATAAGCAGTGTAATATTACATGGGATATCACACAGATTGGTATGTGAAAAAGCAATTTCCCTAAAACAAGATTTAACTAATCAACAACTTTCATTTCCAGTCCATCTGATATACAAATTGTGCTTAATGAACCCTGTGAAATCAATTACCTAGGTTGTACTTTGCATGCAGAAGAACTCCAACACAGAACTCAAGATGCATACATAAGCAGACATTAGTCAGTGCAGATTATTTTGCTCCATTTACATTGCATTAGTACTAGCAACAGCCAACCGGCTGGTGCCCATTTCTCAATCATGTCTATTGCATTAAAATGCAACTGGGCCACACTGAGCAGCACACCTTACAGCATACATCCAAGATAGCTAGTCTTTTACATTTCTAAATTTCAATGATACAACATGAGATGAAAACAGATACACCCATGGCTGAGGGACTGTTGTTTGCTTTTGAAAAGACACATAATATGTAGATATGGAATGGATATGGAATTGAATCTAACCAATTGATAATGAATGGATAATGTACAGACTCACTGCAATGTGGTTTGGTGGCACCGAAATGAAGCATGGAGCTCAAATTAAATATATATGCACCACTTACAGTAGTTCTACTGTAACCTATACTGTAGGCCTACATGGACGCTGTACTGTCTGTGATCTTCATGTTTCACAGATTTTAAGGATTTTCTAGCCTCCCTCCATATATATATAGGCCTACACAGTCGATTGTAATATAAAAAGAGGTCTAAAGCGTACAGTAATAATGGAATGAACACACATTACAAAATATTGGGAAGCCATTAACTTTTTCATCCATTCCAATTCAAATGGGTATGCAACAATACGCAACGACTGTTAACTTGCTGAACTGTATATCAAACTTAAATAGCCGATCCATGCCTATTCCGCAAAGTAATGTAGTGTAGAATTTTCTGTCATTTCGGAGCATTGGAGCACAAATCTAAATCTGGTGTCATGAATTATTAAAGGCTGCTTTATAGGAGCTTTCTTCAGAGGAGAATATCCAGCACTATACAAGCTTAAGATCAAACAGGCCATGGAATAATAGGAGCTGAGTTTAATGCTAGAAGTATTTCTACCAAAAGTTTAACATTTCCCAGTAACCCCTAACAGGAGGGCAGATTCACATTCTGATGTGAAATATAATACAAAAGGCTATGGCTGACACTGAGGCATCAAGTGAAGACAGACTGAGACAAAGACGGTGTCTCCAGAGACGGTCAGTGTTGGTCACTCCCAAGGCAACCCTCTTTTGAGTGCACAGAAAATGGGGAAATGGAATAACTCAACGCACCTAAGTTGATGACAAGATGATGACAATAGATTGGATTTGTCTCTCCTGAATATGAATAGAAAATAAGAATGCAATGGTTTTGGAAGATAAAGTATCAGGCAGGATGAGTCAGCTCTCTCTGTCAGTCTTCCAAATCTGAATGTAACCACCGGTACTTTGCAGAATGTAGAATTTGGAATTAGAATTCAATCAGCTGTATTCATGCAGGATAAAGAAAGTAAAGGTTATTTTGAATTGGTTTGATTGATCAAGTGTATGTACAGTGCCTTCAGAAAGCATTGATACCCCTTGACTTATTCTACATTTTGTGGTGTTAACCTGAATTCAAAATGGAATAAATAAATATTTGTTCTCACCCCATCTACACACAATACCATAATGACAAAGTGAAAACATGTTTCTAGTCATTTTTGATCAATTATTAAAAATAAAATACCGATATCAACTGTACATAAGTATTCACACCCCTAACTGAGAATCACCTTTGGCAGTAATTACAGCTCTGAGTGTATCTGGGTAAGTCTTTAAGCGCTTTCCACATCTGTATTGTACAATATTTGTACATTATTATACAAAAAATTCTTCAAGCTCTGTCTAATTGGTTGTTGATCATTACTAGACAACCATTTTCAAGTTTTGCCATAGATTTTTCAAGCAGATTTAAGTCTAAACGGCCACTGTCTTCTTGGTAAGCAACTTCGGTGTAGATTTGGCCTTGTGTTTTAGGCTATTGTCCTGCCGAAAAGTGAATTATTCTCCCAGTGTATGGTGGAAAGCAGACTGAATCAGGTTTTCCTCTAGGATTTTGCCTGTGCTTAGCTCCATTCCTTTTATTTTCTATCCTGAAAAACTCCCCAGTCCTTAACGATTTCAACCATACCCATAACATGATGCAGCCGCCACTATGCTAGAAAATATGGAGAGTGGTACACAGTAATGTGTTGTATTTGATTTCCCCAAAACATACAGCGGTTTGTCCTTTAAAAGTTGCAGCGTACTGCAGCGCAGCTTGCATAGTGTCGCAGAATTCTATGGCACATTATTTAAGTGTGAACAATTGGTACCACTAATGCTAGTTAGTGCTAGTTTGAACACCAGAGGGTATCTTTGAGAAGCATTTGATAGCCTTAAATAGTGGCTGTGCTAGAGAATGCAGGAACGCGGGTGCCCGGGGATCAATTCCCAGATGGGGAGGAAAGAGTAGGCTGTCCTTGTAAATAAGAATTTGTTTTAACTGATTCTATGTGTGTTATTTCATAGTTGTGATGTCTTCACTATTATTCTACAATGTAGAAAATATTCAAAATAAAGTAAAACACTGGAATGAGTATGTGTGTACAAACATTTGACTGGTACTTGCTTAATTAATTTCATTCATATTATGATGTTTCTATTTCCATTAAGATGGAATGGAAAATATGGCGCTGTACAACGTAACGGTCGGGATTACAGTTCTGGGCTATTTAGCTAAATAATCCCTCTGTCGTGCAGGCATGCGGGAGAGGGGGCTCAATTCCCCGACGGGGAGGAAGGAGTAGGCTGTCCTTGTAAATAAGAATTTGTTCTCAACTTACTTGCCTAGTTAAATAACAGTTACACTAAGAGCATAACATTTCTACACCCAGATTTTCTAATTCTAGTATAACCAATACCCAAACGGAGATTCAGTCAAAATACAAATCTCATTGATTTATCAAGACCAGTCCCCATGCTTGTCTCAGCGTGAATCGGTGTTAAAATACTTGTAGGCTATTACTTCAAATCCTATTGCTCTAACTTCAATATGCTCTTTAAATAAATAAGACCTACACCACTTTTAACAGCACATTACTCAACACTAGTGAGACTCGTGTTGCCTATGGTAGACCTACAGTATATCGAAAAATACTGTGCAGTCTGACAAGTAAACATAGCCTACAGTACATATTGTAGTAAACATGGGAAGGTGCCTAATTCCTTACATAAGCAAGACCATGTCCAGACTTTCTCGGTGACCTCAAGAATTCATTAACTCTGTCTTCAATGCTTTTTTGGGTTGCATCAGTCATGGACAGAAACTTCTGAGACACGGTATTAATGATGAACACCCGGAGGTTCACTGGTAAGCCACATTTGCCTCGGGATCTATCCCAGTTGGTATTCTGTGCCCACTTGTGGTATCTCTCTTCGGTTACACATCCTTGAAATAGCAGAACACCATAACGGTCCGGACGGCCCTTGCTGTGCCTGGTGAGCAATTGGTCAAGTTCTGATGTCAGAAGAGGAATGAAAACGTCAGGTTGAACTGACAACCTGACGAACCCGCCAGGTGTGTTGACTCTGCCTGTCATCAGGAGACGTGGAGGAGGCTGTAGGAGGGCAACAACCCAGCAGCAGGACCGCTACTTCTGCCTTTGTGCAAGGAGGAGCAGGAGGAGCACTGCCAGAGCCCTGCAAAATGACCTCCAGCAGGCCACAAATGTGCATGTGTCTGCTCAAACGGTCAGAAACGGACTCCATGAGGGTGGTATGAGGGCCCGACGTCCACAGGTGGGGGGGGGGGGGGACGGGACGGGGTTGTGCTTAGATCCCAACACCGTGCAGGATGTTTGGCATTTGCCAGAGAACACCAAGATTGGCAAATTCGCCACTGGCGCCCTGTGCTCTTCACAGATGAAAGCAGGTTCACACTGAGCACATGTGACAGACGTGACAGAGTCTGGAGACGCCGTGGAGAACGTTCTGCTGCCTGCAACATCCTCCAGCATGACCGGTTTGGTGGTGGGTCAGTCATGGTGTGGGGTGGCATTTCTTTGGGGGGCCACACAGCCCTCCATGTGCTCGCCAGAGGTAGCCTGACTGCCATTAGGTACCGAGATGAGATCTTCAGACCCCTTGTGAGACCATATGCTGGTGCGTTTGGCCCTGGGTTCCTCCTAATGCAAGACAATGCTAGACCTCATGTGGCTGGAGACTGTCAGCAGTTCCTGCAGGAGGAAGGCATTGATGCTATGGACTGGCCCGCCCGTTCACCAGACCTGAATCCAATTGAGCACATCTGGGACATCATGTCTCGCTCCATCCACCAACGCCACGTTGCACCACAGACTGTCCAGGAGTTGGCGGATGCTTTAGTCCAGGTCTGGGAGGAGATCCCTCAGGAGACCATCCGCAACCTCATCAGGAACATGCACAGGTGTTGTAGGGAGGTCATACAGGCACGTGGAGGCCACACACACTACTGAGCCTCATTTTGACTTGTTTTAAGGACATTACATCAAAGTTGGATCAGCCTGTAGTGTGGTTTTCCACTTTAATTTTGAGTGTGACTCCAAATCCAGACCTCCATGGGTTGATAAATTGGATTTCCATTGATTATTTTTGTATGATTTTGTTGTCAGCACATTCAACTATGTAAAGAAAAAAGTATTTAATAAGATTATTTCATTCATTCAGATCTAGGATGTGTTATTTTAGTGTTCCCTTTATGTTTTGAGCAGTATATATTGTCTTGCTAATAACAGGAATTCATAATATATCTGTGAGAATATCCAAGGGGATTTTATATAATTCTAAATTAATAATAATAATAATCGCTTTGTTTAAAAACGAACAATATTTTGGAGATGATTTAGTTTTCAAATGACGTAAAATGAGCAAGAAAAAGGCTGTTCTTGACCATGGGGTGAAACATTGTTACTAATTTGTAAATAAAGCCAGTTTTATTTTTAGAGGGGAAGAAAACAAATACCTATGATCATCTCATGGGTCTCCCAGTGGAGGGCGGCACAGGTATTGAACAGGCATCTGTAGCAACACAGCTTGCATTGCTACGCAGTGTGTTAGAGCACTGCACCACTCAGGTGCTGTATACATTTCCCGGTCGGGAGTGGCCTACAGTACTACAGTAAGACCAAAATAATCCTAACAATAAAATGATAAAAACATTAGTGTAACAACAATTTTAGTAAGTAATACTGAAGTTGTGCACAATTATCAGTTTCTATTTAGGGTTATGTCGCCCATTTGTTGTCAGTTAGAGACACAGTAGGACCCAAAAGCATAATCAGTGCTCTAACTCCCCCTTGCGCTGGTCTGGAGCAATGAAGTGGTGACGCAGGGTACCGTACTAAACCATCAATTATATCTAAGTCCCACAGCATAATCACAAAACCTTTAGTGGTGCAACCACTGTAACACTTTGTATTCAGGAGTTAATTGCTTTGCCTCATTTTTTACAGTATTACTTTAGTGCCTTGTTGCAAACAGGATGCATGTTTTGGAAAATTGGTATTCTGTATAGCCTTCCTTATTTTGACTCTATCAATTATAGTAGGTGACTATTGTGGAGTAACTACAACTACATCTTTAGTGTTCTCCTATTACAGCTATTAAACTCTGTAACTGTTTTAAAGTCACCATTGGCCTCATGGTGAAATCCCTGAGCTGTTTCCTTCCTCTCCGGAAACCGAGTTATGAAGGACACCTGTATCTTTGTAGTGACTGGGTGTATTGATACACCATCCAATGTGTAATTAATAAATTCACCATGCTCAAACGGATATTCAATATCTGCTTTTTATTTTATTTTTACCCATCTACCAATAGGTGCCCTTCTTTGCGAGGCATTGGCAAACCTCCCTGGTCTTTGTGGTTGAATCTGTGTTTGAAATGAACTGCTCCACTGAGGGACCTTACAGATAACAACCACCCGAGCCACTGCCTGTTCACCCCGCTATCATCCAGAAGGCAAGGTCAGTACAGGTGCATCAAAACTGGGACTGAGCAAATGAAAAACAGCTTCTATCTCAAGGCCATCAGACTGTTAAATAGCCATCACTATGACAATAGAGGCTGCTGCCTATATACATAGACTTGGAATCACTGGCCACTTTAATAATGGAACACTAGTCACTTTAATAATGTTTACATATTTTGCATTACTCATCTCATATGTATATACTGTATTCTATACTATTCTACTGTATCTTAGTCTATGCCGCTCTGACATTGCTCGTCCATATATTTATATATTCTTAATTCCATTCCTTTACTTTAGATTGTGTGTATTGTTAGATATGACTTGTTATATATTACTGCACTGTTGGAGCTAGAACCACAAGCATTTCACTACACCCGCAATAACATCTGCTTAACACGTGTATCTGACAAATAAAATTTGATTTGACAATTGTGTGTGTGGGATAAATAGATGAGGTAGTCATTCAAAAATCATGAGATAAAAAAACGTATGTGACCTACTAAGCAAATTTTTACTCCTGAACTTATTTAGACTTGCCATAACAAAGGGGTTGAAAACATATATATAGTGGTTGCTCCACTAAAAGTTTTGTGAAAATTCTGCGGGATTTAGATGTAATTTGAGGTTTAGTATGGTAACCTGCGTCACCACTTCATTGCTCCAGACCAGCGCAAGGGGGAGTTAGAGCAATGATTATGCTTTTGGGTCCTACTGTGTCTCTAACTGACAATGAATGGGTGACATAAACCTAAATAGAAACTGATAATTGTGCACGACTTCAGTATTACTTACTAAAACTGTTGTTACGCTAAGGTTTTTATAATTTTATTTTGGTCTCACTGTAGTACTGTAGCCCACTCCCGACCAGGCATGAGGTACTGCGTCTGAGTGGTGCAATGGTCTAAGACACTGCATAGCAGAGCAAGCTGTGTTGCTACAGATGCTGGATCAATACCTATGCTGGCTTTCACTGGGAAACCCATGAGATGACTCCAGGTTTTTGGTTTCTCTCCCTCTAAAAACATAAATAAATTATTCTAAATAACAAACTGGCTTTATTTACAAATTAGTAACAACGTCTAACCCCAGGTTCAAGAATGTCCTTTTTCTCCCTCATTTTACGTCATTTGAAAACAAAATAATCTCCAAAATATTGTTATTTTTTAAACAAAGCGATTATTATTAATTTAGAATGATATAAAAGCCCCTTTGGATATTCTCACAGATATATTATTAACCCTGTTATTAGCAGGACAATATATATTGGTCATATTGGTCATGGCTCCAGAGGGGCGCACAATGGGATTGCCTTGCAGTTCTCCAGCTGTATGCACTGAAAGTATGCAAGGTTCAAGGCACGAGGGCAGGGGGCGCGAGATGGGCCGCAGAGCCGCGCAAGGAAGACAGACCTAGCCCATGGGGAAGGGAGGAGGAGGAAGGGGGGTGAACCCCCACCCCGCCACACTGGGTAGCACAGAGCAACACTGGGGCAGTGCACTAATAATGGAGCTGATAAGAGAAACGTTCTCGCTGTTCTTAGTACCAGTCTGCACGTTCAAACTAAAACAATGTAACTAATAATGGCATCTTTATGTTTCCGTTAATAAAATAATGATAAAAATACTCTCTCAAAATGCCGATGTTTATTTAGTTATGGATCCATAACAAATTACTATGGGAATAAATATCACTGAATTACAGAAATATCCTCCAATCCTCTATATGTAATTGTTGGCAGAGAGTCACGTCATATTTTTCGATATACAGTAGTCCTACCGTAGGCGACATGAGTCTCACTAGTGTTGAGTAATGTGCTGTTAAAAGTGGTGTAGGTCTTATTTATTTAAAGAGCATATTGAAGTTAGAAGCAATAGGATTTGAAGCATTAGCCTACAACTATTTTAGCACTGTTTCCCACTGCTCTGAGACAAGCATGGGGACTGGTCTTGATAAATCAATTAGATTTTTATTTAGACTGAATCTCTGTTTGGGTATTGGTTAGACTACAATGGTATGACTTAAAGATTGCTGTACACCAGCAGAACCCATCCAACTTGAAGGAGCTGAAGCAGTTTTGTCTTGAAGAATGGGCAAAAATCCCAGTGGCTAGATGTGCCAAGCTTATGGAGACATACCCCAAGAGACTTGCAGCTGTAATTGCTGCAAAAGGTGGCTCTACAATGTATTGACTTTGGGGGGGTGAATAGTTATGCACAGTCAAGTTTTCATTTTTTTGTCTTGTTTGTTTCACAATAAAACATATTTTGCATCATCAAAGTGGTAGGCATGTTGTGTAAATCAAATGATACTAACCCCCAAAAAATCTATTTTAATTCCAGATTGTAAGACAACAAAATGCCAAGGGGGGTGAATACTTTCGCAAGCCGCTGTAAAGGCCTGATTGGTGGAGTGACCATCGGGTTCTTGGTCACCTCCCTGACCAAAGCCCTTCTCCCCCGATTGATCAGTTTGGCTGGGTGGCCAGCTCTAGGAAGAGTCTTGGGGATTCCTAACTTCTTCCATGTAAGAATGATGGTGGCCTTGTGTTCTTAAAGACCTTAATACATATCGAATCCAAGATGGCGTAGCAGTTCAGACGTCCTGTCGTGTCCCGTGTATATATATATATATTTACATATTTTTTCTTCACTTATCTTTTTACATTTTTTTTATTCTAAATACTCAACCTCAAAGCACTCTCCTGCAACCCGCCTCATCAATTAAAAAAAAAAAAGAAAGTATTATTTACCTCATCTGAATTCCACGACAGAAGCTAGCCAGAGGTTAGCCATTTTCACTGGCTAACGTTGAAGTTCAGCTAGCTACGGTTAGCTGTCCTCAGCTATCCATTAGCTCGAAAAGCTATCGCCAGTTTTTGTACAGCGCGACTCAGACCAGAGCATATCGGACCTATTCTCTCTCCTTTCCTCGATTTCTACCGCAGGCTCTGGACATTTACACCTGGATCTTGCAGCTAACTAGCTGCTACCTGAGTGACTATTGGCAACGTCGGTCTCGGAATTAACACACACTATTACGGAGCTAGCTAGCTAGCCAGCTGAAGAATTCCGTCAGCCACTCATGGGCTACTCCTGAGCTAGCCAGCTGAAGTGTCTCCTGGGCTACAACTCACCTATCCTGACCCGTTTTACTGCCGATGCGGAGCCCCATTGGGTCTTCACGACTGGATCACCGACGTTATCTGCCCGAGGGAGTTGTCCAACTGGCCCCTCCGTCGCGACGTAACCTGATCGCCCATCTGCGGCCAGCTAATCGTTAGCTGTCTTTTCGGCTGCGATCTGAATAGGTCTGTCGGACACTTTTCTTGGGCCACTATAACTAACTATTTTGCCAACTTGGACAGGTCCCCCCTTCCACACGGAACCCCACTAACCCACAGACGGAAACGCACGAGGCGGCTAAAAACAGACCTCCCTCCCATCTTCCACCAGCTTGCTACCTATGGCCCGGCTAGCTGTCTGATTCTCACTGGACCCTCTGATCACTCGGCTAAGCATGCCTCTCCTTAATGTCAATATGCCTTGTCCATTGCTGTTCTGGTTAGTGTTTATTGGCTTATTTCACTGTAGAGTCTCTAGCCCTGCTCATTATACCTTATCCAACCTCTCAGTTCCTCCACCCACACATGCTATGACATCTTCTGGTTTCAATGATATTTCTAGAGACAATATCTCTCTCATAATCACTAAATGCCTAGGTTTACCTCCTCTGTACTCACATCCCACCATACCTTTGTCTGTACATTATACCTTGAAGCTATTTTATCGCCCCCAGATACCTGCTCCTTTTTCTCTCTATTCTGGACGTCACAGACGACCAATTCTTATAGCTTTTAGCCGTACCCTCATACTTATCCTTCTCTGCTCCGCTGGGGATGTAGAGGTGAATCCAGGCCCTTCAGTGCCTGGCTCCACACCTACTCCCCAGGCGCTCTCTTTTGATGACTTCTGTAACCGTAATAGCCTTGGTTTCATGCATGTTAACATTAGAAGCCTCCTCCCTCAGTTTGTTTTATTCACTGCTTTAGCACACTCTGCCAACCCGGATGTCCTAGCTGTGTCTGAATCTTGGCTTAGGAAGTCCACTAAAAACTGTGAAATCTTCATCCCTAACTACAACGTTTTCAGACAAGATAGAACGACCAAAGGGGGCGGTGTTGCAATCTACTGCAGAGATAGCTTGCAGAGTTCTGTCCTGCTATCCAGGTCTGTACCCAAACAATTTGAACTTCTACTTTTAAAAATCCACCTCTCCAAAAACAAGTCTCTCACCGTTGCCGCCTGCTATAGACCCCCCTCGGCCCCTAGCTGTGCTCTGGACACCATATGTGAACTGATTGCCCCCCATCTATCTTCAGAGCTCGTGCTACTAGGCGACCTAAACTGGGACATGCTTAACACCCCAGCCATTCTACAATCCAAGCTTGATGCCCTCAATCTCACACAAATTATTAATGAACCCACCAGGTACAACCCCAAAGCCGCAAACACTGGCACCCTCATAGATATCATCCTAACCAATGTGCCCTCTAATTACACCTCTGCTGTTTTCAACCAAGATCTCAGCGATCACTGCCTCATTGCCTGCACCCGTAATGGGTCAGCGGTCAAACGACCTCCACTCATCACTGTCAAACGCTCCCTGAAACATTTCAACGAGCAAGCCTTTCTAATCGACCTGGCCCTGGTATCCTGGAAGGATATTGACCTCATCCCGTCAGTAGAGGATGCCTGGTTATTTTTTAAAAATGCCTTCCTCTCCATCTTAAATAAGCATGCCCCTTTCAAGAAATTTAGAACCAGGAACAGATATAGCCCTTGGTTCTCCCCAGACCTGACTGCCCTTAACCAACACAAAAATATCCTGTGGCGTTCTGCATTAGCATCGAACTGCCCCCGCGATATGCAACTTTTTAGGGAAGTTAGAAACCAATACACACAGGCAGTTAGAAACGCCAAGGCTAGCTTTTTCAAACAGAAATTTGCTTCGTGCAACTCCAACTCTAAAAAGTTCTGGGACATTGTAAAGTCCATGGAGAATAAGAACACCTCCTCCCAACTGCCCACTGCACTGAGGATAGGAAACTCTGTCACCACCGATAAGCCCACTATAATTGAGAATTTCAATAAGCATTTTTCTACGGCTGGCCATGCTTTCCACCTAACTACCCCTACTGCATTCAACAGCACTGCACCCCCCACAGCTACTCGCCCAAGCCTCCCCCATTTCTCCTTCTCCCAAATCCATTCAGCTGATGTTCTGAAAGAGCTGCAAAATCTGGACCCCTACAAATCAGCTGGGCTTGACAATCTGGACCCTTTCTTTCTAAAATTATCTGCCGAAATTATTGCAACCCCTATTACTAGCCTGCTCAACCTCTCTTTCGTGTCGTCTGAGATTCCCATAGATTGGAAAGCAGCTGCTGTCATCCCCCTCTTCAAAGGAGGTGACACTCTTGACCCAAGTTGCTACAGACCTATATCCATCCTACCCTGCCTTTCTAAGGTCTTCGAAAGCCAAGTCAACAAACAGATTACCGACTATTTTGAATCCCACCGCACCCTCTCCGCTATGCAATCTGGTTTCAGAGCTGGTCATGGGTGCACCTCAGCCACGCTCAAGGTCCTAAACGACATCGTAACCGCCATCGATAAGAAACATTACTGTGCTGCCGTATTCATTGACCTGGCCAAAGCTTTTGACTCTGTTAATCACCACATCCTCATCGGCAGACTTAGTAGCCTTGGTTTCTCAAACGATTGCGTCGCCTGGTTCACCAACTACTTCTCTGACAGAGTTCAGTGTGTCAAATCGGAGGGCCTACTGTCTGGACCTCTGGCAGTCTCTATGGGGGTACCACAGGGTTCAATTCTTGGGCCAACTCTTTTCTCTGTATACATAAATGATGTCGCTCTTGCTGCTGGTGAATCTCTGATACACCTCTACGCAGACGACACCATTCTGTATACTTCTGGCCCTTCTTTGGACACTGTGTTAACAACCCTCCAGACGAGCTTCAATGCCATTCAACTCTCCTTCCGTGGTCTCCAACTGCTCCTAAACACAAGTAAAACTAAATGCATGCTCTTCAACCGATCGCTGCCTGCACCTGCCCGCCCATCCAGCATAACTTCTCTGGACGGTTCTAACTTAGAATTTGTGGACAACTACAAATACCTAGGTGTCTGGTTAGACTGTAAACTCTCCTTCCAGACTCACATCAATCATCTCCAATCCAAAGTGAAATCTAGAATTGGCTTCCTATTTCGCAACAAAGCATCCTTCACTCATGCTGCCAAACATACCCTCGTAAAACTGACCATCCTACCAATCCTCGACTTCGGCGATGTCATTTACAAAATAGCCTCCAATACCCTACTCAACAAGCTGGATGCAGTCTATCACAGTGCCATCCGTTTTGTCACCAAAGCCCCATATACAACCCACCACTGCGACCTGTATGCTCTCGTTGGCTGGCCTTCACTTCATCATCGTCGCCAAACACATTGGCTCCAGGTCATCTACAAGACCCTGCTAGGTAAAGTCCCCCCTTATCTCCGCTCACTGGTCACCATAGCAGCACCCACCTGTAGCACGCGCTCCAGCAGGTATATCTCTCTGGTCACCCCTAAAGCCAACTCCTCCTTTGGTCGTCTCTCCTTCCAGTTCTCAGCTGCCAATGATTGGAACGAACTACAAAAATCTCTAAAACTGGAAACACTTATCTCCCTCACTAGCTTTAAGCACCAGCTGTCAGAGCAGCTCACAGATCTCTGCACCTGTACATAGCCCATCTTTAATTGAGCCCAAACTACTACCTTTTCCCCTACTGTATTTATTTATTTTATTTATTTTGCTCCTTTGCACCATATTATTTATATTTTAACTTTTAACTTTCTTCAAACTACAAATCTACCATTCCAGTGTTTTTTCTTGCCATACTTTATTTACTTTGCCACCATGGCATTTTTTGCCTTTACCTCCATTATCTCACATCATTTGCTCACATTGTATATAGTCTTATTTTTTTCTACTGCATCATTGATTGTATGTTGTTTTACTCCATGTGTAACTCTGTGTTTTTGTATGTTGTCGAACTGCTTTGCTTTATCTTGGCCAGGTCGCAATTGTAAATGAGAACTTGTTCTCAACTTGCCTACCTGGTTAAATAAAGGTGAAATAAAAATAAAAATAAAAAATAAAAAAAAATGCTGCAGAACTGTTTTCGTACCGTTCCCCAGATCTGTGCCTCTGTGCCTCTGGGAAATCCCATGGCTTGGTTTTTGCTCTGACATGCACTGTCAACTGTTGGACCTTAAACAGACAGGTCATGTCCAATCAGTTGGAAAGATTATAGAAGTTGTAGAAACAGCTTAAAGATGATCAATGGAAACAGGATGCCCCTGAGCTCAATTTCGAGTCTCATAAGTAAGGTGCTGAATACTTACGTAAATAATGTATTTCTGCTCTTTTTTGGTAATAGATTTGCAAAAATGTATAAAAACCTGTATACGCTTTGTCATTATGGGGTATTGTGTGTAGATTGCTGAGAAAAAAATTATATTTACTCAATTTCATAATAAGGCTGTCAAGGGGTCTGAATACTTTCTGAAGGCACTGTATATATATACAGTTGAAGTCAGGAGTTTACATACACTTAGGTTGGAATCATTAAAACTTGTTCTTCAACCACTCCACAAATTTCTTGTTAACAAACTATAGTTTCGGCAAGTCGGTTAGGACATCTACTTTGTGCATGACACAAGTAATTTTTCCAACAAAAAATTATGAAAATGATGTCATGGCTTTAGAAGCTTCTGAGAGGCTAATGGACATCATTTGAGTCAATTGGAGGTGTACCTGTGGATGTATTTCAAGACCTACCTTCAAACTAAGTGCCTCTTTGCTTGACATCATGGGAAAATCAAAAGAAATTAGCAGAGACCTCGGGAAAAAAATTGAAGACCTCCACAAGTCTGGTTCATCCTTGGGAGCAATTTCCAAATGCCTGAAGGTACCACGTTCATAGATACAAACAATAGTATGCAAGTATAAACACCATGGGAACACGCAGCCGTCATAACGCTCAGGAAGAAGACGCGTTCTGTCTCCTAGAGATACAGTGGGGGAAAAAAGTATTTGATCCCCTGCTGATTTTGTACGTTTGCCCACTGACAAAGAAAGGATCGGTCTATAATTTTAATGGAAGGTTTATTTGAACAGTGAGAGACAGAATAACAACAAAAAATCCAGAAAAATGCATGTCAAAAATGTTATGAATTGATTTGCATTTTAATGAGGGAAATAAGTATTTGACCCCCTCTCAATCAGAAAGATTTCTGGCTCCCAGGTGTCTTTTATACAGGTAACGAGCTGAGATTAGGAGCACACTCTTAAAGGGAGTGCTCCAAACCGCAGCTTGTTACCTGTAAAAAAGACACCTGTCCACAGAAGCAATCAATCAATCAGATTCCAAACTCTCCACCATGGCCAAGACCAAAGAGCTCTCCAAGGATGTCAGGGACAAGATTGTAGACCCACACAAGGCTGGAATGGGCTACAAGACCATCGCCAAGCAGCTTGGTGAGAAGGCGACAACATTTGGTGCGATTATTTGCAAACGGAAAAAACACAAAAGAACTGTCAATATCCCTCGGCCTGGGGCTCCATGCAAGATCTCACCTCGTGGGGTTGCAATGATCATGGGAATGGGGAGGAATCAGCCCATAACTACACGGGAGGATCTTGTCAATGATCTCAAGGCAGCTGGGACCATAGTCACCAAGAAAACAATAGGTAACACACTACGTCGTGAAGGACTGAAATCCTGCAGCGCCCGCAAGGTCCCCCTGCTCAAGAATACATATACAGGCCCGTCTGAAGTCTGCCAATGAACATCTGAATGACTCAGAGGACAACTGGTGAAAGTGTTGTGGTCAGATGAGACCAAAATGGAGCTCTTTGACATCAACTCAACTCGTCGTGTTTGGAGGAGGAGGAATGCTGCCTATGACCCCAAGAACACCATCTCCACCGTCAAACATGGAGGTGGAAACATTATGCTTTGGGGGTGTTTTCTGCTAAGGGGACAGGACAACTTCACTGCATCAAAGGGACGATGGACGGGGCCATGTACCGTCAAATCTTGGGTGAGAACCTCCTTCCCTCAGCCAGGGCATTGAAAGTGGGTCATGGATGGGTATTCCAGCATGACAATGACCCAAAACACACGACCAAGGCAACAAAGGAGTGGCTCAAGAAGAAGCACATTATGGTCCTGGAGTGGCCTAGCCAGTCTCCAGACCTTAATCCCATAGAAAATCTGTGGAGGGAGCTGAAGGTTCGAGTTGCCAAACGTCAGCCTCGAAACCTTAATGACTTGGAGAAGATCTGCAAAGAGGAGTGGGACAAAATCCCTCCTGAGATGTGTGCAAACCTGGTGGCCAAATACAAGAAACGTCTGACCTCTGTGATTACCAACAAGGGTTTTGCCACCAAGTACTAAGTCATGTTTTGCAGAGGGGTCAAATACTTATTTCCCTCATTAAAATGCAAATCATTTTATAACATTTTTGACATGCGTTTTTCTGGATTTTTTGTTGTTATTCTGTCTCTCACTGTTCAAATAAACCTACTATTAAAATTATAGACTGATCATTTATTTGTAAGTGGGCAAACGTACAAAAACAGCAGGGGATCAAATACTTTTTTCCCCCACTGTAAACGTACTTTGGTGCAAAAAGTGCAAATCAATCCCAGAACAACAGCAAAGGACCTTGTGAAGATGCTGGAGGAAACAGCTACAAAAGTATCTATATCCACAGTAAAACGAGTGCTATATCAACTTAACCTGAAAGGCCACTCAGCAAGGAAGAAGCCAGACTACGGTTTGCAACTGCACATGGTGACAAAGATTGTACTCTTTGGAGAAATGTCCTCTGGTCTGATGAAACAAAAATAGAACTGTTTGGCCATAATGACCATCATTATGTTTGGAGGAAAAAGGGGGAGGCTTGCAAGCTGAAGAACACCATCCCAACCGTGAAGCACGGGGGTGGCAGCATCATGTTGTGGGGGTGGTTTGCTGCAGGAGGGACTGGTGCACTTCACAAAATAGATGGCATCATGAGGAGGAAAATGATGTGGATATATTGAAGCAACATCTCAAGACATCAGTCAGGAAGTTAAATCTTGGTCATAAATGGGTCTTCCAAATGGACAATGACCCCAAGCATACTTCCAAAGTTGTGGGACAACAAAGTCAAGGTATTGGAGTGGCCATCACAAAGCCCTGACCTCAATCCTATAGAAATTTTGTGGGCAGAACTGAAAAAGTGTGTGCGAGCAAGGAGGCCTACAAACCTGACTCAGTTACACTAGCTCTGTCAGGAGGAATGGGTCAAAATTCACCCAACTTATTGTGGGAAGCTTGTGGAAGGCTACCCAAAACGTTTGACCCAAGTTGAACAATTTAAAGGCAATGCTACCAAATACTAATTGAGTGTATTTAAACTTCTGACCCACTGAGAATGGGATGAAAGAAATAAAAGCTGAAATAAATCATTCTCTCTACTATTATTCTGATATTTCACATTCTTAAAATAAAGTGGTGATCCTAATTGACCTAAGACACGGATTTTTTACTAGGATTACATGTCAGGAATTGTGAAAAACTGAGTTTAAATGTATTTGGCTAAGGTGTATGTAAACTTCCGACTTCAACTGTATACAGACATTTAATCTTATGGAATTGGTAAATCAAAAATATCTTCCAAACTATTTTGCAATCTATATGGCACAGCTGTATTTTTTTGGTCCTTAAACTAAACTGCTATAGTGCTTAATTTATCACAATTTTCTCTCCATTTAGGCCAACAAACAAGTTGAATACTTCTTGACTCAAGACATTTCAGTTTTAAATATTTTATTAATTTAAAAAAATGTCTAAAAAGACAATTTCACTTTGACATTATGGGGTACTGTGTGTAGGCCAGTGACAAAACATATATATTTAATCCATTTTAAATTCAGGCTGTATCACAACAAAATGTTGAAAAAGTGTGAATACTTTCTGAGGGCACTCTAGCTAGCTAGCAATCGCTTTTTAGTCAGGTGTAAGTTTATTCATGTGAGGTTTTAAGTTTATTCATGTAAGGTTTAACCTGCTAATAATTGTGCAATCATTTCATTACAGTTCGTAAGTACCAGGTAATGAGCTGTTTTGCATTTACACTATAATCTATCCTTACGATATAAAATGAAAAAGAAAGTTGAGAGAAGCACATTTGTAGTGAAACTAAGTACTTGTCTATCACTGAAATGTTTAACATATCACAGAGATCAGTAAATTAAGGGGTTATTTTATCAGTGCACATGGGGCTCATTTTCATTTTACACAGCCTATTTATTTTTATCACTGCAGTTGAAGTTATTGAACAGATACAGCTGAATTGCAATGGTGTCTAAGCAATTCTGAAACGTATAATGAGAATCAAGAGAAGGTGAAGTGTTTTGCTTTCAAGACAGATAAACCCAGTAGCTGGAGTTAACAGCTTTTTCTGGGGAGAGAAAATGATTTTCCAATTTAAAACAGCTATAAATTAAAGGCCAGTAATTCAGTTTCTCTCTGCAGAATCTCTCTTCACTAGACTGAATGTGTCTATAAAATTCTGAAAGAAAAGTAGGTTGCTAAAATGCACTTAATTTGGCATGATAGAATGAGTCCATGCTTCAGTGAATGTAATTGAATCTGTGACCTATTTCTTCAGAAGAAAATTGTCTCTCGGGTTATTTGTCACCATACATTTTAATGGAATTCAATAGACTGTCACAGAATTTATAAATTGTCAACTGATTGTTAGCGTTTTCTTTTCCATTCTGTAGATTATTTAATTGTTACATATGTGTGGTTTGTTAATGTGGTCTAACAGCATGTAAACACGCAGTACACAGATAGTAAATCCTTAGTGTGTCAGGCACATGAGGACATAGATTTCTCCTCATGGGGTCAATATTTTTTATATATATTGTTCTCCCACAAACTGTACCACTTCAGAAATTATCTTAAATATTTAACCATAACAGAACATT
Organism: Salmo trutta; assembly: GCF_901001165.1. Taxonomy (NCBI): domain Eukaryota; kingdom Metazoa; phylum Chordata; class Actinopteri; order Salmoniformes; family Salmonidae; genus Salmo; species Salmo trutta. Next base: position 27,702,016 of record NC_042968.1, read on the forward strand.
CAACTGATCGCAGCAACATCATACTCTGCCTCCTGTAACTACAGACAGCAGGTAGCCTGGTGGGTAGGAGCGTTGGGCCAGTAACCGAAAGGTTGCTGAATCGAATCCTCAAGCCGACAAGGTAAAAATCTGAGCCTGAGCAAGGCAGTTAACCCACTATTCCTCAGGTGCTGTGGATGTTGATTATGGCAGCCCTCTGCACCTCTCTGTTTCAGAGGGGTTGGGTTAAATGCAGAAGATTCATTCAGTTGTACAACTGACTAGGTATCCCCTAACTGCTATTTATCTAGTACAGTGCCTTGTACTAAATCCCACTGGAGATTAGACTAGTTACTGAAATCACACAAACCAGCCATGACCAGTTGCTTCAGGATCTTTAGCACAAACCCTCTTATTAGTGAACACTGTTTTTCCACGTTGCTTGAGTAACACATACCACGACAAGCACATGAACTGACCATAAAGAGAGATTATACAGGAGTGTGTTGAGCAGAGATGACATGCAGGGTAAATGAAAGGACTGCTATTACAGCTCTAGGAAGTCGTCCATTCATCCATCTGTCAATGCATTAGAAAATTAGTACAAATTCTAAAACAGGTGTATCACAGAAAAGCAGGTGTTTGGCAATGGAACAGCACACAAAACCCAGCAGAGATTGTCAGCTTTCAAAGCTTTCAATGTTTTTAGACGTTTACACAGCAATTTCTTGTACATAGTGACTGAATCTGTAAAGTGATGTTAAAGGCAGACATATCATCCACCCCATTGTTCTCTGAACAACAATCTTAAGTAGCAATCACCACTTGAATCAGTTGGTAAATGTACTGCAATGGAATTCTAAAAATACATTATAAAGCTGAATAAATCTCCCCTGGATCTCTCAGTTTTGTATATTGTGAAATACACTCATCCATGCAGCAATATCCTTAGTAGATAAAAGCAGGAGTTGGACAGCATGACTCAGACCTATGAGGTTGTTGACATGTACCTAAGTGAGAGGCTCCTTTCCACCCAGAGACACAATGATAAACAGGAGGAGACAGGCCTTGTCAAACGTTTAAAAATAAAGTGGAGAGAGAATTCCTGCTCTCTGGGTACGCCTCGGGCCATGGAGGGTCATCTTCAGACAGACATCCTTCTGAGAGGACTGTAGGGGATGGTTTTCTGGGCACAGATTATGCATAGTTCTTGTCTAAAATGCAATTTCAATGGAAATGAAAAGGGCTTTTAGTCCAAGACTAGGTTTAATCTGTGTCAGGAAACTGACCCTTGATGTATTAGATTACAGATTAATCTATAATCATTTGCCTATCAGGCTGTAAACATGTTCTGTAGTACTATAGCGTATACTCCATTGATACAGTACTTTATGCACTATACGAAAACCGAAGCACCAACCTTGTCTGTCTGTGTATTTATATTAATTTGTGTGAGTAATGACAACACAGCTGAAATGACTCCGCTGATAATGGTTGAAAAATACATTAAGTTATTACAGATTGTTTTCTGTGACTAAAATGGCCTCCACTCACTCAATTAAGTCAAAATGAGAATGTTCTCTATTCTCTCGCAGCAAAACACTGTTTATCACTGAGAGTTCAATTGGTTGGCCCTCTGTGGAAATGTTATCCATATCACACTAATGAGTTCCTAGACATTTTTAATGTCTCTAATTCTTGTTAATTAATTGTAGCCAAAGCACACTCCATCTGGTAACTTGTAAGGAAAGTAAAATTAGGTCACTGTTCAAAGCAATGTGGTGTTATAATGATGGTCATAGATTATCATTCTAAGCTACTCTAATTTGTTAAGCAAAATGTTAGAGCAAATGTTTATATTGCAATGCATTTTGCAGGAAAGCATTATCTAGCAGTGAGGTAAATCATAAATGATTCACCCAAAATATCATGCACCATACATGCACTCCAGGATGTTCAAATGGAACAATAATCACATTTTATATTACATAAATTACCTGTGATATGATGACATTAGGGCTGGAAATTGTCAGGCACCTCACGAGACGAAATTAATCGCAATACTTAGGTGCCGATACGATATGTATTTCGATTCTATATGTATTTCGATTCTATATGTATCAATATTCTATATGTATCAAGATTCTATATGTATCAATATTCTATATGCATTGCGATTCGATACTGCAATTTTTTTGCGATTTGGGTGTTCCAAACATTTTGCTCACATTGTCTGCTGCAGAGGGACAAGAGAGAGCCATGAGAAAATTACTTTTGTTCAGTCAGGAAGATAGTAACTGAAAACATGTTGGCTCACTATTTAAAAAGAAGAGAACAAGCTATAGGATGAGAAATACCAGAGTTTTGGTGCAGGTACAGCCAACTAGCGCTAGCTAACGTTAACAAAAAATAATATTGCGATACTGTGCTGTATACACCCCCCCCCATGCCTAGTAGAGCTCTGCTACCCAACCCAAGCCCAATGGGCCACGACATTATACATTGGGTTAGGCCTGGGTGCCCTACCCAGCCCTAACCCAATGTATAATGTCGTGGCCCGTTGTTTCATCAATAACTAGGGTACGGGTAGGGCTTGCGTATCACTAAATTGATCACTAACATTTTGAAGCTAAGCCATTTGCCTGTGCTCTGCTGCGCAGTACAGTCATATCTGACTAAGTTCATAACATGGTGTCAGAAGTGCTTCAACCTCATCAAATATAAGACAGGAGAGATTTTTTCACAGAAAAGAATAATGTTCCTTGAGTTTTGAGTGACGAAGAGTAGCTAACAGCTAACTGCTCTCTCATGTCTCTTCTTTTTACAGAGCAGCCCAAGCGGAGCCGTTGCTATGGATACTCACAGACTCAGAAAGTAATGAGCTAGGCAGCATGCAGAGCGAGCTGCACGCAGGGAGCGAGTGACAGATATTAACAAGCAGCTAATGGATTTACTAACAGAGGAAGTTATTTCTGATTTCGGCTTTCTGGCAGGGCCGGGCCTTAAATTTGGCAGAAGCAATCAGGCCTTGTTAGGGTAGGGCCTGAACGTCGCGGGCATGGGTAGGGACCGGGCGTAAAATTCATGCCCGTGCAGGGCTCTAATCCCTAGATGATATAGGTAGTATCTTGCATAAAGACAGCACGTTCTTGACTCATATCCAATTCCAAAGTACTGTATATAGTTGATTATGTCCATTTCAGTGAGGGGGTATATGTCTCATGGCTATTTATTTGCGCTGTATCTGCATAATACTGGCTATAATTGACTGGTATATGGATACTGAATACAAGATGTCAGCTTCATGACATATAAACTGGAGGAAAAACATTCTGAATTATCTAACTGATAAAGTCATCCCCCATAAGACCCAAATGGAATCACATCTTTATTAGTTGTTGATTAAGACGTCATGTTTGACTCATGTCAGAGTAAATGTCTACATAAAGGTGACTAAGCACCAAATGGGTCTGTAACATTTGACTGCAATGCTAACTGTACTTTTAAAATGTGCAACCCTTAATCTCTGACGCCGTTCATGAAGCACTAACTGTATGTTCCTGCATAAATATGATTTTCACAAGGGAAAAACTCACCAAGATGCAAAGCTTCATTTAAACCAGAATATCTTTCCCAAGGGATCAAAAGAAAGAGGACTGGGTGAGAAATTGCAATCCTACATTACAATTGAGAATACATTCAGATGTGTTAGTATTCCATAAGCATTAGTTACTAAATTAGCCCAGCAATGTTTCTGTACTTACTGTTTGGTTATGGCACCATGTTATACTAGTGACATCCTTAGTGACACAGGGAGAGAGGGATTTAAAATGAAACAAGATTCAGAGACCTGCCTGCACACTGCACAGGCTGAACGGGACTGGATGAATTAAATGGCAACACTTTTCTTGATCTATGTCTGCTACAAGGCTTTTTGATGCAATTTCCTCTGCTAGATTTGAGTGACTCTTTTTAATAGAGAGTAGGGCAGAGCAGAGCCAAGGAAAATGGAATTGAATGAAAAAGCCTTGCCTGCAGGAATCAAACAGAGCAGCTACACACAGCAGCATTTACTTTCCCTTGCTCTTTCTCATGTGCCCGGAGAACAAAAATGCAATATGGATATAATCTTCCACTTGACTGGTGCTTTACAAGGAAATCACTGTCCTCGTCTTAATACAAGGCTCAGAGCCATGGTGTAAAAATGAATGTATTTCTCTCCCCTGAAATGATCAGATTGTCACAACGATTACCATCAAGAAAGAGTAATAATGCACACTGTTTATTATTATTGATTACGATCTAGCCTTCCTTTGGACGCACCAACAGAGGGAGAGAGGAGGGTGAAAGGACAGTGTTTCTGCCATAGCAATCCAATCCAACGGTGTGAGGCCTCCCAATGAGAACAGACATTATTTAACTGTACTGTAGTAGCACCACATGTTAAAGAGCCCTCTGCCTTTGGAATCACTACTGCAGCACATCCAAACCCTGTCACAGCAGCTCACTATGAAGAAGAACAAACACACTCTTTGTTTCCACGGACCATTTTCTCCTCTAAGTGCTACTGTGGAATGACTGGAGGTGAATTAAACACATACTTACTAGCCGGTAACCTGCTATTGAGATGCTTGCAGGAGGGCCCGACTTTTAGAGAGATTTCAACCACATCACAAAGCCTCCAGCTGTGGATACTTCTCAGCTCAGAGCTAAGCTACCTGTTTGTCTGAGGGAAGCCATGGGCTGCAATCCAAATGCCGTCTTATTCCCTACATATTGTGCTACTTTTGACCTTGACCAAAGCCCTATGGGCCCTGGTCAAACGTAATGCATTATATAGGAAATAGGGTGCCATTTGTGAAGCCATGTTGTCTCTGGTCATTGTAGCTACACTGAAGTGGGGAACCTAATGGCCTGTAATGATGTCTTGTTTTGCTCGGACTATGGATGATAGTATGTGTCCTATTCAACTGCACAGGGATTATATTGTAGTTGTTTGTTCTAAACATGCACTGTTCTCCAGATGGAAGGTGAAAGTACCTGCAGGTATTCTCAATTTCAGGTTAGAACCTACTGTCAATGTCATCTGAAGAAGTCAAGGGTATTATCCTGTATCCAAGTTTCAACATTCAAATGTATCCAACTTGGGATAAATCAAAAAGATGAATCTCTGTGTCATGTGACAATAGACAATAATGTAATCTTCAATGTTGAATAATTAGAGCCGAAACAATTCCTATGATGATGCTAGACAGCATGATAACATAGTGATCAATAAAGTCAGTATCACAACCATATCATATTCCTTCAGACACCGGAGGAAATCCACAATTTGCATATTCTTTTGTGTTATTTTCAATTGATACCTGCCAAGTACATTTCTAATCAAAAACAGCTTAATGGCTAATTTAAGCATTCATTCTTTAACAAATGTTGACATGGGACATGTTAAGATGCCTTTGCATTTGTCAATGCATTCTAAAGGGAGGGAAAGTAGTCCAGAAAAGAGTAGCAAGGGATGAGATCACTATTAAGAAACCTAGCTAATCCCTATTCCCTAGCATGAGGTAAACACTCAGTTCCTTGAAGTAATACAGACAGTAAGGATACAACATCATTTGCATAGGTTAATTAAAAGCAGTGTCCTACGTTCCGATTCCCATTGATTGTGATGATGTGAATACTAATGAATAAACAATTAATTTACATGCAGTTAATAATGCGTTCAGTCTTTTCATAGCTACTTCCGTCTTGGATGCTTTGTTAACTGCTGGATCTTTGAGAGCATTGCCTGCACACACTAAGAAATGGTAGGCCTATCTATTAATTCACAGAAAATAATGACTCCCCATACCAGTTACAGGGACGAATATCACTTAAAAAATATATATTATTATGCATTCAAATGTCAAAGTCTAATTCAGTCCACAGTGCATAGGTTAGTTACTGAATGTACCCCATGGACAAGCTTCTGTAATGGCACAGCAGTAATAGACTATATCACAAATGAAACCTTGAGCATGGATATACAGATGCTTGCTTGATAACATGGATCACCATGCACAAGCACAAACCTCTGGATGCTTTATAAAGTGTATGCTCCCTCCAGGCCCACCAAAAACACATCTATAATATGTAGCTCCTGTGGTCGCAGTTTATTAAGTATTGTAGCAATTATAACTGCACAGCTGCTCAACCGGATGCCTGTGCTCCCTGCTCCAAAGTCATGTTGCCAAATGAAACCTGACAAACAGTAAGTATGTTATCAACAACTTGTCCATCAGTAAGGATAACAGTATAATGCCTGAAATGCATGGGGAGTTAGTTAGTGCAGTGTACGCACTGTAACATCTCATCCATGATGAGCATGGTTGGTGAAGCATAACTAAAGGATGGCATTGAATGAGTCAATGAAGATGTGGAGAAAATAAAAACACAGCTAATGCAACAACCTGGATAAATATTAGGACACACGGCAGCTGGGTTTGGATCACTTTGGCAAACAAGTACATTGTTCAACATGGCGTAGTCGTGAGGACTTTGATCAGCTCTATGAAACAAGAGAGGTCAGCTCCATTGAAAATACACTAACACACAAACGTGCACAAACAAATGCATGCACACACACACACACACACACACACACACACACACACACACACACACACACACACACACACACACACACACACACACACACACACACACACACACACACACACACAGCGAGAGCAGCATAACTCCACTGCAATTGAATTGTGATGTGCTGCTGCAATGCAGATGGAGTTTTTTTTATCTTCCTCAGAGGAGGAGGGCAAAACGGTAATTTTCCCTCCATTTTAGCCAGGTCCTTCTCTCTTATCTCAGCACCCTCCAGTCAAAAAGGCATGATCATCATTCCATTCCCTTTTATTACCAGAAGTCCTCTTTTCTGCTTGACAATTTCATATACTTCAACATTTCTCATCACAATGTAGAAATTGATTTAGCATGCTGGTGATTTTCTTTCATCTCAGAAGCCCATTCCATTTGGATTTTATACTTTGAAGGCTGCAAAAAGATGTGATGAATTTTCACACTGTTCAATGATGTTCTAAATCAAGTCAGATTTGATGGTACTTCTTCCACCATACAGACAGAGGGTCTGATCAATCTTTACAAGATAATAAACCCTCACTAACATTGGAGTTCTTTAGTGTTACACACCAGGACACAAGTAGAGGGCTTGAGAAACAGCACGATAGACAATGCCAACATAAAATGCAAATAAATATTATTTTAAAGCTATGAATGATTTCATGGCAAATCTTTTACATGTGTGCACTGCCCTGTTTCTTTTCGAAACGTGTATCGCAATTCTCAGAGAGATTTATGTACATTTACATTTTATGTGGAAGAGACAAATGAATAAACGTATTGCAATGATGTGATTTAGATCAGGGAGAGAGAATTGAATGAATCAATATGAATATAATGTTGCCTTGAAAGACACCCTGCTGAGGTTGAGGCTACATAATATTTGATAGGTAGCATTTGCAAATCCCTTTGAAAGGCTCCATTAATCTTCTCAACTGGATGATGCTCTGGGACATACATGCGTACCAAATGACACCCTATTCCCTATATAGTGCAGTACTTTGACCAGAGCCCTATGGGCCCTGATCATAAGTAGTCCACTATATAGAGAATAGGGCACCATTTGGGACTCAGATCATGCAACTGAGTTGGAAATTACTTGTCATCCTCACAGCAGTGCACTGAAACATTTTTAATGGCGGTATAATTGTTTTTCTGATTAGTTCAAAGAGGGTGTTTGTTTGTCTATTTATTTACATGCTCTGTTAACAAGGACAGTGTTTGTCGTGACCCAATTTCCCCTGCAGTACACAGTTGAGGGTGATGAAATCCCTTTTAGCTGTATGAACAACCTTGGAAATTGGGAAAAGAGAAACTGAAAACCTTCAAGTGATCCTTCTTTGCAATTAATCAAATATGTCCCCTTCATGAAGAACAACTAACTCCATGAACAACTAACTCCATGAACAACTAACTCCATGAACAACTAACTCCAAAACTTCAATGATTACTCATATTTCCCTGACTTATAGGCACCTACTATAGATTGCAGTGAAGATACTAAAATCAATAACTGCAAGACTTGAAGAGAATGCTTTAGCAACACACTTGTGAACACCTTGTTGTGTTTCTATGATCTAATATTATATAATGAAGTGTCACTACACTGAATGCATACTGAGTATACAGTGAGAAACAACAACAGCTAAGACCATACAGGTCAAAAATATGCAAAGTATTGAAGTATGAAAGTACCATGTAAAAGCAGCTTTTAAGAACACTTATTGGCATACTTCCACATCCTAATATGTTGTTCTAAAAGCCAAATTGTACATTGAATAAACACTGACTAAAAATATAAACACAACATGCAACATTTTAAAAGATTTCAATGAGTTACAGTTCATAAAAGGAAATCAGTCAACTGAAATGCATTCATTGTACCCTAAACTACACTCTTAGAAAAAAAAGAACCTAAAAGGGTTCCTCAGCTGTCCCCATAAGAGAACTGTTTGAATAACTTTTTTTGGTTCCAGGTAGAGCCCTTTTAGTTCCAGGTAGAACCCTTTGGGTTCCATGTAGAACCCTTTCCACAGAGGGTTCCAGATGGAACCCAAAAGGGTTCTACCTGGAACCAAAATGGGTTTTCCTATAGGGACAGCCGAAGAACCCTTTTGGAATCTTTTTTTCTAAGAGTGTATGGATTTCACATGACTGGGAATACAGCTATGCATCTGTTGTTCACAGAAACATTAAAAAAAGGTAGGGGAGTGGATCAGAAAACCAGTCAGTATCTGTTGTGACCACCATTTGCCTCATGCAGCGCGACACATCTACTTCGCATAGAGTTGATCATGCTGTTGATTGTGGCCTGTGGAATGTTGTCCCAGTCCTATTCAATGGTTGTGCGAAGTTTCTGGATATTGGAGGGAACTGGAGCATGCTGTCATACAACCCAATCCAGAGCATTCCAAACATGCTCAATGGGTGACATGTCTGGTGAGTATGCAGGCCATGGGCGAACAAGGACATTTTCAGCTTCCAGGAATTGTGTACAGATCCTTGCGACAAGGGGCCGTGCATTATCATGCTGAAACATGAGATGATGGCGGTGGATGAATGGCACGACGATGGGCCTCGTCACGGTTTCTCTGTGCATTCAAATTGTCATTGATGAACTGAAATTGTGTTCGTTTTCCATAGCTTATGCCTGCTCATACCATAACCCCACCATCACCATGGGGCACTCTGATCACAACGTTGACATCAGCAAACCTCTCACCCACATGACGCCAAACACGATGTCTGCCATCTGCCTGGTACAGGATTCATCCTTGAAGAGCACAATTCTCCAGCGTGCCAGTGGCCATCGAAAGTGAGCATTTGCCCATTGAAGTCGGTTACGACGCCAAACTGCATTTAGCTCAAGGCCCTGGTGAGGACAATGGACATGCAGTTGAGCGTCCCTGAGACGGTTTCTGACAGTTTGTGCAGAAATTCTTTGGTCGTGCGAACCCACAGTTTCATCAGCTGTCCGGGTGGCTGGTCTGAAACAATCCCGCAGGAGATGAAGCTGGATGAGGAGGTCCTGGGCTGGCAGGGTTACACCTGCTCTGCGGTTGGGAGGCCGGTTGGACGTACTGCCAAATTCTCTAAAATGACATTGGAGGCGACTTATGGTGGTGGACATTCCTGCAGTCAGCATGCCAATTGCAAGCTCCCTCAAAACTTGAGAGATCTGTGCCATTGTGTTGTGTGACATTTTCTTTTTTTTAGAATGGCCTTTTATTTGTCCCAGCACAAGGTGCACCTTTTTGATGAAACAGCTCCTTCATATGCCACGCCTGTCAGGTGGATGGACTATCTTGGCAAAGGAGAAGTGTTCACTAACATTGTAAACCAATTTGTGCACAAAATTAGAGTGAAGTAAGCTTTTTGTGTGTATGGCACTTATATTTTTGTTCAGTATAGTTGCTGACACTTTCACTTGTAAGTCAAGAACAAGAACATTAGAGAACAGGGTGTGCTGCTGGAACCTGTGCAAAGGTTAAATCCCCATTCATTCAAACCTATAATTATACTGTACTTGCCCTACTTTCAGAGGTTCAAAAATAACTCCTTTTCAATGAGCAGATGTTTGCATTTTAACAGCAGCTGTCATGGCCGGGCGCTGGCTGGCTTGTAACACTCAAACTCCTGGTAATTGAGAGGTAGTTTTGCTTTTCAAGTGAAGAAATACATTTGTCACAACAAACTGCTCCTGCCACTGACAGAATTTATTGATAAGGGGGAAGAATTTTTTTCGGCATCCTGGAAATAATTTGAACTTTTTGGTCATGAAGCCCTGAGCTCCAGCGACTGTGCTCCGGGGAGCTAGGGCTTTAAATAGACACCCTTCATCAGACCATATCCAAACTCTTCTGTCATGCCTGGGCCCAGGCCTGGGCTCTGCTGTACTGCAGGCAGGTCTGGTAGAGGGAAGTAGGCAATGATCATGGGCTATTCACAAACACTCGGATGAAAAACCACAAATCCAAACCAGTGAATCCAGTATCACACCACAGTACATGTAGGCCTATTGCATTTACTAGGTGCCATTCTATTTCAGTAAAACAGTCCCCATTTCTTTAAACCCAAAGACCTCACTTATCTCTATTCTGTCCATCAGATGTTATGCAATCCATAAGATTCCCTGTCCAAACATGTCAGAGTGACACTGGCTGTGTTCTGTACTATGTATATAAATGTGCTAGACATCATCAATCATCTCCAAGGCTTTTCAAACACAGAAATAGAATAGCAAGAAGACTGAAAGGATTGAAACATGTGCTGTTAGAACCACATAATAAGCTTTGCTAGTTATTTATACAATTGTATGCTCCTCATTTGTTTTGAATAGCAAGTATCATCGTACAATACTTATTAAAATACTTTAATGAATACCAACTTTATTTACTGACAGGACAAATATTTGACCTTTGACATACAAATATTTGACCTTTGACATACTTACAACTATCTTCTCTTCTGTAAGTAGTATTGCCCATAAGCACTTAGCACACAATCTTTGCCTTGTTGTTTAACTCTAAAAACAACAGGGAAATGCCATGACTTCAAAGAAATAGCATATTCAATATCCAGAGGTGACTCACCAAGCTATAACTAGGCCATATCCTTTGCACAATTCTTTGATTATTTGTCCACAAGTACTATTACCTGCTTAAACATAGTGAATTGCAGAACTGAACTTGTGGTGGCCTGGTGGAAACAACAGAACAAGGAAAAACATGCTTGTTCACTTTAAATGTGCCCTCTAAAACGTCAAATGCTTCCTCCATAGAAAGACACCAGCAAGCCTTGTGTTGGTCGTGAACATCAACCCACACCCAAGTTCAGGATGGAACCAGATCTAAACACAACAGAATTAACCTGATCAGCCAAGTCCCCTGGGAATCTGCTGATGTGCCAAAGAGGCTCAAGTTCACAAGCAACAAAAACCAAGGACGCAAGCCACCTGCTGCTGACTGAACAATACAACAAGCGATGGATACAGGGCTACAGGTCACAGAGGCAGGCAGCACTCAAAGCCAAACACACTGCTGACTGTCCACTGCTACGTGAGTATGGAGCTCTGACAAAGAGAGACTGGTTTGAACACCATCAATAATGAACCATATTGCTCATAACAGCATGGCTTTATTAAATGACAAGGCATATGTCTGTCTGACTGTCTGTCAATGATGGTAACAAATAAACAACGCATCTTATGAGATGATGCTAGTGGTCAGTTGTACAGTCATCTGCAGTATTTGGAAATGTACAAACTCGGTCAGAATTTTACTCTGGCATCAAATTGCTTGACTGTTTGAAGCAGACTCTGGTTAGCTGAATGAGCCGCTGGGCACCTCGAGAGCCTTACTTATACCTCGCCACAAGAGGCAGCGAGGCCTACATGTACAAGAGGCAATAGGCCTACATGTACTGTGGTGTGATACTGGATTCACTGGTTTGGATTTGTGGTTTTTCATCCGAGTGTTTGTGAAGAGCCCATGATCATTGCCTACTTCCCTCTACCAGACCTATATGTATGCTGAACAACCCTACGCTTCGACTTAAACAACCCTACGTATATTAAACTACCCCGAATCATATCAAATTTCATCCATTGAGTAACTTCTTCTGCCATTTGCTTTTGAATGGGCAACCCCATGGGACCAGAGACATGACCTTAGAGAGTTTGGGGGTTGGGGCTTTCAGTCGAGACGACCTGATGACCCCCTTCATACACTCTGTGCTCTACGATGATAAATGTACTTTTCATAGAATGAACTTCATAGAATCACACTTCTTATATGTCAACACAAAGGAATCTCAGAAGTTCCAAGAGTGTTCATCATTCTCCCAAGTCACGGGAAACCCAATATGGTAATTTATAGTGGTAGCTCTAACATAAAACCCAATACTTGTTTTTGAAAGATAATATTCCAAACAGTTTGGCTTCTTTTATCGTCAGTTATTTTAGTTCTCCAGAAGACTTCACCATGACAACTCTATTAAAGTAGTGAGCTCTCTCTCTGTCTATGTTTCCATCCAGTGACTGCTGCTGGTCTGCTCTGGTCCGTCCTGCTGCTGACATACCAAAGCTATAAATAATGACTGCTATTTTAGGCGCTGGTGACAGGAGATATGATCCTAAATATCAATGCTCCATTCAATCCACATTCCTTCCAGATTAACGGAGGTGCAGCGGCTCAAAATGTGCATCGCCATGTGGAGTTCTAAAATAATCTGTGGTCAAATATCAGGGAACTTTCCAAGAAGGAAAGAGAAGGAAGGTCAATGATTTAAGTGTAGACGTTCAGCAAACTGGTAGAGAGCTCAACCCAGCATCTCAATGAGTTATCTACTCTCCAAAAGAACGGGTAGCCTACTGACAGAGGAGGCAATGTCTGTGGAATCAGCTCAGTACCCCCAACACACACACACACATAGACCAAGGGGATACACATGCACATACTGAGCCCCCTGTTGTGTGTATTAGTCACTCATATATTTATTTGCGACTGGCAGTGCCAGTTTCACATATGAATGAATGGGAACAGGAAATTGCACCTGCCTCTTTGTTCTCTGCCCTGAGGGGGACCTCAGTGTTTGTCCTAAAGCACTCAGGGGTGTAGTTAGTAGGGTTAGTCTTTGAGCCACACAACCACTGAACATGATTAAAGAGACTTTCCCCTTTCTATTTAAAGGGCTAAAAGTAAAGATGTTAAACCAACTCACTCTGGCAGCAGCAGGCTGAACATGCGTCAGGGATACAAAACAATACTTTAAGCTTAAAGCTTCTCTATCCCACTCTCTCTCATACTCACAAGCATCCTTCCAACCACATTAGCATTCTTTTCAAAGCAGTCTGATTAAAGAGGGATGCTAAAATAGAAATAATTTAAAGCAGAATTGGATACAGTAAGAGGGATACTGTGTGTGTTGTTAAAATGCAAGACAGCATCCCAGACTCTTTACTGAGAAATGTTCTTCTCTCACACACACAGACACACACACAGAAACACACACACAGCTTCTACTCCCTTCTCCCCATCTACTTAGCTAGCTGCTTCACCCCCATCCTGAGAGAGAGATGGGAGTAGTAGAAGGAGAATAAAGAAGGCATCTGTTCTGAGCCAGGTCAGTCATGCCCTGTTTGGGACGGCTGGAATTGGAGATCCAAGGATAAACAGCAGCAGCTCCCGTGACACAGGCCTGTTAGTCATGTTTGAATACTGCAATGGAAGGAAAATCCCTTGAAAAAACAACAAGCAAGAAGAACCCATTCATGGGCTCGTTCGTAAGTGTTAATTCTTAACCTGTTGCTGGAGGCTAAGCAACACAATAACTAGATTGAGCTGGTTGGTTTTAAGCTCATGGTTACTGCAGGCAGGCAGATGCAACACATTGCACTATATTATGTTATGGAAAATAGCTAGGCCAGACAAAATGACTTGCAGTATATTATGATGAAAAGGAAGCTTGATCTAGGCTATCGGAGGGCAATATGATGTCTGAAATGTATTTCAATAGCAGATCCTAATTATGACTGCACCTGTGGTTACGTTCCAGATCGAAGGCCAAAAGGGCAGTTCTAAAAACAACCAACAAAATAGAGAAACCACAGTAATCACCATATAATATGACCCAAGTAACATCCTCATTGGGGACATAGTTTTCTCCTTGCAGCCGGTTCTGCAGCACATTACTGAGAGCATTTAGGACATAAATATGCTGTCTTTTCTGTTTTTCATTTCACCATCTTTTTGTTCTGATCACTGATTTCTATTCCCAAGGACAGCCTATACTGTCTCCACTGGCAGAGGCATGAGTGAACAGCTGCCTCTTTGTGTTTAGAGTGGCTACAGGTAATCAACAATGCATCCACTTGCGCAGGACTCTGCAGAGGGAATAGCTTTCAGCAGCACTGCATGATTGAATGTATTAGTCTTTGAATGGCAAACTGATTAGCGAGGTTCACAAATGTTCATGGCCATTGCATGATATCCTCTGAGAAATATGTTTTTTTACATTTAGGATTAATCATTTTTATATCTATCCATATCCATTAGTGGTGTACACTGACCAACCGACATGCACACAATGAATGCATTGTTCAGATAGAGTATTCACAGTCACACAGTCACACTGTATCTTTCAGTAAATGTAGCTCTGGTCTGAGCTGCCAATATGAAGAAGTTGTTTCAGTAGTCCTAAGCTCCAGGTGGGTGATGATGAGTGTCTCTGTGGTATGTGAATTGATTATCTCCGATCTATCTTCAGAGCTCGTGCTGCTAGGTGACCTAAACTAGGACATGCTTAACACCCCGGCCATCCTACAATCTAAACTTGATGCCCTCAATCTCACACAAATTATCAATGAACCTACCAGGTACAACCCCAAATCCGTAAACACGGGCACCCTCATAGATATCATGCTAACCAACTTGCCCTCCAAATACACCTCTGCTGTTTTCAACCAAGATCTCAGCGATCACTGCCTCATTGCCTGAAACCGTAATGGGTCTGCGGTCAAACGACCATGCCTCATCACTGTCAAACGCTCCATAAAACACTTCAGCGAGCAGGCCTTTCTAATCGCCCTGGCCGGGGTATCCTGGAATGATATTGACCTCATCCCGTAAGTAGAGGATGCCTGGTTATTCTTTAAAAGTGCTTTCCTCATCATCTTAAATAAGCATGCTCCATTCAAAAAATGTAGAACCAGGAACAGATATAGCCCTTGGTTCACCCCAGACCTGACTGCCCTTGACCAGCACAAAAACATCCTGTGGCGTACTGCATTAGCATCAAATAGCCCCCGTGATATGCAACTTTTCAGGGAAGATAGGAACAAATATACACAGGCAGTTAGAAAAGCTAAGGCTTGCTTTTTCAAACACAAATTTGCATCCTGTAGCACAAACTCAAAAAAGTTCTGGGACACTGTAAAGTCCATGGAGAATAAGAGCACCTCCTCCCAGCTGCCCACTACACTGAGGCTAGGAAACACTGTCACCCCCGATAATCCACTATAATTGAGAATTTCAATAAGCATTTCTCTACGGCTGGCCATGCTTTCCACCTGGCTACCCCTACCCTGGTCAACTGCCCGGCACCCCCCACAGCAGCTCACCCAAGCCTCCCCCAATTCTCCTTCACCCAAACTCAGATAGCTGATGTTCTGAAAGAGCTGCAAAATCTGGACCCCTACAAATCAGCTGGGCTAGACAATCTGGACCCTCTCTTTCTAAAATGATCTGCCGAAATTGTTGCAACCCCTATTACTAGCCTGTTCAACCTCTCTTTCGTATCGTCTGAGATTCCCAAAGATTGGAAAGATGCCGCGATCATCCCTTGCTTCAAAGGGGGACACACTCTAGACCCAAACTGCTACCGACCTATGTCTATCCTACCCTGCCTTTCTAAGGTCTTCGAAAGCCAAGTTAACAAACAGATTACCGACCATTTTGAATCCCACCGTACCTTCTCCGCTATGCAATCTGGTTTCAGAGCTGGTCATGGGTGCACCTCAGCCACGCTCAAGGTCCTAAACAATATCGTAACCGCCATCGATAAGAGACATTACTGTGCAGCCGTATTCATCAACTTGGCCAAGGCTTTCGACTCTGTCAATCACCACATTCTTATCGGCAGACTAAACAGTCTTGGTTTCTCAAATGACTGCCTTGCCTGGTTCACCAACTACTTCTCTGATAGAGTACAGTGTGTCAAATCGGTGGACCTATTGTCTGGACCTCTGGGAGTCTCTATGGGGGTGCCACAGAGTTCAATTCTCGGGCCAATTCTCTTCTCTGTATACATCAATCATGTTGCTCTTGCTGCTGGTGATTCTCTGATCCACCTCTACGCAAACGACACCATTCTGTATACTTCTGGCCCTTAACTCACCTCCAGACGAGATTCAATGCCATACAACTCTCCTTCCATTTCCTCCAACTGCTCTTAAATGCAAGTAAAGCTAAATTCATGCTCTTCAACCGATCGCTGCCTGCACCTGCCCGCCCGTCCAGCATCGCTACTCTGGACGGTTCTGACTTAGAATATGTGGACAACTACAAATACCTAGGTGTCTGGTTAGACTGTAAACGCTCCTTCCAGACTCACATTAAGCATCTCCAATCCAAAATTAAATCTAGAATCAGCTTCCTATTTTGCAACAAAGCATCCTTCACTCATGCTGCCAAACATACCCTCATGAAACTGACCGTCCAACCGATCCTTTATTTCGGCGATGTCATTTACAAAATAGCCGCCAACACTCTACTCAACAAATTGGATGCAGTCTATCACAGTGCCATCCGTTTTGTCACCATAGCCCCATATACTACCCACCATTGTGACCTGTACGCTCTCGTTGGCTGGCCCTCACTTCATACTCGTTGCCAAACCCACTGGCTCCAGGTCATCAACAAGTCTCTGCTAGGTAAAGCTCCGCCTTATCTCAGCTCACTGGTCACCATAGCAGCACCCACCCATAGCACGTGCTCCAGCAGGTATATCTCACTAGTCACTCCCAAAGCCAATTCCTCCTTTGGCCGCCTTTCCTTCCAGTTCTCTGCTGCCAATGACTGGAACGAACTGCAAAAATCACTGAAGCTGGAGACTCATATCTCCCTCACTAGCTTAAAGCACCAGCTGGCAGAGCAGCTCACAGATCACCTGTACACCTGTACATTTTTTCTTTTTTTTCACATTTATTTAACCAGGTAGGCAAGTTGAGAACAAGTTCTCATTTACAACTGCGACCTGGCCAAGATAAAGCAAAGCAGTGTGACACAGACAACAACACAGTGTTACACATGGAGTAAACAAACAAGCCAATAACACAATAAACAAGTCAATGATACAGTAGAAAAAAGAAAGTCTATATACAGTGTGTGCAAAAGGCATGAGGAGGTAGGCAATAAATAGGCCATAGGAGCAAATAATTACAGTTTAGCAGATTAACACTGCAGTGATAAATGAGCATATGAAGATGTGCATGTAGAGATACTGGTGTGCAAAAAGAGCAGAAAAGTAAATCAAATAAAAACAGTAAGGAGATGAGATAGGTAGAAAAGGTGGTGTCACGAGCTGGCTCGAAGAACAACAGGAGAGGTAGAGTCAGGCACAGGAGACAGAGAGTTCGTGACCACACTTCTTTATTTGAAGTAACGGGATGTGGTCGTCAAAGTATAGGGGCGCAGCCCTTAAATATTCTGCGATGGTGTACACAAATAAAATAAACCACTGGCAGAAGGAAAACTCAGTACACGTTCTTTTCGCACACAAAACCCGGACAAGCAACACAATCACGTACAACCACATACATCCTACGCTAACCTAAATAACCCCCCCTTACTAATGACTAACCCAAAACAGGTGCGTGCCTACCTAGACCTAACCAAACGAAAGTGAAACAAAAAGGGATCGATGGTAGCTAGTAGGTCGGCGACGACGACCGCCGAGCTCCGCCCGGCCGAGGAGGGGCGCCACCATCCGTCACTGTCGTGACAGGTGGGCAATGTACAGATGGGCTATGTACAGCTGCAGCGATCGGTTAGCTGCTCAGATAGCTGATGTTTAAAGTCGGTGAGGGAAATAAAAGTCTCCAACTTTTTTGCAATTCGTTCCAGTCACTGGCAGCAGAGAACTGGAATGAAAGGCGGCCAAATGAGGTGTTGGCTTTGAGGATGATCAGTGAGATATACCTGCTGGAACGTGTGCTACGGGTGAGTGTTGTTATCGTGACCAGTGAACTGAGATAAGGTGGAGCTTTACCAAGAATAGTCTTATAGATGACCTGGAGCCAGTGGGTCTGGCAACGAATATGTAGCGAGGGCCAGCCAACTAGAGCATACAGGTCACAGTGGTGGGTGGTATAAGGTGATTTGGTAACAAAACGGATGGCACTGTGATTTGAGGAGTTTGCTGAGTAGAGTATTGGAAGCTATTTTGGAGATGACATCGCCGAAGTCGAGGATTGGTAGGATAGTCAGTTTTACTAGGGTAAGTTTGGCGGCATGAGTGAAGGAGGCTTTGTTGCGAAATAGAAAGCCGATTCTAGATTTGATTTTGGAATGGAGATGTTTAATATGAGCTTGGAAGGAGAGTTTACAGTCTAACCAGACACCTAGGTATTTGTAGTGGTCCACATATTCTAGGTCGGAACCGTCCAGGGTGGTGATGCTAGTTGGGCGGGTGCGTGCAGCGAACGGTTGAAAAGCATGCATTTGGTTTTACTAGTGTTTAAGAGCAGTTAACAGGCTAACTTCCCTGAACAGTTGCATATCACAGGGACTATTCGATGCTATTGCATTCCGCCACAGGATGTTTATGTGCTGGTCAAGGGCAGTCAGGTCTGGAGTGAACCAAGGGCTATATCTGTTCTTAGTTCTGCATTTTTTGAACGGGGCATGCTTATCTAAGATAGTGAGGAAATTACTTTTAAAGAACGACCAGGCATCCTCGACTGACGGGATGAGGTCAATTTCCTTCCAGGATACCCGGGCTAGGTCGATTAGAAAGGCCTGCTCGCAGAAGTGTTTTAGGGAGCGTTTGACAGTGATGAGGGGTGGTAGTTTGACCGGGAACCCATAGCGGATACAGGCAATGAGGCAGTGATCGCTGAGATCCTGATTGAAAACAGCGGAGGTGTATTTGGAGGGAAAGTTGGTCGGGATAACGTCTATGAGGGTGCCCATGTTTACGGATTTGGGGTAGTACCTGGTGGGTTCCTTGATGATTTGTGTGAGATTGAGGGCATCTAGCTTAAATTGTAGGACTGCCGGGGTGTCAAGCATATCCCAGTTTAGGTCACCTAACAGAACGAACTCTGAGGCTAGATCGGGGGAGATCAATTCACAAATGGTGTCCAGGGCACAGCTGGGAGCGGAAGGGGGTCGATAGCAGGCGGCAACAGTGAGAGACTTATTTCTGGAGAGATTCATTTTTAAAATTAGAAGTTCGAACTCTTTGGGTATAGACCTGGAAAGTATGACAGAAATGTGCAGGCTATCTCTGCAGTAGATTGCAACTCCTCCCCCTTTGGCAGTTCTGTCTTGACGGACAGCTTTTTACATTAGCATGTGACGTTCAGAACTAGCATACCCACCGCAAACTTCCGGTGAATTTACTAAATTACTCACGATAAACGTTCACAAACTAACATAACAATTATTTTAAGAATTATAGATACAGAACTCCTTTATGCAATCGCTATGTCCGATTTTAAAATAGCTTTTCGGCAAAAGCACATTTTGCAATATTCTGAGTAGATAGCCCAGCCATCACGGCTAGCTATTTTGACACCCACCAAGTTTGGCCCTCACCAAACTCCGATTTACTATTAGAAAAATTTGATTACCTTTGCTGTTCTTCGTCAGAATGCACTCCCAGGACTTCTACTTCAACAACAAATGTTGGTTTGGTTCAAAATAATCCATAGTTATGTTCAAATATCCTCTGTTTTGTTCGTGCGTTCAAGACACTATCCGAAGGGTGACGAAGGGTGACGCGCCCGACGCGTTTCGTGACAAAACATTTCTAAATATTCCATTACCGTACTTCGAAGCATGTCAACCGCTGTTTAAAATCCATTTTTATGCGATTTTTCTCGTAAAAAAGCAATAATATTCCGACCGGGAAACCCTGTTTTCGTTCAAAGACGAAAAAATAAAAACATGGTGTCGCCTCGTGCACGCGCCCCAGTCTCATTGTTCTCTGATCGACCACTATCCAAATGCGCTACTGTTTTTCAGCCAGGGGCTCCAAAGGCATCATTCAGCGTTTGCCGCCTTCTGAGAGCCTATGGGAGCCGTAGGAAGTGTCACGTTACAGCAGAGATCCTCAGTTTTCAATAAAGAGAGTGTAGAAGCCCAAGAAATGGTCAGAGAGGGCATTTCCTGTAAGGAATCTTCTCAGGTTTTTGCCTGCCATATGAGTTCTGTTATACTCACAGACACCATTCAAACAGTTTTAGAAACTTTAGGGTGTTTTCTATCCAAAGCCAATAATTATATGCATATTCTAGTTACTGGGCAGGAGTAGTAACCAGATTAAATCGGGTACGTTTTTTACTGCCCCCTACCCTAGAGAGGTTAAACAGATCACTTTTCCATTTTCTAACACACACACACACGCACACATGCATGCACGCGCGCACCCACACACACACACAAACACACACTTTCTGCACCAACTGTAATCACAGGCCAAAGGCAAACCAAATCATACCAAACCTAACAGACAAAAAAACAAAGCATTGTTCAGCACTAGTACTGTTTATTATTCTCCCTGCTCCACATAACCCCCATCTCCTGAAATAACTAATGTACCAACGGTGACATTAAATGTTCTCTACTTCATCTTTGCTTTAAGGCACTGAATCTAATGAGCTTTATCTTCTTTGTAACAACGTTTGGCTGAGCGTCTCTTGAGATTCCGGACCTAGTGTTATAAACAAAGCATTTGAAATCGAGGCTTGGGAAAGAAGAAAAACAGAAATCTCGTCTGAAACGGTCTTTGTTTTCTATATGGCAGTCATGTACATTTTACAGCTAATGAACAATTTGGCATGAGCACAGTGCTGTATTGTTAGTGCCAGCACTCGAGATTGTGGCAACAACAGACTAGGCAGAACAAATAGAGTGCACCGTGAACATGTTAGAGATGAATCAGGTTGTCAACACAAGCTAAAGCACAGCCTTTCTGCATCTCACATTTTAATTATCAGCTCGCTTTTTTAAAGGGCTCAGTAGACGGAGAAGATTGTGGAAACATGAGTGTAACTGAAATGAGACATGACTTGTTTTCCAATGGATATAGAGATTAAATGACAATATTATAGGTGATATAAAAAAAATGCACTGTAGGTATAATACAAAACTGAAATAAGATCCGTGAACCTTTCACTTTGTTATATACAGTATATTAGTCAAATTTCTAAATCAAAACAAAATGTTAGCTAAAGTACGGTAGAGTTACGATGAAAGCAGTGGGCACAGAGGTAAAGCGGTTGTGAATCATCAATGTTATTTTGTCTCCAGGCTACCGCACACCTTTATGTAGTGACCTTCTCCTGTTCTGTTCTGCTTCGCCAGTAACTGTCAGCATCACAACAACCATAACAGACACAGTCTCTGCTTTCACTACATGTAGGTTTAGCATCTAAAATATTACATTTTGCAGAGGAACGAGTTTAATGAACAATATGAGGATTTAGATGATTATATTTCATGAATTGTTTGAAAGCATGTTTATAATTCCATGCTGTTATTTTTTTATATTTAACTCAATGTTTGCATGAAGGTGCTTGAATGTCTGCCATACTAATAAACCAACTAGGGCCATATCAGCAGCTGAAATGGTTAGCTTACAAAGCAAAACTCTATCTTTAAACATTCCTTCTCCAGGAGAAACTTTAATTTTCTCATTTACATGGCATAATTGCTTGCATATAGAAGCTGTAAAGGAACAGAGATACACGGAGCATGAACTAATTGGAGTGTAAGCGAGCTAATTATAACCTAATTACAGGCCCGGCTTACCTTACCTCTATTAGCACACAGTGGGTTGAAGAATATGGGTGAAATAACTACTCATGCTTTAGTCAAGGCAAGTTTTTATTACCAAGAATCAGCTAAGGGCTATTTTTAGTACGTAATCCAATTAAATGACAGCACCTTTGCTATTTTACCTTACTATTAATACAATCAAGAGATAGAACATTGCTTTGTTACCTGACTATCCAGCTCATTTGGATTTGTTTACACAATCTACACCTCATTGGATTATTTCATCAACATTACATTACAGCCACTGTGGCAAATCAGCCACTGGCAAATCAATATAATGCATGATGATAGTTTTCTGGAGGGACTTATTTTCTCCCTATACAACATACAGTGGAACCAGATAGTTTTATAAGCCAGGATGATACACAGCACTAGGTTGATATTCTACACTCTTAGAAAAAAGGGTACCTGAAACCAAAAGGGATATTCTACCTAGAGCCAAAACGGGTTCTTCAAAGGGTTCTCCTATAGGGACAGACAAATAACCATTTTAAGTTCTAGATAGCACCTTTTTTTCTCTAAAGTTGATATCCTAAAGTGAGGAAGCTGGTTAAATTGCCTATTCATTTTACAGCTTTAATGAACATCCACCCAATATATTCCAAATAGGAGTCCTCTTCTTCACCACTTAGCTTCCAGTAATGCAGCCAATGTCCCTCTTTCTTTCTCTTTCCCTCCTAAGTACTTTGTTATTCACCAGTGGACAGCCTGGAGCAGTATAGCAAGAGCCTGCTACAGTTGTATTGTATTGCGCTGGATTACAATCACAGATGACAGCCCAGACAAGTTTGAGGCAGATGGTTCTTAACATGGCATCAGTTACAAGGAAACCCTTTCATCCTTTGTTTTCATCCTTTGTGCTCACTGCACACCAGACATAGCATCATTAGAATCCCATTTTTCACAATCGGCCATTACAGCAAACCTAACTGCAAGGCAGATGTCAGATGGATGGCCCGTGTAAGGGCCCTACCCTTTTCAAATTGCTTGTTTTATTTTTGTTTACTGGTTAACTTGAGCTGATCCTCACTTAGAAACAGTTCAAGGTCAAGTTATGACGCTCTGGCAGTGGATCCCTAGCTTGATGACAGCACTGCCAAAATACCTGCTATGTCTATCTCCAGACCTCTCACTACACTTCACTGTTTTCTCAAAAGAAGTATGAGTGATGAGTGTCCATACTGTTTGGTCTTCGGAAATCTCCTATCATGGAGTTTGTTTTGAAAAGGAGAGAGATGTACAAAACAGAGGCGAGACTGTTTGTGACATGGAAGCATGATGCAAGACCACGAGCAGCTGGCTAAACAGTGTCTGAAAGACCAGAGGAGTCCAGCTGCAGCTCTTTAGGGGTAGATTGAGGCTGAATGAGACTAATTGAACTCCTGCTACTCTATCTACCCTTTCTATGGTGATCTCACATCTACTTATGAAATACTGTACATACACAGTTTATTCCCAAACTACCATCACTGAGGATCATATCACATCACTATCTAAGCCCCACTGAGTTGTTAGAGCTCAATTTATCAGACCTGATGTGTAAACACAAAACCCATAAGCTATTCACTAAGTAAACAACTTGTAAGACCCCCGATGGGTTGTGATCCTGGCATGCTATTATATTCAAAATTAACTTCAAAAGATCGTGATCTACAATATTAATAGCAAAGTATATTTTCACAAACACTGGCTATCTACAGTCCCCATAGTGACGTGAGTATGCTATAATAACTCCATTATGATTTATACAACAGATTTTCAGTCTCACATTATGAGGATTTGTTATCCTCTCTGAACATCTCTTTTGTAGAGCTTAATAAACTTTGCTATTGCAGTTAACAGATTGAGGCAAACAATTGAGTAATGTATGCCTGCACAAACTCTGAAGTATTATCAGAATATTCACTGCAATTACACAACAGTTTGGAACTTGATTAGATAGTGAAACTATTGGGCACAGGTAACAATCTGACCAAAAAGAAAGACCCTGTTTGATCTCTCTGGGCCTGACCAGCTGACGTTTGATCTCTCCGAGCCTGACCAGAGGACGTTTGATCTCTCTGGGCCTGACCAGCTGGCGTTTGATCTCTCTGGGCCTGACCAGCTGGCGTTTGATCTCTCTGGGCCTGACCAGCTGGCGTTTGATCTCTCTGGGCCTGACCAGCTGACGTTTGATCTCTCCGAGCCTGACCAGAGGACGTTTGATCTCTCTGGGCCTGACCAGCTGGCGTTTGATCTCTCTGGGCCTGACCAGCTGGCGTTTGATCTCTCTGGGCCTGACCAGCTGACGTTTGATCTCTCTGGGCCT
This sequence comes from Salmo trutta, assembly GCF_901001165.1. NCBI lineage: Eukaryota > Metazoa > Chordata > Actinopteri > Salmoniformes > Salmonidae > Salmo > Salmo trutta. The sequence continues at coordinate 27,726,499 of NC_042968.1, forward strand.
GACCAGCTGACGTTTGATCTCTCTGGGCCTGACCAGCTGGCATTTGATCTCTCAGTGACTGACCAGCTGGCGTTTGATCTCTCTGGGCCTGACCAGCTGACGTTTGATCTCTCTGGGCCTGACCAGCTGACGTTTGATCTCTCTGGGCCTGACCAGCTGACGTTTGATCTCTCTGGGCCTGACCAGCTGACGTTTGATCTCTCTGGGCCTGACCAGCTGACGGATAGAGTCATTGACATTTTCATTCTATTCCACACAGTTAGTCAATGCCTACAAAGACGGAGTAACCACATATTAAATGGAACCCCACTTTGTATAGGAGATTCACTGAGCAGAGAGATCATACCCAATACAGCAATTCACTACTAACCACTAGGCTACTTTATTTTCCATGTTGTATAAAATACCATCCTTTTAGGTCTTTTGGTCTTCTATGTTAGCGATCAGTTCAGCTGAAATCAGTTCAGCTGTGCTCTATAAAAACAAAACAATGAACTCTTTATAACCAAAATGTAATCAAGCCAACGGAGATTATTTTACCTCCCCTCTTTCCCTTTTCATAATAGAACTGGTAACAAGTTGAGGGGTTTAAGGAGGCCAAATGGTGAGTGAGTCAGATAAGAAAATGGCCCGATAATTACGCCCATGCTGAGTCAGTATGAAAAGAGAGAATTCAGCAGCTGCTGCCTTCCTAAATAACCTGGAGTTGCATTGCCTGCCAGCCGAAAACATTTAGCAAGCTATATATAGGCGCACGGTACAGTACACCTGTATCACTTAACCTCGAGTAAAAAACCACAGAAATGTTGTTGGGGGGGATCCCCCAGACCTCACATCATGACAAAATACATAATACAATATTATAAAGAACATGGCTAGAATAAGCATGATATCATTATTCTAGAGTGCCTTCAGAAAGTATTCATATCCCTTGACTTATTCCACATTTTGTTGTGTTACAGCCTTAATTCAAAATTGTTTCAATATTTTTTTCTCTCTCACCCATCTACAAAATACCCCATAATGACAAAGTGAATGTCACAGTATCCACAGAAAATGGTGCCCCTCCTCGGCCGGGTGGCGCTCGCCGGTCGTCGTCGCCGGTCTACTAGCTGCCGCAGATCTGTGTTTCTGTGTTCATTGTGTTTTGTCTGTCAAAGTCTGCACCTGTCGTCATTTCTGTCATTAGTGGGGGGGTATTTAGTTTGTTCCTTTGGGGTTGTGTGTTGTGCGGGATTGTTTGTTTGTCAGCGGGTTTACGCTGTGGCCGTCTCTTATCTATAGTTTTTATATTGGAGGATTTATTTTCTCGCCGGGCTGCGCCCCGTTCCTGATTTTCCCTTTTGGGTATTGTGCACTCCCAGTGCCTTTTGATCACCTAGTGTTTGGGTGTGAATAAACTTCGAGCTACTGGACGATATCTCCTGCATTTGACTCTACTCCTTCCTCCTGCCCTAAGTACCCGTGACAGAATCCCGCACCACCAATTATTATGGAGTCAGCAGGACCCGAAGCAACTTCAGTAGCTGAGCAGGTGTCGCAGCACGCCAGCCTCCTCCACCGCCTAGGCTCGGCGATGGACCAAGTACTGACCCGACTGGAGAGCTGGGAGAGAAGTACCTCCTCCACCAGACCAGCTCCAGTGGCTCAGCTGGCGCCCCTACCGACACCCCCTGAAGTGGGCTCGAGTGGGATTCGGATTACGCCACCGAAGGAATTTGATGGGACGGCCGCTGGGTGTAAGGGGTTCTTACTCCAAATCGAACTGTACCTGGCGACCGTCCGCCCCTCTCCCTCCGACGAGGAGAAAGTGAGCGTCCTCGTCTCCTGTCTTACGGGTAGAGCCCTGGAATGGACCAACGCGGTTTGGGATGGCCCAGACTCGGCTCGGGACGACTACCCAGAGTTCACCCGTCGCTTCCGGGCGGTATTCGATCATCCCCCGGAGGGCAAGGCGGCGGGTGAGAGACTGTTTCGTTTGAGACAGGGGACGAGGAGCGCTCAGGACTTCGCCTTGGAGTTCCGGACTCTCGCCGCGGGATCGGGGTGGAATGAGCGGGCCCTGATGGATCACTATCGCTGCAGTCTAAATGAGGATGTCCGTCGGGAGCTGGCTTGTAGGGACCACGCCATCACCCTCGACCAGCTGGTGGATTTATCCATCAGGCTGGACCACCTACTGGCTACCCGGGGACGTTCTAGTCGGGGTCTGTTCATTCCACCTCCCAGCCCTCCTGCTCCACTGCCCATGGAGATAGGAGGAGCTTCTCAAAGGAAGACCGGAGGGGGGGGCCTCTCCTGCACCCACTGTGGACGCAGAGGACACACTGCGGACCGGTGCTGGAGGGGTCCCCCCAGGAGTCCGGAGGGCAGGCAGAGCACTACTTCAACCCCCCAGGTGAGTCAGCACCAGACACACCCAGAGCTCCCTGTCGACCACATGTACACTTCTGTTTGTTTTCCCGATTTTTCCCCTCACTCCCAGTATAAGGCACTAGTCGATTCAGGTGCAGCTGGGAGTTTTATGGACCGTGGGGTCGCTAATAGGTTAGGGATTCCCCTGGTTCAGCTGGACCACCCCTTCCCTGTGCACGCCCTAGATAGTCGACCGCTAGGGTCCGGCCAAGTGGGGGAGGTTACTGTGCCACTGGTTATGACGACGTGGGGGGGTCATGTGGAACGTATCAGCCTATACCTCATCGACTCCCCGGCGTTTCCGGTGGTACTGGGACTCCCCTGGCTAGCCATTCACAACCCTCAGATTTCGTGGAGACAGAGGGCTCTTAAGGGGTGGTCAAGGGAGTGCTCAGGTAGGTGTGTAGGAGTTTCCATCGGTGCAACCACGGTGGAGAGTCCAGACCAAGTCTCTACCGTGCACATTCCTTCTGAATATGCTGATTTGGCTATCGCCTTCAGTAAAACGAAGGCGACTCAATTACCACCCCATCGACAGGGGGATTGTGCGATAAATCTCCAAGCTGACGCGGTCCTTCCTAGGAGACATGTGTATCCTCTGTCTCAGGAGGAGACGGTGGCTATGGAGACATACGTCGCGGAGTCCTTGAGACAGGGATACATACGGCCATCTAAATCACCCGTCTCCTCAAGTTTCTTTTTTGTGAAGAAGAAGGGGGAGGCCTGCGCCCGTGCATTGACTATAGAGGTCTAAATTCCATCACAGTGGGGTTCAGTTACCCACTACCTCTCATTGCTACGGCAGTGGAGTCATTCCACGGGGCGCGCTTCTTCACCAAACTAGATCTCAGGAGTGCGTATAATCTGGTGCGTATCCGAGGGGGAGACGAGTGGAAAACCGCATTTAGTACCACATCTGGCCATTATGAGTACCTTGTCATGCCGTATGGATTAAAGAATGCTCCCGCTGTCTTCCAATCCTTTGTGGACGAGGTTCTCCGAGACATGCTCGGACAGGGGGTGGTGGTGTACATCGATGACATCTTGATCTACTCCGCCACCCGTGCCGAGCATGTGGCTTTGGTGCGCAGAGTGCTTGGGCGGCTGCTGGAGCATAACCTATACGTCAAGGCTGAGAAATGTGAGTTCTCCAAACGAGCCGTCTCTTTCCTAGGATATCGCATTTCCTCCACAGGGGTGGTGATGGATTGTGACCGCGTTACGGCTGTGCGTAATTGGCCTACCCCTACCACGGTGAAGGAGGTGCAACAGTTTTTGGGGTTCGCCAATTATTACCGGAGGTTTATCCGGGGTTTTGGTCAGGTGGCAGCTCCCATTACCTCACTGTTGAAGGGGGGTCCGGTGCGGCTGCGGTGGTCGGCGGAGGCGGACAGGGCCTTCCGTCATCTGAAGGTTCTGTTTACTGACGCTCCGTTGCTGGCGCATCCGGATCCCTCTTTGCCATTCGTGGTGGAGGTGGACGCGTCCGAAGCTGGGGTAGGAGCAGTTCTGTCACAGCGTTCGGGCGCTCCTCTGAAGCTCCGCCCCTGCGCTTTCTTTTCTAGGAAGCTAAGCCCGGCGGAGCGCAACTACGATGTGGGGGACAGGGAGTTGTTAGCTGTGGTCAAGGCTTTGACAGTGTGGAGACATTGGCTTAAGGGGGCACGTCACCCTTTTCTCATCTGGACCGACCACCGTAACCTGGAGTACATCCGGGCAGCGAGGAGACTGAATCCTCGTCAAGCCAGGTGGGCTATGTTCTTTACTAGGTTTCAGTTCACCCTTTCATACATTCTGGGTTCTCGGAACCGGAAGGCCGACGCACTGTCGCGTCTCTATGACACCGAGGAGAGGACCATCGATCCCGCTCCCATACTCCCTGCGTTCTGTCTAGTGGCGCCGGTAGTATGGGAGGTGGATGCGGACATCGAGCGGGCGGTTCAGTCAGAACCCATTCCGCCTCAATGTCCCGCGGGTCTGAGGTTCGTTCCGCTTGGTGTTCGCGATCGCCTGATCCGATGGGCCCACACTTTACCCTCCTCGGGTCATCCTGGGGTGGAACGGACGGTGCGAGGCCTGAAAGGGAAGTACTGGTGGCCCACCTTGGCTGAGGATGTAAGACACTATGTCTCTTCCTGTTCGGTGTGCGCCCAGTGCAAGGCTCCTAGGCACCTGCCTCGAGGGAAACTACAGCCCCTCCCTGTTCCACAGCGACCTTGGTCTCACCTCTCGGTGGATTTCCTAACTGATCTCCCGCCATCTCAGGGGAACACGACGATCCTGGTTGTTGTGGATCGGTTCTCGAAGTCCTGCCGTCTGCTCCCGTTGCCCGGTCTTCCTACGGCCCTACAGACCGCGGAGGCCCTATTCACCCATGTCTTCCGGCACTACGGGGTGCCCGAGGACATCGTATCTGATCGGGGTCCCCAGTTCACCTCCAGAGTGTGGAGGTCGTTTATGGTGAGGCTGGGGTCTCGGTCAGCCTGACCTCGGGTTTCCACCCTGAGAGTAATGGGCAGGTAGAACGCATCAACCAGGATGTGGGCAGGTTTCTGCGGTCATATTGCCAGGACCGGCCAGGGGTCTGGTCGAGGTTCGTGCCATGGGCCGAGATGGCCCAGAACTCTCAACGCCACTCCTCCACTAACTTGTCACCTTTTCAAGTTGTATTAGGTTATCAGCCGGTCCTGGTGCCTTGGCAGCAGAGCCAGACGGAGGCCCCTGCGGTGGAGGAATAGGTACAGCGCTCTCAGGAGACCTGTCCAGGAGTGCCTGAAGCGGGCTATCGGGCGACAGAAGGAGAGTGTTGACCGCCGCCGCAGTGAGGCTCCCGTATACAATCCAGGGGATAGAGTCTGGCTCTCGACCCGGAACCGGCCCCTCCGCCTGCCCTGCCGGAAGCTGGGTCCGCGATTTGTGGGGCCGTTCAAAGTCCTGAGGAGAATAAACGAGGTGTGTTATAGGTTACAACTCCCTTCATATTACCGCATTAACCCCTCGTTTCATGTGTCTCTCCTCAGGCCGGTGGTAGCTGGTCCACTGCAGGACGCTGAGGTGCGGGAGGTCCCTCCGCCCCCCCTGGACATCGGGGGGGCCCCGGCATACACAGTCCGGGCCATCCTGGACTCCCGACGTCGGGTAGGGGGCCTGCAGTACCTCGTGGACTGGGAGGGGTACGGCCCGGAGGAGAGGTGCTGGGTTCCGGTGGAGGACATTTTGGATCCCACTTTGCTCCAGGAGTTCCATCGTGTCCGTCCGGACCGGCCGGCGCCTCGCCCTCCGGGTCGTCCCCGAGGCTGGCGTTGGTGCGCTGCGGGAGCCGCGCGTCAGGGGAGGGGTACTGTCACAGTATCCACAGAAAATGGTGCCCCTCCTCGGCCGGGCGGCACTACTAGCTGCCGCCGATCTGTGTTTCTGTGTTCATTGTGTTTTGTCTGTCTAGGTCCGCACCTGTTGTCATTTCTGTCATTAGTGGGGGGGTATTTAGTTTGTTCCTTTGGGGTTGTGTGTTGTGCGGGATTGTTTGTTTGTCAGCGGGTTTACGCTGTGGCCGTCTCTTATCTATCGTTTTTATATTGGAGGATTTATTTTCTCGCCGGGCTGCGCCCTGTTCGTGATTTTCTCTTTGTGGATTACCCGTTTCCCTTTTGGGTATTGTGCACTCCCAGTGCCTTTTGATCACCTAGTGTTTGGGTGTGAATAAACTTCGAGCTACTGGACGATATCTCCTGAATTTGACTCTACTCCTTCCTCCTGCCCTAAGTACCCGTGACAGTGAAAAAATGTTTTTAGAAATGTTTGCAAATAATAAATACCGAAATATATCATTTACATACTGCAAGTATTCACACCCCGAGTCAATACTTTGTAGAAGCACCTGGTGCACCTGGTGGTGATTACAGCTTTGAGTCATCTTGAGTATGTCTTTATCAGCTTTGCACATCGGGATTTAGGGTTTTCTCCCATTCTTCCTTGCAGATTTTCTCAAGCTCTGTTAAGTTAGATGGGGAGCGGCTGTCACGTTCCCAATTGGAGGCAGCTGGCTATCGGTGTCTCTAATTGGGGATCACACTTAAGTAGCGTTTTTCCACCTGTGTGTTATGGGATATTGTTTTGAGTTAGTGCACGTAGCATTCTCTGTTAGTCACAGTTCGTTATTAGTTTATTGTTTATTTGTTTTTGTCTTTGCTAAGTTTCACTTTCTAATAAATTATGTGGAACTCAACATATGCTGCACCATGATCCGACCATCATTACAACGACGTACGTGACAGCGGCGGTGAACAGCAATCTTCAAGGCTTTCCACAGATTTTCAATCGGATTCCAGTCTGGGCTTTGATTGGGCCACTCAAGGACTTTCACATTCTTGTTCTGAAGCCATCCCAGCATTGCTTTAGCTGTATGCTTGGCGTCATTGTCCTGTTGGAATGTAAATCTTCGCCCCAGTCTAAGGTCACATGCCCTCTGAAGCAGGATCTCATTAAGGATTTGCCAGTATTTTGCTCCATTCATTGTTCCCTCTATCCTTATCAGTCTCCCAGTCTCTGCTGCTGAAAAGCAATCCCTTAGCATGATGCTGCCACCACGATGCTTCACGGTAGTGATGGTTAGATGGTTGATGAGCTGTGCCTGGTTTTCTCCAGACATAGCGCTTTGCATTCAGGCCAAAGAGTAAAAATGTTGTCTCATCAGACTACAGATAATTTTTGCCTTAAGGTCTCTCTCCCATAAAGCACAGATTGGTGAAGTGCTGTAAAGACGGTTGTCTTTCTATCAGGTTCTTCCATCTCAGCCAAGGAACTCTGTAGTTCTGTTATAGTGGTCATTGGGTTTTTGGTCACCTCGCTGACCAAGGTCCTTCTTGCCTGGTTTCTCAGTTTGGTCAGACGGCCAGGTGTAGGCAGAGTCTGGGTAGTTCCATATTTGTTCCATTTCCCAATGATGGAAACCACTGTGCTATTGGACACTTTCAACACTCTGGAAATTGATTTATACACTTTTCCAGATATATGCCTCATCGCAATTCTATCTCGGAGATCTACGGACAGTTCCTTGGACTTCATGGTATAGTTTCTGCTCTGACATGCACTGTCAACTCTGTGACCTTATATAGACAGGTATGTTTCTTTCTAAATCATGTCCAAACAATTGAATTGCCCACAGGTGGACTCCAATGAAGTTGTAGTGACATCTCAAGGATGATCAAAGGAAATTGGATGCACATATGAGCTCAATTTGGAGCATCATAGCAAAGAGGTGAAAAACTTAGTAAATTAGATATTTCTGACATTTCTAAAAACATGTTTTCACTTTGTCAGTATGGGGGGTATTGTGTGTATATAGGTGACCAAAAAAGTATTTTAGCAATTTTGAATTCAGGCTTTAACATAACAAAATGTGGACCCGTGTGGCTCAGTTGGTAGAGCATGGTGTTTGCAACGCCAGGGTTGTGGGTTCGATTCCCACAGGGACCAGTACAGAGAATAATTTTTTTTAATGAAATGTATGCATTCACTACTGTAAGTCGCTCTGGATAAGAGCGTCTGCTAAATGACTCAAATATATACAAATATAATATATCAAATATGTATGAATACTTTCTAAAGGCACAGTATGTAGTAGAAAAAGCCTATACTCTCAAATCACAACTAATAAAAAGCTTAGGTAGAGTACATTTTGACAATCCTATAGAATATATACATTTCAAACTCTCAGGGAAAAGCCTTACAGGAACCAAACCAAGTAATCAGATAATCAGAGTTTATCGCATGAATGTAGCGTTGCTGCAGCACAGGCATTTAGAAAAGTAACATTTGAACCAGCGCATCTATTCTGTACCTCAAACGCTCTATTCTCTTACATTCTACAAAAAAACACCTCCACTAACACTGCTGCAAAGTACAAATAAAACCAGCCAACTAAAATTATCTAAAATTCTCCTCTACAGGCCATCAGTGTCAAACAGAACACTGACAGAACAGAACACTCTCCTAGCTGTTCTCTCCAGTGATGCTCACATCAATTGCTTTGGACTGGAAGAGATACTGTCTGACAGCACCTTACACAAGTCACCCAATGCAGCAATACCATAATAAAAAACACTGTAGCAGAGATTTCAGCTTCTGTAACTAATTGGCATGTGTGTGGTATAAGAAATAATTGGCTTGTTTAGCCAGTTGAGTGATGACTGGAAAGTGCACCCTGAGAGAGTGGCTGTTCTGTTCTTTGGGGACTAATCCATGAAGCAACGTTGTTCATATTTATTCTCCCAGCTCAGATAAACATAGATTTCCTTGTCTCACGTGTCAAGGCAATGAAAGAAAGGGATGATTAATGATATAAGTTTCTAATTTAAGTACCATTATATGTCTACCCCTCTCCACCCCACAACCTTCACAGCAGCTCTCTCACTCTCTGATGAAACCAAAAGAGACGAGCTAAATTTAAATTTGTCAACTTGATCACAATGTTGTCAGAATTAATCAATTTTCAATGGCAACATATTTGTACTTGTTTGAGACAATACCAAGCCAAGGCTCATCTATAATACTATGTCACCATTTCAACAAATAAATGTTCAAAATGAAGACATGCCCAATGGAATTAATTTAACATAGGCTTGGTGTTTTGGTAGTTATCAAGCCTAGAGAACATTTTAATGATTAGACAACTCCACAGAGACTTTCTACAAGGTTTCTTCAGGTGAAAATACAAGAGACTATGAGATTGAGAAATATAAGAACATGAATACTTTCTATATTATTGCCACTAAATCACAGCAACATGAGCACTATTTTTATGGCAAAAACAAATGTATCATATTGAAAATCAAGAATATTCAGAAAGTAACATTTTATAGGTGGCACAGAGACTGGATATAAATAATGCCTTAATTTCCAAACCCATAAATGTTAGAGTCAGGTTGAAAGCAACACATAAGATTTTGAAGAAGAAGAACACATTCTAGAACACAGTGTAGAACGAGAGAGAGCGGGGGGGGAATCTAATATCGAATTGTTTTATGTTCCATCAGTCTGATCCTGGCTGGCAACATTAGAAACACACATCTAGTAATATATCTGCTGCGATGCGCAATACTGCCTTTATTGTTGGAACAGATAAAAATCATGTTGTGCCAACATTGTTGCATAGCAACCGCAGGGCGAAATAACCTTATCACAGAGGAAACGGTGATGTTTCACTGTGCATTTGGTTCTGTGGGATAAAAACGCCAGTGACATCCCCCAGAGGAAGAAAGGAAGTGAGTAATGATCTATAGCACCAAACCAAAGAAAGGTTTTATGGCACAATAAGCCAGATGGGAAAATCCAATTTGAAAGATTAATAAATAACAGGAATGCAATAATGTAAAATGGCATATAAGGTCCACCTGGCAGAAGGGAGAAGAGAACAGTTATTTGCGTGAAATAATTTGGCAGTTGATATAAAGATGTTTAATTTCAAGGTTTTCTATGTACAGTAAAACTATGCAGGCTCTGGTCAAAATGTGTGTACTATATAGAGAATAGGGTGCCATTTCAGATGCACCTTATATGCGCTCTCTGAGTGATTTCTTCCTCCGTCACTGTAACTTTCCACACGCTGAGGCTACTGGAGGCTTTAGTTTAGTCAAGTAGTTTTAATTAGCAGTGAAAGGATTATGGCAGTGTCACCTTTTGAGAACAATGTAAGACTTTACATTTAATTCAGCATTCACAGTTATATTTAAGCACTGTGTGTGAAAGCCAGTGTCATCCTTTGTAAAACTGGGACTGCAGAGTGTTAACATTATGTGAATAATTAAAATCAACCAAGCATTTTGAAATAGGCTTAACATGAAGCAAAATAAACTTTGCATTAATGCATATGCTTTTAAATAGCTTGGAGTATTATGCCTATGCACTGGAAGAGTGACCCTATGCTATGGGACTAATAACAATTATTGAAATTACGTATTAGTACACTGTTCTCACAGCAAAAACCCTTACACTAACCCAACATTAACCTATATGTGTGCTTGTGTGAATGCTTGGACACACCTGTGTGCCTGTGTGTGGTCTAGACTCAAGAAGAGAGCTAGGTAGTAGAACTCAAAGGTTAGATTCTTCCTCACACTACATCTGTCACCTAGCCGTGTCCTGGCAAGCCCTCTCTGGTCCTGTGGTCCTAAAGGAACTCTCCCCAGCCCTGCTCTGTCCCAGCAGCAGATGGACAGTCAGAGGGCTTAGACAGAGCCAGTGAAGCATGAATAGCATGACATACTGTACCATGTCAGCTGGTATGGGAGCAGAGAACAGAGAGCACTGTGACTACTGTAGGAGGAGAGTGCAGTGAGGGCAGCTTTCTACTGCAGCAGGTCTGCCTGCCGCCACTGCTACTAGCTAATTCCAGATGTGCCATTCTGCCCTTTCAGCGTTTTATCTTAAGAACCTCTATTAATAGAACAATGGTGCTATAGTTTGTTCTTAAGAAGATGACTGTTGTTCATCAATTCAGAGAGAGCTCATAAATCAAGGACACATGTTAGCTAATGTTTCAAAACAAGACTGACAGCAACAGTGGTGCCTAAATGCAAATCAGTTATCACCTCGGCTTTCAAACAGTTTTTGTGCAATTTTTTTTAAAATGGCAAGTCTAAGTATTTTACATAATAGGCCTATTCAACAAATGCATGTACCGACTGGTTAATGCCGACACTGCATGACTACACAGAGAGATAAATGTTTTCCCTTTTCATAAGCGTAAGTCATTGGGTTAAAATAGTTCAGTCAAAAAACTCATCAGGAAATCATTGCAACTGTAGGGCTTCCTTGATCTAATTCTATTCAGTTAAAATAAGAGTTAAAATAAGTATGATTCCAAATTGAACTGCAGGTGAAGCAATGCAACTCATTTCAAGCCTGCACTCACTGGAATTCAAACAATGTGTCAGCTTGTTTGTAATTGAGGAATTTAAACAATGTGTCCAATGTGACTGTTGCTGCTCATTGGAATCTACCCATCTGGGATGTGCATTGCTTTTCTCTTCTCTGTAGCTGTCTGTAGTGTAATATAATATTGTGTGTTTTTGCGGTGGTGTTATGTTAATTAACAGGGTCTCTCCAGGCCTACAGAGCCATGGTTTAGGTTTTATCAAACAAACATGATCACAGCACGCCCTACTCATAGGAACACTAGAGAAGACGTGATGTAATAAGCAAGTTGTCCACCCTTTGTTCTGCCTGATGACTGCCCCATTTCTCTAAAATGGCACAGAGGGGGAGACTCTGCGTACTCAGTGTAGGTTTCAGTTCTTTTAATCTTCCTATACATCTCCAGATAGGAAAACACTTTGAACTCTGCAGGAGCTCCAAACTGACGATAATGAACAGGATACCCCAATATTGGTCTGTAGCAGGAGAAATACAAATTAGAGCATAATTTAAAGACAGATGCTCCCTGCTAAAACTGTAATGATAAATGAATATATTAAGAGCATTTTAAAGGTCCAATGCAGCCATTTTTTATGATAATAATATCTGGATAACAATTAAGTACATTACTGTGATTGATGTAAATTAAAACGGTCAAATAGAAACCAAAAATGCTTCTTAGCAAAAAGCAATTTCTCAAGCAACAATTTTGTTAGAACTAGACGTCTGGGAGCTGTCTGAGTGGGGAGGGAAAAACTGAAAACTAGCTGTTATTGGCAAAGTGTAATGAACACGACGGGAGACAGAGAGCTGGTTTCAAGTGCAGGGCGCAGCAAGTGTTTATTTGAAAAGGACCACATGAGGCAGGTAGCTGGGTCCAGGGGCAGGCAGAAGGTCATACACAGGGGGTCCAAAAAGGCAACAGTACAGGCAGGGAAAAGGCTAGTAATGTTGTCTGGGAGATCAGGCAATAGGTTGATAACAGGAAATCCGATAGGCTAAAGTACAAGCAGGGAATAGGCAAAAGGTGTCGTTAGTGAGGCAGGCAAAAACTATCATACACGGGATGATTAAATTACAGGAAACCAGCGCTCCAAAAAGAAGTGTGTCACAAAACAAACAATACCACACAATGATGGGGTGCAAAGAACTGAACTAAATAGTGTGTGATAATGACATACATTGGCAAAAATGTGTGAACAGGTGATCAGAATTCAGGTGATTGGGATCTGGAGAGTGAGCTGCATTCAGCAGATCTATGTGTTTGAGAGTGTGAGCTGGAAAGTGGGCTGGAAATTGAGCTGCGTTCAGGGATCTACATGTTTGAGAGTGTGAGTTGGAAGCAGACGTTACACAGAGAGATTTGGAACGCTCTTATTGGTCTATTAACTAATTTACAGCCTGGCGATGTCACAAGACAGGCCAAAACTCCATCCCACCACAACTGGCAGAAATGTATTTTCAAACAGCTCCTACACTAAAAGGGCATTATCATTTTCACAATTTCACAGTATTATTCCATCCTCATAGTGTGGGAATATATATAAAACACAAGTAAATCTATTTTTTGACTGCACTGGGCCTTTAAGGCCTTTAACATGGAACCTGCCTAAGGTTGAATCACTAAGCATGGATGATACTATGTGAACAGCTAGGAGGGATACAGGTATGAGGGGACAGTTATTTACTCTACAGTACAATGTACTGGTCAAAAGTTTTCGAACACCTACTCATTCAAGGGTTGTTCTTTATTTTTATTATTTTCTACATTGTAGAATAATATTGAAAACATCAAAACTATGAAATAACACATATGTAATCATTTAGTCACAAAAAAAGTACATTAAAAATATATTTCATATTTGAGATTCTTCAAATAGTCTGTGACTATCATTAAATGTGAAGACTGTATATTATCAAATCAACTTTCTGTGTAATTTAATTACGCAATAAAACTAATCATGTAACTTTAATCAACTAGGACGTTTTTTTATTGTTTTTTATTTCACCTTTATTTAACCAGGTAGGCTAGTTGAGAACAAGTTCTAATTTACAACTGCGACCTGGCCAAGATAAAGCAAAGCAGTGTGACACGGACAACAACACAGAGTTACACATGGAATAAACAATAAACAAGCCAGTAACACAATAAACAAGTCACTGACACAGTAGAAAAAAAGAAAGTCTATATACAGTGTGTGCAAAAGGCACGAGTTAGGCAATAAATAACACTGGAGTGATAAATGAGCAGATGAGGATGTGCAAGTAGAGATACTGGTGTGCAAAAGAGCAGAAAAGTAAATAAAAACAGTATGGGGATGAGGTAGGTAGATTGGGTGGGCTATTTACAGATGGACTATGTACAGCTGCAGTGATCGGTTAGCTGCTCAGATAGCTGATGTTTAAAGTTGGTGAGGGAAATAAGTCTCCAGCTTCAGTGATTTTTGCAATTCGTTCCAGTCACTGGCAGCAGAGAACTGGAAGGAAAGGCAGCCAAATTAGGTGTTGGCTTTGGGAATGATCAGTGAGATATACCTGCTGGAACGTTTGCTACGGGTGGGTGTTGTTATCATGACCAGTGAACTGAGATAAGGCGGAGCTTTACCTAGCATAGACTTATAGACGAATACGTAGCGAGGGCCAGCCAACTAGAGCATACAGGTCGCAGTGGTAGGTGATACAAGGTGATTTGGTAAGAAAACGGATGGCACTGTGATAGACTGCATCCAGTTTGCTGAATGGAGTATTGGAAGCTATTTTGTAGATGACATTGCCGAAGTCGAGGATCGGCAGGATAGTCAGTTTTACTAGGGTAAGTTTGGCGGCGTGAGTGAAGGATGCTTTGTTGCGAAATAGAAAGCTGATTCTAGATTTGATTTTGGATTGGAGATGTTTAATATGAGTCTGGAAGGAGAGTTTACAGTCTAGCCAGACACCTAGGTATTTATAGTTGTCCACATATTCTAGGTCAGAACAGTCCAGGGTGGTGATGCTAGTCGGGCGGGCGGGTGTGGGCAGCGAACGGTTGAAAAGCATGCATTTGGTTTAACTAGCGTTTAAGAGCAGTTGGAGGCCACGGAAGGGGTGTTGTATGGCATTGAAGCTCGTTTGGAGGTTAGTTAACACAGTGTCCAAGGAAGGGCCAGAAGTATACAGAATGGTGTCGTCTGCGTAGAGGTGGATCAGGGAATCGCCCGCAGCAAGAGCGACATCATTGATATATACAGAGAAAAGAGTCGGCCCGAAAATTGAACCCTATGGCACCCCATAGAGACTGCCAGAGGTCCGGACAACATGCCCTCTGATTTGACACACTGAATTCTGTCTGCAAAGTAGTTAGTGAACCAGGTGAGGCAGTCATTTGAAACCAAGGCTATTGAGTCTGCCGATAAGAATACGGTGAATGACAGAGTCGAAAGCCTTGGCCAGGTCGATGAAGACGGCTGCACAGTACTGTCTTTTATTGATGGCGGTTATGATATTGTTTAGTACCTTGAGCGTGGCTGAGGTGCACCTGTGACCGGCTCGGAAACCAGATTGCACAGCGGAGAAGGTACGGTGGGATTCGAAATAGTCAGTGATCTGTTTATTAACTTGGCTTTCAAAGACTTTAGAAAGGCAGGGCAGGATAGATATAGGTCTGTAGCAGTTTGGGTCTAGAGTGTCACATCCTTTGAAGAGGGGGATGACCGCGGCAGCTTTCCAATCTTTAGGGATCTCGGACGATTCGAAAGAGAGGTTGAACAGGCTGGTAATAGGGGTTGCAACAATGGCGGCGGATAGTTTTAGAAAGAGAGGGTCCAGGTTATTTGTACGGGTCCAGGTTTTGCAGCTCTTTCAGAACATCTGCTATCTGGATTTGGGTGAAGGAGAAGCTGGGGAGGCTCGGGCGAGTAGCTGCGGGGAGGGCAGAGCTGTTGGCCGGGGTTGGAGTAGCCAGGAGGAAGGCATGGCCAGCCGTAGAGAAATGCTTATTGAAATGTTCGATTATCATGGATTTATCGGTGGTGACCGTGTAACCTAGCGTCAGTGCAGTGGGCAGCTGGGAGGAGGTGCTCTTGTTCTCCATGGACTTTACAGTGTCCAAAAACTTTTTGGGAGAGGAGCTACAGGATGCAAATTCCTGCTTGAAAAAGCTAGCCTTTGCTTTCCTGACTGACAGCGTGTATTGGTTCCTGACTTCCCTGAACAGTTGCATATCGCGGGGACTATTCGATGCTATTGCAGTCCGCCACAGGATGTTTTTGTGCGCGTCAAGGGCAGTCAGGTCTGGAGTGAACCAAGGGCTAAAATGCCCCTTCTGCATTTTTTTAAAGGGGCACGCTTATCTAAGATGGTGAGGAAATTACTTTTAAAGAACGACCAGGCATCCTCGACTGACGGGATGAGGTCAATATCTTTCCAGGATACCCCGGCCAGATCGATTAGAAAGGCCTTCTTGCAGAAGTGTTTTAGGGAGCGTTTGACAGGGATGAGGGGTGGTTGTTTGACCGTGGACCCATAGCGGATACAGACAATGAGGCAGTGATCGCTGAGATCCTGATTGAAAACAGCAGAGGTGTAATTTGGAGGGCAAGTTGGTCAGGATAATGTCTATGAGGGTGCCCATGTTTACGGATTTAGGGTTGTACCTGGTGGGTTCCTTGATGATTTGTGTGAGATTGAGGGCATCTAGCTTAGATTGTAGGACTGCCGGGGTGTTAAGCATATCCCAGTTTAGGTCACCTAATAGAACAAACTCTGAAGCTAGATGGGGATCAATCAATTCACATATTGTGTCCAGGGCACAGCTGGGAGCGGAGGGGGGTCGGTAACAGGCGGCAACAGTGAGAGACTTATTTCTGGGGAGATTCATTTTTAAAATTAGAAGTTCGAACTGTTTGGGTATAGACCTGGAAAGTATGACAGAACTTTGCAGGCTATCTCTGCAGTAGATTGCAACTCCTCCCCCTTTGGCAGTTCTATCTTGACAGAAAATGTTGTAGTTGGGTATGGAAATCTCAGAATTTTTGGTGGCCTTCCTAAGCCAGGATTCAGACACGGCAAGGACATCAGGGTTGGCGGAGTGTGCTTAAGCAGTGAGTAAAACAAACTTAGGGAGAATGCTTCTGATGTTAACATGCATGAAACCAAGGCTTTTTTGATCACAGATGTCAACAAAGGAGGGTGCCTGAGGAAATGCAGGGCCTGGGTTTACCTCCACATCACCCGAGGAACAGAGGAGGAGGAGGAGGAGGAGGAGGGTACTGCTAAAGGCTATCAAAACTGGTCGTCTAGAGCGTTGGGGACAAAGATTTCTGGGCATGGTAGAATAGATTCAGGGCATAATGTGCAGACAGGGGTATGATGGGGTGCGGGTACAGCGGCGGTAAGCCCAGCCACTGAGTGATGATAAGAGAGGTTGCATCTCTGGACATGCTGGTTATAATGGGTGAGGTCACCGCATGTGTGGGAGGTGGTACAAAGGAGGTATCAGAGGTATGATGAGTGGAACTAGGGGCTCCATTGTAAACTAAAACAATGATAACTAACCTAAACAACAGTATATCGGCATATTGACATTTTAGAGAGACATAAAGCGAGGCATAAAGCAATCACAGGTGTTGATTGGGAGAGCTAGCTAAGACAACAACGGGTAAGACAACAACAGCTAATCAGCTAAAACAACAACAACAGGTAAAATGGCAATGAATGGGCAGAGAGGGTCAGTTAACTACACACAGAGCCTGAGTTCGCGGCTGGGGCCGACAGATAAACAAAAATAAACTGAATGGAGTACTGTGATTAATGGACAGTCCAGCAGGAATCAGCTATGTAGCCAAGTGATCATAGGGTCCAGGGGACAGCAATAGATGGAACAGGGAAGCTGCGGATTAGTCGCTACTACGTTGGCACGCGGGAGACACTGCGTTTAAAGTTAGCAGCCCGGGGCTAGTAGAAGCGTCTGCGCGATGTCTGACGGAGGCTGGTTGAAGGCACAGCGGATGGAGTATTCGTCGGCAGACCAGTCGTGGTGGTGCTGCGGGGCGCCGTGTTGACAAAGGATCCAGGCCATATGGCGAAAGAGGTATTGTAGTTGTAGTAATTTAGTTTGGTAGCCGGGAGATGCGCCTGTCTCACGGCTAACTGGTGCTAGCTTCGGGGCAGGGGGGTTAGCCACTATAGCCACTCGGGAGCAGCGGTAATCCGGTGCCAAGGTCCAGAGCTTATGGCAAGGATCCGGTGGAGTAGTGGATTCTAGCCGTGTTTGGGTGGAGTCCGGGTGAACAACTGAGTAGGCCGGGAGGTGGGCCTCAGGGATAGCTTCGGTACTGGGTCACTTGGTGGCAGCTAGCTAGCTGTGAAGATAGCTGTAATGGTCTAGGGTTTACAGCTGGAATCCGGGCGGCACCACAGAGAAATGTTGTTTATAGAGTGTCAATTTCCCGAATATAACTCTTCAGATATTTTCATATCTTATCAAAATAGTCGCTTATTAAATAATTGTATTACCTCATCGGTGTCATTACTGAACATCGCATACCCTATATCTACACGAGCCATAGCCTAAATCATGAATCAGCGATATACAAATTGGTTTAATTATTTATTTACTAACTAACTAATCAAATCACAGAAATACATGAAAACATACGCAATTTGTTCATACATGTGTTACTACATGATACAAAGAAAAAAGTCCCTAGCATACGAAACTGATATGACGGCTTGGTAGGAAAGGGGGGGCGGACCGCTCAAGAACGGAAAACTCATAGCTGATAACGACACTCATAGAAAATGCTAATACTTTACATGAACAACCGCTCATTCGAAAATAAATTTCCATTTACATATCTACGAGTGTATGTCTTATTGTCTCTCTCTGTTGCCACAGGTCCGTCTGCTGGAGAGTCAGTTCATCAGAGAGTCTCTTCCCCAGAAGTCACAATGTCTTTCGTAGTTGTCGCTTTCTCAGCGGCTCTGGATAGTGTCTGGTGTAATAAACGGTTGTTGCATAGAATATGCTTCCGCGGTTGTCGGTACACTAGACCTACGTAATTTCCAGCTGCTGACTAGTAATTCTACGTCTAGGATTTGCTCTTATTCTGTAGTGATCGATAGTCTCAGAGTTTAACCATTTCCAGCCGTGTAGCCAATACTACAAGCTGTCTGGTCTCCTGGGCCAATAGATGTCACGCCCTGATCTGTTTAACCTGTCCTTGTGCTTGTCTCCATCCCCTTCCACCCCCCTCACCCATCTTCCCCACTTATCCCCCGGGTATTTATACCTGTGTTTTCTGTCTGTCTGGGCCAGTTCATCTTGTTTGTTCAAGTCAACCAGCGGTTTGTCTCAGCGCCTGCTTTTCCCCAGTCTCTCTTTTTCTCATCCTCCTGGTTTTGATCCTTGTCTGTCCTGACTCTGAGCCTGCCTGCCGTCCTGTGCCTTTGCCCCTAATCTGGATTACCGACCTCTACCTTACCTGACCCTGGGCCTGCCTGCCGTCCTGTACCTTGGCCCCAACGCTCTGGATTATCGACCACTGCCTGCCTTGACCTGTCATATGCCTGCCCCTGTTGTTATAATAAACATTGTTACTTCAACACAGTCCGCACTTGGGTCTTACCTGAAATCTGATAATAAGAGTTGTAGTTCTTAACCATTTCAACATGTAGTATCAGCTCCATGTTTTCTAGTCTTATGTACATTTTGTAGGAAGTGGGTTTTATACTCTGTGGAAGAAAGGGGCATTCCATGACGCCGACCAAGTCTATGCTCACATGGGCGTGGCCACTGACTAGTTAAAACTTTACATCTTAACAAGTATCTCGTTTAGAAGGCCAACATCACTTTACAACTTCTCACAAATAGTTTCATATTTATCCAATTTATTTTATCCAATATCTAAATGTAAATCTGATCATTGAAAAGTGTACACAAATAGAGATACAGTAATGTGGGTCTCCTGATTTTCATGAGATCACCAAATGAAACACACTCGACATGACTGTCCCTTAAGTGTCCATGGACCATTCCCACATTCTCAAAAAAAGAAATATTGTTTGATTCTCCCATTTTGGGGATTAGGTGTTGTGGCAAGAGAAGCTCTTTGTTCTCCATAGACTCTTTCCCTCAATACTGCATGGCAGTTTCTACCAGGTATTTATGACAGTTGTAAAACCTGATGTGGGAAAGAGAGTGAGAGAGGGGGGGAGCCACGATATACACCCAAAAAGGGCCACGTCATGACACCAGCCTTTGCCTTGATGACACCTTTGCACACTCTTGGCATTCTCTCAACCAGGTTCAAGAGGTAGTCAC
Organism: Salmo trutta; assembly: GCF_901001165.1. Classification (NCBI taxonomy): domain Eukaryota; kingdom Metazoa; phylum Chordata; class Actinopteri; order Salmoniformes; family Salmonidae; genus Salmo; species Salmo trutta. The sequence continues at coordinate 27,746,126 of NC_042968.1, forward strand.
CGGGGATGCATTTCAATTAACAGGTGTGCCTTGTTAAAAGTTAATTTGTGGAATTTCTTTCCTTCTTAATGCGTTTGAGGCAATCAGTTGTGTTGTGACAAGGTAGGGAGGTATACGGGAAGATAGCCCTATTTGGTGAAAGACCAAGTCCATATTATGGCAAGAATGATTAAGCACTATGATGAAACTGACTCTCATAAGGACCACCACAGGAATGGAAGACCCAGAGTTACCTCTGCAACAGAGGATAAGTTCATTAGAGTTACCAGCCTCAGAAATTGCAGCCAAAATAAATGCTTCACAGAGTTCAAGTAACAGACACGTCTCAACATCAACTGTTCAGAGGAGACTGTGTCAATCAGGCTTTCATCGTCAAATTGCTGCAAAGAATTTGTAGGACAGTAGCGTGGGGGCTGTGGTGTGGGGGCTGTGCTTTGGCAAAGTGGGTGGGGTTATATCCTGCCTGTTTGGCCCTGTCCGGGGGTATCATCGGATGGGGCCACAGTGTCTCCTGACCCCTCCTGTCTCAGCCTCCAGTATTTATGCTTCAGTAGTTTATGTGTCGGGGGGCTAGGGTCAGTCTGTTATATCTGGAGTATTTCTCCTGTCTTATCCGGTGTCCTGTGTGAACTTAAGTATGCACTCTCTAATTCTCTCTTTCTTTCTTTCTTTCTCTCTCTCGGAGGACCTGAGCCCTAGGACCATGCCTCAGGACTACCTGGCATGATGACTTCTTGCTGTCCCCAGTCCACCTGGTCGAGCTGCTGCTCCAGTTTCAACTGTTCTGCCTGCGGCTATGGAACCCTGACCTGTTCACCGGGCGTGCTACCTGTCCCAGACCTGCTGTTTTCAACTCTCTAGAGACAGCAGGAGCGGTAGAGATACTCTCAATGATCGGCTATGAAAAGCCAACTGACATTTACTCTTGAGGTGCTGACTTGTTGCACCCTCGACAACTACTGTGATTATTATTATTTCACCATGCTGGTCATTTATGAACATTTGAACATCTTGGCCATGTTCTGTTATAATCTCCACCCGGCACAGCCAGAAGAGGACTGGCCACCCCTCATAGCCTGGTTCCTCTTTAGGTTTCTTCCTAGGTTTTGGCCTTTCTAGGGAGTTTTTCCTAGCCACCGTACTTCTACACCTGCATTGCTTGCTGTTTGGGGTTTTAGGCTGGGTTTCTGTACAGCACTTTGATATATCAGCTGATGTAAGAAGGGCTATATAAATACATTTGATTTGATTTGATTTAAAAAATAAACATTTTTCTCTTAGCTCCATGGCAGAATAAGTCGAATCGTAGAAAATATGCTTTAAAACTGCAACATTTTCTTTCTCATGCATGGCAAAATGTGTAGAATTGCAGGAAATAGGTTTACACCGCCAAGATGGGGCCTCTAAAATGTTCTATCAAATTCAGCCTCGCCAACAGGCCGACGTGCCCCCTGCCACGGCCACCACCAAAGCCCCCTTTTAATCTAGAAAAAGCCCTGTAACTCATGGTCCATAAGCTTTGACATGCATGACTCCAGCCACTTAAACTGCAAACCACTTGCATTCCATCATTCATTAATTAATTAATTCAATCATTCATTCCAATTGTAGTGAAGTACTCAAACCGAGCAGAAGGACAGTAGATGGAGATGGAATGTACTGCATGTCAGGTCAGTTAATTGGGCCACAGCCATAGACCTTTGACCTCAGAGTGAAGGAATAATGGAAAATGGAAAGGTTACACAAAAAAGATATTCACACTGACAGGGAGGGTTAGTGCTAATTCCTACAGATAAAGGTTGGAAAATGTCACATGCTACACCAAGTTGTCTGGGATTCAAGTATTAAAACAAATAAGTAAAAACACATGTACACATTACGAACTTACATGCACTCTGTGCATTAAGCCGTACACACAGGGAAAGAGAGAGGAACACACACACACACACATGCACACACACTCACACACACAAACAAATCGTGTCAAATATATGCTTGATTATAATGTATGAAATGTTTCTGATCAGTCAACTGAAAAACTAATTTCATTTTCTCATTAGAAGTCCCTGCCTTAGGCGCATTCTCAAGTCAATGTTTACTACACTGAAAACAGAACATTTATATTATCAGCTTGTTCAGAATCAAAGCTGTGAATCACCACATTTATGAGAGAGATAGAGAGTGAAAGAGAGAGAAAGAGAGAGAGCGATATGGGTGACAGAGAGAGAGAGAGAGAGAGAGGTGGAGAGGCACAGGGAGAGAGAGAAGAGCAAGATACATGCGTTGCCATGTATGCGGTTTTCCTGGAAAATTGGGCTACTTTGAAATCTATGTTACGAGTGAAAATGTATTGGTCGTTGCAGGTCTTTGGGCTACTTCTAAATTGCATCGTGGCCGGCTTTGGCAATTTCTTAAAAATATACATTTCACTGGGACCTGCTGCTGCTGACTATCAGGCAGTGAGGCAGCCTGTTTCTGAGTGAGTGAGTGAGTGAGTGAGAGAGAGTGGGAGTGCCGGAGGGGTGAGTGAGTGAGTGAGTGAGTGAGTGAGTGAGTGAGTGAGTGAGTGAGTGAGTGAGTGAGTGAGTGAGTGAGTGAGTGAGTGAGTGAGTGGTGGGGAGGGGGAAGTCCGGAGGGGTGTGTGTGTTGAGACAGAGTTGCAGCAGGCAGATGAGTCTACCGAATGAGAGGAGACAGAGCAGCACGCGGGCACGCCATGACATCTTTTTACTAGTTGTAGGTAGGCTATTTAGATTGTCATTATGGAGACACCTATTTCTAACCCTTTATCCATTAAACATATTAGAGTGCTAGAACTGATCCACATCAAGAAATAATGGTGACAAATCGCAGGAAAACGACTTAAGGCACTCTAGAGCGCATTAGATACATTCGCTCAGAGGTGGTTTAAACTGTATTCTACTGTCGACTTTGCTTATGGAAAACCATATCAAGTGAAGGGTTTAACCCATGCTCATTTCTTGGGTCTCTAGTGCTGCAAAAGTGGAAATTTGAAATGGAAGTTATGGAACTCCCTCACATGCTTCTGTTATGGGGAAAAGTCCACAATGAAACTGACATTAAATGTGGGCTACTTTGAAATCTATGTCACAGGTGAAAATGTACTGGTTGCGGGTTTTTGGGCTACTTCGAAGTTGAACTGCGGCCGCCATTGGAATTTTAAAAAATATATATATTTGACTGTGACCTGCTGCTGCTGACTATCAGGCATTGAGGCAGACTGTTTCTGAGTGAGTAAGTGATTGAGTGAGTGGTGCGGAGGCGGAGGGTCTCCTATTTTTTATACTTCAATGGGTCTTAAAATTCCAAATCAGATCTCAAAACGATCATTGGTATGACCTTAAAATAATTCCATACAGCTTAGTAGAATATTGTGATCAAATTATTGTGATTTTCCACCAGAGAAAAGGGAAACTTTCTTGGACAAGGTTCCAGAGGGTAATTGTGGCCAATGTGCTCAATGTGGCCAATGTTCTCAATGCAGTTTCACGTACAAATGTGACTAATTTACCCACACCCGCACATGACAAAGATTTAAGATCAAAGGCCTGATTACCTGCATGTCCACCAATGTTGTTTACATGTTGAAATGTACCTGTGGTCTGTCTTACATAGGTAAAATCTGTAGAAGCCTTAAGACCCAGATCAGTGAGCACCTCAGCCACATACAAACCGGTGAGACAAAAAACCTGGTTGCTGTTCATTTTGTACAAGCTGGACATCCTATTAGTTCTCTGAGATACATTGGAATAGAAATGGTCACGATGTCAAGCTGGAGAGGGGACATTGAGAGGAAACATCTTCAAAGGGAATCTTTCTGGATCCACAGGCTTAACACTTGGCCTCCTGAGTGGCACAGCGGTCTAAGATGATGCATCTCAGTGCTAGAGGTGTCATTACAGACCCTGGTTCAATTCCAGACTCTATCACAAACAGCCGTGTGGCTCAGTTGGTAGAGCATGGTGTTTGCACGCCAGGGTTGTGGGTTCGATTGCCACGGGGGACCAGTACGGAAAATAATGTATGAAGTGTATGCATTCACTACTGTAAGTCGCTCTGGATAAAATCGTCTGCTAAATATGTAAAATAAAATTAATTGGGAGTCCCATAGGGCAGTGCACAATTGGCCCAGTGTTGTTATGGGTAGGCTGTCATTGTAAATAAGAATTTGTTCTTAACTGACTTGCCTAGTTAAATAAAAAATTAAACACACTGTCTTCTCTTGACCTTAATGATGAGTTTGAAATAAAACTATTTTTATAGTTCCAAAATGTCCAAATGATTGTTTTTTATCCTTATTTAATATTGTGTATATACAGTAACAGTCAAAAGTTAGGACACACCTAATCATTCAAGGGTTTTTTGCTATTACTACTATTTTCTACATTGTAGAATAACAGTGAAGACATCGAATCCATGAAATAACACATATGGAATCATGTTATAACCAAAAAAGTGTTAAAGAAATCAAAATATATTTTATATTTGAGATTCTTCAATGTAGCCACCCTTTGCTTTGATGACAGCTATGCACACTCTTGGCATTCTGTCAACAACCAACTTCATAAGGTTGGAAGTTCACCTGGAATGCATTTCAATTAACAGAAATGCCTTGGTAAAAGTAAATTTGTGGAATTTCTTTATTTTTTAATTCGTTTGAGCCAATCATTTGTGTTGTGACATGGCAGGGGTGGTAAACAGAAGATATCCCTATTTGGTAAAATACCAAGTCCATATTATGGCAAGAACAGCTCAAATAAGCAAAGAGAAACAACAGTCCATCATTACTCCTTAAGGATAGGGGGCACTACAGCGAATTTTGAAAAAGGCCTCCTACTCAAACTCAGAAGCTATGCATATAATTAGTAGATTTGGATAGAAAACATTCTAAAGTTTCTAAAACTGTTTGAATGGTGTCTGTGAGTATAACAGAACTCATATGACAGTCAAAACCCCGAGACAGATCCTAACAGGAAGTGGAAATCTGATTTGTGGAATCACCTTCAACACTTTGCCTATGAGAAACATCGTGAGTTAGGATTCATTGAGCACTTCCTAAGGCTTCCACTAGATGTCAACAGTCTTTACAAAGTGGTTTGAGTCTTCTATGGTAGAAACTGATCGAAAGAGAGGCTTGGAAAGTTGGTCATAGAGGGAGGGCCATTACTACTATGACGCGGGCGTCCATGGGTAGCCTCATTTTCTGAAACGTTTAGTAAGACAATGCAATCGTCCCCCTTGAATATTATTGAAGCTCTGGTTGAAAAAGGCCCTAAATATTTATGTTATACAACGTTTGACATGTTTGAAAGAACTTAAATATATATTTTTTGCACATTCGTGACGACAAGTCCCGCGCGCTTCAGTACATTTTGAGTAGCCTTCGGAACGCGCTAACAAGAAGGAGCTATTGGGACATAAATTATTAACTTATTCGAACAAAACTACATTTGTTGTGGACCTGGGATTCCTGGAAGTGCCTTCTGATGAAGATAATCAAAGGTAAGGGAATATTTACAATAGTATACAATAGTATATTTGATTTTAGATGGTTCCAAGATGGCGCTAACCTGTATCGCCTAGCCTATTTTTCTGAGCATAGCATCTCCTTTTATTGCAAAGTGTGATTTCCCAGTAAAGTCATTTTTGAATCTGGCAATGCGGTTGCATTCACGGGATGTTAATCTATAATTCTTTGAATGACAATATTAAATTTAAAAAAAAAATGTGAATAGTAATTTAGTAAATTGTAGCGCTGATTCACCGGATGCATTTGAGGGAAAATATTTTCTGAACGTCACGCGCCGATGTAAAATGCTGTTTTTATTAATAAATATGAACTTTAATGAACAAAAGAATGCATGTATTGTGTAATATGATGTCCTAGGAGTGTCATCTGATTGTCAAAGGTTAGTGCTTCATTTAGCTGTTTTTTGGTTATTTGTGATGCATGTGGTTGGTCGGAAAATGGCGGTGTGGCTATTTTGACGATGTACTCTCCTAACATAATGTAATGTTTTGCTTTCGCTGTAAAGCCTTTTTGAAATCGGACAACATGGTTCGATTCAGGAGAAGTGTATCTATAAAACGGTGTAAAATAGTCCTATGTTTGAGAAACAGAAATTATTAGATTTGGTTATAAATATGGTGCTCTGATTTTTGGCTGGATGTTGATCCCGGTTACGCTAAAATAAGTTTTAAGACATGAAGGTCAGTCAATCCGGAAATTTTCAAGAACTTTGAAAGTTTCTTTAAGTGCAGTCGCAAAAACCATCAAGCGCTGTGATGAAGCTGGCTCTCATGAGGACCGCCACAGGAAAGGAAGAACCAGAGTTACCTCTGCTGCAGAGGAAATGTTCATTAGAGTTAACTGCACCTCAGACTAGAGCCCAAATGAATGCTTCATTAAGACACATCTCAACATCAAGTGTTCAGAGGAGAATTAATCAGGCCTTCATGGTCGAATTGCTGCAAAGAAACCACTACTAAAGGACAACAATAAGAAGAAGAGATTTGTTTGGACCAAGAAACACAAGCAATGGACATTAGACCGGTGGAAATCTGTCCTTTGGTCTGATGAGTCCAAATTTGAAATTTTTGGTTCCAACCGGCGTGTCTTTGTGAGACGCAGAGTAGGTGAACGGATGATCTATGCATGTGTGGTCCCCACCGTGAAGCATGGAAGAGGAGGTATGATGGAGTGGGGGTGCTTTGCTGGTGATACTGTCAGTGATTTATTTAGAATTCAAGGCACACTTAACCAGCATGGCTACCACAGTATTCTGCAGTGATACGCCATCCCATCCGGTATGCGCTTAGTAGGACTATCATTTGTTTTTCCAACAGGACAATGACCCAACACACTTCCAGGTTGTGTAAGGGCTATTTGATCAAGAAGGAGAGTGATGAGGTGCTGCATCAGATGACCTGGCCTCAAGACATTTGGAAAAGCATTCCTGATGAAGCTGGCTGAGAGAATGCTAAGAGTGTGTCATCAAGGCAAAGGGTGGCTACTTTGAAGAATCTAAAATCTAAAATATATTTTGATTTGTTTAACACTTCTTTGGTTACTACATGATTCCATATGTATTATTTCATAGTTTTGATGTCTTCACTATTATTCTACAATGTAGAAAATAGTAAAAATAAAGAAAAACCCTTTAATGAGTAGGTGTGTCCAAACTTTTGACTGGTAATGCATATTTCCGTAAATGTTTATCACTTTCCTTGTGTTTGGTCATATATTTTGATACATTGAATGTGATATGGTGAACCCACAGTTGAAGTTGGAAGTTTACATATACCTTAGCCAAATACATTAAAATGCCGTTTTTCACAATTCCTGACATTTAATCCTAGTAAAAATTCCCTGTCTTAGGTCAGTTAGGATCAACACTTTATTTTAAGAATGTGAAATGTCAGAATAATAGTAGAGAGAATGATTTATTTCAGCTTTTACTTCTTTCATCACATTCCCACTGGGTCAGAAGTTTACATACACTCAATTCGTATTTGGTAGCATTGCCTTTAAAATTATTAACTTGGGTCAAACATTTCAGGTAGCCTTCCACAAGCTAAGTTGGGTGAATTTTTACCCATTCCGACTGACAGAGCTGGTGTAACTGAGTCAGGTTTGTAGGCCTCCTTGCTCGCACATGCTTTTTCAGTTCTGCCCACAGAATTTCTATAGGATTGAGGTCAGGGCTTTGTGATGGCCACTCCAATACCTTCACTTTGTTGTCCTTAAGCCATTTTGCCACAACTTTGGAAGTATGCTTGGTGTCATTCTCCATTTGGAAGACCCATTTGCGACCAAGCTTTAACTTCCTGAGTGATGTCTTCAATATATCCATATAATTTTCCCGCCTCATGATGCCATCTATTTTGTGAAGTGCACCAGTCCCTCCTGCAGCAAAGCACCCACACAACATGATGCTGCTTCACGGTTGGGATGGTATTCTTCAGCTTGCAAACCTCCCACTTTTTCCTCCAAACATAATGATGGTCATTATGGCCAAACAGTTCTATTTTTGTTTCATCAGACCAGATGACATTTCTCCAAAAAGTACGATCTTTGTTCCCATGTACGTTTGCAAACCATAGTCTGGCTTTTTTATGGCGGTTTTGGAGAAGTGGCTTCTTCGTTGCTGAGTGGCCTTTCAGGTTATGTCGATATAGGACTCGTTTTACTGTGGATATAGATACTTTTGTACCGGTTTCGTCCAGCATCTTCACAAGGTCCTTTGCTGTTGTTCTGGGATTGATTTGCACTTTTCGCTCCAAAGTAAGTTCATCACTAGGAGATAGAACACGTCTCCTTTCTGACCGGTATGACGGCTGCGTGGTCCCATGGTGTTTATACTTGCGTACTATTGTTTGTACAGATGAACGTGGTACCTTCAGGCGTTTGGAAATTACTCCCAAGGATGAACCAGACTTGTGGAGGTCTACAATTTTTTTCTGAGGTCTTGGCTGATTTATTTTGATTTTCCCACGATGTCAAGCAAAGAGGCACTGAGTTTGAAGGTAGGCTTTGAAATACATCCACAGGTACACCTCCAATTGACTCAAATTATGTCAATGAACCTATCAGAAGCTTCTAACGCCATGACATCATTTTCTGGAATTTTCGAAGCTGTTTAAAGGCACAGTCAACTTAGTGTATGTAAACTTCTGATCCACTGGAATAGTGATACAGTGAATTAAAAGTGAAATAATCTGTCTGTAAACAATTGTTGGAAAAATTACTTGTGTCATGCACAAAGTAAATGTCCTAACCGACTTGCCAAAACTATAGTTTGTTAACAAGAAATTTGTGGAGTGGCTGAATAAATTAGTTTTAATGACTCCAACCTAAGTGTATGTAAACTTCCGACTTCAACTGTATAACTCCAGCAAGAAGTACCTGGATGTGCGTATGTTCTTCAGCTTTTGTACATGTTTAGTTAATGAAATTGGAAGTTGTCAATTGTAATCATGGCTGTTGTTGACAAGCATAGACCTATTCAGTTCATATCCATTTTTTTATATTTGATTCAGTGATTGAAATTACGACCCCATTCTCAGTAGCCTATTCCAGCAGGCTATTGGGCAACGGAAGCACTTCTTACCTCAAAATCACCTCGCTGTTCATGTTGAATAAATGAGTCTATCAATTTGAACTAAGCAAGTTGTTAAATCATTAATCTTACATCTTGCCTAGGCTACTGTAGGCTATCTGACATTAGATGTAGGCCTATCAGGGGCAATAGGCTACCTGCATCTAGCTAACCAAACCATGGTAAAGTTGAATTACAATCATAAACCCAGATTTTAGTCAGTAGACCTGGCCTATGCCTATTGAAATGACAAGTCAATCTCGCAAATAGGCCATTTATAACAGCTTGTAGTCTTAATATATGGCACATAACAAACGCACAATTGCCAGAAAATAGCCTAACATTTGGGTGAATTATCTTTTTTTCTCTTGCGACATATTGAAATTACTTTATTAGTCACATTATCTCGCAATAATTATTTATTTGATGGAGAAAAAAATGTTTTGTCGTTAGAAATTCAATCGAGATTCCTTTTTAATTTGCTCGTTAACATAATGGAAAACGCGTTTATTGGATAAATGTGGCAACTGCTGCGAGAGAAAAAAATCGGGGCTAGTGTTCAGGCCTTGAAGGCAGGTTTTGAGTAGTCATTGGGCTAGACATTTTAGCTAGACCTGGCAACCATGGCAAGATAGAGATGACAGCGAGAAGGGGAGAGAATGAGGGGGAAATAGAGAGAGGGGGAGAAAGAGAGGTAGCGGGAGAGAGAGAGAGAGCAAGTAAAATACAAGTGGTCCTATATGACTCAGGTGGTAGAGCATGGTGTTTGCACAGCCAGGGTTGTGGGTTCAATTCCCGGGGCCACACAAATGTATGCAGGCATGACTGTAAGTTGCTTTGGATGAAAGCAATGGTTAAATGGAATACAATAATAGGAATCTACTGAGGCAATTAATTTATTGGCTAAGTGACCTTTCCCTCCGCAGAGACTAGTTGCTATGCAGTGTTATATCACATCTTTGACATGGCATGAACTATTGCATTTTACAGATTACATTTTATTTTATAGTCGGAAACCAATGGATGCATTGAATTACTGAAATGGTTTTGACTAAACTGCACTGATCACTGAAATTGGCCTGGTAAATTGATTCTAACATCATAGTGTACGTTGAAATGTAACAAATTGTTTTGAATCTAACATCTAGCAGGCACTTGAAACTGAAATTCCACCGAAGGTTCATCAACTTGATGTTTACGGTTCACTTCCACAAGAGGTCTTGAAGTCCAGGGACAGATATATTATTTATTACCTTGAAAAACTCTTCAAAGCATTTTGAAATGCCAAGCTACTTTATTCAATGTGACAGCAACACACACTTGGCTGAAGATGTATATCTAATAGAAAGGAAGGGAGACATGATTTCAAGGAGCATTTCCAACCTTCTCTTGTTGCTCTCAAGCAAAAACAGTATATGTATATTTACTTTACAATTATGTATATGATACAAAAGATATTACCAACACACATTTTCTCTTGATCTTTTCCTCACTCAATTATGTTGAGGTTATACCAAGGACAAAAACTTAAATTGCCGGTCTTATGTCAAACATACAGTATGCCGTTATGATGTAGGGCTGTACAGTATACTGTATTTTACTATATACCCGGAATTGATTAACGGACTGGTTTGGGTTTTTACTTTACCTCCTATAACAGTATTTCAATGTTGTTAAATGTGATATGCAACTCTGGCGCATGTAATGTCCATTTTTTATAGTTTACTCCATTTGCTACTTGCAAGTCGTCTATCTATAATTCCTCCCTGGCTCATTCATTTGTTGTCATGTCAAACAACAATGTATTCAAAGTGCTGCCCACTATATTTCAACTATTAAATTACAATAATCATAACATTTACATTATTTCAACAGTTCACCAATAAACTACTGTAGGCAGGGTGCTAGGTCACGCAACACACAATAGATGCTATGGGTGAATTTAAAAAAACGTGCAGCAAACATATCCGTTTTCAATAAATGTCAATAATGTGGTTGTCAAAAAACATTATAAATTATATGAAAACAATGTGTGCCACGTCCTGACCAGTATAAAGATTATTTGCTATTGTAGTTTGGTCAGGACGTGGCAGAGGGTATTTTGTTTATGTGTTTCGGAGTGATGGTTTATGTAGTAGGGTGTTTGATTTACTATTTCCGGGTTTTTTGGTCACTGCTCTATGTTAGTCTATTTCTATGTTCTTTCTAGTTAGTCTGTTTCTATGTTTAGTTAATTGGGGTGTGGACTCTCAATTGGAGGCAGGGGTTGTCTAGTTGCCTTTGATTGAGAGTCCTAAATATTAGGGTGTGTTTGTGTTTGTGATTTGTGGGAGGTTGTGCTTGTTTAGCTGTCCATGCCTGACAAGACTGTATTTCGTCGTTCATCATTTTTGTGATTTTTTGTATATGTGTTTGTTTGGGTTTCCTTCTTTCGTTTCTTTTTTTAGAAAGAAACGGAGCAAGAGAGGCAAACGAGCAGGCTCCCTGATGAGACTACGTTGGCGAGTAAATAAACCGCCTCTACCCTCCGTTCTATTGGCGAACATACAATCACTAAAGAACAAACTGGACAAGCTCTGTTTGAGACTATCCCATCAACGGGACCTGCATACTGTAATATTTTGAACCTCTCCCTGACCCAGTCTGTTAATTTCTACATGTTTCAAGCAGACCGCCATAGTCCCTGTGTCCAAGAACGCCAAGGTAACCTGTCTAAATGACTATTGTCCTGTAGCACTTACATCTGTAGCCATGAAATGCTTTAAAAGGCTGGTCATGGCTCACATCATCATCCCAGCCACCCAGACCCACTCCTATTCCAAAACCGCCCCAACAGATCCACAGATGACGCAATCTCTATTGCACTCCACACTGCCCTCTCCCACTTGGACAAGAGGAACACCTACGAGAAAATGCTGTTCATTGACTATAGCTCAACATTTAACACCATAGTGCCCTCCAAGCTCATCACTAAGCTCAGGACCCTGGGACTAAACCCCTCCCTCTGCAACTGGATCCTGGACTTCCTGATGGGCCACTACCAGATGGTGAGGGTAGGTAACAACACATCCGCCACGCTGACCCTCAACACGAGTCCCTCAGGGGTGCGTGCTTAGTCCCTTCCTGTACTCCCTGTTCACCCACAACTGCGTAGCCACGCACGACTCCAACACCATCATTAAGTGTGCTGACAACACGATGGTGGTTTGCCTGATTACCAACGACGATGAGACAGCCTATAGCAGGGGTGTCTGCTGGTTTTAGTTTTTTCCTTTCAATTTGTGTCCAATTAAGACGTAGAAAGCCAGGTGAGGGGAGTTCCGAACATAAATAAATATTTACAACCTGCAGACACTCAGCCTTTTGTGGATTGAGTTTGTCACATGAACTATAGGGAGGTCAGTGACCTGGCAATGTGGTGCCAGGACAACAACCTCTCCCTCAATGTCAGCAAGACCAAGGACCACAGGAAACCGAGGACGCCCCCATCCACATCAACGGGGCTTTAGTGGAGTGAGTCAAGAGCTTCAAGTTCCTCTGTGTCCACGTCATAAAATAATTATCATGAATCACCCACACCAACACAGTCGGGAAGAAGGCACGACATTGCCTCCCTCTCAGGAGGCTGGCATCCTCAAAAAAATCGAAAGCATCTTGACAGGTTGCAGCTTGGTATGGCAACTGCTTGGATTCCGCTACAGAGGGTAGTGCGTACGGCCCAGTACATCACTGTGGCCGAGCTCCCTGTCATCCAGAGCCTTTATACCAGGCGGTGTCAGAGGAAGGCCCTAAAAATTGTCAAAGACCAGCCACCCAAGTCATAGACTGTTCTCTTTGCTACTGCACAGCAAGCAGTACCGATGTACCAAGTCTGGAACCAACAGGACCCTGAACAGCTTCTACCCCCAAGCCATAAGACTGATAAATAGTTAGTCCGGGTAGCTATTTGTTAACTATTTAACTATCTGCATTGACCCTTTTTGCACTAACTCTTTTGACTCATCGAATACGCTGTTGCTCCTGATTATTTTATGTCCTGTTGCCTAGTAACTTTATCCCTACCTATATATACATATCTACCTCAATTACCTCGTACTCCTGCACATCGACTCAGTACTGGTACCCTGTGTATATAGCCGTGTTATTACCTCGTACACCTGCACATGGACTCAGTACTAGTACCCTGTGCATATAGCCAAGTTATCGTTACTCATTGTGCATCTATTCCTCATGTTATTATTTTTCTGTTATTTCTCTTTTTTGCTCTCTGCATTATTGGGAAGGGACCCGTAAGTAAGCATTTCAATGTTAGTCTACAGAGCATGTGACAAATAAAATGCTATTTGGCATTTTGTTGCCAAGAAGTTTAGAAAAGTCCTGAGCTTGTTTCACGATCATTGGAAGTCTTTTGACTGAAATATAAGGTAAAACGTTTATCCTTCACTTACAGATGTGTTCAGACACGAAAAAAACAGCAGGTTACAAAGTAGAGCTTCATAGCTACGTTCTGATGTATGGGTCGTCAGGGACTGGACCAAATTCATGTTTCGCCACCCCCATTTCCATGCCGAGAGCTAGCTTGCTACTGTAGCTGTATGGGAGTGCCTGACGCCATTCGCAGAGGCAACGAGCCGGGCGAAAGGCAGCTCTGTGCAGCATTGGCTATATTGTGCCAGCGGCAAATTTTGTGATTGATGGTTTTATTATTTCAAGTAAAAACTACCAGAATTTAGTGGCTGTAGCCCTACAATCGATTAAAACATAACTAAATACCAGTGAATTGAAACTGTGTCCCATCTATCGTTCTGCACAGCTGGCTAGAAGGAAGATCATGCTGTCACTTCTGTGCCTGAGCTAATTATTTGATGCAGTTTATCCTCCCATCACCAGAGTATCTCATCAACACCAAAAATAACATTACAATGTAACCCAACTCATCTTACTTCTATGGTAGGCCTACACCTATCTTTTTTTACTAGTAGCCTTCTGTGTTACAGTTCAGACTTAGTGAGAAGTGTGTGTCTCTGTTAGGCTGTGTGTGTCTGTGTTAGGCTAAGTGTGATATGGTGTATGTGTGTTGGTGACGGTGCTATGTGAGAGTGTGGATGCTGAGAAGTGTGTGTATGTATGTATGTATGTATGTATGTATGTATGTATGTATGTATGTATGTATGTATGTATGTATGTATGTATGTATGTATGTATGTATGTATGTTTGTATGAATTAAGTATCTAATTAAAATAAAGCAGTATAAAAATACGTATTCTAATTTCATAAATTCACAAATTGTTACAAACTCTCAGTTTTGCATAAATTAAGATTTTGTTCATAATATGACTATGATTGTGCTTAAATTACTGTAATTATTATTATTTTACCTTTATTTAACTAGGCAATCAGTTAAGAACAAATTCTTATTTTCAATGACAGCCTAGGAACAGTGGGTTAACTGCCTTGTTCAGGGGCAGAACGACAGATTATTACCTTGTCAGCTCATGGATTCAATCTTGCAACCTTTCGGTTACAAGTTCAACGCTCTAACCACTAGGCTACATGCCGCCCCATTTTGTAATCCTTACTGCCTCATTTACATATAGCATTTCAATTTAATAAAAGTAACTTTTATTTGAATCATCTCTGTGTTCCACATCAGCCCTGAAAATGTCATATCAATATGACCACCCTATTTGAGATCTTGGACAAAACGTGCTGCATTTAAGAATCCAGACAGGCCATTTGGTGCCATTATTGACTAGGTATTAACACTGATCTGTCCGCGACCCTTTTGACCTTTTCCGATCATTTGAAAATAAGATAACACGGCAATCGTAAGTCCTATCTTCCTGAAATAATGTGTTCTGTGTTCCTGAGAAGCTTATCTATACCATGGATAACACCAGAACTTAAGTTTCATTTTGTTCCCTAACACCCTA
Organism: Salmo trutta; assembly: GCF_901001165.1. NCBI lineage: Eukaryota > Metazoa > Chordata > Actinopteri > Salmoniformes > Salmonidae > Salmo > Salmo trutta. The sequence continues at coordinate 27,761,179 of NC_042968.1, forward strand.
CTGTAGGCCTAGATTGTTTGCCCATATCCATCATGCAGCCCAATGTGACACATTGTGGAAATTATTTTTAAAAATTAAAAGAATTAAAAATAAATAAATATTGTGGAAATGACAAGAAAAGTGCTGACAATTATTTTTGATTGAAGTTGGATTGAACAGTATAAAACAATCAGAATGGAGAATCCCCCATTGAAATCACTTAATTTATGGATATAACATTTGTATTACTCAAAAACATAAAATACAGTCAAATGCTGTCATACCGTAAAAAATGTGAACGTCCTGATTTGATGACTACAACTATTTGAATACAGATTTCAGAAAGTGACTACTTTCTAACCTATTTGAATACAGACCTGAGAAATCAACTACTTAAAAAAATATTTCAATACAGAAGTGAGATCTGTACTTTTCTGAAACTATTGGATTGGCTGACTTCATCTAACGGCAGGACTGTATCTGGAACTGCATGTTGAAGATAAATAGAATGAATAGAGCACACACAATCTCCTATACTATTCCAATCTATCCTACAGTCATATTTGATCAGCACAATACATTTCCATTTGAACATTCTGTAAATGTCCATTCTCCTGAATTGCCCCAGGTATACTGTACATCATCAAGTCAAACCAAATAACCAATTATATTATGTACAGATACGTATAAATAAGTTGTGATGATCAACTACTGTGTGACTCAATTTGCCACAGAAACAATACATTTTATGATTTACAAAAATATAAACACAACAAAGTGTTGGTACCATGTTTCATAAGCTGAAATAAAAGATCCCAGAAATTCTAAATATGCACAAAAAGCTTATTTCAAACCAAAAAATATGCACGGGTTAGTTTACATCCCTGTTAGTGAGCATTTCTCCTTTGCCAAGATAATCCATCCACCTAACAGGTGTGCCATATCAAGAAGCTGATTAAACAGCATGATCATTACACAGGTGCACCTTGTGCTGGGAAAAATAAAAGGACACCCTAAAATGTGCAGTTTTGTCACACAACACATCACAGATGTCTCAAGTTTTGAGGGAGCGTGCAATTGGCATGCTGATTGCAGGAATACACCAGAGCTGTTGCCAGATAATTTAAGGTTAATTTCTCTACCATAAGCCGCCTCCAGCATTGTTTTAGAGAATTTGGCAGTACGTCCAACTGGCCTCACAACCGTAGACCACGTGTAAAGCGTCGTGTGAGTGAGTGGTTTGCTGTTGTGAACAGAGTGCCCCATGGTGGATATATGGTTATGTTATGGGCAGGCATAAGCTACGGTCAACATTGATGGCAATTTGAATGCACAAAGATACCGTGACTAGATCCTGAGGCTCACTGTCGTGCCATTCATCCACCGCCGTCACCTCATGTTTCAGCATGACAATGCACGGCCCCATGTTGCAACAATCTGTACACAATTCCTGGAAGCTGAAAATGTCCCAGTTCATCCATGGCCTACCTACTCACCAGGCATGTCAACGATTGAGCATGTTTGGGATGCTCTGGATTGACAGCATGTTCCACTTCCAGCAACTTCGCACAGCCATTGAAGAGGAGTATGACAACATTCCACAGGCCACAATCAACAGCATGAAGCAAATGGTGGTCACACCAGATACTGACTGTTTTTTTAAATCCATGCCTATGGCCTAATGAATTTCTTTCAATTGACTGATTTCCTAATATGGACTGTAAATCTTTGAAATGGTTGCATGTTGCGTTTATATTTTTGTTCAGTGTATATACTGCAGAGTAATTCAAATCCATTTGCAAACAGCAAATTGGATGCTTAGCAAAAACAACTTGAACCTCTTTGTCCATCTGAGGGTAGGCCTAAATGGTCTTGTTTCAAACACACACTATACCATCTCTAAAAGGGTAGTTTACTCCGAATACAAAATAACATGATTTTCCACCTACCTTGGCTGGAGTCTGATTATTTTGTTTCCTTTCGAAAACTTAATAGCCATATTTTGTTACTTTCAGCATTCTCCGTAACACTTAACATTAAACTGTTCTTGTGCCTGTGTAATAAAACTGAAATTAACTTTGGAGAAAGATTTTATTAGCATGTTGTTACATAATACTTTGGTAATTATATTTTAATTCCATAGCAATGAGCTGAGTTTTTGTAACTACTGTACACAAGAGGAATAGTGACTGTTCCATATTCCACGTATGTAATAACTCCATTAATATGCAATTATAAAGCAATATCCAAAGTCCTATGTAACAACAATGTTGCTATTATAATAATCACAAAGTTACTACACATGTATAGGAACTTGATGTCAAGTGATACTGCATTACCTTATGTCTCAATTATTATGAAAATATACACTACCGTTCAAAAGTGTGGGGTCACTTAGAGATTTCCTTGTTGGACTTCTAGGCAGAGTTGCAAAGAAAAAGTCATATCTCAGACTGGCAAATAAGAAGAAAAGATTAAGATAGGCAAAAGAACACAGACACTGGACAGAGGAACTCTGCCTAGAAAGTCAGCATCCCGGAGTCGCCTCTTCACTGTTGACGTTGAGACTGGTGTTTTGCGGGTACTATTTAATGTAGCTGCCAGTTGAGGAGTTGTGAGAAGTCTGTTACTCAAACTAAGCACTCTAATGTACTTGTCCTCTTGTTCAGTTGTGCACCGGGGCCTCCCACTCCTCTTTCCAGTTTGCGCTGTTCTGTGAAGGGAGTAGTACACAGCGATGTACGAGATCTTCAGTTTCTTGGCAATTTCTTGCATGGAATAGCCTTCATTTCTCAGAACAAGAATAGACTGACGAGTTTCAGAAGAAAGTTCTTTGTTTCTGGCCATTTTGAGCCTGTAATCGAACCCACAAATGCTGATGCTTCAGATACTCAACTAGTCTAAGAAAGGCCAGTTTTATTGCTTCTTTAATTAGGACAACAGTTTTCAGCTGTGCTAACATAATTGCAAAAGGGTTTTCTAATGATCATTTAGCCTTTTAAAATGATAAACTTGGATTAGCTAACACAACGTGCCATTGGAACCCAGGAGCAGGGGCGGAAATCCCAGGGGGGACGGGGGGGACACGACCCCCCCATCCTGGGAAAAATATGATTTGTCCCCCCAAATATATCACTGTAAACATAACTATGTAATATAAATAATATTAATAATACACAATGAAAGCAATTGTGCTGATTATAGACACTTGATAGCGCGTTTTTAAGTTTCAAAAGATTGCGATCCCCCCGCCCTTTGCCTCACAATGGTTTGATCCACTGCCAGTTCCTTAGTTGGCAAGGTAACAGAGGGTTCGTATCTACTGTCTGAAAGGCACTCAATGCACTTAACTGACGTGAGGTTAATCCAGTCAATCGCGCCAGGGTTCACACACACCCTAGCTGAATTTGGAGAGCTAGCGCGCATATATTAACTATTAAGCTAGCTAGTACCTATTCCATTTTTTCCCGGGTTCTGAGAGCCTATGGGAGCCGTAGGAAGTGTCACGTCATGCCAGAGATCCCCTGTTTTGGTTAGAGATGATAAAGGAGGGCAAGAAATGGTCAGAGAGGGCGCTTCCTGTTTGGAATCGTCTCAGGTTTTGGCCTGCCAAATGAGTTCTGTTATACTCACAGACACCATTCAAACAGTTTTAGAAACTTTGGAGTGTTTTCTATCCAAAGCTAATAATTATATGCATATTCTAGTTTCTGGGCAGGAGTAATAATCAGATAAAATCGGGTACGTTTTTTATCCGGCCGTGCAAATACTGCCCCCTAGCCCCAACAGGTTATTTAACCAGGGTAGCAAAGATTATAGCAAACACCACTGAATTGGTGCTCGCTAGCTTTGCAAATTCAGCTATTGTTGGAAGCCAGCCAATATGAAACAAACGATTAAAATTACAAAAGGTTGCAGCATATGTTGTGTAAATGGTGAACTCATACAGCTGTGTCATGACGTTGGCCTGTGGGTAAGGTTTATGACCCCCCCATAAATACCTTTCTCCCTTCCCCTCTCTCTCTGACCCTACTGAAGGACTTGAATAGCCTGTGTTAAATATAGAGAGTCTGGGAACATCAAACAAATGGGGAAAAGGAACCATCTTTTGATAATAAAACCAGTTGGAAATATGCTTGATAACGTAATGAGTATGTATGTCAGTTCATTGTTATCTGAGACATTATGATTGATGACAGGATGACATAAACTGTACCTGAGAAAGTATACACCCTCTAGTTATCAGAGTCACATGGAATTGTTATGCAATTGAAATGTTTGATATTGAAATTGTTTGTTAGGAGATTAAATGTAATTTTAGCTTCCAAATGAGAGAATTGGGTTTTCATAAGGAATGTGCCCTGCTCGATCAGTGGCCAACCCTGTGAAGAGACAGGGGTTATAAACGATGAAACACCTCCTTCCCTCCTCTCCACTATATAAGTCTTTGACGAAAAGACATTCACGTGTTCCAGTACGGGAGGTCTGCAGCCTGCGTCAGAAGGACACACATGTTAACTAAACCATATCAAGGACAGATCTAAGCCAACCTCGGCGTGAGCTTTGATGGCGAATGGTATGAACTTTGAGCTTATTCACTACAGAAGTGATACTTCCTAGCCGTTGAGTTAGCCGCTGCTAACGTGGGCTAGGAAAGGACGGACGACGGATCCAGTCTAACAACCAGACGAAGATACCACCACGTATCCATTACCACTAGAGACATTCTTCCACTACAGTAAGATCTGTTGGCCAACCCGGCCAGCATCTATGACCAATCTACCGAAGCGCAGCTCAGAGTAAATATTTATTGCATTTTCCTTTTCCAAATGGGCGGTAATTTAGAATGCATAAGATAATGTATTTACGATAGCATAGCTGCTGTTTCTTTGTTCCTAAATCTTCCCGCTCTTTCATTCAAGCCCAACCCCCTTTTCCTTTGTGTAACCAGCCATGATACAGGCTCCGTTCACCAGGACGTTTTCTGTATGACATCATTGTATTCTGTGTATTTGTAATTCTGTGTGATTAGTTAGGTATTTAGTAAATAAATAATTAGACCCAATTTTGTATTGCTGATTCAACTTGTTAGCCAGGGTTCGTGAAGATAACCAAGAATTTACAACTTTCATGATGAGACTGAAAATAAGATAAGGGTTAATATTGACTGCTATCGATGTAAAATATTACTAAGTATTTGAAGAGTTTATTCGGAAGATAACAGCTCTATAAACGTTCTTCTGTGGTGCCCCGACTTTCTAGTTAATTACATTTACATGATTAGCTTAATCAGGTAATATTAATTACAGAGAAATAATTTTATATGTTAGCATGTCATATCAATTAATCCGGCATAGCCAAAGACACGACAGCTGTCAACTCTTGTCACTGCAATCCGTTTCACATTTGCTAGCTACCTTTTAGATCGAAGCCCATATAGAATGATAGAAGATAAGATGATAGAAGCCCATCTCCTACTGTAAATAACCTACATACTGTGTGTGTGTAGCCAGCCAGGTAGAAAAATGGCAGAAAAAAGACGGACATCAGAGTATTTTTCAGTACACCAAAACGCAAAGTAAGAACCCTAGTAGCCTAATATCTCAGACTAGTTGATAAAATGTTCATAAGAAGAAGTGAAATGCTAATGGAATTGTTTCACAATGATGTCATTAGGCAGAGCAGGCAACAGATGGCACACAGACAGCAGAGTTGGGGACAGATATGCAGGGACAGACTGGCAGAGACAGGGAGTCTCAGGTAAGTTTGTTGAGTCTTTGTTTGGCAACATTATGAAAGGTTCTCAATTTTTTTGACTTGTAAAATAGGAACATAATTGGAAAATGCCATGGATACCCCCACTCTCAACTTAAACTGGTGACTGAACTAAGATTTGTTAAAGGCAATGGTATTGCTGTTGTGATTAGTTGTGTAGTTTTGGGTACCGGTAGTTAGGAGTATGGCAAACACCTTATTTCTTTGGTTCCTCAATATACATTTACCATATTACAACGTAGGCTATGTGTTACAGCACTACTTTTGGTGTCCCCCTCAGGAATTGCTCTTGAGAAAATTTCATGTAATTGTCCCCTCCAAAGTTGATATCAGATTTTCGCCCCTGCCCAGGAGTGATGGTTGCTGATAATGGGCCTCTGTACACCTATGTAGATATTCCATAAAAAATCAGCCATTTCCAGCTACAATGGTCATTTACAACGCTAACAATGTCTACACTGTATTTATGATCAATTTGATGTTATTTTAAAGGACAAAAACCATGCTTTTCTTTCAAAAACAAGGACATATCTAAGTGACACTAAACTTTTGAACGGTAGTGTATGTGTTAGTCATTTTAAAGCTGTGGTCTACTCTAATGTTTAGGTGATTCAATGTCCCTCATGTATTTAATGTAATTCTAGCTATAGGATATATTAAGATTCATCTCTAACAGCCCTCCAAACCATGTGCTAATGATCATATATTTTCATGAATTCAACTAACTATTGTCATTTTTGGTTCTTCTTTAAAATATTTGTCAGCCATCAAATAAATATTTATTTTGTTTTCAAATACCTTACATGTATTCAGATACGTTCAAATATTAATTAGTTTTCTGAGACATATTCAAAATACTTAAAACTATTATTTGGTTTTCTGAGACCTGTGTTTGAATATCAAAGAAAATATTGTAGTTGGCTTTTAGTTGAAACTCCTCATAAACTATATTAGACTATATCAAGTATTTGAAAACATTTATATACAACTATTTTCTGCCCAGGTCTGCTGCCCATTAAGCCTACTGACACCCCGGTGGACATATGCTATAGCCGTGAAGTAGCCTAGTGCTAAGCTGCATACACCACTGTTTAAATCAGCATAGGAAATGACCCATTACCTGCACAAGTGACAATTTGAATAAAATTCACATTTTGAAATTGAGTGTGCAACTGCATTTTAAACTCAAATCACTCAAAACATTTGCACAGCAGATGGCAATTGCTGTCTAATCAATCTTGATTATTGTATGAATACATAGACACAAAAGGATCTGCTTATTCAACAAGTTACATAATCAAACCTTGCTTGACTCAAGTTACTACAAGCCACACTAATGTGTGCACTATGTTACCATAACTAGGCCTACAGCAGGATCTTAATTCAGTCATAAAATGATATCCAAAACCAATACGGCCTAGGAAATGAAAATCAAGGGATCCAAAGAGAAGTGACAAAGACCCAAGTTCATCAGGGCTTAAACGGTCAATTCATTTCAACACTGCAGCTGTTATGGTGGACGCTTTGTTATAGTCTACGGAGCGTCCACAATGGCCAACCACAATGGCCATCTCCGACCTTCCCCAAACCAATGACCCTTAAACACACCCAAGAAATAGGTCAGATAGTCCTAATGTTACAAGGAAGAGAGATGTTATGGAGCGCAGCTCCTAATCACAGTGTAGCTGCAGTTCTGAGATGTGTGTGGATGCCTGCAATGCCTGCATCCACACACCTGCAATGGTGTGTGGATGCCTGTGGCAACAAGCTACAGTCTCCCGTAGGCCTGCAGGAAAGCAAGACGAAATTTGGTATTCCAGCAATCAGGCCTACAAGCTACCATCGTCATACTTCTTTTGATTATAAATGGTAAAAAAAAAAACGAATGATCTAGGGTTAGATTACTTCAGCACTGAATACCAAAACATGGCAATTATGCACTCCATAAAGTCAAAGTCAATTAAACAGAATTAAACATTAAAGAGTTCAACCTCTGAAAGAACATTTTACACATCCACAGCAATTTATTTCTCAAAGACTCATTATAATGTCTTTGACCACCTTGTTTTCCCTTTCTCCGTACAGTATCATTAAGGCGGCCAACCACCCACTTACTAGGCCTACCATAAAACTTAGATTAATAGCCCAGGTGTTTATTTGCTTAAATCACCAAAAGGTGCTTACTAGACAGGCTTTTATTTGAGCCAGGCTTCTATTCCTTAATGCACATAGCTTTTGCTCATTTACATTGTTAATTGTTTAATTCCAGCATTCACTTACAGCATTTTAATCAATTTATTCAATTCCTGCAATAATATGTTATCATTTACACACTGTGTCACGTTTCTTTTGTCTTAGTATGCCTGTATACATTTTAAAAAATCATTTATAGAATAATTATTCTCCTCTTTGACTGTGTATTTTCGGCAGTTCTTACTTTCACCACTGGAAGGTTATCGGCCGATTTCTACATGTCTGATCTCCCAAAGCTGTTGACTGTCTTGTGCTTGCCAGTTAGCTAGCAGTTCTCAGCTGTTAGCAGCCAATGGCTAGCAGTTTCTTACTAGTCTTACAAGCCAATACTGAATTCTTTAAAGGTGCAATATGCAGAAATGCTTTGCCATTTCCAGTTTGCTTAAATTCTAAAAGTGTGCCTAATTTCAGTTTATGTGACAAAACAAGTAATGTTTAGTGTAGAGAATCATTGTACCATCTAAACCCCTGGGAAATATATTTTTATAACCAAAAATATTGTATTTTCAGCCGTTTGAAGCTGGTGTACAAAACCGAAAGTAAAAGACGCAAAACAAAACTTAAGAATGGGAAGCAAAGAAATACCACACATAGAACAGATCTACCGCTTCTTGGACTTGCTTTCAATGAGAATGACAGATCTATAACTCACATTTTGAATTTGGTCGGATCGCCCAAAAAGTTACATGCTGCAGCTTTAATGTAACAACTCAATCATTAAACCTTGTAAACAATTCATGGTAATTCATGGTAACCTCATAAACAATTAATTTAGACCCGCCGTTTATTTGAAACAGGTGTTTATATGCTGAAATGTGTGTCACTGCCACGCTATTATAAGTGACAGGCGTCTATTTGAGACATGGCGTTTAATTGAAGTTTTACAGTATATAGACTGACTTATACACGTTATATATAAAGGTTTTAGCATTTGTGGCACAAATCCCATTCAATTCATGGGATCGAAATTTCATTTTTTGCCCATCATGTCCACATCATCCGAAAATATAAAAAATGTATTGTAAAGCTTAAAGCTAAAATATGTGACTTTTTGGGAGACGCGACCAAATTCACATAGAAATGTGAGTTACAGCTCTGTCATTCTCATTGAAAGCAATTCTAAGAAGCGGTAGCTCTGTTCTATGTGCGCTATTTCTATGCCTCCCGTTTTCAAGTTTCCTTTTTGCATCTTTTCCTTTCGGTTTTGTACACCAGCTTCAAACAGTTGAAAATACTTTTATTTTTTGGTTATGGAAAACTATTTCATAGCGGTTTAGATGGTACAATGATTCTTTACACTATACTAGCTTGTTTTGTCACAAACTGAAATTACTATTAGAATTTTACCAACCAGGAAATGGCGGAGCGATTTCTGTGGAGTGCATCTTTAACGTAACAAATCAAACATTAAACATTGTAAACAATTTATGGTAATTTATGGTAAACTCATAAACAATTCATTTAGACAAGGCGTTTATTTGAAACAGGCATTTATTTGCTGACATGTGTGACATTGCCGGGGAATTAAAAGGGATAGGCGGCGGCTATTTGAGACTTGCCGTTTAATTGAAGTTTTACGGTATATAGACTTATAGACAGACTTATACCAGACATCTCAGAAACACGTGTCCTGACCTTTCCACAAAGCTCCTCCATTTATTTTTAATACAGTTTGTCTTGTGAGGTGGCCTGTTCTCATAGCCACAGAAAAGGTCATAGCCAGCGCTCATGTTTGACGTACACCCGCTGAATTAGCTGCATCACCCTTAATCTTTTCAGAAAGCAGGTCTCGCCACTCTGACTCTTTGTCTCAAAGTTTTGTTTGAATGCATTTGATGCATTTTTAGGGTAATGTCTGACACTAACTGTAACATGAGGCCTCTAGGTTTATTGTTTTGGTTAATAAAAAATTATTGTTGTTTTATCTAAATAATTCACAGGATGACAGCATGCAATTTAATCTGATACAGGGTAGTGAATAATCCAGTGGCGGTCGGTGCTGTTTAAGATTAAGGACCACAATTTTTTTAATGATCATCATGGCCTTATTTCTATTACAGCATATTGGATGACTGTCATTCATATTCCATTCAACCAGGTCAACATAACATTGCTGAATTTAGGCTACTACATGATACACTAATTTGCCTTATACCCAGCACATGGTCCCCCCAACATAGCCTGCAAATTAAAGTTTATAACACAGGTTGAGAGACAAATTGGAGTGATTGGTGACAGACAGTGACATATTCTTTACCACCTTGCACACTCTTGCCTGCATCTAGCTGATCTAGGATGTAATCATTAGTCCAAACAGTTTCTATTGAACACATTCAGTTAGGGCAATCCACATTTCGCTTTAAGAAATGTTTTGCAACAGAATCGGCGGAATGAATACACCCCTGATCACCCGTGCAGACACAGCTCACTTTCATAGCAGCTATACAACATCATCATCACATCTATGCATTCTCCTCCTCTCATATTTTCCCTTCGCTTGTGGACTTCAGTGCACAACACAACAGCTGTCTGTGACCAGGTGAAAAAACCTCTCCAAGTCAAACCTTCATATCATAACTGCTAACCGCTACACAGAGCCTACATCATTGTCACCATATTAACTAACGCCATAGTCAACATAGCTACTAGAACTAATGCGTTAATAAACCCACAATCCAATCCATGTGTACAATCAGCAAGCAGTTTAGCAATTAATTTATTGACCTGGTGGTAATAGATTAATACAACCGAAAGCTTACCGTGACTTGGAAGAGTTGGAGTGTTAGATTGCCTTAGCCTGCAAACTAACATAAACAGCTTTCCTCTCTGTTTGAGTCAGGTTGTTGAGTAGGCTAAACTAACTGCATTAGGTAGCTAAGTAAGTGAAAGTGAATGTGGAAAAATACAACTATTGTCTTTCTCTTTGAGTCAACTACTCACCACATTTTATGCACTGCAGTATGAGCTAAATTAATTAGGCCCTAATCTATGGCTTTCACATGACTGAGCAGGGGCGCAGCCATGATGGGCCTGGTATGGCATAGGCCCACCCACCATGCACAGGCAATCAGAATGAGTTTTCACCACAAAAGGGCTTTATCACAGATGGAAATACTTCTCAGTTTCATCAGCTGTCCGGGTGGCTGGTCTCAGATGATCCCGCAGGTGTAGAAGCCGGATGTGTAGGTCCTGGGCTGGTGTGATTACACAGGGTTGGTGGTTGTGAGGCCAGTTGGACGCACTGCCAAATTCTATAAAACTATGTTGGAGGCAGCTTATGGTAGAAAAATTAACAATAAATTATCTGGCAACGGGTCTGGTGGATATTCCTGCAGTCACCATGCCAATTGCATGCTGCTTAAAAACTTGAGATATCCGTGGCGTTGTGTTGTGTGACAAAACATGAGACCAACAGTATAGATTCATTGTAGATTAATTCTCTGATCCTTTGATTGGATGGAAAACATGTCAGTTCATGCTTCAAGAACTCTGATAAGCTGGAGGATGTCCTCCAGATGTTGTTATAATTACTGTGTACGTCTATGGAAGGGGGCTAGAACCATGATCCTCCTAGATTTTGTATTGAAGTCAATGTACCAAAAGGGGGAAGGAAAATAGTTGTCCTCTGGCTACACTATGGTGCGGAGTACTGTTGAGGATACTTCATTGCAAAACAGTGTGTTTTTAATCAGTTATTTGGTGACGTGAATATATTTAGACTCGTTTTATCTAAAACGTTTTTTAATGTTTCACTGTTTACATTTTTATGAAATTCACTGAGTAGGATGGTCCTCCACACTTATTTTCTTTTGCTTGACACTTTTTTTATGATTTTTTTTATTTCACCTTTATTTAACCAGGTAGGCTCGTTGAGAACAAGTTCTCATTTGCAACTGCAACCTGGCCAAGATAAAGCATAGCAATTCAACACATATAACAACACAGAGTTACACATGGAATAAACAAAACATAGTCAATAATACAGTAGAACAAAAGAAAACAAAAAGTCTATATACAGAGAGTGCACATTAGGTAAGATAAGGGAGTTAAGGAAAGCAGTCCCGTGTGGCTCAGTTGATAGAGCATGGTGCTTGCAACGCTAGGGTTGTGGGTTAGATTCCCACGGGGACCAGTACGGGGGAAAAAAATAAGAAATGTATCCATTCACTACTGTAAGTCGCTCTGGATAAGAGCATCTGCTATATGACTAAAATGTAAATAGGCCATGGTGGCAAAGTAATTACAATTTAGCAATTAAACACTGGAATGGTAAATGTGCAGAAGATGAATGTGCAAGTAGGGATACTGAGGTGCAAAGGAGCAAGATAAATCAATAAATACAGTATGAAGTAGGTAGGAAGATAGATGGGCTATGTACAGGTGCAGTGATCTGTGAGCTGCTCTGGAAGGAAAGACGACCAAAGGAGGAATTGGCTTTGGGGGTGACCAGTGAGATATACCTGCTGGAGAGGGTGCTGCTATGGTGACCAGTGAGCTGAGATAAGGTGGGGCTTTACCTAGCAGAGACTTGTAGATAGCCAGTGGGTTTGGCGATGAGTATAAAGCGAGGGCCAACCAACGAGAGTGTACAGGTTGCAATGGTGGGTAGTGTATGGGGCTTTGGTGACAAAACGGATGGTACTGTCATAGACTGCATCCAATTTGTTGAGTAGAGTGTTGGAGGCTATTTTATAGGGGACATCACCGAAGTCGAGGATCGGTAGGATGGTCAACTTTACGAGGGTATGTTTGGCAGCATGAGTGAAGGATGCTTTGTTGCAGTATAGGAAGCTGATTCTAGATTTAATTTTTGTATTGGAGATGCTTAATGTGAATCTGGAAGGAGAGTTTACGGTCTAACCAGACACCTAGGTATTTGTAGTTGTCCACGTATTCTAAGTCAGAGCCATCCAGAGTAGTGATGCTGGACGGGCGAGCAGGTGAGGGCAGTGATCGATTGAATAGCATGCATTTGGTTTTACTTGCGTTTAAGAGCAGTTGGAGGCCACGGAAGGAGAGTTGTATGGCATTGAAGCTCGTCTGGAGGTTAGTTAACACAGTGTCCAAATAGGGGCCAGAAGTATATAGAATAGTGTCGTCTGCTTAGAGGTGGATCAGAGAATCACCAGCAGCAAGAGCAATATCATTGATGTATACAGAGAAGAGAGTCGGCCCGAGAATTGAACCCTGTGGCACCCCCATAGAGACTCCCAGAGGGCCGGACAACAGGCCCTCCGATTTGACACACTGAACTCTGTCAGAGAAGTAGTTGGTAAACCAGGCGAGGCAATCATTTGAGAAACCAAGGCTGTCGAGTCTGCCAATAAGAATGTGGTGATTGACATTGTCGACAGCCTTGGCCAGGTCGATGAATACGGCTGCACAGTAATGTCTCTTATCGATGCCGGTTATGATGTCGTTTAGGACCTTGAGCATGGCTGAGGTGCACCCATGACCAGCTCGGAAAACCAGATTGCATAGCGGAGAAGGTACGGTAGGATTCGAAATGGTCGGTAATCTGTTTGTTAACTTGGCTTTCGAAGACCTTAGAAAGACAGGGTAGGATAGATATAAGTCTGTAGCAGTTTGGGTCTAGAGTGTCACCCCATTTGAAGAGGGGGATGACCGCGGCAGCTTTCCAATCTTTGGGAATCTGAGACGATACAAAAGAGAGGTTGAACAGGCTAGTAATAGGGGTTGCAACAATTTCGGCAGATCATTTTAGAAAGAGTGGGTCCAGATTGTCTAGCCCGGCTGATTTGTAGGGGTCCAGATTTTGCAGTTCTTTCAGAACATTAGCTATCTGGATTTGGGTGAAGGAGAAATGGTGGGGGCTTTGGCGGGTTGCTGTGGATCGTGCCGGGCAGTTGACCGGGGTAGGGGTAGCCAGGTGGAAAGCATGGCCAGCCGTAGATTAATGCTTATTGAAATGATCAATTATAGTGGATTTATCGGTGGTAAAAGTGTTTCCTAGCCTCAGAGCAGTGGGCAGCTGGGAGGAGGTGCTCTTATTCTCCATGGACTTTACAGTGTCCCAGAACTTTTTTGAGTTAGTACTACAGGATGCAAATTTCTGTTTGAAAAAGCTAGCCTTAGCTTTCCTAACTGCCTGTGTATATTTGTTCCTAACTTCCCTGAAAAGTTGCATATCATGGGGGCTATTCGATGCTAATGCAGAACGCCACAGGATGTTTTTGTGCTGGTCAAGGGCAGACAGGTCTGGAGTTAACCAAGGACTATATCTATTCCTAGTTCTACATTTTTTGAATGGGGCATGCTTAATTAAGATGGTGAGGAAGGCACTTTTAAAGAATAGCCAGGCATCATCTACTGACGGGATGAAGTCAATGTCATTCCAGGATACCCCGGCCAGGTCGATTAGAAAGGCCTGCTCGCAGAAGTGTTTTAGGGAGCGTTTGACAGTGATGAGGGGTGGTCATTTGGTCATAGACCCATACGGATGCAGGCAATGAGGCAGTGATCGCTGAGATCTTGATTGAAAACAGCAGAGGTGTATTTGGAGGGCGAGTTAGTTAGGATGACATCTATGAGGGTGCCCGTGTTTACGGATTTGGGGTTGTACCTTGTAGGTTCATTGATAATTTGTGTGAGATTGAGGGCATCAAGCTTAGATTGTAGGATGGCCGGAGTGTTAAGCATGTCCCAGTTTCGGTCACCTAGTAACACGAGCTCAGAAGATAGATGGGGGGCAATCAATTCACATATGGTATCGAGGGCACAGCTGGGGGCAGATGGAGGTCTATAGCAAGCGGCAACAGTGAGAGACTTGTTTCTGGGAAAGGTGAATTTTTAGAAGTAGAAGCTCGAATTGTTGGGTACAGACTTGGATAGTAATACAGAACTCTGCAGGCTATCTTTGCAGTAGATTGCAACACCGCCCCCTTTGGCAGTTCTATCTTGCCAGAAAATGTTATAGTTAGCGATGGAGATTTCAGGGTTTTTGGTGGTTTTCCTAAGCCAGGATTCAGACACGGCCTAGACATCCAGGTTGGCAGAGTGTACTAAAGCAGTGAGTTAAACAAACTTAGGGAGTAGGCTTCTAATATTAACATGCATGAAACCAAGGCTTTTACGGTTATAGAAGTCAACAAATGAGAGCACCTGAGGAGTGAGAGTGGAGCTAGGCACTGCAGGACCTGGGTTAACCTCTACATCACCAGAGGGACAGAGGACAAGTAGGATAAGGGTACGGCTAAAGGCTATACAAACTGGCCGTCTAGCACGTTCGGAACAGAGAGTAAAAGGAGCAGGTTTCTGGGCACGATAGCATAGATTCAAGGCATAGTGTACAGACAAAGGTAAGGTAGGATGTGAGTACATTGGAGGTAAACCTAGGCATTGAGTAATGATGAGAGAGATATAGTCTCTAGAGACGTTAAAAGGTGATGTCATTGCATATTTAGGAGGTGGAACAACATGGTTGGTTAAGGCATATTGAGCAGGGCTAGAGGCTCTGCAGTGAAATAAGACAGTAATCACTAACCAGGACAGTAATGGACGAGGCATATTGATATTAGAGAGAGGCATGCGTAGCCAAGTGAACATATGTGTCCAGTGAGAGGTTGGGCTGACTGGGGACACGGTGATTCAGACAGTTAGCAGGCCGTTGCTAACAAGCTAACAGTGAGTAGGCCGGTGCTAAACAAGCTAGCAGTTAGCAGACCGGGGCTGGCAAGCTAGCAGTTAGCGGACCGGGGCTAGCAGTTAGCAGTTAGCCTTTGGGGGACGTCGCGATGGGGGTAAGTCTGTTTTTGCCTCTTCGTGCGGTGGCGTCGATACGATGGTGGTAGACCAGTCGTGGAATTAGTAGGGTTACAAGTAGCTCTAGGTAGCTGGCAGGTTGCGGTTAGCAGAATGGGCCTTCAGCAGACGTCGCGCCTGAGGGGCCTGTTGGAATCCTCAGGCAGATTATGTCTGTATTCCAGTCGTAGAGGATCGGCGGGGTTCCATGCCCCGTACCGGCAGTAGAAGGAGTCCGGATATTGTTGCCCAGGAGTGGGCTTCGTTGGTAGCACAGGAGCCCTGGCCGGGCTAGCTTCAGGCTAATTGGTGCTTGCTCCGGGATGGAAATGCTAGCCAGGAGTAGTCACCCGGGATTGCGGTTAGCTAGTTGCGAAGATCCAGATGAAAATATTCAGAGTTTGTGGTGGGAATCCGGGGATATGGAGAAAAAATATATATGTTCTGGTTTGAGTCACGTTGTTCGAACTGGCGAGAGCTTTCCGAGCTAAAGGTTAGCTGATGACCGCTAGCAATGGTTTGCTGATTGATAGCTGGTAGGTAGTTAGCTGGCTAGCTTTAGTTGAGGGATTCCAGATCCGAAGTAAATAGAAATACTTTAGAAAAAAAACCCAGACACAATCCACATTGGTTGAGGCGGGTTGCAAGAGAGTATTTTGAAGTTGAGGTTTAGTAAAATATTTGTAAAAGATATGACAAAGATGTCTGACTGCTATGCCATCTTGGATTAAAGTTTACCCACCCTTTGCAGAAAAAATGACTGACTTACTTTTTTTTACCACTACATCACTGACTATGGCAAAGCCTTACAGCTCTTACACTAACTCAAATCATCCCAAATACAGTAAATAATTTAATAAACCATATGCGTGGATGAGGGGGATGGGGAATAGCAGTGCTTGTACTATTCCATTAATCAAATGTGGCATTGCATTCTCATTTGCATTGTTAAAATGGAGTGAAATTCTGATATTAAGAACATAGCGAAAAAAGTACCCCTTATGTATGTGAACAGCTTTTGAGGGTAGGTATGGTTGGGGTAGGGGTCATCCAACATGACATTGATAGATGATACTGCCGCAGATGATGAACATAGAATTAGTGCAGTAGACCTACCTTCTCCTACCCAGACCCCACCATCACATCAAAGCTCAAGACAAATTGACTGCACCCACTGATTAAACTGGTTCCAGTCAGTAGCATGCCTAGGCTGCCTATGTTTGCATGAATCCTGGCTGTCACCCAAATCACCAAGCCTCCACTTCTCAACCCACACTGTCCAGCTTCTCCAATTAGGCTATATTGGTATTGAGGGAGTGGAAGCAAAGAACATAGACATGTTCAGATGAACCCTGAACCCACTGTGCAGTATGGGAGGAATTGGCCATGGACTGTAGCCATATTGATTCCTGAACCTAGTTAGTGGCTTAAGCAACTGACACATTGGTAACAATGTGAGGGCAAAATGTGCAATTAGCCTACTCGTCCATATCCAAATATTGCAAGCTTGCCAACTCTAATTCGTAAGGTTATAGTTATTGGGCCTATTGGTAACTTGTAGGCTACACCAATATGAACTTCTTTGCGCCATATCTTTGAGACGTTCCCAACATTTTTCTTCATAGTACATTTCCAAAGCCACCTACCTGGTGCACTGACGGGAATTGTACGTCTGTCTCCTGTTCCTTCCCGAATCCGAAAATGTCTGTCTCCTGATTCTTCCCGCATCAGAACATCACACCGGTGATATTGACTTCAAGAGATGGTGCGAGTCTCACATTGACCCGCGAAATGATATAACCTACAAATGCGCACGGAAAAATATGCCACTGGTTAAAGCTACAACATTTATGTCAAGAACAAGTGTGTAGTGCTGTGGAAGCTCAAAGGCCTCCCTTTTTTCCATTTCAAAATGCACCGTCTGCCTTATTGTTCATAAAACTCCACAGACCCCCTCTTGCACAGTGGAACCCTGAAAAACATGTGATCACTTACAGGAGTTACACCGAAAATCACTGGGAAAACAAGCCAGAAAAAAGCCATACAACATTTGTGTTGTAATAATTGGGTTGTTTGCTCTATAACCTGTTATTTCATAGGCCTTTTCCACACTTTATTATGTTACAGCCCTATTCTAAAATTGATTAAATTATACATTTCTATCATCTATCTACACACAATACCTCATAACGACAAAGTGAAAACAGGTTTTTTGACATTTTTGCAAATGTATTAAAAATAAAAACAGAAATATCTTACTTACAATAGTATTCAGACGCTTTGCTCTGACACTCGAAATTGAGCTCAGGTGCATCCTGTTTCTGTTGATCATCCTTGAGAAGTTTCTACAACTTGATTGGAATCCACCTGTAGTAAATTCAATTGATTGGACATGATTTGGAAAGGCACACACCTGTCTATATAAAGTCCCACAGTTGACAGTGCATGTCAGAGCAAAAACCAAGCCATAAAGATGAAGGAATTGTCTGTAGAGCTGTGAGCCAGGATTGTGTTGAGGCACAGATCTGGGGAAGGGTACCAAAAATGATCTGCAGTATTGAAGGTCCCCAAGAACATAGAGGCCTCAATCATTGCTTAATGAAAGAAGTTTGGAAGCACACAGTCTTTTCCTAGAGCTGGCCGCTCGGCCAAACTGAGCAATCGGGAAAGAAGGGCCTCGGTCAGCGAAGTGACCAAGAACCTGATGGTCACTCTGACAGAGCTCCAGAGTTCCTCTGTGGAGATTGGAGAATCTTCCATAAGGACAACCATCTCTGCAGCATTCCACCAATCGGGCCTTTATGGTAGAGGGGCCAGACGGAAGCCAGTCCTCAGTAAAAAGCACATGACACCCCGCTTGGAGTTTGAAAAAAAAGGCACCTAAAGCTTTCGGACCATAAGAAACAAGATTCATTGGTCTGATGAAACCAAGACGGAACTCTTAGTCCTGAATGCCAACCGTCACATCTGGAGGAAACCTGGCACCATATCTAACATGAAGCATGCTGGTGGCAGCATCATGCTGTGGGGACGTTTGTCAGCGGCAGGGACTGGGAGACTAGTCAGGATCGAGTCAAAGATGAACGGAGCAAAGTACAGAGAGATCCTTGATGAAAACCTGCTCCAGAACGCTCAGAACCTCAGACTGCAGCCGCCAGAGTGGCTTCGGGACAAGTCTCTCAATGTCCTTGAGTGGCCCGGCCAGAGACCGGACTTGAACCCAGCCGAACATCTCTGCACAGACCTGAAAATAGCTGTGCAGCGACGCTCCCCATCCAACCTGACAGAACTTGAGAGGATCTGCAGAGAAGAATGAGAGAAACTCCACAAATACAGGTGTGCCAAGCTTGTAGCGTCATACCCAAGAAGACTCAAGGCTGTAATCGCTGCCAAAGGTGCTTCAACAAAGTACTGAGGACAGGGTCTGAATACTTACGTAAATGTGATATTTCCAGTTTTTTATAAATAAATTAGCAAAGATTTCTAAAAACATGTTTTTACTTTGTCATTATGGGGTATTGTGTGTAGATTGATGTGGGGAAAAAACTATTTCATACATTTTTGAATAATGCTGTAATGTAACAAAATAAGGAAAAGTCAAGGGGTCTGAATACCTTCTGAATGCACTGTACATTAAAAGTGCTCATACAAGAAGGCTCAAGGTCATTGGCCAAAGATAAAACTACGTCAAATCACGTTATATCTACTGTAGATTTGATTGGACTGATCATGTCAACATCATACTTCAAAATCGTATCTAGCAGTCATCATCATGAATCAAGTAGACAATCTACTGGCAAATCCTTTCCAACCTTGTCATATGAAGAGAAATTATGAAGAGAAATTATAGATAAAATGTATCGGTGCTCATTGGCCATTGGACATAAACATTACACAACCAGTTGGAAATCTCAAATTCAGCAATGAGTAGTTTGGAAGGAATTAGTGGCAAACTACAAGCTTCGCAAAGCTATCACTATCCTGCTATTCAGTGGAGTGGGTGTGTGGTCCAAGTCTGAGTTTAAGGGTCTCTTTCTAAGCTTAAAGGATAAACATTCAACAAGATGGGCCAGAAAAGGTTGAATACATTGGCCATGCTGTCAATCCAGCATGACTTCTGCCGTGTTCAAAACAACTGGAAACTCGGAACTGGAAAATCTCAGACTTCAGTGAGTTCAAGACAACTGGGAACTCTGAAAAAAATGAGCTCCGTCTGGGAAAATACGTTTTTAACGGTCATTCAACTTCGAATTCCAATTCGGGAACTTGGGCCTCTTTCTTGTTCCAACTTGAAGATCGCTGACTCCATGATTCGACCTTGTTTTTTTTCAATTTTCCCAGTTGCATTGAAAGCACTGTAAATCCAGAGAATGACAGACTTTGATAACAAAGTTTGATGACAACATTTGCCCAATTACGACCGCCGTACCACCTTCTGTTCAAGTGAGCACAGCACAAGAAGATTAGTACAAAAAGTATTGAATGCTGCTGCATAAATGATGTAATATGCCAGGGAGATGTGTGTACTGTAGCTAAGAACGTAATACTAAGTGTATGTTGTGTAGTAAGCTGTTAGTAGCCCATGAGCCTCACCCTAAAAATGTGGTCCCTTTCCCCTTCCTAACTTAGCCCACTGTTCTGACTTGATGGTGCACATCTAGCCTATAGCCTGTTTAGAGAAATGTAATCATTGAATATTGTCTGCTTTCATTGTCTGCTTATATGCCCCCATTATTTATTCTATGGTTCTGACATGGTGTACAGGTGTACTCTAAGAATGGACCATGTTCTGAGTTCTGTCGCTGTACATAATGTCGCTGTACATTAATGATCTGCCCTCTGTCTGTACTGGGTCTGAAGTTCAAATGTATGCAGATGATACAGTGATATATGTGCATGCAAAGAGCAAACAACAAGATGCACAAGAACTCACTACTGTAACGGTCCAGGTTACAAAGTGGCTCAGTGACTCGTGTTTGCATCTCAATGTGAAAAAAACTGTTTGCATGTTCTTCACAAAGAGGGCAACAGATGCTACTGAGCCAGATGTCTATGTGTCAGGGAGAAGCTACAGGTGGTATCTGATTTTAAGTACCTTGGCATCATATTTGATTCTAACCTCTCTTTTAAAAAGCATGTGAAAAAGGTAATTCAAATAACCAAATTCAACCTAGCTAATATCCAATTTATATGAAAATATTTGACTACAGAGGTAGCAAAACTGTACTTCAAATCTATGATACTCCCCCACTTAACATACTGCTTGACTAGTTGGGCCCAAGCTTGCTGTACAACATTAAAACCTATCCAGTCTGTCTACAAACAGGTTCTCAAAGTGATTGATAGGAAGCCCAATAGCCATCATCACTGTTACATCCTCAAAAAGCATGAGCTCCTGAGTTGGGAAAATCTTGTGCAATACACCGATGCATGTCTTGTATTCAAGATCCTAAATGGCCTGGCTCCCTACTCCGCTCAGTATTTTTGTTAAACAGAAAACCCAAACATATGGCAGCAGATCCACAAGGTCTGCCATGAGAGGTGACTGTATAGTTCCCTTAAGGAAAAGCATCTTTAGTAAATCCGCTTTCTCTGTGAGAGCCTCCCATGTCTGGAATACACTGCCATCAGACACACATAACTGCACCACATATCACACTTTCACAAAATGCATGAAGACATGGCTAAAGGTCAATCAGATTTGTGAACATAATCCCTAGCTGTCTATTGCCGCTTTCCATGTTGTCTGTTGTCTGTAGCTTGTGAGGTGTGGAAACACTTTGTTGCTTTTATGGATTTTGTCTTGTTGCTTTTTGTTCTATGTTGCTCTGTCTGTATGCTACATCTTGCTTGTCCTATGTTGCTCTGTTTGTATGCTATGTCTTGCTTGTCCTATTTTGCTCTGCGTGTGCTCACTGCTCAATGATTGTCTATATTGTAATTGTTTTTAATAACCTGCCCAGGGACTGTGGTTGAAAATTAGCCAGCTGGCTAAAACCGGCACTTTTACTGAAACGTTGATTAATGTGCACTGTCCCTGTAAAAATACAATAAACTCAAACTCAAACATTTCAAAAGTGCTGAACAAATAGTTATATTCACTACATCTGTCCTAGCTCGCTCATTAATGTCTTCATCGAAATTATGAATTGCCACTTATCAGCTCTTTGTTCTCTTATGCCATAGTTTGTACATCTCAATTGTCATTAGAAACCACATTTGTTTAAGCAAGTCAGCCATATCAGCTATGTTTTTTAAAAGGCAGTAAATGAGGCTGAAGTAACTGTTTAGCTGCCAGACAAGGCTCTGCTGATAGCCAGGTGTAGCAGTGGTAAGGATTCACTCCATGGTGCGGAAAATAAATCTCTGCTGTTGGGACAGCTTTATGTAGGCCCTAACAGTTTGTGGACACTGTAATGTATTGTTTAGTGTTGTGTTGTGGCTTTGCTGGCATGCATCTAAAAATGTTTTTAAGTTTGCCCCAGCAAGATTTACATGTTAAAATA
Organism: Salmo trutta; assembly: GCF_901001165.1. Lineage (NCBI taxonomy): Eukaryota > Metazoa > Chordata > Actinopteri > Salmoniformes > Salmonidae > Salmo > Salmo trutta. The sequence goes on from NC_042968.1 coordinate 27,783,453, forward strand.
CGGCCACTGGTTTATTGATATGCATGAATACACTAGTACAAAAGCTTGATTTTATGGCTGTTTTTAAATTAATGATTTATGTTGACTACTTGGTCAATTGATTTGATGAATAAATCTATCCAAATAAATTCTATGAATTGATAGTTCACCTCTCTGTTTTCTTTTATTCTGTAATAGGGTATATTGTAACCATGTGTTTTGTCACTCCCTGGCCATAGAGAGGGTTTTGTTCTCTATTTTGGTTAGGCCAGGGTGTGACTGGGGTGGGCGTTCTGTGTTCCTTTTTCTATGTTTTTGTATTTCTTTGTTTTGGGCCAAGTATGGTTCCTAATCAGAGGCAGCTGTCGATCGTTGTCTCTGATTAGGAATCATACTTAGGCAGCCTTTTCCCACCTGTGCTTTGTGGGATCTTGTGTTTGTGTAGCTGCCTGTTAGCAGCCCAGAATGTCACGTTTCGGTTTCATCTGTAATGTTTTGGTGAGTTTCATATTTATTAAACATGTGGAACTCTAAGTACGCTGCGCCTTGGTCTACTCCTTTAGACGATCGTGACATGTTTAAGCTAATCAAATCAACGTTTATTTAGCTCTGTCCTTCTAGAACCAGGAAGGGCGCTCCAATCATTTAAATAAGACTTATCAAGATCTGTCCTACTCATCAATTATTAATATTATTACAAATAGGAGATTATCACTTCTCACAATGGTGCCCTTTAGTAAAGTTAGATCAAAGCTGAATCAATGTCTTGCAAGCTCAAATAACAATTCATTACTATTTTACATTAAAAAAACAAATATTATAGCATAGTAGGCCTATAACATTACTGTTACACCAAAAAACCCTCCTCGTTTCTAATTACATGTTAGGATGGTTAGCTGAAGCTGAATAGTAAAACAAATGGGCCAAAACTCAACAGAGCCACTTGGCAGGATATACTGTATGCTTTGATTATGTAATAGTTTGATAACACCATCTGCTCTAATTCGCTCATAAAACAGTAATTCAAGAAGATCAAAATGCATAGGCTATTCCCATGAAACGTATTGAGATCAATCAGATAATTGGCATGCTGTTGCAATTTCACCTGTAAAATGTGAAGAATTATAATTTCCAATTGACAGTGATGATGGCCTATTTTGAAATTAGGTATGCTTAACTTGGTGTAATCCATATAGTCTACATGATTTTTTTTCTTTGTAAAAGCACATAGATGTGTATCAAACAGTAAGCAAAAACGTTGAATTTTGTCAAATGCGGAAATGTGCCTTACTGCCTTTTGAATTTTGTGTACCGTCAGTTGTCTAGTCAAGGAAGCATCATGCTTAATGTATTGGCACACTCCACTTACCAACACCATTGTCAAATAAGGCGCCCTGTCACCTGCTTTTATAGTCATTCTTGAGGTGGTACCACCCAGCACATCCCTTTTATAGTCATTCTTGAGGTGGTACCACCCAGCACATCCCTTTTATAGTCATTCTTGAGGTGGTACCACCCAGCACATCCCTTGAGATGAAATGCCTCTACATCACGGTTTCAATAGTAGTTGAACCTCTAGGGGCAAAAAGAGCTAGATTTAATAGACCAAAATATATGACTTTTGCAATGAACTGTCAAAATAAAGACCAGAATTGGTGAGTTTCACTAAAACAAATCCTAAACCCTCTTCTGGTTATCAAAGAAAAAAAAATAAAATATTGAAAGTTACTCTTTAATTAAGTGATTTTCGGCTACCCGGGTTTGTATTGGACCCTAAAAATGTACATGCTGTTGATTGAATGCCAAATATTTTATTATTTTTGTTTAATTTTAACCTACCTGCTTGGTTTATGTCAGCCTAGAAGTCATACTAGGCCAAAATCGAATAATCAAATCTAAGTGTATTGGTCATTCAATGTACACAGTTTAGTATGTTATAGCGGGTGCAGTGGAATGCATATATTACTAGCTCCTAACAATGCAGTAAAATGTCAAAGTACACAAATAATAATTACAAAAAATAATAATAATCTTGAAATGTTGGAACGAATCCAATTAACAACACAAAGAGCACTATAACAGTAATCCAAATGCAATCTATACCTTCTGTATATACACTGGAGGAAATTACACAAGATATACTAAGAATGATATGTACAGCATTAGCATACAGTGCCATCAGAAGAATTCACACCCCTTGACTTTTTCCACATGCTGATGTGTTACAAAGTCAATTTGAAATGGATTTAATTGTAATTTATTTGTCAATGATCTACAGAAAATACTCTGTAAATGTCAAAGTGGAAGAAAAATTCTAACATTTGCAAAAAACATTTTTTTTAAATAAAACATCTTGATTAGATAAGTATTCAACCCCCTGAGTCAATACATGTTAGAATCACCTTTGGCAGTGATTACAGCTAAGTCCCTAAGAGCTTTGCACACCTGAAAAAAATCTTCAAGCTCTGTCAAGTTGGTTGTTGATCATAGCTAGACAGCTATTTTCAAGTCTTGCCATAGATTTTAAGACAATTTAAGTCAAAACTGTAACTAGACTACTCAGAAACATTCAATGGCATCTTGGTAAGCAACTCCAGTGTATATTGGACCTTGTGTTAATTGTCCTGCTGAAAGGTAAATCTGTCTCTCAGTGTCTGTTGGAAAGCAGACTGAACCAGGTTTTGCTTGAGGATTTTGCCTGTGCTTAGCTCTATTCCTTTTCTTTTTATCATAAAAAACTCCCTTGTCAATGACAAGCATACCCATAACATGATGCAGCCACCACCATGCTTGAAAATATGAAGTGGTACTCAGTGATGTGCTGTGTGAGATTTGCCCCAAACATAACAGTTTGTATTCAGGACATAAAGTTGTTTTCTTTGCCACATTTTTTGCAGTTTTACTTTAGTACCTTATTGCAAACAGGATGTATGTTTTTTGTATAGGCTTCCTTATTTTCACTCTGTCAGTTAGGTTAGTATTGTGGAGTAACTACAATGTTGTGGATCCATCCTCAGTTTTCTCCTATCACAGCCATTAAACTCTTTAACTGTTTTAAAGTCACCATTGGCCTCATGGTGAAATCCCTGAGCTGTTTTCTTCCTCTCCTGCAACTGAGTTGGAAAAGACGCCTGTATCTTTGTAGTGACTGAGTGTATTGATACACCATCCAAAGTGTAATTAATAACTTCACCAAGCTCAAAGGAATATTCAATGTCTTCCTTTTGTTTAATTTTTACCCATCTACCAATAGGTACACTTTTTTGTGAGGCCTTGTAAAACCTCCCTGGTCTTTGTGGTTGAATCTGTGTTTGAAAGTAACTGCTCGACTGAGGGACCTTACAGATAATTGTATGTGTGGGATACAGAGATTGGGAAGTCATTGGGTAGTCATTCAAAAATCATGTTAAACACTATTATTGCACACAGAGTGAGTTCATGCAACTTATTATGTGACTTGTTAAGCACATTTTTACTTGTGGATTTATGCTTGCCATAACAAATGGGTTGAATACTTATTGATTCAAGACATTTCAGCTTTTATTTTTTATTAATTTGTAAGAATGTCCAAAAACAAAATTCTTCTATGACATTATGGGATCTTGGGATCTTGCCAGTGACAACAAATCTCAATTTTAAATTCAAGCTGTAAAAAGTCAAGGGGTGTTAAGAATCCAACACATAAATACATATGCAGTGTGTATAAACAGTGTAGCTACTGTAAAATGCAATGTACAGTAGAATAAATATTACAATGTGCTATGTCGAGAATACAGTATTTAAATACGAAGTACAAAACCCCATGGCAAAATGGATAGAATTGCAGGAATGTAGCTTCCGGACCAGAGTCCGGAATATAAATATGTGTACAGTACCAGTCATTCAAGGGTTTTTCTCGTTTTGTACTATTTGTACTATTTTCTACATTGTAGAATATTAGTGATGACATCAAAACTATGAAATAACACATATTGAATCATGTAGTAACCAATCAAGTGTTAAATAATTCAAAATATATTTTATATTTGAAATTCTTCAAAGTAGCCACCCTTTGCCTTGATGACATCTTTGCACACTCTTGGTCCAAACTTCTGACTGGCACTGTATGTATATGTGCACTATGTGAATGGTGTGTATAGACGGTATGGACAGTATGTCAACAGAAAAGGTGTGTACACCAGTAGTTATATTGGAAGAGCCATGACTAGAATACAGTATATACTGTACAAATAAAGTGGGTAAAACTGTATGTAAACATTATTAAAGTTACCAGTGTTCTATTGGGGCTCCTCGGAGGAGGAAGGGGAGGACCATCCTAGTGAATTTCATGAAGGAAAAATTGTGAAACAAAAAATGTTATCCTTTTTAGATAAAACTATAATAAATATATTCACGTCACCAAATAATTGATTAAAACACACTGTTTTGCAATGAAGGTCTACAGTAGCCTCAAAAGCACTCAGTAGGGTAGCAGCAGGTTGGAGCCGGAGGACAGCTAGTTTCCTTCCTTCTCTACGTACATTGACTTCAATACAAAACATAGGAGGCTTATAGTTCTCACCCCTTTCATAGACCTACACAGTAGTTATGACAACTTCCAGAGGACATCCTTCAACCTATCAGAGCTCTTGCAGCATGAACTGACACGTTGTCCACCCAATCAAAGGATCAGAGAATGAATCTAGTACTGAAAGCATAAGCTACAGCTAGCTAGCACTGCAGTGCATACAATGTGGTGAGTAGTTGAGTCAAAGACAGAGAAAGACAATAGTTGAACAGTTTTCAAATGAATTTCTTTAAAAACGAAGGAGAAGCAAGAGAGAGAGATTTCAGTGTGTTTTTCACTTTCACATAGCTATATGCAGTTAGCTAGTTTACATACTCAAACACCCGGCTCAAACAGAGAGGGATGCTATGTTAGCTAGCTGGCTATGGCTATCCAACACTGGAACTCTTCCAAGTCAAGGTAAGCTTTTGGTGTTATTAATTTATTGCCACTGTGGCCTTCTGGTGTAACTGTTAAACTGCTTGCTGACTGTAAACTGTACTGCATGATTGTAGTGTGTTTACTAATTCGTTAGTTCTAGTAGCTATGTTGACGATGACGTTAGCTAATATGGTGACAACAATGTAGGCAGTGTGTAGCGGTTAGAGGTTATGATATGAAGGTTTGGCTTGGAAATGTTTTTTTTCCTAGTTTCAGACAGCTGATGTGTTGTGCACTAAAGTCCACAAGCGAATGGAAAAGGTGAGAGGAGGAGAACATGTAGATGCGAGAAGGAATTATACAACAAGCAAAATGATTATTCTGTTTGTATGTGGCTGCTATGAAAGTGTAAAGGGGAGGTAATGAGTGAGGTAATGGAGTCCAGGTGTGCTTAATGATGAAGCGCAGGTGCGCGTAATGATGAAAGCCAGGTGCGCGTAATGATGGTTCCCTGCACCGGTGGTTAGTAAACTGGCAACGTCGAATGCAGGAGGGGAGGAGCGGGAGTAGACGTGACAGAAAGTGAACTGTGTTTGTGTGTGATCAGGGGTGTATTCATTCCACCGAATCTGTTAAAAAAAAATCTTAAATGGAAGCAAACTGAATGAAACGGCGATAAACATACCTCAATTTGTCCAATAGAAACTCTTGTTCGCAACTGTTGGACTAATGATTTCACCCTAGATCAGCTAGATGCAGGCAAGAGTGTGCAAGGCGGTATTGAATGTGTCACTGTCTGTCACATTGATTAATCACATTTTTCTCTCGACCTTTGCACCTACGTTTTAATTTCATTTTAATTTGAGTATCATGTAGTAGCCAAAACCTATCAATGTTATATTGATCTGGGTGAATGGAATAGAATGACAGTAATACAATATGCTGTAATAGAAAGAAGGCAATGCTCATAAAACATTTTTGCGTCTTCCCTCATCTTAAACATCACAGACCGTCACTGCACTGTTGAATGACTATACATAGGGCAGAAGTCTCTACAGTGCAGGGTTGAGTACCGGGTGGTAGCCGGCTAGTGACAGTGTCTAAGGTTTTAGTGAAGGGTTCTGGGCGGAGGCCGGCTAGTGATGATTGTTTAACAGTCTGATGGCCTGGAGATAGAAGCTGTTTAGTCTCTCTGTCCCAGCTTTGATGCACCTGTACTGTCTCTACCTTCTAGATCAGGGCTGCCCAACCCTCTTCCTGGAGATCTACAGTCTTGTAGGTTTTCAGTCCAACCCTAATTTAGCATATCTGATTCAGCTAGCTAAGGTCTTGTTGAGCAGCTAATTAGTAGAATCAGGTGTGTTAAATTAGGGTTGGACTGAAAACCCACAGGACGGTAGATCTCCAGGAAGAGGGTTGGGCAGCCCTTTTCTAGACGTTAGTGGGGTGAACCGGCCATGGCTCGGGTGGCTAAGATCCTGATGATCTTCTTGGCCTTCCTGTGACAATGGGTGCTGTAGATTTCCTGTAAGGCAGACAGTGTGCCCCCGGTGATGCGTTGGGCTGACTGCACAACCCTCTGGAGAGCCCTGCAGTTGCGGGCGGTGCAGTTGCCGTATCAGGCGGTGATATAGCCTGACAAAATGCTCTCAATGGTGCATCTGTAGAAGTTCTTGAGGGTCTTAGGGGCCAAGACAAATTTCTTCAGGCTCCTGTAGTTAAAGAGGCGCTGTTACGCCTTCACCACAGTGTCGGTGTGAAGGGAGCATTTCAGGTCCTCAGTGATGTGCACACTGAGGATCTTGAATCTTTTGATCCTCTCCACTGCTGCCTTGTCAATGTGGATGGGGGCGTGCTCTCTCTGCTGTCTCCTGTTGTCCATGATCAGCTCCTTCATTTTGTCGACATTGATGGAGAAGTTATTTTCCTGACATCACTCTACCAGGGCTTTCACCTCCTCCTGATGTAGGCTGACATTCAGGTTGACATTCACAGAGCACGGACTTAGATGAACTGTGTAGGCCTACTGTAGGCTTGGATCTGTGTGTGTAGAGTGGGAAGAAGAGTGCAAACCTCTTACACTGCACTGAAGACCCCTGCTTTTCCCCCCTGGTCCCTCCCCCTATACTGGCCCCTTCCCTCCCTCTCTCTCTCTTCTGTACAGTGCAAACAAAGAGAGGACACAAACAATGGATCACTCTGAGAGCTGAATGGCTCTGCGGGTCAAGCACTAAACCCCCTTTTTGACAGAAACACAACCCACACTTGTTCTGCTGAAGAGAGGCTGACCCTCCCGGCAAAGAAATAATGAACGCTGCCTGTGCTTTAAACTGATAAAACTGCAGGCACTGGAATCAGTACAGCAGCCAAATCACCTCTAATAGGCTAATGGTAACAGACTGGAGCCTGCCCCTCTCTCCTCCTTCTCCCCTCTCACTCCAGGCATACAGACATCGTGTCATTTAACTTATCTACAGTAGATATAGAAAGTAATATGGAGAAAGTTGATCTAATTATGTAAGAGTCTTAATTTCAATGTTATTTTTTTACCACAAACTCCTTTTTCCGGGAAAAGTATTTCCAAGTTCAATCTATTGAACAACATAAATCTATTGGAAGAGACAGTATAAATAACAAACTGACAATCTGGTGCAAAAACAACACCTGCATACATTTGTTAGTCAAATTGCATTTGTTAGTCAAATTGCATTATCATCAATGTCTGTTTGTAAATGTAAGTTCCACCAATAGACACCTCTCTTACAGCCTCAGATGGAAAAGGAAATTGCACCATTCATTCACTATCAACATAAATCAAACGTTCAGTATCCCAACACACACACACACACACACACACACACACACACACACACACACAGACACATTTTATGCAGCTAGCCTTGCAGTTAATAGCATTGGGCCAGTAACCAAAAGGTTGCTGGTTTGAATCCCTAACCCAGCAAGGTGGAAAAATCTGCCATTCTGCCCTTTTAGCAAGGCAGTTAATCCCCAACAACAACTGTTCCCCGGGCGCTGATGACATGGACGTCGATTAAGGCAGCCCCCCGCACCTCACTGATTCTCAAGGGTTGGGCTAAATACGGAAGAGACATTTTGGTTGAATGCATTCAGTTGTGCAACTGACTAGGTATCCCTTTCCCCTTTCCCTCTCTGTGTACTGGTGGTAGTATATTGTTAGTGCCCACTGCACTGCATGTATTTGTGATATGTTGTTACTTTTGTAGATGGTTGCCCTATTCTGACAACAGGTCTGTGTGGCTCTAATAGTGTTTTTATAGCTTACAGGTTGCAGGGTTTGGCACAATTCAGAATTGAATTGAGAATGCCTCAAATCCAAATTAAATCTTTGAATTGAATTTGAATTGAAGTAGTAAACATGATACAGAATTGCAAATTTAATTTGGATTAAAGGAAATAGGATTGAATTAATTGAAATTCAATGAAATCCAAATGCCTCTTATATTCTATATTAGGTGTAGCCTATACAAATATACATATGTATGTACATAAATATACATAAAACATCTAACATGTTGTTATATACATGCATATAAAATATTGTTTGAATATTTCATTTTCAGACTAAAATTTTAAAAATGAATGATCAAGGAAAACTAAAACTGTATGTGAATATTCTAAGTTATTTTTAATTTCATAAATCACTTCAATTTGGTTCAATATGGGGAAAATAAATTTCCCAGAATGCATTAGTTTAACCCTCAAGTTGACCCTGAAGCCTTCAAAAAAAGCCAAACAAATGAAATGGTTGGTGGAAATATAATTGGCTATTCTAAGCACTAATGTTGAAAGAGTATATTGTTTTCAGACAAAAGTATCTGGAAGTGTGACCTGTCAGAATCAATGAAACTCTCATGTTCTGTGACTGAGTGGGATTTCTTTGAATTGCACTGAAATAAATTCTACTTCCTGTCACTCAAACTCAAATTTGTATTCTACATCCTGTGGGGTGTGGCCAAATCAAATTTCAACTCATAAGTTGAATGGGAGTCAATTCCAAAATTCTGAATTGAGCCCAACCCTGTAAGGTTGTGTCTGAAATGGAACCCTATTCCCTATATAGTGCACTACTTTTGACAAAAGCAGTGCACAAGTGAATAGGGTGCCATTTCTGACGCATTCACAGTCTGCATGGACAGCTGAAGTCTGAAGGCACGCAAGCTGTTCAGTCTTCCACATCTCCTGGCTGCTCCTCCCCCAGGTCAACCAGCCATACAATAGAGCAGGATCAGTCTCACAGGGTCCAGGAACTGGTGCCAATCACTCTACAATACAGAGCAATGAGCATCACACCGATGGGGACAAATAGAGCCCCTTAAAAGGAAGGAAGCAACGTGATGCACTCATTTAGGTTGTGACCCAGCTCTCTCTGATTGTATTTATATTTGTTTACCTAATCTGTTTGTTTAGTTTGAGTGTAAAGATATGTTGATATGGTCTGGTGACAAGGTATGTTAACTATTATACATTTCTATATTCACTGAAAATACCAGTTTTTCTTCAGTGGATTATTCGATTTTCCTTCTATTTGTTGATTTCGGATGTGAATTAGTCTGTTGATATGGTCTTATGATTAGTTCTCAGGTTTGTCAACTATTACACATTTCTAGTATATTCACTAGAATAATTCTTCCTTCTCTATCATGTGATTCCCCCTCTGGCCCTCTGCCTGTTTAATTCAGTCTCATTTAACACCTGTGTTTTACATGCTCACCTACCAGCCTCTCCATGCTACAACAGGCACCAGGACAGTGATAATATACCGTGATGTTTCCCCCCTAGCCCATTTTCTTTTGTCCCCAGAGCACACATAGAACTGAGGGTGACTGTGTGAACAGTGAAACCATCCTCATCCACAGTCTCCGTCTTTATTATTTCCTGACCCACTGATGCTTTAAGGCTCTTCTAGACTAAGGGATTAAATATCTAATGTTTAACCCTTTACACTCACTGTTTCTGAATAGACCCTTTTTACTCTGATGATTTGAGGGAGCCAACAAAAATGTTCCATCTACCTCCTCGCTTGCTCTCTTCCTCTCTCCACTGAGTAATCTTCAGCGCGGTCGAACTTGTGTCTAACCTTTTCCTGCCCCCTTTGTTTGGCTTTTGTTTGGCAACAGCTGGTATCATGGTTTTTTTGGTCAGCTGTGATTGCTCCAGGCAAAACAGCAGCAGATGGTGTTTTGCTATGCATGAATGGAGCGTTAGAGGAGTTTGGACTGAATAGGCCAAGTTTTGAATGGTGTCTACAGAGCACCTGCCTCTTGTAGCATCAGTGACATCCTAGTGGCTTTATCTATCTTAGCCTCCCGGTTTCCTTGCTAGTCCAAAGTGGATAAGAAAAGAAACAAGAAGGGGGATCCTTGTTGGGCACCGTCCAGATTTATTGATTTTCCTCCAGAGCAGAGGAACACATAATGGTGGTATATAGTCAGTCTGACTTAATTGGATATGACACAGCACGCACATGTAAGCTATCACTTTGGTCTGGTTTTGTTGCCATAAAAAACATGTGAGCACTGTAATAGTTTATAAACAGGCTAAGTAAGTTGCAATAAAAAGCAATGTCAGAGAATGGGCAACTCTGCAGAACACCTCTGGGCTATGATGGTCTGTCACAATATACTGTAGCCAGAGTTCTCAAATCACTGACATAAATGACTAGTCACTCGTAGCTACAACTCAACACAAAATAAATACTGCAAAATACATTAGAACTTCAGAATGCTTGCCTGACAACTCATCCTGAATTTAATTCCACTGCTCTATCGATTGCTCCATACATCAGTCTCAACCTACCATCCTAGAAATCGTTTGTGCAGACGTAAAAATTGTGATTTATGATTCGTGTAGACCGGCTCTGGTCCAACCCATCGGTTTCTGGGACCAATCAGATCGGTTTGAATGTGTTTGCATTTGAGAAGTCATCGGGGATGAAACAAATCCAGAGGGCGTGGCGTTTGGCCAGAGCGATGTGGATGGGTAGCCAGTCAAGCTGCAGATTGCTAAGTGTAGTTGCCCACTAGAAGAATCAGCGTAGTTTCCAAGTCATTTCAGCAACAAAAATTCAATGTGATGACGTTGACTCAACGTGGAAAACTGATTGGATTTGCAAAAAGTCATCAACGTAAGGGAATTTAGTCTTTTTTTCATCCAACTTTTCACCTAAATCCAATGACAAGTTTGATATTTTTGGTTGATTTCATGTTGAATTCACATTAGTTGACAACTCAACCAAATTTCTATCAAAACTAGACCTAGAACTGACGCCTGTGCCCAGTGGGTGGTCTCAATGTATATTCAGTTCACAGCATGGTTGGACTATAGGCAGGCTTGATGGCATTTTTGTCCAACTTATATTTGACTTTAGATGTTTGTTCGATGACCTTTGCAGAAGTTGACAGTAACGATTCTGGAATGTTCCCTTGCCTTGTACTTGAGGAATGTGTTCTCGTTCTTGTTTGTGTTCACCCTAAAGTTTCCTTCAGAGCTTCTGCTTTCACATGATGGTTGGATTTAAAGAGACATGAGAACTAAAACAAACTGAAGTGATGTGTAGTGACTGTGTCTTAGAATAGTTTCATTAGGCCTGAGTGTATAAAACATTAGGGACACCTTCCTAACATTGAGTTGCACCCCCTTTTGCCCTCAGAACAGCCTCAATTCGTCAGCATGGATGTGGCCCATGTTAGCTCTAATGCTTCCCACAGTTGTGTCAAGTTCGCTGGATGTCCTTTGGGTGGTAGACCATTCTTGATACACATGGGAAACTGTTGCCTGTGAAAATCCCAGCAGAGTTGCAGTTTTTGACACACTCAAACCGGTGTGCCTGGCACCTACTACCATACCCCGTTCAAAGGCACTTAAATATTTTGTCTTGCCCATTCCCCCTCTGAATGGCACACATACCCAATCCATGTATCAATTGTCTCAAGGCTTAGAAATCCTTCTTGAACTTGTATCCTCCTCATCATCTACACTGATTTGAAGTGGATTTAACAGGTGACATCAATAAGGGATCATAGCTGTCAAATGGATTCACCTGGTCAGTCTATGTCATGGAAAGAGCAGGTGTTCCTAATGTTTTGTATACTCTGTGTATACTGTCAGAGTGGATTTCCAGTTTGTATTTGGTTCTATTTCAGGAGGTAGCCTATACACTGGGTTAGTAAGGATGTTTGTTAGCCTACATAAATGTCTGATTACAAACCTATAAAACACGTCTGGAGCTGGGTACCCCTCTAAATATGGTATTTTATATTTGTGTGGTAAACTAACGCAAATAGCAGGCCTGTGATATAGTGTGACATAGCATGAATCTCAGACCAACTAAGGTCAGTAGAGTGGCCAGTTCAGCCTTACATTCACTGAATTCAACAAAAGAGGGGATAAGCCTAAAGACTGAATCACTGTCACCTAGGATTGAGAATGTGTGTGTCCTGTGTGTGTGTGTGTGTGTGCTAGGTTTCAATGTGTTGGTTATACTACCAACACAGCAAACTAATGCTGTGGTTTCTTTTGTTTTACAAAAAACAGAGCAAAGGACCAAAGGACCCAAGGCATTATACTCTTTTTAGTAGGTCTAAATTCATTATAGCGACAATAAAATGCAAATGCCACACACTAACATTATGGATACGTATCAGTCAACATTTTACAGGGGTTGTATGGGGTTATCACAAGCTTCCCACAGACACTAAATTAGTATTTTCATCCTGAGAGGTTGCTTATCATCTCAACTATGTCCATCCATGGTCTGCTGGATCAAAAGTTCCCTAAACAAAGGTTACCATTGGTCAGGGGAGTCAAGAATTCATTTTGCCAAAGCCTGAAGAGCCAGCGAGCCCCCCTAAACAAAGTTCATCATTGAACCATGGGGTCAATAGTTCTCCAAACAAAGATCACCAGTGGACTTTAAACATGTGAGCTTAACGGTTTCCCTAAACAAGGCTTTGCCATTGGACTTGGGTGGTCAACTGTCATCTCTCCAGGACCAGGTGTTAGGAGTTAAAGGCAGAATCTGAAATGGCAGCCTATTCTTTATACCCCGAGTCGATATTCCCTTCGACCTCGCCCACAAATTGTGGAAAACAAACGTTCTTTCCCATTGACCCCCATTGTAAAAGAGCCAACTTCGGCGTAGATTTTTTGTTATACAGAAATAACAAGAAATGCTGAAAAGCTGCTGTGCTGGTCAATGTAACCAGGTAAAAAATCCCACGAGAAGAGCCCTGTGGTTTCAGGTTTTCGATGTGGAAGACTGGGAAATTGTGGGGACTAGGTGTCTAAGTAGGGAAAACATTTAATCACAGGTAAGACATTTATCTCATTCAGTATAGTCTGTTTGTAACTCCACTCACTACTTGTAGCTTTATAGTCCGTTTGTTTGTGTTGTTGTTCTTGGCTAGCGTGGCTAACATTAGCGGCGTCACGAAATGGGGCGTGAGGGAAGCCCTACAATATTAAGTTTTTCTAAGGAGTGAGAATGCTTGGGAGCAGGCAATGCTGAAAAGTAATCTTTAGACATGTCTTTTTCTTAAATGTAGTTTTGTAATTGACTAAAACAAGCAGACAAAAAGAAAATTGCATTTGAAAAAGGTCAGTTTTTGCTGTTAGCCAATTAGGTAACCACGGGTTGTTTTCCTCACAGGCGGGCAGGGCCGCAACATTCTATTTAATACCGACTGGGACTATATAGTGTACTATTTTTGAACAGGGTTCACATAGGGCTCTGGTCAAAAGTAATGCACTACAGATGTAGGATCTTAATTTGAGCCAGTTTGCTATAGCTGGAAAATAATCCTGTCGCGTTGTGAATTATTATGTGGATTATAATTAACTGACATTTTTGGGGGGTTTAATACATCATTTGTAAGGGAAAATCAAATCTGAAATCGAGGTGAATTTATAAACTTCAGAAGTCTTTAAACCTCAAATACACTACAATTTTTACATTTCCTCTATTGCAGGAAGGTTCTCTTGCAAAAGCATGATCAAATTAAGATCCTACATCTGTATAAAGGGAATAGGGTGCAATTTTGGACACACCCAAAGGCTGCGTGCTTTTTATATTAGACATAGTTTTGATGGGCAAAGTGGCAGGTCAGCAACTCTGCATACCGGAGTTAGAGTCCAAGTCCAGACACAGATATTGGCTGTAGCTTGCGTGTGGGGTATGGTCCAAGCCTACGTGGGTCTGGGTGTTTGGTGGACTAGGTAGCAGCAGGGCTATTGTTATGGCTACATTGTATCTGTGCATTGAACAGGAAAAGACAGGACCCAAATAAATCATTAAAATATAGGGATCATACAGGTTCCACATCTGGCTCCTCAGGCTTCCTCTAACACAAAGCCAAGCATATGAGACATAAGACCCGAATAAGGATGAAGGCAACTGGCTCAGGTTATGCATGAATCATATAGCCCAGGGATGGGCAACTTTCATGTGGTAGGGGCCACAAAAAATCTGAACGCATCATGAGGGGCCGCAGTTGCGAGCAAAACCTTTTAGCAGCCCCTCCTCCTGAGAGAACAGAGAATTTGTTTACGTTTTAGAGTTCATTTTTGCACATTTTGACATGGGGCATAGAGATCATTTTGTAGTTTTAAAGCAAGTTTGCTGCAATTCTACACATTTTGCCATAGGGTGGAGAGAATTTACAATTGTATAACTAATTTCATGCAATTCTACTCATTTTTTCAATGGGTCGGAGAGGAAAAGGTGCTGTTTTACAGCTAATTTCCAAACATTCCACACATTTTTCCATAGGATGGAGAGAAATGTTAGCAGTTTTTGATATGATATCTGAGTGAGACCGACTAACAAAATCAATGGGGGCCCCCGGCTGGTAATTTAACCATGATTAGTAAGTTTAGATAGCTGGTCGCTAGACTAATTTACCAATCGAAAAAATAATTGCTGACATGGGCTAATTGAGTAACTATCAGGGACTGACATAGCAAGAGAAACTGCTGATGCACAACCAAATTTCTAAATTGCACCTTGTGTATTTGTCACGGATCCCTCCGGAACTTTCATTACGCACACCTGGCCCCTATTCCCAGTGATTAGTAATTGTGTAAGTGTGTCCTTGGTTTACCATTGTCCTGTTGATTATTGTTACAATGTCCGTTGGTGCATGTGAGTACCAGTGCTGTGTGTTTTGGCTTTCGTGCCATTATGGATTGCACAGATAATTACGGGTCTCGTCCCGTGTGTTAATCATTGTGCGCGTGTGTTATTTATTCGAGGTACTCCTCTCTCTTTTGTTTGGGTTTCAACCCTGTGTTTTTTTTATAGTGTTTGTTTGGTCTTCGTCCCTGTGCCTTTACAGGGCACTCCGTAATTTTAGTACAATAAAAAAAACTATTTCCCATTCCTGCGTCTGTCTCCCCAATCTCTTTATGCCAACGTGACAGTATTCTACTATTCTAACTTGTAAGTTGAGACCCCGACTGAGGTTTTGTTGTGGAAATTTATCCGAGGGCCCTCAAAAGTTGCCCATTCCTGATATAGCCTAACATATTACTTATTATGTCATGTTTGATATCAAAACTGCCAAATTGTGAGGAGGGATAATTTATTATAAATATTGCACTAGCCTACTTCTGCAAATGTAGATAAATACACTGGTTATGATGTAGTGTAAATGCCTGCAGAAAACCTCAATGGAAGTCCACTGAAAGCAAGTGAAATATATTCAGCTAGATCTTCAATCTAATCCAGTCAGTCTCCCAAAGAAGACTTACTCAACAGTAATAATTTTAAATGTATGTTGAGGATGTAGGCTACTAACAGTGTTTTGAAAATAAATCTGTAAAATTTTTATTGAACAGTCCCTAAACTCCCATCCCTGGCTGTGAGATATTTGTCCACACAGTGACCGCAGTGCTGTGGGGTTATGGAATAACAAGGAGCTCCATGCATTATTAATGGGAGCTCCACCGTGAATCTGTTCAGAATAATATCAGCCATTTCCCTCCGCCTCATTACTGTGTGTTTTTAAGCATGTGTTTGGTCGCCATGGACACCCCACTCTACAACATTATCTCTCTCGCCTCCCCCCCACCTCCCTCCACCCACCCTCTCCTTTTGAGATTCAGGTCATGAACAGCACTTGCTGTTTTTAATTTTCATTTCATCATAAGCGCTTTTAGACTGTTGCCAGAGCTTATTTGCAGTTTTTCTGCAGACCTCTTCACTACTGCCTTCTGACAGGACAGATGCTGCAATTAATCAAGCCGGGTGGAGAAATGGGCATCGTTGCTCCACACAGAGATGAAGAGCCAATCACTACACACTACAGCAGCCAGCCCTCAAAACCCAAATTACAAATGCCTTTTCAAACTAACTAATTGAATACAAAGCCACATTTTGAAAATTATATCAATCGGCGGTATAAAATATGCATGAGTTTTATTTCACCATTTTTGTCCAGGTCCAGATTTATTTCACAATTGGTTTATGATAAACGTCCCTCCCCCCTACGTAGTCTAATGGCTTTGCTGCTCATTGTGGATATATGATAATTATTGTTTGCCAGCCTTCCCTCCCCCACTCACTCACCATGTTGATGTAAGCTCAGAGCCCCCTGAGGATAGGCTATCTTAGAAATGAAGTAGTTAATACGTGGTGGTACGAAACGGTTAGTTCCTGGTGAAGAAAGAGTCAGAATCCAAAACATTTGTCAGTGAGAATGAGGACTGTTATTGAGACATGCTGACTCTTCCCAGTCTCAACACTGTTTGTTTGACACAGTTACAATGGTTGGTACTCCATGTTGAAATCACAGAGAAACATATACACACTATAATAATGGCAACATGAGAAGTAGGTTTTATATCCCTGCATCGTTATTATTATTATATTATACGTCTTATTTACTCCATATAAAGCATAGAAATCTCTTTTTTTATTATCTTGAAATAATTCTATACATAAATATTGTTTTTCTCTTCACATTTTTCAATAGCTAACAATAAGGAGACGTCATACAAAATGATGGCTAGTATCATATAATAGGTGGAATGTCTCTGGTTGTATTTTCATTTAAACTAAAACGTTAAATTAAATGTCCTATTAAGAGCTCAAAAACAAGTAGAATATTCATACTAAAATGCATTTATTCTATGGACAGTTTTAAAAAAGCAGTTGGATTTTTATCTGTAAGCAAAATACAAACAAATGAATTGCTGCTATTATAACTCATAAAAAAGTATAAAAGAGCAGAAATGCACTACGTGATATAGTAATCATACAGGTCATTTTTACCAATGTTTTAATTACAGCCTCACATATTAAAACTTTACAACAGGTGATATGAAAAATGTACAACTTTTCTCTTTTCATCATGGATATATCACTTCATCTGGCAAGAAAATACCCCCTTTTCCTTTTCAATTGGCTCTGACAGTGCAACAAAGTGTCTCTGCTACTTCTTCTGTTTACTTTTGATAAGTTTTGCAGTATCAAGGAGTACGTAGTGTAAAAATACATAAATCAATCATGAAACCATCAACCTTGATCGTGGAATTTTTCATTAGCATAAAATATCCCCTTTATCACACCAAATAAAAACATAATTTAATTGTTAAACATCTGAGGTAAAAACAAATACATAAATGGAGGATTTTTTGGAGTGCCAGTTTTACACACACGTTTTGAACAAATGGGTATTTTAGTGGAAAGAGGAGGTCCCCAACTCTACAAAACACTTACAGCAGGTTACATTTACAGTTTGATGACATATGATGACATAAATGATCGTATGGCAGTTTATGTCTCTGTCTGTCCATTCCTCCATCCAGCAACCCCCACAATCCCCCATCCCAAAGACATTTTTCAGTTCCCTTTTTCCTTAAGATATTGTCTCTTGCCTTCATGCCATAGGATGAATGCACTCTGATATCACATTGGCCTGAAATGCATGATGGTTTAATGAAGAGTTTCCTTTAGACAATTTGTTAAACAGTTACATCTGCAGGAATGTAGGGCAAGAGAAAAATGGGAAAAAGGTAGAAAGTCTCATAATATACTGGCCAGTGTGGAAACAAGTGTAATGTGTGGGTACTGGTCTCCAGTATTGTACCTGTAAGTCATTCAGTTCAGGTGTTCTTCTCTGGGAGAGGTTAGAGCTGCAAAAAATGCCTGTTGAAATCCATTCATTGTGTCCAGTAGTTGGGCTGAACTGACAACTTTGACCTCATAAAATAAAGCTTTATCGTTAAATAAAAACAGGGCATTCCTTCCCCTGTGTGAGTCAGGTACACTAGTCCTTTCACAAATGTGCCCAAAGTCAGTTTTGAATTGACTATTGAGCGGAGAAAGACAAACAAACAAACAATAAACAATCAATGGGCATTTGCCTACCGACTTTTCCTCATAGGGCAGCCTATTTTATAGACAAAATCCAGCTAAGGTATCTGCCCCTTTACATGTCTACATAGGTATTCATATCCGTCTATAACAATGGACAAGTTCTTTGTAAAACATTCTAATTCTTACACACTTCTTAAGTGCAACTTAGAAAAGCAACGTGGAAATGATGCTTTTATTTCTATTCCTCTTCTTTGAGATAAGATAGATATCTTCCATTCATTTGGCTCAGTAGATGGAGACCTGGGACAGAACCTGGGCGTGGGCCTGGATCTGGGAGGGGTGTGGCTGCTGGGGGGCGGGTTGGGGACTGCCCATGGAGGCGGAGCCCCCCACTGATTGAGGCGTGCTGGGTGAGTGTTGTGGTGGGGAACACTGGGACTGGTGCTGTTGCTGCTGTTGTTGGAGATGCTGCTGCATCTGCTGCTGGTGGAGCTGCTGCATCTGCATCTGGTGGAGTTGCAGTTGCTGTTGCTGCATGTCATGCCTCTGCTGCTGCTGCTGCTGCTGGTGCTGCTGCTGCTGCTGTTGTTGTTGTTGCTGTATGTTGTGTTGCTGCAGCTGCTGCTGGAGGTGGTGCTGGAAATGCTGATGCTGCATCTGCTGCTGGATCTGCTGGTGGTGCATCTGCTGCTGCTGCATCTGGTGGTGCTGCAGGTGTTGCTGCATCTGCTGCTGCTGTGTCTGCTGCTGCTGCAGCTGCTGCATGTGCCCCCCCACGCCACCCTGCATGGGCGGGCTCATCTGGGACACGGCCGTGGGCTGGGCTCCGGCCACCATGGCCCCTCCTCCACCACCTCCACCCATCTGGTTCAGCAGCTGGGATGGCACACCGTTGGGCATGTTCTGGTGCTGCACCGTCACCGAGGTCACGATCTGGTTGCCCCCCAGCCTCATCTGCAGCGGCTTGGGGGCGATGGCCCGTGGCATGCCGTTCTGGAGAGCCTGGGCCATGGAGGACATGGAGGACATGGACGGGTGCTGGGAGAGTGGCGAAGGCAGCATCAGACCTGGGGACAGGCTGGTGGAGGCCAAGGTCTGCTGGACTGAACGGATGGTCTGAGCCTCTGCTGATTCCTGGGCAGCCTGGAAGTGAAACAACAGCAAGTTAGATAAAGACTAGGAATGGACACTAGACTTACTCACTAAATAAATATGTTTATTTCGACAATAGCCTGAGGTAACAACGTCTAGCTTTAAATTGTCTTACTTTCTAAGATTGCAATCTTGAAAAGATTCAGGATGTGGATGCAGCTCGTGCAGGAACATTTGAATATCTAAGTTTACTACTTGTCACAATGAAATTCAAATCAAATCAATGTTTATTTGTCACATGCACAGGATACTGCTGTTATAAACGGTACAGTGAAATGCAGCGCTCCTCAACAATGCAGTACAAACATCAATAGCAATAATAATCAAGTCAAATCAAAAATATAACAAGTCAGAAATAAAAACTAGGGGTCTTAAGCTTCTTCCCAGCAGTTCACACTTCTGTTGGGTGAAAAGTGAAAGCAGTGTCTCACCTTTGAAACCAGGCTGGCGCGGTAGGCAGCGAGGGCTTTTAAATATTCCTTTTTAGCAGCCTCTGTTTTGCTTTTATAGCCCTGTTATGACAAGACGGACAGGTGTGAATGACAGGTGACAAAACAAAGGATCACGCTGTAAAGAGATACAACATATAACTGCTGGCATAGGCAGCACAATATAACTGATTAAAAAGCCTTCTACTTTTGATGTCTATATTAATTGATTTATTTCTGTAGCTCTCGACATATTGATTGGGAAAAGAGTGGGCGGGAGAAATTATACAATCTGACTTTATGCATCCCCTTAGAGCAATTACTGCTAATTACTGATCATCATGCATTTGCTTCTCAATCAGATATAAAAGTCAAGGGCCCGTATTCACAAAGCATCTCAGAGTAGAAGTGCTCATTCAGGATCTGGTAAGTCTCCCCTGTCCTGTTCATATATAATCGTTTTCAGTATGATCTAAAAGGCTAAACTGATTCTATTTCAGCACTCCTAGTCTGAGATGCTATGGCTGTTTACACAGGCATCCCAATTCAGATTTATTTTTTCTTCCACTAATTGGTCTTTTGATCAATCACAGATCTTTTCACATCAGATTTTTTTCACAGCTGAAGATCAGAATTGATCCGAAAAAAAGATCAGAATTGGGCTGCCTGTGCAAACACAGCCTTTGTGAATGCAGACCCAGTGGTGTAAACGTCCTAGTGTAGGATTGCTCTGACAGATAATGATGGATTACCTGCTTCTGTTCCTCTCCCAAGCCATCCCACATGGAGGCCACTATCTTGGAAACCTCTCCGAAGGTGGCGTTGGGGTTTTGACCCTTAATGGCGGCCTGTGTGTCTCTGAAGAACAGGGCGTAGGCTGAAACTGGCTTCTGGGGCTCATTGGGGTCCTTCTTCTTCTTCTTCTTGGGGGTCTTGGGCTTCTTCCCAGCATCTGGTGCTGGGCGCTTCTCTCCTGCCATTACCTGTTACAAGAAGAATGATCTGGTTTAGACAGATGAATGTAATTCAATTGTGACTTGTAGTGCCAGAGGAATGTGCATGTGACACTTTACTAACACAACCACCCTCAACAAATGTATATGAATATCAAGCAGTCACTGTGCTATTCAATCAGGTCTATTTCACACTAAAGTGAGCACAGTCTTAGTGCAGCCTTCTTTAAAATGTGTTTTTATTTAAGGCCCTTTCATAGAATTTTCCTCACTCACCCTATTGTCCTGGTCTTGGTCGTCCTCATTGATAGAGCTGGAGGGTGAGGGCGTGGCCGACTTGCTGGCTGGTGGTGAGGGCGAAGTATGGGGGATTTTGGGTCCTGTCATGTTCAGGCCCAGTTGGGCACTGAGCTGGGACTGGTTGATGGTGGTCAGCTGGTTCCGGGACATCATACCATTGGGGTTGTTCATGCTGATGATGGATCTCATGACCATGGCGGGGTTAGGGGGGTACTGGCGGAGGTGGCCCTGCATGTTCTGAATCAGAGGAGAAAGAGGGAAAAGTCAGTAAATATGACAGCATCTTGTAAGAGACTGTACTGTATCTGCAGCCTGGTCCCAGATATGTTTGTGATATATAGCTATTTGTTTGGCATGACAACCAAATAGGAGTTGGCTATACAGCACAAACATATATTGGACCAGAGCATAACAGTACAAAAATCTAGTCATCACATTCTTCCAGACTGTCACATAGCCACAATGCATCACATAACATAACACATGGCCCTGGGTCTTTACCTTCTCCCATTATCAACTATGATGAATTATCTTGAAACCTGAGTCGCCAGTTTGATCTACCATTAATAGGTGGCTTCACAGCTCAATTGATACGGTTCACAACACTCTATTGTATGGAAATCTGTGGCACAGCTTTGACTGCCCAGTCCCTGGTGTATAATGGACTGAGTTAGTAACCTTGAGATAGTTAGGCTACATAACCTCAAATGCCAGGACAAAAAAAAGAAAGATTGTGCAAGTCACGATTTGTATGCACAATGACTACCTCGAAAACATTTTGGATTTAATGCCCATGCAACAAATAAAAATGCTATACATTTCTGTGAAGTCTGACATTTTGAAGATAATAAATTTGCCCTGGCTGGCAGATGGGGGCCCAAATGATACCTCCTCCAGTATGTTTAGAGATTAAATGCTATCTGCTGGCAGGTTTCATAGATCATACTTTAACTGCCAAAGAGTGAAAACATATTTATATATAATCAACTCTATAATTCAACTGTCTGAAGGGATATGATTGGTGTGTCATGGGCATTTTTCTTCCTCTTTATACAATGCTGGGTATATGATATCATCATTACCATCTTCATATTTTCTAATATATCTTCCAGATAAAACATTATGGTTTTCAAAAGCTCTTTGTGTAAAGGGAGAGGTAGATGTTTGCATTGATTGCACTGAGGATGGAATTACATGGCTTGCCATTCTCTCAGAGGGGAGAATGATCAGGGTTGCAGCGGAGCTAACAGGGAATAGTGAAAAATAACCAAACACAACAAAAATGTGATTTGTTTGGGAGGTGTTTGTGTGTTTATGTGTGTGGTGTGTGTGTGTGTTCGTGTGTTCTCCCTGGGTAACATCCATCTGGTATTCAGCAGCAGCACGAACTCCATCTCTCCCAACATCAACACATCATATACCCACACACCTTGCTTTGTTGAGAGAACCTTACCAACCCTGTCTTCAAAACAATATTCAAACACCTTCTAAGAACAGAAACATTGAATTTACAATCCATTTGTCTCCCATCTTTCTCATATGCCATGTCTACTACCTATCATAAAACAGTCTACAAGGCAGAAATGTATTCAATATTTACATAGAAATACTCCACCAGAGACGGAATAGAATACAATTTAATGATGCAAACATGCAAACCATTCAATTCGCTCTTTGAATAAATAGTGAAATAAAACATGCCAACCATTCAATTCACTCTTTGAATAAATGGAGAAATAAACTTGAGCAATGGGATAGCGATGTAATGTTGATTTACATATCTTCAGTTTTAAAATGTTCCACTTGATGTGTAAGTCTCATTGTCACCTCCAGTAGTGAGCTACAGTAAGTGAGTGCTCTCAGAATGACTCTCTGCTCATTGAGAGCATCACAGATGAAACACACTGAGCTCTTTAGCCATGACCATCTGTGTAACAACATTTCAACACAATATCACAATGAACGAACATACCCTAGCTTAGGCCTAATGTTAACACATCTATGTTAACCATGCTATCAAAACACCCCTGGATAATACTAGTCCCTGAAAAAGGAAATACATCATTTCCAGCTACAGTGGCTGTGATTGTAATGTGTGAATCTGCAACAAGTATGTTAATTTATGTCCTTCTGTCCTCTCATTTGCATTTTAATTAGAATATTGGATGCGTCCCAAATGGCACCCTATTCTTTATATAGTGCACTACTTTTAACCAGGGCCCATAGTGCTCTATGTAGGGAATAGGGTGCCTTTGGATGCAGATATTGTCTGCAGTCACAACAGACACCTAAGAAGATAGCTTGATAGTCATCATAAATCTGTAAATAAGTCCTTATCTTGAATGCACAGTGGTCAGATGTGACAAGTGGGGCAGCAGGTAGCCTAGTGGTTAGAGCGTTGGACATGTAACCGAAAGGTTGCTAGATTGAATCCCGAGCTGACAAGGTAAAAATCTGTCATTCTGCCCCTGAACAAGGCAGTTAACCCACTGTTCTTAGGCTGTCATTGTAAATAAGAATGTGTTCTTAACTGACTTGCCTAGTTAAATAAAGGTAAAATTTAAAAAAACAAGCCAGCCCCTTCTCTTCTCTTCCCTATCAGGCTCCATCCAGCTTGTGTGTTTGTATACATGGCCATGTGTATCAAACACAAGTAAACCTAGAGTCTATGCAATCTACTCTCCAATCAAAAAGGCTTTGTGATGGAAATATTGAGATGGAGACTCTCAACATCTATGCCTTTTAAAAAACCTCAAACTCAAGGAGCCAGCAGCAAAATGATACACAGCAAGTCATGTGTACCTGTCAAGCTGTCACAAGCATATTGGCTTGTTTGATAGAAGGTTGTTGGCTTTGACTACACATCCTATCCTCTCCCCTGCACCAAAGCATCCCAACAACTATGTATAAGATGCAATAAAACACCCAACAATAGCCGAGACCCTTCCACAACACACTGGCTAATAAACACAGCAGCTGGACTGAAAATACAATATCACTCATTCAGAAGTACCAGAGATAAAATCTCAATAGCAGTGATGTCAATGAAAAGAGCCTTGGGTCTGTTCTTCAAGATATTGGAATCAGAATTTGGGGAGGTGGGGAATTTATTACCAGTGGCACTGTGTGAGCCATAACAGGCTGAAAAGAATGTTAACAAGTAAAATTTCCATTCAATCATTGACAGAGGCTCTTGGAAATGTTCCATTGCAGAAGAGGGGTAAAATCATCTATATGGTAATTATAAGGATGAGTCCCCCAGTAACTTTCGCCAGCATGAAAGGTCAGTCCTATTAAAGATAGTTTATCAGTCCTCTGCACATAGTCCTTTACTGCATGTGCTTTTAAACGGCTACATCTTATTTTCTTACTCCCTTTTTGGCTACCTGGCCGCAGAACCTTGGTGCTTAAGCCAAATGAGAAAAATGGAATTTAGAATGCTGGTAAAGGCTATAATAGCATGAAGATAAATTGTTTTTCGACTCCTCTCTCCCCTGTCTCTGGCTTTAACAAACCTCACATTATACTGCTGTGCATATACACAGTCACAGTCCATCCACTGACTAACCCCTCTCCATCCAAACCCCCAGCCCAAAAACAGATTCTTCCCTTCCACACCCCCATTTTACCTGACCTTGAAGGGCTACACATCCCCTTCCCCTTCCCCCGCTCCCCCATAATTAATGCCCTCCCCCAAAACCCTTCCTTCCCCATCTCTCCCGGTGCACTGTGGGTATTTAAAACTTGTTCAACATGATATCATTTCATTTCAAGTGCTGGCTGCCTAAGAAAACTAAATTACAGAATCAATCATACAGAAGGTCAGGTTGAGACTTCATTACAAGTATTGCATGCCTGCATGAATATCTTTCATTTCTGACTGACCCAATATGTCACAACATCTGTCTGGCTGAAAGTAAAAAGAGAAAAGAAACAGGACGAAGAAAAAAAAGACAAAAAAATCCACTCTCTGAAATTGATGTACAACTGATGTCAGTGCTACTCAGCTTGGAAGGAAGATAAGAGAGTGTAAAAAAAAAACTGTTTCTGCAACACTGGTCATATTTTCAATTTTATTCAAGACACAGTGGTTTGTGACGGGTCAGAATCTAGGGGATTACATTCATAGACTATCTGTACACTATCAGGGGGTAATTAACGTACTGTACATACAGTCAGCTACAAATCCCCAGGTCAGACCCAATTGCATGGCATTGCTGGGTGTTGGCTATAGAGCAAAACAACTGTGGATGAATGTACTAGTCTAGCTGGCTAAATGTTTGTGTGTAATAAGTCATTAGGGTGAATGTAGCGCAAATGATGCAGATTAGATTCCTACTGACTAGACTTTGGCAAATAGTCAGTATGTCTTCATGTAAATACAATAAACATGCATCTCTGCATAAATTTTGGGCAACAAACCTAGAAAGATACATTTTACTCCATATGCATTTCTATTCAAGCGGGATATTTGGGCTATTTCTAATCCAATTAAGAAGATGTGACACATGGAAGGGACCTTTTTATAGACAGCCATATTCACCCATACTTTCTTACAAGGGAGGAAACATGGGAAAAGTCTAATTCTGTGCAAGGATACTGTAGAGAAGACAGAGATATTTTCAGAAATAGCACCCAGGGGCCTGTGCAGTGCATCGTAGAGAGAGAGAGAGAGAGAGAGAGAGAGAGAGAGAGAGAGAGAGAAAGAAAATGAAGGGAGCTCTAAATAAATAGATACTGGCAGTTCCACCTCCAATAGTATTTGGCACTATTGACAGAGACCAAATCACAAATCAGGAGGACACATGCTGCAAGACACAAATGACAGTCAGAAGCTTGTTAGGAGAGCAGATTAAATAAATAATGACTTGTTTTCTGCCAGCCCACAGACATGTATTTGTCTTTGTAATACCATAGCATCTGTGGCCAATTTGCAAGACATACATGGAGTATTAGAGGAAAGGAATTAGTGGAACACTTGGCAGAGCAACTACATGGAGGGGGATTTGAAAATGGTACAGGTACATTGTACACCCATAGTGTTTTTTCTGTCATGGTGGTGTAGCGAGAGGCTATTACAGTTCCGAATTACCCACTGCCACAGAGCTAAGAGAACAGAGAAAACTATTTGGAGAATATGAAAACTGTGGCTGGTTGGGAAACATATTTACTATGGTTTATTTGCATGGTTTATTAATATGTCCTTGCAGACGTTTCAAATAAGAGATACACAACAGTGTAGTGTACATAATGTTGTCCCCCAATGTCATTCCACTGACAAAATGAACCTAAAACGTAATAACACTTTCATAAACACTATATAGTTAATTAAAATAGTTACTTCCCTCAACCCTTTTCAAATCTCAAACCAAAGACAATGGCATAGATCAATGTAATTTCCCTGCGTTGTCTCTGTGTTCAGGACTTTTGGGGATCAATCCCATATCCAGAACATAATGGAGTTCACGGTCGGTAAGCCTTTCTGCCTTTCTGTCTGTGGCACAATGTTTGCTGAGTGATAAAGGAGCAGAGCAGTGTGCAACAGTCTCCCAGTGACAATGCCACGAGGCAAAGGAGCAGAAACCTCACATTCTTTCCCTGTAGTTTTAATAGTCTCTCCGTACAATCAGAGACATGAGCCATGCAAATGGTGTTAAAGAGGAATAATGTTGGAGAATCAAATCTAATCCTCCACCAAGTCGTGAGAACAGTCAGGACCGTAATTGTGTCAAGGTTCCGTTTCTTCTCCAGATGTAAAAAAGCTTAACTGACCATGAAATGAAAATTCTTCAGGCAAAAGCCTTCCGGGGCTCGGTTATGCAGCACAGATATTTTAAAAGCTGCAATTATTTTACATGCCAGCAGCATGGAATGGAGGAAAAAAGGCAATGAAATGTTATAGTGCCTGCCCATATCGGAACGTAAATACATATTCTGTAATATCATATGCGATTCACCATATGTGTCTGGTTTAAAAGTGGGGGGTCTGAAATACATTTTTACATGGATAATATGGCTAAAACTATCATGATATTTTTGTTCAATGTAGCCCCAAAAAACACAGCATCAATATCATCATCTCTCTGCTTATAATGCTTTTTGCCTCCATATTTTCTTCCTATAATAATCCGATATTACTGTAATAGTGTCAGCAAGTGACATTTCCATGTTACCTCCTCAATGCATTTCATCCTCAATGGCATTTAAGAATGCTTTTTCTATCAAAATGTTTTGAATCTATAACATAGAACTCTATCAACATAAAGAAAGTGATTACCGGGTTCCGGAAACATTCCACATTCTCTCATCCACATCAATGGACAGGAAGGCTAAGCTGGAGATCCATTCATTGACTCCCTTTCTAAGTACTCACACTGAAAGGTTAATTCTAGTAGCATCGTGTTATTTAACCAAATACAAAACCTGGGATTCTGAACTCAAACAAAGCTCTGTCTGTCAGTTGACTGAGTGCATTCAGGCTCTGAACATAACAACATGTAGATAAAGGCATGGAAACACATCATGTGACAGTGGAGGGGACAGGACAGAACAGAATGATGCATCAGCATCTACAGAACAGAGTTTCTGGAACCAACATACATAATACTGTATACGGACCCATGAAACAGTGGCACTTTTTGGGGACTCACTTTCACCACTCCCTGTGGGGGAAAAAATAAAAAAAATAAAAAAATTGTGCCATCATGCCCATGATCCATTAATATCTTTTCTTATTACAAAGAGCGTTCTTTTGGCAGGCTTTGTTTTTCCTTCATAAACCCAAACATAATTCAGTATTTACATACTGCGACCATTGTCTAGCTAGTATTGTGATACTATTCCATCCTCCAGCTTTATAAACGGGCCAGATGCTGTGCCAGATGCAGTAACAACTGGAGGTGTGCACTGAGTGCAGTGAAGGTTACTCTATGGCCTAATAAAGGGTAAGGGTATTCTCCTGGTACTCAGATCATACTGTAATGGTCACATGGGCTCTCCTGACCTGTTTATATGACAGCACCTTGATCCTGTACCCAAGTGTTGGTGCTTGGTACTCTATTTTCTCTGTGCATGAACAAATATGTCAAATTGACACCTTATACCCACCCTAACCCTATAATTATTGAAGAGGTGCATGTCCTAATAGCACACTGTACTTGATGCCTATGCATGTGACCATAGTATCTATTAAATCCCTCTAACCTAAGTGTTGGTCCAGTCTAGTACTCACCAATGGCAGGCCGTTGATACTGGAGAGCCCCTCCTGGTCCATGAGGTTGCGTGAGATGGTGATGGAGGGCAGCTCCAGGCTCTGAGGGGGGAACTGGGGGGTGAAGGGTCCCCTGTGCTGGAGCGGGTGCCCCGGGAAAGGGGAGTCCACATCCGATAGGCCCAGGCCAGACTCTGTCTCTGGAGGAGGGGTGATGGGAGGGATCTCAAACTCCTCGTCTCCCAGGCTGGGGGTGTGGAATGTCTAGAGAGCAGATAGAGAGAGGGAAGAACACGGTCATATCATTGGATTCATGTTTGCGAATAAATACAGATCATGTGTACTGTAAAGGAAACTAGTAGTGAAAGTTGGCTGAGCGAGAAAAAGGAAGGAAAAGCACACACCCACATCAATGGATTAATTTATGATCAGTGTATGTGTACTGTCGTTACAGGCCTAGATACTTTATAGTGACATTTAGCTAAAACTGCAGATGTAGGATCTTAATTTGAGCCAGTTTGCTAAAGCAGGAAAATAATCCTGCAGCAACAGGACATGTGAATTATTATGTGGATTAACATTAATGGAAAAAATAGACAAATATGCACATCCAATTTATCAGGTGCAGGCCAGAAGAACGTATCAAAGAAAAAAGAAATGTCCACAACTCTGGTATGATCCCAATGATCATGTTACAGATGTAGGATCTTAATTTGATCACCCTGTTGCCAGGAGAACTTTCCTGCAACGCAGGAAATGTTAAATGTGTAGTGTATTTGAGGTTTAAAAAGGATTCCGAAGTTTGTAATTTCCACTTTAAAATTTCAGAGTAGATTTTTCCTTATGAAAAATGTGTCAACCCCTACAAAAATGTCCATTAATTATAATCAGAGAAAAAAAGGAATATCCGCAACTCTGCTATGCTCCCATGGGGATTTAATCAGATGCACAAAACAGGCAACGTTTCGATCCGAGTTGGAATCATTCTTATCTCTCAAACCTGCATGAAGCCTTCCTTTCAGGGATTTATTGTTTAAAGGAGGAGAAGTTCGGTGGAGTGGTACTAACACTTGTCTATAACCATACAGAGATGTAACATTTCTTAAAACCCATTAAAGTCCACTCTGAGCAAAGTAAGGAGGGAAGAGGGGAAAAAAAGCAACTGCAAAAAAAGTTAAGAAATCATGAGAGGAGAGGATACATGATAAAAGCCCTTTAATCTCAGGGATGGAAGATGTTGGGTCTGAAGTGCAGAGAAAATACACGTCACAGAGACATGGGTTTAAAGAAAATGTTCTGAGAAATATTACGCTTGGCCAGAAGGGTTTCTCATTGTTCCCCTTGGTTGAACCCTTAAATCTGCTCATCAAACAGTCTAATCCCTCTGCCTGCAGAATTAAAGCTTTTGGTCACACTTAATTAGCTTATTTGGATTCTTGGAGATGGTACCAACTGCTCTGTTCACCTACTGCTGGTCTTATCTTCATTGGCACATTCCTTAACCCACTCTGTAAAAGGCCAACGTATTCACATAGCGACCCACAATGACCACATCTGTATTACATGCATATAGGACGCGCCACATTTGGATACAGCCACTACTAGCATGGCAGTCAAGATACTCTTTCCTCAATATCAAAGGTCTGAAGTCGAGTTGAAAAAAGTATTTCTGTTAGCTTTAGGTCAGTGTGTTGATATCAGTGTTAATACACTTTTTACCAGGACAAGCATAGAAGGGAGGCAGAACAGAAGTCCATCAGCCTCTCTCTCTCTCTCTATTTATCTCTCTCTTTCGATCTCTCTCTTACAGGCAATGAAAAAACCTAAGGCAGTGGCAGCAGACTGAATATGCCAGCTTAGTCCTTGATTAGAGAGTAGTAATGTTTCTGTTGCTTACTTTGGCACACAGTCACTTGAAACAAATTCATTGCCTACTCAGGGCAGCCGTCTTGACAAGCACTGATGAATTCCAAAGGCAGAGACAGCTAATAGAGTTGTATTTTCCTGTTCCTCTATTTTCAGACCACTTTTAAACTTTCTGATGCTTGTTTCACAGCTGTTCAATCAGTCCTCCTTTCTGAAGGAGCCGCTGCATGGGGTGGCAGGTAACCTAGTGGTTAGAGCGTCAGACTAGTAACCAAAAGGTTGCAAGATCAAATCCCTGAGCTGACAAGATAAAAATCTGTTGTTCTGCTCCTGAACAAGGCAGTTAACCTTAACCCACTGTTCCTAGGCCATCATTGAAAATAAGAATTTGTTCTTAACTGACTTGCCTAGTTAAATAAAGGTAAAACATTAAAAAAAAATGTTCATCATATCTCTGGACTCTGGCTTAAGGCTTCCTCATGCTTCGGTTCGGTGGGCGCCTAGCAGAACTCGACTATGTGAACCAAACTAGTGTGCTTGCATACCGTCGACCTTTGCTTGAAGAATTTGAAAAAAATGCCAATAGTACTACTTAGTCCATCTTGAGATGCCGTAGCCAGTATAGAATTCCTCCAAATAATCTCCTTTTTACGCTACTGCTACTCTCTGTTCATCATATATGCATAGTCACTTTAACCATATCTACATGTACATACTACCTCAATAAGCCTGTCTAACCGGTGTCTGTATCTAGCCTCGCTACTTTTATAGCCTCGCTACTGTCTTTTTTACTGTAGTTTTTATTTCACCTAATACCTTTTTTGCACTATTGGTTAGAGCCTCTAAGTAAGCGTTTCACTGTAAGGTCTACACCTGTTGTTTTCGGTGCACGTGACAAATACATTTTGATTTGATTTCAGATTAATCGAAGATAACAAAAATAAATCTGTCATTAATTTTTATGTTTTTACCAAGGAGATCTTAGTCGCGCAACTTTACACCTAAAAAATGTGCATGAAAACGGGTCATCTATCGTTGAATGACAACAAACACTTCATTGAACAATCCCTACTGTTGACCAATTACAGACGAAGGGGGATAGATTTGGCTTGCCTCAATAAAAAATGAAAAGCTGAAAAAACCCTAGCCGAAGGCCAAAACAAACCAAATTTTCACAAAATGTCATCATAATATATGTATGAACCGTTTCAGTTGGGAAGCATGCGGACGGTTTTATACTGTCTTAGGAAAAAGGGTTCCAAAAGGGTTATTTGGCTTTCCCCATAGGAGAACCCTTTTTGGTTCCACATAGAACCATTTTGGGTTCCTTGTAGAACCCTCTGTGGAAAAGGTCCTACATAGAACCCAAAAGGCTTTTACCTGGAACAAAAATGGGTTCTCCTATGGGGACAGGCAAAGAACCGTTTAAGGTTCTAGATACAGTTGAAGTTGGAAGTTTACATACACTTAGGTTGGAGTCATTAAAACTTGTTTTTCAACCACTCCCCAAATTTCTTGTTAACAAACTATAGTTTTGGCAAGTCGGTTAGGAAAATGATGTCATGGCTTTAGAAGCTTCTGATAGGCTAATTGACATCATTTGAGTCAATTGGAGATGTAGCTGTGGATGTATTTCAAGGCCTACCTTCAAACTCAGTCCCTCTGTGCTTGACATCATGGGAAAATCAAAATAAATAAGCCAAGACCTCAGAAAAACAATTGTAGACCTCCTCAAGTCTGGTTCATCCTTGGGAGCAATTTCCAAACCCCTGAAGGTACCACGTTCATCTGTACAAACAATAGTATGCAAGTATAAACACCATGGGACCACGCAGCCATCATACTGCTCGGGAAGGAGACATCTCCTAGAGATGAACGCACTTTGGTGCGAAAAGTGCAAATCAATCCTAGAACAACAGCAAAAGACCTTGTGAAGATGCTGGAGGAAACAGGTACTAAAGTATCTACATCCACAGTAAAACGAGTCCTATATTGACATAACGTGAAAGGCCACTCAGCAAGGAAGAAGCCACTGCTCCAAAACCGCAATAAAAAAGCCAGACTGCGGTTTGAAACTGCACATGGGGACAAAGATCGTACTTTTTTGAGAAATGTCCTCTGGCCTGATGAAACAAAAATAGAACTGTTTGGCCATAATGACCATCGTTATGTTTGGAGGAAAAAGGGGGAGGCTTGCAAGCCGAAGAACACCATCCCAACCGTGAAGCACGGGGGTGGCAGCATCATGTTGGGGGGATGCTTTGCTGCAGGAGGGACTGGTGCACTTCACAAAATAGATGGCATCATGAGAAGGACAATTATGTGGATATGTTGAAGCAACATCTCAAGACATCAGTCAGGAAGTTAAAGCTTGGTCACAAATGGGTCTTCCAAATGGACAATGACACCAAGCATACTTCCAAAGTTGTGGCAAAATGGCTTATGGACAACAAAGTCAAGCTATTGGAGTGGCCATCACAAAGCCCTGACCTCAATCCTATAGAAAATGTGTGGGCAGAACTGAAAAAGCGTGTGCGAGCAAGGAGGCCTACAAACCTGACTCAGTTACACTAGCTCTGTCAGGAGGAAGGGGCCAAAATTCACCCAACTTATTGTGGGAAGCTTGTGGAAGGCTACCCGAAACATTTGACCCAAGTTAACCTCTACGGGCTAGGGGGCAGCATTGAGAATTTTGGAAAAAATATGTGCCCATTTTTAACTGCCTCCTACACCAACTCAGAAGCTAGAATATGCATATTATTGTTCAAGTTTGGATAGAAAACACCCTAAAGTTTCTAAAACTGTTTGAATCGTGTCTGTGAGTATAACAGAACTCCTATGGCAGGCAAAAACCTGAGAAGGTTTCATGCAGGAAGTACCCTGTCTGACAAGGTGTTGTTGTTCTTGCTTCTGTTTATTGAAGAGTCAGGATCTTAGCTGTAACGTGACAATTCCTAGGGCTCCAATAGGCTCTCAGAACCCGGGAAAAACCTGAACGATGACGAGGCAGCCTCAGGCTGAAACACATTATCTCCTTTTCCAAGTGTCCCATCAGGTGACAATAGAATTAGGCGCGTGCGCGATTCGCCCCCGTGGAGTATTTTCATTCGGCTGTTTAGCTAATTGCAGATTCCCGGTCGGAATATTATCGCTTTTCTACGAGATAAATTGCATAAAAATTGATTTTAAACAGCGGTTGACATGCTTCGAAGTACGGTAATGGAATATTTAGAACCGTGATTTACCATTGGGATAGTGTCTAGAACGCACGAACAAAACGTCGTTGATGGAACATAACGATGGATTATTTGGGACCAAACCTACATTTGTTATTGAAGTAGAAGTCCTGGGAGTGCATTCTGACGAAGAACAGGAAAGGTAAGACCAT
This sequence comes from Salmo trutta, assembly GCF_901001165.1. Lineage (NCBI taxonomy): Eukaryota > Metazoa > Chordata > Actinopteri > Salmoniformes > Salmonidae > Salmo > Salmo trutta. Next base: position 27,817,013 of record NC_042968.1, read on the forward strand.
TTTTCTTATAGGAAATGTGATTTTGGTGAAGGCTGAACTGGGTGAGTGTCTAAATAGCTAGCCCGTGATGGCTGGGCTATGTACTTAGAATATTGCAAAATGTGCTTCATCCGAAAAGCTATTTTAAAATCGGACATATCGAGTGCATAGAGGAGTAATGTATCTATAATTCTTAAAATAATTGTTATGCTTTTTGTGAACGTTTATCGTGAGTAATTTAGCAAATTGTTAGTAAATTCCCCGGAAGTTTGCGGGGGGTATGCTTTTTCTGAACGTCACATGCTAATGTAAAAAGCTGTTTTTTGATATAAATATGAACTTGATTGAACAGACATGCATGTATTGTATAACACAATGTCCTAGGTGTGTCATCTGATGAAGATCTTAAAAGGTTAGTGCTGCATTTAGCTGTGGTTTGGGTTTTTGTGACATTATATGCTAGCTTGAAAAATGGGTGTCTGATTTTTTCTGGCTGGGCACTCTCCTGACATAATCTAATGTTTTGTTTTCGTTGTAAAGCCTTTTTGAAATCGGACAGTGTGGTTAGATTAACGAGAGTCTTGTCTTTAAATAGCTGTAAAATAGTCATATGTTTGAGAAATTTAAGTAATAGTATTTCAAACGTTTTAAAAATCGCGCCACTGGATTCAACTGGCTGTTACGTAGGTGGGACGAATTCGTCCCGCCGGTCCCATAGAGGTTAATCAATTTAAAGGCAATGCTACCAAATACTCATTGAGTGTATGTAAACTTCTGACCCAGTGGGAATGTGATGAAAGAAATAAAAGCTGAAATAAATCATTCTCTCTACTATTATTCTGACATTTCACATTCTTAAAATAAAGTGGTGATCCTAACTGACCTAAGGCAGGGTATTTTTACTAGGATTACATTTTTACTAGAAATTGTGAAAAACTGAGATTAAATGTATTTGGCTAAGGTGTATGTAAACTTCCGACTTCAACTGTATATATTTTTTCTAAGAGTGTAGAGGAGAGCAGGATAAATTACAGAAGGCTTTAAACAACCATGCACTGTGCTCTACTCTACTACTGCCATCTTATTTAATGTTAACGCCACCGAAAAAGCACTGGAACATTTTTTACATTTATTTAATAATATATCCTGTTGGGGCTAGGGGGCAGTATTTTCACGGCCGGATGAAAAACGTACCCAATTTAAACAGGTTACTACTCTGGCCCAGAAAATAGAATATGCATATAATTAGTAGATTTGGATAGAAAGCACTCTGAAGTTTCTAAAACTGTTTGAATGGTGTCTGTGAGTATAACAGAACTCATATGGCAGGCAAAAAACCTGAGAAAAATTTCATCAGGAAGTGGGAGAAATTAGAAATGCAGTTTTTGTTTTGAATCCCTTGAAAAACTACAGTGACATAGGATTTACGTTGCACCTCCTAACTCTTCCATTGGCTGTCAACAATCTTTAGGAACTGGGTTCAACCGTCAGCTGTTACCGGGCAGATAATTATGGCTCAGTCAATCATTGGCCAGTCTGAGGAGAGGTGTCTTATGATGCGCGTGCACGTGACTTTGTCATTTTTTTATTTTTCTTCTGGGATGAATACCTATTGCCCGGTTGTAAAATTATCGCAATTTTATGTTAACCTCTTACATCTAGAAGTTCCGCTAGCGGAACACCTGCTCCAATATCCAATGATAGGCGTGGCGCGAATTACAAATTCCTCAAAAATCCAAAAACGTCAATTTTTCAAACATATGGCTATTTTACACCATTTTAAAGACAAGACTCTCCTTTATCTAACCACACTGTCCAATTTCAAAAAGGCTTTACAGCTAAAACAAAACATTAGATTATGTCAGCAGAGTACCCAGCCAGAAATAATCAGACACCCATTTTTCAAGCTAGCATATAATGTCACAAAAACCAAAACCACAGCTAAATGCAGCACTAACCTTTGATGATCTTCATCAGATGACACTCCTAGGACATTATGTTATACAATACATGCATGTTTTGTTCAATCAAGTTCATATTTATATCAAAAACCAGCTTTTTACATTAGCATGTGACGTTCAGAACTAGCATTCCCACCGAACACTTCCGGTGAATTTACTAAATTACTCACGATAAACGTTCACAAAAAACATAACAATTATTTAAAGAATTATAGATACAGAACTCCTTTATGCAATCGCGGTGTCCGATTTTAAAATAGCTTTTCGGTGAAAGCACATTTTGCAATATTCTGAGTAGATAGCCCGGCCATCATGGCTAGCTATTTTGACACCCACCAAGTTTGGTACTAACCAAATTCAGATTTACTATAAGAAAAACTGGATTACCTTTGCTGTTCTTCATCAGAATGCACTCCCAGGACTTCTACTTCAGTAACAAATGTTGGTTTGGTTCCAAATAATCCATAGTTATATCCAAATAGCAACGTTTTGTTCGTGCGTTCAAGACACTATCCGAAGGGTAAAGAAGGGTGACGCGCCCGACGCGTTTCGTGACAAAAAAATTCTAAATATTCCATTACCGTACTTCGAAGCATGTCAACCGCTGTTTAAAATCAATTTTCATGCGATTTTTCTCGTAAAAAAGCGATAATATTCCAACCGGGAAACCCTGTTTTCGTTCAAAGACGAAAAAATAAAAACATGGTGTCGGCTCATGCACGCGCCCCCAGTCTCATTGTTCTCAGATCGACCACTATCCAAATGCGCTACTGTTTTTCAGCCATGGCCTGCAAAGTCACCATTCAACGTTCTGGCGCCTTTTGAGAGCCTATGGGAGCGTTAGAAAATGTCACGTTATGCCAGAGATCCCCTGTTTTGGATAGAGATGATCAAGAAGGCCAAGAAATAGTCAGAGAGGGCGCTTCCTGTTTGGAATCTTCTCAGGTTTTGGCCTGCCAAATGAGTTCTGTTATACTCACAGACACCATTCAAACAGTTTTAGAAACTTTGGAGTGTTTTCTATCCAAAGCTAATAATTATATGCATATTCTAGTTTCTGGGCAGGAGTAATAATCAGATTAAATCGGGTACGTTTTTTATCCGGCCGTGAAAATACTGCCCCCTATCCATAACAAGTTAAAAAATGCCCTAAAGGATTGATTGTAAACATCGTTTGACGTGTTTCTACAAACGGTAATGGAACTTTGAACATTTCGTCTATGGATTTGCGTCCACGCCACATGGCATTGTAAAGTGTTCTGGATGGGTCAACAAAACGGACGTATTTGGACATAAATTATGGACTTTGCAGAACAAATGAACATTTCTTGTGGAAGTGGGTGCCCATCCGAGTGCATTCCGCCGAAGATCAGCAAAGGTAAGTAAATATTTCAAACATATTGTTAGAGATTTGTCGACGCCGTGGTTGTAGGCTTACTGTATAGCTTAGCATTGAAGGCTAGGTTCTGTACTCAGAATATTGACCAATGTGCTTTTTCCGTAACGTTATTTTGAAATCTGACAAAGTGGTTTCATAAAGGAGTAGATTATCTCTAATTCTTTAAATAATTGTTAGAAATTTTATCAACGTTTATGAGTTCTTCTATAAATTAAATGTGCCTATTCACCGGTAGTTATGGGGAGAAAACATTTTCTGAACGTCACACGCCAATGTAAAAATTGGGTTTTTGGATATAAATATAAACTTGATCGAACAAAAAATGCATGTATTGTCTAACATGATGTCCTAGGAGTGTCATCTGATGAAGATTGTCAAAGGTTAGTGCTTAATTTTAGCTGTATATCTGGTTTTGTGATGGCTATCGTGCTTGGAAAATTGCTTCTTTTTTTTGCTGAGGTGATATGCTAAAATAATCTAATGTTTTGCTTTCACCGTAAAGCCTTTTTGAAATCGGACAATGTGATTGGATTAACGAGTAGAGTATCTTTAAAATGCAGTATAATACTTGAATTTTAATTTTGAGATTATTTTGTTTTGAATTTCGCACCGTGCTATCTCACTGGTTGTTGTCCAACCAATCCCGTTAGCGGGATTGTATCTCGAAGGGGTCCTCAAGAGGTTTTAACTAGGCAAGTCAGTTAAGAAACAATTATTATTTTCAATGATAACCCACTGTTCCTAGGCTAAGTTCCTTGTTCAGGGGCAGAACAGCAGATTTTTACCTTGTCAGCTCGGGGATTTGATCTTGCAACCTTGCAACCACTTGGTTACTAGTCCAATGCTCTAACCACTAGACTACCTGCCGCCTAACATGTTTTGTCTCCGTGCCTAACAATGAAAACACAAAGTGTTTAAAACATAAATAGTGTAAAAGGGAACTGTCATGACTCAATGGTGTAAAGCTACAGCCAGGGCCACATGGCAGTGATCAGGAGAGAACATCATCATCACAGGCTTCATTACCAATCTGAATCTGTCATTTAGAGAAGAATGATGTGCAGTAAAAAGGGCCTCTCTGTTTGTTTGGCTGGTTTCACAGGCCTCAGAAGGATACCTTAGGGAAGGAAAAAAGGACATCGCCATTACATTAATTTGTATTACTCTCTGACCTTTTCATACGGGTACAACTTGCCAAGATCTGTGTGGAAGAAGCTAAACCAGGACAGTGAACAGAGCTGGATAGGGATGTTGGACCGTAGGCTGATGCATTGTGGCCTGAATTATAGAGGCAAGCAGGATGAGGTTTGAGACAGCCTTCCCTTAGATGAAGGTTAGCAAAGGTGAGTTCCATTTTTATAGTAAAACAGAGCAAATGTGACTGTGACCTTGAAGATAAACAGATCTGCCCCTGGAGGGCAGGAATAGAGGAATGTTCTTTTCCTAGTTTCTGATAAATAGTGTAATGGAGGGAGGGAGGGAAGGAAGGGAGGGAGAGAGGAAGTGAGATCGCTATCAAAGACTCTGGTTGTGTTCCTCATCTCCCGTCCATAATGATGATCCAAATTAACATCTGCACGAGTTGGGAGCTGAAAATTGAGACATGAAGTTAGCTAAGGCTCGTCTGGGGTACAGAGGGAGTGTGTCAGCTGTCAGTGCAGGGCAGGCCTCTCTTACTCAGGGGAGAGGTGCCAGACTAGGAGTGCTTGTCTGCCTGCCTGCCTGCCTGGCTGGATGGGTGGCTGGTGGAGCCCAGATAGTAACACACTGTTACAGCGTTGCAGCATTACTGCCTGGTGTCACTTCACATAAAGCCTGGCTAATTCTGCACCAGGAGCAGCTTAGAAGGGCTCTGATCTCAGATTAAGAGATGCACAATCCACTTCCTTCACATCAGCAGCCTGGTTATCCATTTAAATTGTTATGAAAGCTCAGCACAGCCAAGTGCCAAGCAAACCAGATGCTGGCTTCATGTTTGTGTGTGTGTCCATGTCGGTCACTGTGTGTGTGTGTGTGTGTGTGTGTGTGTGTGTGTGTGTGTGTGTGTGTGTGTGTGTGTGTGTGTGTGTGTGTGTGTTATGTGTGCCTGCATGTGTGACGGGTCGTTCCATGGGCAGGCGGAGGGTCCGATTGCATAGGGGGCAGAGCAGGGCTTGTAAGAGGGAGCTGAGGCCAGACCAGATCAATCCAGCATGTCTGGGCAGATGTATAGGGAATCTCCCAAGCAGCCACAGAGCCCCAGTGCTGTATGATATTGTGTGTTGTTAATACACAGGAAGCATTACGTGCATGGTGAAAAGGCCATTAGATTTATGACAAACACATTGGCTCACTGCAAAAGTGTTGACTATTGGAGCTAACAGGCAAGGATTATGGAAATGTTCAGGAAAAGCATGAGATGCTTCTGATCTGATGTGTTTATGTGAACCATCAAGGTCTCCACTATCTCATATTCCTTCTATCTAGAACATGTATGGTGTTCTCACTCCCAATATCGAAGACAGCAGCAAGAAAAAGCTTTTGAGGCAATATCTCCAGCCTTTCAATAAACTTCTGTAATCCAATTCACTGATGCAATAACCAAGACTTGTTAAAGGCAGAGCCATGCAATTACTGAATATAATAGGCCCTGGGATCAATAGAGCCAGGATTGAGACTCCAGTTTCCAATATCTAGCGAGGCAGCGGAGCATAAAGCTACTCAAATGATAACATCACGGTGGGCCCGCAATCAACATTTCAAATTTGTAACCATCTCAAATCCATTTCTACATAGATCATTACTCCTGTCTAATTTGATTGGAAGGGAGAAGTGATACCCACCGTTGAGTGGAATTGAATCCCGGTGTACAGTATCATACTCTCTAAGGAGAGCAGTCATTCCTCCCTGTTAGGATGGGTGTTTTAACAGGAGCACACCAAGGTCATCTTATCTCATTCTGTAAGTGCAGAAGGTAATAACACACCAGCCATCTACATATCCAATGTTATTTTATCTTTTGCATATGATGTTTTGGTTGATTTTGATACACCAGCCATCTATATATTCAATGTTATTTTATCTGTTGCATATGACGTTTTGGTTGATTTTGATACACTAGTCATCTAAGTATCTAATATTGTTTTATCTATTTGAATAAGCATGTTGGCTTATTTAAAGATGTTCTCTGAGTTTGAGTATACCAGTGAGTAAATAGCCAGTAGTGTTTCTGTAGAGATGACCCAGTGTTCCGTATTATACAAGAGTTGCAAGAGAACAGGATGTTACTTTTTTTTTTACAATTACCGTTAGCCTCAATTGTCTATGCAGAACGCAGTTGTATATATTTAGCTGCTGTCAAAGTCACTCATTCATCATGGAGCCAGATCCATTTTGGCTGGTGCTGGTACAGAAGCCTTCCCTTCCAGTGCACCCAGAGCCAAGGCCTGTCACATTAACTTGATTAATACGGTGTTACAGTAGAGAGAAATCTCATTTTAGTGTGAAATTACACAACTCAGAGTGGAAAGTCACTTACATTTTTCCTCAGTTCAGGTTACAAGAAACAATACTTCACACACTCCAATCCTTTTTTCATTAGAAAACATAAATAATCTGTGCTCTGCCTGTGGTTACACTCAGAATTGTTTTAATCTTTCTCTCTTTACATGCACATACGCACGCACACACACACAAAAAGTGGGCTGAAGTACAATGCCATCTGTGCCGTAACACTGGAAACAGTTGTTCCTTTTGATAAAATGCAAATGAGCTGCTTGGCTATTCTATTAACTCTCCTTCCCTCCCCCTACCACCCGCCCACCAGCCCCCACCCAGCCAGTCCAGCCACACTGGGCTTTCACAGCTTGGGCTGAATGCTCTCTAAACAGCTTGTGATGGCGTGGCCTCGACTCGCCTCACCACAGAGGGCCTCAGCCATAGAAGTAGAGTTACTAGATTGGGTTAAAAAAAGCCCCTTTGACCATGGCACATTGAGTTGCATGAGGATGCCGGTTCTAGTAATTATATTTCTTTGGCCTCAGCAGCCCCTGGACATGGAGGATGGATGCACCTAGTTTGAGAAAATGTGTTGGCAAATGGAACATCTCCCTATAAGACTCTATTAAGGCTTTGTAGTTGGGTCAGTCTGTGCAGTCCCTGCTGTACTGTAACTGCTTGACTGAGTAGCATCACCATTGAGGTAATGAGTTAAGAAACTATAGCTTTCTCAACCATGGAGAGAGATGTGATGTGTAACATTACAAAGGAATCTGTTTTCTTCTTCTCTATGGCAATACTGTGGTTGCTTGGTACATGGTTGAGAGCAGGCTAGATCAGTCTCTCTTTAGACAGCACCATGGTACACTAAACAGTATGAGATTGCCCTGTTTTGAACTACTGTGAATGGATGATGGGTATTTTTGGTGCACTTATCCCTAATGACAGGGCAGAAGAAAGGGTGGAGGTCAACTACACTGGTATATTTAGCACACTGTTGAATCCTCAGTCACCAACGCACAGAGGGACATGAAATGTGAGTTCGGCAGCTTAGCAGAAGTAGTCCCAAACCTACTCTATGTGTCCTTACCGTAACATACACAGATCATTCAGACACTTCTAAAGTCATGCCACATGACATTCAAGGCATTGGAACTGCCAGGCAAGACAGAGAGTGGTCTTGTTAGTGATGGCACGTGTTTCTCCTCAGGCTCCTTGATCATGTCTTGGAACACAAGGGAAAACAGGTGTTTACATCCCTAACTTTCTGACACCTCACCTTGGCTCACCTAGAGACATCACAAGGCTTTCAGAAGAGAGGGCCCTATACTGAATTTGACTAATCTTACTAATTATCTACGCAGGGTCTTGCTTCAGTATGAAGCAATTTAACAGCAATACAGCAAAGCCTTACTCGAGCTTGTATGCCAGTCCACTGCTGGAAAAAATAGTAGTTATCTTTGACATCTTCATCTGATTCATTGACTTCCCTACATCTCCATTATTGGCCTTGACATGATCAGAACGTGGAGAAGGGATCAGAACGTGGAGAAGGGATCAGAATGTGGAGAAGGGATCAGAATGTGGAGAAGGGATCTGAACGTGGAGAAGGGATCTGAACGTGGATCAGAACGTGGAGAAGGGATCAGAACGTGGAGAAGAGATCAGAACGTGGAGAAGGGATCAGAACGTGGAGAAGGGATCAGAACGTGGAGAAGGGATCAGAATGTGGAGAAGGGATCAGAATGTGGAGAAGGGATCAGAATGTGGAGAAGGGATCAGAATGTGCAGAAGGGATCAGAATGTGGAGAAGGGATCAGAATGTGGAGAAGGGATCAGAACGTGGAGAAGGGATCAGAACGTGGAGAAGGGATCAGAACGTGGAGAAGGGATCAGAACGTGGAGAAGGGATCAGAACGTGGAGAAGGGATCAGAACGTGGAGAAGGGATCAGAACGTGGAGAAGGGATCAGAACGTGGAGAAGGGATCAGAACGTGGAGAAGGGATCAGAACGTGGAGAAGGGATCAGAATGTGGAGAAGGGATCAGAACGTGGAGAAGGGATCAGAACGTGGAGAAGAGATCAGAACGTGGAGAAGAGATCAGAACGTGGAGAAGGGATAGTTGAGGAAAGTGGAGAAGGGATACTTACATCACCACCACCAGCGACATCTGCCATGTTCATGTAGTTGTTGTTGTTGGCAAACTGCAAGAGAAGAGAACAGATCATCATTATACCTCTGGCCTCGTACCAAGATTATGTCAAATCAGTGTCACATAGATATTTCCTTTCACAGATCCATTCAATTAGTGTCACTTGCGTTTACGTTTTTCACGTTTACGTGTTGAGTTTAGTCCTAGTTGTTTCTGCTTGGGTGAGTAATTTCTGCCACATTGCTCTATTGTCACGTAGAAGCAGTGAAAATCTGGGCCGGCTATTCATGCCTTATGGGATGGTAATTAAGCATGGGTTTGCATCACAAAGCAAAGTATCAAGATGTTCTGGCAGGTTATTAACTTCAAGTAACCCAAGGGAGGAGGATGCTGCCAAGGAACAAGATGGTGGGAGAGTACCAATAGGACATGGAGCAGTTGTGTTTTTTTGGATTGAGGAAAGGCAAGCATGAATGGAGGGGATAAGTGTAGCTAGATGAGCTATTAAAAAATGTGTCGTTTAGTTTAGTTAAGAAATAGCAACAGTGCCGTGTTTTGCGTTCATGACGAGCCCCCTAAACCCACACACACAGCCCTCTTAGCAAAATGGCAGCCACTTCCTTTCTTCTGAGACACAAGCATGCTGACAGGTAGGAACAATGGGAGACAGAATGAAGAATTATGCACTAGCAGCTGGGCCCTAGAGCACAATGCACCTCTCTGTGACCAAGCTACAGCAGCAGCACCAACCCCACAAACCCCAGCCTACGTACACCGGGCAGGGAGGAAGAGGGGAAGAGGTTTGTGTCTTCATGAGTCCTCCCTCTGAGACACTTTCCCCATTTGCACAAAGCACTGGAATAATCTCATTTTGTGTATTTATTTCAAAGTCATTCTAGTGAAACATTATGAATGTGGAACAACTCAAATATAGAGGGAGAGAAAAAATGGTTTCTTATCTTTAGCGGAAGCCAAACAATAGTGGAAACAAATTAAGATCAGAGCGAGATGAGAAGTGCATTAATTTATTTTCCACTCCTTTGTTTTTTTCTCCCCTTGTTTTCTTGTGAGTGGTTAGTATGCGAATGTAATTACCAAAAGAACTGCGGCTAATCAACTGTGAATGGTATCCATTAATTAGCCTATGCCTTGGAGAGAGAGCGTGTAGAATCAGCAGCAATGTTAACAGCGTAATGCACCAATGAGAAGGGAAGCCACAAGCCCCACTAGCAGTTGGCAAAGCAGGTGGTTTGATACATTCAACACAACCCGTTTGTAGACCTCTTTACCTGGAGCTGTCCCACTGAACTGCATCTGAGCTGAGCACTCAAACACACACACACACGCCACAGAGAGTTGCAGATAACCTCAACTGTGAAACATCTGTCAATAAGGAGTGGTCCTCCCTTCCCCCTTCTGTACTTTCCGACCTGACATGGCCAGGGTACATCAGGCATTCTGAGGAGCACACACAGACACACACACACACACACACACACACACACACGCACGTCTGGCATTCTGAGCCGCACTCGGCTAGTAATTAACCTCAACGCAGCCTGGGCTTATCTGTGAAGTGTTACACTGTCCCCTTCTTTTAGATTACAAATTGAAGTCTCAGAGATATCCCTCTCTATTGAAACACAGACAACATTGTGTTGATGTGGGGAGAGATAGGAGGGTTTTGTGCAGTGCTACCTCTTCCTACCCCCCCTGGGTTTTTACTGGTGAGTGAAACGTTAGGGGGTGAACAAACAATAGCTCTGGAACCAAGAGAACTCTCTGAACATTCTGGAAAATGGAGAGGGAACATAAGGATCTAAGGAGGTGAATACATCATTTTGTTGTTATTGTGGGATGTCTAATGGAAAGAACTGATGCGGAGGTAGGCTATGTCTTCCCAGAGCATGCAGGCAGATTTGAGTGGGTTGGTTGTCAGTGTTTAGTTAATCATTAACGTCATCAACATCCAACTGTTTCCCAATGCAATTACTACTTGCAATATACAGATGTAGGATCTTAATTTGATCACTCTTTTGTTGCTGAATATTTTTCTGTGCCGCAGAAAAGGCAGATGAGCTTCGTGATCTACATAAATTCACTGAAAACCCTCACTAACATATTGACAGTATTCCACTTTTCATGTAGCTTCATTTTGACCAGCTAATAGCCTAACCACTTGTCAAGCAACATTATGGACTAAACATTAAAATCCTGTTGCACAGGATTATTTTGCTGCGACAATACAGGTCACATTAAGATCCTATATCTGTAAACTACCGCCTCTGTGATGTGTGCTCCCAACACATGGTGAATTTATACCTCAATAATACTGTATGTACATATCAGAAAACAAATCCATGTAAATACAAACACCATGCTCTAAGGTGAGACAATAGGAAAACAAACAACAACAATTGATGTTGGCCTGAGTTCCAGTAAATTAGCTTCAGAGAAAACACTGCAATAAGACACTGCCCCGTTTCCATGAGGTGTGTTTTATTGTGCTTCCAGTTCCAGGGCCCAGTTCTCTCCTCTGAGAACTATACTGTATCCCAAATGGCACCCTATGCCCTATGTAGTGCACTACTTTTGATCAAAACCCTATGGGCCCTGGTCAAGAGCAGTGCACTATAAAAGGAACAGGGTGCCATTTGGGACACATCCTAGTCTCTCACCAACACCATTGGAAATGGTCCCCAGCCACCAGTATCAATCTTGACCATTAAGAGCTCTACCCTACCGTGGCAGTCGCTTGGCCACATCCTCAGTGGACAGCAAGTAGCAACACGAGCGGATCTTGTTATTATTATATTGTTGCTCCCAATTAATCTTGGTGGAACGCCGGTGTTTAATGTTCATGTTTCACGGCCGGCCCTGAGTCAAATGCCAGATTAAATTAAGTGTGATTGGAAGGACTGTGCAGCTGACGGCAGAGCCTGCACTAAAATGGGTCAGAGCAGACAATGAGCGCTCTGTAATTAAAATGATGAGATGAGCAGGATGGATGAGCAAACTCTGCCTGCTACAGTCCTCGTTAGGACAAAACCAAACCATGCTATGTTACACGGGAAGCTTTTTGACAGCAGTGAAATCTGCCGTTGGTTGAACTAAGATTGTCTGGGGTATTATCACCCGAACATGACAGAGTAAATGTTACAGAAATGTTATCATGGGGTGTTCTTACAGGTACCAGGGAACTGGGGGTGAAAAATCTGTAGGAACATAAGAGCACAGCAGAAACAGGCCAGGCAAACCTGTTACTAAGCATTAGACAGCCCTGCACATCCAAGCTCCAAGCTCAGCATGTTTGGAAAAACAAGTGATGTCTCCCTTTCCCTCTCCCAATCTCTCTCTATCTCCTAAAGGCTCTATCTGGCAGAGGGGAACAAGCAGCAGTAGAGTAGAGCTTTAAAATAGCCTTGGGATAGAAGGCTTTTATTAACAGAGTGGATCCATGGCCAAACGAGCTCTGTGTAACATGAGCCTCGACAGTGTGAGAGACAGAAACGGCTAAACGACAGAGCAAACACACTGACTGACTGGCCATCTACCTAGTGTTTTCACTCCCAGCCACTTCCTCTCTATCTGCACCAGCAGCAAATTTCTTTCTTCAATAAATGTTTCAGAGAAGAGAGAATTAAAGAGCTTACATGATCTTGATCCTGCCGTGAAAAGACTGTAAAGGCTGTACTGTCTGGGAAAACACTCACAGTGAGAGACAGAAAAGCATTAAGCTTTCCTCACAGTGAATCAGATGAAGAGATGAGTTAATATTTCGCTCTGTGTTTTGAGGAGGGAAAGAATACCCAATATTTTTCCATTGGCAGTCTTCGCTCACATTATAGCGCTATGCTGAGCTTTTGTGAGAGCTGGAAGAGGAGGAGGGGAGATCTTTACATCTTCATTTGCTGAGATGCATTTGCTTTCTCCATGTACTGTAAATACCATAGTAGTTCATTGCTTTGTTTTTATTTGGCAAGGCTTTCCACCCAGTAACTTGTATTAGGATCTTTTACTTCACATTTTCCTGTATGCATATATATTTACAAACTGATATTCTCCACAAGCAGGTACATTTGATAACCCTCGTAAAGCCATTGTATGACTGATACCAGTGTCATTTCAATATCTTCTAACCATAGTTCAATAATATTTGTATGAAAATATGTCAGATTGGAAATAAACTGTTGGCAGCTATTATACCAAACACTATTATTTCAACCCCAGGGAAAACACAATATTACACCAGTATGACCCCATCTAACCCCCAGTATGAGGTAGGAACCAAATGGATCATATCAGTAAACATGGGAAGGACAAGTTAGACCCACAATTGTGCCTTTAGAGCCTCTGTTGGCCAACTGTCATATGATTTTGCTCATAAATGTGGAGATAAAATAAGATAACAGTTTGGTATTGTCAGCTTGGACAGTTGTGCTGGTTTGGTCACCATACAGTCCAGATTCACAAGAGCATGAACAGAGAGCAAAGTCATCGAAAACATAATTTTATAAGAATAAATCAAGTAATTCTTTCCGCTTAAGTCTTGGAGTGTAAAATTACATACTAAATTGAATACAAAGGGTCTAGAATCTTCCTGTTTCATCTGCACTTTAGACCATTCAATTCCAAAGTTGACTCTCATGAATAAATCAAAATTAAATTACCTCACAATAACTGATTGGCCATGTCACAAATATCCAGAGAAGAATGAGAAGAAAAAAAACAATGTCTACTCTGTGATGGACGAGACACAGAATGAGCAGAAAATAGGCTATTTAGGTTACACAATACAATCCAAAGCCATCAGTATCAGTACCTGCTTGACAGCAGGTAAGCATCTTGGCCGTGTTCCTCCTCCCTCCTCCTCACAGAAACACCAAAAACTAATTCAATCAAGAGCAGACATTTGCCAGAAACATATCAGCTGCTGACAAGCAATTTTACAGTTCACCGATGAGCTCAGTAATCACAGCATAGCCTGAGTTCTCCGGGACACAATGCTTATGCTAATGTATCTCCAGTCCAGTCATCTCTCTGTAAGAAGGATAAAATACCAGTCAACTTGCAACTACATTATGCCTCCAGTTCAGTCCAGAGTATAAACACAAGTAATTTGCTCAGTTTTTTTATTTGAATATTTCCATTAAGATGACAGCCACTGTAGCTTTGGCCCTTTCATTTAGCAGAAGGGGAGGAGACCAAGACTAGCAATACAAACGGAACACTTTCCTTTCTGCCCAACCTCCACCAGGCCAGTTGCAGCTTGGGTAAACACCAATCTCTGATTCCCTGGGTCCTCCTCACCAAATACATGCTCATTTACCACCCAATTCAGCATTAACCTGTTGAGGATCTTATCCCGATCTTATCCCGGTATTGGGATTCATTGTCATGTGACCATGGCGGGGAATTCAAAACTGCAAGAGTAATCATTTCAAAAAATCAAATAATCAACTATTTTCCTCCATTTGAAAGATATATCTCCTAAATCTAACCACGCTGTCCGATTTTCAGAGGCATTACGGAGAATGCATAAAGTTAGGTTATGTGAGGAGAGTACATTGACAATAGCTGCGTGTAATGTTTAGCCAATTCAAAGAAGGGCATCAACAGACAGAAAACTAGCTAGAATTATGCACTTACCTTTGACAATCTGCATCAGATGACACTCATAGGACATTATGTTATACAATACATGCATTTTTAGTTCCATCAAGTTCATATTTATATCCAAAAACAGCATTTACAGTCGCGGTGAAATTCAGAATTTTTTTCGGCTCGAATGCACCCAGTGAATCCAGCATTACAAATCACGGAATTACTATTCGAAAACATTGGTAAATTATAATATTGTCATTCAAAGAATAATATATTATCATCTCGTAATTGCTACCGAATGGCCAGATCTCAAAATAACTTTACTGGGAAATCACATTTTGCATAAACTGGGTACTATGCTAACAACAATAAGCTATATGCTAAGCTAAGCTAAGCTATACCGTTAGCATTAGCATCATCTAATATCGATAATAACATTCTAAATATCCCCTTACCTTTGATTATCTCCATCAGAAGGCGCTGCCAGAGATCCCAGGTCCAGAACAAATGTGGTTTCTTTTGACAAAGTTCATAATTTATGTCCAAATAGTTAGCGTTCAGTAGGCTCCCACAAAATGAGGTGGGCAGTGTAAAGTCACGTCGAAAAGCTAAAGAAAACCTAGTAAATAATCTATTTACGTTTGTTTAAACATGTCAAACGTTGTTTAGCACTAATCTTTTGTTCCATTTTTAACGTGAAACATCAGTAAACATCAGTAATATTTTCACACAACCTATCAAGTGTCTAGAATAAACGATAATGACAAAGGCACTCTTCTCAGATTCATGCGCAGGCGCAAAAAATGAAGTGATGACGTGTCAACTTGTAAGCTTTCTAATTCGGTCTGTATTCATGACAGATGCTTCCAACAACTTTCTAAAGATCGTTGACATCTAGTGGAAGCAGTAGGAGTTGCGAACTGAATCCTTTCTCACTGTGGTATCTTTAAAACAATGACACTAAATAGTACAGTCACAAAATTCTCATTTTTTTAAATCTATTTTTCACAGGTTTTTGCCTGCAATATGAGTTTTGTTATACTTACAGACACCATTCAAACTGTTTTAGAAAATTCAGAGTGTTTTCTATCCGAATGTGTTAATAATATGCATATCCTAGCTTCTGAGTTGGTGTAGGAGGCAGTTAAAAATGGGCACATATTTCTTTCAAAATTCTCAATACTGCCCCCGTGGCCCGTAGAGGTTAACAGTCTGCAGCTGGACCCTCCTGTGATTACAGGGGCTATTCACCCCCAGCATGCCTCCATACATGCAGTGCCAAGCTGACACATAAAGATATATATATATATATTCCTCACTATGTGCTTGGCAGTCAATTTGTAAAGCGACTCTAGTGCACAGCGTGTCCACACAGTCAGCTTGCAAGCTGTGTTCTGATCTGCAGGATGAATCGATCGGTAATTCAGTTTAAAGCTAAAATCATTACTCCCACAGCACAGCACAAACTGTTCCCTCCCATCAGAACTAACTGACTGTTGGTCCAGGACTACACAAGAAGTAACATTAAAGTGAATTTCTCTCTGTCTGTCTCCCATCTTTCCCTCTCTCTCTTATTCTCTCTACCTCTCTCTCTGTCCCTTACACTCTCTCTCTCTCCTGCTCTTACTTTCTCTCTCTCGCACTAGTCTTGGGCGGTATCCAGATTTTCTTACCTTCATACCGACCATGTGCCATCCCGGAATATTCAGTAATACCGGCAGTGAACAAAATCCCACTGAGCCTCTGTAATACAAAGGTTAGAAATGCTAACAAGTACATGTAACATCCCATAGAGAATGCTAACTAAATGCTAACAAGCTTATTGTGAACATTTTATACAGTCTCTGACCTAAATTATTTACAGGACAGACATCCCAGCTCATAAAGTTATACAAAAGAAATGCTACACAGTGTGTTGCACGCACAAAACAAATAATAGACAACAAGGCTCCAGCAAGGGATTCTCTGCTGTTACCAATCTTAGCTTGATTTTGGAATAAGCTAACCACTTAGCTAGATAGTTAACTAGCTACTAAATTAGCAAATCAAAAGCACAACTACAGAGCAATTAGAACATTTTAGACGGTTAACTTAATAGTTATTAGATATCTTGCTGGCAAAGATTTAGTTGTGAATTCCATGCTGTAACTAGATCACCTGGCGCATGCTGGACAACAGTGAGTGACTCACAAGGCTCCAGTCTCTCGTAGTTGTGTGCTTGTAAACAATCACCACATGACTGGGAACTATACTGAAAAATATGTGACAGGTGAAATAAAGAATGTGATTTTCTTAATCTCCTAACGTATTGCACAAATTGACTGTAGATATTTACTTAAAAAGTAGATACAAATATTAAAATGTATAAAAAAAAACTTCAAATACCTAGTTTCAATGGTATTGACGGTATTGAAAAACGATCCCATGGCTATTTCCAAATACCCCGTTATACGGTACAGTATATACGGTATACCATTCAAGCCTCTCTCTCACCCCTCACTAGATTAGAATGGAGCAGAAGAACAGGTCTGAGAGACAAAGGCTTGGTGTTATCAACAGGTCTGAGAGACAAAGGCTTGGTGTTATCAACAGGTCTGAGAGACAAAGGCTTGGTGTTATCAACAGGTCTGAGAGACAAAGGCTTGGTGTTATCAACAGGTCTGAGAGACAAAGGCTTGGTGTTATCAACAGGTCTGAGAGACAAAGGCTTGGTGTTATCAGAAGTCTGGATCTAACAGATGACAGTTTTATTCAGTTTGTGTCTGATTGTCTCTCTCTTTAACAGCCTGTCCACTCTCTCCTTCTCTGGCCCTGCATTGGATGCATCCCAAATGGAACACTATTCCATGGGTCTCTGGTCAAAAGTAGTGCACTATTTAGGAAATAGGTTGCTATTTGGGACATGCCCATTGTGTCGTCAGTCTGCCCTGTTTGCTTTAATAAATCTGGACCAGACCCGATGGAATTGTTTAACCCCATGCTGGGAAATCAACATGGCTATAAAAGACCACCTGTTCACTGTTCACTTATACTCTACCAGTGTTTGATGTCTTGCGTCCCCAATATTACTCTATTATCTATATAGCAGTACATTTGACCAGAGCCCTATGGGAGCCCTATGGGCCCTGGTCAAAAGTAGTGCACTATGTAGGGAATAGGGTCCCATTTGGGAAGCAGCCTCGGTGGAGTTGAGTGTATTAATAAAACTGAGTTTCAGGTCTCAGGTGCAGGTCCCCTCAGAGAGACTTCATGAGCATAAAGATTTTGTGTAAGCTCACGTTAATGTATATGAAAGATATACAGTCCCAAGGGTGCTCTCTCTGAAATGTGAGAGCACCTAATGTAGATGTGACTATTTGGGACGGGAGTTAACCTAAGTAGAGCCTCCCAGGTACAGTACATGGCATAACTAAGAACATTACTGCTTCCTTGTTGCTGGCTTAAGAAACATGGGCTACACTTGGAAACGAACTGAAGTGGTCAATTAAGAAAATAAAGGAAATGAGATTGAGTGATTTTATAATGTGCTTTGCTTTCAAGTTTCTTCTCAGCTTGTTTTGGTAGTGTTGAGAGAGAGAGAGACTGTAAGTAAAAGTCTGAGGTTAGTGACGCAGACATCTTTTGTCGTGTTCTCTGCAGAGCAAACATAACAAACACTGGGCCGAGGAGAGTTGTGGTTTGGTTCCGTATGACGGCCAGTGCTAAAGGCTAAATTTTTCTTGTTATTACTCCTGTGTCACATATTCACTGTTGTGCAAAAATGTTCCCTACAACTCAAACAATGCTTGATCTGTTTCAGGAATATGCAATCTGTGGATAAATAGGCTGTCAATCTTATTAACACTTTGTTCTAGCTAGCTATTTGTGTAGGTAGCTATCAAGTAAACACAAACACAGGATTGGACCAAGGCGCAGCGGGTAAAGTGCTCATCTTCTTAATTTATTAGAAATAACACTTAAACAAAAGAAACAAACGACGAAACAGTCCCATAAGGTGCACAGACTATACAGGAAATAACCACCCACAAAACACAAGTGAAACAAACCTCAACTAAATATGGCCTCCAATTAGAGACAACAACAACCAGCTCCCTCTAATTAGAGGATCTACCAAAAACCCAACATAGAAATAGAAAACTAGATTTAAACATAGAAAAAGAAAACATAGAACCTAAACCAAAAACACCAAAACACACAAAACAAACACCCCCTGCCACGCCCTGACCAAACTACAATGACAAACAACCCCTTTTACTGGTCAGGACGTGACATAGGCAGTATCAATCAACTACATTTGGAATTATGATGACACAAAGCTACTTCCATTACAGTCAAAACAAATTCACAAAGTATATCAGAAATTCACTGGATCTGTGATAGATGCACACCAAAGCCTCAACACTGTAGTCGATACTAGGGCTGTTGTGGTGACTGCCACACCAGCGGTCACAAGTCATGAAGGCAGTCAAATTCCACGTGACCATTTAGTCATGGTAATTAGGCTTCTCCAAGCTCTGATGCTGCTGATGGTCATTAGTAGCTTACCAAACTTGCTAACTGCCTCGTACTCAGCACTCTATTGTCCCTCTAATCACTCTGACATCAATGTAAATGGTTCAAAAATCTAATCAAACACTTCATGAGAGCCCATGAGCTCATGTTGTGCAACATTTCAATAGGCTATGCAATTGCGCGAGAAAATAGAGTGATGGCCTCTACTGAAAAGAGGAAGATCAGCTTTCTATAGGCTAGGCCTACTATATTCTTTTTCAACTTTCCTAATATTAAGTACATCGCTTATATTTACAGCAGGAGTATAGCCTACCTGGCTGGCATGAAAATAAACCACGGGAAAAGAGTCCTACATTTTTTCCTGCTGCCCCTGTTTCGATATAGGTGCATGATTATGGTACATTTTAAATCAAAACAAATTTCACACATATGTATTATTTAGTATATGTTGTCACGTGTGCTCCCTCTCCGGCCTCTAGGTCACCAGACTGCTCATTATGGCGCACACCTGTCACCATCGTTATGCGCACCTGCGTGTCGTCAGACTCACCTGGACTCTATCACTTCCCTGATTACCTTCCCTATATATGTCACTCCCTTTGTTTCCTTCTCCAGGCATCATTGTTTATGTTTCAGTTTCATGTCTGTGTGCTGTTAGTGTTTCTTGTTTTGTATTATGTTCTGTTAATTTTATTAAAACACTCACTCCCTGAACTTGCTTCCCGACTCTCAGCGCACATCGTTACATATGTAAAGACAAGATTAAATCAAGAATAGTCTAATGGGTGACAATATTATCCTATCACTTGTGAATTATATATTATCACTTGTGAATGATGCCCAGCATAAGAAACAATGCCTTTTTTTGCGACTATTTCGAATCATAGTCGCACAACTCATGTAGCCTAGCCCATAGGCCTATATGATTTAATAAGGTTTGTATCACAACTAAAGTGTCCAAATAACTTCTTAAAATGAAGCACATGATTCTGCTTTACAAGGGGTGTAGAGCCTAACTGGCATACATAAGCAGCGTGTGAGATCAAGTTTGGGGAGGATAACTTCACCATAAAAACGCACCTTTATAATAAAAGCATTACATGCATAATTGCATTTGCGGTCACTGTTGATAATGATGTTTTCCACTAATCTAACATTCGTGCTTATAGCCTTGCTATGCTTATAATGTGAGGAAATAGCCTAATAGTTTATCAACTTTTTAAGCTACTGTAAATGTTCTGATCTGTTGTGTCAGCCACATTGTGTAAAAACGTTTTTTTGATGCTAGTGGTTGTATTCATTTGGGATCTATCGCATCCCACAACTGTCCAGGACTATGTTTGGAATATTTATTTCTTGCACAGACTAGAATAGGTCAACCTTTGTACTATGGGGGATAGTAGATTGACATAGGATGTTGCTTTTTCTGTTCATTAGGTCAACTCATCTTGTTGGCTGACGAAAAGTAAATGTGGACAGTTCTTCCAATATCTTCAAAATGCACCTCAGAATTGGATAAGGATGCGCGCAGTTGTGTCCCCGATGTGTCTGTCTTTACTTGTGGCCTGTGAGAAAGACCCAATCACGTGATGGAGCGTGCAGCACTCAGCGAGAAGGGCACAACAGCCACTGGCTGCAAAAGGCATGGATTTCTTTTAGGGTGCATTACAGCCACACAAAGTGGATACCGCCATGAAATTCTAGGCATTATCAAGTGCTTGTCAAATTGTGAATGAGTGACTGATGTAGTGTGTACAGCCTG
This sequence comes from Salmo trutta, assembly GCF_901001165.1. NCBI lineage: Eukaryota > Metazoa > Chordata > Actinopteri > Salmoniformes > Salmonidae > Salmo > Salmo trutta. The sequence goes on from NC_042968.1 coordinate 27,837,860, forward strand.
CACAAAAAAACAAAGCAGAGATCATGCCTTTCAAGCAACTTTTTCAAATGATCATTAAAGTAGCATCATGCAGCCTTACAATGTATTAAAAATCTAAACATATAGCCCAACATTTGTAGAACAACTAAAGTTACATTAATAACTCTAAATTAAGCATATAGGAGTACCTATTTCTTTGTTAACCGCTCAACACAGAATAGCCACATGTGCGCACTCCCTCAAATTGTTTGGAGAAAATATCCTTTCTATTTTATTCAGCTATGTTCAATTGTATTCTTCAAACTATAAAATAATGGCACAGAATTCTAAGCAAATCTTGTCTGCTAAATGAACTAGTGTAGCCCACAGCCATTTGGCATAGCCAGATCAGGACCTAACATAAGGACAACTCAGAGTATGCTATTCTGTTCTTCTGAAATAGACTGCATTTTCTTCATATCATGTTTCTTTAGACCTGTCTAAAATAAATAATAGATTTATTGTGATGGTGTAGGCTATATTACATGGATTTATTAGACTTTTTAAAATGTATATGTTCTTAAGGTCAGCATCAGTGGCTTGTAGGCTATGTGTGGAAGCCAGGAGATGCTAAATGTGTTTATGTTAATTAACGGTCAATTACCATGAGACCGACATTAGTTGATTGACAATCACCGGCTGACAAAGTTTCATGACCGCCACAGCCCAAGTTGATACCTTGTGACGGCCGGCCGACTTGTGACGGCCGGCCGCCCAACAACCTGCCCGCTTGACCCTATCCCCTCCTCTCTTCTCCAAACCATTTCCGGAGACCTTCTCCCTTACCTCACCTCGCTCATCAACTCATCCTTGAGCGCTGGCTATGTCCCTTCCGTCTTCAAGAGAGCGAGAGTTGCACCCCTCCTCAAAAAACCTACACTCGATCCCTCCGATGTCAACAACTACAGACCAGTATCCCTTCTTTCTTTCCTCTCCAAAACTCTTGAGCGTGCCGTTCTTGGCCAGCTCTCTTGCTATCTCTCTCAGAATGACCTTCTTGATCCAAATCAGTCAGGTTTCAAGACTGGTCATTCAACTGAGATGGCTCTTCTCTGTGTCACGGAGGCTCTCCGCACTGCTAAAGCTAACTCTCTCTCCTCTGCTCTCATCCTTCTAGACCTATCTGCTGCCTTTGATACTGTGAACCATCAGATCCTCCTCTCCACTCTCTCCAAGTTGGGCATCTCCGGCGCGGCTCACTCTTGGATTGCGTCCTACCTGACAGGTCGCTCCTACCAGGTGGCATGGCGAGAATCCGTCTCCCCACTGGTGCTCTCACCACTGGTGTCCCCCAGGGCTCAGTTCTAGGCCCTCTCCTATTCTCGCTATACACCAAGTCACTTGGCTCTGTCATATCCTCACATGGTCTCTCCTATCATTGCTACACAGACGACACACAATTAATCTTCTCCTTTCCCCCTTCTGATAACCAGGTGGTGAATCGCATCTCTGCATATCTGGCAGACATATCAGTGTGGATGATGGATCACCACCTCAAGCTGAACCTCGGCAAGACGGAACTGCTCTTCCTCCCGGGGAAGGACTGCCCGTTCCATGACCTCGCCATCACGGTTGACAACTCCATTGTGTCCTCCTCCCAGAGTGCTAAGAGCCTTGGCGTGACCCTGGACAACACTCTGTCGTTCTCCGCTAACATCAAGGCGGTGACCCGATCCTGTAGGTTCATGCTCTACAACATTCGCAGGAAGCGGCGCAGGAAGCGGCACAGGAAGCGGCACAGGTCCTAATCCAGGCACTTGTTATCTCCTGTCTGGATTACTGCAATTCGCTGTTGGCGGGGCTCCCTGCCTGTGCCATCAAACCCCTACAACTCATCCAGAACGCCGCAGCCCGTCTGGTGTTCAACCTTCCCAAGTTCTCTCACGTCACCCCGCTCCTCCGCACACTCCACTGGCTTCCAGTTGAAGCTCGCATCTGCTACAAGACCATGGTGCTTGCCTACGGAGCTGTGAGGGGAACGGCACCTCCATACCTTCAGGCTCTGATCAGTCCCTACACCCAAAGAAGGGCACTGCGTTCATCCACCTCTGGCCTGCTCGCCTCCCTACCTCTGCGGAAGCACAGCTCCCGCTCAGCCCAGTTAAAACTGTTCGCTGCTCTGGAACCCCAAAGGTGGAACAAGCTCCCTCACGACGCCAGGACAGCGGAGTCAATCACCACCTTCCGGAGACACCTGAAACCCCACCTCTTTAAGGAATACCTGGGATAGGATTAAGTAATCCTTCTAACCCCCCCCCCCTACCCTCACCCCAAAAATATATAGATGTACTATTGTAAAGTGGTTCTTCCACTGTATATCATAAGGTGAATGCACCAATTTGTAAGTCGCTCTGGATAAGAGCGTCTGCTAAATGACGTAAATGTAAATGTACATGGACTTGTGTCCTTAGCCTGGGTCCAATCCAGCTTGTCTACATATTATGTACATGAACCACGCTCCCCTCTTCTCCCCTTGCCACTGAGTCTGTTCTGGTCCACACTCCGAGAGCAAATCCTAAACGAAAGCAGTAGCTGAATGAGGGGTTTCATCTTTGATCTAGCGGGGTGCAATGCCATTGGCCCGCTGCCACAAAGGGGCTTAGGGCTGAGGAGAAGAATATAAGGCCTCAGAAACATGGGGAAGCTTTCCCACAATGCCTACTGTTAGCAGCACAGACACAGACATACAAGTCTTTAAAGGCCCAGTGCAGTCAAACATTTGATTTACCTGTGTTTTAAATATATACAGTATTTCCACACTATGAGGTTGGAATAATACTGCAAAATTGTGAAAATGATGGCAATGCCCTTTTAGTGTAAGAGCTGTTTGAAAAGACCGCCTGAAATTTCAGCTTATTTTGCTGGATGGAGTTTTGGCCTGCCTTGTGACATCACCAGGATGTACATTAGTTAATAGTAGACCAATAAGAAAGAAAGTTCCAAACCAACTAGTTTTCAGTTTTCCCCTCCCCACTCAGACCACTCCCAGACAGCCCTAGCAAAATTCTTGCTTTAGAAATTGCTCTTTGCTAAGAAGGTATTTTTGTTTCTTTTTGACCATTTTAATTTAAAACAATCACAGTAAGGTAATTAATTGTTGCCCAGAAATGATTTGATATTGAGATAAGAACAGCTACATTGGACCTTTAAGGAAATGACATGAGAGTAGTCCAAATCAGCTTGGTGGTGGTGTTGTCTTGCATTCGCCTCTAAACCTTGAATGTCTACATGCTGTTTACTTTGGGACAGCTTTGAAGTAACTCCAGCTCCAAGATGCTATCATTTAAACCAGGGATACTTTTACTGCACTCTTAGCTCTCAGGTCTACGGCTACTGTGGTTTTAGGTGTCATTATCTGAGATAATGCATTGTTTAATCGCCACACAGGAAAGATTTTCACCACAGTAGATGGGTTTGTTTCAGTGGTATTAGTGCTGATGGTGGTGTTGCTGTACTAGATATGACAGGTGGGTATGGGCTCAGTGACCTGGATCCATCCCTATTGAGAGCTAGGGAGAATGGAGTCTTCTCCTATTGCGCTGGCAGAACAGACACATTCCTCTATTCCCTGGACACTATTACTGGTTAACACACTCATTAGAACGGTTTTGCCTCTGTACACACTGCAAAACGCAGGTACCAGTCACTGTTTGAGGGACTCACTGTAAGCTAATCCTCAAATTTTTTGAGAGTAATTGCATAAAAATTATATTTAACTCAGGAGGTTGAAACAACGTTTATAAACCAGGCTACCGTTATAATTTGATTCAGGCAGAAAAGCTTCCTGGATTAAAAATGACAGTATGAAAGTATTCTACCATCCAATGCTTATGTAAATAGATCTGATGTACCAACAAATTATTCCACCAGCAAATTCATTGTGTACAATCAGTAGGATCTGTAGTATTACCTGTTAAGCTTTCATGCGTCTCTTCTTACTCCTAAATCAAAACTCTTTAGGCTAGTAATGGATTAGGTAAATACCTGTGTCTTTCTCCATGCATGTATTGTAAAAATACCGCTGTAAACTGGCGTGGATGTACTGTATCTATCTACCCTGTGCAGTGCTGGCTGCAAAGCATCCTTCCTTTACATGTATTTTTCTCGATAAGTATAAGTCTAAGTATAAACCGACCAGTTGTTCAATCTCTATAAATCTGAGAAACACAAACTGCTGAACGGTGACTCATATATCAGTCTATTATACACTACAGGGCTGACTGTATTAAACAAATGGATCTGCCTGCAGCTGGAGTAGAGAGCCAGTATAGAGGAGCAAAGGTTATTGTCTAATTTCAATCTTGGCTGCCTTCCCAGAGCTCTACCACGTTCCAATTTGTGGCTGTGTTGCTTGGCACTACTGACAGAACAGAGAGAGGTCCTGCTGCAAATACTGTTTGTGTTCAGCTACAGAAATGTGTCTGGAAAACTGGCAATCAACAGGTCGGCGCAGATTAACGCAATGACTGGAGCAAATTAGCTGAAATTATGGAAATGCTATCGATAAGGATGTTTTCCTTTGGGTTGTCGAGCGACATATACCTGCCATTTTTACCAGTTGTTGTTAGTTGTTACAGTATCGTTTTCCTACACAATCATTGGGGGATGGTGTGTAAGATCACATACAAGAGTCAATGTTAATGCACTGCCTAGCATGTTATGAATTGTTTTATTCCACAATGAAAGGACAGCTGCAAAAGACAACTGTGGACAAAAAACAGCTGTTTAGACCTGCATATTACAGACAATTAGCTATTTCAAGTATGTATTTTCCAGCATACTACCCTCCATTCAGCAATTTGACTGACAATTCTTGGCAACAGGGCCTCCGAAAACAAAATAAAATTAAAAAAACGATCTGAAACTGTTGAGTTTCAGATATTGTTTTCGTTATGTGACAGGAGCCATCAAGACTAAATGCTCTGTTCATGCGTTTCACTCTATTTACACCTGAAGTGCCATTTTAACATTTCACTTTTCAAAGGAAGTGTAAGATTATGATACCTACTGTTGAATAATTACAAAGACTTAATCTTCGCTATTTATTTCACATCACAGCAGCCAGTGACATTTAGAGAGCTTAAGAAGAAATCCGCAATGTAAAATGTAAAACAATGTAAAATTATTCCGTTCCTCAATGTTGGAAAGAACAGCGAGATCAAAGTGAACCTGAAAATGACAGTCCACAGAGTTAATGGAACCCCACTATGTTTTAGAGGATTTCTTTTTTACAGGGAAGAAAAAAAGAGAAGCTGAGCTTAGCTAGCAAAGCATTGAAAAAGGTGAAGGAGAAAATATACCTCTCTCTCTGTCTCTGTCTCTCCGTCTCTCTCTCTCTCTCAATTAAATTCAAAGGGGCTTTATTGGCATGGGAAACATATGTTTATATTGTAAAAGCAAGTGAAATAAACAATAAACAAAGGTGGGAATACACAAAACATGAACAAAAAACTATAAGAATTTAACAGTAAATAATGCACTCAAAAAGATTTCAAAAAGATAAATACTTTTCAAGTGTTATATTATCAGCTATTCACAGTGTTTTAGTAATGTGCAAATAGTTGAAGTACGAATAGTAGGGGAAGATAAATAAACAGATAAAAAGCATGTGACCTATCAAATACAGCCATGACACTTAAAAGTGTGGATTTTCCTTGGGATAATATGAGGCTAAGCGTTTGCCTTTACGACTTATGTATGAGCCAATGGTATAACTCATAAAGTCAGTCATGTGCGCATACAGTACATTACAACCATAAACCAACATCTTGGTTTGGAATGGAGAGTAGGAGAGTCATGGTAATGTCATTAGTCTATCCAACCCCTTTCAACTGAGTATAATAGATGAAGTGAAATACAGTGAGGGAAAAAAGTATTTGATCCCCTGCTGATTTTGTATGTTTGCCCACTGACAAAGAAATGATCAGTCTATAATTTTAATGGTAGGTTTATTTGAACAGTGAGAGACAGAATAACAACAAAAATATCCAGAAAAACGCATGTCAAAAATGTTATAAATTGATTTGCATTTTAATGAGGGAAATACGTTTTTGACCCCCTCTCAATCAGAAAGATTTCTGGCTCCCAGGTGTCTTTTATACAGGTAACGAGCTGAGATTAGGAGCACACTCTTAAAGGGAGTGCTTCTAATCTCAGCTTGTTACCTGTATAAAAGACACCTGTCCACAGAAACAATCAATCAATCAGATTCCAAACTCTCCACCATGGCCAAGACCAAAGAGCTCTCCAAGGATATCAGGGACAAGATTGTAGACCTACATAAGGCTGGAATGGGCTACAAGACCATCGCCAAGCAGCTTGGTGAGAAGGTGACAACAGTTAGTGCGATTATTTGCAAATGGAAGAAACACAAAAGAACTGTCAATCTCCCTCAGCCTGGGGCTCCATGCAAGATCTCACCTTGTGGAGTTGCAATGATCATGAGAACGGTGAGGAATCAGCCCAGAACTACACGGGAGGATCTTGTCAATGATCTCAAGGCAGCTGGGACCATAGTCACCAAGAAAACAATTGGTAACACACTACGCCGTGAAGGACTGAAATCCTGCAGCGCCCGCAAGGTCCCCCTGCTCAAGAAAGCACATATACATGCCCGTCTGAAGTTTGCCAATGAACATCTGAATGACTCAGAGGACAACTGGGTGAAAGTGTTGTGGTCAGATGAGACCAAAATGGAGCTCTTTGGCATCAACTCAACTCGCCGTGTTTGGAGGAGGAGGAATGCTGCTTATGACCCCAAGAAAACCATCCCCACCGTCAAACATGGAGGTGGAAACATTATGCTTTGGGGGTGTTTTTCTGCTAAGGGGACAGGACAACTTCACCGCATCAAAGGGACGATGGACGGGGCCATGTACCGTCAAATCTTGGGTGAGAACCTCCTTCCCTCAGCCAGGGCATTGAAAATGGGTCGTGGATGGGTATTCCAGCATGACAATGACCCAAAACACATGGCCAAGGCAACAAAGAAAGCTCAAGAAGAAGCACATTAAGGTCCTGGAGTGGTCTAGCCAGTGTCCAGACCTTAATCCCATAGAAAATCTGTGGAGGGAGCTGAATGTTCGAGTTGCCAAACGTCAGCCTCGAAACCTTAATGACTTGGAAAAGATCTGCAAACAGGAGTGGGACAAAATCCCTCCTGAGATGTGTGCAAACCTGGTGGCCAACTACAAGAAATGTCTGACCTCTGTGATTGCCAACAAGGGTTTTGCCACCAAGAACTAAGTCATGTTTTGCAGAGGGGTCAAATACTTATTTCCCTCATTAAAATGCAAATAATTTTATAACATTTTTCACATGCGTTTTTCTGGATTTTGTTGTTGTTATTCTGTCTCTCACTGTTCAAATAAACCTACCATTAAAATTATAGACTGATCATTTCTTTGTCAGTGGGCAAACGTACAAAATCAGCAGGGGATCAAATACTTTTTTCCCTCACTGTACATTACATTAAGATCATGGTTCAATTAGATTTGTTAGTGTGTTCTAGAACAGGAGGATCTACTTATTGCAATGTAGAGGTGCTTTAATAGACAGTTTAATGCTGGGTATCAATTAAGGTGACTACAGAGATTAGGTAGTGTACAGTTTGTATTAAACAACTACGGGAAAAAGTATCAGTTTTTCCACACTTAAAAATAACACTGCACATTTGATTTTGTACACTACTCCACCTCTGAGGCAGGAAGGTCTGCTAAGTGTCTAAAGCAAAATAAGCCATTGACTTCCTCCTTTGACCACAGCTCTCTCAGAGCAGTTTTATCCAATTTCTAACAGTCCAGGAAGATGATAAAGGGGTCAGACAGTGACATATGCTGTATTTGAGCCTTGACCTCTATGTTAGGGGCAAATGGGAACCACGCTGTGAGTTTCTGCACCAAAATAAACAAGATAGTTCAGTAAAGGCCAGGTTCCACCATACGTTCTACAACGAACCCAAGCATTTTCCCCACTGTGTGTGTGTGTATGTGTGTACCAACATGCCTCTCCATTCGTCTTCATTAAGCTTGTGTTTGAACTGTTTCTCCACATCTCTGTAAGTATAGAGTCTACTGGGAGCAGCTGCAGCTCCTTCATACTGTAGCAGCCCACATCTCATCTACTCTACACTGTCCCACTCACTATCCTTCACAGAAGTCCTTCTTTAAAGACACAGAGAGTGAGAGGCTTTTAAACAGTTGTGCTGGACAGGTGGAGAGAAAACAACACTTTCTTTTGGAGAGAGAGAGAGAGGCAGATTCAATGGACACAGAGATAATTAATCTCTTCATTCATATAAATTGAAGAGATCGACCAAATCAGCTCTACAACAGTATTGACTGTTAGCTCCTTGTATTTCACAGTTTTTATTAAATCGGGAGCATTACTGCTATCATGCTGACCCCAAAATCCAAATAAAGGCCTGGATTGGAAAACGAGGCTACCATCACACTGGGAAGCAATAATAATCCCAATCTCTTTATTCAAATCTGCCATGTGTGGATATTCAGTGTGACTGAATAGCCATGGGAGGGTTGCTCCAGCATATCTCTCCTGTCTGTCTGTAATTGAGCAGATTTATACTCTGGAAAAGGCTTTCTTATTATAACTCGGCTACACAAGGTTTTCTATTTAATGTATTACTCTTTTGTGAAGAGTAAGAGGCCTGCCTGACTGGGCTCTAAAAGCCTCTATGTCAGCACACAGTAGCTGCAGTATGTTGGTTTGACAGCCTGTGTAACAATTTCTGGATGTATTTTATCTTACAAGCTTTACATACAGTGCTGCATATTCTCTGTTATGTTAGTATCACTTTCTACAGACAAACATCATGTTTTTATAATTAAAAGATAAACATGATACTGATCATATATTATCATGAGTGTTTCCTCACATAAGTACTGTATGTGGGGTGAGTTAAGTGAATAGAATTATGTGGTCAAATATGACGAGATGCTAAAAAGGACAACAATTTAAATTAGTAAAACATGTGAAGCCATCACACTGAAGTCTAATAAAGAGCGTATATTCATTGTAATCCCATATGGGTAATTATGAAAGGAATATGCTCAACCTCAATTTGTGAAACTCTGCCAGAAACAGCAATAGTAGCCATTACGTTAACTACTGTACGTATATGATGTAGTGCAGTGAATATCCTTTCCCTCAAATAATATTTTATTCACTTTTAGGAAAAGGGATATGTTGCTTTTATGTTCCCTAAACACCCAATGCTCTGAGGCATGATTTGTCATTGTTATTCAGAACTCGCTCACCTCCACTTAAAACATGATCCTTCTGGAGTCTAATGAAGCACCAAGGTAGGTCCCAGGGGGTTCCGCCTTGCCAAAGAAAACCTCTTTGATTTATGTACTACTTTGTTTTTCCTGCTTAAGCCTTGCCTGTTGTGTTGTGAGAGAGATGACCCTGCCTGGTGATGAATATGCGGATGGAGCATTTACTCTTATTTGTTAATTAGCTCATGTTAAAAATATATTCTCTCTGAAAGTGTCAATACCCACAATACACCACAACAGCCAGTCTGAACATAAGGCTCTCTCTCTCTGTCCTATCGTTTCCCAGTCTCCGCCTTCTCACAATTAAACCAAAAACAATCTGCCTGTATTTGCAATGACACTCCATTGCTGGATAAACGTTGATACCCAGATGAAATAAAATGACACTTTTGGACGGCAGTAAGCAGCCATCGTGCAGAACTGATTGGCTTTTAAAAACACTAATTAGTACTCAACCTTGTGGCTGTCCAACTGTAGCCTGCTAATGTGAGTGCACACACTCGTGATTTAGCCTCAATATCATGGCTCTATCAGACCTCCGTTTAGCCTGGAGAGATATTAGCACAGCCCACTCTCATGCTGGAGTGTCACGGACCTCTTCATCTGTTTTGAGTAAACAAAATAAAACTGCAACCGGAAAATATGAGGGCTTGTTTGTAGTTAGACATGCTGGAGAAAAACATAGAAAGGGAATTTGTGCTTTGATCCGCAAACGTGATCTGAAACCCCCTGCACATTAGGCTAGTTCATAAAATGAAAGAGATCCTGGAATTGAATAAACAGGCCTGGTATGTGGTGGACACTGGTGGAAAATGTGTTAATGTTATGAAAACATTACACATCCTGCATTTTTTTAACCTTTAACTAGACAATTCAGTTAAGAACAAATTCTTATTTACCATGACAGCCTACTGGGGAACAGTGGGTCAACTGCCTTGTTCAGGGGCAGAATGACAGACTTCAACATTGTCAGCTTGGGGATTCGATCCAGTAACCTTTCAGTTACTGGCCAAACGCTCTAGACATTTTTTTAATATCACATTTACATAAGTATTCTTGGTTATGACGCTACAAGCTTGGCACACCTGTATTTGGGGAGTTTCTCCCATTCTTTTCTGCAGATCCTCTCAAGCACTGTCAGGTTGGATGGGGAGCGTTGCTGCACAGCTATTTTCAGGTCTCCAGAGATGTTTGATCGGGTTCTGGTTTTGCCACTCAAGTACATTCAGAGACTTGTCCCGAAGCCACTCTTGCATTGTTTTGGCAGTGTGCTTAGGGTTGTTGTCCTGTTGGAAGGTGAAACTTCACCCAGTCTGAGGTCCTGAGCACTCTGGAGCAGGTTTTCATTAAGGATCTCTCTGTACCTTGCTCCGTTCATCTTTGCCTCGATCCTGACTGGTATCCCAGTCCCTTCTGCTGAAAAACAACCCCACAACATGATGCTGCCACCACCATGCTTCACCGTAGGGATGGTTCCAGGTTTCCTCCAGACCTGACACTTGGCATTCAGGTCAAAGAGTTCAATTTTGGTTTCATCAGACCAGAGAATTTTGTTTCTTATGGTCTGAGAGTCTTTAGGTGCCTTTTGGCAAACTCCAAGCGGGCTGTCATGTGCCTTTTACTGAGGAGTGGCTTCCATCTGGCCATTCTACGATAAAGGCCTGATTGGTCGAGTGCTGCAGAGATGGTTTTCCTTCTGGAATGCTCTGTCAGAGTGACCATCAGGTTCTTGGTCACCTCCCTGACCAATGCCCTTCTCCCCTGATTGCTCAGTTTGGCCAGGTGGCCAGCTCCAGAAGGAGTCTTAGTGGTTCCAAACTTCTCCCATTTACGAATGATGGAGGCCACTGTGTTCTTGGGGACCTTCAATGCTGCAGAATTGTTTTGGTACCCTTCCCCAGATCTGTGCCTCGACACAATCCTGTCTTGGAGCTCTATGGACAATTCCTTCGACCTCATGACTTGGTTTTTGCTCTGACGTGCACTGTCAACTGTGGGACCTTATATAGACAGCTGTGTGCCTTTCCAAATCATGTCCAATCAGTTCAATTTCCCACAGGTGGACTCCAATCAAGTTGTAGAAACATCTCAAGGATGATCAATGGAAACAGGATGCAACTGAGCTTAGTTTCGAGTCTCATAGCAAAGGGTTTGAATACTTATGAAAATAAGGTTTTTCTGTTTTATATATTTTATAAATCTGCATAAAAAAATCATAATCTGTTTTCGCTTTGTCATTATGGAGTATTGTGTGTAGATTGCTGAGGATTTTTTCAAATTTAATACATTTTAGAATAAGGCTGTAACGTAACAAAAAAAAGTCTGAATACTTTCCGAATGCACTGTATGTATACAAAAGTATGTGGACACCCCTTCAAACTAGTGTATTCGGCTATTTCAGCCACACCTGTTGCTGACAGGTGTATAAAATCGAGCACACATCCATGTAATCTCCATTGACAACCATTGGCAGTAGAATGGGATTACTGAAGAGCTAAGTGACTGTCAACGTGGCACTATCATAGGATGCCACCTTTCCAAAAAATGATGTTGTCAAATTTCTGCCCTGCTAGAGCTTCCCCGGTCAACTGTAAGTGCTGTTATTGTGAAGTGGAAATATGGGGGCACCCCTGCCTCGTGGTGGCTGTGGGGGTGCATGCTACACCTCTGCTTATAACTATAAATTCAGTATAACTATAAGAAATCTAAGATGTGTCAAATAAATTATATCCAGCTCAGGGCTCCAGATATGCATTTGGTTAGATGTCAAGATCAAGCGTCTTGGTTACAGCAGAGACATTCAATTCCCCCCTGGATGAAGATCCCTGTTGCCTAAATTGTTTTGTGTGTCAAAACAACAACAAAAAATGTAACAAATGTTTTTGGGGGGGTTACAGAAATGGTATGAAGGTATGAAAGTCATATTTGGCAACTAGCAAACTACCAGTCCAACAGAGAACAATATGAGTAACAACTTACAGTAATTGCAGTAATAATGGCGAGCACAATTACACAGATGAATGTGCTTCAAGTTTATGTCTGATAAGAGCCAAGGCAGTGGACAATCACTGAGGTAATTACATAAAGATAGACGTAACTCACGCTCCTCCGTCTAACTTCAGCATATCGCCTCATTAACAACCATCTTAATTCCCTTTTATCCACAGTTTATTACAATACTCACCACTCACAGATGGTGGTAAACATGAACGAAGCTTCGCTTGGAACATGCCTCAGTAAACAATGCTTTTTTTCTGTGATTTCACACATTTGGGCCGAGAAATGTATTATCTTTTGAAGCAATAGTTAATCGCTATATAGGCTAAGTATTGCTTAAATATCTTATTAGCATCTGGAGGATAGTTTGTGGAGGAGAAGTAGGTGTAATCTATGATGTCAGCAACAGGCTAATGTTGTCATTAGCCAATAGGAACAAACGTCTTACCCTTACAGGCCAATCAAAATATGACATCACCTGACATCCTCAATGTTTTGTGGCAACAGGATCCCTAGATAGTAGAACGCTTTATTAGTCAGTGATCAAAGCTAATGGTGCTAGGCCGCTAGCACCATGGCCTGTTGAGTAGCAAATGGTCTGGATAAAGCAGTAGGAACATGATCCAAGCTAATATCCAAAGCATACAGATATGCTGCTGTTTCAACAACATCACAAGTTGAGACCTTTGTAACACCAGACAACTGCTTTCAACATACACAAAGGATCTGACATTGGACAGTGACCAATCTCTGGCTCTCTCCAAGAGAATCAGTGGCGCTCTAATAGACTTCACTGAAAACAAACCATGACAACAAAGAAATACTTGACTCCTTTAAATGACTGTTGTCATTCAAGCCAGCCACACCCATGTAAAAGGAAGTGTGGTGTATCAAGGGTAAACCCCTAAGTATTGGTGTACAGTGCCTTGCAAAAGTATTCATCCCCATTTGCGATTTTCATATTTTGTTGCATTACAACCTGTAATTTAAATTGATTTTTATTTGGATTTCATGTAATGGATATACACAAAATAGTCCAAATCGCTGAAGTAAAATGAAAAAAAATAACTTGTTTAAATTTTTTATTTTTTATTATACAAAACGAAAAAGTGGTGGGTGCATATGTATTCACCCCCTTTGCTATGAAGCCCCTAAATAAGATCTGGTGCAACCAATTTGTAACGCTTTCGTTTGGAGAAGTAGTGGAGTCAGGCGCAGGACACAGGGATGGATGAGTGCAAACAAAACATGTTTACTCAAAAACCACAATAAAACTTCTCCCACAGCAAAATAACAGGGTTGGGAGAAACACCTCCAACAACCACAAAACATGAACAATCACGGACAAGACAAACAGGGAAGGCAGAGGGTTAAATAATGAACATAATCAGGGAATCATAAACAGGTGTGTATAATTAAGACAAAACAAACAGGGAAACATAGATCAGTGGTGTCTAGTAAGCCGGTGACGTTGACCGCCGAACGCCGCCCGAACAAGGAGAGGGGCCGACTTCGGCGGAAGTCGTAACACAATTACCTTCAGAAGTCACATAATTAGTTAAATAAAGTCCACCTGTGTGCAATCTAAGTGTCACATGATCTGTCACATGATCTCAGTATAAATAAACCTGTTCTGAAAGGCCCCAGAGTCTGCAACACCACTAAGCAAAGGGCACCACCAAGCAAGCGGCACCATGAAGACCAAGTAGCTCTCCAAACAGGTCAGGGACAAAGTTGTGGAGAAGTACAGATCAGAGCTGGGTTATAAAAAAACATCAGAAACATATGGAAGAAGGTACTCTGGTCAGAGGAGACTAAAATTGAGCTTTTTGGCCATCAAGGAAAACGCTATGTCTGGCGCAAACCCAACACCTCTCATCACCCCGAGAACCCAATCCCCACAGTGAAGCATGGTGTTGGCAGCATCATGCTGTGGGGCTGTTTTTCATCGTCAGGGACTGGGAAACTGGTCAGAATTGAAGGAATGATGGATGGCGCTAAATACAGGGAAATTCTTGAGGAAAACCTGTTTCAGTCTTCCAGAGATTTGAGACTGGGACGGAAGTTCACCTTCCAGCAGGACAATGACCCTAAGCATACTGCTAAAGCAACACTTGAGTGGTTTAACCTGTTTGGGATAGGGGGCAGTATTTTCACAGCCAGATGAAAAAAACGTACCCGATTTAAACTGGTTACTACTCTTGCCCGGAAATGAGAATATGCATATTATTAGTAGATTTGGATAGAAAACACTCTAAAGTTTCTAAAACTGTTTGAATGGTGTCTGTGAGTATAACAGAACTCATATGGCAGGAAAAAACCTGAGAAGATTCCAAGCAGGAAGTGGCCTGTCTGCGAATTTGTAGTCCTTCTGTTGCTTCTCTATTGAAACTACAGTATCTGAGCTGTTACGTGACACTTTCTAAGGCTTCCATTGGCTCTCTAAAGCCTTCAGAAACCGGATTGAGGCGTCTCCTGTCTCTGGGCAGATAATAGCAGCTCAGTTTGTCAGTGGACTGCCTGGTGACAAAGAGATTGGAGATGCGCGTTCACGAGATCACGCCATTTTTTTTTTCTTTGAATGAATACAGCATTGTCCGGTTGGAATATTATCGCTATTTTACGAGAAAAATAGCATAAAAATGTATTTTAAACAGCGTTTGACATGCTTCTAAGTACGGTAATGGAACATTTTGAATTTTTTTGTCGCACGTTACCCTTTGGATAGTGACCTGAACGCACGAACAAAACGGGGGTATTTGGACATAACTATGGATTATTTGGAAAAAAACAACATTTGTTGTGGAAGTAGCAGGGCTGGGAGTGCATTCTGATGAAGAACAGCAAAGTTAATCCAATTTTTCTAATAGTAATTCTGAGTTTAGTGAGCCCCGAAGTTGGCGGGTCTCTGAATAGCTTGCCTGTGATGGCTGAGCTATGTACTCAGAATATTGCAAAATGTGCTTTCGCCGGAAAAACTATTTTAAAATCTGACATAGCGATTGCATAAAGGAGTTCTGTATCTATAATTCTTAAAATAATTGTTATGTATTTTGTCAATGTTTATGATGAGTAATTTAGTAAATTCACCAGAAGTTTTGGGTGGGAATGCTAGTTCTGAACATCACATGCTAATGTAAAAAGCTGTTTTTTGATATAAATATGAACTTGATTGAACAAAACATGCATGTATTGTATAACATAATGTCCTAGGAGTGTCATCTGATGAAGATCATCAAAGGTTAGTGCTGCATTTAGCTGTGTTTTGGGTTTTTGTGACATATATGCTTGCTTTGAAAATGGCTGTGTGATTATTTTTGGCTGTGTACTCTCCTAACATAATCTTATGTTTTGCTTTCGCTGTAAAGCATTTTTGAAATCGGACAATGTGGTTGGATTAATGAGAGTCTTATCTTTCAAATGGTGTAAAATAGTCGTATGGTTGAAAAATTTTAATTATTGCATTTTTGAGGTATTTGTATTTCGCGCCACGTTCTGCCATTGGATATTTGGCGAGGCGTTCCGCTAGCGGAACGTCTAGATGCAAGATTAAGGGAAAACATTTAAATGTCTTGAAATGGCCTAGTCAAAGCCCAGACCTCAATCCAATTGACAATCTGTGGCGTGACTTAAGGATTGCTGTACACCAGCGGAACCCATCCAACTTGAAGGAGCTGGAGCAGTTTTGCCTTGAAGAATGGGCAAAAATCCCAGTGGCTAGATGTGCCAAGATGATAGAGACAGTTATGCACGCTCCAGTTTTCTGTTTTTTTTGTCTTATTTCTCATTTGTTTCACAATAAAAAATATTGTTCATCTTCAAAGTGGTAGGCATGTTGTGTAAATCAAATGAAACAAACCCCCCAAAATCTATTTTAATTCCAAGTAGTAAGACAACAAAATAGGAAAAATGCCAAGGTGGTGAATACTTTCGCAAGCCACTGTACATCAGACAAACAATTTATGATACTACCTAACAGAGCTATCTTAGAATAGCCCGTAATCTCACTATCACTAGAACAATCCCAATCCCAAAGCCAAAACTCTGTAAGGTCTAGGCTGCTCTCCTAGAAGACGCATATTACAAGCTAATTGAGTCTGCTGGAAACTACAGGGGTGCGAAAGGTTCACCACGATTAGCTTGTGTAACTGCTGAAGGTCAACGCAGCTCTGCTGAGCAGCCACAAGCCTTCATAAAACCATGCAGCGTATCATTATTTTCACAGTGTTTCATTATGGATTGTTAACCTTGGCTAACTCCCCAACTAACGCTTTAATCAACTGCCTGTAATGTCTCTGATACAATGTTATCATTCTGCTTCTACTTCTCATTTATCAGCGGGTGGGAAGGAAAAACGTACCTGTGTCTCATTATAGAAAGAGAGAAAAAGAGAGAGAATAATAAGAGAGCAAGCTCCTTTTCCAGGATCTGCATGTGTCTGGAAAGACACGTGAGTAATAGCTTGCGAAGAGGAGAGAGGAAGGTTCAGGGTTATTGCCCATTGTCAGAGAAACTAGATCGTTTTCCTAGAAAGGAATGGAGTATGAAAGACTTGTCAATAGCATGTAGTCTCAGGAGGAAACTAAAGGACTCCTCAATGCTGAGGCCTCTTTCTCCTTGGCCTGGTTCCTACCACTGCCATCCCACACCATAGCCACCTGTGAGGAAGTGTTGAAGAGATGAGCTCCAACAAAAAGCCTAAAATATCAGCTCCTTTCCCAAATGTACTAGGGGAGTCTTCATAAGAGAAATACATTGTGGAACCCTCTCATCAACTCATCAGTTTGCAAACAATCCGAGGTTGCAACCAGCGACCTCTAACCCCCACAAGAATGGTTGCCAAGAAACAAAAGAGAACTTAACCAACTAGAGGATGACTTTTCAGAGTCTTCTCCCTCCACATCAATACTGCTTTCAGAGATCCAGATGGAGGCCAGCAGCAAAGTGTCACCTTATTGGGCCTTTATTGGTACATCCTAAATGCAACATTGAATTACGGCAGGGGAAAGGGGATGCACGCTTTTTGTTTAAGACAGTACTTCTGAGGCCAATAAAAATCACATCAGCAATGAAGCAATCACTGTACAATTTTTGGAAACCATCTAAAAAGAGACCACTTTCCAGTTTTAATATGCATATGAAATAAATATCAGAGCCGAGCCAGAGCATGAGAGAAACCATGTTTCTTGGTGGATAAAAAAATCTATCCATAGGCTAGTGCTTTCTACAAAACGCTACATGTCTTTATCTTTTCTCCAGTATATAAAAGTGAACTCATATAAATCTGCACTCCAACTAAATAGTGGTTTACAGTAAATGTGTGGTACATTGAGAACAGATAGGGAAATGCTAGTCGGGGGGGGAGTATGTTACATCTCAAAAGAAGGGTTCAGAGTGGATATGTGAAAGGGATTTGTGTGGTTGCCAGACGTGTTATTTTATTGAGAGTAACGGTGCACCCCATAGGCTGATACAATCTGACAACAACTTAATGGTTATTGAATATGTTAGAGAGAGTTTGATGTTTTAGTAAAATATCTGTTTTTCTCTCTCGCTTTTTCTCTTTCCCTGTTTTGATATTGGGGCTCACTCACCATGTGTCTTATTTCATATGTTGGCATAATGATGAATAGTTTTGGGTTGTACAGTCAAGCACTTTTATTCAGAAAAACATTCCAGGCATCACTGTGAACGTATTGCTTTGGAAACTTGTGTCCTTGGAGCTACGTACTACAGGCAGGAGTTGTAACTAGAATTGTGTACTTGTACACAAATAAATTAATACTAAGTATCCATATATGAGATTAATGCTTTCTGACAGAGAGGATAAATGATCAATATATGAATAGGCATTACTATCCAGTTAAAGAACAATGGACACAATCAACAATTTAAACCCATAAATAAACAACAAGAAACAGAAACATTCTCCCAAGAACAGCTCTTCCAAAACTCTCAGAGCTAGGCCTACACAGAGAAGAGAGACAGACAAGGCCATGTCAGCACAGTGTCTATGTACTGTAGATCTCTGATACCATTTAATTCTAACATAAATTATGGCAAATTACATTTCCAGGAAAAACAAAGGACTTTTCTGCAATAGAATATTCTTATCATTCTAATGCACGTCTATAAAAGATCCAATTAAAATCTGGCAGAGTGTGATGGTGCTTTTCCAATTTATATTAGCTTTTGAGGAAACTATTAAAGTTTATTTATTAGGTGAAGATGACTTTAAATACTACAGTATTAACGCTGCAGTAAAATTGGATTAGCAGAGTGAGATTTTAACATTTACCCTGTTACCACATATATAACGTTGGGGGAGGGGCAATCTACGATCAATGACTATGACCTTCTGAGGCCAACATGGCTCCCCTATTTCCATAACACTGACTCCAGCTGTTGGCTTGGGGACCTCTGCACTGGTTGGGAAAATGTAAGAAAACAGTTTGGAAAAGAAGATAAACATAGCCGTTAAAGTCAATGTGTTCTAAACGTGACACAGATGATTTGGTTACTACTGTATTACAGTAACCAAGGCATAGGTCCAAGTTACATTAAATCACCTATTGAAAAACAGTACGTTGTTACTGTGGTTCATCTCAGTCTTCCATTTAAACATTCAAATAGCTGTTGTATTACTCCATTTTCTGTGCGCTTTGTTCAGCAGGTCTTATGGATATTTGCCCACCTGCTGCCATTGTCTTCTCCCTAAAGGACGACCGGGTGGTGACACACACTGAGCATTATGGGAATGTTGCATGGTCGTGGTGGCGCTACGGGCAGCTGAACAAAGGATAGCAGTATGGCTGCGTGTGATATTGCACCCTATTCCCTATATAGTGCACATCGTTTTACCAGGGCCCTGGTCAAAAGTAGTGCAAACGGAATTAGGTGGCATTTTGGATGCACATAAATCTCCTTTGCCTTGTACGTAATATCTCACTCTCAGTCCCTACAGCACATAGCTCACTAATGAGGTGACATTTCACGGTCACGACAATGCATTGCCCTGCAAATGAACGTCATAATAACAGTCAGCAATACCTTGATGAGAAGGAAAATACTTCCTTTCTGAACAGTAAGGGATGGTCTGAAAAATAGCACAGGCAAAAATTCTAACAATTGAACTTTTAAGTCTGGTTTTCTTGACAGGACCCCCTACTCACGTGTTGAGTGAAGGGGGTCATGCATATTTGATTTTGTAAAACGTCACATTTCTAATCTATCTACTAATTAAATCTGTGTTGGATTAAAGGTTAAATCCAGGGGAGATCAGTTAAATGTTTTTGATACAGTCCTCCGTCAGCCCATTACAGGGCATTAGAAATTAGGTATGTGAAAAATGTGATGGCTGCCTCACTGCAACAGTGCTTTAAAAATAAATGTAAGTGTCTTAACTGCAATGCTAATCATTTATAGGACACAATTTATTGAATCACCCAGCCAGAACTGATTGACTGGTCCCACTGCTTAATTCACAGTAAAAGCAGTTTCTGTGGCACATAATCATTTATTCTCTCTCTTTAAAGATGGAATCCTTAATGGTGAAGCTGTCATGTCCGTTTGGGATATTATAACACTGAAGAAGTTACAGCAAACAACAAACATAGTTGTTTTGCCTCGAACACCACTGCACACTTCGATAGAACAGCAGAATATGTACTGCACAGGAGTTTGCTGGCACCTTAATTGGGGAGGATGTGCTAGTGGTAATGGCTGGAGCGGCATCAGTGGAATGGTATCAAATACATCAAACACATGGTTTCCATGTGTTTGATGCCATTCTATTTGCTCCGTTCCAGATATTACTATGAGCCGTCCTCCCCTCAGCAGCCTCCACTGATGTACTGCAATTTGTTGTACCATGCTGCTCATTTCCATTTGGATGCTGCTCACCTCCGTTTAGTCGACAAAACAAAAACAATAACAATGGCGCTCGGGTGAACAGATTCTATCTTTAATAAGTCAGTGAGGTTGATGCTGTCAGAGATATAGCGAGACAAAGACAGATTGAAATGGTTTATCGTGGTGAAAAAAGAAGATCTCATGGTGAGTTAGTAGACCCTGGTGTGATATAAAGAGACATGTTAGGCTTGCCTAACGACTCACCCTGAATTTAATTCCTCTGCTCAATCAATTGCTCCATACATTCAGTCTGAAACTGTAGTTTGTGTGACTTCAAAATGAGGGGAGTTGTACAGAACAAATTAATTCGCGGTTGGAACTTATCTAACAAGTCTAAACAATCAGAGTACCAAAGTTAATGATGTCATCATGTAGGCCGGCTCTGGACCAATCCATTGGTTTCTGGGACCAATCAGAACGGACAGAATGTGTTTACATTCTAGAAATCGTTAGAGATAGAGGCAAAGCCAGACTCAGTGTGGAGAAGAAACATCAGTTGGCCAGAGCGATGTGGATGAGTAGCCAGGCAAACGCTTGGCTGTGGTTTTAAAGCCTAAAGAAGGTCCACCCTTAGGCAGAGGACATGCTACAGCTCAAGTTTCCAGGGTACAACACCTTTGTTAAATGATTCAGAACTTTGACAGTTTAAGCAATACTGGTTAAATGAGGCCTTTCTCTCTCATTCACTTGCAGATGTGTCATGATAAATGACCGTAACCCTACACCGAGCATGACACCTCAGCTCTGAGCTACTACCCGTCTATTATATCTGAGTGCTGTGGAGCTGTAACAGTGACACGGCTGTTGGATTGTCCAGAGAGAAAACAGAACCTTCTGAGAAAGTCTCTGTTCCCATGTCTATACTAGCATACTACTTAAAAGGAAGCAATGTATCGGGCATGTGTTCTATGTAGTAGGCTAGTGTGGACATTCCGAAATCAAATCACATTTTATTTGTCACATGCTTGGTAAACAACAAGTGAAATGCTTACTTATGGGCCCTTCTCAACAATGCAGAGAGAAAGAAAATAGAGAGATAATAGAAAAGTAGATACAAAATGAGTAACTTGGCTATATACAGGAAGTACCAGTACTGAGTTGATGTGCAGGGGTACGAGGTAATAACATGGCTATATACAGGAAGTACCAGTACTGAGTTGATGTGCAGGGGTACGAGGTAATAACATGGCTATATACAGGAAGTACCAGTACTGAGTTGATGTACAGGGGTACGAGGTAATAACATGGCTATATACAGGAAGTACCAGTACTGAGTCGATGTGCAGGGGTACAAGGTAATTGAGGTAGATTTGTACATATCGGTAGCTATAAAGTGACTAGGCAACAGGTTAGATAATTAACAGTAGCAGCAGTGTATGTGATGAGTCAGAAGAGTTGGTGCAAAAAGAGCCAAAGCAAATAGTCCGGGTAGCTATTGGTTAACTATTTAACTAACTATTTATCAGTCTTATGGCTTGGGGGTAGAAGCTGTTCAGGGCCCTGTTAGTTCCAGACTTGGTGCATCGGTACTGCTTGCCGTGCATGCCCATTACATCGTTTCATTCTAAGTAGTATGCTAGTGTGGATATCCAAATGTAGCAATACTGTGTGAACTCTATCTACATGCAGCCTGCTGGCTGATGATGGTGATGTGAGAGGAGGAGATGGAATGGAATGGATTCATGAGCACTGGGTGGTGGTTGGATTAAAGATGGTCTTCACGAGAGCAGATCAGGGTAATGGACTGTGTCAGCATGAGATTTACATATTCAACACCAACCACAGCCTCTCTCTCCAAATCCACCTTGTAAAGACAGTCAATCGGTCCCAATGTTGCACACAGGTTCAATGGACATATAGACGAGGCCTCTTAAGTGTTGATTTACGTCAGTGTAAAATTAAAAAGTGCACACCGCAGAGAGATACAAACACAAACAGGAGGACACTTGAATGGATATTACTGCACTCAGCCAACCCTCTGTGTGTGTGTGTGTGTGTGTGTGTGTGTGTGTGTGTGTGTGTGTGTGTGTGTGTGTGTGTGTGTGTGTGTGTGTGTGTGTGTGTGTGTGTGTGTGTGTGTGTGTGTGTGTGTGTGTACACATTTCAAGGAATGATGCATGTAATAGCTTAGATCATCTACGGCACAGCCATAGAAAACAGAGAGTATGATCTACTAATGTTTCCACCACAAGGCCACCTCTAATATACATACACACATCAGTTTAATTAATGTAGATAGAACCAGATGAATTGGGGAAATTGTCTGAATCTGCAGAGTAACTCACTTTTGGACAGAGCATCCATTAGCTCAGGGGTACCAAGTACTGTACTTCAAGTGAGCGAGCTAAAAATAAATTTCCCCAATCTCAAATGGAAAACTGGGTCTTTAATAAATCTGTTGAACTAGGCTTCTGACAAGCTGCAATTAAAATGCCCAGGAAACACATCAGCTTTTCACTTCCTCAACATTTAAACCATTAAACATATAACTTCGGTTACATCCATCAACTTTAGAAAACAGAAAAGTAAGCAGCTTCTCGGGGTACCAGCGATTTAGAGTCCTAGTAGTGTTTGGATATGTTTACAATGTGTTTGTGGTGAAATGGCACCAGCTGTGTACACTGACAAGATGCACACGGCCCACTGTGTGTTTGAAGAGCGTCTTAACCCCTTCACTACCACTCCACAGACGGGACAACAAAGACCACGGGAGGCTAGGCCAATCTGGCTGTAGGGGACAATGGGGAGATATTGCCCCAAGGGTTTTCTGGTGTGAAGGGACTGTAAATGTAGCATCTCTGAGTCTATTTATGTCCTTTTTGCTTTGTTTCCTATACATATGCAAGGGACAATAGGATCCAACTCATCCTCAATCAGGCTTTTGTTTCACCTACATGGCTCATTGAAAGGCTCAATAAAAGTCCTAGAGTATGCCGACTGCAGCTGCAGCCTTCCATCCTCATGTGTTATGCTGTGAATAACTTACCATTTGTTGTTCTTACAGTGTATGTAGTCTATTACGTATGACAGATGAGTGGTTGATACAACTTAAAGTTGAAATATAATCCATTGATAAGCGTTTCCTTGGATAAGAGGAAACATATCCATTTGGTACAGTCACAGAGGCTATTAGTCATCAGAGCCAATCAGCTGTTACTATCAACCCTGCTCAGTGAAACACACTTCCTGTTTACAGCGGTTGTCATTGAAAGGATTCTTGGAAGACAATCATCCACTCTTCCATAATGACACCTTGTAAACCAACAGAAAAGTATGGCTACAGACAGCGGAAAAATTATATCAATCACAGTTAACACAATGCTAATGCATATTACATCATCTTTGGATCTCAACATAGCCATCCACAATTTATAATGACTTACTGGCAGTATTAGTAATAGTTTCACAAACTAAAGCTCTGTAGTAGTGGCAGTGCTGCAGGTGCAACCCATTCCTCAGTTACATCTGGTTACAACCAACTAATTACCTCTACCAGTGCAGCTAATGAAATGAATGTATATTACATCTAAAACATTATTAAACTTCAGGGGAGTATAACACAGGACTATAAATGTGCCAGTAACAGGGGAGGTGGGGGGGGGGGACGCTCATGAACAAAGGCATTTCAGTCAATCAAACGGTCAAATCAAACCTGACTTTGAGACATGCTAAATGTAAACCAGTACAGTTGAGAAAATACCAAAAAAGCTCATAGCCTTTAGTAGTGTCCAATCTGAAGAGTTTTCCCAGTTATGTAGACCACAAACTGTCCCACATTTAAACCAAGGGGGACATATAAAAGATTCAACTTTTGTGACAGAAAGGAGAGAAAATACACCCTGATGACCAAAAATAATCTAGGCATGTTTTCATAAGGTTTCAGAAATTCTTGTAAATTTCACTGACTAAGACCACATGTGCTCAGTATAAACCAAAGAGCCAGTAAAAGCTAAGTCATTATCCCAGATAAATTGAATGTAATGTAAGACTGCACACAATTTCTGAAGTACCAACTACCAACCAATCAGTGGCTAAAAAGAGTCCCTGTGGGTATATACCCCTAAACATAGTTGCTTTGTGTCCCAGCTTAAATCAAAGCACTTTACCAATGGCATCCTGCTGAGACTGCCCTGTCATACACCTAAACACAATCCACACCATTAAATATTAAAAAGGTATAGAATAATAGGTAGCATAGATGAAGTGTGCTTAAATTCAGCTCTTAATGACATTTATCATCAAGGGTCCGAGGTTCAATTCTACAAGATTACTAGCAGCTCATGTTCCCTTGTAAAGTACATGATATTAACATATTCCCTTCATCTCATTGCCAAATCACGGCTGGATTCATTAGTCATGAACAATGATGACTGTAGTACCTAATTAAGTTTGTGCCACTCATTTGGATGTTTCTGTAGATTTAAAAGAATCTGTGATGTTTGAAAGTGCCTCTGGGCCCCATTGTGATTAAAACTGAATTATTTCCTCAGACAATATTTTGAGGGTGTTGCTGTTTATACATCACATTGAGTACCCATTGACATTGACCAAGGCACTGTCACAGCTTCTTGGAGTGGGAACTTGACATGAAAGCTATAATAAATAACTCTGTTATCAACCCAAGTTAATTTGAGTCTATACAACTTGAAAACCTGACACATCATCTGGATGACTAATGTTTCCTCTCAATGAGTTTGGTCGAATCAGTTTGGGGATGATGTGTCTTGCATTATGCAAACACATGCAAATCTCCCTTCCACTCAGCATGCAGGGGCTTCTGAATTGGCATGTGATATGTGGTTTGTGATGAGACATGTTGCAGAGGGAGCGCTTCATTTCCTCTCCCTCTCAGACTACAATTGCATTTTGGCCTATTCCTGACAGAAAGACTATTTCCTTTCTTAAACTTCGGCCCGTGGAGTTTTCAAGCAGACACAAAACCCCACTTTATCTATTATAGGACAGTCAAACAAATGTGGTTGCACTTAGGAGCTTTAACAAGCCTGGGCTATTTGGCACTGCTCTGGTCTCAGAATGTTCTCAGAACAGGATTATAGTATGTTTTCTATTGGTTCTCAGAACAGTTTTAGAGGATGTTCTGGGAAAAAGTCTGGAAACTCATTTGATATGGACTGTCTCTCTCTTTTGGCAGCTTACCATGCTTCCACATCCTGAAGATGTTGTCAAATACAGCCATTATCCTTTTCAAAACAAATACTCCTTTGTGCTTGTGATACAAAAATACCAAATATCTGCTGCTGGTTGTGTACCAAACCACCTGTCGGTCTGGGACTGTTTGTGTAAGGATATCTCACATAGGATACCCCTACTAGGTACAGTATGACATTTTTTTCAAAACACTGCAACACATCAGTAAACAGGGACATATTATCTGTGAGCAAAAGAAGGGATCACGATCTGAAACAACAGCAGTTGAATCAGACATCAGATATCAATATCAACAACCTGCTCACTTCAAGGATAATTAATATCTTTCACAATTCATGAATTGGCTTCAAATATGACCAGCTCTATAGGTAGTGACATCACTTTATCATGTGCCTTCAGTGAATCTAAAACATATGAACTGCATGTTGATTGGTGATATAGACTAGAAGGTGGAATTATAAACACTGCCCATTAAATGATTAAATGATTATGGATCAAGTCACTTTTTAAAGGCTCTGTCACACATGTAATCAAGTTGATCACTCATTGTAAAGTAGCAGTGTCACTGCCACCTGGCATGCATAGCTTACTCTGCAAGAGATAGGATACCAAAACTTCGTCCAACAGAGAGATGTGCTATATGAGAAAGCATTTCAACGCGTAAACATTATGGCATGCAGAACTCCAGCACCAAAGGAAGATGGTAACTTGCCTAATTGATAAAAGTGTGTAATGCACTGGTAAAACGACCTCTTGTCTTATTGTGTTATTCTGTCTATTTTATAAAAACATTGTAATGCCAATGCAGAATAGGATTAGATGATGAAGTAGCCTAATTAATTCTCAAAGAAAACATTCCCAATCGTGTACAACACCATTTGCCATTATATCAGTCGGTCTGGACTAAGGAAGATTGGGGTTTGAATGCAGTGTGCAGAAACAAGATAGAAGTACGCAAAACAATGTAGAACATACATGCTCACCTTATTATAGTTGTAGTAGCCCAAACAGTGGGAAAAATCCAGGTTTGGTGGGTCTCCTGGAATAGGATTTCCTCCGGCAGTCGGATAAAACCGAACATCCATGATGTACCAGGCAACAGCGCAGCTGTACTGTGAACAGAGCTCAATTTGTTTCTACCTTTTTACAATCCACGCGCACAGAGTGTGAGAAAGGCGGCGAGACGCGCAAGCTTTATCGGGACCGTAAATCAAAGAAATAGAAAGCGGGATAAGAAGAGGTAAGGGATAAAATACGAAGTTTTGTTATTCCTCTTCTTCTCGTTGAAGAAACTGTTCATAGTTTTGAAACCCAAATAACGATTGAGCGATGTCCAAGCTCGTCCTCAAGGTTTATGATATCTGCGCCAAGCCGTGGTGTTTGCCCATGCATTTAGAAGCAGCTGCTGTACACAAAGAAGCCACGCGACCGGCAGGGACAGACTGCACAACCGTCCTTCTCCTGTTCAGCTTGCGAAACAAGATTGAAAACAGAGCTAACGTTATAATAGGTGTATAAAAGAAGTCCGGCTCGTTTCCCCCCCACCCTCTCGTTTTTTTCAGAAGTTGTTTTTCCTCAAGTTTGCACAGTAGTTGGAGAAGGTAGCACAAAGCAATGCGGATATTGTATTCCCTGGAATTCTGCTATATTGTTCCACCAGTGGAGAGTGGGGTTTTGGGACAAAATCTGATACATTTGTGCGGTCAACCAATAATGTGGAATTAGTAGATTTGCTGTACAACACTAGATAGATGCTTGGTTCAGTCTTTGGCTCTGTTGATGAACAATGTGTGAACAAATCGGGCTACTCCCTGAACACAGCACGCCACTCCCATTTAGCCAACGTTTGCCCTAATGAAAACACTGGACAGTTAAATTTTACACTGCTTTCAGTCTCTGGGGATACTTTGATTGACAGATTTGATATCAAAATACTTAATCAGCAATTTACACATGTTTTTACAGCAGTTGCTTGAATTGCAAATTGAGTGGGATACAAACAATTTGTTTATTTTTGTAATAAACTGGTAATAAGATGGTAATGAACCTTATTACTATAATTGCTTCTATGTGCTTTACTAAATCACACATTTTTCTTAATGAAAATCTCTTCAAAACAAACAAACATGAGTTTTGAAAGCCAATCCAATCTTAGGGATAGTTATAGCCTGAAGCAGCTTGTTGGCCCCCTCCCTAATATGACCACATGGGACACTAGAATGAATACAAACAGTCTATTTACAATAATCATCATGTCTCAGTGATGTGTAGCCCTGCTTGTTTATTTTCTTTTCTGAAAAGATTGAACTAACAGTCAGAATCTCCCATTACAGGGATTGGAGGAGATGTACTTTATGTGTGCTCGGCGTCTTATGTATATAATGATAACCTGATTTCTTGTCAGGCCGAGTCAAACATATATGGCCCCATGTAGAGACATGGCCTATTAGATACTTCAACCACCTGCCTGCACATCTATCTCTTCAGGATAGTAGGCCTGCTGCATACATACTGACCAGTGGAGAGATGAAAATGAGGGGCATCACTTATTAGCAACCACAAAGAGACCCCGGACAAAGGGCTTTCTATTACCTTTCTGTCACTCACTCACTCACTCACTCACTCACACACATAAACATCTAAGGACAAAGTATTATTCTTCTTGCATACCTACACATATTCCTAAACATGGAGTGCTGCCATACGTGTTAGAGAAATGGAGAGCTTGCGTTATTGAACATCTCAGATCTAAGGTTCCTTTGTGGTCCCAAGTGGGTGAAGCTTTGGTGTATGTTTTCATTGTATAAGATATTCTGAAAGTGGGAGGTGTTTAGCATGTGTTATTGAATCAAATAAATACAGCACATCATTGTATGCCCATGCTAGAAGATAATCATTGTTTTGAGTGCTGTCCAACGATCCAGCACTTGCTTTGAGATGGTTAACAAAATGTAAAAAATCCATGTAACTTCGTCAAGAAAATATACTTTGCAATTATGGATATGTTGACCCAAGATGGATGTTTTTATGTTATGTTCCTGGATGATTAAACTGCAAACGTGTAAAAAAGCATTATACATTTACATTTAAGTCATTTAGCAGACGCTCTTATCCAGAGCGACTTACAAATTAGTGGATTCACCTTATGATATCCAGTGGAACAACCACTTACAATAGTGCATCTATATCTTTTTTTGGGGGGGGGGGTTAGAATGATTGCTTTATCCTATCCCAGGTATTCCTTAAAGAGGTGGGGTTTCAGGTGTCTACGGAAGGTTGTGATTGACTCCGCTGTCCTGGCGTCGTGAGGTTGCTTGTTCCACCATTGGGGTGCCAGAGCAGCGACCAGTTTTGACTGGGCTGAGTGGGAACTGTGCTTCCGCAGAGGCAGGGGGGCCAGCAGGCCAGAGGTGGATGAACGCAGTGCCATTGTTTGGGTGTAGGCCCTGATCAGAGCCTGAAGGTACGGAGGTGCCGTTCCCCTCACAGCTCCGTAGGCAAGCACCATGGTCTTGTAGCAGATGCGAGCTTCAACTGGAAGCCAGTGGAGTGTGCGGAGGAGCGGGGTGACGTGAGAGAACTTGGGAAGGTTGAACACCAGACGGGCTGCGGTGTTCTGGATGAGTTGTAGGGGTTTAATGGCACAGGCAGGGAGCCCCGCCAACAGGGA
The DNA here is from genome assembly GCF_901001165.1 of Salmo trutta. NCBI lineage: Eukaryota > Metazoa > Chordata > Actinopteri > Salmoniformes > Salmonidae > Salmo > Salmo trutta. Next base: position 27,866,921 of record NC_042968.1, read on the forward strand.
GTTGCAGTAATCCAGACGGGAGATGACAAGTGCCTGGATTAGAACCTGCGCCGCTTCCTGTGTAAGGCAGGGTCGTACTCTGCGAATGTTGTAGAGCATGAACCTACAGGATCGGGTCATCGCCTTGATGTTAGCGGAGAACGACAGGGTGTTGTCCAGGGTCACACCGAGGCTCTTAGCACTCTGGGAGGAGGACACAATGGAGTTGTCCACCGTGATGGCGAGGTCATGGAACGGGCAGTCCTTCCCCGGGAGGAAGAGCAGCTCCGTCTTGCCGAGGTTCAGCTTGAGGTGGTGATCCGTCATCCACACTGATATGTCTGCCAGACATGCAGAGATGCGATTCGCCACCTGGTTATCAGAAGGGGGAAAGGAGAAGATTAATTGTGTGTCGTCTGTGTAGCAATGATAGGAGAGACCATGTGAGGATATGACAGAGCCAAGTGACTTGGTGTATAACGAGAATAGGAGAGGGCCTAGAACTGAGCCCTGGGGGACACCAGTGGTGAGAGCACGTGGTGCGGAGACGGATTCTCGCCACGCCACCTGGAAGGAGCAACCTGTCAGGTAGGACGCAATCCAAGAGTGAGCCGCGCCGGAGATACCCAACTCGGAGAGGGTGGAGAGGAGGATCTGGTGGTTCACAGTATCAAAGGCAGCAGATAGGTCTAGAAAGATGAGAGCAGAGGAGAGAGAGTTAGCTTTAGCAGTGCGGCGAGCCTCCGTGACACAGAGAAGAGCAGTCTCAGTTGAATGACCAGCCTTGAAACCTGACTGATTTGGATCAAGAAGGTCATTCTGAGAGCGATAGCAGGAGAGCTGGCCAAGGACGGCACGTTCAAGAGTTTTGGAGAGAAAAGAAAGAAGGGATACTGGTCTGTAGTTGTTGACATCGGAGGGATCGAGTGTAGGTTTTTTGAGAAGGGGTGCAACTCTCGCTCTCTTGAAGACGGAAGGGACGTAGCCAGCGGTCAAGGATGAGTTGATGAGCGAGGTGAGGTAAGGGAGAAGGTCTCCGGAAATGGTCTGGAGAAGAGAGGAGGGGATAGGGTCAAGCGGGCAGGTTGTTGGGCGGCCGGCCGTCACAAGACGCAAGATTTACTCTGGAGGGAGAGTGGAGAAAGAGGTCAAAGGTTAGGGTAGGGCAATGTGAGCAGGACCAGCGGTGTCGTTTGACTTAACAAACGAGGATCGGATGTCGTCAACCTTTTTTTCAAAATGGTTGACGAAGTCATCTGCAGAGAGGGAGGAGGAGGGGGGAGGGGGAGGAGGATTCAGGAGGGAGGAGAAGGTGGCAAAGAGCTTCCTAGGGTTAGAGGCAGATGCTTGGAAGTTAGAGTGGTAGAAAGTGGCTTTAGCAGCAGAAACAGAGGAGGAAAATGTAAAGAGGAGGGAGTGAAAAGATGCCAGGTCCGCAGGGAGGCTAGTTTACCTCCATTTCCGCTCGGCTGCCCGGAGCCCTGTTCTGTGAGCTCGCAATGAGTCGTCAAGCCACGGAGCAGGAGGGGAGGACCGAGCCGGTCGGGAGGATAGGGGACATAGAGAGTCAAAGGATGCAGAAAGGGAGGAGAGGAGGGTTGAGGAGGCAGAATCAGGAGATTGGTTGGAGAAGGATTGAGCAGAGGGAAGAGACGATAGGATGGAAGAGGAGAGAGTAGCAGGAGAGAGAGAGCGAAGGTTGCGACGGCACAATACCATCTGAGTAGGGGCAGAGTGAGTAGTGTTGGAGGAGAGCGAGAGGGAAAAGGATACAAGGTAGTGATCGGAGACTTGGAGGGGAGTTGCAGTGAGATTAGTAGAAGAACAGCATCTAGTGAAGATGAGGTCAAGCGTATTGCCTGCCTTGTGAGTAGGGGGGGACGGTGAGAGGGTGAGGTCAAAAGAGGAGAGGAGTGGAAAGAAGGAGGCAGAGAGAAATGAGTCAAAGGTAGACGTAGGGAGGTTAAAGTCACCCAGAACTGTGAGGGGTGAGCCATCTTCAGGGAAGGAACCTATCAAGGCGTCAAGCTCATTGATGAATTCTCCAAAGGAACCTGGAGGGCGATAAATGGTAAGGATGTTAAGCTTGAATGGGCTTGTGACTGTGACAGCATGGAATTCAAAGGAGGAGATAGACAGATTGGTCAGGGGAGAAAGAGAGAATGTCCACTTGGGAGAGATGAGGATTCCAGTGCCACCACCCCGCTGACCAGATGCTCTCGGGGTATGCGAGAACACGTGGTCAGACGAGGAGAGAGCAGTAGGAGTAGCAGCGCCATGTTTTCGTCAGCGCCAAGAAGTCGAGGGACTGGAGGGTAGCATAGGCTGAGATGAACTCTGCCTTATTGGCCGCAGACCGGCAGTTCCAGAGGCTGCCTGAGACCTGGAACTCCACGTGGGTCGTGCGCGCTGGGACCACCAGGTTAGAGTGGCAGCGGCCACGTGATGTGAAGCGTTTGTATGGCCTGTGCAGAGAGGAGAGAACAGGGATAGACCGACACATAGTTGATAGGCTACAGGAGAGGCTACGCTGATGCAAGGGAGACTGGCATGAAAATTAACCAAACAACTGGGGAAGCGAGAGAGCAGGGCCTCCCTCACTAACAATTCACTGAAACGCTAAAATATAACTTTTCTAGCTACCACTAGAAATTAAAATTGATGTAAACTACAATGGTTCAATGTTTCAGGAATAGGCTCAAACTTAGTTTTTTCCGCTAGATAACTTGGTACAGTATTCTTCCGTGAAAACCCACCTAGTGCACCGTGTCCTATGACGCCGTAGCTAACTAGCTAACTAGCATGCGAGCATCCTATAACACACGGTTAGCACCAATACTTGGTAACAACAAGCTACCAATGGATCATTCGTGTCCATGTCTAGTTCATAGCGCAGATGTAATTAAACGTTGGCTAGCTAACACAAAGTCAGTCCTGCTAGCTACACAAGTGGACTACACATCTCGAATGTTCAGAAAGTTAAGCTTACGTTGCAAAAATCTTATTGACTAAAAATGATACAGCTAGCTGGTGGGGTTAGCTAGCTAGCAGTGGGCGCGTTGTGGACTATGTTAGAGAATGTAGCTGGCTAGCTAACCTCGATAGTTACTCTGTACTACGCCTTTATCTTGATACAAAGACAACTATGTAGCTAGCTAACATTACACTAGTCAAATCGTTCCGTTGTAATGTATATAGTTTCTACAGTACTACTAATTGGTAAAGTTGGCTAGCTAGCTGTGGTGTTATGTACACATACAGATACACCCACACATACAGATACACCCACAAATATACACTCAATCACATCTCTTTCACTATCACTCACACACACACACACGCACACAAATAAAAACCCACATAATTTATCAGATAAGAGTGCCACCGCCTGCCACACTACATTTCTAATTCAATAGCTCATGGTTATTAGATATGTTTTGGTTTTGAATAAAGCACGGCATGGCTGTGCTCTGGCTCCGGCAGGTCTTTGGGTTGGTGTTGTTATTTATTTCTGTGTTTAATGTTGTTCGCCCATGCAGCTGCGGAGCTGAATTAATTTCCGTATTGTTGGTTGGGTGTCAGTGTCCCAGCCTGATGAATTATGCCTTGCTACCATGGATATGTCCCAAATGGCACCCTATTCCCGTTATAGTGCACTACTTTTGATCAGGGATGGGAATAGTGTGCCAATTGGGATGCAACCATTTGTCATTTTCTCCCTCTCCAGCTCTCTCAGGCAACATTGGAACCATTTGGTAACCTGAAAACAAATTATCTTCCGCTGGCTCTCGTTCAAATTCAGTTAAATCAGTGCTGAGTAATTATGTGGAGGTACAAAAGAGTAATAAATGCAAAATAATTAATTAACCTAATAATCTTTATTTATGATCCTCCTCATATTAAGTATGGGATTCCATTGTGAGGTAACCTGAACAAATAACCGCTGTTGGATATTTGTAACTGAATTCTCGTGCTTGTTTTTCATCCGGTGTTACATCAGTGAAATCAAATGCTCATTATTTCCCATCTTTTTCCCATCTCATATTAAAAACAGCTCAGGTACATGTCATACCCAGATCTGTTATGATTACCATCTCATTCACCCATAGAGAACATATTGTGCATGATGGATACAGCTGCATCAGCATACGTGTTAGAATGTCAATCTATTCGAGGAAAGTGGAGAATTTATGTGAATTACTGACATGCGTTTGACATAAAATATGCAACCCTAACACCTGAGCAAATGTGATGTGCAGAACATTTATTATCAAGCTACATTTGCTAAGACGAGACTAGATGATTTTATCAAAACATATAACATAATACTGTACATGTACAGCAAAACAAAATGTAGCTTTCATTGCGAAAGCTTTTATCCTTACTGAAGGGCACCATGTACACAAGGACAATGTACAAATGTATTATCTCCATACTATTCTATTAAATCCACAACCTACTGTAACACTATTTCCAAGGCTACAACCTCACCTTGACATGGGAAGCCTGGAAGCTTCCTGTGCTTTGTGTTTGTTCTGTCGGGCCATTGGTTAATTAATCCTCTATCTATCTATCCAACCAATAGTTGTTTTGTGCATGTGCACCATAGCGTTCATCAATTTGATTTATCTTTGTATACTGAACAAAAATATAAACGCAACATGTAAAGTGTTGGTCCCATGTTTCCTGAGCTGAAATACAAAATCCCAGAAATTAACCGTAAGCACAAAAAGCTTATTTCTCTAAAATGTTGTGCACAAATTTGTTTACATCCCTGTTAGTGAGCATTTCTCATTTGCCAAGCTAATCATCCACCTGAAAGATGTGGCATATCAAGTAGCTGATTAAACAGCATGATCATTACATAGGTGCCCCTTGTGCTGGGACAATAAAGGCCACTCTAAAATGTGCAGGTTTGTCACACAAAATGCCACAGATGTCTCAAGTTTTTAAGGAGCGTGCAATTGGCATGCTGAATGAAGGAATGTCCACCAGAGCTGTTTTCAGATAATTAAATGTTCATTTGTCTACCATAAACCGTCTCCAAAGTCGTTATAGAGAATTTGGCAGTATGTCCAACCAGCCTCACAACCGCAGACCACGTGTATGGCGTTGTGTGGGCAAGTGGTTTGCTGATGTCAAGGTTGTGAACAGAGTTCCCCATGGTGGGGGTTATGGTATGGGCAGGCATAAGCTACTGACAACTAACACAATTGCATTTCACCGATTAAAAATTAGGGCCTAATTTATTTATTTCAATTGACTGATTTCCTCATAATATGGACTCTACAAGGTGTCAAAAGCGTTCCACAGGGATGCTGGCCAATGCTGACTCCAATGCTTCCCACAGTTGTTTCAAGTTGGCTGGATGTCCTTTGGGTGGTGGACCAACAGCGTTGCAGTTCTTGATACAAACTAGCACCTACCATACCCCTTTCAAAGGCATATAAATCTTTTGTCACCCTGGGAATGGCACCCATACACAATCCATGTTTCAATTTTCTTAAGGCTTAAAAAATATTCTTTAACCTGTCTCCTCCCCTTCATCTACACTGCTTGAAGTGGATTTAACAAGTGACATCAATTAGGGATCATAGCTTTCTTTGAATTACAGTACCATTTGAAATACAGCAATTCTTTACAGAATGCTGCAGTTAAACGTTTCACTGTATTTTACTGTTAATAATACCCAAAATTAACATATAAATTACAGTTTTCTATTACAATGCACTGTTGGTGATCACTCAGTCAGTTCACACACACATATACACCTCCCTGACACACACTCCTAGGAGATAAATAGTGGCCTGCAGCTAGCCACTGAGGAGTAAACATGAAGTGGATAATTCAGACCCAAACCCCACAGAGAGAAAGAGACAGCCTCCTGAGCTGTGGACAGTCATTAAGCATCTTTCTAATCCCTAGCTCCTTTTGAATACCTCCACCACAGAAGAAGATACTGTGCCATGATTTACGGTCATTTGACCAATCAGATCATATGCTTTGCCTGTAATTGGGTGTTCTAAAAAAACAACAGTGTTCTAAAAAAAGGAATGTGTTTTTTAAAATCAGATTGGTCGTGATGCAGTCTGACATGATCACATTGCCTATCATACGGCTGGTATATTTCCAGTCCAACCTGAATGTCTCCTGAGCTGATTGTCTGTTTTAAATGCAACCTGGAGGACTTGGTTCTGACTGGTACACAACATCCCATATGGCACCTCATCCTCTATATAGTGCACTACTTTTGACCAGAGCCCTATGGGCCCTGGTCAAAAATTGTGCACAATATAGGGAATAGGGTGTCATTTAGCCTGAGTGTATCTAGCATCCAGCATCGTTCATCCTGCAGGAGATAGATTTAGATGTGCTGTGCTGTGTTTGCGTTTCATGCCATGCTCTTGGGGACCATTGCCTCTATTACATTACACTACTCTGGAATGATGAGAAGATTGAAGATTAAAGCCAAACTGAACCATCCCCTTCCTCTAAGGTGATAGGCCTATGCGGTAATGTTACAGGGCATGTTTGTGTAACATTTCTTTCAATGCTGAATCATATCCGCGGAGCCTACATTTGCATTTGAACATTGGTAATACCATTAACGCCTCAAAGCACAGTTTCTAGGGAATATTTGTTACTGAAACAGTTATTTTCATTGACTGTTGTTTAAATGCTCAAACATGAACATGAAATGGGAGATGAATCTGTCTCCAGAATGTGTAGCTTTTCAATGATGATGTCTACCAGAAACCTATTCAATTGTCATTGAATGATGTTCTATACTTAGGTGCTGAATCTCCATTCCACTCAGCCCCACCCCATCCCAAAATACAGTGCATACTAGCACCCTAATTAATATGCATGACTTGAGTTCCCTCCTAAGTGGCCAGCATTGTATTTATATTCAGAGACAGTTTAATCATTCAAAGTAAGCCATCCCCTATTCGAGTCACACATACAGTACATTAAGAAGATTGTAATTGGAACCTCTACAAATTGAATTCCCCTGCCCTTTAAAACAAAGACAAAAATATTGTTTATAAGTAACATGTTACACAGTAACCACTGTTACTGTTAATACTATGTTATTATACAGTTATTACTGTATACAGGACCTAAATAACACTAGCTACCCCTCTCATAACCTCCAAGTAGACCAATGAAAAGTAATCTAGAGAACTCTGACAAATCTACAGGATACTTCATTATATTATTCTCAATTAAAACCTGTCCTCAGCAGCATTAGTAATCTTAGCGCTCGTCATTCATACTAATTAGTAGAGCAGCCTCCAGTGCATCATGCTGGAAGAGGATATTTCAATATCCCATTAAATGATGCAGAGATATGATGCTGATTGACATTCTGTAAAAACTCGGGGAAGTAATTACATTATATGCTTCAGTGTTTTTATAATAATTTCATATTTCACAAGGCTTTCAGAAATTTGTGTGTAAAACATATAATTGTGAGAACGCTCCACAAGGGCTTCATATTAATGTCAGCGTGATACTAAAGTTAAAGAATCCTATTATCTGACTTTTTTACATGGTATTTTTTCTACAAGGGTAATGCCTGCACTTTGTATACAATCTGATCTACCCACAGTATTGACAGATACAAGAATCTAAAGATTGTCTTGAGGTAAAATAAGAAATAGCTATCTCCCAAAGAGCTTATTTTCCAAATGCTACAGCATAATGACATTTCTACCCACATCCTCTTTTGATGGATAGTTTGGGGTTGCCATTTTGGTAAATTAAATAAATTATTCTGCCACAATTTGCTTTGTCACGTCTTTGTGTAGTCTGTTCCCCATCAGTGCTCTGAATGAGAATGGTTTCTCTTCATCTCATCGTTAACTAAACAAATTAGCATGTTTACAGGCTTGCTGTCACCCTCCTGCATAAATACCCATCTACATCGATCCTATTGTTGTCTGAAATTCAAGTATGTCATGTGAACGCATTCTTTCTGCCATAATGGTAAGCAATGAATTCTGCTAGTGACTTTCATGGCAACATGTTCCTGTTCAGTTTGTACAAATCAAATCAAAGATTATTTGTCACATGCGCCGAATACGACAAGTGTAGACCTTCCCATGAAATGCTTACTTACAAGCCCCTAACCAACATTGCAGTTCAAGAAGAGCTAAGAACATATTTACCAAATAAACTAAAGTAAAAAATAATAAAAAGTAACATAATAACATAACAATAACGAGGCTCTATACAGAGGGTACCGGTACCGAGTCAGTGTGCATGGATACAGGTTAGAGGTAATTTGTACATGTAGGTAGGGGTGAAGTGACTATGCATAGATAATAAACAGCGAGTAGCAGCAGTGTACAAAACAAATGGGGGTCCGGTGGCCATTTGATTAATTGTTCAGCAGTCTTATGGCTTGGGGGTAGAAGCTTTTAAGAAGCCTTTTGGTCCTAGACTTGGCGCTCCGGTACCGCTTGCCGTGCGGTAGCAGAGAAAACAGTCTATGACTTAGGTGACTGGAGTCTCTGAGAATTTTATGGGCTTTCCTCTGACACTGCATATTATATAGGTCCTGGATTGCAGGAAGCTTGGCCCCAGTGATGTACTGGGCCGTACGCACTACCCTCTGTAGCGCCTTACGGTCAGATACTGAGCAGTTGCCATACCAGGCAGTGATGCAACCGGTCAGGATAATCTCGATGGTGCAGCTGTAGAACTTTATGAGGATCTGGGGACCCATTCCAAATATTTTCAGTCTCCTGAGGGGGAAAGGTTTTGTCGTGCCCTCTTCACCACTGTCTTGGTGTGTTTGGAACATGATAGATCGTTGGTGATGTGGACACCAAGGAACTTGAAACTCTCGACCCGCTCCACTACAGCCCCATTGATGTTAATGGGGCCTGTTCGGTCAGCCTTTTCCTGTAGTCCACAATCAGCTCCTTTGTCTTGCTCACATTGAGGGAGAGGTTGTTGTCCTGGCACCACACTGCCAGTTCTCTGACCTCCTCCCTATAGGCTGTCTCATCATTGTCGGTGATCAGGCCTACCACTGTTGTGTCGTCAGCAAACTTAATGAGGGTGTTGGAGTCGTGTTTGGCCACTTAGTCGTGTATGAACAGGGAGCACTAAGTACACACCCCTGGGGGGCCCCAGTGTTGAGGATCAGCATGGCAGATCCACCTGGGGGTGACCCGTCAGGAAGTCCAGGATCCAGTTGCAGAGGGAGGTGTTTAGTCCCAGGGTCCTTAGCTTAGTGGGCACTATGGTGTTGAACGCTGCGCTGTAGTCAATGAACATCATTCTCACATAGGTGTTCCTTTTGTCCAGGTGAGAAAGGGCTGTGTGGGGTGTGATTGAGATTGCGTCATCTGTGGATCTGTTGGGGCGGTATGTGAATTGGAGTGGGTGAAGGGTATCCGGAAGGATGCTGTTAATGTGAACCATGACCAGCCTTTCAACGCACTTCATGGCTACCGACGTGAGTGCTATGGGGCGGTAATAATTTAGGCAGGTTACCTTCGCTTCCTTGGGCACAGGGACTATGGTGGTCTGCTTGAAACATGTAGGTATTACAGACTCAGTCAGGGAGAGGTTGAAAATGTCAGTGAAGACACTTGCCAGTTGGTCCGCGCATGCTTCGAGTACACGTCCTGGTAATCCATCTGGCCCCACGGCTTTGTGAATGTTGACCTGTTTAAAGGTCTTTCTCACAACAGCTAACGAGAGCGTTATCACACAGTCATCCAGAACAGTGCTAAAAGAATGACAAGACCCTACTAGGGCTGTTACGGTGACCGTATTACCGCCACACCGGCGGTCATGAGTCATGACCGCAGTCGAATTCCACGTGACCGTTTAGTCGCGGTAACTAGGCTTCTCCAAGCTCTGATGCTGCTGATGGCCATTAGTAGCCCACCAAACTTGCTAACTGCCTGGACTCAGCACTCTATTGTCCCTCTAATCCAGTGGTTCCCAAACTTTTTATAGTCCTGTACCCCTTCAAACATTCAACCTCCAGCTGTGTACCCCCTCTAGCACCAGGGTCAGCGCACTCTCAAAAATGTTTGTTTTTTGCCATCATTGTAAGCCTGCCACACACACACTATACGATACATTTATTAAACATAAAAATTAGTGTGAGTTTTTGTCACAACCCGGCTCGTGGGAAGTGACAAAGAGCTCTTATAGGACCAGGGCACAAATAATAATATAATAATCAATAATTTGGCTCTTTATTTAGCCATCTTACATATTAAACCTTATTTGTTCATCAAAAATTGTGAATAACTCACCACAGGTTAATGAGAAGGTTGTGCTTGAAAGGATCCACATAACTCTGAAATGTTGGGTTGTATTGGAGAGAGTCTCAGTCTTAAATGATTTTCCACACACAGTCTGTGCCTGTATTTCGTTTTCATGCTAGTGAGGGCCGAGAATCCACTCTCACATAGGTACGTGGTTGCAAAGAGAATCAGTGTTTAAACAGCACGATTTGCCAAGGCAAGAAACTCTGAGCACAGCCCTATCTAGAAATCTTGCAGTGGCTTCTGATTAAATTCAAATTTCACAGAACAGCTTGTTGCAATTTTGATGAGACTCTCTTGTTCAGATATTGGTAAGTGGACTGGAGGCAGGGCATGAAAGGGATAATGAATCCAGTTGTTTGTGTCTTCCGTTTCGGGAAAGGACCTGCATAATTGCGCACCCAGCTCACAAAGGTGCTTCGCATTTGACATTGTCCATAAGTGTAAGGGGTGAGTAACTGGTGGCAGAGAAGTCAGACTCAGGAGAGCAGAACTGGGTAATAACTGGAGCAGTTTAATATACAAAACCACCGGCATCCAGAATAACAACATATGGGTACAAAACCCGTTGCACACCAGAAAACCATGTGCACAAGCACTTACAACAAACTATTCCGCACAAAGACATGGGGGGAACAGAGGGTTAAATACACAACACGTAATGAGGGAATGAAAACCAGGTGTGTGGAAAAACAAGGCAAAACAAATGGGAAATGATAAATGGATCGGCGATGGCTAGAAGACCGGTGACGTCGACCGCCGAACACCGCCCGAACAAGGAGAGGATCCAACTTCGGCAGAAGTCGTGATAGTACCCCCCCTTGACGCGCAGCTCCAGCAGCGCGCCAACAACGGTTTCGAGGATGACCAGGAGGGCGAGGTGCAGGACGATCCGGACGGAGATGGTGGAACTCCCGCAGCATTGAAGGGTCCAACACGTCCTCCACTGGAACCCAGCATCTCTCCTCCGGACCATACCCCTCCCACTCCGCGAGGTACTGAAGGCCCCTCGCCCAACGCCTCGAATCCAGTATGGAGGAAACGGAGTACGCCGGGGCCCCCGCGATGTCCAGAGGGGGAAGAGGAACCTCCCGTACCTCAGACTCCTGGAGTGGGCCAGCCACCACCGGCCTGAGGAGAGACACATGGAACGAGGGGTTAATACGGTAATCGAGGGGAAGCTGTAACCTGTAACTCACCTCGTCCAGTCTCCTCAGGACTTTAAATGGCCCCACAAACCGCAGACCCATCTTCCGGAAGGGCAGGTGAAGGGGCAGGTTTCGGGTCGAGAGCCAGACCCGGTCCCCCGTTGCGAACACCGGGGCCTCACTGCGGTGACGGTCTGCGCCGGCTTTCTGGCGCAGCGCGGTGCGCTGAAGGTGAACATGGGCGGTGTCCCATGTTTACTTTGCGCACCTGAACCAGTCGTCCACCGCAGGAGCCTCGGTCTGACTCTGATGCCAAGGAGCCAGAACCGGCTCCTACCCCAGTACACACTGGAATGGGGAGAGGTTAGTGGAGGAGTGGCGGAGCGAGTTCTGGGCCATCTCTGCCCAGGGCACGAACGCTGCCCACTTCCCCGGCCGGTCCTGGCAATAAGACCTCAGAAACCTACCCACATCCTGGTTAACTCTCTCCACCTGCCCGTTACTCTTGGTGTGAAAACCCAAGGTAAGGTTGATCGAGACCCCCAGAGGTTCCATGAACGCCCTCCAGACCCTCGAAGTGAACTGGGGACCCAATCAGACACTATGTCCTCAGGCACCTCGTAGTGCCGGAAGACGTGTGTAAACAAGGCCTCCGCAGTCTGTAGGGCCGTAGGGAGACCGGGCAGTGGGAGGAGATGGCAGGACTTAGAAAAACGGTCCACAACGACCATGATCGTGGTGTTACCCTGTGAGGGAGGTAGATCGGTAAGGAAGTCCACCGGCAGGTGCGACCAAGGCCGTTGTGGAACGGGTCAGGGGTGTAACTTACCTCTGGGCAGGTGCCTAGGAGCCTTACACTGAGTGCACACCGAGCAGGAGGAAACATAAATCCTCACGTCCTTAGCCAAAGTGGGCCACCAGTACTTCCCACTCAGACAGCGCACCGTCCGACCAATACCTGGATGACCAGAGGAGGGTGACGTGTGGGCCCAATTGATCAGCCGGTCACGGACAGCAGATGGAACGTACACACGCCCAGCGGGACACTGGAGTGGAGTGGGCTCTGCACGCAGCACCTGCCCAATGTCCGCGTCCAGCTCCCACACTACCGGCGCCACCAGGCAGGAGGCCGGGAGTATGGGGGTGGGATCCATGGGCCGCTCCTCTGTGTCATACAGCTGGGACAGTGCGTCTGCCTTCACGTTCTGGGAACCTGGTCTGTAAGAAAGGGTGAAAACAAAACGGAAGAATAACATGGCCCACTTTGCCTGGCGAGGGTTCAGTCTCTGAGCCGCCCGGATGTACTCCAGATTGCGGTGGTCAGTCTAGATGAGAAAACACCTTCAAAGCCTTGACGACAGCCAACAGCTCCCGGTCCCCCAGGTCATAGTTTCGCTCCGCCGGGCTGAGCTTCCTCAAGAAGAAGGCACAGGGGCGGAGCTTCGGTGGCGTACCCGAGTGCTGAGAGAGCAAGGCTCCTATCCCAGTCTCAGATGCGTCCACCTCCACTATGAATGCCAAAGAGGGATCCAGATGGGCCAGCACGGGAGCTGAGGTAAACAGAGCCCTCAGGTGACCAAAAGCCCTGTCCGCCTCAGCCGACCACTGCAAACGTACCGGTCCCCCATTCAGCAGTGAGTTAATGGGAGCCGCTACCTGACCAAAACCCCGGATAAACCTCCGGTAGTAATTGGCAAACCCTAGAAACCGCTGCACCTCCTTTACCGTGGTGGGAGTCGGCCAATTACGCACGGCTGAGATGCGGTCACTCTCCATCTCCACCCCTTAGGTGGAAATGCGGTACCTTAGGAAGGAGACGGACTGTTGGAAGAACAGGCATTTCTCAGCCTTGGCATACAGGTCATGCTCAAACAGTCGACCAAGCACCTTGCGCACCAGGGACACATGCTCGGTGCGTGTAGCGGAGTATATCAGAATGTCATCAATATACACCACTACACCCTGCCCGTGCAGGTCCCTGAAAATCTCATCTACAAAGGCTTGGAAGACTGACGGAGCATTCATCAACCCGTACGGCTTGACGAGGTATTCATAATGCCTTGAGGTCGTACTGAAGGCCGTCTTCCACTCGTCTCCCTCCCGGATACACACCAGGTTGTAAGCACTCCTGAGATCTAGTTTGGTGAAGAAGCACGCCCCGTGCATTGACTCAATCGCCGTGGCGATAAGAGGTAGCGGGTAACTGTATCTCACCGTGATCTGATTTAGGCCTCAGTAGTCAATACACGGGCGCAGACCTCCCTCCTTCTTCACAAAAAAGAAACTCGAGGAGGCGGGTGAAGTGGAGGACCGAATGTACCCCTGATGCAGGGTTTCGGAGACATGTTTCCATAGCCGCCGTCTCCGCCTGTGACAGGGGATACACAAGACTCCTGGGAAGTACAACGTCTACCAGGAGATTTATCGCACAATCCCCCCGTCGATGGGGTGGTAATTGAGTCGCCTTCTTTTTGGAGAAGGCGAGAGCCAAATCAGCATATTCGGGGGGAATGAGCACGGTGGAGACCTGGTCTGGACTTTCCACCGTAGTAGCACCTACGGAAACCCCTAAACACCTCCCCGAGCACTCTCGCGACCACCGCGTGAGAGCCCTCCGTTGCCATGAAACAGTGGGGTCATGACAAGCTAACCAGGGTTGGCCTAGCACCACGGGAAATGCAGGAGAGTTAATGAGAAAGAGATGCAGGGGGGTCTCCGTGTGACCCCCCTGCGTCACCATGCCCAGAGGAGCAGTGGCCTCCCTAATTAACCCTGACCCTAATGGTCGACTGTCTAAAGCGTGACCTGGGAAGGGCATAGCCACAGGAACGATTCGGATCCCTAAACTATGTGCAAATGATCTGTCTATAATATTCCCAGCCGCGCCTGAATCGACGAGCGCCTTATGCTGGGAATGTGGGGAAAACTCAGGAAAAGTAACAAACAAAAACATGTGTGCAACAGAGGGCTCTGGGTGAGAACGGTGCCTTCTCACCTGGGGAGACGCCAGAGTGCCCTGCCTGCTGCCTCGACCCCCAGAGGAACCAAACCGGTACCGACTGGCAGTGTGACCTCTGCGGCCACAGATGGTGCACGAGCTGGAACCTCCTCCGGTCTCCCTGAGCGCAGCACCTCCCAACTCCATGGGCATCGGAGCGGTGGTGCTGGGGGATGGAACCGACAGACCCCGCTCTGGACGTCCGCGGGTAGCCAGCAGGTTATCCAGCCGAATGGACAGGTCCACCAGCTGGTCGAAGGTGAGGGTGGTGTCCCTGCAGGCCAACTCTCGACGGACGTCCTCACGCGAACTGCAATGATAGTGTTCAATCAGGGCCCTGTCGTTCCATCCCGCTCTGGCGGCCAGGGTTCGAAAGTCCATAGCGAAATCCTGTGCGCTCCTCGTCCCCTGCGGCAGGTGGAAAAGACGTTCACCCGCCGCTCTACCCTCGGGCGGGTGGTCGAAGACTGCCCAGAAACGAAGGTGAACTCCTCAAAGTGATGCAGCACCGCATCTCCTTCCACCCACACGGCGTTGGCCCTCTCTCCCAGTGGTCCATAGCTTGGACGACGCAGTCCATGGCGGTGCCGAGATGGTGGAGCATCACTGTGTGTTCCTGGACGCGCTCCTCGACCCCATACCAGGGACACCTGCTCCTGCTGACTCCATAGGTTCGGTGCGGAATTCTGTAAGGGGTGCGTAACTGGTGGCAGAGAAGTCAGATGCAGGAGAGCAAAACTGGGTAATAACCGGAGCAGTTTAATATACAAAACCACTGGCATCCAGAATAACAACGTATGGGTACAAAACCCGTCGCTCACCAGACAACCATGTGCACAAGCACTTGCAACAAACAATTCCGCACAAAGACATGGGGGGAACAGAGGGTTAAATGCACAACACGTAATGAGGGAATGAAAACCAGGTGTGGGGGAAAACAAGACAAAACAAATGGAAAATGAAAAATGGATTGGCGATGGCTAGAAGACCGGTGACTTCGACCGCCGAACACCGCCCGAACAAGGAGAGGATCCGACTTCGGCAGAAGTCGTGACAATAAGCTTGAGTTCATATGCACACAAAAAATCATTCAATGATGGAAAGACCTGTGTGTTGTCCTTGTTAATGCAGACAGAAAAGAGCTCCAGCTTCTTAATCATAGCCTCACTTTTGTCCTGCATATTGAATATAGTTGCGGAGAGTCCCTGTAATCCTAGGTTCAGATCATTCAGGCGAGAAAAAACCTCACCTAGATAGGCCAGTCGTGTGAGAAACTCGTCATCATGTAAATCGTCAGACAAGTGAAAATGATGGTCAATAAAGAAAACTTTAAGCTCGTCTCTCAATTCAAAAAAACGTGTCAATACTTTGCCTCTTTATAACCAGCGCACTGCTGTATGTTGTAAAAGCGTTACATGGTCGCTGCCCATATCATTGCATAATGCAGAAAATACACGAGAGTTCCGGGGCCTTGGTTTAACAAAGTTAACCATTTTCATTGTAGTGTCCAAAATGTCTTTCAAGCAAGTGCCTCTCGTGGATGCTGCAGTGTACCCAAGTGGTGTCGGGAGCAACTGCTTGCAAGCACGTTACCATTCCACTATGTCTCCCTGTCATGGATTTTGCGCCATCAGTACAGATACCAACACATCTTGACCACCAAAGCCCATTTGATGTCACAAAGCTATTCAGTACTTTAAAAATATCCTCTCATGTTGTTCTGGTTTCCAGTGGTTTGCAGAAGAGGATGTCTTCCTTAATTGACCCCCCATAAACGTAACAGACATGCGTATACCAGGACCTGTGCCAGGCCCGCCATGTATGTTGACTCATCCAGCTGTAATACATATAATTCACTGGCTTGTATGCAAAGCAGTAATTGTTTCAAAACATCTCCTGCCATGTCACTGATGCGTCGTGAAACAGTGTTGTTTGATGAAGTCATTGTCTGTACAGTTTTTTGGGGCCTTTTCCCCCAGCATTGTCCCAGCCATATCCGCGGCAGCAGGAAGAATTAAGTCCTCCACAATAGTATGAGGCTTGCCTGTCCTAGCCACTCGGTAGCTCAGACGATACTAGCCCCTTCTTATTAATGGTATTTGTTGCTTTTATTCCCTTTCTTACTTCTCGAAGGTCATCTTTATTCTCGCTCAAAATACTCCAGTAGTTTATTTTTGAAATTGTCATGTTTCGTTTCTAAATGTCTGCGCAAGAGTGAAGGTTTCCCGCGAGAGAGTAACGGTTAATGTGATTGGATGTTAATTATTAATTAATGAATTGTTGTTATTTTGCTGAACACTAGGTGGTTTAATTTTATTTTTGGCAGTGAAACGAGGCTACTCGTGTATAGCCCAAAATGTATAGCCACGTTGGAAAATATAAATGTACTGTTTGAAAATGTGAAGAAATAAAAATGTAAAATACATTTTAAAAACGTCTTTATTTGGTGTACCCCCGAAGGCATTGTGTGTACCCCTGAGGGTATAGGCTATAAAATTGCATGAGATAGCATCTAATAAAAAGAGGAGGATCTCATCAGCTTTCTATAGGTTAGGCCTACTATATTTATTTCTCAACTTTCATAATATTATGCACGTTTCTTCTCTTTACAGCAGGAGTATGGCCTCCCTGGCTGGCTTGAAAACGAAACACGGGAAATGCGTCCTCAATTTGCTATTTAAGTGCATAGATTACATGTATTTTTTCCCCCTGTCCCTGTTTTAAGACAGGTGCATGATAATGGTCTATTCTAAATCAAAACAAATTTCACACATATATTATTTAGTGTATGTAAAGACAAGATTAAATCAAGAATAGTCTGATGGGATCACTTGTGAATGATGCCCAGCTTGTGTGCAAACAGCGCATGCCTTTTTCACCTGACTTTTTCAAATCATAGTCGCACTCCTCATGTAGCCTAGCCCATAAGCCTATTTGATAAGGTTTGTATCACAACACAAGTGGCCAAATAATCCACTGTATAACTGGTTTAGAGCCTAACTGGCATACTTTGGCGGTGCGTGAGTTTCAAGTTTAACGAAGATAATAACCAATAGAATAGGTCAACGTTTTTACCATGGGGTAGTAGATTGACATAGGCTAGTGCTTTTGCTGTTCGTTAGGCCTACTCATCTTGTTGGCTGACGAAAAGTAAATGTGGACAGTTCTTCCAACATCTTCAATATGCGCCTCGGAAATTAAATAAGGACGCACGCAGTTGCATCCCTGATGTGTCTGTCTTCACTTGTAGCCTGTGAGAAGGACCCGATCACGTGACGGGCATTGGCTAATACGAATTTAGATATCTGAGAGAGCCATGTGAGTGGGAGGTGCTTTGAAGCACGCAGCCAGGAGAAGGGAATTATAATAATTATTACATTCAGCCCAAGGGCAAAATGGCCACTGGCCACAAAAGGCATGGATTTGTTTAAAGGGCATTACGGCCACACAAGGGGGATGCCGCTGTGAAATTCGAGGCATTACCAAGTGCTTGTCAAATTGTGAATGAGGGACTGTTGAAGTGTGTTCAGCCTGCGCAAAAAAACAAACAGAGCTCATGTCTTTCATGCAACTTTTTTCGAATCATCATTAGAGTCGCATCATGCAGCCTTAGAATCTATTAAAAATCGAAACATGTAGCCAAACGTTTGTATCAAAACTAAAGTTGCATAAATAACTCTAAATTAGGCATATACTGTAGGAGGACCAGTTTCTTTGTGCGCACTCCCTCAAATCGTTTGGAGAAAATAAACTTTCTTTTTTATTCAGCTGTGTTCAATTATATTCTTCATACTGTAAAAAATATAAAATAATACAATAAAAATAATATAATAATATCTTGTCTGCTAAATGAACTAGTGTAGCCGACAGCCACATGGCATAGCCAGATCAGGGCCTGACATAAGGACAAGTCAGAGTATTCTATTCTGAAATAGACTACATTTTCTTCATATCATGTTTCTTTAGACCTTTCTAAAATAAATAATGGATTTATTGTGATGGTGTAGACTATATTAAATGGATTTCTTATACTTTTTTAAATGTATATGTTCCTAAGGTCTGCATCAGTGGCTTGTAGGCTATGCGTGGAATGCCAAGAGATGTTAAATGTGATTATGTTAAATATGGTATATTACGGTGATACTGGCAGTTATTTGCTTGACAATCACAGGCTCATGACCGCCACAGCCCTAGGACCTACTTCATAAATTTCCATCTTATATAACTTTCCTGTTGAAGTATAGACACCTGAGTTTCCTAACCCGTTCACAGGATTGCTTAACTCTTGAGGTTCCAAGGGTCTCCACCGAGCGAGGTAAATCTGCTTTTAGTTCTAATGCACCGTATTGCTGGAACAAAATTCCAAAATACATTTAATCTTAATGTTCTGGCGCAGTTCGGGCAGTTTAGAGTATTGATTGGGGACTTATTTGTGGAGGAATGTAACTGATTTTCTCTGTGATTTGTGACGTTTTACTTCCCATTACTGTGTTTTTGCATTTTAATGTGTACATATGTTTATATATACAGTATCAGTCAAACGTTTGGACACACCTACTCATTCAGGGGTTTTTCTTTATTTTTACTATTTTCTAATACTGAAGACATCAAAACTATGAAATAACACATATGGAATCATGTAGTAACCAAAAAAGTGTTAAACAAATCTAAATATATTTTATATTTTAGATTCTTCAAAGTAGCCACCCTTTGCCTTGATGACAGCTTTGCACATTCTTTGCAATCTCTCAACCAGTTTCACCTGGAATGCTTTTCCAACATTTTTGAAGGAGTTCCAACGTATGCTGAGCACTTATTGGCTGCTTTTCCTTCACTCTGCTGTCCAACTCATCCCAAACCATCTCAATTGGGTTGAGGTCGGGTGATTGTGGAGGCCAGGTCATCTGATGCAGCACTCCATCACTCTCCTTCTGGGTCAAATAGCCCTTACACAGCTTGAAGGTGTGTTGGGGCATTGTCCTATTGAAAAACAAATGATAGTCCCACTAAACGCAAACCAGATGGGATGGCGTATTGCTGCAGAATGCGGTGGTAGCCATGATGGTTAAGTGTGTCTTGAATTCTAAATAAATCACTGACAGTGTCACCAGCAAAGCACTCTCACACCATCACACCTCCTCCTCCATGCTTCATGGGGGGAACCACACATGCAGAGATCATCCATTCACCTACTCTGCGTCTCACAAAGACACGGCAGTTGGAACCAAAAATCTAAAATTTAGACTCATTTAGACTCATCAGACCAAAGGACAGATTTCCACCCGTCTAATGTCCATTGCTCGTGTTTCTTGGCCCAAGCAAGTCTCTTCTTCTTATTGGTGTCCTTAAGTTGTGGTTTCTTTGCAGCAATCGAACATGAAGGCCTGATTCACGCAGTCTCATCTGAACAGTTGATGTTGAGATGTGTCTGTTACTTGAACTCTGTGAAAAATGTATTTGGTCTGCACTTTCTGAGGCTGGTAACTGTAATGAACTTATCCTGTGCAGCAGAGGTAACTCTGGGTCTTCCTTTCCTGTGGCAGTCCTCATGAGAGCCAGTTTAATCATAGTACTTGATGGTTTTTGCAACTGCACTTGACATTTTCCTTATTGACTGACCTTCATGTCTTTAAGTAAGGATGGACTGTCGTTTCTCTTTGCTTATTTGAGCTGTTCTTGCCATAATATGGACTTGGTCTTTTACCAAATAGGGATATCTTCTGTATACCACCCCTACCTTGTCACAACACAACTCAAGCTCAAGCACATTTTTAAGAAGAAAAGAAATTCCACAAATTCATTTTTAACAAGGCACACCTGTTAATTGAAATGCATTCCAGGTGACTAACTCATGAAGCTGATTGAGAGAATGCCAACAGTGGCTACTTGAATCTCAAATATAAAATATATTTTGTTATGTTTAACACTTTTTTGGTTACTACATGATTCCATATGTGTTATTTCATAATGTTGTTATCTTCACTGTCATTCTACAATGTAGAAAATAATAAAAATAAAGAAAAACCCTTGTATGAGTAGGTGTGTCCAAACTTTTGACTGGTACTGTATATGTATATTTTGTGTATAATGTGTATATTTGTGTGTATTGTGCAGGGCACATGTAGCCCAAAAGAGTTCTACCTTGAATCAAAAAGGGTTACTCTATGGGGACAGCCGAATAACTCTTTTTTTTTCTAAGAGTGTAGAGTTGCCAGGGTCACAGGCTGCTAAACCCTCTCATCTCCATTGCACACATGAAAGGTGCTGCAAAAGAATGAATCTAAGGCCAGAGTGCCAGAGTCAGAGTCTATTTAGAAAATCATTTTCTGCTCATATGTGTCCACTAATGGCAGTGATAATGCTGACAACTGGCATCAAAGACAGGTTATTCCGTTTGATTCAGTGTGACCACTCTCTAATGGCTGTTACTGGTCATATTCTGATGTTTATATCATAGGTTTATAGCTAGGAATCTCATCAATATTTATGCAACGCCGCAGTTGAGCACTGCTCACCCCTCACTATTGCACAGCTTGAGGGCTGTTTGCTGTTAGCTGTTCTGCCTTGAGCGTTGAATATTACATATAGCCCGTTGGATAGAAAAGCTCACAGGAGTCTAGCGGCTGTAGGCTGGCTTAATCTGAAGCTCATTTAAAACAAGACATGAAGACTTTATCTTACCCATAGGTGTCCAGTAGAGATAGCTGTTGAATGGTGTATTTATTTTGTGCTTCTACCATGGCCTTGACTATTACTGTAGTGTTGGTCCCTAAGCATTGATGAAATACAATATGATCACATGGAAATTATATGTGATATGGTATGGACACTGGTCTTGGAAAGGGACCCTTACATTTTACTGTTTCAATAGATAGAAGAGCAATAGAATAGCACTGCCTACTTGGTGTATAAATGGCTGATCTTGATATGTTTTCCTGTTGGCTTTGAACTACATTTCTTACAACATAATACATTAAACTACAAACACATTCTGGATTCACTTTTCTGCCCATTATCTCAATGATATCATGGCTTGTCTTTACGATAGCCATTCAAACACATTAAACAGTAGCCTGAGAATGGAGTTGGCCTCTTGGCCCGTAGTCTTTCGAATTAAATGTCAACACGAGTGTAAAACTAAATGTGACTTCATATTCCGTTGAATATAACTGTGTCATTTGCTGATATCGATGAGTCTGCCAGAGAAGTAAGCCTCATCTCTATGGTCATAAATTAGTCCAGACTTGTCCCTGTTTGAGTGACACATATTTGATTTGTAGCAAGTAGTTAATTTCAATCCTAATCGGGTATGCTATCATTTAACTCAACTTCCTGTCATTCCTACTGATGGAATAGAATCCTGTCCTCTGGACTCATGTCATTCTATTTGACTAATGTCATTCTATTTGACTAATGTCATTCTATTCAAATTATGTACAGATGTAGGATACTAATTTGAGCCAGTTTGCTACAGCAGAAAAATAATCCTGAAGCAACAGGAAATGTTATTTATTATGTGGATTATAATTAAAGGACATCTTTGTAGGGGTTGATACATTCCTTATAAGGGATAATCAAGTTTGAAATGGCAGGAAAGTTATTCTGCAACAGGGTGATCAAATTAAGATCCTACATCTGTAATTCTATTTCTATGTGCATCACTCCTAAACACAAGCAACCTGCTGAGGTAAATAGTAGCCTCACTATTGATGGCACAAACAGATTAGGTTGTAACTTGTATGGTAATATAACTAACAAGTCAGAACAAATTGGTATTGTTTTTCTATGACAACCAATCTAATCTGATTCCCAATACAGATATTTGATTTAGTGTTAGGGTTGCCATGACACCAGTGGAGTGTCATATTAAGCTCTGTGAGAACTGGCTCAGTCAGGAGAGAGGGAGGGCAGCCATGTTTAGACAGGGGAGAAACAGAGGTTGCGTCCCAAATGGCACCCTATTCTCTATTTAGTGCACTACTTCTATTCTCTAAGTAGTGCATCATATAGCGGGTAGGGTGCTATTTGGGATGCAAACAGAGGGGTAGATGGATCTGGATATTAGCCAGGATCCTACTGCTACTCTCTCTGTCTGTCTCTCTTAACTGTCATTTCCATTAGCACAGAGAGATCAGAGGCTCAGTCAGATACATTCAGAGTCACCCCTCCCATTGTGTGTTAGTGTGTTATTTGGACAAGTACAGGATTTGATGTTTAGGGTTTATTATATTTTCAATAATCAGCTATAGGCTTCTGACTAGTCATTTGAATAGTGTCCATATCATGGAGATCTATGTCATGTGACCTTTGTTATTCTAATGACGACTAACAGAGATGAGCATATTCAGACTACAACTTGGACAATATCCAAAATGTGCTCTTAAGTGATGGAATGAGGGTTTTGGAATAATAATAGCTTTTAGACCATTCTCTGTTTAGAACATAATGTATGATAAATCCCCCTACAGTATGCTGTCAGATACCCACAGGGAAAGGGCTTGTACTTAGCCAGAACTAACAACTTCTCTTGTTTGTCTTAGTTTATGTATTGGCTTATTGTAGATAAAGATGACCATTCAAGGATTTTGTGGTCAGGTTTAAGCATACATGTTTGTTTACTGTATATAAACCCAATTCTCGTTAAACTATGTCTTGCGTGTGTATCAATAGTATTCAAACTCGTGTCCAACAACTATGAATTTTTTTATCTGTGATTCAATTTCTTGTAGAGAGAAAGACTCCATGTTACCCAAAGCAACAGAAAGAAAGATTCATTATAGAATAGAGGTGGAAGACACAGAAAGGAGGAGAAGACGATAGAGGGAAAGATGTCTACAGACAGTCAATTTACTCCCAAACACTGTTTGGGTTATTGAGAATGATAACAATGTAGTGAGGAGGGCTTTGTTTCGTCACACACAGACACATGTTTCTCTGAGGCGGACATAATTGGCATTCTTTCCTTCTCGGTTCGATCTGGGCAACATCAATCTGTATTGCAGGGCTGTCAGAACTGTCTGAGTCACAGAATAAAGCCTGGCTCCTAAAAGAGAGATGCTGTGAAGTGGTGGAGCTAACAGCTAACCACAAGATGTTGCTGAGGATGAGAGGATATGATACCACTGGTCGACAGATAGAAGAGACTCAATCCTACTCTTTACTCCATGTGTCATGGGGCAGGTTCAGTGAAAAACAGACTTTAGCACTAAAGCCCCATACATGGTGACAGTTACAGATGGATTCTCTTTTTAATGTACAATAACACATCAATAACAGAGAAAATGGACAGGCGTGTGATGTACAACACCAGAAACCATGTCATAAAATGACAGTACACAGACTGGCTTTACTGTAAATGGATTTGGATTGCTTATTTCTTTTAAAATGTGAACAAATGTAAGGCTTACAATTGATAATTTTACATAAGGATGGTATACATGTATTTCATAAGGATGGCATGATAACATTAGGGTTTTCAATATTTATCCATCTAATAAAATAATGTGAGACTATTTCAAATAATCAGTCTACATGATAAACATTATGAATGTTCTGAATTTCCTCATAACTAGGATAAAAAGATTGTTTGAGGGAGAGGCAATATTTTACTGGGTGAAACAGGAGCAGGCAATCTGCCTTTAGAGTGGAGAAGGCAGCAGTGTTTTATAATGGAAGAAATTCAATGTGACATGTCGAGAATGAACTGCTCAGTCAACCAGAAATATCCCTTGTTCTAATGGCTTGGGACATTCAATGGTGTGTTCTCTCCCCTCCCCCCCCCATCTCTCTCTCGTTTTCTTTCTCTCTCTCTCTCTCTCTCTCTCTCTCTCTCTCTCTCTCTCTCTCTCTCTCTCTCACGCTTTCTCTCTCTATCTATCTCTCTCTCTCCCCTTCCCCCATCTCTCTCTCTCTCTCTTTCTCTCTCTCTCTGTCTCTCTCCCCCTTACCCCATCTCTCTCTCTCTCCCCCATCTCTCTCACTCTCTCCCCTTCCCCATCTCTCTCTCTTTCTCTCTCTCTCTCTCTCACTCTTTCTCTCTCTATCTATCTCTCTCTCTCCCCTTCCCCCCATCTCTCTCTCTCTCTCTCTTTCTCTCTCTCTCTTTCTCTCTCCCCCTTACCCATCTCTCTCTCTCTCCCCATCTCTCCCCTCTCTCTCTCTCCTCTCTCCCCTCCCTCTCTCTCTCTCCCCCATCTCTCTCACTCTCTCCCCTTCCCCATCGCTCTCTCTTTCTCTCTCTCTCTCTCTATCTCTCTCTCTCTTGCTCTCTCTCTCTACCTCTCTCTCTCTCTCTGTTTGTGAGTCTATGTGTGTAAACCCAACACACAGCTGTAGTGTATCACGTTATAAATGATCTATGACCACTGATATTGATATTACTCTAAGAGTGGCAGCCAGGTTTCCAGTAAAGAAGCTACATTTGTACAACAAGAACCAAAGGACCTAATTGACCTATGAAAAATGTAATTTGCTTGGATTTCATCGCCACGCATTGTAATGATCCATTGATTCATTTTTCAAACAGAGCTGGCCTGTCTCTAAGGTTTATTAGCCAATAAAGTAAAGGGAAAATTCTGGACATACTGGACATACTGGACATACATATTGTGCTGGTCATGTGTACAGTGAGCTGTGTGTATACAGTATCTTATATCTGTCATCATACTGCATTTACATTTACATTTACGTCATTTAGCAGACGCTCTTATCCAGAGCGACTTACAAATTGGTGCATTCACCTTATGATACTGGTAGAGATTTCTTGCTTCTCTGGTGTAATTTAAATGTAGATCTTCGGTTAGTGAAATCAAATATTCCCAGGGCATTCCCCTCACTGGAGAGATATAGAATATATTGTCATGTATCCTTTACCAGTATTGGCTTGTTAGGGTGTGCTCTCCACAAGATTGACATTTCATATATCAGTCCTGTCCACACACATGATGTCTCTATACCTTACATGACATAATGATCTTCTGGGTGGTTTAATCATTGGTTGTAAGATCCCCTTCTATTATCAAAGACTGATAAATGATGATAAATGTCTAAGATGTCACCATCACATCCATTACAGGGGTATTTTGCCACACACACACAATTTCATTATGTATCAGTGAGTGTGACAGTGGTATTGTTGTAAATAGTGCCGATTCTCCCTTCTCATCAGCAGGGTTTGGTGGAGGACGACCCAGCATCTAATCTGCCCCGAGGACGGGTTAACAGTAGCACACACTCACAGTCAGCGTAGCCTACCACTGCCTCTCTGAATACCAAATAACTCTATATTAATACATTCAAAATGGTGTGAAGATCAGCTCTCAATGTGGTAACTATACTGTATGTACTGGACTGTGACGATCGACGTAATGAGTAGACCAAGGTGCAGCGTGTTGAGTGCTCATGATAAATATTTATTCTTACTCAGAACACTAAAGCAAAACAAACAAACCACGGAAAAACGAACGTCACGTAGTGCAGGCTATACTAAGCTGTACAAAAACAAGATCCCACAAACCCAGGTGGAAAAAAACCCTACTTAAGTATGATCTCCAATTAGAGACAATGAGGACCAGCTGCCTTTAATTGGAGATCATCCAAAACAAACCCAACATAGAAATAGAAAACTAGAACCTGAACATAGAAATACAAAACATAGAAAAACACCCCCTGTCACTCCATGACCAGTCTACCATAGAAAATAACATCTTACCATGGTCAGGACGTGACATGGACTTTCAACCAGAAACAAGAAATGATCAGGATTCAAAGGCTAAAAAGACATACTACATCTGGGAGTTATCCTACCTCTCTATCCTATATATCCCTATCTATCCTCTGATACCAGGTTATACTGGAGCATATCATGATTACAGCTTAACCAGGGGTGAAAGTAGATTACATTTCTTACCGGTAAGGGACACCTAAGTGCACGCACAATTTTTTTTAAATAGGCCTACTACAAAAATTACAGGGTAGCCAACTCTGCTAACACTGACAAATAGACCAATAAAAACTATATTGTCTGATCCACATAATCGGCCTACAAAAAGGGGAGACACAAATGCAATATGACGTCCATCTAACCTGGAGGAGGAAATTATTGTATCTGAAAACAAACAAAAGTGGCACTGACTCAATGATAAAGACACTGAATAGAGGTAGAGGTATATCAAGCCTTTTTTGATATACTCAAAGCTCCATTGTTAGCTTGTTTTAACTACTCCTATAGAAATGGTAGCCTGGAAGGTACTCAGTAGGAATGTCTGATTTCACTATTATTAAAACAAGACCCAGATGGCAAATATAAATATCCAGTCTATCTAAAAAAACTGGAGGCCTCTTACATTTGAATGTTGTAATGCAAAAATACTAGCGAAATGCATAGCACTCAGAATTAAAAAGGTTTTACCAGATATTGTTCATCATGATTTGACAGGTTTTTTACATGGACGATACATTGGTGATAATGTATGACAACTACTAGAAATAATATAACAACATGTGTCACGTCCTGGCCAGTATATAAGGTTAATTGTTTTGTAGTTTGGTCAGGGCGTGACAGAGGGTATTTGTTTTATGTGGTTCAGGGTGGTGTGTTTGGTTAAAGGGTGTTTGATTTAGTATTTCCGGGGTTTTGGTTTATAGTCTATGTTTATGTATTTCTATGTCTACTCTGGTGAGTGTGTTTCTATGTTGTGTTGATTGGGGTTGGGACTCTCAGTTGAAGGCAGGTGTTGTCTATCTGCCTTTGATTGAGAGTCCCATATATTAGGGTGTGTTTGTGGTTGTTATTTGTGGGTGATTGTTCTGTGTGTAAGCCGTATGCTTTAACAGACTGTTTGTTGATCGTTCGTTCTTTTCTTTGTTATTTTTGTATGTTCATTTTTGAAGTTAATTAAAAATCAAGATGAGCATACACGTACCTGCTGCGTTTTGGTCCTCATTCACCGACGACAACCGTGACAGAATCACCCACCACCAAAGGACCAAGCAGCAGAGGAAGGAGCAGACGGCGTTCGAGTTGGACTGGCGGGAGAAGTGGACTTGGGAGGAAGTTCTGGACGGGGCTGGACCTTGGCACCAGGCTGGGGAGTATCGCCGCCCGCAGTGGGAAATTGAGGCAGCCAAGGCAGAGAGGCGGTGGTACGAGGCCAGAGACGTGCTGAGGGAGAAGCACGAGAGGCACCCCCAATAATTTTTTTGGGGGGGGCACACGGGTAGTTTGGCTAGGCGAAGGAAGAGCCGGAAGCCAGCTACCCGTGGTTATATGGAGGAGCGTATGGGGTGGAGAGCGCTGTGTTTCGCTGAGAAGCGCACTATCTCACCCATACGCACGCACAGTCCGGTACGAGTTATTCCAGCTCCTCGCAGGTGCCGTGCTAGAGCGGGCATCCAGCCTGGTAGGAGGATGCCTGCGCAGCGCATCTGGTCGCCGGTACGCCTCCGAGGACCAGGCTACCCAACTCCCGCTCTACGCACGGCTACCATCAGGCCCCTGCACAGCCCAGTCTGCCCTGTACGAGCACTCCGCTCGTACAGGGCTACTAGTTCCATCCAGCCAAGGCGGGTTGTGCAGGAGGTAAGATCTAGACCAGTTGTGCGCCTCCATAGCCCTGGGTTTCCAGCTCCTGTCTCTCGTGCGGACCCGGAAGTGCGTCCACCCAGTCCGACTCGTCCTGTTCCCGCTCCCCGCACTAAACTGCAAGTGCGTAAACCCAGCCTCGCCAGTCAACAGTCGTCAGAGCTGCCCGCCAGTCAACAGTCGTCGGAGCTGCCCGCCAGTCAACAGTCGTCGGAGCTGCCCGCCAGTCAACAGTCGTCGGAGCTGCCCGCCAGTCAACAGTCGTCGGAGCTGCCCGCCAGTCAACAGTCGTCGAAGCTGCCCGCCAGTCAACAGTCGTCGGAGCTGCCCGCCAGTCAACAGTCGTCGGAGCTGCCCGTCAGTCAACAGTCGTCGGAGCTGCCCGCCAGTCAACAGTCGCCGGATTGGTCAGACTGCGCTGAACTGCCGGAGTGGCCAGACTGCGCTGAACTGCCGGAGTGGCCAGACTGCGCTGAACTGCCGGAGTGGCCAGACTGCGCTGAACTGCCGGAGTGGCCAGACTGCGCTGAACTGCCGGAGTGGCCAGACTGCCCTGAACTGCCGGAGTGGCCAGACTGCCCTGAACTGCCGGAGTGGCCAGACTGCCCTGAACTGCCGGAGTGGCCAGACTGCCCTGAACTGCCGGAGTGGCCAGACTGCCCAGACTGTCCCGAGTTGCCAGACTGCCCAGACTGTCCCGAGTTGCCAGACTGCCCAGACTGTCCCGAGTTGCCAGACTGCCCAGACTGTCCCGAGTTGCCAGACTGCCCAGACTGTCCCGAGTTGCCAGACTGCCCAGACTGTCCTGAGCTGCCAGACTGCCCAGACAGCCTGGAACGGCCTGAGCCGGAGCCACCTCCAAAAATAGGTGGGTTGGGGAGCGGGGGTGTAGCACAGTGCCGTCGTTAACGGCAGCCACCCTCCCTTCCCTCCCTTTAGTAAGGGGGAATTTTTCTTTTGGGTATTGTTTGGGGTTATTTTTTTTGTTAAGAAAACCTAAACAAAGGGATTAGAATGTGACAAGTGTTCCCAACATCTCAGGTGGTTAGAGAGAGGGAAAGAGAGACAGAAAGAGAGAACAGTGGCAGAATACCTGATCACTCTGACTGACCCAAACTTAAGGAAAGCTTGGACTATGTACAGACTCAGTGAGCATAGCCTTGCTATTGAGAAAGGAAGCCGTAGGCAGACCTGGCTCTCAAGAGAAGACAGGCTATGTGCACACTGCCCACAAAATGAGGTGGAAACTGAGCTGCACTTCCTAACCTCCTGCCAATCGTATGAACATATTAGAGACACATATTTCCCTCAGATTACACAGATCCACAAAGAATTTGAAAACAAATCCAATTTTGATCAACTCCCATATCTACTGGGTGAAATACCACAGTGTGCCATCACAGCAGCAATATTTGTGACCTGTGGCACAAGGGTGGCAGGTAGCCTAGTGATTAGTGTGTCGGTCCAGTAACCGAAAGGTTGCAGGTTTGAATCCCTGAGCTGACAAGGTAAAAATCTGTCGTTCTGCCCCTGAACAAGACAGTTAACCAACTGTTCCCCGGTAGACCGTCATTGTAAATAAGAATTTGTTCTTAACTGACTTTAAAAAAGGTTAAATTAAACTGACTTAAAAAAAAATTTATTCAAAAAAAGAAATGGGCAACCAGTGAAGAAAAAACACCATTGTAAATACAACCCGTGTGTCACGGTTGTCGAAAGGAGGAGCGGACCAAAGTGCAGCGTGTGTGTCATTCCACATTGTATTTATACTGTGAAACTATGCACTACATAAAGAAACTGAATGACAAAACAAACGTGACACAGTGGTGAAACACACACTACTCAAAATGAATCACCCACAAACCCAGGTGGAACAAACACCAACTTAAATATGACCTCCAATTAGAGACAACGATGACCAACTGCCTCCAATTGGAGATCATCTCAAACAAAGCCCAACATAGAAATACAAAAACTAGAACCCAACATAGAAATACAAAACTAGAACATAACATAGAAAAACTAAACTAGAAAACCCCCCTGTCACACCCTGACCTCCTCTACCATAGAAAATAACAGCTTACCATGGTCAGGACGTGACACCATGTTAATTTATTTTCCCTTTTTTTCTTTAACTATTTGCACATAATTACAACACTGTGTATAGACATAATATGACATTTGAAATGTCTTTATTCTTTTGGAACTTCTGCTAGTGTAATGTTTACTGTTCATTTTTGTTTATTTCACTTTTGTTTGATATCGATTTCACTTGCTTTGGCAATGTAAACATATGTTTCCCATGCCAATAAAGCCCTTGAACTGAATTGAATTGAATTGAGAGAGAGTGAGAGAGAGAGAGAGAGAGAGAGAGAGAGAGAGAGAGATGGGGAAGGGGAGACTACTGTAAGTCGCTCTGGATAAGAGCGTCTGCTAAATGACTAAAATGTAAATGTAAAATGAGAGCTCTTCCAGAGCTCTGCCTATGTGTGCTCTAATTACAGTCGAGATTAGAGCGGAGCAGGCACATTAAACTGCTACCAGCCACTGTTTGTAATTGCTACAAGCAAATGTTTGTAATTATTAACAGATTGCTTTACTGTTGATAATTAAAACCACAACAGAACTTACTTAATGACTGTCTGGAGATGGCACTCTCAAATTGACAAAGTAAGCCACAGAAAATATATTCTCTTTATATATTCTCCCTTTCTATCTCATGTTTTTTCTTGTTCTCTCTATTCTCTTCCTTCTACACGGTTTTCTTGTTCCTGATTTCCCTTGCTTCCTCGTTGAAGATCAAGCGCTCTTTCTCCAATCAAAAACAAAGGAAGCAAAGACTGATGGACATAGTACTCCAGTGTCGATAGGAAGACTAGTGACTGAAGAAGCTAAATGAATAACAACATGTACAAACAATGCATCGTTTGCTAAGACAGCTATTAATTTAGCTTCTTCAGTCAGTAGTCTTCCTATCAACACTTGAGTACTGTGTCCACTATGTCCCCCATAGCAATGTTTGGCCATTGTCCATGAGGAAAACGATACATTGAGTCCTTGGTATTATTAGCTGCAGAGCCATGTTGGTAATCCAGCCACCTGTTGTTGGGTATTTAGAATGAGTCCTATGATATACAGTTACAGTATATAAAGTACTCTCTGGTATAGTAGTCTATAAGCAGGAGGTGGGATCTGTTGGTCCATTCCCTTCAGGCTAGAGCGTCAGTCTCAGATGCCAGACAGGGATTTATTGTAAATAAATAAACACGTCTCCATCACAGTCAGTAGAGAATGGCTGTATCACCATCATGGCCTGAGGTGGGTCTGGATGGAAACAACTCACTATGGGCTAGGGCCAAGAAAACACTAAGAACAAAACCTATTTTTGGTATTAAAATCAGCATATTGTGTGAGAATACCACATTTCCTGTGATGATGTGTCATGAATGATATTAGACTTTTATTTGAGGTTCTACACTTTCACCACTCAATCTCCACAAATAAAATCCCTTCCACAAAATCCATCAATAGCCAAATAAACTGGATCAATACATTTCCAAACGCTATCGCTGACAGTGACAGCATGACAGTGAACACTCCGGTGCACAGTGGAAAGATGGTGTGTGGTATTATGTCTGAACTGGGAAGGAGCCATGGTCTCACACTGTTCAAGCCTATCCTCTGATCACATTCCATTACCTCTCGTATTCATTATCCTTGTTGTCATCACAGTGTCTGTTGGATTTTATGTTCTAATAAGGCAGTCTTGATGTGATAACAGATGGTGTTTCATTTCGCCAGGCCCCCACAGCACAAACGCCATGAGTTGTGTGTGTTTGATTTGATTAGAGATTTGATTTAACACATACATGCTACATTACTGCAACAGCACCCCCATTTCTCATCTGCAGGAGAAAATGAAACTGTGATGAAATGTAATATAGTCCACCTCAGGCGAAACTAGAGGGACTGGGAATTGCAGCACAATAAATTGAATGGATATTACTGCACTCAGCCAGCCCTCTGTGTGTGTGTGTGTGTGTGTGTGTGTGTGTGTGTGTGTGTGTGTGTGTGTGTGTGTGTGTGTGTGTGTGTGTGTGTGTGTGTGTGTGTGTGTGTTACATATGCTACACAACCATGAGTGTGTGGATGTGCAAACAAACACATACTCAGTACTCTGGTGAACACACAAAGAGATATTCATGCACGCACACCATTGTTTGTCTGTCATGGACAAATGTACATGTGGTTGAATAACCTTCCCCTGCTTCCATGAAATTCACTTATATTCACCATCAGATCCATTTTACATCCTCCTAATGGATTTCAATAACCAGCTCTGAACTTCAAAGCTAATGAAGTAGATGCTCTCTCTGCCAATGAACAAATTCTAAAAAGCATGACAATTTTCGAACAGAGGATGACATATATTGTTCATTATCAAGGCCATGTAAAATAAATGGCTTTTCTCCAGTCATGGTTGACAGAGAGATAATGTAGAAGGAGGACATTGTGGAGAAGAACAGACAGTATTATACCATAACGGTAGTTCTAACTAGCTTTAGGAGGGAGCAGGTTTTGACAGAATGTAATAAGCATAGCAACAGAGATGCCTGCACGGGGATGGGGAAGGACAGCTTCTCTTCGTCAGAGTGAGAGTTAAAGGAAGAAGACAGGGATAAGGTCTTTCCTACACAGATCTGACAGAGCTGAAGGTTGGTTAGGTTACTGTAGTAGCTGGAAAGGAAGATATTTCGGTCCTGATTAAACTTTGGAAACAAATGATGATTTTGGAAAAAAATTGAAAATATCAACAATTTTGTCTTCTTTAAACTACTGTGGTTACAAAACTATCCTTTGAAGATATGAAGTAAGAGATGAATAATTGTATGAAAACAACCAATGGGTGAAATGTGTTTGGTCCTTCAGGGATATTTCCCCCTGTTGAGAGTCAAAGGTCATGGCAGTAGCTCTTGTCATTGCTTATATTCTCATCTCATGAATATGAATATCTCAAAAGGTAGAGTCTGTTATGTGTGTTCTGAATATGAACATCTCTGAAGATAGAGTTCACTCTCTGTTGAGTTGTCTGAACAGATGGCAGAACACCTATGCTGCATCAGTCTATTGCTCTTTTGCGCTCTCAAATATTCATAGCACCACAATGCTTGCACAATCCCTGCTGCCTTCTACAGAGAAAACATGTCCTTTACCATCAGGTTAATTGTTAACTTCCACCAAGACCCACATTTTAAAAACCAAGAAATGCTTCTGGCCATGCTTCTACCTTACAGTTTAGGAAAGAAAGGCAGAGCAGGAATCTAATGATTTAGAATGTAATGATAAAGGGAAAAGATATCGACTAGCTACAGTTGAGTGGTTGGTTGATTCATTTATTGGTCAGTGGACTGGTCAGAGTGAATCACCATTCATTTTCTGACCCATGTTTTCCCTATTCAGTTAAGTCCAGTGTGATGATCTAACCACTGCTATTTTGTGCCTGGGAGGTACAGAGCTCTTGTCATCCCTTTACCTTTGCCCTTGTCAAGATGCTTGTGCACAATCCACCATGGGAAGTGGCATTACCAGGCGCCCCAAACACCTGGTGATTAGACAGACACACACAGTGGTGTGGGGAACTTGGCCTTAATGTATTTGCCAAATTGAGTTTGCGTCAAGTGCTTCTATTGTGTAAGGTTGGAGGAAGATGGTGGAAGGAGAAAAAAACACTGAGACCCAATTGAAGTAAATGGATACATCTCAATTACTGTGTTCTTCATGAAAGTGGAAGTGAGTCGCAGAGGGATTATTAAAGTGGATAGGAGGATCAATGTCTGGCTGTCCTCTGCTGGACGCACTCAGAACAGAACAGAAAACCCAAACGCACCATGAACATTATACAGTAGCTGTGTATGCTGGTATCATTATAAGCCTCTATGAGCTAAAGCTGAGCGCAATTAATGACATTAGTAATCATTACAAACACAGCTGCAGCTCTCTTAATGGAAAAATATCATAAAGATTTTGTAATTTACTGTCTTTCTGCACCACACAAAAGCATCAGCACTGCCTTGTTTAGCTGCAGCTTGTCACCATGACAACACCATTTGACAGAACCTTGTCAAACAAGTGTTCAATACCTCTCTGTTGAAGAGTCTCAAGCTTTGATCAATGCAACACAAGGTCAATAGATGTTTCAAATGAGACCAAGAGACAATGTTTAGACTATAAAAATCTCAGACAAATCTATGGCCACAAACAATAGTGTCTGACCAGAGGTTGTGGCTACTCTTTCCTCTTCCTCTACCTCTTTCCCTTGTGTTAGGTCTTCATTAGATCTCTGATAATGAGCTTGCTGGAGATGCTTTTAACTGTGCTCATTTGCATTTAACAAAAGATCAAGTCTAAAGAGCTGAAACCTGTGTGTCCAATAACCTTGATGCAGAGCCACAATGGATCTTCCACAATGTATACTTTGTCACATGAAGAAGAACATCTAAACATATCCCTATGATGACTATAGGCATTTCATCCTAGAACCCATATTTTATTACATATCATAATCAGTGAAATCATTTGATTATTGATCTGTTTTATGAATGTGCATTAGAGGAGAATTCAATTAACTGGCTGCCCAATCAATCACCTTTCCAGCAGTTAACTTTAAAGGAATTTTCACAGGCTAATGCCATTCGGTGGCTTGATGAAGCAATGTCTAAGAGGCAATGTAGATCAATACAGCACAACCAGATCTAACCCCAGTATGATGTGTCAGTGAGTTAACCATCCCCCAGACACACAGACACACTCATGCATGCACACAAACACACACTAACAAGCGTACAATGCTGCACGCAGCTTGATTCTGTGATTGTCCTTTCGTTTCTAATTTACACCATAATTTCACATCAACTATTGGTTGAGAGTGATTTAGATTCTCTCAACCAGTGAATCCCATCTGTGTGGTATTAGAACCACGTTGTGAGTCCTAAATGTCACCCTATTCTCTACATAGTGTACTACCTTTGACCAGAGTCTTATGGGACCTGGGTTCAAATACTATTTTAAATATTTAAAATATTGTAAGCCTTTGCTCTTTCCTGCCTATAGTGTCAGGTGGGTGGGGTTTATGCTTTTGGGACTTTTTTGTGGTTCCATTGCAACAGGCAAACTCAATCAAGCACAGCTAAAGTATTTGAAATTAATTCAAATAGTATTTGAACCCAGGTCTGGACAGAGGGTGAGGAGGGGAGTTTGAGGGTGTTGTCGCCATAAATACGCCTAAGTAGGGCCTGGGAAAAGCAAATCAAGGCCCTAAATCTGAGGAGAGAGTGGGCACACCTCTGAACATTGAACACTCAGATGGCTAGGTCTAGGGGCCATCTGTGGTCTCATCGATGTGGGACAAATAACATCATAGCACAGGGTGAGGTGGACAACCTATGCAGCACACCTGTGTCCGCCATCGGACATGTCACACTACAAGTAGCCAGTGAAGTTAGCTAACAATGTGACACATGAAAACATCTGTTCTGAAAAACAAAGTTGTTGAATAAATGCACACCTTACTTGGTTATTATTGTTATCTACTTCAATTACAGCAACAGCTTTCCTCTGTGTTTATAGTAAGTAAAATGGAAAATATGAAAACATCTGTCACTACTCTTCTCAATAAAAAAAACAAGGCTTTAAATGTTCCGTCTAAACACTCAGGTGGTTTTGTATTCGGTAAACTCTCATTGTAGTCAGTTAGCATTGTTATGTGCTTTCATGTTCTTTCATTTCACCCTGCAGCATGCAGACAATAGAGACAAATTGTTGGGTTTTGATAGCTGTGTGTAGCTCAAGAGGTCAGCCAAACGCTGATATAATTGCAGAAATATCAAAAGCGATTTCCGTTTGAATACAAAACTAACAAAAAGCCAATCAGCCTTTCACAGAGGGCTCTGTGATTGTGGGGTAGAGTTGGACACCTGAAATACATTTGGATGGAGAGGCTGGCCAAATGGTAGATTTCTTAATAGTCATATGGACAGGGAAAAGTAGGTACAGACATCCAGGTGTCATCCTCATCACTTTTGAATGGGGGATTGATGATAGAAAACATCTCTTAACTGATTGAAACAGGACTTCGTTTGGAGCAGATCCATTAAATACAATGTTTTGTGGAACAAATGCCAAGAAGTGTTTGAAACTATAGTAGAAACAATACATTACTGCCTGTTACAGGAGCCTCATCTGGATGGATCATACTATTACGACTCTCTCCTTGTTCGGGCGGTGTTTGGCGGTCGACGTCACCGGTCTTCTAGCCATCGCAGATCCATTTTTCATTTTCCATTGGTTTTGTCTTGTTTTCCCACACACCTGGTTTTCATTCCCTCATTACATGTTGTGTCTCTTCCACCATGTCTTCGTGTGGAATTATTTGTTGTAAGTGCTTGTGCACATTGTTGTCTGGTGCACGACGGGTATTATTCTGGATGCCTGGGGTTTTGTATATTAAACTGCTCCGGTTATTACCCAGTTCTGTTCTCCTGCGTCTGACTTCTCTGCCACCAGTTACGCACCCCTTACAGAATTCCGCACCGACTCTATGGAGTCAGCAGAAGCAGGTACCCCTGGTATGGGGGTCGAGGAGCACGTCCAGGAACACACAGTGATGCTCCACCATCTCGGCGCCGCCATGAACCGCGTCATCCAAGCTATGGACCACTGGGAGAGAAGGGGATTTCCTCTGGCACCTCCACCAGCACAACAGGGGCCTCCACTACTCGCTCCCCCTGCACCCGGTTCCAGTGGGATTCATCTCGCCCTCCCAGGGAGTACGATGGGACGGCTGCTCGCTGTCAGTTGGAATTATACATGGCCACCGTCCACCCGGCTCCTTTGGGCCGTGAAAGGGTGTCCGCCCTCATCTCATGCCTCTCGGGGAAAGCCCTGGAGTGGGCCAACGCCGTGTGGGTGTAAGGAGATGCGGTGCTGGACCACTTTGAGGAGTTCACCCGTCGTTTCCGGGCAGTCTTCGACCACCCGCCCGAGGGAAGAGCGGTGGGTGAACGTCTTTTTCACCTGCGGCAGGGGACGAGGAGCACACAGGAGTTCGCTTTGGACTTTCGGACCCGACAGGGCCCTGATCAACCACTATTGTTGCAGTTTGTGCAAGGACGTCCGTCGAGAGTTGGCCTGCAGGGACACCACCCTCACCTTCGACCAGCTGGTGGACCTGTCCATTTGGCTGGATAACCTGCTGGCTACCCGCGGACGTCCAGAGCAGGGTCAGTCGGTTCCATCCTCCAGCACCACCTCTCCGATGCCCATGGAGTTGGGAGGTGCTGAGCTCAGGGAGACCGGAGGAGGTTCCGTCTCATGCACCATCTGTGGCCGCAGAGGTCACAGTGCCGGTCGATGCTGGGTTGGTTCCTCTGGGGGTCTAGGCAGCAGGCAGGGCACTCTGGCATCACCCCAGGTGAGAAGGCACCATTCTCACCCTGAGCCCTCTGTTGTACACGTTTTTGTTTGTTACTTTTCCTGAGTTTTCCCCGCATTCCCAGCATAAGGCGCTCGTCGATTCAGGCGCAGCTGGGAATTTTATAGACAGATAATTTGCACATAGTTTAGGGATCCGAATCGTTCCTGTGGCTATGCCCTTCCCAGGTCATGCTTTAGACAGTCGACCATTAGGGTCAGGGTTAATTAGGGAGGCCACTGCTCCTCTGGGCATGGTGACGCAGGGGGGTCACACGGAGACCCCCCTGCGTCTCTTTCTCATTAACTCTCCTGCGTTTCCCGTGGTGCTAGGCCAACCCTGGTTAGCTTGTCATGACCCCACTGTTTCATGGCAACGGAGGGCTCTCACGGGGTGGTGGATTTTCTGACTGATCTTCCACTCTCACAGGGTAACACCACGATCCTGGTCATTGTGGATCGTTTCTCTAAGTCCTGTTGTCTCCTCCCTCTGCCCAGTCTCCATACGGCTCTACAGACTGCGGAGGCCTTGTTTACACACGTCTTCCGGCACTACGGGGTGCCTGAGGATATAGTGTCTGATCGGGGTTCCCAGTTCACGTCTAGGGTCTGGAAGGCGTTCATGGAACGTCTGGGGGTCTCGATCAGCCTTACTTCAGGGTTTCACCCCGAGAGTAATGGACAGGTGGAGAGAGTGAACCAGGATGTGGGTAGGTTTCTGTGATCCTATTGCCAGGACCAGCCGGGGGAGTGGGCGGCGTTCGTGCCCTGGGCCGAGATGGCACAGATCTCACTCTGCCACTCCTCCACTAACCTCTCTCCCTTCCAGTGCGTACTGGGGTACCAGCCGGTTCTGGCGCCTTGGCATCAGAGTCAGACCGAGGTTCCTGCGGTGGACGACTGGTTCAGGCGCGCGGAGGAGACATGGGAAGCCGTCCGTGTCCACCTTCAGCAGGCTGTGACGCGCCAAAAGGAGAAAGCAGATCGCCACCACAGTGAGACCGGGTCTGGCTCTCGACCCGAATCTTGCCCCTCCGCCTGCCCTGCCGGAAGATGGGTCGGCGGTTTGTGGGGCCATTAAAGTCCTGAGGAGAGTGAACGAGGTTTGTTATAGGTTACAGCTTCCACCCGATTACTGTATTAACCCCTCGTTCCATGTGTCTCTCCTCAGGCCGGTGGTGGCTGGCCCACTCCAGGAGTCTGAGGTGCGGGAGGTTCCTCCGCCCCCTCTGGACATCGGGGGGGGGGGGGGGGGGGGGGGGGGGGGGGTGCTGGCGTACTCCGTTCGCTCCATACTGGATTCGAGGCGTCGGGCGAGGGGCCTTCAGTATCTCGTGGAGTGGGAGGGGTACGTTCCGGAGGAGAGGTGCTGGGTTCCGGTCGAGGACGTGTTGGACCCTTCAATGCTGCAGGAGTTCCACTGTCTTCATCCGGATCGCCATGCGCCTCGCCCTCCGGGTCGTCCCCGAGGCCGGTGGAGCCGCGCGTCAAGGGGGGGTACTATCACGACTTCTGCTGAAGGTGGTTCCTCTCCTTGTTCGGGCGGCGATCGGCGGTCGATGTCACCGACATTCTAACCATCGCTGATACACTTTTCATTTTCCATTGGTTTTGTCTTGTCTTCCGTCACACCTGGTTCCAATTCCATCAATTACGTATTGTGTATTTAACCCTCTATTCCCCCCATGTCCTTGTCCGTAATTGTTTGTTGAAGTGCTTGTGCACGGTATGCTGGCATTTACGGTATGCTGGCATTTTCTGGTTTTGTTTGACCCATTTATTGTATTGTTCTGTTGACGGTGGTTTATGTTTATTAAACACAACCGTTGTAAATCAGTTTCCGCTCTCCTGCGCCTGACTTCTCTGCCGCCAGTAGCATCGCATTACAAAACTGCTCCAGTTATTACCCAGTTCTTCTCTCCTGCGTCTGACTTCTCTGCCACCAGTTACGCACCCCTTACACACACTGAGTACGTGTGAGCATGCTCACAAGACTAGTTCCAGAACTCACAGGGGTTTGACGTGACGGGCGGATTACAATAATAAAAAAAGGAAAATCTACGAACAAAGGCTTTTCAATGAACCCCTTTCATATGTTTTCCATTGAATTTTGGTGAATATTCTGTCAGCGTGCTTTTGAAGGGTGTGCTGACGGTGCAGTTCAGAGAAAACGGTCATTTACGCCACAGTCTTTGTTGTTGTCTTCATTGTGCATTGCTGACCCCAGGCTTCTCTAAAGAAAAACCTCCCACACCTCCGATTACTGGCTCATTAGGTCTGATACTAGCTGTGGGCAGGGGAGGTGCAGGGCTAGGCGGGGAGGCTGTCGTACGTCTCTTTAGCGTTCACTCCCACGCCACACTTTAACCATTGAGACATTGTTAAGCAGTCTAAACCTGGGCACTGTTTAACCCCTCGTTTCTCACACTCTCACACTTCATATCAGGTCAGAGGGCATCTTCAGGAGTTTGTTTAGACGTTATCCCTCTAGCTTTATATACTGTATGATAATCTGACTTACTCTTTACATCTTTTAACTATATTTTCAATAATAACGCTAAGTAAAATAAGCTGCTGACTATCAAGATTATGATTGTTTCTGTTGTTGTTAAAGATAGCTCTGAGGGTGAAACAGCAATATGATTCAGCACATTGCAGAATATAAACTACCATAACATGTACCTAACTTACTATAGGAAGACTATAGAAACCTTTTGGGGTTGTGAAACTGCGTTGTATTTTAAATTGAATCTGTATTCATTGAATGTACTTCAAGGCTACTGCATTTTGAGAGGTGATAGTGAATACTGCTAGAAGTTCCTATGCAGCTACTGTATAGAGAGAAGAACATCATTCACTGTGCTTGTTAAACAACAATAGTATGCACGGTATTAATTACTACATGTTGTATAACAGATGTTGAATATAAAAGAGCATTTTTGATAGTTTCTCTCCCCCAGGCATTCAGCTGAGATGGAAATAAAAAAGAGAACAGTGAAAATGCAGCAGGCACATCAATGACCTTCCATTTCCATGGCTACGTGCCGTTGGTATATTATTATACAACTACTGTGCCACTCTGTTTAATTTTTAATATACTCAAAATAAAGTTCTCATTCATTCAGCTCTACAGCTCCTGTGTTGAGTTCATCATTTCACTGTTGTTGTTTGAATAACTCTAAGGGTGAGCCACAGTGGAGGAGAGTAAAAGACTACTCTCTCTATTTCTATCACTCTCTCTCTTTCTATTTCTCCTTCTCTTTCTCTCTCTCCTTCTCTCCCTTTCTCTTTCTCTCTCTCTCCCAGTTTCTTTCTCTCTCTATCTCTCTCTCTCGCCACTTTCCCTCTCTCTCACACTCTCTTTCTCTCTCTCCTTCCATGTGATCCATCAGAATTCTTATTTGGAAGACATTATACGTTACTACAGTGCAATTCTCTGCAATGTTAGACAGACTGTGTGAAAGTTGTTCCTGTATCTGCTGAAATAAGCTGTACTGGCATCTGGAGTTGGGAACATTCTGGGTGAGCTGTAATAGATTTGCGATGGATTTTTGTATCAGGAAGGGAAGGACAACATGGGAATAACAGCAAGCATTATAGCGATTTGTAGATTAGATTGTGTAACAATAACAAACAGGAATCTTATAAAAGCATGGAGTTGTATTAATGTAGTATATGCACGATTACAAATCACTGTTCTATCCTACAGTCTTTTATTTTAGACTCAGTATAGTAGGTAATCAGTGTATTGTTGGATGTGCATGCTCATTTAATTAAGAGCTGCTGGAGGGTTAATCAAATGGAAATACAAAAACACAGATTTCTACACTGTTCAATATCATATATTATGCACACTGATGTCTATTGATCTGGTTGTTGTCAGATGTGTTTTTTGCACTGCACTGTAATGTTGTCAGACCTATACCCTGTATGCTGTATATGAGTTTTTGGAGCATTGTCCCTCACTCCGATTTGTCTATCATAGCTAACAACTACCTTGAACAAAAACACTGTAAACGTCAATCAGTTGACCATGCTACCATAGCAGTACAATCATTTCTGCACAAGCATAACTATGAGTTCTTTAACATTACAATACTGATGTCAATGCAGGGAGGAAATACCGGAGCATTGCCAGTCATCCAGCGGTAACACTAGACCATGTTAGCAGACATTACAGAAATCAAATGGCCTTCTCGTCCATTGTGATTGCTAAACTGATCTTGACAGCCAGTCGTGAGCTCTGCATTCACCGTACCGCCCACTAAATCTATCAAATAAAGCCGAAATATTTGAGGTGTTGATCTGAACGAGCAGGCACCCTGAATTTAATCTAATCCTCACTTTCTATTTAAAAAGAAGCAAAATAGCCCTGCCTCAGAGCTCTCTCTCTCTCTCGCTCTCTTCTCTTTTTCCATGGTGGTTATTTGTCGTGTGATTAGCGGTAAAGAAAAACTAGCCAAACGTGAATTAAAGAGAGAAATAACACTGTGTTGAATGACCTGGATGTCGGTCAGAGGGGGATGGGGGGGGGGGGGGTCGAAGGGATGTCTGAATGTGTCTCAGTCCAAACCGTGCTGCAACAGAGGGGGACTCGTCAAGGCAGCAGCAGGCCCTCAGACAATGGAGCCCATCGCACACTGATGCAGTTTGACATGTGAATGACATGCTGAATGGTTGCCATGAGAACAAATTTGTTTGGATTTATGCATTAATATTCTGTGGTGATTTCTTTCTCTCATTTGTTTTCGTTCTTTATAGCTGGGGAGATTTGACTAATAATGTGGTGATTCTAAGCATTGTCCCTGAACAGAGAGCTGCATAGCGGGGAGGCTCTTCTTTCTCTCTACTAGATCTACTAGACATTATATTATAGCCCCAGCTTAATGCTAATGCATCAGAGAGTATTAGAGCACAGTCAGTCAGCGCCATGGTCCATAGATTAAATGCAGAGCATGTGAACAGAGAAACAGTGCATTAGGTTCTGCAGGAGGGGGCCTTCCACTGCTAATGATCCAATGACACAGTCTAGTCCACTACTTTGTCAGGCCTCATCCCCCCATAGACCACCACATACTGGTATTAAGTGTTCAGCCACCACTGAGGAAACAGGCAAATATGTGTGTTTTGTTTGCATTCACAAGCATTACTGTGTATGGGTGTAGCATAGCGTATACCAGTGGTTCCCAACATTTAATTTTTTTTATTTAACCTTTATTTAACTAGGCAAGTCAGTTAAGAACAAATTCGTATTCACAATGATGGCCTGATTCTGATTTTAATAGCTAGCATTTCGATGGCCAAAACGAATATAAAATGGTGACAGGGGACACCCTTGTTTAACTCCTCTTGACAATTCAAAAAAAAAAATACCAGGCATGGCGTCTTAGATGTTTCATGTTGTCACGGTTGTCGTCGGTGAAGGAGGACCAAAACGCAGCAGGTATGTTTATGCTCATCTCGACGTTTTAATAAGTACAAAATGAACACCAAAATAACAAACCAAGAAAATGAACGAACTAACAACAACAACAAACAGTCTGGCCAAGCATAAGGCTCAACACAGAACAATCACCCACAAATAACAACCACAAACACACCCTAATATTTGGGACTCTCAATCAAAGGCAGATAGACAACACCTGCCTTCAACTGAGAGTCCCAACCCCAATCAACACAACATAGAAACACACTCACCAGACTAGACATAGAAATACATAAACATAGACTATAAACCAAAACCCCGGAAATACTAAATCAAACACCCTTTAACCAAACACACCACCCTGAACCACATAAAACAAATACCCTCTGTCACGCCCTGACCAAACTACAAAACAATTAACCTTATATACTGGCCGGGACGTGACAGTACCCCCCCCCTTAAAGGTGCTACCCGGAAGCACCTTAACAAGAAATTTGTGGAGTGGTTGAAAAACAAGTTTTAATGACTCCAACCTTAGTGTATGTAAACTTCCGACTTCAACTGTATGCTTTTGTTGACATAAAAACATTTTGGGGGTGAAGGAGGCTACATTGTGGTATGGTTATTTTCCGTCGCCAACCACCACAACAATTACCAACTCAGGGAGTCCAACCAATCCACATACTCCCAAAAGCAAGTTGGTTTAGTATTATAGTGTCACGTCCAGACCATAGAAAGCTGTTATTTTCTATGGTAGAGTAGGTCAGGGTGTGACAGGGGGGTTTTCTAGTTTAGTTTTTCTATGAGGTTATGTTCTAGTTTTGATTTTCTATGTTGGGTTTGTTTGGGATGATCTCCAATTAGAGGCAGCTGGTCCTCGTTGTCTCTAATTGGAGATCATACTTAAGTGTTTTTTTTCACCTGGATTTGTGGGAGATTGATTTTGAGTAGGTGTATTTTGTAACTCTGCGTCACGGTTTGTTCTTTTATTCGTTCTATTTATTTTGTATGTATTGCATAGTTTCACAGTGAAAATAAAATGTGGAACGACACACACGCTGCACTTTGGTCCGCTCCTTCCTACGACAACCATGACATATAGTAATGATGGCATGATCATGATAGCCCATGTCCCTTGATGTGTATTTGCATCAGATTGACATAAGCATTATGTGTAATGCAAGCTGTTTTCCATTTCCGATAAACACATGTAGTCTCAGTACCTTACATTAGCGTTATGAAATATTTTCCTACTAGGCTTTGGAGAATGGTCCATTTACAAGGGTGTGAAAAGGAGAAGCTGCCGTAGTCTGCAACTTCGTTAACAAACTATAGTTTTGACATCTACTTTGTGCATGACACAAGTAATTTTTCCAACAATTGTTTACAGACAGATTATTTCACTTATAATTCACCGTATCACAATTCCAGTGATTCAGAAGTTTACATACATTAAGTTGACTGTGCCTTTAAACAGCTTGGAAAATTCCAGAACATGATGTCATGGATGTATTTCAAGGCCTACTTTCAAACTCAGTGCCTCT
Source organism: Salmo trutta (assembly GCF_901001165.1). Lineage (NCBI taxonomy): Eukaryota > Metazoa > Chordata > Actinopteri > Salmoniformes > Salmonidae > Salmo > Salmo trutta. The sequence goes on from NC_042968.1 coordinate 27,911,360, forward strand.
TCACTTGACATCATGGGAAAATCACAAGAAATCAGCAAAGAACTCAGAAAAAAAATTGTAGACCTCCACAAGTCTGGTTCATCCTTGGGAGCAATTTCCAAACGTCTTAAGGTACCACGTTCATCTGTACAAACAATAGTACGCAAGTATAAACACCATGGGACAATGCAGCCGTCATACCGCTCAGGAAGGAGACGCGTTCTGTCTCCTAGAGATGAACGCGCTTTGGTGCAAAAAGTGCAAATCAATCCCAGAACAACAGCAAAGGACCTTGTGAAGATGCTGGAGGCAACAGGTACAAAAGTATTTATATCCACAGTAAAATAAGTCCTATATCGACATAACCTGAAAGGCCACTCAGCAAGGAAGAAGCCACTGCTCCAAAACCACCATAAAAAAGCCAGACTATGGTTTGCAACTGCACATGGGGACAAAGATCGTACTTTTTGGAGGAATGTCCTCTGGTCTGATGAAACAAAAATAGAACTGTTTGGTCATAATGACCATTGTTATGTTTGGAGGAAAAAGGGGGAGGCTTGCAAGCCGAAGAACACCATCCCAACCGTGAAGCACGGGGTGGCAGCATCATGTTGTGTGGGTGCTTTGCTGCAGCAGGGACTGGTGCACTTCACAAAATTAGATGGCATCACGAGGGAGGAAAATTATGTGCATATCTTGAAGCAACATCTCAACACATCAATCAGGAAGTTAAAGCTTGGTCGCAAATGGGTCTACCAAATGGACAATGACCCCAAGCATACTTCCAAAGTTGAGGCAAAATGGCTTAAGGACAACAAAGTCAAGGTATTGGAGTGGCCATCACGAGCCCTGTCCTCAATCCTATAGAAAATTTGTGGGAAGAACTGAAAAAGCGTGTGCAAGCAAGGAGGCCGACAAACCTGATTCAGTTACACCAGCTCTGTCAGGAGGAATGGGCCAAAATTCACCCAACTTATTGTGGGAAGCTTGTGGAAGGCTACCCGAAACGTTTGACCAAAGTTAAACAATTTAAAGGCAATGCTACCAAATTCTAATTGAGTGTATGTAAACTTCTGACCCACTGGGAATGTGATGAAATAAATAAAAGTTGAAATAAATCAAACTCTCTATTATTATTCTGACATTTCACATTCTTAAAATAAAGTGGTGATCCTAACTGACCTAAGACAGGACATTTTTACTAGGATTAAATGTCAGGAATTGTGAAAAACTGAGTTTAAATGTATTTGGCGTATGTAAACTTCTGACTTCAACTGTATCTCTAGGAACTCCACTTCCCAGACATAAAGTGAAATGTGTCCCTCGCTATCAAATAAACATCTGAATCCAACTTCTGTTCAAACCGCACCATATTCCTGCTGTTTGGGAAGTCTCGTGTGAAGTGCGTGGTCTAATGACAGCCCGCTGTCTAACTTGGTAGGAACAGTGGCAACCTGTCATTTAGGGCCGGTGGATGACGGGTCGCCACTTTTTTGTCCAGACTGCACCATATTTAGCATGTAAATCTTGGTGGGGTAACCCTCCCCCCAAAATGTTGATGCATGCCAGCAAAGCCACAGCACAACACTAGACAATACATGAATTGGTCTCTAACGATAACAAACAGTGCCCACAAACTGACCCTTCATAAAGCTGTCGCAACAGCAGAGTCCCAACAGCAGTCCAAACACCTTACCACTGCTACACCTGGCTATCAGCGTAGCCTTGTCTGGCAGTGAAACAGTTTATTCAGCCTCATTTACTGCCTTCTAAAAAACATAGCTGATATGGCTGACTTGCTTAAACAAATGTGGTTTCTACTGACAATTGAGATGTACAAACTATGGCATAAGGGGATGACGAGCGGATAAGACGCAATACGTCATTCAGATTAAGATATTAATGAGCGAGCTAGGACGGACGTAGTCAATATAACTATTTGTTCAGAACTTTTGAAATGTAGTGACAGAATTCAGAACATGGGCCGTTTTCTCCCTGTCAGAACCGTAGGATAAATAAATGGGGCATATAAGCAGACATTGAATCTTACAATATTCGATTATGAAATTTCTCTAAAATAGGCTATAGGCTACATGTGCACCACCAAGTCAGAACTGTAGGCTAAATTATAAAGGGAAACCAAATTATTAGGGTTAGGCACATGGGCTACTAACAGCTTACTACACAACATACACTTAGTATTGCTTTCTTAGCTACAGTAAACATATCTCCCTGGCATATTACATTTACATTTACATTTAAGTCATTTAGCAGACGCTCTTATCCAGAGCGACTTACATAATTTATGCAGCAGCAAACAATACTTTTTTTGGACTCATCTTGTTGTGCTGTGCTCACTTGAACAGGATGGTGGCGCGGCGGTCCTTCGTGGGCTATTTTTGTCATCAAACTTTGTCATCAAAGTCTGGCATTCTCTGGATTTATGGTGTGTTCAAGACAACTGGGAACTCTGAAAAAAACATGGTTGAATCATGACATTAGTGATCTTCAGGTTAGAGCTCTAGAAAGAGGCCCAAGTTCCCGACTTGGAATTCCGAGTTGGATGACCGTTCAAAAGAGTTCCCAGTTATTTCTTTTACTCACCGAAGTCTGAGATTTCCCAGTTCCTAGTTTCCAGTTGTTTTGAAAAAAGCTGCAGAAGTCATGCTGGATTGACAGCATGGCCAATGTTGAATGTTTATCCTTTTAAGCTTGGAAAAGAGACCCTTATACTCAGACTTGGACCACACATCTGCTCCACTGAATAGCAGGCTACTGATTGCTTTGCAATGCTTGCAGTTAGCCACTGATTCCTTCCAAACCACTCATTGTTGAATTTGCGATTTCCAACTTGTTGTGTAGTGTTTATGTCCAATGGCAAATGAGCACCGATACATTTTATCTATAATTTCTCTTCATAATTTCTCTTCATACGACAAGGATTGAAAAGGATTTGCCAGTAGATTGTCGACTTGATTCATGATGATGACTGCTAGCTTGCTAGCTAAGATTTTGAAAGTATGATGTCCAATCAAAGCTACTGTAGATTTAACATGATTTGACGTAATTCTATCTGTGGCCAATGACCTTGAGCCTTCTTGGATGGGCTCTTCAAATGTAACTCTATGGCAGCACCCAAGGGGCTTGAATTTTCAAGCTACTTCTGTATATTTTGCAGTGACGTATTGTCCCCATTATTGACAGAATACTGAGCCAATCACAGCGCAACTAGAGAACATTACCAACCCCTACGATCCGTATTTTCCGCTGGCTGCCCCACCACCACAGAAAGAACTGAGCTGGCTGAAACCCCTGCATTTTGGAGCTGCCGTACAAAAGAAAACAAAAAAAGAGACCATATTTGTATGCAGCTTTATTAACTCAATAAAATATATATTTTTTACATTGTTTGTAAACTGATATGTGACAGGTTTTAATGCCAAAATAACATGCAGAACAGGCACTAAACAGGTGGGGCTCAAAACAGGTGGGGCTCAGGCCCAACAGCCCTGAATGACGGGTCGCCACTGTTCCTACCAAGTTAGACAGTGGGCTGCCATTAGACCACAAGCTTCACATGAGAATTCCTACACAGCAGGAATATAGTGCAGTTTGAACAAAAGTTGGATTCAGATATTTATTTAATAGCGAGGGACACATTTCACTTTATGTCTGATAAGCAGAGTTCCTAGAGATTATACATATGCTTTGTTGACAAGAAACATGTTTTGGGGTGACGCGCGCTATATTGAGGGATGGTTATTTTCCATCGCCAACCACCAGAAGAATGACCAACTCAGGGAATCCAACCAATACACAGACTCCCAATGTTGTTTCCCAAAGCTATAAACCAACCATAACCTAGAGTGCATGTGTATCCATCTTCCCTGTGTAATCACTGAATCAGTTTAGCAGTAGCAGCAGAAGGTCTATAAGGCAGAGAGGGGAACATTGACTGTTCTGTTTTAATCAGAAGTCTGTAAGGTCTATAAGGCAGAGAGGGGAACATTGACTGTTCTGTTTTAATCAGAAGTCTGTAAGGTCTATAAGACAGAGAGGAGAACATTGACTGTTCTGTTTTAATCAGAAGTCTGTAAGGTCTATAAAGCAGAGAGGGGAACATTGATTGTTCTTTTTTAATCAGATGGTCTTATGTCAGGATCAGATGTGTGTCAGTGTCAGGTCCTCTCCTCTCCCCTCCTCCACTGCAACCACAACAGCCATTTCAGCATCACAGAGAGAGGGGGTTGGGGGGAGCAAACGGCTTGACAAGCCTGGATCTGTGTCTATCGTTCATGTATCTGCAATGCATCCCCCCTACATGCCAAGTGCACGTCTAGCTATGGCTCTCCAAAGTCAGCTCTGGGATGTTGTGTCAAGCTGCATTGTCAAGCTGCATTTGACAAGATGTTGTGGTGTGGAAAAAAGAAAAACAAGAAATAGAAGATATCCTAGGTTGTGTACTGAGCTGAGCTGAGCTTGCTGTCTTGACAGTTATTTGAGTTTCATTCATGTGTCCCTGTTTGTGTGTTTCTGATTGGGGTATATTACTGTTGAAGGAGTAGATTTGATTATTTTGTGTGCAAATACATGTACATACAAACAAGCATACATACAGACACGCATGCACTTACTGTGTACACACACACACACACACACACACACACACACACAGTAATAATAATAGCTCAGAGGGGTACATCTTTCACTGTCACTAAAAGCCCATTCTGGTCTGTCTCAGGGCTCTTTTCCTCTCAGATGATAGCTATTAATTCCCGTCAGAGCCTGCTTGATGGAAGGCTAACATTTTATATTGTTGATACACTTCCGACTCAAGCTGCATGCTCTCAATTACAGATGATAGATAGCTGGTAACCTGGTTACAAATGGGCTTGACTGTTTAGATGATGACAACCACCTTTATCAGACTGGCCAGGCTGGAAATAGGCTTGGAGCTCAGGCTGCCTGGAGTCCTCCCTCTCTCTTCAGGCACTGATGTGATTTGTTCCTTTATATCAGTGAAGAGAAGAGATGGTTAACTGCAGCTACATCCACTGGTTCATGACACCACAATCAACTGGAAGGAGTATTAGGCCTGTCTGTTTCTGCTGTTTCTGCTGAAATTAACAGCAGCTCCCATATGGAAAAATAATATATTGGAATATTTTTAAATAAAACTATTATAAGCCAATTTTCTCCTCAGCAGCCTCCACTAATGTAAATAAATTGGGTAAATGTATTTATCACATACATAAATACAAAATATTTACATATACGCTACCGTTCAAAAGTTTGGGATCACTTAGAAATGTCCTTGTTTTTGAAACAAAAGCACATTTTTTGTCCATTAAAATAACATCAAATTGATCAGAAATACAGTGTAGACATTGTTAATGTTGTAAACGACTATTGTAGCTGGAAACTGATGATTTCTTATGGAATATCTACATAGGCGCACAGAGGCCCATTATCAGCAACCCTCACTCCTGTGTTCCAATGGCACGTTGTGTTAGCTAATCCAAGTTTATCATTTTAAAAGGCTAATTGATCATTAGAAAACCCTTTTACAATTATGTTAGCACAGCTAAAAACTGTTGTCCTAATTAAAGAAGCAATAAAACTGGCCTAATTTAGACTAGTTGAGTATCTGGAGCATCAGCATTCGTGGGTTCGATTAACAGTTCAAAATGGCCAGAAACAAAGAACTTTCTTCTGAAACTCGTCAGTCTATTCTGGTTCTGAGAAATGAAGACTATTCCATGCAAGAAATGTCCAAGAAACTGAAGATCTCGTACAACGCTTTGTACTACTCCCTTCACAGAACAGCACAAAATGGCTCTAACCAGAATAGAAAGAGGAGTGGGAGGCCCCGGTGCACAACTGAGCAAGAGGACAAGTACATTAGAGTGTACATTAGAGTTTGAGAAACAGACGCCTCACAAGTCATCAACTGGCAGCTTCATTAAATATTACCTGCAAAACACCAGACTCAACATCAACAGTGAAGAGGCATCTCCGGGATGCTGGCCTTCTTGGCAGAGTTCCTCTGTCCAGTGTCTGTGTTCTTTTGCCCATCTTAATCTTTTATTGTTATTGGCCAGTCTGAGATATGGCTTTTTCTTTGCAACCCTGTGTATGTACCCTGTGTATGTAACGAATGATAAGGCAATACACAGATAAGGCAATACACGAATGATAAGGCAAGAAAAGATCACAAAATGAAGCTCCTTATGGAAAATCAAGAGACACTTTTTGCTGACTATTATAAAAATGGGAACATCAGCAACCTCAACTTCCACACAAACCATCCCCTGGCATGGCACAGTGCTATATTAACCAGACCATCCCCTGGCATGGCACAGTGCTATATTAACCAGACCATCCCCTGGCATGGCACAGTGCTATATTAACCAAACCATCCCCTGGCATGGCACAGTGCTATATTAACCAGACCATCCCCTGGCATGGCACAGTGCTATATTAACCAAACCATCCCCTGGCATGGCACAGTGCTATATTAACCAGACCATCCCCTGGCCTGGCAGAGTGCTATATTAACCAGACCATCCCCTGGCATGGCACAGTGCTATATTAACCAGACCATCCCCTGGCATGGCACAGTGCTATATTAACCAAACCATCCCCTGGCATGGCACAGTGCTATATTAACCAGACCATCCCCTGGCATGGCACAGTGCTATATTAACCAGACCATCCCCTGGCATGGCACAGTGCTATATTAACCAGACCATCCCCTGGTATGGCACAGTGCTCTATTAACCAGACCATCCCCTGGCATGGCACAGTGCTATATTAACCAAACCATCCCCTGGCATGGCACAGTGCTATATTAACCAAACCATCCCCTGGCATGGCACAGTGCTATATTAACCAGACCATCCCCTGGCATGGCACAGTGCTATATTAACCAGACCATCCCCTGGCATGGCACAGTGCTATATTAACCAGACCATCCCCTGACATGGCACAGTGCTATATTAACCAAACCCTCCCCTGGCATGGCACAGTGCTATATTAACCAGACCATTCCCTGGCATGGCACAGTGCTATATTAACCAGACCATCCCCTGGCATGGCACAGTGCTATATTAACCAGACCATCCCCTGGCATGGCACAGTGCTATATTAACCAGACCATCCCCTGACATGGCACAGTGCTATATTAACCAAACCCTCCCCTGGCATGGCACAGTGCTATATTAACCAGACCATTCCCTGGCATGGCACAGTGCTATATTAACCAGACCATCCGCTGGCATGGCACAGTGCTATATTAACCAGACCATCCCCTGGCATGGCACAGTGCTATATTAGCACACTACCCCTCTGTTAAGAGGGGGGGTGTTAACGAGGGGTGGAAACTCAGGGTACTAGACAACGAGGACTCTGAGTCAGCTAATATAAATCTCTATAAGTCTGGAACAGTATTGGTACAGGACAACCCCAAACAGTTTCAGCTGGACTTTCACCTAATCAAAGAATTAGCCCAGCAGGAGAAGCTCACCCTTGAGAAAGGTACCCCCCATCCCGAGCGGGTCAGACCGGACCTCTTCATTATATAACCCCACAGACGAGCAACCCCAAGTGGAAAGTCAATCTCCCAGCACAGAGTACTACCCCCTCATTGAAATGAAGGATAAATTTACCCAGCTGGAGCTAAGGCAAGTGGAGCTGGAACAGCAGGTGACTACACTCCAGTCAGCACAGACCCAGACAACAGTCCAGCACAACAACACCCCCTTAACCAGACCCGGAGAGCTGGAGATGGAGAGAGACATATCTGCACTCTGGACTGTGGTGAGACAACTTCAACAATATAAAAAGCAAGAGCAGGAGAAGAACAGAGCACTAGAGGAGAGGATCAGACTGCTGTAGAAGAGGGTGAGGAGGTGGCGTGTGACAGAGAACATCCCAACATCCCCACACACCCACCAAGGACATACACAAGACACAGATTGTACTGCTTATGGACTCAAATTGAAAATATAAACAATAAAAAAATGTTTTCCCAAACACAGTGCGTCTAAACTCTGGTGTCCAAACACCCAGCGTGCCCTAGACCTTCTGTCTGAGGACCAACTAGGTTCACCTAGCCACATAATAATACACACAGGCACAAACAACCTGAGAACACAGCAGGAAAGAGTGGCCACAGCACTGAAGGGAGTGATTGAAAAGCATCTTCTACTTTCCCCAATGCCCAAGTGGTTATCTCCATCCTGCTACCATGAAAAGACTTCCACCTTGCTACCATAAAGCGGGTAAATGCAAGTATTTCCCGTGACTGTTCCTCAAAACCACATATTTTCCTGGCCCACCACTCCACCCTGGACTTGAACAGCCTCTATGACCAGGTCCACCTATACAAGGCAGCAGTGCCCACCTTCGCCCGGACTCTAAAGGACATCGCTCTCAAACGCAGCCCCAACACTTCACACAGGAGCAACAGATCAATAGACACCCCGCCCAGACCAGCGAGACACTCTCCCACACCTGCGGGACCCAACATGGAAGTCACACATACGCCCAGGCCGTGAGCGGGCAAACAGGGCCAACCCCCACTCGTACACTAGCCCAAGCCAATGGCATGTACCAGATGCTCAGCAGGCTCTGCTCACACTTACTGGCCTGAGGCCAAACCACACGATCAACAACATTGGACACTTTATGGAACACAAAGCCTTCACTATCTCATCCTGGAACATCCAAGCCCTGAGGTCATCTGCCTTTGGCCTAAAGAGCAGGAACCTGTACCTCATCAAAGAAATCAGAAATACAGACATTGTCATCCTACAAGAAACCTGGTATAGAGGAGACGGAACCACTGGTTGTCCTCTAGGTTACAGAGAGCTGGTAGTCCCATCCACCAAACTACCAGGTGTGAAACAGGAAAGGGACTCGGGGGGTATGCTAATTTGGTATAGAGCAGACCTAACTAAATTAATCAAAACAGGAACATTTTACATTTGGCTAGAAATTCAAAAGGAAGAGAAAAATTTCCTCCCGTGTGCTACCTATATCCCCCTTCGAGAATCTCCATACTTTAAGGAAGACATCTTCTCCATCCTGGAGGGGGAAATCAATCATTTCCAGGCCCAGGGACATGTTCTAGTCTGTGGCAACCTAAATGCCAGAACCGGACAAGAACCTGACACCCTCAGCACACAGGGGGACAAACACCTGCCTGGAGGTGGCAGCATTCCCTCCCCCATATGCCCCCCTAGGCACAACTATGACAACATAACCAACAAAAACGGGTCACAACTCCTGCAGCTCTGTCGCACGCTGGGTATGTACATTGTCAGTGGTGGGATTCGAGGGGACTCCTATGGGAGGTACACCTATAGCTCATCTCTTGGAACCAATATACACAGGCAATTAGGAACGCTAAGGTTAGCTTTTTCAAACAGAAATTTGCACTCTGTAGCACAAACTCAAAAAAGTTCTGGGACAAAAAAGTCCATGGAAAATAAGAGCACCTCCTCCCAGCAAGAGCACCTCCTCCCAGCTGCCCACTGCACTGAGGCTAGGAAACCCTGTCACCATTGATAAATCCACTATAATTGAGAATTTCAATAAGCATTTTTCTACGGCTGGCCATGCTTTCCACCTGGCTACCCCGGTCAACTGCCCTGCACCCCCCACAACAACTCGCCCAAGCATCCCCATTTCTCCTTCACCCAAATCCAGATAGATGATGTCTCTCTTCCTAAAATTATCCGCCGCCATTGTTGCAACCCCTATTACTAGCCAGTTCTAACTCTCTTTCGTATCGTCTGAGATTCCCAAAGATTGGAAAGCTGCCGCGATCATCCCCCTCTTCAAAGGGGGAGACACTCTAGACCCAAACTGCTACAGACCTATATATATCCTACCTTGCCTTTCTAAGGTCTTCGAAAGCCAAGTTAACAAACAGATTACCGACCATTTAGAATCCCACCGTACCTTCTCCGCTATGCAATCTGATTTCAGAGCTGGTCATGGGTGCACCTCAGCCACGCTCAAGGTCCTAAACGATATCATAACCGCCATCAATAAGGCTTTCGACTCTGTCAATCACCACATTCTTATCGGCAGACTCAACAGCCTAGGTTTCTCAAATGACTGCCTCGCCTGGTTCACCAACTACTTCTCTGATAGAGTTCAGTGTGTCAAATCGGAGGGCCTGTTGTCTGGACCTCTGGCAGTCTCTATGGGGGTGCCACAGGGTTCATTTCTTGGGCCGACTCTCTTCTCTGTATACATCAATGATGTTACTCTTGCTGCTGGTGATTCTCTGATCCACCTCTACGCAGATGACACCATTCTGTATAACTCTGGCCCTCTTTGGCCACTGTGTTAACTAACCTCCAGACGAGCTTCAATGCCATGCAACTCTCCTTCCGTGGCCTCCAACTGCTCTTAAATGCAAGTAAAACTAAATGTATGCTCTTCAACCGATCACTTTCCACACCTGCCCGCCCGTCCAGCATCACTACTCTGGACGGTTCTGACTTAGAATATGTGGACAACTACAAATACCTAGGTGTCTGGCTAGACTGTAAACTCTCCTTCCAGACTCACGTTAAGCATCTCCAATCCAAAATTAAATATAGAATTGGCTTCCTATTTCGCAACAAAGCCTCCTTCACTCATGCTGCCAAACATACTCATAAAACTGACCATCCTACCGATCCTCGACTTCGGCGATGTCATTTACAAAATAGCCTCCAACACTCTACTCAACAAATTGGATGCAGTCTATCACAGTGCCATCCGTTTTGTCACCAAAGCCCCATATACTACCCACCACTGCGACCTGTACGCTCTCGTTGGCTGGCCCTCGCTTCATACTCGTCGCCAAACCCACTGGCTCCAGGTCATCTACAAGTCTCTGCTAGGTAAAATCTCCCCTTATCTCAGCTCACTGGTCACCATAGCAGCACCCACTCGTAGCACGCGCTCCAGCAGGAATATCTCACTGGTCACCCCCAAAGCCAATTCCTACTTTGGCCGCCTTTCCTTCCAGCTCTCTGCTGCCAATGACTGGAACCAACTGCAAAAATCACTGAAGCTGGAGACTCTTATCTCCCTCACTAGCTTTAAGCACCAGCTGTCAGAGCAGCTCACCGAACCTGTACATAGCCCATCTGTAGATAGCCCATCCAACTACCTCATCCCCATACTGTATTTATTTATCTTACTCTTTTGTACCCCAGTATCTCTACTTGCACATTCATCTCCTGCACATCTATCACTCCAGTGTTTAATTGGTATATTGTAATTACTTCGCCACCATGGTCTATTTATTGCCTTACCTCCCTTATCTTACCTCATTTGCACACACTGTATATAGACTTTTTCTACTGTATTATTGACTGTATGTTTGTTTATTCCATGTGTAACTCTGTGTTGTTGTATGTGTCGAACTGCTTTGCTTTATCTTGGCCAGGTCACAGTTGTAAATGAGAACTTGTTCTCAACTAGCCTACCTGGTTAAATAAAGGTGAAATAAAAATACAAATAAAATTGGCAGTAGCACTGTAGACTACTTTATCACTAACCTCAACCCAGAGTCTCTCAGAGCATTCACAGTCAGCCCACTGACACCCCTATCAGTCCACAGCAAAATCACAGTCTACTTGAACAGAGTAATACTCAATCATAAGGCATCATAGCCAAAGGAACTGAGTAATATTAAGAAATTATATAGATGGAAGGAATGTAGTTTGGAAACTTACCAGAAAACAATTAGGCAACAACAAATGCAATCCCTTTTAGACAACTTCGTGGACAAAATGTTACACTGTAATAGTGAAGGTGTAAACTTGGCAGTAGAAAATCTTAACAGTATATTTGACCTCTCAGCTTCCCTATCAAATCTAAAAATCTCAAATAGAAAACTGAAGAAAATTAACAACAATGACAAATAGTTTGATGAAGAATGCAAAAATCTAAGAAAGAAATTGAGAAACCTGTCCAAACAAAAACCTAGAGAACCGGAGAACCTGAGTCTAAGTCTTCACTATGGTGAATCACTAAAACAATACAGAAATACACTATGGAGAAAGAAGGAACAGCACATCAGAAATCAGCTCAATGTAATTGAAGAATCCATAGACTCTAGCCACTTCTGGGAAAATTGGAAAACACTAAACAAACAACAACACAAAGAATTATCTATCCAAAATGGAGATGTATGGGTGAACCACTTCTCCAGTCTTTTTGGCTCTATAACAAAGAACAAACAGCAAAAACATATACATGATCAAATACAAATCTTAGAATCAACTACCAAAGACAACCAGAACCCACTGGATTCTCCAATTACCTTGAATGAACTATTGGACAAAATAAAAACCCTCCAACCCGAAAAGGCCTGTGGTGTTGATGGTATCCTCAATGAAATGATCAAATATACAGACAACAAATTCCAATTGGCTATACTAAAACTCTTTAACATCATCCTTAGCTCTGGCATCTTCCCCAATATTTGGAACCAAGGACTGATCACCCCAATCCACAAAAGTGGAGACAAATTTGACCCCAATAACTACCAAGGGATATGCGTCAACAACAACCTTGGGGTAATCCTCTGCATTATAATTAACAGCAGACTCGTACATTTCCTCAGTGAAAACAATGTACTGAGCAGATATCAAATTGTCTTTTTACCAAATTATCCTACGACAGACCACTTATTCACCCTGCACACCCTAATTGACAAACAAACAAACCAAAACAAAGTATTCTCATGCTTTGTTGAAAAAGCCTTTGACTCAATTTGGCATGAGGGTCTGCTATACAAATTGATGGAATGTGGTGTTGGGGGAAAAACATCCAACATTATAAAATCCATGTACACAAACAACAAGTGTGCGGTTAAAATAGGCAAAAAACACACACATTTCTTCCTACAGGGCCGTGGGGTGAGACAGGGATGCAGCTTAAGCCCCACCCTCTTCAACATATATATCAATGAATTGGCGAGGGCACTCGAAGTTTGCAGCATCCGGCCTCACCCTACTAGAATCTGAAGTCAAATGTCTACTGTTTGTTGATGATCTGGTGCTTCTGTCAGCAATCAAGGAGGGCATACAACAGCACCTAGATCTTCTGCACAGATTCTGCCAGACCTGGGCCCTGACAGTAAATCTCAGTAAGACCAAAATAATGGTGTTCCAAAAAGGTCCAGTCGCCAGGAACACAAATACAAATTCCATCTAGACACCGTTGCCCTAGAGCACACAAAAAACTATACATACCTTGGCCTAAACCACAGCGCCACAGGTAACTTCCACAAAGCTGTGAAAGATCTGAGAGACAAGGCAAGAAGGGCATCAAAAGGAACATAAAATTCGACATACGAATTAGTATCTGGCAAAAAATGCTTGAATCAGTTATAGAACCCATTGCTCTTTATGGTTGTGAGGTCTGGGGTCCACTCACCAACCAATAATTCACAAAATGGGACAAACACCAAATTGAGACTCTGCATGCAGAATTCTGCAAAAATATCCTCCGTGTACAACGTAGAACACCAAATAATGCATGCAGAGCAGAATTAGGTCGATACCTGCTAATTATCAAAATCCAGAAAAGAGCCGTTAATTCTACAACCACCTAAAAGGAAGCGGTTCCCAAAAATTCCATAACAAAGCCATCACCTACAGAGAGATGAACCTGGAGAAGAGTCCCCTAAGCCAGCTGGTCCTGAGGCTCTGTTCACAAACACAAACACACCCCACAGAGCCCCAGAACAGCAACACAATTAGACCCAACCAAATCATGAGAAAACAACAAGATAAATACTTGACACATTGGAAAGAATTAACAAAAAAAACAGAGCAAACTAGAATGCTATTTGGTCCTAAACAGAGAGTACACTGGCAGAATACCTGACCACTGTGACTGACCCAAACTTAAGGAAAGCTTTGACTATGTACAGACTCAGTGAGCATAGCCTTGCTATTGAGAAAGGCTGCCGTAGGCAGACCTGGCTCTCATTTTGTGCACACTGCCCACAAAATGAGGTGGAAACTGAGCTGCACTTCCTAACCTCCTGCTCAATGTATGAACATATTAGAGACACATATTTCCCTCAGATTACACAGATCCACAAAGAATTTGAAAACAAACCCGATTTTGATAAACTCCCATATCTACTGGGTGAAATGCCACAGTGTGCCATCACAGCAGCAGATTTGTGACCTGTTGCGACAAGAAAAGTTCAGCCAGTGAAGAACAAACACCATTGTAAATACAACCCATATTTATGCTTATTTATTGTCACTTTTGTACTAAGAATAGGGGGCGCTACAGCGAATTTTGAAAAAAATACGTGCCCATTTTAAACGGCCTCCTACTCAAACTCAGAAGGTAGGATATGCATATAATTTGTAGATTTGGATAGAAAACACTCTACAGTTTCTAAAACTGTTTGAATGGTGTCTGTGAGTATAACAGAACTCATATGGCAGTCAAAACCCCGAGACAGATCCTAACAGGAAGTGGAAATCTGATTTGTGGAATCACCTTCAACACTTTGCCTATGAAACACACCGTGAGTTAGGATTCATTGAGCACTTCCTAAGGATTCCACTAGATGTCAACAGTCTTTACAAAGTGGTTTGAGTCTTCTATGGTAGAAAGTGACCGAAAGAGAGGCTTGGAAAGTTGGTCATAGAGGGAGGACCATTACTACTATGACGCGGGCGCCCATGGGTAGCCTCATCTTCCGAAACGTTTAGTAAGACAATGCAATCATCCCCCTTGAATATTATTGAAGCTCTGGTTGAAAAAGGCCCTAAAGAGTTATGTTATACAACGTTTGACATGTTTGAACGAACATAAATACATTTTTTTTGCACATTCGTGACGACAAGTCCCGCGGGCTTCAGTACATTTTGAGTAGCCTTCGGAACGCGCTAACAAGAAGGAGCTATTGGGACATAAATTATTAACTTTTTCGAACAAAACTACATTTGTTGTGGACCTGGGATGCCTGGAAGTGCCTTCTGATGAAGATAATCAAAGGTAAGGGAATATTTACAATAGTATATTTGATTTTAGACGGTTCCAAGATGGCGCTAACATGTATCGCAAAGCCAATTTTTCTTAGCATAGCACCTCGTTTATTGCAAAGTGTGATTTCCCAGTAAAGTTATTTTTAAATCTGGCAATGCGGTTGCATTCACGAAATGTTAATCTATAATTCTTTGAATGACAATATTAAATTTTAAAAAATGTTTTCGAATAGTAATTTAATAAATTGTAGCGCTAATCCACCGGATGCATTTGAGGGAAAATATTTTCTGAACATCACGCGTCGATGTAAAATGCTGTTTTTATATACAAATATGAACTTTATCGAACAAAAGAATGCATGTATTGTGTAACATGATGTCCTAGGAGTGTCATCTGATGAAGATTGTCAAAGGTTAGTGCTGTATTTAGCTGTGTTTTGGTTATTTGTGATGCATGTGGTTGGTCGGAAAATGGCGGTGTGGCTATTTTGACGATGTACTCTCCTAACATAATGTAATGTTTTGCTTTCACTGTAAAGCCTTTTTGAAATCGGACAACGTGGTTCGATTCAGGAGAAGTGTATCTATAAAACGCTGTAAAATAGTCCTATGTTTGAGAAACAGAAATTATTAGATTTGGTTATGAATATGGCGCTCTGATTTTTTGCTGGATGTTGAGCACTGTATATATACATAATATGACATTTGTAATGTCTTTATTCTTTTGGAACTGCTGTGAGTGTAATGTTACCTGTTAATTTTATTGTTTATTTCACTTTTGTATATTACCTACTTCACTTGCTTTGGCAATGTAAACATATGTTTCCCATGCCAATAAAGCCCCTTGAACTGAATTGAGAGAGTGAGAGTGAGAGTGAGAGTGAGAGAAGAGAGTGAGAGAAGAGAGCGCGAGAGAGAGAAAGGGGGAGCTAGCTGTTGAAATAAAAATAAATTGATGTATTTATAAGTGGATCTCTGGCTGTTTCTGCACCCTGGCAGGGTCTGTGGCCTGAATACAAAATGCAATCTGTTACATAATGAATGAAGACTTTACTTAGGGAATAAAGATTAGCAGCTGGCCTTTTACATCATCATCTTATTTCAGGAACACACACCTCTTGGGCATAGACATTTTTCTGCAGCAAAAATGTTCCAGGGTTTTTTAAGTAATAATTCCGGAGTAGCAGAGTTGGGTTAGAGGAGGAGGATAATATGATTTGCATAGTAGCTCATCAGATGAAATATCTTGTTTTCTTGTTGTTAAAACTAATTGAAATGAATCTGGCTCGGACCCAAAGCAATCTCAGTGAAAGAAAATGGAAGAAGGACATCGATCCATTGATCAGAGGAGATGGGCGGCAGGTAGCCTAGCAGTTAAGAGCAATGGGCCAGTAACCAAAAGCTTGCTGGTTTGAACCTCTGAGCCTACTAGGTGAAGAATCTGTTGATGTGTCAGGCACCTAACCCTAATTACTCCTGTAAGTTGCTCTGGATAAGAGTGTCTGCTAAATGACTCAAATGTAAAATGAGATATACATGTCTCACACACTTACCAACAAGGGTCAACCAACAAACAAGAGCTCTGCTGCTGGTTAGTGATCTTAATGAATAAATCACTGAGCATGTATCTCAACTCCCCTGACACACACACTCCTCCATCCCCCTACTTCAACAGTCTGATCCTAAACCGCTCAGCCACCCACTACCCCCCATGGCCTAAGACACACACACACACACAAACACAGACACGCACACACGCACACACACACACACACACACACACACACACACACACACACACACACACACACACACACACACACACACACACACACACACACACACACACACACACACACTATCCCCCATAATGCATTGTGTCACATTGTTTGCTCTGGGTCCCAGCAGAAATTAAACTCTTCAGAAAAGATAAACCTTATATTACTACATCGCCCTTTTAAAACACGTAAATGAAAACCCTTATCCTCTCTCTCTCTGTCAAGTTCATCTGACCATGGTGAACGGGCTGGGCTGTGTGTGTCTACTCTTCACATTTTCCACCATTGAATTAAGCATTAATACTGCTTGACAGCAACAAAGAACATTTATCACAACGGGGATCTAATAATGATTCAGTATATAGCTCAGGCTGCTCATCAGGGCCCATCATACCTATCAACTGACAAATGCAGAAATGGGATTAGGCCCAGCAGCTGCCTGTGAAAATTGTATCTAAACCACTCTGTCTAATCCAACAGAAGACAATGTTTTGATCCTCTGTGTGCATGAAATTGTTGATGAGTTGTGTTTATATTCAACCCACTGTTCCTTTTCTCTGCCCCAATTATCAGCCTAATGAGCATTATCATTATGTTAGCTATCAATGAAGCTATCATGTGGGTGCATACAGGGGCCCTGGGCCTTTTGGGGGCCCCACCACCTCGCGGGCAAAATTTGGGTCAGAGACTCATTTCATGTAACTTTCCCCGTTTTGCCATGGGACGGAGAGAGAAATGTGCAGTTTTACAGCTAATTTCCTGCAATTATACACATTTTGCCATGACTTATGCCATGTTAATATAATATCTGAGCGAGAGTGACTAACAAAATCAATGGGGGCCCCCTGGAGGTCAGGGCGCCTGGGCACATGCCCTCGTGCCCGGTCGGTAATTCGGCCATGATTACTACTTAGACAAACTGTGTCGAGGCTTGACCCCTCACTGGCCAATTAGAACGTGCTTCATGGTTAAATATGTGGTTGCTTCAAATTGTGTTTTGGAAGTTTTATGTATTGCTTTGTCAGCAACTCCAATTTGAATGCTAGTCGTTACAGCCTAGTTTGTTAAATAGCCTACAGAAACAAAATAACAAAATATAGGCCTATCCCATATTTGCTAAATATATTGAATAAGAGAATAACATTGACATATATGGTGACTGAGTTCATCAGGAAGTGTATAGGGGATATTGTTCCCACTGTGACTATTAAAACCTGCCCAAACCAAAAACTGTGGTTAGATGGCAGCATCCGCTCAAAACTGAAAGCGCAAACCACCGCATTTAACTACGGCAGGGTGATTGGGAATATGGTTGAATACAAACAGTCCAATTATGCTCTCCGTAAGGAAATCAAACAGGAAAAACATCAGTACAGAGACAAAGTGGACTCGCAATTCAATGGCTCAGACACGAGACGTATGTGGCAGGGACTCCAGACAATCACGGATTACAAAGGGAAAACCAGCCACGTTGCAGACACCGACGTCTTCCTCCCGGACAAGCTAAACACCTTCTTCACCTGATTTGAGGGTAACACAGTGCCACCGACACGACCCGCTCCCATGGACTGTGGGCTCTCGTTTCCGTGGCCGATGTGAGTAAGACATTTAAGAGTGCCCAGACAGCATCCCTCGCCGCGTCCTCAGAGCATGCGCAGACCAGCTGGCTGTGGTGTTTATGGACATATTTAAACTCTCCCTATCCAACTATGCTGTCCCCACTTGCTTCAAGAGGTAACTGAACTAAATGACTAATGCCTGTAGCACTTACTTCTGTCATCATGGAGTGCTTTGAAAGGTTAGTTAAGCATCATGTCACCTCCACCTTACATCACACCCTTGACCCACTTCAAATGGCATACCGCCCCAATAGATCCACAGACGATGCAATCGCCATCGCACTGCACACTGCCCTATCCCAACTGGACAAAAGGAATACCAATGTAAGAATGATGTTTATTGACTACAGTTCAGCCTTCAATACCATAGTACCCTCAAAGCTCATCATTAAGCTCAAGGCTCTGGGTCTGAACCACGCCCTGTGCAACTGGGTCCTGGACTTCCTTACGGGCTGCCCCCAGGTGGTGAAAGTAGGAAACAACACCTCCGCTTCGATGATCAAAAACACTGGGGCCCCACAAGGGTGCTTACTCAGCCCCCTCCCGTACTCCCTGTTCACCCATGACTGCGTGGCCAAGCACGCCTCCAACTCAATCATCAAGTTTGCAGACGACACAACAGTAGTAGGCTTGATTACCAACCATAATGAGACAGCCTACAGGGAGGAGGAGAGAGCTCTGGGAGTGTGGTGCCAGGAAAATAACCTCTCACTCAACGTCAGCAAATGATCGGGACTTCAGGAAACAGCAGAGGGAGCACCCCCTATCCACATCAACAGGACCGCAGTGGAGAAGGTAGAAAACTTTGGCATACACATCACTGACAAATTGAAATGGTCCACCGACACAGACAGTGTGGTGAAGGCGCAACAGTGCCTCTTCAACCTCAGGAGGCTGAAAAAATGTGGCTAGACACCTAAGACCCTCACAAACTTTTACAGATGCACAATTGAGAGCATCCTGTCGGGCTGTATCACCGCCTGGTACGGCAATTGCCCCGCAACCGCAGGGCTCCCCAGAGGGTGGCCCAACGCATCATCGGGGGCAAACTACCTGCCCTCCAGGACACTTACAGCACCCGATGTCACAGGAAGGCCAAAAAGATCCTCAAGGACAACAACCACACAAGACATGTCCTGTTCACCCCGCTATCATCCAGAAGGTGAGGTCAATACAGGTGCATTAAAGCTGGGACCGAGAGACTGAAAAACTGCTTCTTTCTCAAGGCCATCAGACTGTTAAATAGCCATCACTAGCACATTAGAGGCTGCTGCCTATATACATAGACTTGAAATCACTGGCCACTTTAATAATGTTTACATATATTTTGCATTACTCGTCTCATATGTATATACTGTATTCTATTCTATTCTACTGTATCTTAGTCTATGCCGCTCTGACATTGCTCATCCATATATTTATATGTTCATAATTCCATTCCTTTATTTAGATTTGTGTGTATTGGGTATATGTTGTGAAATTGTTAGATATTACTTGTTAGATATTACTGCACTGTCGGAGCTAGAAACACAAGCATTTCGCTACACCTGCAATAACATCTGCTAAACACGTGTATATGACCAATGCAATTTGATTTAAATTGATTTGACATCATTTACAAACTAAGCATTTGTGTCTATTGAGTCCACCAGATCAGAGGCAGTAGGTATAACCAGGGATGTTCTCTTGATAAGTGTGTGAATTGGACCATTTTCCTGTACTGCTAAGCATTCAAACTCTAACGCGTACTTTTGGGTGTCAGAGAGAGCCGTGCTGCCCTGTTCTGAGCCAACTGCATTGCCCCCACCTCTTTTACGCTGCTGCTACTCTCTGTTTATTATCTATGCATAGTCACTTTAATAACTCTACCTACATATACATATTACCTCAATTACCTCGACTAACCGGTGCCCCCGCACATTGACTCTGTACTGGTACCCCCTGTATATAGCCTCGCAATTGCTTTTTTACTGCTGCTCTTATTTGTTACTTTTATTTCTTATTTTTTATTTTTCTGTTATTATTTTTTTTATATAGCAGGTATTTTTCTTAAAATGGCATAGTTGGTTAAGGGCTTGTTGGTAAGCATTTCACTGTAAGGTTGTATTCAGTGCATGTGACAAATAAAAATGTATTTTATTTTATTTTATTTGATGAATGAAGGCACTGTATTTAGATGGCTTTCTTTCATTGATCCCTATATTCTGAACATGCTCTCTCGATGTATTCTAGTGAGTCTGTAGTAAAAATTCTAATTAAAGGCCACACTGTATTTAAGGATCTGAGCCTTTTTTTACATTTTCGCATAAAATGACATACCCAAATCTAACTGCCTATAGCTCAGGACCTTGATACCATTTTAAAGGAAACACTTTGAAGTTTGTGGAAATGTGAAATTAATGTAGGAAAACATTACACATTAGATCTGGTAAAAGACAATACAAACAAAAAAACATGTGTTTTCAATAAAAAAAAAATATATATTTCAAATACAAGAGAAAGGCCCAAATATAATATTGCAGTTCAGGTGCAATTTAGATGTAGTGTGTGTGCAAAGTTTTGCAATACTGAACAATATTTTGTATCAAGTCTGCCCAAATGTGTCGAATTAGTCAATTGAGTAATTTTCAAGTACATAACTATAGAGAACATACAATAATGATATGGAAATACAAAATGTAAGTTTACACACTCCCAGGAATGTCATACATTATGGATCATTAGCTTATACACTAACTTTCACACATCTAGATGGCCGGGTGGGGTGGGTGTGGAGCCAGAGACAGCAGGGGTTCAAACTGTAGAACCCAGTTCCTACATTTTAATATAAAAAATGTATTTTAGCAAACAAAACTCTCTCGCTACTTTTATCTCTGGGACCTTCAGGATGACAAATCAGAGCAAGATTATTGAATGTAAGTACCTTATTTACCTTCAGAGGTGAATGTATCAAACCAGTTGCCGGTATAAAAGTTTTTGGTTGTTGTGCACTTTCCTCAAACATTAGCATGGTATTTTTTCACTGTAATAGCTACTGTAAATAGGAAAGTGTAGTTAGATTAACAAGAATTTAAGCTTTCTGCCCATATAAGACATGTCTATGTCCTGAAAAGTTTGTTATTACTTACAACGTCATGCTAATCACATTAGCGCACGTTAGCTCAACAGTCCCGGTAAAGGGACACCGATCTCAAAGAGGTTTTTTAGGGATGGCTTAAGATAGATGTACTAAAAACCGTATTGATTGAAAACTGCACCAGAAAATTGTTAGGCTAACAAGTAAGAGGGTTTTTAGCAGTTGAATTACATTTATTCAGTGCTCGCAAGGTAGCCACATCTCTGGAGTGCATTACTTGCCTGCATTGGATAAGTCTGAATACCAACTAATGAGAAGTGTGTGGGAAAGTCATGTGTAGGAAAGGTTTACATTTCCTAAGTCTGAGTTGGCCCCATGGGTCTTAGCCCCATGTTATGTAGTGCATTATTCCACACAATGTAGACACATAATGTTGTTAAATGAAGCATTGTGACAATACTGTCAAGTTCTTCCTTTGATCTTTCTGTGTTTCTTATGACTGAGATTAATCATTCCCAGACATCCCCTATTTTTGATCTTGTTGATCCGAAGACATATAATGACAGTCAGGCTATGTGTCATTAAAATAGTCATCCAAACTTTTTAGATGAAAGAAAAATGAGTAAAAAAATAGGATAATTAAATTGTACGGAAAGAATATTAACAGCATCATACCACTTTTAAATAATCCAGATTAATTCAAAACATAACAGTGTATAAGTATTTAATTTGTGTTTCACTAATAATGAGCTGGGCCCATTTCATTATAATAAAAACTTGAATCATCAATACATATAAACCAACTAATGATATGTATTTGGCTAATAGTACAAGTGAATCTCATTAAGCCTCCTCCATTCAGTATATCCTGCATGTTAATTAATATGCCTCAGAACCTTGTTGAAATGTGTTTGGTTTTCAAAAGTTAATCATTTGGCTTGATTCACAATTAATCCAATCGTCAGAGGGAAATTGAAAGTCTGACCTATAGCAGCCAAGGAGCACATCAATTCAGCTTGACGGACGGTTGTGTTTTGGTTTCCCTTTATATGCCTGTACATTGTTATGAAGTTTCAGTGTGGATGGATGGGTTGAGGGACGACTGAGGGAGCAGCCGCCACACAAAGAAGTCAGATCATTAATCTTCCATGAAACTGAAAGAAATGGGGTTAAAAACATCTCAAACCCAGGTCTTTGAATTGAGAACGGCTGGGAGGCGGGCACCCTATTCTTAAAGCTTAAGCTGTCGATAACAGTGTAATAGAGAGGTTATTATAGTACTTGATTAAAAGAGGAGTTAGTTCATGATTATTGACTCAAACCGGAAGGTGGTTAGTTCATCCTTGGGTTATACTCCCTTAGGGCATAGACTGTTCACTGCTCAATTTCACATTTTCCCAACTGGGATTTTGACCCTGTATTTAACCAGCAAATATTATAATGTGCTAAAGAAGAATGCACAAAAAAATGGATTTCAACTATACAGTGGATATATTGTGCTCTAAGGAATATTTACAAGAGATAATCTAATAGCTTTCAATGTCTATTTCAGATACAGAACCAGTCAAAAGTTTAGACACACCTACTCAAATGTTTTTCTTTATTTTCTACATTCTAGAGTAGTAGTTAAGACATCAAAACTATGAAATAACACATATGGAATCATGTAGTAACCAAAAAAGTATTTTAGATTTGACATTCTTCAAAGTAGCCATCCTTTGCCTTAATGACAGCTTTTCACACTCTTGGCATTCTCTCAACCAGCGTCATGAGGAATGCTTTTTCAACAGTCTTGAAGGAGTTCCCACATATGCTGAGCACGTGTTTGCTGCTTCTCCTTCACTCTGCGGTCCAACTAATCCCAAACCATCTCAACCGGGTTGAGGTCAGGTGATTGTAGAGGCCAAGTCACCTGATGCAGCACTCCATCACTCTCCTTCTTGGTCAAATAGCTCTTACACAGCCTGGAGGTGTGTTGGGTCATTGTCCTGTTGAAAAACAAATGATAGTCCCACTAAGCACAAACCAGATGGGATGGCGTATTGCTGCAGAATACTGTGGTAGCCACGCTGGTTAAGTGTGTCTTGAATTCTAAATAAATCACGACATTGTCATCAGCAAAGCACCCCCACACCATCACACCTCCTCCTCCATGCGTCACGGTGGCAACCCCACATGCGGAGATCATCCCTTCTCCTACTCTGCGTCTCACAAAGGGACTGCGGTTGGATCCAATTATCTCAAATTTGGACTCATCAGACCAAAGGACAGATTTCCACCGGCCTAATGTCCATTGCTTGTGTTTCTTGGCCCAAGCAAGTGTCTTCTTCTTATTCGACCATGAAGGCCTGATTCACGCTCCACACTCCTCTGAACTGTTGATGTTGAGATGTGTCTGTTAACTGATCTCTGTGAAGCATTTATTTGGTCTGCAATTTCTGAGGCTGGTAAATCTAATGAACTTATCCTCTGCAGCAGAGGTAACTCTGGGTCTTCCTTTCCTGTGGCGGTCCTTATGAGAGCCAGTATCATCATAGCGCTTGATGGTTTTCGCGACTGCACTTGAAGAAACTTTCAAAGTTCTTGACATTTTCAAGATTGACTGACCTTCATGTCTTAAAGTAATGATGGACTGTCATTTATCTTTGCTTATTTGAGCTGTTCATTCCATAATAGGGACTTTTACCAAATGTATACCACCCCTTCCTTGTCACAACACAACCGATTGACACAAATGCATTAAGGAAGAAACAAATTCCACAAATGAATGTTTAACAAGGCACACCTGTTAATTGAAATGCTTTCCAGTTGATTAACTCATGTAGCTGGTTGAGAGAAAATCAAGAGTGTGCAAAGCTGTCATCAAGGCAAAGGGGGGCTACTTTGAAGAATCTCAAATATAAAATATATTTTGATTTGTTTAACACTTTTTTGAATACTACATGATTGCATATGTGTTATTTCATTTTGATGTCTTAACTATTATTCTACAATGTAGAAAATAGTTAAAAAACGATTGAAAAAATTTGAATCAGTATGTGTGTCCAAACTTTTGACTGGTACTGTAAATCTAAGGTCAAATTATTTATTGGAGAGGCAAGGACTTCAACAAAGACACTTTCATGGCAATGGACTTTCATGTCTATTCTGGGTCAAACCCATCCTAGAATGTATTTTAAACATTTATTGACCTTCCTTTAGGGCGGCAGGTAGCCTAGTGGTTAGAGCGTTGTGCCAGTAACCGAAAGGTTGCTGGATTGAATCCTGAATCGAATCCGAGCTGGATCGAATCCTGTCGTTCTTCCCCTGAACAAGGCAGTTAACCCACTGTTCCCCGATAGGCTGTCATTGTAAATAAGAAATAATTCTTAACTGACTTGCGTAGTTAAATAAAGGTAAAAATAAAAAATCTGTCAGCTGATAAACATCGCTGACAAATAATTATTTGAAAATGGCTTATGACACAGATGGTTGTGCACTATTTTTACTCACAGCTCTCGATACACTTCACTTCACCCTGCACTTGATATAAATTAGGCATGATACAAAGATATACGTATGTGATAGAAAACACTTCTGCATATTTGACTTCTGACTTCATGCACCGTCTGTGGTAATTGTAAAGCAGGACGGATGTAGCTGATGGGGTGATGTTAAAACTAGCTAACTTATAGACATGGACCAAGAGCTTCATCTCAGCTTTTACTTTCCACAACGCTTACCTCATAGCATGCGTTACAGTTGAAAGAAACACCAACTAATGTTTTATGCATTGAGAACAGATGGAGTCAAACACACAAAACTTCTCTCCTTCGCCTTGTACAAACACAGAACTAATTATTACCATAAATGCTTACCCTACAGTTCAGTGTTAATCTGATTTAAATCAAATGATATATTAGTGTGCGAGGTAATACCCTTGAAATATGTACCATCTCTTATTCAGTATATTAGAGGTGACCTCAATCATTGGAGTGTAGTTGAACAGTGGTATGTCAGGCAGCCAAGCATTTTCAATTTCGACCACATCTGTTTACTCATGGCTGGTGTTTGGATTGTAGGAAATACCCACAGAAAACTTCAGTTAACTGTTCTCATAAACTGGTGTTTACTGTTACATTAGAATTATATAATCCTCTTGCTGTTTAGTTTCCATTGTGAGAAATTAGGAAGTTGTTATTGGACTCCAGCGACATCTAGATTTAATTTCCTCCTTTCCTCCTTTCTCCTCGCCTCCTCTTGGAAAAAAGCCTGCATTCTGTATGTTCACAACAAGCGGGCTCTTATAAGCTCCCAGTAATTTTACTTGGACGGGCTACTGGTGGAGAAGTAATATCATCCTTTCCATGTTCACATCACTTCTTCTTACACAGAGGGGATTTGTTTCATTTATGTAACAATGAAAGAAACTGGCAGAGCTCCTGAGGGTTGCTACTGTAGTAAATGGAAGGAGCACGCCAAGAAGTAACGTGCTTTTAACAGAGAGCGATAGAAAAAGAGAGAGATGGAGAGAGAGAGGGGGGAAGGGAGGGTGAGAGGGTGGGTTTGAGTGACGCCAGAGACTGAATGTAAAAAGTGTTAGAAGAAATATCGGAATAGAAGGGTAATCAACACTTTCTCAGATCCTCACAGCTTTTACTAAACAGCTCTACCCTCTGTCAGATGTTACACAGATAAATATTTGATGTAGTTTAAAACACACTATTATATTAGAGTGTGTAGAAAGGGGAAAGGGCAAAGGGGGGATACCTAGTCAGTTGTACAACTGAATGCCTTCAACTGAAATGTGTTTTCCACATTTAAACCAACCCCAGTGAATCAGAGAGGTGTGGGGGGGCTGCTTTAAATGGACATCCACGTCATGATGAAATCACAGACACACCATCACTCCATATGTAATACATAGTAATAGCTTTTATACAGACCTAAAGACGTGATTTATGGAGCCTAAAGACCACCCCAACCCACACCTCCACCCCACCGCCCATTGAACATACGCCTACACATGCAAAAGCCAAGAGCAGGATAATAGTGTCTTAATGTTTAATCTTTCCAGGCTTGTTTCAACACTCAGTACCTCCACAACATCTGCAGCAATTCAAATGTCCAGGTGCTCAGTGATCATAGTGAATAGTCTGCCTATGCACCACACAGACATCAATCAGACACTCTTCATAGAAATGATACATCATATCCTGACATTGAGGAGAGGCACGAGTTGATCTGAGCAAATATTGTACATCACACCTGTTCTGCTGCTATTGAACAAAACTTGTGTTAGTCATCACAACCCTCTGGGCACACACTGGTTGAATCAACGTTGTTTCCACATCATTTCAGTGAAATTACATTGAACCAACGTGGAATAGACGTTGAATTGACGTCTGTGCCCAGTGGGAATGTTCTAGAAGGAGGAAATGTGTGCGTGTGTGCGTGTGTGCGTGTGTGTGTGCGTGCATGTGTCTCTTTATCTACTCATCAACACCGTGCCAAATGTTTCTTTATTCTATATTTTTTACTGTCTGTTCTTCCACAACAGCACTGCAGGGTAAAGTTATTTTCTGTTTTCTACCATGGAGAGTAAATAAAGAGCAGGTTACATCATCAATCTTTCTGGGTTTTCAAATCATAATATTGAACCAAGGTGTCAGTCTTGCCATTAGCATGATTCATTTCTGCCATTTTAAGTTTACAATTTCTCTACAAGAACAACATCGATTCCCTCCCTCCCTGCGTGTGTATGTGTGTGTGTGTGCATGCTACCGTCTGACATAATTTCCTCCCTATTTTCTTCCATAATTTGAATCTAAAAATGTTATTAATTTAGCAGGGCTGAGAGGAAGCCTAGCTTATACAGCGCCTGTAAATATATCTCTCTTATTATGACCCACAGTGCCCTGTCAGGCTCATACATCATCTCTGCACATCATAATTAATTGCGAGCAAACCTATTCTGTTCAATTAAGCATGAGGGAATGGAAGGGAGGGAGAAAAACGTGTTCATCCGTTCATTTCACAGACAGCCAACACACAAACAACATTAATGTAATTATCAATCTCCCAACTAACATTTTGTACATTATACAGTACCTGGTTGGTTTAGTACTGGACAATTTCAGATCCTTTTTACTCTTATAAATGTATATAGGAATGGACCTGCACAAATTCCACTTGCCCTTCCATGCTGTACTAATGGAAAAGTGCTTTTGCAAGTCGATCTCACCCTAGAGGCTTCCACATTTCCACTGGGTCTCAGTCAAGTCAACAATCTCATGAAATGTGGAATAACATTATGAGAAAGGTAATGGTGAAGGAAGTTTGTTACTAATACATCTATCCCATGTAGCCCCAGGAGTATTCCATAAGCCAAACATACTTAACTTAAAATCGGAACAACCTGGAAATGCTTTTAAGCTGAGAGTGTATCTATCGTTCCCAGTTGTTGAGTTTTTGAAGTTGAAAATGTTGGACATTGAGGGGAATTGTTTAAAGTGATATGTTCTGCATGTTTTGCTATGAGATCTGTCTACATGTATATTTTACCAACAAGGAATCAACATGCAGGATAGCATAACAGTATAGGACTACAGAGAAAAACAAGCCAAATTCACAATTACAGCCCTCCTGTATTCTACAGTGTGCAAATAAGTTATTCCTGATTGTTCGAGCACAACAGTTTACTTGGCAATGAAGAGGTAGGCCTGAAGAAGTTAACAAGGTGTGGCTGAGTTCTGTCTGTAACTTCAGGTGGGATTTAATTTGCCAAGCAACAGACAGTGAGTGAACACTTCATATACAGTACATCTATCTTAATTGGTGCCAGTGCTTAGGAGACTGAGGAGAAGAAGAGAGGTTTTCAGTGCAATCACCCCAGTGCATTAGACTCAGCCACGCAGTGTAGTATTTTTCAAAATGAGCACCTACCACCATTACGCTCGGAAACACTGCCAAGCACTCAATTTGCCCAACAAAGAGGAGAGCATTTTGACATAACCATGCCAATTGTTATATGAACAGTGACAAAGGAACCTTTTCAAATGAGTTTTATGAGCTAAATACTGTACTGTAAAGCAAAAAAAGTTATGGTTGGCTATGTGGTTTGTACAACAAAAAAAACATTTTGAATGAGGAAATTGTAAAATGTCCAGCAAATTCAGCTTCCCAGAACATTGTAACGACCGTCGTCAAGAATGGACCAAGGCGCAGCGAGAATGTGAATACTCATGGTTTAAATTTTTTTAAAAGGAGTAAAGTATTCACTGACAAAACAATAAAGATGACGACAGCAACAGTTTTACAGGCTATACAATCGCAGTGCAAAAACAACTACCCACAAAACCAAGTGACAAACATACTCCTACATATATGACTCCCAATCAGGAACAACGATCCCCAGCTGTTCCTGATCAGGAGTCACAAGACCAACACAGAACATTCAAACACACGACTGCCACGTCCTGACCCCAAAACTACTACAACAGCTCCATCTGCTGGTCAGGACGTGACAGTACCCCCCCTCAAGGTGCAGACCCCGGAATGCACCTAACAACAGAAAACACCAACAAACAAAATCCCCAACCCACCTATCCTGGAGGTGGCTCAGGTGCAGGACGTGGACCTCGCTCCACCTTCGGCGTCGCCCACTTCGGTGGCACCACTAGCTGCGCCGGGCAGACGGGCCACTCGGGCTGACCCTGGCAGACAGACCACTCGGGCTGGGCCGGAGGACAGGAAGGCCACTCGGGCTGGGCCGGAGGACAGGAGGGCCACTCGGGCTGGGCCGGAGGACAGGAGGGCCACTCGGGCTGGGCCGGAGGACAGGAGGGCCACTCGGGCTGGGCCGGAGGACAGGAGGGCCACTCGGGCTGGGCCGGAGGACAGGAGGGCCACTCGGGCTGGGCCGGAGGACAGGAGGGCCACTCGGGCTAGGCCGGAGGACAGGAGGGCCACTCGGGCTGGGCCGGAGGACAGGCGGGCAACTCGGGCTGGGCCGGAGGACAGGCGGGCCACTCGGGCTGGGCCGGAGGACAGGCGGGCCACTCGGGCTGGGCCGGAGGACAGGCGGCCACCCTGGCAGCTCCGGGCAGTCGGGCCACTCTGGCAGCTCCGGGCAGTCGGGCCACTCTGGCAGCTCCGGGCAGTCGGGCCACTCAGGCAGCTCCGGGCAGTCGGGCCACTCAGGCAGCTCCGGGCAGTCGGGCCACTCAGGCAGCTCCGGACAGTCGGGCCACTCTGGCAGCTCCGGGCAGTTGGGCCACTCTGGCAGCTCCTGACTAGCGGGCCGCACTGGCAGCTCCTGACTAGCGGGCGGCTCTGGCAGCTCCTGACTGGCGGGCAGCTCAGGCGACTCTTGACTGGCGGGCAGCTCAGGCGACTCTTGACTGGCGGGCAGCTCAGGCGACTCTTGACTGGTGGGCAGCTCAGGCGACTCTTGACTGGCGGGCAGCTCAGGCGACTCTTGACTGGCGGGCAGCTCAGGCGACTCTTGACTGGCGGGCAGCTCAGGTGACTCTTGACTGGCGGGCAGCTCAGGTGACTCTTGACTGGCGAGGCTGGGCTGACGCACTAGACGCCTGATGCGTGGGGCTGGTACTGGAAGTGCAAGCCTGGAGACACGCACCTCCATGCTAGTGCGTATGGCGGGAAACACCGGACCGTAGAGGCGCACTGGCGGTCTTGAGCGCAGGGTTGGCATCACCCCTTCCGGCTCGATGCCTACTTCGTCCTGGCACATGCGGGGCGCTGGTACTGTGCCTACCGGCCTGAAAATCCCAGGCCTCACCACAGCCCCAACCCCAAAGCACGGGGAGCTGGCCTGGGGCTCCAATCTCGCCCCGCCAAATAGCCCTTGTGCCCCCCCCCAAAAAATTATTGGGGCTGCCTCTCGGGTTCTACCTGCCTCCCAGGCAGGTTGTCACAGTGGGCCCACAACTGCTCCCATGTCCAGTCAATCCTCTCCTCCAATACTTCCAGCGACCAGGAATCCATCTCCTCCCGAGTGCGCTGCTTCCAATAGTCCTCCTGTGGCTTCCTCCTCTTCCGCTGCTTGGTCCTTTGGTGGTGGGTAGTTCTGTCACAAAAAATGTCGTACTGGAGAGAAGACCAAGGCGCAGCAGGTATTTGGATACTCATATTTTTTATTTTTTTTAAAGAGTAAAGTATCCACTGGAGAAAACAATATAGACGACAGCAACAGTTTTACAGGCTATACAAACGCAGTGCAAAAACAACTACCCACAACCCCAAAGAAAAACACACACACCTATATAGGACTCCCAATCAAAGGCAACTCAACACACCTGCCTTCAATTGGAAGTCCCAATCACCAACACAAACATTCACACACACAAAACTGCCACGTCCTGACCCGAAAACTAATACAATAGCTCCATCTGCTGGTCAGGACGTGACACCGCCCCATGGCAAAATGTGTAGAATTGCAGGAAATTAACTCTAAAATGAAAAAACTGTCTCACCGCTGTCAAGAGGGGGCAAATAAAATGTTTTGCTTGCAACAAAATTTGTCTTAGGGCCCCCAAAAGTCTTGGACCCATGAGCCACTGCTGCCCCTCATGGTGAGTTCAGATTTTTAGTTGCCCCCACCCCCATCAAAGTTGCCCATCCCTGGTTTAGAGCAAGGGCTACAAAATGGACAGAGACCCCAAAGGACATGTTCACCTGTGATTTACCAGCCAAATTACCTTCATGTAAGACACAATTTATGGTTTCTACAATCTATCCTGTAAATTGCTAGTTGCACTCAATTTCTGCGGCTCATTTTCACATTTTCATCACATTTCTTTTTACATTTCTTTTCATTTTCACGTCCCCCTTTTACCCTCAGAACAGCCTCAATTATTCGGGGCATGGACTCTACAAGGTGTCGAAAGCATTCCACAGAGATGCTGGCCCATGTTGACTCCAATGCTACCCATAGTTGTGTCAAGTTGGCTGGATGTCCTTTGGGTGGTGAACCATTCTTGATACACAAGGGAAACTGTTGTGTGTGAAAAACCCAGTAGCGTTGCAGTTCTTGACACGCTCAAACCAGTGTGCCTGGTACCTACTACCATACCCTGTTTAAAGGCACTGAAATCTTCTTCTGAATGCCACACATACACAATCCATGTCTCAATTGTCTCAAGGCTTAAAAAATCATTCTTTAACCTGTCTCCTGCCCTTGATCTGCACTGATTGAAGTGGAATTAACAAGTGACATCAATAAGGGATCATAGCTTACACCTGGGCAACCTATGTTATGGAAAGAGCAGGTGTTCATAATGTTTAGTATACTCAGTGCATATGTCAATGGAAGCAATCAAAGTGCCTTACTGTTTTTTTAAATGGTTCTGTTAGTGACACTTATTCTGCAAAACAACTTGAAGTGAATTGGGCATAGAAACTTAATGACTGTGCATTTAAGAGCAATGTAGGGACAAAGGAATTCACAGTGACTTGATATGATGTTCATATCTCAATGGTTCATCCAACAAAATTATTTTTCTTTATGCTCCACTGGCCTCACACATTCACCATAAGAAGCTTTGTTTAAGAATAAGAAGAGGTAATTTCAATTAGCAATGGGAAGGCAGTCGCTTAAAAATGTCATGTCTTACATTTTAATTCAGGTTAGTGTTTGTGCATGGTTTGTGTACACCGAGCCACCAGAGGCCTTAATCCCTGATTCCTCCATTGTAGTTCATTCTGTCAATCAAAGCATTGTATTCTTTTTTTAGACCTTATAGCCAAAGCTTTCATCAGAAGCCAGCCATCAAAGCTAACCAGCTAATTAGCTACTAGCTATTTAGTCATTGTTAGCCACAGCTAGCGGCCTTTACCCTCTGCACAGGGACCAGCCGTTTTTTAGCCTGGATAATACCTGCCAGCCTCGGACTGTTTTTCTCCACTACAACGCCGGATTCCTGCCGTAAACCCTGGACCATTACTCCTGATCATCACAGCTAGCTAGCTGCCACCGAGTGACCCAGCCCCGAAGCTAGCCCTGAGCCTGGTGCATCTCCCGGATAGCAAACGAAATTACTACAACTACAATACCTCTATCGCCATCTGGCCCGGTCCCTTTGTCGACACGGCGCCCCGCCGTACCACCACAACTGGTCCGCAGACATAATTCTATCGACTGTGCCCTCAATCGGCCTTTGCCGGACGTCGGAGCAGACGCTTCTCCTTACCCCGGGCTGCTAACTTTAAATGCCGTGTCTCCTGCGTGCCAGCGTAGTAACAACTTCCCTGCTCCATCTATTGCTGTTCACTGGACCCTAGGATCACTTGGCTACATAGCTGATGCCTGCTGGACTGTTCGTTTATCACAGTACTCCATTTTGTTTTATTTTCTTTGTTAATCTGTCGGCCCTAGCCCCGAACTCAGGCCCTGTGTGTAGTTAACCGACCCTCGCCCATTCATCGCCATTTTACCTGTTGTTGTTGTCTTAGCTGATTAGCTGTTGTTGTCTTACCCGTTGCTGTCTTATCTAGCTCTCCCAATCAACACGTGATTGCTTTATGCCTCGCTTTGTGTCTCACTCAAATGTCAATATGCCTCGTATACTGTTGTTTAGGATAGTTATCATTGTTTTAGTTTACAGTGGAGCCCCTAGTCCCACTCTACATGCCTCAGATTCCTCCTTTGTCCCACCTCCCACACATGCGGTGACCTCACCCAGTATAACCAGCACGTCCAGAGATGCAACCTCTCTTATCATCACTCAGTGCCTGGGCTTACCTCCACTGTACCCGCACCCCACCATACCCCTGTCAGCAAATTATGCCCTGAATGTATTCTACCATGCCCAGAAATCTGCTCCTTTTATTCTCTGTCCCCAACGCACTAGACGACCAGTCTTGATAGACATTAGACGTACCCTCATCCTACTGATCCTCTGTTCCTTGGGTGTAATCGAAAAAGCCTTGGTTTCATGCATGCTATCATCAGAAGCCTCCTCCCCAAGATTGTTTTACTCACTGCCTTAGCACACTCCGCCAACCCTGATGTCCTTGCCGTGTCTGAATCCTGGTTCTGCTAGGTGACCTAAACTGGGATATGCTTAACACCCCAGCAGTCCTACAATCTAAGCTAGATGCCCTCAATCTCACACAAATCATAAAGGAACCAAACAGGTACAATCCTAAATCCGTAAACATGTGCACCCTCATAGATATTATCCTGACCAACTTGCCCTCCAAATACACCTCTGCTGTTTTCAATCAGGATCTCAGCGACCACTGCCTCATTGCCTGCATCCGTTATGGGTCCGCGGTCAAACGACCACCCCTCATCACTGTCAAACGCTCCCTAAAACACTTCTGCGAGCAGGCCTTTCTAATCGACCTGTCCCGGGTATCCTGGAAGGATATTGACCTCATCCCGTCAGTCGAGGATGCCTGGTCGTTCTTTAAAAGTAATTTCCTCACCATCTTAAATAAGCATGCCCCTTTCAAAAAATGTAGAACTAAGAACAGATATAGCTCTTGGTTCACTCCAGACATGACTGCCCTTGACCAGCACAAAAACATCCTGTGGAGGACTGCAATAGCATTGAATAGTCGCCGCGATATGCAACTGTTCAGGGAAGTCAGGAACCAATACACGCAGTCAGTCAGGAAAGCAAAGGCTAGCTTTTTCAAACAGAAATTTGCATCCAGTAGCTCTAACTCAAAAAGGTTTTGGGACACTGTAAAGTCCATGGAGAACAAGAGCACCTCCTCCCAGCTGCCCACTGCACTGAAGCTAGGTAACACGGTCACCACCGATAAATCCATGATAAACGGAAATTTCATTGAGCATTTCTCTACAGCTGGCCATGCTTTCCTCATGGCTACTCCAACCCCGGCCAACAGCTCTGCCCCCCCCCTCCCCCGCAGCTACCTGCCCGAGCCTCCCCAGCTTCTCCTTCACCCAAATCCAGATAGCAGATGTTCTAAAAGAGCTGCAAAACCTGGACCCGTTCAAATCAGCTGGGCTAGACAATCTAGACCCTCTCATTCTAAAACTATCCGCCGCCATTGTTGCAACCCCTATTACCAGTGTGTTCAACCTCTCTTTCGTATTGTCCGAGATCCCCAAAGATTGGAAAGCTACCGCGATAATCACCCTCTTCAAAGGGGGTGACACTCTAGACCCAAACTGTTATAGACCTATATCCATCCTGCCCTGCCTTTCTAAAGTCTTTGAACGCCAAGTTAATAAACAGATCACTGACCATTTCAAATCCCACCGTACCTTCTCCGCTGTGCAATCCGGTTTCCGAGCTGGTCACGGGTGCACATCAGCCACGCTCAAGGTCCTAAACGATATCATAACCGCCATCGATAAAAGACAGTACTGTGCAGCCGTCTTCATCGACCTGGCCAAGGCTTTCGACTCTGTCAATCATGCATTCTTATCGGCAGACTCAATAGCCTTGGTTTCTCAAATGACTGCCTCGCCTGGTTCACCAACTACTTTGCAGACAGATTTCAGTGTATCAAATCGGAGGGCCTGTTGTCCGGACCTCTGGCAGTCTCTATGGGGGTACCACAGGGTTCAATTTTCGGGCCGACTCTTTTCTCTGTATATATCAATGATGTCGCTCTTGCTGCGGGTGATTCCCTGATCCACCTCTATGCAGATGACACCATTCTGTATACATCTGGCCCTTCTTTGGACACTGTGTTAACTGTGGTACTGTGTTAACTAACCTCCAAACAAGCTTCAATGCCATACAACACTCCTTCCGTGGCCTCCAACTGCTCTTAAACGCTAGTAAAACCAAATGCATGCTTTTCAACAGTTCACTGCCGGCACCCGCCCGCCCGACTAGCATCACTACCCTGGACGGTTCTGACCTAGAATATGTGGACAACTACAAATACCTAGGTGTCTGGCTAGACTGTGAACTCTCCTTCCAGACTCATATTAAACATCTCCAATCCAAAATCAAATCTAGAATCGGCCTCCTTCTCTCACGCCGCCAAACTTACCCTAGTAAAACTGACTATCCTACCGATCCTCGACTTCGGAGATGTCATCTACAAAATAGCTTCCAATACTCTACTCAGCAAACTGGATGCAGTCTATCACAGTGCCATCCGTTTTGTTACCAAAGCCCCTTATGCCACCCACCACTGCGACCTGTATGCTCTAGTCGGCTGGTCCTCGCTACATATTCGTTGCCAGACCCACTGGTTCCAGGTCATCTATAAAT
This sequence comes from Salmo trutta, assembly GCF_901001165.1. NCBI lineage: Eukaryota > Metazoa > Chordata > Actinopteri > Salmoniformes > Salmonidae > Salmo > Salmo trutta. Next base: position 27,947,042 of record NC_042968.1, read on the forward strand.
CTATGCTAGGTAAAGCTCCGCCTTATCTCAGCTCACTGGTCACCATAGCAACACCCACCCGTAGCACCTGCTCCAGCAGGTATATCTCACTAGTCATCCCCAAAGCCAACACCTTCTTTGGCCGCCTTTCCTTCCAGTTCTCTGCTGCCAGTGACTGGAACGAATTGCAAAAATCTCTGAAGCTGGAGACATATTTCCTTCACCAACTTTAAGCTATCTGAGCAGCTAACCAATCACTGCAGCTGTACATAGTCCATCTGTAAATATCCCACCCAATCTACCTACCTCATCCCCATATTGTTTTATTTACTTTTCTGCTCTTTTGCACACCAGTATGTCTACTTTCACATCGTCATCTGCTCATTTATCACTCCAGTGTTAATCTGCTAAATTGTAATTTCCTCGCTACTACGGCCTATTTATTGCCTACCTCCTCACGCCGTTTGCACACACTGTATATAGACTTTCTTTTTTTCTATTGTGTTATTGACTGTACTCTTGTTTATTCCATGTGTAACTCTGTGTTGTTGTTTGTGTCGCACTGCTTTGCTTTATATTGGCCAGGTCGTAGTTGTAAATGAGAACTTGATCTCAACTAGCCTACCTGGTTAAATAAAGGTGAAATAAAAAAATAAAAAAATAAAAAATGCTCCACCAGCTCTTCCCATACAGAGGCAGAACCCCCCAACATTAGTCTTGAAAAACCGACCCTAGGCAACAGTGGCTAGGGTCTGGTTTTAATGATGGACTCTTTTGGCAACTTCGATAAGAGGTAAAAAAAAATCTGGGTTGGGTCCTACAGCCACTTGCAAAATGCACTCATTAAAAACAACCTCCGTCATCTCCATCTTGCTAGTTACTGTTTAGTATTTTATTCAAGTGGCTGTGTCACAGTTCCTCTATGCCAAGCTGGCATTCTACTACATACAGACATTGTTAAGCCAAAGCCTTTTAAAATTGTGAGAGGCAACCCGGATGACTAGAAAGACTACCCCAACATCACATGATATGTGTGTGTGTATGTACTGTATGTGGGTGCGTGCGTGCCTAAGTGTGTGACATTCCATCCAGGACCTGATGTCTGACAAGCAAAGTATGGAAATGAGACCTCAAAGATACACCTCAAAGCCATCATGCTCTTCATACATCAGTAGAGAGCAGGGGAAAAGCACCTGATTATGTGTGAGAGAAGATGGATCACACGTTTCTGTTATCTGGACGATAGCAGCTTGTTCTGTGTATATCACTTACTGAATGGAAGAGATTCAATGGTTTAGAAAAGTCAAATGGCAATTTAACTTTGATCATAACATATTACCGATTTCCATTTGAATCCATCTTTGATTGTGTCAGATTCATTTCTCTTTCCTGAAATATGAAATAACAAGGTCGGTCCTGTACTGCTGGTTTCCTCACACAGTCTGGTCTGGCTGCACTTCAATTTACCATCTCATTATTTAAAATGAAAAATGAAAATTGGAACCTGAAGCATTTGTATTTGAACAAAAGAAGGGGAAGCTAGACTATGAATGTTCAAAACCTAATTTCTATTGCAATTCCATTATTCTTCTATTAATCACAGATTCATTCTCTCTGTGCTCTTGAAGTAAAACCTCACTCATACACTATTCATGTCCTCCATTAAAAAGAAGAAGAAATTGGCAAGGCTATCTGCTATGTTTAATTTATGGAGGATACTTTTTTCTACTGTGATGACTCACAGAAAAATGTGTCAGGGAAACTTGTTATGTTTTAATCAGTACATATGAAGTCACTCGTTATTTGCCAAACAAGTCAAGTCATTCTGGCAGTTGAAGAAGACAAAAAGACAGCAGATGATTTAAATTGGTCCTTTTTTCTTTCTGTTTTAATCTCAGTGATTGTGACGGAGGGAATGGAGTGTCTTTTTGTTCTTATTCTCTTTTATAGCAAGACTAATATCCATAAAGTGAGATGAGATTTAATGCATATTGATTACTCCAGAGACCCGAGGATCGAGTCGGGAGAGAAATCGCCAATTAAAGAATTTCCATTCTCCATAAACTGCACCTTTAAACAGCTGACAAACACTACACATGCCCACCTCTGGATCGGCTCGGAGTATTGCTAAAATAAAGCAAATTTATCTTCAGAGAAAACCCTTCTAACCCTTCAGAAACCTCCATGCCAAGCATGGGAGTGTGAATATTGCATATTCAGTGCTTTCCTAACAGATGCTATGTTGAAAACATTAAATAAGTAAATACTTGTCCTGTTATACTGAAAGATGAAAGCTACTGGTAAATGTATGTGTATAATAAATATGTTATAGAATAAGATTACACTCAAATAGTATATTATCTATACGATACAATTACAGGGGGAAAATTTTATCTATAGTCAGATAGACTAGAGTGTATTTTCCATCATTTCTGTTTGGACACATTTTGTTCATGTATATATTCATAAGCAGTGGAGCATGAAGGTATTCTCATTTGTGTGCAATGAGGCCTTGAAACTGACCCTGCTTTTTAAGCACATTAAAATGGGCATGCAAATGAAACATTGAAGTATGATTCGGTTTGACTCCAGTTTTCCATATCTGCTATATAGCCTAGTATTGATATTGGCGCATATAGATTTGCAGGAAATGTCTTTCTCATTATGATCAGCCAGTCGTTAGTTTGATTAAAAGCCTCATAACCCCTTGAGGCTAACCTTGGCCTACACCACAAAGGGAAGTTGCAGAGTTGTAATATGACGGACAGGGGTTTGATCCAATAAGATAAATACAAAACCACACCCCTAAAACCCAGCCACCCACCAGCCATAAAACACAATAACACAGGATGCAAAGCAATTTGTTGTGATCATTTTTGATCCATGCCAAACGGAGTGAAATAAAAGGAGCCTTTGGACTGGAAAGCCAACAGAAAGAGGAAAGACGTTTAAGACATTGATTCACCTTGGGTTCAGACCCAGTGTCTAATCATAGTGTCACGTCCTGACCCTAGTAAGATGTCATTTTCTATAGTAGAGTAGGGCAGGGCGTGACAGGGGGTGTTTTGGGTTGTTCTATGTTTTCTATTTCTATGTTTAAGTTCTAGTTTTTCTATTTCTATGTTGGGATTGTTTGGGGTTGATCTCTAATTGGAGGCAGCTGATCCTCATTGCCTCTGATTAGAGATCATATTTAAGTAGGGGTTTTTCTGTTCCTGTTTGTGGGTTATTATTTTTTTGAGTAGTGTGTTTTCCTCTCTGTGTCACAGTTTGTTGTTTTGTATATTCAAGTATTTAAGTGTATTGCATTCAGTTTCACTTTTAATAAATATGTGGAACTACAAACACGCTGCATTTTGGTCCGCTCCTTCGAACAGCCGTGACACATAGCTGTGGGAGGCCAGTCAAGGCCAGCGTATTTCAGGCCTGGAGAGACAATGTTCTGTTTTAACTATGCTCTGCTTTACATGAATCATATTCCCTATGTAGGTTGTCAGTCATTACAGAACAGGATGAATGCATTTCATTCTCAGCCGCAATACAGTACTGCTCCACCAGCCCTGTTAGCTTTAGAAAGATCCACAGAATAATCAAATCGGCCCAAAAAGTCATTTTTTTTAAACACTCCTGGTGCTCTTTTACAGTCTGTAAAATATAGCATCAGAATATATGGTATTCAAATGTAAATGTAATTGAGCCCATTAACCTGTGAGCTACAGTATTATTGTCACGTTGGTATAAAGGGTCGGGAGACAGGCGCAGAAATGCGTAATATGGTTTTTTAATTTACCCAAATTACAGCATGCCGTGGAAAGGCACAGGGACGAAGACCAAACAAACACTATACAAAACACAGGGTAGAAACCCAAACAAAAGAGTGAGGAGTACCTCGAATAAATAACATAAGCGCACAATGATTAGCACACAGGACGAGACCTGTAATCATCTGCACAATCCACAATGGCACGAAAGCCAAAACACACAGCACAGGTACTCACAAGCACCAACGGACATTGTAACAATAATCTACAGCCCAATGGAAACCAAAGGCCACACTTATACAAGTACTAATCAGTGGGAATAGGGGACAGGTGTACGTAATGAAAGTTCCGAGGGATCCGTGACAATTATAGTCGGCATGTTTGTCTATTTTTCACTATATTTCCACTTATGGATCTGACATGTAATAATAGATCAATACCAAGGTAATTGCAAATGTTAGAGAGAGGGGAGGACACAACATTTTCAACCCTCGTCACATTTGGCACAGGTCCCATGAGAGTGTTATTTATGCATATACAGTTGAAGTCGGAAGTTTACATACACTTAGGTTGGAGTCATTAACTCGTTTTTCAACCACTCTACAAATGTTTTGTTAACAAACTATAGTTTTGGAAAGTCAGGTAGGACATCTACTTTGTGCATGACACAAGTAATTTTTCCAACAATTGCTTACAGACAGATTATTTTACTGTATCACAATTCCAGTGGGTCAGAGGTTTACATACACAAAGTTGACTGTGCCTTTAAACAGCTTGGAAAATTCCCTACAATTATGTCATGGCTTTAGAAGCTTCTGAGAGGCTAATTGACATAATTTGAGTCAATTGGAGGTGTACCTGTGGATGTATTTCAAGGCCTACCTTCAAACTCAGTGCCTCTTTGCTTGACATCATGGGAAAATTTAAATACATTTGCTAAATGTCAGGAATTGTGAAAAACTGAGTTTAAATGTATTTGGCTAAGGTGTATGTAAACTTCCGACTTCAACTGCATCTTTTCCATCACAAGCTATAAAGAGAGGGTGGGGCATGGTGGGTTTGTGGAAAGGGGTGAGGAGGGGGGAGGAGGGGGTAGAGCGGTAGGAAAGGAGAGGGTTGTTCTGTGAAGCACACAACCTCATTATTCAGTCTACAGAACACACATCCACTCCATTGTTCTGTCAAATCAGCCCCAAACTGCCTGCCTAGCTGGGGTCTAGGCCCAACACAGAGAGCTGCTGTAGTATAAAACTGGTATCCAGATCTACAAAACAATCAGTCAAGAATAATGCCATTGGTTTTTTTAATGTTCTTCATTTTTAAGCATAATCATCATACCTGTTTTTAACTACTGTCACAAAAGAGGGAAATCTAACCTAGCAATCCTAACTGTTTTAGAGATATCAGAGACAAAGGAAACGTTTATATCAGTAGACAGAGACATTCTCCTCAAATTAAATAAATTGGTTTCATTTCCCTTACTCTCTTGAAGCGGCCATGTTAGGAGAGAAAAAAGAGACAAGTGTAAGAGGTGTGATAGTGAGGGATGTGTATTTGGAGTAGTATCTATTCTGGCCGCCCTGGCTGCTGCTACATGGTGAATCATTGTCAGAAAGGTAAACTGATTTCATCACACGGAGACTGACTCTCTCACGCCCTGATCTTGTCTCCACCCCCCCCAGGTGTTGCCCCTCTTCCCAATTATCCCCTGTGTATTTATACCTGTGTTCTCTGTCTGTTTGTTGCCAGTTCGTCTTGTTCGTTCAAGCTAACCAGCGTTTTTCCTGGCAGCTCCTATCGTTTCCCAGCCTCTCTTTCCTCGTCCTCCTGGTTTTGACCTTTGCCTGTCCTGACCTTGTACCCGCCTGCCTGACTACTCTGCCTGTCCCTGACCCTGAGTCTGCCTGCCGTCCTGTACCTTTGCCTCGCCCTGGATGTTCGACCCCTGCCTGCCTTGACCTGTCTTTGCCTGACCAGTTGCTACAATAAACATTGTTACTTCAACAGTCTGCATCTGGGTCTTACCTTGATTCCTGATAGACTGAAACTGGAATAGATGGCTTGTTTTTGCTCCAGCATGTCTGCTTGGCAAGTGTTCGTTCTGCCTTCCTGGAGTGTATGTTTTAGGACAAATAATTTCTGACACAGACATGGAGAGGTCTGCTAGTGTCGCTCATACCCACCAGGGATTCATTTAAATATGCTTTAACTATTCTTTAGCAGCAGCATCAATCATGAGGGATATGACAGGACCCTTTGTTCCAGACACAGGGTGTAAACACAGCTGCAGAGGCCTGGAGAACACTACTTCCCCTCCCTTATCTAACCACCACACCTGTCTGTCCTGTTCCACACATATATATATATATCTATATCTATATAGATTTCTCTCTCTCTCATCATCCTGTTCGTTCCTTTATTGTTAACAATGATTTACTCTGTCTTCCATTATTTGATATGTAGTATTTTCATTTAATGTTACATGTGTCTAGAGATATTTCCTATGATGTAAAGTAAATAGTATCACAGCTAGATAGCAAGATAAACATTGACTTGTCAGAAGTCAAAGCACCACACTGTGATATGATGGTCTTTGACACAATTACTTGAGGTCAGATGAGCTGATGTTCTAACAACCTTCATTCCAAATGACAGCTGAACTACTTCACTGACAGACAAATAGACATTCTATGTCTACTCTAAGCTCTCAACTCTACAGTGTCTTCAGAAAGTATTCATACCCCTTGACTTATTCCATATTTTGTTTTGTTACAGTCTGAATTCAAAATAGATTTAATAGATTTTTCTCACCCATCTACACACAATACCCAATAATGACATTTTATCCAATTTATTCCAAATGAAATACATAAATATCTAATTTACATAAGTATTCACACCACTATGTCAAAACTTTGCACTAGCACCTTTGGCAGCAATGAGTCTTTCTGGGTAAGTCTAAGAGCTTTCCACACCTGGATTGTGTAACATTTTTTTATTTAATCTTTATTTAATTAGGCAAGTCAGTTAAGAACAAATTCTTATTTACAACGACGGCCTACCCGGCAAATTGTGCGCCACCCTATACGACTCCCAATCACAGCCAGATGTGATGCAGCCTGGATTTGAACCAGGGACTGCAGTGACACCTTTTATGCTGAGATGCAGTGCTTTAGACAGCTGCGCCACTCAGGAGCCCAACATTGGCCCATTATTCTTTTTTAAATTCTTCAAGCTTTTTCAAATTGTTTGTTGATCATTACTAGACAACCATTTTCAGGTCTTCCCATAGATTTTCAAAACTGGCCACTCAGGAACAATCAGTGTCTTCTTGGTAAGCAACTCCAGTGTAGATTTGGCCTTGTGTTTTTGGTTCCTGCTGAAAGATTCATTAATTTCCCAGTGTCTGGTGGAAAGCAGACTGAACCAGATTTTCCTATAAGATTTTGCCTGTGCTTAGCTCCATTCTGTTTATTTTTATCCTGAAAAACTCCCCAGTCCTTAGAGATTACAAGCATACCCATAACATGATGCAGCCACTACAATGCTTGGAAATATGGAGAGTGATAGTCTGTAATGTGTTGTATTGGATTTGCATCAAGCATAACACTTTGTATTCAGGACAAAAGGTTAATTGATTGACCACATTTTTTGCAGTACTACTTTACTGCCTTGTTGCAAACAAGATTCATGTTTTGGAATATTTTTAGTCTGTACAGGCTTCCTTCTTTTCACTCTGTCAATTAGGTTAGTATTGTGGAGGATCTACAATGGTGTTGATTCATCCTCAGTTTTCTCCTATCACAGCCATTAAATGCAGTAACTGTTTTAAAGTCACCGTTGGCCTCATGGTGAAATCCCTGGACGATTTCCTTCCTCTCCGACAACTGAGTTAGGAAGGACGCCTGTATCTTTGTAGTGACTGGGTGTATTGATACACCATCCAATAACTCCAATAACAATAAGCATTTTTCCACGGCTGGCCATGCTTCCATCCTGGCTACCCCTACCCTGGCCAACATCTCAGCACCCCCCTCAGCACCCTCACATTAAGCATCTCCAATCCAAAATTAAGTCTAGAATTGACTTCCTATTTCGCAACAAACCCTCCTTCACTCATGCCACCAAACATACCCTCGTAAAACTGACTATCCTACCGATCCTTGACTTCGGCGATGTCATTTACAAAATAGCCCCCAATACTCTACTCAGCAAACTGGATGTAGTCTATCACAGTGCCATCCGTTTTATCACCAAAGCCCCATATACTATCCACCACTGCGACCTGTATGCTCTAGTCGGCTGGCCCTCACTACATATCCGTCGCCAAACCCACTGGCTCCAGGTCATTTATAAGTCTTTGCTAGGTAAAGCCCCGCCTTATCTCAGCTCACTGGTCACCATAGCAACACCCACCCATTGCACGTGCTCCAGCAGGTATATTTCACTGGTCATCCCCAAAGCCAACACTTCCTTTGGCCGCCTTTCCTTACAGTTCTCTGTTGCCAATGACTGGAACGAATTGCAAAAATCTCTGAAGCTGGAGTCTTATATCTCCCTCTCTAACTTTAAGCATCAGCTGTCTGAGCACTGTACCTGTACACAGCCAATCTGTAAATAGCACACCCGACTACCTCAACCCCCATATTATTACTACCCTCTTGCTCTTTTGCACCCCAGTATCTCTACTTGCACATCATCATCTGTACATCTATCACTCCAGTATTATTGCTAAATTGTAATTATTTTTGCCTCTAGGGCCTATTTCTTGCCTACCTCCCTACTCTTCCACATTTACACACACTGAACATAGATTTCTCAATTTTTATTTTGTTTTGTGTTATTGACTGTATGTTTGTTTATGTGTAACTCTGTGTTGTTGTTTTTATCTCACTGCTTTGCTTTATCTTGGCCAGGTCGCAGTTGTAAATGAGAACTTGTTCTCAACTGGCCTACCTGGTTAAATAAAGGTGAAATTAAAAAAAAAAAACATTAAAAACTCCTCCATGCTCAAAGGGATATTCAATTACATTTTTATTTTTTGCCATCTACTGTACCAATAGGTGCCCTATTTTTGTGAGGCATTGGAAAACCTCCCTGGTCTTTGTAGTTGAATCTGTGTTTGAAATTCACTGCTTGACTGAGGGAGCTTAGAGATAATTGTATGTGTTGGGTACAGAGATGAGTTAAACATTATTATTGCACACAGTGAGTCCATGCAACTTATTATGAGACTTGTTTAGCAAATGTTTTACATTTCACAAAAAGGTATTCCACTTTGACATTATGGGGTATTGTATGTAGGCCAGTGACAAAAAATCTCTATTTAATCCATTTTCATTTCAGGCTCTAACACATGTGGAAAAAGTCAAAGGTGAAAACTTTCTGAAGGCACTGCATCTGTGATAATATCTACTGTGCAGCATTTTTATGCAATGCTCAGGTAGAGGATCTTTTTTTGTTGTTGCCAATAAGAGTATTTTGAACTATGACCAATAGAGTCTTGGTTGACTTTGACATTCTGCACTGAATGTAGTTTAAACAGTAACTGATGAAATGGACCAAATGGTCTCATATTTAATCTGGTCTAATAAAGTCTATCAAACTGGGGTTGCACAGTTAAATGGGCCTGAAGTTGATTATTGCCGTTACTCAATTAAATCAGAATTTGATCATTTAAAGCTAAGAGAAGCTGAATTGGCAGCACACAGTTATTTTTAAGAGACAACTGAGGCGTTCTTGGTTCTCTGTTTAGCACAGCAAAATGTATAATCTGCTAAAGACCCAACAAAAAGGGAACAGTGAAAAGTGAAGGACAAACAGAAATCCCATTAACAACAATCCTTAGTATTTAACCAGCTGACTGGTCAGCCAAGAGTACATCACCACTGCCCAAATAAAGGCCCTGTGAAGTAAATCAATGTGGGCCTTTGGTACATGACCCGGTTGACTTTGAGGAGCTAATGCATTGATGTTGGTTTGGAGAGTACTAGAGTGAAGAAAATTAAATTGCGAAACAGCAGAGCAGTCGGAAATGTTGTAGGTGGGGGGTTGTTTAATTCAGAACAAAAGCACCTGGGAGAGAGAGAGAAGTCACCCCTGGGTTTAGCTGTTTCTACAGCTGGCGAGATACACACTCAGCCGTCTATGACCTCTGTGATGTGGGTTTAGTTGTATTCTCCAGATGCAGGTGTAACGCTCAGTGGTACCCCTTTTCTGCTTTGTTTGGAAAGCATCATTTTAAGATCAGTGTTGGCTACAGCACCCAACAAACAAGGGAATGAAAAATAGCTTGTAATGTACTAACATTTCCCCTGGCAATACCATCCACCATTATAGACAATAGCCATATAGTACTCTGCACTTTACCACTATAGTACAACTGTTGGGGTGCAAAAGGAGAATGGACGAAGTCATGAACATTGGTAAATAGGGGAACATTTGGACAGTAACCGGTAAACAATCTATCTGCTATATGCAGCATAGACAAGTCCACTATATTACATGTATATGGCAACTTTTCCACACTGCAGAAATGGAAGACAAGGCAGAGGTTCATTTTGACAGTTTGAATAGAGCTGAGTGATTCCTGTCAATATGATGTCAAGGCATCACAATAACAGAGCAGCACTGTGTCAAGAAAGGCCAACCACTGTTCATGGTTTCCCTGTTCCATACCATTATATCACAAGGTTTCCAGACAAAGTTCAACAAGGCCTCATATATGTTCACAAATTATTTGTGTGTGGGGAGAGCCCTTTTCCCACCGAGAGATACCGTGTTATCATGTATTATTTGAGGCTGGCAAGAATCATATGCGAACAAACCTTCAACATTGTATATCTGGCCTACCTCAGAATTCCTTCTTAATTATTTAATGAACATTCTTTTCTCTCTTTCTTTATTTCTCACCCCTTTTTCTACTGTACCTTCTGCAAGCCTTCTGAAAAAGTCATCCCAGCACACCTGGAAGCCTAACCAGAACAGCAGGATTTGGATCAGCTACTCCAACTTTTGTTCCTGAAATATTTTATGTTCTATTGACTGGGCCTTTAATTTCACACCAGGTCTGTGTCAGCTGCATGGAATTGATCTGCATAAAATATCAAAGGCCTAGCCATGGCAGCTTTGAGAAATGAATCAATGATAATCTTCAAATCTGTTCAGCTACGACAGAAGACCTCAATCTTTTTCTCTCTGTCCTTTCCTTCACTTCATTGTCGTTATTTTGTAAATTCTCTACTGTTGTCTTGCCAAGTCTTGTGTATGTAAGTATATGCGATAGTACGTTTGTACCCTCGGACAAAGCTATTGTGTACTAACTGTATGCCTACCAAAATGTGTCCTTCTCCAGTGAATATTTTCTGTTTTATGAACAGTTACCCACCGCAAATAACTGTCAATCTTTTATTTATTGGACAAAACTTACAGTAGATATCAGGATTACACTCTGAGTTCAGTCTAGCACAACATAATGACAAGTGTCTTAAGGGACATATTTGAGGGCAGAAAAGCCAGACCATTATAAACTTGCAGTAATTATAAAGACTATTCCCCAAGGTCCAATATAAGGATGATAGCGTGTTAAGTGATCGTTGTTTTCCTTTTTCCACACAGGTGACTGCAGACATAAACACTGTACCTCTGGGGGATATGATCTATCACATGCAATGGATAAACAAATCAATTCACCCTGATAAGATCTAATAACATGCACACATACCTTCCTGTTTTATTTTATAAGTGTCCAGACAAACACGCACGGCCGCACTCAAACACGCAACTGCCTGCAGGTGCACACACACACACACCACAAATAAAGTGCAAGAAAACACACCGTGGGCACGTCCAGCTGTCCTGAAAGTAATGAAGTGCAACCTTAAGACATCTTTATATAAAATACTGTGTTTCACTGTTTTTACACAGGTAGGTTGTGGAGCTGCTGCCGACGGCCATCTTTAACCCCACCACCTGACAGGTGCAAGAAAGGAAATATAGAATAGATGCCTCAGGTGACTCTTCATCTGGGGTGAAATTATCTTGTCATCAACCATTGTTCGGCATCTTTTTGTGTCTTTTTTGTGGATTTTTAAGATAAAAAAAATTGTCAGTCTGTATGGTGAATGTTTGGTTCTGATTTTGAACGTCATAAATTACGCACAACTCACCTATGCTCTTTGACTTTTTCCCTTAATACTGTGACTTACATTGGGAGCGCAGTCATCAGATTACTGACAGCACATGGTGATATTATTAACACATGTCCCCAGCCCAATGAACCCATAACCCATCAGATAAAACAAACCACATATGGACCAGCAACCTAATGGAAAACTTTTTCCGTCAGCCATTATTTCAGGAAGATGGATTCTGTGGCAAATCAGGCCCAATCATCTAATCCATAAACTATGTTGCTTATTGTAATTCTGCATGAATAAATAAGCCTTTTACCAGTCTGATGGAATTCTCATACACGCTGCAGTCTAGTAGCAATACAGATATTATTCAGATTCATTCAACAGCCTGCTCTCACTGATGGCATATGGCACTTTAGACAACCAATGCCATATGGACACATATGGCCGGCATTTTCAGACATAATGACAACAAACCATATGTAGGGTCATTTCTGATATTTTTTTCCTCTGAAGGAGAAAACAATTCTGGGAAATGTGGCTTCATATCACACAAAGTTTAACCAATCTGTGCTGGCTCGTGTAGTGGAGAGAAAGATAATAGAGATGGAGATTAAACCCTGGGCCCGTTGTTCACAGATCACTGCACCTGTACATAGCCCATCTATAATTTAGCCTAAACAACTACCCCTTCCCCTACTGTATTTATTTATTTATTTATTTATTTTGCTCCTTTGCACCCCATTATTTCTATTTCCACTTTGCACTTTCTTCCACTACAAATCTACCATTCCAGTGTTTTACTTGCTATATTGTATTTACTTTGCCACCATGGCCTTTTTTGAGTTTACCTCCCTTATCTTACCTCATTTGCTTACATTGTATATAGACTTATTTTTCTACTGTATTATTGACTGTATGTTTGTTTTACTCCATGTGTAACTCTGTGTTGTTGTATGTGTCGAACTGCTTTGCTTTATCTTGGCCAGGTCGCAGTTGTAAATGAGATCTTGTTCTCAACTTGCCTACCTGGTTAAATAAAGGTGAAATAAATAAATAAAATAAAATAAAAACGAATTGAATGAAATGAAAATGCCATGTGTGTCTATATCACCTTGTAGTGGGACTACAACACAGTCCTCACATGTGAATGACCATTTAATCTGGAGAGAAACATAATGGGGATGTATTCCAATCTGCTTTCTAATACTTTAAGGAGCTACACATTTTAATGCTGAGAATGTTCTGGTAATATTAGGTAAAACCTAAATATTACATTTCTAAATGTTCTTGAAGTGTTCTCAGGACCACCAAGACAAGTTTAAATGTATATGCGTGAACATCTATGGGATATTATGCTAAAACTAAAACAAATATGATAATGTCATAAAAACTGGTATATTTGGAAACTGTGGAACAATGTGCAACATTGTGGGAATGTGTTCTGTGCCAATGGTCAATAACACAAGAATATTATTACAACATCCCAAACAACACCCATAATGTAATGAAATGTTCTGGGAACCTTTAAAGAACTTAGACCAGGTGTTCTGTCAATTTTCTTACAACATTATAGGAATGTCCTGTGCAACCTAATTTAAACATTGTATGAATGTCATCACAACTGAGCACATTCTATGGGAATAAAAATGTTTTACCCACACTGTTCTCACAACCCAATTAAATATTCTGGGAACCTTTCGTAGAACTCAGAAAGGCTATTCTGTCAACATTTTTGCTCAACATCATGTTTTGTGCGGCCTGATACAAACATTATCTGAATGTCAGCACTACTAGACAGTTTTTGTGTTTTGGGAACATATATTTTGTGATGTCCCCACAATCTTCCCACCAGATTGCTCCCACAATCTAAAGAAACATTCTGGGAACCGTTAAAGAACAGACAAAATGTGTTCTAGGAATGTTCTTGCGAACATTGTATAATCATCAGCACGATTGGACAGTTTTTCTGTTATGAGAACATTTGCTGCAACATAACAAATGTTCTGTGAACTTTCAAATGTTGTTTAACTGTGAAAATATTACTGGTACATTGTGTTATTACATTACCTGGAAACCTAATGAGAACTTTGGAGCAATATTTCTGTGGTGGTTATTATAGATTTTTGCACAAAATCTTTGTGGATGTTAGGGGAACCTTCCAAGGATATTTCATAAAATAAACGAAATAAAAATAAAAAACAAATGATGTCTTAATGGGAATGTTAGCTAATTTTCTGGGAATGTTCAAGGTTTGCTGGGTATACACTCACACTGGACTTATACACCAGAAACCCTGTGTTTCTCATGGTTGTTCCAAATATTCTGAAGTGTTGCATAAATGTATTCTTTTGCTCTTTGCAGTTTGGTTATGAGAGTATAAAGATAGATACACCTAGACTAATTATATCTCTCTCTCTCTCTCTCTCTCTCTCTCTCTCTCTCTCTCTCTCTCTCTCTCTCTCTCTCTCTCTCTCTCTCTCTCTCTCTCTCGCTCTCTCTCGCTCTCTCGCTCTCTCTCTCTCGCTCTCTCTCTCTGCCCATTCTTACGAGGCTGGTACTGCTTCAGGCTTGAAACTCAATTTCTCAGCCCTTGAATAGACAGTGATTGCGCAGAGCTAACTCAATTGTGGAGATAGGGCAACACAGAGCTCTTGAATAGATTGGGGCCTTGGCTTTAATACAACATCACTCATGTAATACACAAACACATTGCGATTCCATTTCATCCACAGCACTTACAAATGGGAGGTTTTAAAAGCAAACCATACTCCTTATATGGAGGGGGAAAAAATCCCATGAATATGTTTAGTAGATGTATTTATTTATGTACAGTTGCACACTCAACCAGGCAATGTTGGCCTGGGTTTTTCTATTATAGCCTTGTTATTTTTATCTGGCATGTTCCGCATTATTCAAAGTGTCCAGAGCAAAAAACAAAAACTACCACTGAAAAATAAACACCTTTGATAACCATTGTTGCCATTTGCTCCAGTTAAATAATTTTGTATTTATTTGAATTATGCAGGGGGAGAACCTATCCTCGGCTCTACAGTGACATGCTTCATTTATTTGCAATTACCGGTTTATTGTGAATAGCAGAAATTGTGACATTCCTATCAACAACGTTGTGACTACAGTGACACATAGCCTACCATAAGATGTTCACAGATCTATGGCCAGTGCACTCACATGTTGGTTCACTACTGATTACCTTTCAGGGAAATGTTGTGTTTTAAACATGCACATTAAGCATTTCAAACTGAAAAATATTGTCATCAAAGCTACTGTATGGTCATCATGTTGCTAACAAAGCTGACAATAGAGAGGAAATAACAAAACTCAGAAACGGCATCTATTATTGATAATGATAACCATTAACCTACTGTATAACAATCTCATTGTATAGGACCACTGAGCTTCATTCCTTATTTAGCGGCCATTATAGTAACAACATGTTGCAAGAAAAGCATTCCAATTCCAATGAATGTATTCCACTCTACGTTACTGACTTGGTGTGACCGACACTAACAATAAGTAATGAAGAGTTATAATGAAGTAAAGAATTAGAATCCAAATCCAGATTAAATATATCCTTTTCTCCGAATTACATTTACAGTGTACGAAATGTTTGCCCTATATTGTGAACATTATTTTGTTTCCCTGTTGTAAAATACTGTTTGATATTGTAGAAGAACATTTTATTATTATTTACTGTAGACAATCTCAGATTCTATAAGGAGGTCTTAATCCTTTAAGGCTGTTCCTGGATCAAATAGAATTTGCAAATTGGCGAGATATGAAAACGAGAGATGATTGGCCATAACTTGAAGATGTATTTGTGCTTTGGCAAAGTGGGTGGGGTTATATCCTGCCTGTTTGGCCCTGTCCGGGGGTATCATCGGATGGGGCCACAGTGTCTTCTGATCCCTCCTGTCTCAGCCTCCAGTATTTATGTTGCAGTAGTTTATGTGTCGGGGGGCTAGGGTCAGTCTGTTACATCTGGAGTATTCTCTTGTCTTATCCGGTGTCCTGTGTGAATGTAAATATGCTCTCTCTAATTCTCTCTTTCTCTCTTTCTTTCTTTCTCTCGGAGGACCTGAGCCCTAGGATCATGCCTCAGGACTACCTGGCATGATGACTCCTTGCTGTCCCCAGTCCACCTGGCCATGCTGCTGCTCCAGTTTCAACTGTTCTGCCTGCGGCTACGGAACCCTGACCTGTTCACCGGACGTGCTTGTTGCACCCTCGACAACTACTATGATTATTATTATTTGACCATGCTGGTCATTTACGAACATTTTAACATCTTGACCATGTTCTGTTCTAATATCCACCCGGCACAGCCAGAAGAGGACTGGCCACCCCTCATAGCCTGGTTCCTCTCTAGGTTTCTTCCTAGGTTTTTGGCCTTTCTCAGGAGTTTTTCCTAGGGAGTTTTTCCCAGCCACCGTGCTTCTTTCACATGCATTGCTTGCTGTTTGGGGTTTTAGGCTGGGTTTCTGTACAGCACTTTGAGATTTCAGCTGATGTACGAAGGGCTATATAAATAAATTTGATTTGATTTGATTTGATATTTTGTTGTTGTAGCTTGTTGCTGTCTCAAAGCAGCGTGGGCTGTGCAGTGCTGTGGAGCTCAGCTAGGCAACATTTCAACCTTAATTACCTCTCCGGTTGCCTCATCAAGTCAGGGGTTCAATGAAGACAGATGGTTCCATCGGAGGAGAACCTTTAAAGCCACAAACAGGAACACCACGTGGTTTAGCTCTCTCTCTCTCTCTCTCTCTCTCTCTCTCTCTCTCTCTCTCTCTCTCTCTCTCTCTCTCTCTCTCTCTCTCTCTCTCTCTCTCTCTCTCTCTCTCTCTCTCTCTCTCTCTCTCTCTCTCTCTCTCTCTCTCTCTCTCTCTCTCTCTCTCTCTCTCTCTCTCTCTCTCTCTCTCTCTCTCTCTCTCTCTCTCTCTCTCATCTCAGAAAAGCCTTTGGAATTACTAAACCCTGCATGCCTGCCACTATCATGGACTTTTAACATGAAGAGGTGTTTCATTGAATCCATTTAATCTAAGAACTCAAATACCTCATTGTAATATACAGCTGAGCCAAGGCCTCGAAACTTCAGAAAGATAGGCAGAACATAACTACAAGGTTGCAATTTGGATTAAACTGGAGAAATAACTGTGTGTTTACCGGTGTACTTTCAGTTTTATGTTGTAAATGCCATTTGCTCTCCTGTTTTATTGGGTATTATTTTTGTTTTATGGAGCAATTTCCTCCATCCTGGCCTGGTGATAGTGTCCTGCCTCTCCGATACTATATCAGGCAGCGGCATAGAAAGAGAGAGAGAGAGAGAGACTCGAGGTAGCTAGCTGTCTTTAGCATTGTGCTTTACACATTGTAGCAGAATAATAAGCACCAGTACACAAAGAGAGAGAGGAAGAGAGGGAGAGACAAGCTGATGAACACACAGCATGAAGGGGTGATTATGGACTGTTAACCTAATGATTGGCGATGAGAAGCTGTTCCCGCCACTAGAGTGGATTCATTTCTCTGTCACTACAGCTTAATGGCTCCTTTTAAGGAAGATGAAATCTAGTCACCAGGGAACACCTTGCTGGAGGACTGCAGGTAGCTTTCCTAGCCTACTCCATTTTATCTCTAATCCTTGTTATAACAATATCCCAATGTTTATGGAACTAGACATATATTTATATACATAATTGGGATGGCACCGTGCAGAGATGGGCAGTATTTATTTATCTATGTTACATATATTTGCAATACGTATTTCTATTACTTTTGAGTATTTTGTCCTTTTTATTTCACTGGCACTACAATCCAATGTACTCTATTTTGTAACAAAATACTTTTCTTTACAACTTTTAATAGTGGTTCACAATTTTTTGGCCCTCTATCACCCTAAATTTGCTTCATTGGTATCATAAGTCTGTGGCACTATGGAGTGATAAGAGCATTTACTAAATATCCAAAATGTAATTGTAAATGTAAATCTGAACACGTGCAAAGCACACTGGGCATTATTCTAATGAGCTCAGCCCCCAAATAAGGCCACATTTGATTAAAATACAAATTGTTTACATTTTGGTTATTTAGCAGACTTTCTTATCCAGAGCGACTTACAGTCAGTGCATTCAACTAAGTTAGATAAACAACCACATCACAGCCATAGCAAGTAGCATGTTTCTATAACCGCTATTTTTGTATAGTTAAGGGATCTACAGTACTTGCAAATGTATACCCCTTATGTATTTTGTATTGTATTGTAATGTCATTTTTCTGTTGTTGTTACATTGGTCTTTAGGGTATTTTGCAATTGTAACATGATACATGTTGATGTATCTTTACCAATCTCTGCACCATCGCCAATACAGAATCCAATACACTTTTTCGTTTTTTCAACATTAGTCAGTAATTAGTCATTGAGGAACAAATCCTCTTCTACAAAAAAAACTGGTATTGTAAACAGATAGGGGTAGTTTAGCATATCATATCCATCATTTGTAACTATATGGGGATCTGTTGAACAAGCCAGCCTAAAGTGAGGGTACTATTAGGCATGTCAACAGTGAGTGATCATTGCATGGTCTCTCCTCACGTTAAAACCAGTCAGGGGCCAAGATGTCTGTTGCCAGGAACAAAGGTCACGTGCAGCAGCACTGAGTGTTCTAGAAGACGAGTGTTGGCCAAGACATAGAAATAAAATCTCTAGAACATTCTAGTCATTCTAAATCTATGGACCAACACAGCATCTCTGTGAGAAACTGAACCCAAAGACTAACTGCGTAGTCATTCCCGTCCAACAGCCTTAAGTCCGTGAGTGTGTGTGTGTATCCTATAATAATCTGTTTGTGTCCTTACATTATTAATGTTATAGTGAACTTTGGGTTCATGTTACGGGAGCCCTCTCATCCACTGCACTGTTAGGCTCCTAAACAGCAGTGCTGGAGCATATTTAGTGCTGGGTAAACATTTATAAATGATGCAGGAGGGTACGGTGAATCAGTAAAACATTGCAGACCACTTTACCACTCTGGACTGTGAAACTCTGACTGCTCCAAGGACTCACCTCTTCATATGGCAACATCTTTGAGCACAGGTTTGGGGTAAACTTCATGCTCATGTGTAATGGATTGTTAACTGTCTTTCAACAGTGATGTAAAAGCATCCTTTATATTGTCCATTTGTACTCCGCCTCTATGCATTGTTGATACCCTGTACTGTATAGTAGCTGAAATGTCAACATCAGCTGGTTTGAAGAATCAAATATGGCAAAATTCCATGATCCGGAATCTCTTTTTGCCATTTGTCATTTAGACTCAACGTAATGTTTCTTAGGGCAAAACTAAACATATGCTTACAGTACATCTCCACATCCCTACATCCCTTTTCACTGCCAAGATTTGTTAGTTTCATAGTTGGAATTACACAGGCCTAAAAACCTTTCAATGCTTATGAAGAAAACAGTAGTATGGTGAAAACAATTATACACTGGTAACTGTTTAATAAATCCATCATACACTCCTTATATGATGCCTTTATAGTCCTGCTACATTATTAATTGCATCCATACTGCTCTGTGTACCTACAATGTGAGGGAATCGGTCCACACCAATTACACAGAATAGCTGCTCTCTGTCTTGAAGCGGCAATGACACTCAGATCCCAAAACACATGTATTACAATATATTATACATTATTTACAGTAACTACAAGTATTGATCTCTCTTATTTAATCAATCATATGATGGAAGGAGGACAAAAAAAGCTGCTGCTGCTGCTCACACTAGCTTGGAATCCTCCTCTCTCCCTGTTTAAAGTACTGGACTGTCAGGAGTATGTCAGGTGATCAAAGATGGAGCAAAGCCACTGAGATGGAAGGAGGGGGGAAGGTATCTGTGGGTGAATATAGGAATTCCTATATAGGGGATTGGCCTAAATTCCTACAGTATCACAGGGCCAGAGGGGAAGGTATGGCTCTCTGTACTCCAATGTTACTGTAATAGTCACCTCCACGTCTACCAAGACAAGAGCCACCTTGATTCCTACATTAAATCTTGGACCAAATGGCAAGTTAGAGCTCTGATAGATAGATAGACCCTTGATCACAACATGACATGTTCTACTACTGAAGGGGGAATTCTGTCAAGTGACATTGGAGTGTAGTCCGAGCTCGAGGTGCAGATTAATGGAAATTGATAGGTTTCACACACAAAGTGGTAAATCTGTCACACACACACACACACACCCACACATACACACACACACACAGGCCTCCCATTGTGTTTTAATATGTTGCATTATCAGACCTGATTGGAGCCAGTCTCTATACTATAGATCCTAGAGATCCTATGGATCCACACTGAATCTGAGAAGATGTGATGTTTTAACCCTTGACCTGCCACAACATGGCAGCAGGTCATCAGCAGGCGATAGCAGATACTACTGTATGTAGTATCATGAACGATGTACTGTATGCAATTACGAATGAGCTAGTAGGCTGATTGGGCCAGAGCCATG
Source organism: Salmo trutta (assembly GCF_901001165.1). Classification (NCBI taxonomy): domain Eukaryota; kingdom Metazoa; phylum Chordata; class Actinopteri; order Salmoniformes; family Salmonidae; genus Salmo; species Salmo trutta. The sequence continues at coordinate 27,967,449 of NC_042968.1, forward strand.
TATCTAGAGTTGGGCCAACTTTAAGAATTTTGAATATTGTTCTAATTCTACACATTCAGTCAGAGACAGAGAGATGTGTGCTCGTGTGTATGTGTGGAATTAGTAAGTATACTGGTTGACACGTGTCAGTTTATCTGACACTCATGGTAACGCATTTGACAGCTGGTCGACAGGTTACACTGTTTTAGAGCCGCTACCAGTTTCACACTGTCCTCATCTATGTGCTGCTATTAATCTGGGGTTCCAAGGTTCAGAGGCCATTTTCACCACACACATCCCAAGCCATGCTCTGTGGCTCTAGTGAGCGATGAGGAACAACATTGTTTTGAGATGAATGACGAAAACATTATGTGCAGACATCACCAATCGATAGCAGTAGAGAGATTGCTGAGTCCTTATACTGTAAGAGTTAGAAATATGGACACAGAATCCTTTTGTAATATGGAAGTAAAACTTAATTTAATTGATGGTTGCAGGAATAAAATAACAAGGGAAAATATGTTTCTGTTTGGCCTGATATTACTCCGTATTAATTAGACTAAATATGAGAGATTTTATGTAGCCTATTTCAACTCCAACGTTAACATTTTCTCTAAACATAATAAATGTTTCAGAGGCCAAAACTGAGGCCCAATTGCACTTGAAATAATGCATACTTTTATATCTCTAATATAATGAAGCAGTCATTTATATAAGAAACAGTAATAATTAATTTCAGCCTTTAATAGCCTATACATCACTATCAGGGTATACCTGTATATTTAACATTTCTGAAGGCGGAAGAAGGAAAAAAATACATCTTAATGATTTGCCCTAGCTAGCATCATTTTAATTATGGATTTACCCCCCTAAATGATCGATTTGAAGAAAGGTAGTAATACAATTTGTACATTCTACTGTATTAAATATTTGATATCCATTAAATTTTAATGATTAATGTCCTGGAAAGAATCCGTTTCTCTAAGCCCATTGGTTTTATTGCTGTCTAAATTAAGGGTTTTATTCTCTTATAGTGAGAGATATAGCCATATATCGCACTAAAGTTTTGCCTGCTCTGAGAAATGGAGCAATTTTATATTGATTCTGAAAGAATTGAATATGGAGAGAAAACCTTCCTCAAAAGAAAGAACCTGAAAATGGTCTGTCTCATAAGCCATAGAAGAGGACATTCTCATGTGACCAAATGGTACAATAATATCAGAACTGTTTAAAGAGTAGCTAATGATTAAACAACATTACTCTTGGAGATTCTGTAATAATCAGAGTACCAGTATTTATTGTAATTGTTTTTTAATTGTTTTTTAATACCCCCCTTGTAATGTCTTCTAAAATAACTATCACTGTTAGAGCAATTTGCATATATACTGTACAACTGATAACTGAATTCAACATGTTTTATCAAACTCTTCTACACTTACACTGTAGCCTTGCATAATTCTGCATTACAATCCTGTCATTCTTTCTACCATTCATACAACACAACAAGAAATGTCTCAGCCGATATCACTGAAAAACGAACGCTGTATTCAAACAGTGTCAAATTGCATGCAATTACATTTCATACACTAGTGCATGCAGGTCTAGAACATACGGCAGCAGTGAATATCCTTGATCATGACGCTAGTCATAGTCAGTGGAGTCTACATTGCGGCTCACTCATATCTGTCTCTGTATTGCTGTTGGAGTATATCACACTGCATGGAGCGATATGGAGAGATACTGTAAGAGGAGGTAGTGTAGCGCTGTGAGAATAATGAGTCACCAAGCACTAATTCTTCACTTGTGCTATATCCTACTGATTTGGGCTCCTGTTCAACAGAGGAGGCACTTTTGATGCCAACTTTAACTTCCCACAATGCAGCATTGTGCAAATCTCATTTGCCAGGTAATAGAGCAATTAGAATTCGGTTAGTGCTTTTCATCCTTGGGACGTCCCTACCCTAAAACCTAACCCTAACCTTAACCATAACCCTTACCTAACCCTAAGGCTAACCCTAACCTTAACCCTTACCTTCAATTTCAATGGGGTAGGGACATCCTAAGGATCCCGGATAGCAATGACCATTGGAAATCCATCCTCATCCTCATCGTACTCTTCAAGACCTGTGCTAACCTGTCTAATCATAAAAGCATTATGCTACTGTATAGTAGCTTTATCTATGATGATTCTATGAATCACTCAAGGCTTCCTAAGTTATGACCAGTGAATAAGACATTGATATATAATGCATAAGACATGAGTATTTTGTGGTGTATTTGGTTTAATGCTGCAGGTATAGGCAGAAAGACAGTACACCATTTTATCTAGTCTGCATAACATATTTTAGTGGCTGGTCAACTTTGTGCAGAGACAAACAGAACACAGTGAAAGAGGTTTATCCAATAAACCCTACAACATAATGTGGCCTTTTTCTCCTGCCTCTTCAGTGATATTGGATAATGTTCCTGTCTAGCTACAGTTAATAATCACTTTCCACCACTTCTGTGGAAGGCTCCAAAGCCTAGGAACATGAGTGGGTATTACAACAAAAGACTATATCAATGTACATCAACAATCATAGCATGATCAATGACAGGTCATAATAAGAAGAAGAAGAAGAAGAAAAAGAAGAAAAAGAAGAAAAAGAAGAAAAAGAAGAAGAAATGTGTCTTAATTGACTTACCTGTATAAATAAAGGTGTTTTTTGTGTAAAAAAATATAGAAGTTATTCTAACCTTCAGGCTTATTTCTACCAACAATACACTACTGCATAGGATGAGAAGGTTTGTTGAGAGAAAAATGTCACTTCATCTTTTGGCCTCGGCATCTCAGGTTCTCTGACAAAAATATTTATCTCACAAGCAGCACTGACAAATAAATTGCATTTTCATGTTGTTTTATTGAAAATGCTATTCCAGAAACTCTTACTCTGCTACATTTATGGCTTGCTAGGGATTTTTCTCCAGATTCCTTTTTTATTATGACTCCCGTGACACTATGCAACATTTTCTTGCAAGTTTATTATTATCAATAAATCAAATACACTGAGTATACAAACACACCTTCCTAATATTGCGTTGCACCCCAGAAAATCATCAATTCGTCGGGGCACGGACACTACAAGGTGTCGAAAGCATTCCACAGGGATGCTTCATGACTCCAGTGCTTCCTTCCTACAGTTGTGTGAAGTTGGCTGGATGTCCTTTGGGTGGTGGACCATTCTTGATACACACAGGAAACTGTTGAGCGTGAAAAACCCAGCAGCGATGCAGTTCTTAACACAAACCGGTGTGTCTGGCAACCCCCCCAAATGTTTGCAGTTCTTAATATGATAACTAATGATCAATGGGCCCACCCCGGTCGGTAATTTGACCATGCTTACTACAAGTTTAGATAGTTGGCTGCTAGACTAACATATCAATAGAAGAAAAAAAATGACATGGGCTAATTGAGTGAATGTTGATGCACAACCAAATGTATAAATTGCACCTTGTAAGTTGAGACCCCAACTGAGTTCCACGGGCCTACAAAAGGGAGGCTGCGGGCCACTAGTTGCCCTATAACAAGTGACATCAATAAGGGATCATAGCGTTCATGTGGATTCATCTGTTCAGTCTGTGTCATGGAAAAAGCAGGTTTTGTATAATCAGTGTATATTCCATCTTTCATAATCACATCATCCATTCTCTATCATAACACCTTTTCTGCAATGTTTTTTCTCCTTTGCAGATAGTATTAAACAATGCCTTAAGTGTACAAGGCTGTCTGAACGGGAATGATTTATTACAAAGAGAGAAGTCTTTGCGTCGGTTTGCAGAGCTCTGCAGTGCAAAATAACCTCATTTATAATCCATATTGCTACGACTGGTTCACTTAATATTCCTGCCAGCAGCTCTAACGCCATGCCTTCTGTTGAGTTCAACTGCAATAAAGCCAGTGCCTTTGAGAAGTGTACAAACAATATTAAACACATTTCATCAGATTACCGTAATGCACCAAGAACACCTCTGATACAAAGAAGCAGGTCAAGTGTTACCACAAAGACTATTGTTTGACAGACAGTAGGGGTTTGCATCCTTTAGATGCATGCAGGCTCTATCAGTGTTGGGTTATTATTACAATAGCAACGTGAGAGAATGTTGCCTGCTATTGTGACACATGTATAAATCATAGGCTGAGAAGTATGTAAAGCCCATGAACCTCTTAACGATTGTACCCTTTTTTTCAATTTTCGCCTAAAATGACATACCCAAATCGAACTGCCTGTAGCTCAGGACCTGAAGCAGTTTGTACATTTGAATATAAAAATAGATTTTATCAAACAAAACTATAATAGATTTTTATCTCTGGGACCCTCAGGATGACAAATCAGAGCAAGATTACTGAATGTAAGTACATTATTTACCTTCAGAGGTGAATGTATCAAACCAAGTGCCATGATAAAAGTTTTTAGTTGTTGTGCACTCTCGTCAAACAATAGCATGATATGTTTTCACTGTAATAGCTAATGTAAATTGGATAGTGTAGTTAGATTAACAAGAATTTAAGCTTTCTGCACATATAACACATGTCTATGTCCTGGAAAGTTGGATGTTACATACAATGTCATTCTAGTCACATTAGCACATGTTAGCAACAACCGTCCCTGTATAGGGACACCGATCCCATAGAGGTTAAATGGAGAAGGGCTGTTAGTCCTGAATACATGTCTTTACATGGAATGACTGTTATAGATGAATGTATGGTATTTTTTATGTTGAAATTAATATGGTGTTTACACTGTGTATCAATGACAGACTGATTCACTGAAACTTGTGATTAAGGTTCGCCTGTGCTGTTCTTCTTTAAGTCTAGCCCTCTTTCAGCGCTGAAAGGCGAACAATAATAGGTCTAATCAAATCATTTTAAATGGACAATAGATTAAGGGATTTCCATCATGCAGAAGCTGTTGGAGATGTTATGTTCACTGTGTTTTAATATTATTTATTTTTTTACCTTTATTTAACTAGGCAAGTCAGTTAAGAACTTCTTATTTACAATGACGACCTGGCAAAAGGCCTGCGGGGACAGGGGCTGGGATTAAAAATACAAATAAATTAAATTAAAATATAGGACAAAACACACATCATGACAAGAGAGACAACACAGCACTACATAAAGAGTAGTAGATATCTCAGATAGGGGGGAGTGAGGCCGAAGAGAATTTTGTAAATAAGCATCAACCAGTGGGTCTTGCGACGGGTTTATAGAGATGACCAGTTTACAGAGGAGTATAGAGTGCAGTGATGTGTCCTATAAGGAGCATTGGTGTCAAATCTGATGGTCGAATGGTAAAGAACATCTAGCCGCTCGAGAGCACCCTTACCTGCCAATCTATAAATTACGTCTCCATAATCTAGCAGGGTAGGATGGTCATCTGAATCAGGGTTAGTTTGGCAGCTGGGGTGAAAGAGGAGCGATTACGATAGAGGAAACCAAGTCTAGATTTAACTTTAGCCTACAGCTTTGATATGTGCTCAGAGAAGGACAGTGTACCGTCTAGCCATACTCCCAAGTACTTGTATGAGGCAATTACCTCGAGCTCTAAACCCTCAGAGGTAGTAATCACACCTGTGGGGAGACGGGCATTCTTCTTACCAAACCACACAACCTTTGTTTTGGATTTGTTCAGAACAAGGTTAAGGGCAGAGAAAGCTTGTTGGAGACTAAGAAAGCTTCATTGTAGAGCGTTTAACACAAAATCCAGGGAGGGGCCAGCTGAGTATAAGACTGCATCATCGGCATATACATGGATGGGAGAGCTTCCTACTGCCTGAGCTATGTTGTTGATGTAAATTGAGAAGAGCATGGGGCCTAAGATCGAGCCTTGGGGTACACCCTTGGTGACAGGCAGTGGCTGAGACAACAGATGTTCTGACTTTATACACTGCACTCTTTGAGAGAGGTAGTTAGCAAACCAGGCCGAAGACCCCTCAGAGACAGCAATATTCCTTAGCCGGCCCACAAAAATGGAATGGTCTACCATTTCAAAAGCTTTGGCCAAGTCAATACACATAGCAGCACAACACTGCTTAGAATCAAGGGCAATGGTGACATCATTAAGGACCTTTAAGGTTGCAGTGACACATCCATAACCTGAGCGGAAATCAGATTGCATACCAGAGGGGAAACTATAGACATCAAGAAAGCCAGTCAGTTGATTATTGACAAGTTTTCCAACACTTTTGATAAACAGAGCAAAAAAGAAATAGGCCTACAACAGTTAGGATCAGCTTCATCTCCCCCTTTAAATAAAGGACGAACCGTGGCTGCCTTCTAAGCAATGGGGACCTCCCCAGAGAGGAGAGACAGGTTAAAAAGGTCAGAGATAGGCTTGTTGATTATAGGGGCAGCAACCTTAAAGACAAATGGGTCTAAACCATCTGACCCATCTGACCCAGATGTCAACTTCAAGGAGCTCCTTTAGCATCTCGGACTCTGTGACCGCCTGCAGGGAGAAAAAGAGAGGCGCACAGGGGCTTGTCGCATTAGAAGGCGTGGGAGATGAGGAAATGTTGGACGGACAAGGAGGCATGGCTGAGTCAAAAAGGAATCCTGACTTAATTAAGTGGTGATTAAAAAGCTCAGCCATGTGCTTCTTGTCAGTAACAACCACATCCTCAACTTTAAGGGACATGGGCAGCTGTGAGGAGGAGGGTTTATGCTCCAGGTCTTTAACTGTTTTCCAGAACTTCTTGGGGTTAGACCCACAGAGAGGGAACTGCTGCCTTAAAGTAACTAACTTTTGCCTTCCGGATAGCCTGAGTCCACTTATTTCTCATTTGCCTGAACGAGAGCCAGTCAGCCTGATTATGCGTGTGCCGAGCCTTTCGCCAAATACAATTCTTGAGGTGGAGTAACTCTGCAAGATCATGTTCGAACCAGGGGCTGAACCTGTTTTTAATTCTCATTTTCTTTATGGGGGCGTGTTTGTTAACAATATCACTGAAAATATCAAAAAAGAAGGTCCAAGCATTTTCAACAGAGGGGATCAATTTACAGAGGCCAGTTCATGAAGGAAGGCTTCCTCATGAAAGTTTTTTGGCAAGTGTCTATGACAAATCAGGACAGGTCGTTTCACTGAGCAGCCATTACGAGCGCAGGCTGCAAAACAGTGATCATTAAGGTCATTACAGAAAACACTAGACTGATTATTTGTGAGGATAACATTGAGGAGAGTAGCCTTTTCTGGGTGTTAGAAGTCATACCATGTGGGATTGGTAATAATCTGAGAAAGATTTAGGGAGTCCCATTGCTTTAGGACTTGGTCAGGTGGTTTAAGCATGTCCCAGTTTAGGTCACCTAGCAGGACAAATTCAGACTTAGTGTAAAGGGCCAGGAGAGAGCTTAGGGCAGGTAGGGTACAGGCTGGTGCTGATGGAGGACGATAACACCCAGCAACAGTCAACAAAGAGCTATTTGAAAGTTTAATGCTTAAAACCAGCAAATTAAATTGTTTGGGGACAGAGTTGGTGGAGACAACCAAGCACTGAAGGTGATCCTTGGTAAAGATTGCCACTCCCCCACCTTTGGAAGATCTGTCTTGCCGAAAAAGGTTATAACTAGAAAGGTCAACATCAGTATTCAAAACACTCTTTCTTAACTACTGTCACGACTTCCACCGAAGGTGGCTCCTCTCCCTGTTCGGGCGGTGCTCGGCGGTCGTCGTCGCCGGCCTACTAGCTGCCACCGATCCCATTTTCCTTTTCATTTAGTTCTGTCTTGTTTTATACACCTGTGTCTTGTTTTTCTGATTTCGGTGGGTTTATATTTCCCCGTTGCAGGTTAAGCTGTTCGGTGTGCTCTCAGAGCAAGGCTCCTAGACACCTGCCTAGAGGGAAGTTACATCCCCTCCCCGTTCCACAGAGGCCTTGGTCACACCTATCGGTAGACTTCCTAACCGATCTCCCTCCTTCCCAGGGGAACACCACGGTCCTGGTCGTTGTGGATTGGTTTTCTAAGTCCGGTCGTCTCATCCCTTTGCCCGGTCTCCCTACGGCCCTACAGACAGCGGAGGCCCTATTTACTCACGTCTTCCGGCACTACGGGGTGTCTGAGGACATAGTTTCTGATCGGGGTCCCCAGTTCACGTCCCGGGTGTGGAAGGCATTCATGGAGCATCTGGAGGTCTCGGTCAGCCTAACCTTAGGTTTTCACCCCGAGAGTAATGGGCAGGTGGAGAGAGTGAACCAGGATGGGGGTAGGTTTCTGCGGTCGTATTGCCAGGACCGGCTAGGGGAGTGGGCGAGGTATATCCCATGGGCAGAAATGGCCCAGAACTCACTCCGCCACTCCTCAACTAACATTTCGCATTTTCAGTGCATGTTGGGGTACCAGCCGGTCCTGGTACCATGGCATCAGAGCCAGACCGAGGATCCTGTGGTGGGTACAGCACTCGAGGGAGACCTGGCAGGCCGTCCAGGAGCACCTCAACCGGGCCGAGGCCCGGCAGAAGACGAGCGCTGACCGCCACCGCAGTGAGGCCCCAGTGTTCACGCCTGGGAATCGGGTCTGGCTCTTGACCCGAAATCTGCCCCTCCACCTGCCCTGCTGGAAGCTGGGTCCGCAGTTTGTGGGGCCATTTAAAGTCCTGAGGAGGATAAACGAGGTGTGTTATAGGTTACAGCTCCCCGTTATTACTGTATTAACTCCTCATTTCATGTGTCTCTCCTCAGGCCGGTGGTGGCTGGTCCGCTTCAAGACGCTGAGGTGCTGGAGGTCCCTCCACCCCTCCTGGACATCGAGGGGGCCCCGGCGTACAGGGTACGATCCATACTGGATACCAGGCATCGGGTGGGGGGCCTGCAGTACCTCGTGGATAGGGAGGGGTACGGTCCGGAGGAGAGATGCTGGGTGCCGGTGGGGGACGTCTTGGATCCTTCTCTGCTGAGTGAGTTTCACCGCCTCCATTCGGATCGCCCTGCACCTCGTCCTCCGGGTCGTCCTTGAGGTCGGCGTTGGCGCACTGCAGGAGCCGCGCGTCGGGGGGGGGGGGGGTACTGACACGACTTCCACCGAAGGTGGCTCCTCTCCCTGTTCGGGCGGTGCTCGGCGGTCGTTGTCGCCGGCCTACTAGCTGCCACCAATCCCATTTTCCAGTGTCTGGTTTTACACACCTGTGTCTTGTTTTTCTGATTTCGGTGGGTTTATATTTCCCCGCTGCAGGTTAGGCTGTGTGCGGGATTATTTGCTGTATGCTACATGTAAGGGGTGTGTGCCTGCCTCACGGGCGTTGTTTGTTTTAAGTACGGTATGTGTTTGCCGTGGACATATTGCTTGTGGCTAGCGGAGTCGAGATTTCTCCCCTGTGTGTGTCGTTCCCTCCCTGGAGTAGATACGACCTTTGTGCAGTTTTCCTTTGTGTCAGTGTTGCGCTTTCGGAATCGCCTAATAAACTGTTGATTTTCCTGGAACCCATCTGCTCTCCTGCTCCTGATTCCGTACACCCCCCTCCATCGAGAGGCATTGTTACAACTACGTCTCAGCAATGACCAACACATCTGGATTGGAGCTGTAAACTCACACTTTCAATTGATCCATTTTAGGTAACAAGCTTCTAGTGTTAATGTGCAGAAAACCCAGGCTTTTTTACGAGAGCAGAAATCAGTGAAACAGATATCACAGCACAAATTGGGGCTAGCAACAGTAAATGGGCCAGGGTGTAGATCTACATTTCCAAATATCATCATCAGTAATACAATTAAGGTACGGCAGAGGACAGGGAGAGCTCTGCAGTGTTGCTGTATGTGCATTAGATGGCAACAAGATCATATCATACAGAAATTTCATCAGGTAACATGAATACAAAGCCAGTGGAGACCAAAAGTCTGTGTACCCAGTAGAGAGTCAGAGTCCCGAGTGTGGGAACAAACATAGTCTGTCCCACGTTTGGGTAAACAAGAAAGTTCATAGTCAACAAAGCATGCAGGAGTCATGAGGAAAATAGCAAAATAACATATAACGAATTGGGGCTAAGTTCGCCCTAACATTCGCCCCAACAGTGCCTGTGTGCTGGAGGTGAGCGAAAGCTCGGGAGAGAGGGGGGAGTGTGGTGGGGGAGACAACCAGGGCAGACGGTGAACAGATCGCCAGGTGGAATCCAAGCAGCAATGCAGCAGGCAACGGGAGTAGGTGTCACACCCACTTGGGAGAAGCTTTTATTTCTGGATAAAGATTTATTGTAGAACATGCCAGTGGATGGTCTCTGAACAGCAGGAGGGGTCTTCATGGCCTTTGGATTTGGGTGGGGTAGCCTGCCATTTGTTGGGCTCGAAGGCTTCGACACCTCTCACTTCACACCTCAGTGCTAATTGAAGTTGTGTCTGGTCTGTCTGGTCTGTCTCAGTTCCAGGTTGGATGGTGTCCTTGGTAGTATTAATCCTTCCAGGTAATTATGTCCAAAATTAGGTTGTAGGTTTGGAGTTTTGATTGGGAGTGAAGGTTATGCTGTGGAGGGTAGCATCCTGTATATGTCCCTGCCAAAAAATCCAAGTTTATCTAACTCCAAATCTATCTTTTTGTAAAAAACATGTTGAAAAATGTGAGAGCTTACATGCAGCTGTGTCACTCTCTCTCTCTGTCATGTTATGCACTATGTGCACAGTGGTGTAACAGTCTTCAACAGTACACTTACTGAGATGGGCACTATGCAAGAATTGAGCATGTGACACATCGATCCCATGAACAGCTTATTATCAAGTACTATAGTGAACTGAGTTTTTTTAATCAATCATACTAACTATTTATTGTATGTTGGTATGCAGGGTTGGGTAGGTTACTTTCTAAATGTAATTCGTTACTGTTACTAGTTACCTGTCCAAAATTGTAATCAGTAACGTAATCTTTTGATTACCCAAACTCAGTAACGTAATCTGATTACTTTTGGATTACATCCCCCTTAAGAGGCATTAGAATAATACAAAAAGGATACATCAAAGGTATTTAGTGTCACGGCTGTCTGAAGAATAGGACCAAGGCGCAGCGTGTATATCGTTCCACATTTTATTATAACAGTGAAACTATGCAAGACATACAAATAAACTAATAAACAAAACAACAAACCGTGATGAAGAGGTGCAACATACACTTACTCAAAATAATCTCCCACAAAACCTAGTGGGAAAAACAACAACTTAAATATGATCCCAATTAGAGACAACGATGACCAGCTGCCTCTAATTGGAGATCATCCCCCCCAAAAAATAACATAGAAAAAAGAAACTAGAACCAACATAGACATAAATAAACTAGACAAAACCCCTTGTCACGCCCTGACCTACTCTACCATAGAAAATAAAAGCTTTCTATGGTCAGGACGGGACATTTAGTGCACCATCATAGTGGTTTCTGACTTGTGGTCAGACTCTCTCAGGTGGAACAAATATAAATTTGTGCCTTTTTTCAATGCTGAATTGAATGTCATTGAGAAAACAGAAAGACGTCATCATGTATTTTTTCGCAAACATCCTTTCTGAATTCAAAAGTAATACAAGAAACAATCATTATGTTTTTCAAAAGTATCTGTAATCTGATTACAATATGTAACCGATTACAGTAAAAATAATCATTTGTTATCGGATTACATGTAACAGATTACATGTGATCAGTTACTCCCCAACCCTGTTGGTATATTTGCTTTTTGTTGGAAACACTATAGCACCACAATACATTGGCAGTAATAAACTGTCTTCAGACAATGATCAATGCCAGTCTACAGTAGCAGGGCATTAGTGTGGGCGATAACAGTCTTGCGGTCAGGCTTCTTACTGTCGTCCACCTTCCCTGTCACTACCACCACACTCCCTACATAAGCTGTTTCTCTCTCTCATCAATCTTCTTCCTTAATTAGCCAAGTCAGATGGGGCTAATTGCGCTTTATGAACTACAAGGTTGTCATTGAGCCCCCCCACCACAACATGCTCTCCCCCACTTCCATACAAATTAGTAATTAAGGTTACAGCTGAATGGCTTATAGGGTTGATTTACCTTGGAGATGAGGTCAGAGAAGAAGTGAAATAGTACAATGTCTGGAAGTTCTCCTCTCATTTTCTTAGAATTCCCTATGGATAGTTTGATGATCATTAGTAAAGTAGTACAACATTTGGGAAGTTTGCAGTCCTCTCCATTTTCTTCAAATTTCGGATGAATCTTTGTCTTATGCAAATTGTAAGAGTGTCAGTGTGTAGCGTGCGCAGTGTGTAGCGGTACAGTACCGTGGTTGTGGTGTTCATTATTGTGTTTCAGACATACCACCTGCCTGCCAGGTGATGTAGTTGAGTGGACTCAGAGGCAGCTGTGCCACCCATGGTACAATGGTACAGTCTTGGGCAACTCAAGGAAGTTTCATCAATTCATAAGTACACAATCCTAGGCACGCCACTCCAGACAGGCAAAAACAAAAAAAACTATGAAACCTTGGTTTTCCAATTCCTTGATTTGCAGCAGCCCTCTTCAATTTGGTAAAGTCTTCAAGGAGCCAAAACTAAGCAGATGATTTTTGTGTTAGTGCCATCACTCAATTAAATGGGAAAAATCTCCTATGGACCTTTGAGAATTTGTGAAGGGAATTGAACAAAGCCTATAATAAAGGTAACCAATCTGCCCGACAGAATTAAACAGTATAAAATGTATCTCTTCTCTGCCCCCCTTCTTCCTCACTATACACTCCTTTACGGTCTCATGGTTAGCATCACAATAAAACCTTTTAATTGACATATTAAATAAGGATATCAGGAGAAAAAACAGGAGTCTCAGAGGAGTGTGTTTTGTGTTTGGCTGGGCCTTGATGCAGTAGCACTGTTCTCCTAATCAGATACTGTATGAATGCATGACTGGGAGAGAGGGGCCCCTCTAATTGGCTGTTTGTGTGTGTGTGTGTGTGTGTGTGTGTGTGTGTGTGTGTGTGTGTGTGTGTGTGTGTGTGTGTGTGTGTGTGTGTGTGTGTGTGTGTGTGTGTGTGTGTGTTGTGTGTGTGTGTGTGTGACAGTCTTTGTGTCTGTGTGTCTATGTGAGTGTGCATGTGTGTGCCTGCACATTCTTGTTTATGTGTGTGTGTTTGTCTGCCAATGGCTCTGCCTCCTTCAAGGACCCGGCAGCATCCCATTGGTATTCACCCAGGGTCACAGTGTGCTGTTCTAATAGTGACGCACCACACCATTAGTGTGAGAGACCCCGGAACCTTGCATTTCCTTAACAAGGGGGACTCTCTCTCTACACTGGGCTGGACTTGATCCTCCCAAGGCATGTCAAACGTCCCCAGAGCCCCTTCTTTACAGCAAAGAGACCTTGAAATATGTTCGCTGCTAACATCTCGATATGTAACATACAGAAGAAGAAGTATTTCATTCCAATAACGGTTGTTTTGTAACTGACCCCGTATCATTTTGTAACAGACGGATTATAAAGGTTTTCATCTATGTAATTGGCTTAATCTATTTTCATCTGTAATTGGAAACTTTGGGTGCAATGAGATAGCAACCCCTTTTAATGTTTGGCTCGGTGTTCAATCTTTTATGAAAAATAAGTCAAATCATCAGATTTCAGTTAATTATTGATATTATCCCATTTTATCTTATCAGTTAAATTGCACTGAAATGTACTCCGCTTTCTAAATCAAAATGGCTCAAAGTACATAATCAGGGTATCACAGATAGGGTTATACATTAGTCGCTTAATTAATCAGAATTGGAAAATACATATTCTCGTCCACAGATACATGTTATAACTGAGGCACAGGGGAACTAAACTAAACTATAACTCAATCAACAGGTGTACACATGAAACAGAATACAAACAGTACCCATATCACTACTAAGCTGTCTACAGAGCAATTGCATAATCACATTTAAGCTTTATTTGAACAAAACACCTCATGAAATTCACAGTAGCCCAAGGACTGAAATGACAACCCATGGAATCTGTTCTCATCTATATTTAATTTCTGCAAATGTGAAAAAGGATGCCATGCCATTGTTCTACTGAAATGTCTTCCATGCCATTGTTCTACGGAAATGTTTAGCACGCCATTGTTCTACTGAAATGTTTAGCATGCCATTGTTCTACTGAAATGTTTAGCATGCCATTGTTCTACTGAAATGGTCTGTGATATCGCTGTATTCTTTAAGTATCCAGCAGGGTTAGACAAGTGGTTCTGTCCAGCAGTAAAACATCACAATTACACCACAGGAGAAGTGCATCAACTACCTATTAGGACAAGTGCCCTAATATACTACTATTTACTCTTAGAAAAAAGGTGCTATCTAGAACCTAAAAGGGTTCTTCGGCTGTCCCCATAGGAGAACCCTTTGAAGAACCCTTTTTGAATGGGTGAGTAGGTCCTATTCACCCATGCTTCTCTTACCAATGATGTGCAGGCTTTAAAAGCATAAAGCTAAAAGTTGGCATTGACGACATACACTCCTAGAAAACGGGTTCTTCAGCTGTCGTAGGAGAACCCTTTTTGGTTCAGGTAGAACGCTTTTTGGTTCCAGGCAGAACCCTGCCTAGGTTCCATGTAAAAGCCTTTCCCTAGAGGGTTCTACTTGGAACCCAAAATAGTTCTACCTCGAACCAAAAAGGGTTCTCCTATGACAGCTGAAGAACCCTTTCTTCTAAGAGTGTATGTCGTCAATGTTCCCCAGCTCTGCTGTAAGAGGAGAACTATACTCTTTATTGGAAATAAGGTCAAAGTACTCGTCTGTACTGCAATTCTGTCTGCCAACTTTTAGCTTTATGCTTTTAAATCCTGCAGATCATTGGTAAGAGAAGCATGGATGAATAGGACCTACTCATTTTTGAACCAAGGAAAATTGCCCAAAGATGTTGCATTCACTGTGCTTGCCTACATTTTGCGATTGCTATTGAGACACCACTTATCATAGCAGTTTCATGGAAGGTTTCACCTTCAGCTAGTAGATTCATACACAGAATTCAAGGACAACCTAACCCACAACACAGACCCATTCACTCTCTCCACAATAACATTTTACTGCAGTGTAGCATTAGCCTAGCCTAAAGAGACTTAATTTAGCTGCTCAGTACCATGATTTAATGCTTTGCATTTCCATTCATGACTGACAGGGTTCAATAACCTTTGACTTACCATCGAAAATCATCAAGAGACCACCAATATCCTGAGAGTTTAATTTAATGTTCAAGAATGGACTTCGCTGAAGGATTATCAATCCTTGACCTTAAGATTACTATTATTAATATGTATATTTTGGAATTGGAGCTCAGTGTTTTAGCCTCCGCGATAAAGGTCAGTGCTTTAATGAAAATGAAAAGTACAGTAGCTTTTGCATCCACCCATTGTAGCACAGAGTAGGCCTAAACCAAGCTCCCAATCCCTTTTACAATCTACGGGATCAATGTTAGCGATGCTGTTTTGTACACAGGCTTATCCACCTCATTTTTGAACGTTGCTATGGGCACAGCCAAACAACGGAAGTGATGGATTCGACTTCCACTTTACTTCCCTACTGTCAATTTATAGAGCATAAACGTAAACAAGTATAAGTGTAACGACAAACTATAGGCTACATAGCCTAACTATAAAATGTCTGTGAGTATCCACACTAGAGGTGAGTGTGAGTATCCACACTAAAGTGTATTGTTTATGTACAGTCCTACACCTGTCAATCAACCAATCAACACAACCTAGCCTCCTGCACACTGTCTATTAATAAGGTGGTAACACAAGACCATTCATGAGGTCTCTAACACACAGATACTGTTTCAAACCATTCATGAGGTCTCTAACGCACAGATACCAGTTCAGACCATTCATGAGGTCTCTAACGCACAGATACTGGTTCAGACCATTCATGAGGTCTCTAACACACATATACAGGTTCAAACCATTCATAAGGTTTCTAACACACAGATACTGGTTCAGACCATTCATGAGGTCTCTAACGCACAGATACCAGTTCAGACCATTCATGAGGTCTCTAACACAGAGATACCAGTTCAGACCATTCATGAGGTCTCTAACACAGAGATACCAGTTCAGACCATTCATGAGGTCTCTAATACACAGATACTGGTTCAGACCATTCATGAGGTCTCTAATGCACAGATACTGGTTCAGACCATTTATGAGGTCTCTAACACACAGATACTGGTTCAGACCATTTATGAGGTCTCTAACACACAGATACTGGTTCAGACCATTCATGAGGTCTCTAACACAGAGATACCAGTTCAGACCATTCATGAGGTCTCTAACACAGAGATACCAGTTCAGACCATTCATGAGGTCTCTAACACAGAGATACCAGTTCAAACCATTCATAAGGTCTCTAACACACAGATACTGGTTCAGACCATTCATGAGGTCTCTAACACACAGATACTGGTTCAGACCATTCATGAGGTCTCTAACACAGAGATACCAGTTCAAACCATTCATAAGGTCTCTAACACACAGATACTGGTTCAAACCATTCATGAGGTCTCTAACACACAGATACTGGTTCAGACCATTCATGAGGTCTCTAACACAGAGATACCAGTTCAAACCATTCATGAGGTCTCTAACACACAGATACTGGTTCAGACCATTCAGTGCTTTCAGGGTGTGTTCATTGTCATAGTGATAACTGCAAATAAAACTTCAATGTACATGTAGACCTAATGAAGAATAATATAGTAACTCGTATTTAAATGTAGCAATTCAACTACAAAAGCCATTTAGCTTGCGCATTTTTATTTTTTATTTCACCTTTATTTAACCAGGTAGGCCAGTTGAGAACAAGTTCTCATTTAGGCAATAAATAGGCCAATAGTGGTGAAGTAATTACAATTTAGCAATTTACACTGGAGTGATATATGTGCAGATGAGGATGTGCAAGTAGAAATACTGTGTCTTTTACAGCATGCCATTGGCTTGTTGCTCGTGGTTTACAAGTGATTTCCATTTTTCCAATGGTTGTCAATTCCTTTGGGTCATCTTTTCCACTGTGCTCATCTCTCTGTCTGTCCTGTGCAACTATTTACAATGCATCAGTGCAGCAATGTTATCATAGTCGGCCAAAAGTGATCACACCAACTCACTTTCTCTCCTCAACTTTCCCAGACAGTTACTTTGGCCTGTGCTGTAAGCCTGTTTTACATTAAGCAATTAGCAAGCGCAAGCCTGTTAGGCCTAGTATAAGGCTATTATGCCTAGTATACATATATATATATATTTTTTTATAAATGTCCAATAGCTTTCATAACCTATAGCTTTCCTGGGATTTCAGGAGAAGAGGAATAGTATATTGCAGAGAGGCTTGCGTATAGCCTATATAGCCTGTTGCGCACGGAAACAGCTGGAAGTGAGAGGCTAGTGATGTGTAGTCGAAGTAAGAAGCTAAATGTTAGATAAATATTCGGCCAATGATTAGCTAAATATTAGACTTACAGGCTAAATATTTACCTGTCAAAGTGCAAGAAAAATAAGTTAACAGATTATGGAATGGCAGATCTGTAATGTGTTCCTCAGGCTGCGGCTGTGGTCCCCTTGCTCCTCTATAGATTAGGCCTACATTTTTTGAAAATTATTTTGCCTGGGCTACAACACAGTGCAATGAGGAATTTACTATTGTTATCAAGTGAGTAAAAAATTATTGTCTATAGGTCGCAAACTGCAATAGGGGTAGGCCATCATTGTAAATAAGAATTTGTTCATAACTGACTTGCAAAGTTAAATAAAGGGGAAAAAAAGTGCCAGGCACATTAGCAGGCCAGTAATATGGTGTATTTTGTCAGGATGTATTGGCTAACAGAAACATGCTAGTGCAGGGATTTCTAGTAGCACTCATATGAATTATGATAATGCACAATAATTGAGGATGTTGTATCCATAGTTTCCCTGTTTGGCTTCTGTGTTTTAAAAGTGTTCAAAAATACTAAAATGTCATAGGATGTTTTCACCACATAGGTTATGTTAAGACCAAACTCTTTGTGTTTCAGACCCTTGTATGTGCTGTAGCCTAGCGGTTAGAGCATTGTGCCATGCAAAAAACTCATTTCAATTTCATCCTCTTTGACTTGTATTGCCAACACCATAGGAGTTAGACATTAGACCATCTTTAAACAGCCCATAGTGTACGTGTTGAATTAATGGGACATCATCTGCCACACCATACCACAGCACCACAAGAGGTATAGGTCCCCCCTGTCTTGGCACGAGATAGGGGGGGTAGTACCCCGTGGACCCTCACCAGCCTATCACAAGCCCTGATCAATCATCTCCCAACACACCACCTGAAGTATGGGGCCCATTGATTGGCCGGCCAGATCTCCTTCAGAAGGTTTGGAAGGGGATTGGATGTGGGCTTGTGAAGGGCGTTGTTATTGACCTGGTCCTGCGGTTCTGAGTTCTCTGAAGAAAATTCTGTTTGTAAATCCATTTAAGGAGGCATGTTAGGTTAATAAAAAACAACGGAGACAGAACAAGGGGGAAGAGCTTTGCTGTGAGAAAATATCTTCTCTTGTTTCTGCTTCCTCTGGCTTGAAGGCAGACAGAGTTGTTTTTGATAGACACAGCGCATAAAGAGAGAGATAGAGGATAATTATGATCTCGGTGTCAAATAGTTTTTACACCCTGGGATGGGAGCAGTAATGTATGCAGATGGACTCTCTCATCAGCTGCAATCCCACTCAGAGATAGGTACATCAGAGACGGAAGAAAGGTGTATAATGAGCGTGCATCACTGTATTTACAGTTAGATCTCAATTCAATGTCTTCTGATAGCACTCGTAAGTTCGCTCTCTCTCTCTCTCGCTCTCTTTACAGATTTTTAAATTCCAAACCCAGGTGAGATCAATGGGCCCTGATAACCTGGTCCATGCAGTTCTCTCACTCTCTCAAAGGAAAAGAAGAGATCTTATATTTAAAACATTATTATACATTATGCACTCAGATCATACATTATTGAACCTGTGCTGCTGATATACAGTGCAATGGTGAGATGAAGCAATGTGCTTTCCATACAGAGAGAGAGAAAGATTCGAGGTAGCTAGCTGCCTATAGATTTTCGCTTCGCACATTGTGGCAGAATAATAAGCATCAGTACAGAAAGAGAGAGAGAGAGAGAGAGAGATAAAGGAAAGACAATAAACAATTTGACATCTATGGGTTGCAACCAGGAGCGCTTGCCTTGTTGTGTTTGGCTTGCATTGCCTGTTCTATGATGATGGGGCTCGGGGAAGAGCTAGAATTCGGATAGTGGTAGGGGGGAGAAAAAAGTGAAGAAACTCACAGATCCGGAGGGTAGATGTTGATTTGAAGGAAGAAAAGAAAGAATAATAGGCTTTGATGTGAAGAAATAAAAGCAACCAATTCTCGGCTTTGATGGTTGAATGTCAGGAAACAGCCGACTAATTGGTGTTGTAATCTCCAAGGAAACGGATAGGCTGAGGCTTGTATCCCACATATAGGGGTGATGGGGCTGTATATACCCAACACTTAGTACCTCAAATCTACTGGTTAAACGGATGATGGTGATGTATATTCTGTGGCTGAAGGTATAGCCAATACTTAATACCCCACATTCACTGGTTTTGAGAGGGAATGGGGCAGTATAATTGCCATAAACTCTGTGGCTGAAGATATACCCAACACTTTGAACTCCACATCCCCTGGCTTTAAGGGATGAGTGTAGATATAGCTGGAATTTATTGACATTGACATGCAGGTCTAATGTTCAAACCAGATGATGTTAGGATAGAAACTTGGTAAGGTACAGTATTTAGCTAGTTGCGAGTTGCATCCAAGAAAGACTTTAGTATACTGGAGTCAACATTGTTAAAACAAGCTGAATATGTCAGGTCAATGCTTTCGACTTGAACAGACTGATTTAAAACACAGACATTTCACAACAGGCTGCTTGTATTTATTTACTTTTCCCTAGCCGTACCTTTATGATAAAATGAATTATTTACTATTCAGATCATATTAAAAATGCAACTCGGCAACAACACACTCTCTCGCTGCATGTAAAAATATTGATTTCAGCTTTTATAAACAGCATTTTAAAACGACAGCATCACCTCGACAGACTCAGCACTGAACCTCAACAAGCAAGCAGAGCCAGGGAGAGCTAGTTTTATTTGCTTTTAATGACATTTTTTTTACAGCAATGGAGATATTTCTAGTAATTAAGTGTCTCTGTACTATAAAAACATTGATAGTACAGTAATGAAATAAGCCATGTTACCACTGAGGCCTTGGACTCCAGGACAGGAGCTAGGAGAGTAATTGTAAATGAGGAGCCAGTAGTGTTACCCCAAGCTCCATTAAAATTTCATTTCCCATGAATGGCATTATTCAGATTAGGTTAAATCACATCAGTTAGCCTGCTCGGCAATGCAAAGATTCAAGTGACTGTGAGTGAGGTGAGATTTCCTAAAGTCTAGAATGTGCCGTATGTCATTTATGAGGGTACTTCATATTTAGAGCATAAAATATACTGGTGATTCCTGGCCTTGGGCCTTCATGTATTTGTAACAGTATAAAGACAATGGACCATAGACATTCACTATAAGACCTAAAAACCTTTTTTTTTATCCCTCTAAGACAAACCTTTCTTATTGTTTTACAAAATTACTAGAAATATGATATAGCGATTCTTGAACTGAATTGACAAGCTAGGTAATGGATCACAATGCCAGATCAAGTTGATTGTATTTACATATATTTTGGGTCCCCCACTGTTACCCGCTCACTGAAAAAGAATGGGTATTTCTGCTCTCCAGTTCACCCTTTGAGTAACATTATAATCACCATTACAAATCACCTCAAATCTGATGTTACTGGGCACCATTGTGTTCCGTCAGAATTGTATGAAAATATCAATGTCAAGGAATTACAAAGACAAAAGCCATATTGGATGTAGGGCCAGCCTCAGCATTTGATCCAGCCCTCTTGCCATGCCCATGCACTGTACACCCATAAGTCACCCTGGTAACACAGTGAGTGTTGCATGTCTTAACCCTGGCCACAGGAACATCATTAGGATTATATATAGTGAGTGTGATTTCATGATACTTGGTCATTAGTAATCTATGATAAATAGCAGTGATAAGGGAACAAAGCAGTGTGTAATATTAGGTGACCCTGTGTTATTAGTGCTGAGAGAAACCATTAGTGAGCTGCCTTAACCTGTTTTAATGAGGTCTCTCTGCTCATGGAGAAAAAAAGGCTGATTCGTGCATATGTTATAAAGGAGCCAGCAAACGCAGCGCGGGCAGGCATATTGTAGGTCTAACCACGTACAGAGGTGTTAACAATACGGCCTCTATCACTGCTGCTTTACCGCAATTTCTACCTCCATCGAGGACGTACTTTATCACTCTTTGTCAATGGGCGTCTCAGGGTTAATATACAGCAAGCCAACATTGTCTCTAGGCCCTAAATGAATGTGCTAACAACACTACAGTACCACAGAATCAGCTATTCACACACACACATAGACATACACACACTATGTTATGTTCTTCTATCCTCGTGGGGACCTAAAATTAATTTCCATTCCAAATCCAATTTTCCCTAACCCCTAACCCTAACCTGACCCGTACCATAACTCTAACCTTAACCTTAACCCTAAGCTTAACCCGTAACCCTAACTCAAACCCTTAACCTAACTCCTAACCCCTTACCCTAATGTGGGACGTGGGAAATGTCCCCACGAGGGTGAAGTTTTCCTGTTTTACTGTCCTTGTGGGAACATTTGGGGATTTTAGGTCCCCACAAGGACAGAAGAACCAACACACTACTACTACTACTACTACTACTACTACTACTACTACTACCACTACTACTACTACTACCACTACCACTACCACCACTACTACTACCACTACTACTACTACTACCACTACTACTTCTAGCACTACCACTACTACTACTACTACCACTACTACTACTACTACTACTACCACTACTACTACTACTACTACTACTACTACCACTACTACTACTACTACCACTACCACTACCACCACTACTACTACCACTACTGCTACTACTACCACTACTACTTCTAGCACTACCACTACCACTACTACTACCACTACCACTACTACCACTACCACTACTACTTCTACCACTACTACCACTACTAATACTACCACTACTACTACTTCCACCACCACCACTACTACTACTACTACTCCTACTACTACCACTACCAATACCACTACCACTACCACTACTACTACTACTACTACTATCACCACTACTACTACTACTACCACTACCACTACCAATACTACTACCACTACTACTACCACTACCACTACTACTACTACTGCCACCACTACCACTACTACCGCCACACAGCTCTCTATAGGTTTGGACAGAGTTGAATAGATGATGTTTACTGGTTTAACAGAGCAGTTCATATCAGCTAAATGATACAGCGCTTTAAATATACAGACTGAAGCCATAAAGCTAATTAAGTGAGTTGAGTTAATTAACAGTGTGGCCCTCCTTATGGTCCTGTCTAAATGACTGGCAAGGACTGAATGAGGCAGCAGAGCAGGCTGACTGATGGACTAACAGAACCTCCAGCAGTGGGCCAGGTGGCAGAAGTGACAGCAGACATGAGCGATGTCTCACAGAGTGTGTACTGGATGTATGTGCAGAATGTGCATGCATTTGTTTTGTGTGAGACATGTGACTTTGTATCTGCGTCGGTACATGCAAACGTCAGTATTTATGTGTGTGCACATGCATGTGTGTTTGATGATGGACATGGGGGGAGGGGGTTGGAGGTACAGGGTATGAACATGGTTCCTACTTTTTTTAAATGTATTTAACTACGCAAGTCAGTCAATAACAAATTCTTATTTACAATGACGGCCTAGGAACAGTGGGTTAACTGCCTTGGTCAGGGGCAGAACGACAGATTTTTACCTTGTCACCTCGGGGATTTGATCTAGCAACCTTTCAGTTACTGGCCCAATGCTCTAACCACTAGGTTACCTGCCTCCCCAAAGAGAGAGAGAGGTAACTCGGAGACACCAGGTCAATGGTCTACAGATGAGTGACGAGGCCTCATCACACACACACACACACACACACACACACACACACACACACACACACACACACACACACACACACACACACACACACACACACACACACACACACACACACACACTCACCAATAAAACAGAGACTTTCTCTAGAGTGTTTATTACATTGGGAAATCAATATGAAATGACAGCTGCTTAGTCCATTTGTGAACAAGTGAGAGTTGACCTGTACACAGTGGGACTCTAGTCGCCCAAATGACAGTCTACATGAAGCCTCTGCAGTGGTCTTATAAAGTAATGGACAGCTAGGGAAGGGGCCATCAACACTATTATTATATTCATTCTAAAGTGAGTGGGACATCCAGTGATATGACAAGAACATGCTCTTTTAATAGTCCGGTGTGACTGTGGTGTATGACATAGCTTTGTGACACATCGCCTATAACATGAGAACTGTGAAGCTACAGCACTCTTTTCTGGGCTGTTATGGCTGCTTCTAGTTGTTCTCATCTATCTTTAAGAAGAGGGAGAGGGAGAGAGAGAGGAAGAGGGAGAGAGAGGGGGAGAGAGAGAGAAATAGAGGGGGAGAGATGGAGAGAGAAAATGACAGAAAGAGAGTGAGAGATATGATTTCCCCAGTTCACAAGCTGACAGCCAAATATACTCAGGCCTCACTGAAAAGTAGAGGGTATCAAATGGTACCTGATAGCTCTAGTACTGTATATTATCCACTATAGGATTCAAAACATATATATATATATATATATATATATAATTTCACCTTTATTTAACCAGGTAGGCCAGTTGAGAACAAGTTCTCATTTATAACTGCGACCTGGCCAAGATAAAGCAAAGCAGTGCGACAAAAACAACAACACAGAGTTACAGAGTTACACATGGGATAAACAAACGTACAGTCAATAACACAATAGAAAAATCTGTATACAGTGTGTGCAAATGAAGTAAGGGGGTAAGACAATAAATACACCAATAGTGGCGAAGTAATTACGATTTAGAAATATATACTGAAGTGATATACGTGCAGATGAGGATGTGCAAGTGAAAATACTGGTGTACAAAAGAGCAGAAAAACAAAAACAAATATGGGGATGAGGTAGGTAGTTGGTTGGATGGATTTACAGATGGGCTATGTACAGCTGCAGCGATCGGTGAGCTGCTCTGAGAGCTGACGCTTAAAGTTGGTGAGGGAGATATAAGTCTCCAACTTCAGTGATTTTTGCAGTTCGTTCCAGTCACTGGCAGCAGAGAACTGGAAGGCGGCCAAAGTAAATGTTGGCTTTGGGGATGACCAGTGAAATATACCTGCTGGAGTGCGTGCTACGGGTGGGTATTGCTATGGTGACCAGTAAGCTGAGATAAGGCAGAGCTACACCTAGCAAAGACTTATAGATGACCTGGAGCCAGTGGGTTTGGTGGCGAATATGTAGTGAGAACCAGACAACGAGAGAATACAGGTTGCAGTGGTAGGTAGTATATGGGGCTTTGGTGACAAAACGGATTGTACTGTGATAGACTGCAGCCAATTTGCTGAGTAGAGTGTTGGAGGCTAATTTGTAAATCACATCGCCGAAGTCAAGGATCGGTAGGATAGTCAGTTTTACAAGGATAAGATTGGCAGCATGAGTGAAGGAGGCTTATTTACAAAATAGGAAGCTGATTCTAGATTTCACTTTGGATTGGAGATGCTTAATGTGAGTCTGGAAGGAGAGTTTACAGTCTAGCCAGACACCTAGGTATTTTTAGTTGTCCACATATTCTGAGTCAGAACCGTCCAGAGTACTGATGCTAGTCGGGCGTGCGGGTGCGGGCAGCGATCGGTTGAAGAGCATGCATTCGTTTTACTAGCATTTAAGAGTAGTTGGAGGCCACGGAAGGAGTGTTGTTGGCGTTAAAGCTCGTTCGGAGGTTTGTTAACACAGTGTCCAAAGAAGGGCCAGATGTATACAGAATGGTGTCATCTGCGTAGAGGTGGATCAGAGAATCACCAGCAGCAAGAGCGACATCATTGATATATACAGAGAAAAAAGTCGGCCCGAGAATTGAACCCTGTGGCAACCCCATAGAGACTGCCAGAGGTCCGGAAAACAGGCCCTCCGATTTAACACACTGAACTCTATCTGCGAAGTAGTTAGTGAACCAAGTGAGGCAGTCATTTGAGAAACCAAGGCTGTTGAGTCTGCCGATAAGAATGTGGTGATTGACAGAGTCGAAAACCTTGGCCAGGTCGATGAATACGGCTGCACAGTACTGTCTTTTATCGATGGCGGTTATGATATAGTTTAGGACCTTTAGCGTGGTTGAGGTGCACCTGTGACCAGCTCGAAAACCAGATTTCATAGCCGGAGAAAGTATGGTGGTATTCGAAATGGTCGGTGATCTGGTTGTTCACTTGGCTTTTGAAGACTTTAGAAAAGCATCTCCTGCACTGATAAAATGCTACTACAACCCTGTGCTGTGTGCAAGCCTGTGAATAGAATGTGTCTGACTATATGGTGGAAAGACTACTGTATTTATTTCATTTTTACTTTTGTGTTTTTACTAAGAAAATCCTATGTTGTATTTAAGTAGTATGTGTTCAGCAAGAGGAAATGTGTCTGATGAGCTATAAGAAGTTTGTTAATGGATATTTATATTTTCTTTAAGTTATTTCAGTTATCACTGTTACACACAATACCTGGATGGATATCGGTCTGTAACAGTTTGGGTCTAGAGTGTCTCCCCCTTTGAATAGGGGGATGACCACGGCCTCCTTCCAATCTTTAGGAATCTCAGACGATACGAAATAGAGGTTGAACAGACTAGTAATAGGGGTTGCAACAATGGCGGCGGATAATTTTAGGAAGAGAGGGTCCAGATTGTCTAGCCCAGCTGATTTGTAGGGATCCAGATTTTGCAGCTCTTTCAGAACATCAGCTGTCTGGATTTGGGTGAAGGAGAAGCGGTGGGGGCTTGGGCCAGTTGCTGCGGGGGGTGCAGAGCTGTTAGCCGGGGTTGGGGTAGCCAGGTGGAAAGCATGGCCAGCCGTAGAGAAATGCTTATTGAAATTCTCAATTATCGTGGATTTATCAGTGGTGACAGTGTTTCCTAGTCTCCGTGCAGTGGGCAGCTGGGAGGAGGTAGTCTTATTCTCCATGGACTTTACAGTGTCCCAAAACTTTTTGGAATTAGTGCTGCAGGAAGCAAATTTCTGTTTGAAAAAGCTAGCCTTTGCTTTCCTAACTGACTGTGTGTATTGGTTCCTGACTTCCCTGAAAAGTTGCATATCGCGGGGACTATTCAATGCTAGTGCAGTACGCCACGGGGTGTTTTGTGCTGGTCAAGGGCAGTCAAGTCTGAAGTGAACCATGGGCTATGTCTGTTCTTAGTTCTAAATGTTTTGAAAGGGGCGTGCTTATTTAAGATGGTGAGGAAAGCGCTTTTAAAGAACAACCAGGCATCCTCTACTGATGGGATGAGGTCAATATCCTTCCAGGATACCCGGGCCAGGTCAATTAGAAAGGCCTGGTCGCAGAAGTGATTTAGGGAGTGTTTGACAGTGATGAGGGGTGGTCGTTTGACCGCGGACCCATAACGGACACAGGCAATGAGGCAGTGATCGCTGAGATCCGGGTTGAAAACAGCAGAGGTGTATTTAGAGGGCAAGTTGGTCAGGATGATATCTATGAGGGTGCCCATGTTTACGGATTTGGTGTTGTACCTGGTATGTTCTTTGATAATTTGTGTGAGATTGAGGGCATCAAGCTTAGATTGTAGGATGGCCGGGGTGTTACACATATCCCATTTTAGGTCACCTAGCAGTTTGAACTCTGACAATAGATGGGGGGCAATCAATTCACATATGGTGTCCAGGGCACAGCTGGGAGCTGAGGGGGGTCTATAGCAAGCGGCAAAAGTGAGGGACTTATTTCTGGAGAGATGGATCTTTAAATGTAGAAGCTTGAATTGTTTGGGTACAGACCTGAATAGTAAGCCTGCAGAGTTCAGTCAATCTCTTCGATAGATTGCAATTCCGCCTGTTACGGATGTGTAAGGGAGGCGAAGTCAAGTGCAGGAGAGTAGCGTGTGGTAACAGGCACACTTTATTCCGTTCCAAAAACGACAGCACAGAATACAATAACTGTGCCCAAAACACGGAACATGAACAAAATACAGGTGCGTGGTAAAATTCCCACATAACAAACAACAATATCACACAAAGACATGGAGGGGAACAGAGAACTAAATACGTGCAGTGTGATTAGGGAATGATAACCAGGTGTGTATGGAACAAGACAAAACAAATGGAAATATGAAAAATGGAGCGACGATTGCTAGAAAGCCGGTGACGTCGATCGCCGAACGCCGCCCGAACAAGGATAGGAGCCTACTTCGGTGGAAGTCGTGACAGTACCCACCTTTGACGCGCGGCTCCAGCGGCGGAGGGCGAGCCGCAGGGCGATCCGGCCGGCGACGGTGAAACTCCCGCAGCAGTTCGGGGTCCAACACATCTGCAACCGGGACCCAGCACCTCTCCTCCGGACCGTACCCCTCCCAGTCCACGAGGTACTGAAGGCCCCCTGCCTGACGTCTCGAATCCAGGATGGAACGAACGGAGTATGCCGGGGCCCCCTCAATGTCCAGAGGGGGCGGAGGAACCTCCCGCACCTCAGATTCCTGGAGCGGACCAGCCACCACCGGCCTGAGGAGAGACACATGGAACGAGGGGTTAATACGGTAATCAGAGGGAAGCTGTAATCTGTAACACACCTCGTTCACCCTCCTCGGGACTTTGAATGGCCCCACAAACCGCGGACCCAGCTTCCGGCAGGGCAGGCGGAGGGGCAGGTTTCGGGTCGAGAGCCAGACCCGGTCCCCCGGTGCGAACACTGGGGTCTCACTGCGGTGACGGTCCGCGCAGGTCTTTTGGCGAAGCGCGGCTCGCTGAAGGTGAACATGGGCAACCTCCCATGTCTCCTCCACGCGCCTGAACCCACAGGAGCCTTGCTCTGACCCTGATGCCACGGCGCCAGAACCGGCTGGTACTCCAATACGCACTGAAAGGGGGAGAGGTTAGTGGAGGAGTGGCGAAGCGAGTTCTGCGCCATCTCGGCCCAGGGCATGAACGCCGCCCACTCCTGGCAATAGGACCGCAGAAAACTGCCCACATCCTGGTTGACTCTCTCTACCTACCTGTTACTCTCGGGGTGAAAACCCTCACGTCCTTAGCCAAGGTGGCCACCAGTACTTCCCAGTCAGACAGCGCACCGTCCGACCGATCCCCGGATGACCAGAGGAGGGTGACGTGTGGGCCCAATAGATCAACTGACCACGGACAGCAGACGGAATGTACATACGCCCGACGGGACACTGGAGGGGTACGGGCTCTGTACGCAATGCCAGCTCAATGTCCGCATCCAGCTCCCACATGACCGGCGCTACCAGGCAAGAGGCCGGGAGTATGGGAGTCTGATCCATGGTCCACTCCTCTGTGTCATACAGCCGGGACAGTGCGTCTGCCTTCATATTCTGGGAACCTGGTCTGTAGGACAGGGTAAACACAAAACGGGTAAAGAACATGGCCCACCTTGCCTGACAAGGATTCAGTTTCCTCGCTGCCCGGATGTACTCCAGGTTGCGGTGGTCAGTCCAGATGAGGAAAGGGTGCTTAGCCCCCTCAAGCCAATGTCTCCACGCCT
This sequence comes from Salmo trutta, assembly GCF_901001165.1. Taxonomy (NCBI): domain Eukaryota; kingdom Metazoa; phylum Chordata; class Actinopteri; order Salmoniformes; family Salmonidae; genus Salmo; species Salmo trutta. The sequence continues at coordinate 27,996,192 of NC_042968.1, forward strand.
TCAACGCTTTAACCACAGCCAACAGCTCCCAGTCCCCCACATCATAGTTACGCTCCGCCGGGCTGAGCTTCTTCGAGAAGAAAGCACAGGGGCGGAGTTTCGGTGGTGTACCCGAGCGCTGTGAGAGCACGGCTCCTATCCCAGCCTCGGACGCGTCCACCTCCACTATTAACGCCAAAGAGGGATCCGGATGGGCCAGCACGGGAGCCGAAGTAAACAGAGCTCTCAGCTTCCCAAAAGCTTAGTCCGCCTCAGACGACCACTGAAACCGTACAGGACCCCCCTTCAGTAGTGAGGTAATGGGAGCAGCCACCTGGCCAAAACCTCGGATAAATCTCCGGTAGTAATTGGCAAACCCTAAAAATCGCTGCACCTCCTTTACCGTGGTGAGAGTCGGCCAATTACGCATGGCTGCAATGCGGTCACTCTCCATCTCCACCCCGGATGTGTAAATGCGAAACCCTAGGAAAGAGATGGCCTGCTGAAAGAACAGGCATTTCTCTGCCTTGACATACAGGTCATGCTCCAACAGTCGTCCAAGTACCCTGCGCACCAAGGACACATGCTCGGCGCGTGTAGCGGAGTACATCAGAATGTCATCGATATACACCACTACACCCTGCCCGTGCAGGTCCCTGAAAATCTCGTCTACAAAGGATTGGAAAACTGATGGAGCATTCATCAACTCGTACGGCATGACGAGGTACTCATAATGCCCTGAGGTGGTACTAAACGCTGTCTTCCACTCATCTCCCTCCCGGATACGCACCAGGTTATACGCACTCCTGAGATCCCGTTTCGTGAAGAAGCGTGCCCCAGGCATTGACTCAATCGCCGTGGCGATAAGAGGTAGCGGGTAACTGTACCTCACCGTGGTTTGATTGAGACCTCTATAGTCAATGCACGGGCGTAGATCTCCATCCTTCTTCTTCACAAAAAAGAAACTCGAGGAGGCAGGTGAAGTGGAGAACCGAATGTACCCCTGACACAGGGATTCAGAGTCTCCATAGCCACCGCCTCTGCTTGCAACAGGGGATACACGTGACTCCTGGGAAGCGCAGCGTCTGCCAGGAGATTTATCGCACAATCCCCCCGTGGATGAGGTGGTAATTCTTTTTACAGAAGGCGAGAGACAAATCGGCATATTCTGAGGGGATGCACACAGTGGAGACCTGGTCTGGACACCATGGTAGAACCAACGGAAACTCCTACACACCTCCCCGAGCACTCTCGCGACCACCCTGTGAGAGCCCTCTATTGCCAGGAAATAGTGTGGTTATGATGAGCCAACCAGGGTAGGCCTAGTACCATGGGAAACGCAGGATAGTCAATGAGGAAGAGACTGATCTTCTCCTCGTGACCCCTCTGCATCTCCATGGTCAGGGAGATGGTGGCTTCCCTGATTAGCCCGAACCCTAATGGTCGACTATCCAGAGCGTGAACCGGGAAAGGTCTACTACAGGAATAATGGGGATCCCTAAACTAAGGGCTAACACTCTGTCGATTAAATTCCCAGCTGCGCCTGAATCGACCAGCGCCTTATGCTGGGAATGCGGGGGAAACTCAGGGAAACAAACAGGTACAAACAGGTGGTCAACAGAGGACTTTGGATGAGTGTGGTGCAGACTCACCTGGGGTGACGCCAGAGTGCCCTGCCTGTTGCCTCGACTCCCAGAGGGAACGATTCGGCACCAACCGGTAGTGTGCCCTCTGCGGCCACAGATGGTGCACATGATGGCCCCTCATCCAGCCTCCCTATGCGCAGCCCCTCCTAACTCCATGGGCACTGGAGTGGGGGTGCTGGAAGATGGCACCGACAGAGCCCCCTCTGGACGTCCGCGGGTGACCAGCAGGTTATCCAACCGGATGGACAAATCCACCAGTTGGTCAAAGGAGATGGTGGCATCCCTGCAGGCCAGCTCACGTTGGACGTCCTCTTGCAGGCTGCACCGATAGTAGTCGATGAGGGCCCTGTTGTTCCAGCCTGCTCCGGCGGCCAAAGTCCAGAATTCCAGGGCAAATTCCTGGGCGCTCCTCGTCCCCTGCCTCAAATGGAAGAGCCGTTCCCCCGCCGCTCTACCTTCGGGTGGATGGTCGAAGACGGCCCAGAAGCGACGGGCAAACTCCTCGAAGTGGTCCAACGCCATGTCTCCTTCTCCCCACACGGTGTTTGCCCACTCCAGAGCTCTCACCGAGAGGCATGACGAGGGCAGACACTCTCTCCCTTCCCGAGGGAGCTGGATGCACAGTGGCCAGGTAGAGGTCCAGTTGTAACAGGAATCCCTGGCACTGTGCTGTCATCACATCATACTCCCTGGGAAGGGAGAGATGCATCCCACTGGGACTGGCTCCGGACGGGACGGGTAGAGGTGACCTCGTTTGCGCTGGTCGAGACTTCCTGTCTCCCCCAGCGGTCCATAGTCTGGACAACGCGATCCATCATGGCACCAAGTGGATGTAACATAGCAGAATGTTCCTGGACGCGCTCCTCGACTCCTCTAACCGGGGTACCTGCTCCTGCTGACTCCATGGGTGGTGTGATATTCTGCTACGGGTGTGTAAGGGAGGCGAAGTCAGGTGCAGGAGAGTAGCGTGTAGTAACAGGCGCACTTTATTCCGTTCCAAAAACGACAGCACAGAACACAATAAACGTGCACAAAACATGGAACATGAACAAAATACAGACAAACAAAATACCCACATAACATACAACAATAGCACACAAAGACATGGATGGGAACAGAGGACTAAATACATGCAGTGTGATTAGGGAATGAAAACCAGGTGTGTATGGAACAAGACAAAACAAATGGAAATATAAGAAATGGAGCGGCGATGGCTAGAAAGCCGGTGACGTCGATCGTCGAACGCCGTCCGAACAAGGAGAGGAGCCGACTTCGGCGGAAGTCGTGACACCACCCCCTTTAGCAGTTCTGTCTTGACGGAAAATGTAATTGGGGATGGAAATTTCAGAATTTTTGGTGGCCTTGCTAAGCCAGGATTCAGACATGTCTAGGACATCAGGGTTGGCGGAGTGTGCTGCTAATGGCTAGCTGCTGATGGAGGTTCCAGTTATAAGGTAAAAAAAATAGCAGATCCATACCACATTGGGTGAGGCGAGTTGCAGGAAGGTATATTTAATTCGAAAATGGAAAAAAGAGATTGAAATATAATGAAATGTATACAACAACATAAACGAAAAAGACTGAATATTTACATGAGACAAAAACAAATATGTCTTACTGCCTCACCATCTTGGAAAAAACATACTGCTATCACTATCAATGTTGTCAGTCTCTGGTGAGTGCAGGGCATGGTAGGCTACAGCTGTTTGCTAGTTTTAGTGCAGCCATTTGTCCAGAGCCATCCTATGGCAGTCAAATGTTTGTCATTGTTTTGACCCCACATAGTATAAGACAGTATAAGACAGGTGTATGTAGATACTGTGAGAGAGAGTGATAGAAGACCTCTGTAGCAGAATAACTCACTAGTAAAGGACCGTTGTATGTGCTACAATTACAACTCTTACATGTTTCTGTAGCTTAGCGATCTCTGATCGCCATTACCTCCGCCCTAAAGCCTTTAGCATTGAGTCTGTCTTGAGTCAAACTGGCTGAACAGTATGGCCATCATAGGGCAGAAATGAGAAGTGCTATCTATGCTGCAGAAAGCTGATGATAACCTTGATATTTCTTGATCTTTCTCTCTCTCATCTCTCACTCTGTCTCTTTTCCCCATTTAGTCTTTCCTCTCTGGCAGTGTATGTAGCCAGGACAGTTCTGCTTTATTCTAATTGCCTCCCTTCGATTAAAGAAGCTTGTTTTCCTTGATTACTTTGATGTTGAAATGGGAGCAGGGGAGCAATTCACATTCATTCGTCAGTATGTTTCCCCCCGTCCGCTCTTTTGTGCTAACAGCAGAATTCCTATTTATATATTGGCACTGGAACTAAATTACTGCAAACATCTCTGTGTGCCAGCAAGGCAGAACGGATCGGGATTGGACTGTAACATGTCAGTGCCCCCTGCTGGTCACCACCGTAACAGCACTATGACCGGTCTTTCCAAACACGTATGGCAGGAGGGCCAAAAGGAACACATTGGAATGGGTACCATGAATCTTTGCCGAATGAATTCGTCATGGCTAGATTCTTGACTGTGATCTCAAGACATCACACATTTGTGCTCCCATATTCACAGAGCAGTGGAGCGGTGTGAATGTCCAAGCTCCTGCAGAAGAACATACTGACAGGGTATAGGATTCAACCAATATAAAGATGACAAAGCTTTATTCTTCTTCATATGTTTTAAATGCCATGACCACGTACAGAAGTCTACATTGAGACCCTCTTGTCTTGTGGTATTGAGAGGACACTTTTTGAGGCCTCTTCCGAGATGATCTGAAGCACAAAGCATCAGATGTCCTTCTTTAATGAGACTTTATCACAGTGGAGTCTTGGAGCCTCCTGCTGTGCTCCCTACTGGGATCTGAGTGCCTCTCCCCAGAGTCCTATCACACACGGGTAACAACACTGGAACACATTAAGGGGATTCTTTATCTTTACCAGGGTCCCCATTTCCCCCCAATCTGATTCTGAGAGCCTGTGTCTGTGTTTTACACAGGCCTATATCAACTGTGTGGAGAGTTATATAAGTGTACACAAAATTCAACAAACACTTTGGCTAATTAGAATTTTAGCAGTCAGAGCCCAGAGATAAAAAGGTTCATTTTTTCCATGTATCTAGGGTTTGAGAGAGAAAGAGAAAGAGAAAGAGAAAGAGAAAGAGAAAGAGAGAGAGAGAAACAGGATGGGGGAAAATAGAAAATACAGCCCATTGAGCTCTAGCATCAATCACAATAAAGATAAACACGGTGCAATTCAACCCTTGAAACTAACCAGTTATTTTTATTTAGATCTTCGAAATCAAGCCTTTCTTCTGAGAACGCTATCTAAAGATCCCTACATGAACACCTCTTCTATTACACATTAGTAAAGCTGTGGTAGCCTGTTATAGCATGTTACAATTTACAGTATCTATTCTATATAATAATTGATAGTGCAGAATGCCATTGCATGCCTTAATTGCTTAAGCCAATAATACCATAAAGTGTGTTGCAGCACCTGGGGAGAATAAGAATGATTGTCTTCATTAGTGTCCTGTGTTTTCTCTCTCCAGTTTTGTGTTGTTTCACACAGATGAGATCCCCTACTGTTCTGTTCTGTTCAGCCTATTGAAAGGCCAGATACACAACAGTATGTAGGTCATGGTTTAATCGTTTTCGCGGTATCTCTGCCACTCTACGAGGTGTTTGTTTTCTATTAGCCCGGATGAATTTCCCACACTGGGGGATGGAGGGATAGAGCAGCTGGTACGGCACAAAACCCTGCTGCCAGCCTTGAGAATACTAGTGTAGGAGGACAGCAGGTTTCCCAGGGGCTCCGTACCCACCTGGCTATATACCTACATAAACAACTGTGACACTTGTTGTACTGTTCACAAGACAAAGTGAATGAATCAGATACTGTAGATGAAGACCTCCTGGGCTGACAGGGACATCTTCCCTTTAATATGCTTTCATTGTACATATAAAGGTCACTCTGCCGACACTAAACATGTCAGACCAGATGTTGTTGTTGATACCGCGCCTGCCTCGAACAGGGAGTTAAGGCATATAAACATACATACCTCCACACACACACACAAATGTAGACACAAAAGCAAACACACTCAAATATAGGCCTACACACATACACTAACAGATACGCCTGGAGGAATATCGGATGTGGATTAACCTCTATAATGGCTTCATCCATAAAGCAGATGCAGATATGAGATCTGCATAATCATGTACATGTAGCATAGCCCATCTACAATGTATTCAGCCTGCTGCTGAATGGAACTAATGACGTGAAAATGTATGCATAACCATTATACAATGTGAACTTTAATTAAACCAAGAAGCAACTTAGAGGTGGAATTGTTTAATATAGACTTAATTTACAAGTATTACAACTCAGTCCTAAAAAGGAAAACATCAAGTATTGACAGCAGTTTTATGAACCTCTCAAACTATTGTTTGAACCAAACACTGTTCTATGGGGCTATCTGTTCTCCCCCCTCCCTCTCAACAAAACTGACTGTAGATGGAGAGCTACTGTCCTGCTCTTCACTGAGAAGTCAGACTGATTAGCATTTGTGATTTAAGCTCATCTTTAATTAACCTTGTTCTTAATTCTCTCTCCCGCTAATTTCCCTCTGGAGACAATAGGGATACTGCACTGAAGGATCATGGGATTGCCCATCCTTACCACTCTCTGGCTGATAGAGAGACTGTGTGTACTGTACAAACTACCAGCAATAAAGACAAAGTCATACTGGCGATTCTGTTGCTGTAGGCCTGGGAAAAGAAGCTGTCATATTCTAATGACAACACGTTTACATAATATATCAAGTAATATACTGTACATGTATAATAATCTAATATACCTGTATAATAATATAAAATATCTATGCAATATAGTAGACACTTTTATCCTAACTTACATACAATTTAGGTAAGGGTGGCCCAGGGAATCGAACCCATAACACAGACAGTGCAAGCAGCATGTGCAACCAACTGACCCATACAGGACCACCAACGACACCAACTAACCCATACAGGACCACCAACCGTACCAACTGGGCCATACAGGACAAATAACAATACCAACTGACCCATACAGGACCACCAACTCTACCAAATGATTCATACAGGACCACCAACTATACCAAATGATTCATACAGGACCACCAACTATACCAACTGACCCATATAGGACCACCAACTCTACCAAATGATTCATACAGGACCACCAACTCTACCAAATGATTCATACAGGACCACCAACTCTACCAAATGATTCATACAGGACCACTAACTATACCAACGGATTAATACAGGACCACCAACTATACCAACTGATTCATATAAGACCACCAACTCTACCAACTGGGCCATACAGGAAAACCAACTCTACCAACTGGGCCATACAGGACCACCAACTATCCCAACTGACCCACACAGGACCACCAACTCTACCAATTGACACATACAAGAAAACCTATCCTACAAACGTATTCACACAGGACCACCGAATTTAACAACTGATTCATACAGGACCACCAACTATCCCAACTGACCAGTACAGGACTACCAACTCTACCAGCTGACCCATACAGGACTACGAAAGACACCAACTGATAATGCAGGACCTCCAGCTATACCAACTGATTCATACAGGACCACCAACTCTACCAAATGACCAATACAGTACCACCTACTCTACCAACTCGACCCATACAAGACCACCAACTATACCAACTGGGCCATACATGACCAATTACTCTACTAACTGACCCATAAAAGACCACCAACTATACCAACTGATTCATACAATACCACCAACTGGTTCAAACAGGACCACCAAGAATACCAACAGATTCATACAGGACCACCAACTATACCAACTGACCCATAAAGGACCACCAACTCTACCAACAGGGCATTACAGAACCACCAACTATATCAACTGATTCATATGGGACCACCAACTATACCATCTGATTCATACAGGACCAACAACTCTACCAATTGGGCCATACTGGACAACTAACTCTACCAACTGGGCAGTACAGGACCACCATCTCTACCAACAGACCCATATTGGACCACCTACCCTACCAATTGGGCAATACAGGACCACCAAGTCCACCAACTGACCCATACAATACCACCATCTCTACCAACTGACCAATACGGGACCACCAACTCTACCAACTGACCCATACAGGACCACCAACTATACCAACTGGGCCATGCAGGACTACTTACTCTACCAACTAACCCATACAGGACCACCAAAGACACCAACTGACCCATACAAGACCACCAACTATACCAACTGATTCATACAATACCACCAACTGGTTCAAACAGGACCACCATTACTACCAACTTGGCCAAACAGGACCACCAACTATACCAACTGATTCATACAGGACCACCAACTATTCCAAATGGACCCATACAATACCACCAATTAGACCAACTGGGCCATACAGGACCACTTACTCTACCAACTGAACAATATAGAACCACCAACTATACCAACTGATTCATACAATACCAACAACTGGATCAAACAGGACCACCAAGAATACCAAATGATTCAGACAGGACCAGGAACTCTACCAATTGGGCCATACAGGACATCCAAATATACTAACTTATTCACACAGGACCACTATCTCTACCAACTGACCCATACAGGACCACCAACCATACAAATTGATTCATATAGGACCACCAAATCTACCAACTGACCCATACAGGACCACCTACCCTACCAATTGGGCCATACAGGACCACCAACTCCACCAACTGACCAATGAAGGACCTCCAACTCTACCAACTGACCTATACGAGACCACCAACTCTATCAACTGACCCATACAGGACCACCAACTCTACCAATTGGGCCATGCAGGACTGCTAACTCTGCCAACTGACCCGTATAGGCCCAACAACTAAACCATCTGATTCGTACAGGACAACCAACTCTACCATTTGGGCCATGCTGGACCACTAACTCAACCAACTGACCCATACGAGACTACCAACTCTACAAACACGGGATCACCATCAATACCAACTGATCATACAGGACCACCAACTCTACCAACTGGGACATACAGGACCACCAACTCTACCAACTGGGACATACAAGACCACCAACTCTACCAACTGGGACATACAGGACAACCAACTCTTCCAACTGACCCATATGGAACAGCCAACTCTACCAGCTGGACCCATGCAGGACCTCCAGCTATACCAACTGATTCATACAGGACCACCAACTAAACCACCTGACCCATACATGACCACCTACTCTACCAACTGGACCCATACAAGACCACAAACTATACCAACTGGGCCATACAGGACCAATTACTCTACTAACTGACCCATATTGGCCCACCAACTATACCAACTGATTCATACAATACCACCAACTGGTTCAAACAGGACCACAAAGAATACCAAATGATTGATACAGGACAATGAACTCTACCAATTAGGCAATACAGGACCACATATTATAAGAACTGATTCAAACAGGACCATGTACTCTACTAATTTGGCCATACAGGACCACCAACTCTAGCAACTGACCCAAAAAGGACCACAAACTAAACCAACTGATTCATATAGGACCACCAACTATTCCAACTGATTCATACAGGACCACCAACTCTACCAATTGGGCCATACTGGACCACTAACTCTACCAACGGACCCATACTGGACCACCTTCCCTACCAATTGGGTAATACACGACCACCAACTCCACCAACTGACCCATATAGGACCACCAACTCTACCAACTGACCCACACAGGTCCACCATCTCTACCAACTGACCCATACAGGACCACCAACTATACCAACTGACCCATATAGGCCCAATAACTATACCAACTGAGTCATACAGGACCACCAACTCTACCAACTGGCCATACAGGACCACCATCTCTACCAACAGACCCCTACAGGACCACCAACTCTACTAATTGGGCCATACAGGACCACTAACTCTACCAACTGACCCATATGAGACTACCAACTCCACCTACTGACCAATACAAGACCACCAACTATACCAACTGAGCCATACAGGACCACCAACTATACCAACTGATTCATACAGGACCACCAACTCTACCAATTCGGCCATTATGGACCACCAACTCTACCAACTGGGCCATACAAGACCACCAACTCTACCAACTGGGCCATACAGGAAAACCAACTCTACCAACTGGGCCAAACAGGACCACCAATAATGCAAAATGATTAATACAGGATCACCAACTATACGTACTGATTCATACAGGACCACCAACTATACATACTGATTCATACAGGACCACCAACTATACCAACTGACCCATACAGGACCTTCAACTCTACCAACTGACCCATACAGTACCACCAACTCTACAAACTGGGCCATACAGGACATCCAAATACACTAACTGATTCATACAAGACTACCAACCCTACCAATTGACCCATACAAGACCACCAACTCTATAAAGGTATTCACACAGGACCACCAACAATACCAACTGATTCATATAGGACCACCAACTATAGCAATTGATTCATACAGGACCACCATCTCTACCAACTGACCCATACAGGACCACCAACTATTCCATCTGATTCATACAGGACCACCATCTCTACCAACTGATGCATACAGGACCAACAACTCTACCAATTGGGCCACACTGGACCACTAACTCTAGCAATTGGGCCATACAGGACCACCAACTCCACAAACTGATTCATACAAGACCACCAACACTACCAATTGACCCATACAAGACCACCAACTCTATAAACGTATTCACACAGGACCACCAACAATACCAACTGATTCATATAGGACCACCAACTACTGCAACTGCTTCACACAGGACCACCAACTATACCAATTGATTCATACAGAACCACGATCTCTACCAACTGACCCATACAGGACCACCAACTATTCCATCTGATGCATACAGGACCACCATCTCTACCAATTGGGCCATACTGGACCACTAACTCTAGCAATTGGGCCATACAGGACCACCAACTCCCCCAAATGACAAATAAAGGACCACCAACTCTACCAACTTACCCATACGAGACACCAACTCCATCAGCTGACCCATATGAAACCACTAACTCTATCAACTGACCCATACAGGACCACCAACTAAACCAACTGGGCCATGCAGGACTGCTAACGCTGCCAACTGACCCATATAGGCCCAATAACTATACCAACTGAGTCATACAGGACCACCAACTCTACCATCTGATTCATACAGGACCACCAAATCTACCATTTGGGCCATGCTTGACCACTAACTCTACCAACGGACCCATACAGGACCACCAACTCTACCAACTTTCCCATACGAGACACCAACTCCATCAACTGACCCATATGAAACCACTAACTCTATCAACTGACCCATACAGGACCACCAACTAAACCAACTGGGCCATGCAGGACTGATAATGCTGCCAACTGACCCATATAGGCCCAATAACTATACCAACTGAGTCATACAGGACCACCAAATCTACCATTTGGGCCATGCTTGACCACTAACTCTACCAACTGACCAATACAGGACCACCTTCTCTACCAACTGGACCCATAAAAGACCACAAACTATACCAACTGATTCATACAATACCACCAAGAATACCAAATGATTCGTACAGGACCATGAACTCTACCAATTGGGCCATGCAGGACCACCATCTCTACCAACTGATTAATACAGGACAACCAACTATACCAACTGACCAATACAGGATCACAAACTCTACCAACTGGACCCATACAATACCACCAACTCTACCAACTGACCAATACAGGATCACAAACTCTACCAACTGGACCCATACAATACCACCAACTCTACCAACTGGGCCTTAGAATAACTATCAACTCTACCAACTGACACATACAGTACCACCAACTCTACAAACTGGGCCATACAGGACATCCAAATACACTAACTGATTCATACAAGACCACCAACCCTACCAATTGACCCATACAAGACCACCAACTCTATAAACTTATTCACACAGGACCACCGACTATACCAACTGATTCATATAGGACCACCGACTATACCAACTGATTCATACAGGACCAACAACTGTACCAATTTGGCCATAAAGGACCATCAACTCCACCAACTGACAAATACAGGACAACCAACTCTACCAACTAGGCCATTCAGGACCACCAACTCAACCAACTGACCAATACAGGACCACCAACTATACCAACTGACCCATATAGGACCACCACCGATACCAACTGATCATACAGGACCACCATCGATACCAACTGGGACATACAGGACCACCAACTCTACCAACTGACCCATATGGAACCGCCAACCTTACCAACTGGACCCATGCAGGACCTCCAGCTATACCAACTGATTCATACAGTAACACCTACTCTACCAACTAGACCCATACAAGACCACCTACTCTACCAACTGGACCCATACAAGACCACAAACTATACCAACTGGGCCATACAAGACCAATTACTCTACTAACTGACCCATATAGGTCCACCAACTATACCAACTGATTCATACAATACCACCAACTGGTTCAAACAGGACCACCAAGAATACCAAATGATTCATACAGGACCATGAACTCTACCAATTTGTCCACACAGGACCACAAACTCTACCAACTGGGCCTTACAGGACCATCAACTCTACTAACTGACACATACAGTACCAGCAACTCTACAAACCGGGCCATACAGGACATCCAACTATACTAACGGATTCATACAGGACCACCAATCCTACCAATTGACCCATACAAGACCACCTATTCCACAAACTTATTCACACAGGACCACCAACTACACCAACTGACTAATTTAGGACCACCAACTCTACCAACTGACCCATACAGGACCACCAACTATACCAAGTGGGCCATGCAGGACTACTAACTCAACCAACTGACCCATATAGGCCCAATAAGTATACTAACTGAGTCATACAGGACCACCAACTCTACCAACTGGGCCATACAGGACCACCAACTCTACCAACTGGGCCATACAGGACCACCATCTCTACCAACAGACCCATACTGGACCACCTACCCTACCAACTGGGCAATACAGGACCACCAACTCCACCAACTGACCCATATAGGACCACGATCTCTACCAACTGACCTATACAGGACCACTAACTCTACCAACTGACCCATACAGGACCACCAACTATACCAACTGAGTCATACAGGACCACCATTTCTACCAACGGACCAATACAGGACCACCAACTCTACTAATTAGGCCATACAGGACTACCAACTCCAACTGACCAATACGAGACCACCAACTGAGCCATGCAGGACCACCAACTATACCAACTGGGCCATACAAGACCACCAACTCAACCAACTGACCAATACAGGACCACCAACTCCACCAACTGACCATTACAGGACAACCAACTCTACCACCTGGGCCATACTGGACCACCAACAATACCAACTGGGCCATACAGGACCACCAACTATTCTACATGGGCCATACAGGACCACCAACTCTACCAACTGACCCGTTCAGAACCACCAACTCTACCAACTAGGCCATTCAGGACCACTAACTCTTCTAACTAGGCCAAACAGGACTGACCAATGCAGGACTGCCTACTCTACCAACTGACCAATACAGGACTGCCAACTCTACCAACTGATAAATACAGGACTGCCAACTCTACCAACTGGACCCATACAGGACTACTAACTCTACCAACTGGACCCATACTGGACCACCAACTCTACCGGACCACCAACTATACCAACGGGGTCATACAGGACCACTAACACTACCAGCTGTCCCATATAGGCCCACTAACTGTACCAACTGATTCATACAGGACCACCAACTCTACCAACCTGGTATCATGACGTTGGCCTGAGTGGGGGAGGTTTATGACCCCCATAAATGCCATTCCCCTTTTTCCTCTCTCTACTCTTCCGATGTGACTATTGAAAATCCCTTGGTTAACATTGAGAGTCTGGTGACATCAAAAGATGGGAACAGAACCATATTTCGGTAATCCAACCAGCTGAAAATATGCATTGGTACTAAATGAATATGATGCCAGATCAGTTGGCGTCAGACATTATTACTGTCTCTTGGAAAGTCTACACATTCTAGTTCACATGGAATTGTTGTGCAATTTAAATGTTTAAATATTTGTGAATATTAAATGTAATTTTAGCTTCCAAATGAGAGAATTGGGGTTTCATGAGTGAACTAGGCTCAAGTCAGTGGCCCTGACCATGTTGATTATAAACTATGAAACACGCCCTTTTCTCACCTCCTATATAAAGCCCTTACCGAAAATGTAACTTTCTGTTCCGAGGACATTAGGGCGACAGTCCTAAGTTAAAATGGCTCAGATAAAAAGCTGTTCCAAGGACGTGTGGACTTGAGGTCCTCACGTTGAAAGGACAAAGACCACCTACAGAACTAAGCCAACCTTAGAGAACCTAACAAAATTAACATCGAATTTCAATGTGAAGGTGACGACCTACATGCCGGAAGGATGAATTTCGACTATACCAGCCAAAATATAGCATGATCATATAGCATGGCAACTTGGTATGAACTTTGAACTCTTATTTATTAAAGAAGTGCTACCACCTCCGCCGCTAAACGTGGGCTAGGAGAGGACGGACAGAGTATCCATTCTACCACGCTCCAGTTCACCACTAGACAGTCTTCAGAGGACCATAGATCCATGCTGGACAACCTGGCCGACGATCTATGACCAATCTACTGAAGCACAGCTCAGAGTAAATATTTATTGCAGAATTCTTTTTCAAATGGGCAGTAATTTAGAATGCATAAGATAGTGTTTTATGATAGCATAGCTTCTCCCTTTGTTACTCAGTCTTCCCGCTCTTTCACTCAAACCCAACCCCCTTTCCTTAGTGTAACCAGCCGTCATGTCGGCTCCGTCCACCAGGAACGTTTTCTTTATGACATATTTTGTAATCAATGTATGATCCATTCTGTGTATATGGAATTCTGTGTGATTAGTTAGGTATTTAGTAAATAAATAATTAAACCAAATTTTGTATCGCTGATTCAACTTGTTAGCCAGGGTTCAGATGACACTAAATAAAGTGAGGATTAAATATTGACTGCTACTGACGTAAAATATTACTAGGTCTTTAAGAGTTTATTCGGAAGATAACAGCTCCATAAACATTATTTCGTGGTGCCCCGACTTTCTAGTTAATTATCTACCTGATTAGCTTAATCAGGTAATACTAATTACAGAGAAATGATTTTATAGAATAGCATGTCATATCACTTAATCTGGCATAGCCAAAGACACAACACTGGCCATAGAGGACCACCAACTATTCCAACTGATTCAAAAAGGACTACAAACTCTATCAATTTGGCCACACAGGAACACCAAATATACCAACTTATTCATAGAGGACCACCAACTGACCCATAGAGGACCACCAACTCTACCAACTGACCCATTCAGGACCACCAACTCTACCAACTGACCCATACAGGACCACCAACTATACCAACTGGGCCATACAGGACCACTAACTCTACCAACTGACCCATATTGGCCCACCAACAAACCAACTGATTCCTACAGGACCACCAACTATGCCAACTGATTCATACAGGACCACCAACTCTACCAACTGGACAATGCTGGACCACCAAATATACCAACTGATTCACACAGTCCCACCAACTATAAAAACTGATTCATACAGGACCATCAAGTCTACCAACTGATTCATATAAGACCACCAACTATACCAACTGATTCTTACAGGACCACCAACTACACCAAATGATTCATATTGGCCCACCAACAAACCAACTGATTCCTACAGGACCACCAACTATGCCAACTGATTCATACAGGACCACCAACTCTACCAACTAGACAATGCTGGACCACCAAATATACCAACTGATTCACACAGTCCCACCAACTATAAGCCCCCATATTACGTTCTCCCCTCGGGTGTAGCTCGTCTGAGGAGGAGACGTAAATGCCTGGGCCTAAACACACCAGGTAACACGGATGAAAGGGGAAGAAATGTGGGGTGTAATGAGCGATAAATAAATCAGACCACAACCATAACTCAATTTTAACCCTCAGGGGATGTTTAGTAAATTATTTAAAATAAACAATATAACACACCCATAAATAATCAGTAAGACACAAAACAACAACAAGGGAAGGTAAGAGAAGGGAATGTTTGGGATCGGGGTCCAAGTAATGAAAATAAACAAAAGGTCCCTCCTCTTCTACACACCTAAACCTTCCTAACACACTCTAAACCCTAACCCACTGTCCTACCTGGTTCCAAGAAAATACAAGGGTGACACCCGCCCGGCTAACCTAGTGTATAAAACAATGGGTTATCTACGTGAGAATGTACACCCCTGGGCAGATCTACCTTTTCCCTTCTCCAGGACCTAGGTAGGGTGGAGCGCCTCAGGAGGACAGGCTGAAACACAAACAAAGAAATTAACACAAATAATCAAACAAAAAAACAAGTGTCCTCTCTCTCCCCCTCCTCTCCCTTCTCTTCTTCTTCTCACACAGCAAACAGATATCCTCTCTGTAATCAGCTACAGCCACGCCCACCATCGTTAGCCGCAACTTGGTACACCGGTAATGCTCAGGACAAACACACTAACAGGGGAAAATGGGGAACAAGAAAAACGTAACACGTAACACGTCCCCCACAAAAAAAAGAGTAAACCCCTGGGTTTATGATAAAACCCTTATACATTTTATAATACCACCTACTTACATCACCAAAGTTATCAAGGCCTTGTTCTATTATTACTTATCTTTGTTTTAACTAGGCACGGGACAAAGCATCCGCAACTATGTTTTCTGAACCCTTTATGTGCTGAATTTCTAAATTATAACCCTGTATAACCAACGCCCAACGCATAAGACGTTGGTTGTGGTTATACATGCGGCTCAGGAAAGTTAAAGGGTTGTGGTCTGTGTATACCACAACAGGCAACACACTGGAGCCAACATAAACCTCAAAAAATTGTAGTGCAAATAACAGCGCCAGAGTCTCCTGTTCGATAGTGGAATAACGTGACTGACAGCTGTTGAATTTTCGAGAGAAATAACAAACTGGGTGAACTAGACCATCGTGTTCCTGTAATAGTACAGCACCTGCACCTACTGAACTGGCATCCACCTCCAACTTAAATGGTTTCTGGAAATCAGGGGCAGAAAGAACAGGAGAAGTACACAATAGTGCTTTTACAGAGTCAAAAGCAGATTGACACTCAGCGGTCCACTCAAAGGACACTGAAGGACTGAGTAACCTAGTCATTGGGGCTACAACTGTTGAGAAATTCCTACAAAATGTACGATAATAACCCGTCATGCCTAAGAATCTGCGTAATTCTTGGCGAGTGGCAGGGGCAGGAAACCGGGTGATAGCATCCACCTTAGTTGTTACGGTACGCACCTGACCCCGACCCACCTCTTTACCCAAATATGTAACAGTTGCCTTTCCAAACTCACATTTGGCTAAGTTAAGGGTCAAAGAAGCGTTGGCCAAGCGTGCAAACACAGCCCTCAATGTGCTCATGTGATTAAGCCAGGTAGTTGAATGAACAACCAGGTCATCCAGATATGCTGTACAATCAGGAACATCAGCCAACACAATATTTACCAAACGTTGAAACGTGGCCGGAGCATTCCTCATTCCAAAAGCCATCACTGTGTACTGGCAGAAACTGTCAGGAGTTACAAAAGCAGACACCTCAGAGGCACGAGGGGTTAAAGGCACCTGCCAATAACCTTTTAACAAGTCAAGCTTCGTAACATATGCAGCCGATCCAATGGTGTCTATACAGTCATCCATACGAGGTAAAGGGAATGAGTCAGGTATAGTTACATTATTCACTTTCCTGTAGTCAGTGCAAAACCTTTGAGTCCCGTCAGGCTTTGGAATCAGCAGACAGGGGGAACTCCATGGACTGCCACTGGGGATTGCCATCTCATTTTCCAGTAAATAAGTTACCTCTTTCTTCATCACTCCTCTCTTGATTGAATTCACACGATAAGGGTGCTGTTTGATTGGAGCAGCATCACCTACATTTATATCATGTTTCAACACATTGGTACGACTGGGAACATCCTGAAAGAGACTTGGAAAATCAGCGATTAGTAATTCAATATCAGCCCTCTGCTGATCATTCAAATGCAACAAATGGGTTGGGAGAGACGCCACCATCTCCGAATTACACAAACGAGCACACTGCTCAGGAGTATTCCGCATCACCAAACCGTCCTCATCATTTATGCTGACTCCTGGGTGATTAACCAGGCTCACAAAAGCAACAGAGGATACAACAGGTTTTTCACTGGTAATGGGAGACTCGATACCACCTCTAACAAGATAGGCTTTAATCATGTTTACGTGACATACCCGGAAGGGTCGTCTACGGTCTGGCGTTTTGATAACATAATCAGTATCACTGAGTTTTCGGTCCACCACATATGGGCCAGAGAAACTGGAAGAGAGACACGAGCCGGGTACCGGCAACAACACCAATACTTGGTCACCTGGTTGAAAAGAACGAGACACAGATTTAACATCAAACTGACGTTTCATTTTCTTTTGTGTGGAAGACAGATTTTCTCTGGCTACAGCACAGGCGTCATGCAACCGCTCCCGAACTTGACTAACATAGTCTAGTACATTAGTAGAGGACCCAACTGAATCATCAGCCATAAGTTGTTCTTTCAGTACCTTAAGAGGCCCTCTCACGGTATGACCAAAGATTAGCTCAGCTGGGCTAAACCCAAGAGACTCTTGTACGGTCTCCCGAATAGCAAACAGCATGTAGGGCACCCCCTCATCCCAATCTTTTCCTGTGTCCATACAGTATTTACGCATCATAGCTTTTAGCGTCTGATGCCAACGTTCCAGCGCGCCCTGACTCTCTGGGTGATAAGCGCTAGACATCTGATGGGACACTGACAAGGACTTCAACACACGTCCAAACAATTTCAAAAAGGCTTTATAACGAAAGCAAAACATTAGATTATGTCAGGAGAGTACCCAGCCAGAAATAATCAGACACCCATTTTTCAAGCTAGCATATAATGTCACATAAACCCAAACCACAGCTAAATGCAGCACTAACCTTTGATGATCTTCATCCGATGACAATCCTAGGACATTATGTTATACAATACATGCATGTTTTGTTCAATCAAGTTCATATTTATATCAAAAACCAGCTTTTTACATTAGCATGTGACTAGCATGTAACTAGCATTCCCACCGAACACTTCCGGTGAATTTACTAAATTACTCACGATAAACGTTCACAAAAAACATAACAATAATTTTAAGAATTATAGATACAGAACTCCTTTATGCAATCGCTATGTCCGATTTTAAAATAGCTTTTCGGTGAAAGCACATTTTGCAATATTCTGAGTAGATAGCCCAGCCATCACGGTTTAGCTATTTAGACACCCACCAAGTTTAGCCCTCACCAAAGTCAGATTTACTATAAGAAAAATTGGATTACCTTTGCTGTTCTTCGTCAGAATGCACTCCCAGGACTTCTACTTCAATAACAAATGTTGGTTTGGTTCAAAATAATCCATAGTTATGTTAAAATATCCTCTGTTTTGTTCGTGCTTTCAAGACACTATCCGAAGGGTGATGCGCCCGACGCGTTTCGTGACAAAACATTTCTAAATATTCCATTACCGTACTTCGAAGCATGTCAACCGCTGTTTAAAATCAATTTTTATGCTATTTTTCTCGTAAAAAAGCGATAATATTCCGACCGGGAAACCCTGTTTACGTTCAAAGACAGAGAAATAAAAACATGGTGTCGCCTCGTGCACGCGCCTCAGTCTCATTGTCCTCTGATCGACCACTTACCAAATGCGCTAATGTTTTTCAGCCAGGGGCTGCAAAGACATCATTCAGCTTTTTGTCGCCTTCTGAGAGCCTATGGGAGTGTTAGAAAATGTCACGTTACAGCAGAGATCCCCTGTTTTGGATAGAGATGATCAACAAGGCCAAGAAATGGTCAGAGAGGGCGCTTCCTGTTTGGAATGTTCTCAGGTTTTGGCCTGCCAAATGAGTTCTGTTATACTCACAGACACCATTCAAACAGTTTTAGAAAGTTTAGGGTGTTTTCTATCCAAAGCCAATACTTATATGCATATTCTAGTTTCTGGGCAGTAGTAATAACCAGATTAAATCGGGTACGTTTTTTATCCGGCCGTGCAAATACTGCCCCCTACCCTAGAGAGGTTAACTAACCTCCAGACGAGCTTCAATGCCATACAACTCTCCTTCCGTGGCCTCCAACTGCTCTTAAACACAAGTCAAACTAAATGTATGCTATTCAATCGATCACTGCCCGCACCTTCTCGCCCGTCCAGCATCACTACTCTGGACGGCTCTGACTTAGAATATGTGGACAACTACAAATACCTGGGTGTCTGGTTAGACTGTAAACTCTCCTTCCAGACTCACATTAAGCATCTCCAATCCAAAATTAAATCTAGAATCGG
This sequence comes from Salmo trutta, assembly GCF_901001165.1. NCBI lineage: Eukaryota > Metazoa > Chordata > Actinopteri > Salmoniformes > Salmonidae > Salmo > Salmo trutta. The sequence goes on from NC_042968.1 coordinate 28,016,446, forward strand.
ATTCCTATTTTGCAACAAAGCATCCTTCACTCATGCTGCCAAACATACCCTCGTAAAACTGACCATCCTACCGATCCTCGGCTTCAGTGATGTCATCTATAAAATAGCCTCCAAAACTCTACTCAACAAACTGGATGCAGTCTACCACAGTGCCAACTGTTTTGCCGCCAAAGCCCCATACACTACCCACCATTGCGACCTGTACACTCTCGTTGGTTGGCCCCGCCTTATCTCAGCTCACTGGTCACCATAGCAGCACCCACTCGTAGCACGCGCTCCAGCAGGTTTATCTCACTGGTCACCCCCAAAGCCAATTCCTCCTTTGGTCGTCTTTCCTTACAGTTCTCTGCTGCTAATGACTGGAATCGTCTGCAAAAATCTGAAGCTGGAGACTCATATCTCCCTCACTAGCTTTAAGCACCAGCTGTCAGAGCAGCTCACAGATCACTGCACATAGCCCATCTGTAAACAGCCCATCTATCTACCTACCTCATCCCCATACTATATTTATTTATCTTGGTCACCCCAGTATCTCTACTTGCACGTCTACCAATCCAGTGTTTAATTGCTATATTGTAATTACTTCGCCACCATGGCCTATTTATTGCCTTAACTTACCTAATTTGCACTCACTGTATATAGACTTTTTTTTTCTACTGTATTATTGACTGTATGTTTTGTTTATTCCATGTGTAACTCTGTGTTGTTGTATGTGTCAAATTGCTATGCTTTATCTTGGCCAGGTCGCAGTTGCAAATGAGAACTTGTTCTCAACTAGCCTACCTGGTTAAATAAAGGTGAAATAAAATTTAATTAAAAGAAAAAATAAGAAATACAGGACCACCAACTCTACCAACTGATTCTTACAGGACCACCAACTATACCAACTGATTTGTACAGGACCACCAACTATACCAACTGATTCTTACAGGACCACCAACTATACCAACTGATTTGTACAGGACCACCAACTATACCAACTGATTCTTACAGGACCACCAACTATACCAACTGATTTGTACAGGACCACCAACTATACCAACTGATTCTTACAGGACCACCAACTATACCAACTGATTCTTACAGGACCACCAACTATACCAACTGATTCTTACAGGACCACCAACTATACCAACTGATTCTTACAGGACCACCAACTAATTCATACAGGACCACCAACTATACCAACTGATTTGCACAGGACCACCAACAATACCAACTGTGCCATATAGGGCCACCAACTATACCAACTGATCCATTCAGGACCACCTACTCTACCCACTGATCCATTCAGGACCACCAACTCTACCCACTGATTCTTACAGGACCACTAACTCTACCAACTGACCCATACAGGACCTGCATCTATACCAAGTGATTCATACAGGACCACCAACTGATTCATAGTGGACCACTAACTCTACCAACTGATTCATAGTGGACCACTAACTCTTCTAACTGACCCATACAGGACCACTAACTCTACCAACTGACCATTACAGTGTCACCAACTATATTAACTGACCCATACAGGACCACCAGCTCTACCAACTGGGCCATACATCTCATGACGATAAGTTCTTACTCCTTATTGTTGACTGATCGTACTATACATCACTAAATTAATTTCATCAGAACAAAATAAGCTTTATCTTTTACAATTTGAGAATCCAATACAACTCATCCTGCAAAATGGCGTTACTATTCCATTCTCCCATTTCAGATTTGCAGTGTGTTCATCATTTTACATTATTCACATTCTAAATATGTCCACAGTAAATTTTTCCTAGGAGTAGTTAATCAATCTCTATTGATTTCCACTGAACCCTGGTTTGTGATCTGTACTCACATAATTTACATCATCATGGCTTTTCTCTGGCCAAACAGTTATATTTACCCAGGCAGTTGGTGAGACAGAAGAAAGATGGAGGGAGGCGAGTCCAGATAAATGCTCAGCATGTAATGAGTGTCTGCGTCTCAAATGGCACCCTATTCCCTATATAGTGCACTGCTTTTAAACAAAACCCTATGGGTCTGGGTCAAAAGTAGTGCTCTATGTGGGAATAGGCTACCATTTGTTACATAGTGAGTGTTAGTTCAGCAGGCTGGCTGTAGAGCATGGGCAGAGGCTACAAAATTAGGTCACCCTGTTTACTGAGCTGCGGTGTAGTCGTCCATGCCCCCAGAGATCCACTGAGCTAATATCGTTGTTCATAGAGGGAAACTGAAAGGACCATAGAGAGACCACGACAACATGTATCAGCTACCACCCAGGAGCCCACTACATAGGGCACAATGGATCTTGTGACACAATATGGAGTGTTAGTACTGTATGGTTCAGGAAATTCTGCAATGATTATGCAAGAGCCTAGCTCAAGAATCTAGCTTTTTGCATACATCAATGTAGTATGTGCAATTTGTACAGAATACAGTATGTGTTTATTACTGTTGTTACAGATACTCTTTGGCCCTGCAGTCTAGGGGGGATGGCAACGAGACCCGTGACATAAATCATGCAAATTGTAATAGTGAAAAAGTAACAGTGAGAACAAATAACCACAGACAACTACAATCTCGTGTCAAACGCTAATGGTTTATTTATAAACACACGGTAATGGGGTGTGAGAAAAGGGGCTGAGCTGGACCCAAGAAAAGAAACAATAATCCAAAAACACCCCTAAACTAATCTACTTCAATAACAGCTAGCTAACTAACCAAAAATACAGTGGGTGGTCCGCCCAGGTCTAACTAGGGTACTTAGACAAAGTATTCCTACGGGTAATGTATGCCCATGGGCGACTTGTCTTGGTACCCCCTTTTTCCCACCAAACAAACAAACAGTCAACCAACAAAACAATACTCACAGGATAACCGGACAAATGTGACATGTAGTTGCAAAACAAAAGAGAGATCAATACAGACAGAGACAGACAGACAAGAGACAGAGAGAGACAGAGAGAGACAGAGAGAGACAGAGAGAGACAGAGAGAGACAGAGAGAGACAGAGAGAGACAGAGAGAGAGAGAGACGGAGAGAGACAGAGACAGAGCGAGACAGAGAGAGACAGAGAGAGACAGAGACAGAGAGATTGATCTGGGGAGAAAACAACTGAATGGGTTTTTAAACCAAGGGAAAGGGGATGTGATTGGTTGAGGGAAAAGGAACAGGTGTCTTCTGATTGTGGCTGATTGGTGACTGATTGGGGAGTGATGATTGTCACCTGTGAGGAGGAGAAGGAGAGAAAATAAATACACATACAGGATACACACTCAGGATACCTGTATCCGTAACAACTGTGGTAAGAGTGAGAATCAATTCAAAAACAGATTTTCACATATTAACATGTTTTTGTTTCTTAGTCCAATCCCGTGAAGATGAAAATACAAATTGTCTGGTGGAAAAGAAAGCATTCACATGACATAAAACAACAAAAATAATCAACATCCTCATCACTCACACAGTAAATAGAAGTCACTAATTTCAACTGTAATTAATTCAGTGATATACACTGAGTGTACAAAACACTAATAACACCTTCCTAATATTGAGTTGCACCACCCCCTTTTGCCCTCCGAACAGACTCAATTCGTCGAAAGAGTTCCACAGGGATGTGGCCCATGTTGACTCAATGCGTTCCACAGTTATGTAAAGTTGGCTGCATGTCCTTTGGGTGGTGGAACATTCTTGATACACACGGGTAACTGTTGAGCATGAAAAACCCAGCAGCGTTGCAGTTCTCGACACACTCAAACTGGTGCGCCTGGCACCTACCCCCATACCCTGTTCAAAGGCACTTAAATCTTTTGTCTTGCCCATTCACACTCTGAATGGCACATACACAATGTCTCAATTGTCTCAAGGCTTAAAAATCCTTCCTTAACCTGTCTCCTCCCCTTCATCTACACTGATTGAAGTGGATTTAACAAGTGACATCAATAAGGGATCATAGCTTCCACAAGGTTTCACCTGGTCAGTCTGTCATTGAAAGAGAGCAGGTGTTCATAATGTTTTGTACACTTACTGTATTTCCTTCTGTGTGCTCCATTTATAAATTCATTCATAACAGACACACAATGCTTGACAGACAGTTTGCCTGTAATAATTGCTTAGAAGTAGTGTGAGTGTGTGTGTGTGGTTTGTGTGTGTGTGTGTGTGTGCATGTGTGTGTGTGTGTGTGTGTGTATGTGTGTGTGTATGTGTGTGTGTGTGTGTGTGTGTGTGTGTGTGTGTGTGTGTGTGTGTGTGTGTGTGTGTGTGTGTGTGTGTGTGTGTGTGTTTCTCACTGTAAAGGTGCTGATTATTCGTATTAGAAATGTGTTGTGTTCCAGGCACTGTAACAGCACAACAGGCAATGTCATCTGCCAATGTCATTTCACGCTCGGTCAGGTGTGAATCAATTTCATTCCATGGAACAATTACTCAAGATTGCAATAATCTTTTTCAGCCCAATCATAATACTTGAATCAGATCATTGTGCACAGTTTCAACATACAGTATCAGGATGGGAATAGACAGGCCAGGCTCAGTGCTTTGAGAGTGTGACATTGCAGACCATGACAGGTCATTTCCACAGAGCCAGCCACAGAAATCATAAATCTTTTTATTTTTTGTATTTTAATCTACAGCTGAAGTGAAATATTTCCCTTTTTTTCTCTCTCTGGCTAAATAAATAAATACCACTCGTGATCCCTGTGAACTCTGAGAATCCTACAGTTTACATAGTGGAGCAGGCTAGTCAAACAGTACACTGAATGGCTAGAAGATAAAGGCTCTCAAACTCTCCCATTACTCACAAGAAGAATGTTATAGCCTCTGGCTGAGAAGAGAAACAGAAAGCCTGGGGTTGCGTCCCAAATGGCACCCTATTCACTCTATAGTGCACTACTTTTGACCAGGCACTATATAAATCAAATCAAATTTTATTTGTCACATACGCCGAATACAACAGGTGTAGACCTTACAGTGAAATGCTTACTTACAAGCCCTTAACTAACAATGCAGTTTTAAGAAAATACCTTAAAAAAGTACGATGGTGACATTTGGGATATTTGGGACATAATCTGGATTCTTAAAAGAAACGCTTATAAGAAGTCCCGCTACGCCCTCTGATGAACCATCAAACAGGCAAAGCGTCAATACAGGACCAAGATCAAATCCTACTTCACCAGTTCTGACGCTCATCGGATGTGGCAGGGCTTGCAAACCATCACAGATTACAAAGGGAAACTCAGCCGTGAGCTGCCCAGTGACTCAAGCTTCGAGGCAAGAAACACTGAACCATGCATGAGAGCACAAGCTGTTCTGGACGACTGTGTGATTACGCTCTCCGTAGCCTATGTGAGTAAGATACTTAAACAGGTTAACATTCTGTCACATCCTGACCAGCAGAGGGAGTAATTGTATTAGTTTTGGTCAGGATGTGGCAGAGGGTTTGTGTTTTTGTATGTATTTCTACGTTCTGTCTAGTTTAGTTTTCTATGTTTAGGTTTGGGTGTTGGACTCTCAATTGGAGGCAGGTGTTTCTAGTTGCCTCTGATTGAGAGTCCTATAAGTAGGTGTGTGTTTGGTTTGGGTTTTGTGGGTAGTTGTAGTTGGTTTTCTTAGTTTTTTTTGTGTTCACTAAATAAATGACAATGATGAGCACGCAACCCGCTGCACCTTGGTCCATTCCTGACGACAGATGTGACAGAACTACCCACCATACCAGGACCAAGCAGCGGAGGAATTCTGGCGAGGACTGGGGAACACGGCGGGTAAGGGAGCCCAAGAGGCAGCCCCAATAATTTTTTTGGGGGGGCACAAGGGCTGTTTGGCAGGGTGAGGTTGGAGACCCAGGCCAGCTCCCCGTACCCTTGTTGGACAGAAACAAACTGGACAGGTCCCGTGCTTTGGGGTAGGTGCTGTGGTGAGGCCTGGTATTTTCAGGCCGGTATGCGCAGTACCAGCACCCCGCATGTGCCAGGGGAGAGTGGGCATCGAGCCTGAAGGGGTGATGCCAACCCTGCGCTCGAGACCGCCAGTGCGCCTCTACGGTCCAGTGTTCCCCGCTACACGCACTAGCCTTGAGGTGCGTGTCTCCAGGCTGGCACGTCCTGTACCAGCCCCACGCATCAGGCATCTAGTGCGTCAGCCCAGCCTCGCCAGTCTGGGGCCGCCAGAGCTGCCCGCCAGTCAGGAGTCGCCAGAGCTGCCCGCCAGTCAGGAGTCGCCAGAGCTGCCCGCCAGTCAGGAGTCGCCAGAGCTGCCCGCCAGTCAGGAGTCGCCAGAGCTGCCCGCCAGTCAGGAGTCGCCAGAGCTGCCCGCCAGTCAGGAGTCGCCAGAGCTGCCCGCCAGTCAGGAGCCGCCAGAGCTGCCCACCAGTCAGGAGCTGCCAGAGTGGCCCGTCTGCCCGGAGATGCCAGAGTGGCCCGTCTGCCCGGATCAGCCAGAGTGGCCCGTCTGCCCGGATGAGCCAGAGTGGCCTGTCTGCCCGGATCAGCCAGAGTGGCCCGTCTGCCCGGAGCTGCCAGAGTGGCCCGTCTGCCCGGAGTTGCCAGAGTGGCCCGTCTGCCCGGATCAGCCAGAGTGGCCCGTCTGCCCGGGTCAGCCAGAGTGGCCCGTCTGCCCGGGTCAGCCAGAGTGGCACGCCTGTCCTCCGGCCCAGCCCGAGTGGCCCGCCTGTCCTCCGGCCCAGCCCGAGTGGCCCGCCTGTCCTCCGGCCCAGCCAGAGTGGCCCGCCTGTCCTCCGGCCCAGCCAGAGTGGTCCGTCTGCCCGGGTCAGCCAGAGTGGCCCGTCTGCCCGGCGCAGCCATCGGCGCCACCTAAGTGGGCGATGCCGAAGGTGGAGCGAGGTCCACGTCCCGCACCTGAGCCGCCTCCTATATAGGTGGGTTGGGGAGGGGGGGTGTAGCACAGTGCCGTCGTTGACGGCAGCCACCCTCCCTTCCCTCCCTTTAGTTTAGGGGGATATTTTTTGTTGTTTGGGGTTTTTTGTCTTTTCTTTTAGGTGCAGTCGGGGTCTGCACCTTTAGGAGGGGGTACTGTCACATCCTGACCAGCAGAGGGAGTAATTGTATTAGTTTTGGTCAGGATGTGGCAGAGGGTTTGTGTTTTTGTATGTATTTCTACGTTCTGTCTAGTTTAGTTTTCTATGTTTAGGTTTGGGTGTTGGACTCTCAATTGGAGGCAGGTGTTTCTAGTTGCCTCTGATTGAGAGTCCTATAATTAGGTGTGAGTTTGGTTTGGGTTTTGTGGGTAGTTGTTTTTGCATTGCTTTTAGTATAGCCTGCAAGACTGTTGTACTGTCGGTTTTCTTTGTTTTTTTCGTGTTCACTAAATAAATGACAATGATGAGCATGCAACCCGCTGCGCCTTGGTCCATTCCTGACGACAGATTCACAAGACGGATTACCAGGATGCGTACACAGAGCACGCGCTGACCAGCTAGCAAGTGTCTTCACTGATATTTTCAACCTCTCCCTGACCCAGTCTGTAATACCTACATGTTCCAAGCAGACCACCATAGTCCCTGTGCCCAAGAACGCCAAGGTAACCTGTCTAAATGACTATCGCCCTGTAGCACGCACATCTGCAGCCATGAAATGCTTTGAAAGGCTGGTCATAGCTCACATCAACACCATCATCCTAGACATCCTTTTTTGCTCCTTTGCACCCCAGTATCTCCACTTGCACATTCATCTTCTGCATGTCTATCACTCCAGTGTTTAATAATTAAATTGTAATTATTTCACCACTTTGGCCTATTTGTTGCCTTACCTCCCTAATCTTACTACATTTGCACACACTGTATATAGATTTTTCTATTGTGTTATTGACTGTACATTTGTGTATCCCATGTGTAACTCTGTGTTGTCTGTGTCTCACTGCTTTGCTTTAACTTGGCCAGGTTGCAGTTGTAAATGAGAACTTGTTCTCAACTGGCCTACCTGGTTAAATAAAGGTGAAATAAAATAAAATTCAGATTAAAAAATTACAAGCAGTGGAGGGTAGAGCCATGGTGTAGCCGGAGGACATCTGTCTTCTGTCCTCCTCTGGGTATATTGACTTCCGTACAAAACCCAGGAGGCTCATGGTTCTCACCCCCTTCCATAGACACAGTAATTATTACAACTTTCGGAGGACATCCTCCAACCTATCAGAGCTCTTGCAGCATGAACTGACATGTTGTCCACCCAATCAAAGGATCAGAGAATGAATCTAGTACTGAAAGCATCATTTACAGCTAGCTAGCACTGCAGTGCATAAAATGTGATGAGCAATTGACTCAAAGACAGAGAAAGACAGTAGTTGAACAGTTTTGAACACATTAATTTCTTCCAAAATGTGGGAGAAGAGAGAGAAATAGAGAGAGGAATTTGATCGTTTATTTTCACTTTCAGTTTCACTTACTTAGCCTGTAATGGATAGGGGGCAGTATTTTCACGGCCGAATAAAAAACGTACCCAATTTAATCTGTTTATTACTCCTGCCCAGAAACTAGAATATGCATATAATTGTTTGATTTGGATAGAAAACACCCTAAAGTTTCTAAAACTGTTTGAATGGTGTCTGTGAGTATAACAGAACTCATAAGGCAGGCCAAAACCTGAGAAGATTCCAAACAGAAAGTGCCCTCTCTGACCATTTCTTGGCCTTCTTTAGCATCTTTATTGAAAACAGAGGATCTCTGCTGTAATGTGACACTTTCTAAGGCTCCCATAGGCTCTCAGAAGGCGCCAGAATGTTGAATGATGACTTTGCAGTCCCAGGCTGAAAAACAGTAGCGCATTTGGATAGTGGTCGATCTGAGAACAATGAGACGGCGCGTGTGCACGTGAAGAGTCCATTTTACATTTTCAGTCTTTGAACGAAAACAACGACTGCCAGTCGGAATATTATAGCTATTTTACGAGAAAAATCGCATAAAAATTGATTTTAAACAGCGTTTGACATGCTTCGAAGTACGGTAATGGAATATTTAGAATTTTTTTGTCACGATATGCGCCGGCGCGTCACCCTTCGTTATCCTTCGGATAGTGTCTTGAACAAAACGCCGCTATTTGGATATAACTATGGATTATTTGGAACCCAACCAACATTTGTTGTTAAAGTAGAAGTCCTGGGAGTGCATTCTGACCAAGAACAGCAAAGGTAATCCAATTTTTCTTATAGTAAATCTGAGTTTGGTGAGTACCAAACTTGGTGGGTGTCAAAATAGCTAGCCTGTGATGGCTGGGCTATCTACTCAGAATATTGCAAAATGTGCTTTCACCGAAAAGCTATTTTAAAATCGGACACCGCGATTGCATAAAGGAGTTCTGTATCTATAATTCTTAAAATGATTGTTATGTTTTTTGTGAACGTTTATCGTGAGTAATTTAGTAAATTCACCGGAAGTGTTTGGTGGGAATGCTAGTTCTGAACGTCACATGCTAATGTAAAAAGCTGGTTTTTGATATAAATATGAACTTGATTGAACAAAACATGCATGTATTGTATAACATAATGTCCTAGGAGTGTCATCTGATGAAGATCATCAAAGGTTAGTGCTGCATTTAGCTGTGGTTTTGGTTTTTGTGACATTATATGCTAGCTTGAAAAATGGGTGTCTGATTATTTCTGGCTGGGTACTCTCCTGACATAATCTAATGTTTTGCTTTCGTTGTAAAGTCTTTTTGAAAGCTGACAGTGTGGTTAGATAAAGGAGAGTCTTGTCTTTAAAATGGTGTAAAATAGTCATATGTTTGAAAAATTTTAGTTTTCAGATTTTCGAGGAGTTTGTATTTCGCGCCACGCCCTATCATTGGATATTGGAGCGGTGTTCCGCTAGCGGAACGTCTAGATGTAAGAAGTTAGCTAGCAAATGCAGTCCGCTAGTTTAGCCTACTGAAACACTCTGCTCAAACAGAGGGATGCTATGTTAGCTAGCTGGCTATGACTATCCAACACACCACTCGAACTCTTCCAGGTCAAGGTAAGCTTTTGGTTTTACTCATTTATTGCCATACATGAATTTGTCCAAACTCTCGTTTGCAACCGTTGGACTAATGATTACACTCTATGTCAGCTAGATGCAGGCCATGTGTCACTGTCTGTCACCTCAGATTTGTCTCTCGACCTGTGTGCACCTACACTGTGTGCACCTACAACTGTCATTCATAGGCTAGGTTGTAGCAACGTCATGATGGGTGTAGGGAAAATGTGAGTATCATGTAGTAGCCTAAACCTATCGCTGTTACATTGACCTGGGTGAATGAAATATGAATGACAATCATCCAATATGCTGTAATAGAAATAAGGAAATGCTCAAGAAAGAAAAATTGTAAACGGCACTGACCACCACTGGTTACAAGGTGGGTGAGAAAAAATGTATTCCTTACGTTGATTACTTATTTCAAATCCAATCACTTTTCCACATTGATTCAAATTCATCACATTGAATTTTGTTGTTAAAATGACATGGAAATGTTTTTTGAATTTTTTTAAACGTTTTTGTCTAGTGGGTTGGGTTTTAGACCAGAGACATTTTTGTCATTTCTATCATGAACACAGGAAAGAGGATCACAAACGGGAGTGTGAACATGAATTCAGAATGCTGCTTTATATGTGTAGCATGGGGGACAGGTGATGTTTCATTGTGTAGCTGTTCCCCTTACACCCACACTTTGCAAAGCACAGCTTCGGCAGAGTCTGAAGAAAGACACCCTACTTGTTGCGTGTTGTGTTGCCACAGCAATATTTATATTTATCATGGAAGACAGCTATACAAACAGATGAGTACAACAACATAACATTTTCTGTACTTCAATTACTTTACAGGGCTGAGCCACGTGGGTTAAAAACCAACAAACCATAACTTTCCCTGAAACTTCCTCCCCTCACGGTGACCGTTGATGGATTCTCCCTGACAAAGTGTTCATTATCGCAGAGAACAGAGTGTACTAAAATCTCTTCTCCTCCTTTTTTCTCTCCCCTCAATCCTCTAGCTCTCTCTCTCTCTGTCCAAGTCAAGATGAACACTGTCTGGTTGCAAAATGCAATCTGACACTATGGTGAAGGTAGTGATTATTCCATGACAGTCAGAGAATAATATATTTTATAGCTGTAGCTGGTACCACTATTGTGTTCTGCTGCATAACCAGAAGTGCAAATCAAATGGAAACAACTGCTGAGTGCCAGTTAGGAACTGATCCTGGTACAATGGGAGAGACTGCTATGGAAATGAGAATGAGGTGGCAGGATCCCGTGCTATTGCAGATTAGACTCTTTTATTGTTTATCTGGGAGTTTAATGCACTGGGCCTCAATGGTATCCAGACACACACAGTACAAAAGGTCCAGACCCAGCAGTCTACACCCCATCAAAAGATCCCACACTGACAGCCAGGATATCATCAACGTTTAAGAAATATACAGTACATATTGCTTAGTCAATTCTGTTGGAATCGTTCACATTACTGATGCACTAGTTTCATTTAATAATTGGTTGCGGCAGAATCTGTTTTGTCAACGTTATAATGTTTTGTTAATAGAAACATATTTCCACATTAAGAACATGTGTACAGTATGAGGCAATGAAACACCACAAATATGCTTTTTAATGCATATACAGTACACACACCCAGCATTGTAGGCCTCTCAGAACTGATTGTAGCAGATGCAGTAGGATTATAAGTATTTCCTAGGCCTGATAGAACCAGTGTAGAAATCAAGATTTCTTCAAGAGCTTCACATCGCAGAGAGAAACCTACCAATTCATTCACTGCAGGACAGCAAATACTGTAAATAAAAGAGTAACCCTGTGGCAGTAACAAGCCAGTAAAGTATGGCTATGTTTTACAGGTGAGTGAGACAATGGAGCAGAAAGGATGGTTACCTTGCAAAATGTCACTCTGTACTTTACAAGGCAGAGAGTGGACAGAGTCTGTCCAGCAGAGCACTCTCTGTTATTAAGGGTTAGGATCTGACAGAGAACTGTGGTTCCATTAATAACCCTGTGATGGAGATTCTGTGTGATGTTGTGAATGGTTGTGGTGGTTGTGGAGATGATGATGATGATGATGGGTATTTGTTAGGTTTAGGTATAATTTATAATATACCCTTTGCAAATAATATATATTATGTGTGCTAAGTAAGAACTAGAAGCCAAAATTCAAACATGGAATGAAATATGAATTAATCTAAGCCAACAACAGAAAACCAAAGCAGGGATGATACTGCACGTACAGTTGAAGTCGGAAGTTTACATACACCTTACTCAAATACATTTAAACTCAGTAAAAATTCCCTGTTTTAGGTCAGTTAGGATCACCACTTTATTTTAAGAACTTGAAATGTCAGAATAATAGTAGAGAGAATTATTTATTTCAGCTTTTATTTCCTTCATCACATTCCCAGTGGGTCAGAAGTTTACATACACTCAATTAGTATTTGGTAGCATTGCCTTTAAATTGTTTAACTTGGGTCAAACGTTTCGGGTAGCCTTCCACAAGCTTCCCACAATAAGTTGGATGAATTTTGGCCCATTCCTCCTTACAGAGCTGGTGTAACTGAGTCAGGGTTGTAGGCCTCCTTGCTCGCACATGCTTATTCAGTTCTGCCCACAAATTTTGTATAGAATTGATGTCAGGGCTTTGTGATGGCCACTCCAATACCTTGACTTTGTTGTCCTTAAGCCATTTTGCCTCAACTTTGGAAGTATGCTTGGGGTCATTGTGAATTTGGAAGATCCATTTGTGGCCAAGCTATAACTTCCTGACTGATGTCTTGAGATGTTGCTTCAATATATCCACAAGTTTCCTCCTCATGATGCTATCTATTTTGTGAAGTGCACCAGTCCCTCCTGCAGCAAAGCACCCCCACAACATGATGCTGCCACCCCTGTGCTTCACGGTTGGGATGGTATTCTTTGGCTTGCAAGCCTCCCCCTTTTTCCTCCAAACATAATGATGGTCATTATGGCCTAACAGTTCTATTTTTGTTTCATCAGACCAGAGGACATTTCTCCAAAAAGATCGATCTTTGTCCCCATGTGCAGTTGCAAACAGTAGCCTGGATGTTTTATGGCGGTTTTGGAGCAGTGGCTTCTTCCTTGCTGAGTGGCCTTTCAGGTTATGTTGATATAGGACTTGTTTTACTGTGGATGTAGATACTTTTGTACCTGTTTCCTCCAGCATCTTCACAAAGTCCTTTGCTGTTGTTCTGGGATTGATTTGCACTTTTCGCACCAAAGTACGTTCATCTCTAGGAGACAGAATGTGTCTCTTTCCTGAGCGGTATGACAGCGGCGTGGTCACATGGTGTTTATACTTGTGTACTATTGTTTGTATAGATGAACGTGGTACCTACAGGCGTTTGGAAATTGCTCCCAAGGATGAACCAGACTTGTGGAGGTCTACAATTTTTTTTCTGAGGTCTTGGCTGACTTCTTTTGATTTTCCCATGATGTTAAGCAAAGAGGCACTGAGTTTGAAGGTAGGCCTTGAAATACATCCACAGGTACACTCAAATGATGAAGCTTCTAAAGCCATGATATCTGGAATTTTCCAAGCTGTTTAAAGGCACAGTCAACTTAGTGTATGTAAACTTCTGACCCACTGGAATTGTGATACAGTGAATTATAAGGGAAATAATCTGTCTATAAACAATTGTTTGAAAAATGACTTGTGTCATGCACAAAGTAGATTCCTAACCGACTTGCCAAAACTATAGTTTGTTAACAAGAAATTTGTGGAGTGGTTGAAAAACTCGTTTTAATGACTCCAGCTTAAGTGTATGTAAACTTCCGACTTCAACTGTAGCTACAGATGTAGGATCTTAATTAAAACCAGTTTGCTAAAGCAGGAAAATAACCCTGCAGCAACAGGAAATGTGAATTATTATGTGGATTATATTGAATGGGGATTTTGTAGGGGTTGAATTGTTTCTCTTAAGGGAAAATCAAGTCTGAAATTTCAAAGTGAAAATCACAAACTTTAGAAGCCAGTTTTAAATGTCCTGCGTTTATCAAATTAAGATCCTACATCTGTACCACTGGTCAAACAGCTTTTACTCTACCTCTGCCTACTGTGTTTACGTGGCTTGTTTTACCGAAATACAAAAACAGCAATGCACTAACTCACAGCCCTCAATTACCAGGAGCCGCTGAGCAGCCAAAACACTGGCCTCATCATGTCAGCATTAGCCTTCTCCAGTCCACCGAGACTGCAATCACCAGCACACAACACAAATATAAATACATTAGACTTAATTAGATCACGGCCAGGGCTTTGACTCAATCAAATCTAATACATATCATGTTGGATTTAATCCATTTGGTTTCTATGGTGTTGTTGTTTCAGTGTGTGGGGAATGAGGCAATGAGGGAATGCAGTGCTGCTGTGGGCTGGAGCTTTGTTTATGTGTCTCTCTGGTCCAGCCATTGTTTGGTGGGTGTGTGCGCACGCACATGCATGCATGTATGTGTGTATGTGTGTGATCCTGCGTACACATGCATGTAGGTCACTGTGAACATATGCTCCTTTCCAGCTCTCCTCCTAACTATGTTGAACACTGACCTCTACCACATGTCAGGCCTCTGGGTGTGAGTTGATCCAGGGGGACACCACTGCGGTGGGTCCTGGTGCCACGGGTGATGGGTGGGTGGTTCTCGGGGGGGCTGGAGGGGGGCTGTCACAGGTTTGTCCATCTCCCTGCTCACGGCCAGACGGTACTGGTCTACTAGGCCGACACCTCCACACAGAGAAGAGAGAAAAAAGGGGGAGGAGAGGCAGGGGGGAAGAGGAGGGGTAAGAGCGGTGGAGGCAAAGCAGGTTAGAGATGATCAGAGTGAAGTGGACAGGGGCACCGTCACAAGTGAAGTCACTGTAGACTGATCGTAGCCCCCCGTTCATACCCATCACTGTCCCTCCTTGTGTCTGCCAATGCCATGCCAGTGTTAACTCTACATGACACCATGGATCACAGAGATCAGTGCTAGTGCTCCTGACAGAGACCAGCGGCCTCCATCATCTGTACCATTAAAACAGCAGGCAGCACCAGACGCACTACAGACATCTCTGTGTCCACACCCTGGAATCAATTAGACACCTCTGTCTGCCTTGGCACTGGGCAGGTCCATACCACTGACATCATCCTCACCCTCAAGTCATTATTAACATCTGGAGCTGGTGCTGGAGGGGAGAGGAGAGCGAGAAGAGTGGAGAGGCACTTGCCCTACACTGTAAAAAGTGAGACGGCACTATTGTTCATCTGAAGTGCTTTTACTCAACCTATTCTATTACATTTGTCTGAAATTAAATAATACATTTAAGCCACACCTCCAATTATTAGAAATTGCTTTCAACACCTCATGCGCATGTGCATTTCGTAATGTTGGGGGCAATGTAGCGGTGGCAGCCTATCAGATAATTGGAGGTGTTGCTTATTGGGAGCGTGGTTTTCAGTTTGTTGTTTTGGCCACCCGTGATAGTGAATGTCATTCCAATTAATGTGTTCTCTTCTCTTCGTTAGACAAGGTTAATCTTGTACATTGCCAGCACTGAATCCATAATGATACTTGTATAACTGCATGTGATACTTAAGGGTCTGATAAGGTCACCATTTTTAAGATAGTCACCATTTGGCTACAATATAGTTGAAAAAGTAATGTATAAAATATGTTTGGAGTCATTATTTCCTGTTATTGAACCAACTTAATTTATTGATTTACAGGGAATTTATTGAATTGCTTGTAACCCAGTTGAAGAAATTAGAATAGGTCATTCCAAAGTTTAAAATCGATTTGGAACAGGATCAAAAATGTGTATTCACGTGAAATATTAGTTTGTAATTATGTTATTTATTAGGTTTAACAAAAGGGGAAAAGTAAGTTCAATTTTGAAAGAAATAAGTTGTAACTTGAAAAATAGGTTTGTTAATAATCAAATACAACAATTGACATTGATTGAATCATATACTTGGTTTTCATTTGAGAAAACCTAACTTATTTACTTGTAACCACTTGAAGTCATTTTTTAGGTTGACCCAAAGAGTCATTTTATACAGTGTTGTTTATAGCAGACCAGGAGGAGCATGATTATGATCGACATGCCCCTGAATTCACAGGCCAGACAGATAACGCCAAAAGATCGTCCATTTGGCGTTATCATGGTGGACCCTCACGGATCTGATTTCTCAACTGTCTCACAGTGACCAACAGAGAGACAGAAGTAGGTGTATCTGCTGCTAGTAACCTGACCAGAGCCTGCTGCGTGCCATCCTCCCGCCGGCCTCTTTCCCACACTATGAAACCACTCAAATGTCACAGCCGCTGCCTCAGCAGCTTCCTGGCCAACGGACACAATGAGTGACGTTAAGAGGCCCATTGCAGTAATGTGCAAACATCACTGTTTGGCTGGACCCAGCCATTCTCTCCCCCCAGAAAGACTCCCAGAGCAGAGCAGGACGCAAAGCTGTGTGCAGTTACACATCTCTAATCCTGTAATTACTGGCCCATCAGCGCCTAGTAAAACCATAATTGGAAACAGCTGTCTGTTTGTTTTTCCTTTTCCTCTTTCCCCAATCTGCAGCCATGACCAATCTGACATTTGCTAACGCATCTCTGGACCGCCAATAGAGGGGTTTGAGTTCGGGTTGAGAGATCCGGTCCAAATTACACTTGGCTGAGTCCCCGTGTCAAGGAGGGGTAGAGTGAGCAACATCAAGTATGGCAGCAGCTCTTACTCAAACATCCCATGGTTCCAAAGGCCAGTGTTGGCTGGAGTGTGATCTCAGAGAGAAATGGACACAGAAACTAAGCCGAAAGAAAGAAAGACAGAGAAACAAAAGAGGGATGTACAGACAGACAGTGAGATATCCCAGGGGCAGTCTTTGCTCTGGACTCAGATGATCAATAGAGACATGTCTAACTTCATTCCGTTCTGTTTTCTCAGTGAAGGTCATTGTTTGCTTTTCTCTCTTTGTACATGTTACATTTCACAGTCTATTGCTTCATTATCATATAATGACTTGAAGGCTCCTCCATCTCATTTGCAAGAAATGATAGCAGACATGACAGACAAAATGACTTCAATTCAGCTCCACAGTAAGAAATACATTATGTTCTGTGTAAAGTAGCCTACAGCAGATAAATATCAAATGGAAAAACAGAGACAAAAACTGTCAAGAAACACAATCAAAAAACAATAAAGCCAAACAACATAATCAGACTACAGAGAAATGACATGATTAAAGTTGTTTATGATACCAGAATGGAAATTATTTTTCTAAATTGTCTTTCTGCAATATTGCTTCTTATGTGGTTAGGGAGACAGTGCAACCTCATATTCTGAGGAATTCTGCATACGGTTTCTGCAATTCTGCATACGCACAACATGTTATTAAAATAAAAGAGGTGCAGAAAATACACACCTGATATTATGCATGAATAAAGGTAATACGGCATACGTTAATAAGATCATGACATATAATCTGTAGACTTCATAAACTACTCTACACTGGTTTGTGAGATGGGCTACCTTATCCCGCATTGCCTCTGGGTTCTGGCAACACAGGATCATTTAATGGGTTTCATTCCTGCCTATCCCCAGGAGTCAGCATCAGACAGAGACAGGAGACAGGCAGGCATTCTAATGTGCTGCTTGGCTCTCTGTCCTCACTCTGCTGTAGCAACGCTGATAGAAATGATGGTTTTTATATGTATCTCTCTGAGTGGCACCAGATGTTTCTCCATTCTACTGGCAGCGCTCTATTCCTGAGGGAAATCAGGGAAAACTACACACTATAAAATTAAACCACTGACACTTCACCAGCCCTGAAAGCAAATGGGCCTGCAGCATCGGCAGCTAGCAAGCTGGATCGAATCCATCCTTTCTCATTCTAGTTGCTGGTCTTCTCTCATCTGCAGCTAATGTTCATCAACAGTGTCAGGATCAACAGTGGACTTTTTAATGGATAAATACAGCCTTTTTTTATACAATGGGTCAATTGTATATGATATCAACTAATAACATACTTTTACTGAACATAGGATTAAAAGAATCCCAGATGGGAATCCTGGCAGCTGCAGTACACACAAACACTAACTATTTACATTAGCTGGTGCCACAGCTGATTTTCTGCAATTGCAATTGTGTTGAACATCAGTGTGTTCCAGTTCAAATCTGGTCTTCTCTGGTTTTGAAGATGTTGAATTGTTATTATAAACTATTGTTGGAAGAAATCTGAAGATGTTGGATTGTCATTATACTGTAACTAATGTTGGAAGACATCTGAAGATGTTGGATTGTCATTATACTGTAATTAATGTTGGAAGACATCTGAAGATGTTGGATTGTCATTATACTGTAGCTAATGTTGGAAGACATCTGAAGATGTTGGATTGTCATTATACTGTAGCTAATGTTGGAAGACATCTGAAGATGTTGGATTGTCAATATACTGTAACTAATGTTGGAAGACATCTGAAGATGTTGGATTGTCATTATACTGTAACTAATGTTGGAAGACATCTGAAGATGTTGGATTGTCATTATACTGTAACTAATGTTGGAAGACATCTGAAGATGTTGGATTGTCATTATACTGTAACTAATGTTGGAAGACATCTGAAGATGTTGGATTGTCATTATACTGTAACTAATGTTGGAAGACATCTGAAGATGTTGAATTGTCATTATACTGTAGCTAATGTTGGAAGACATCTGAAGATGTTGGATTGTCATTATACTGTAGCTAATGTTGGAAGACATCTGAAGATGTTGGATTGTCATTATACTGTAGCTAATGTTGGAAGACATCTGAAGATGTTGGATTGTCATTATACTGTAACTAATGTTGGAAGAATCTTGAAAGATGTGGGTTTTATAAAACAATTGCTTGGTGAAACTGAAACCATGTTCTTCTGGCCGAGCTAAAGACACTATAAACATGAAACCTACTGTACACAGTGTGTACAAAACATTAAGTATTTCCATGACATAGACTGATCAGTTGAATCCAGATCAAAGCTATGATCCCTTATTGATGTCACTTATTAAATCCACTTCAATCAGTGTAGATGGAGGGGAAGAGACCGGTTAAATAAGGATTTTTAAACCTTGAGACAATTTAGACATAGATTGTATATGTGTGCAAGACAAAAGACTTAAGTGCCTTTGAAAAAGGTATGATAGTAGGTATGGTAGTAGGTACCAGGTGCACCAGTTTGTGTCAAGAACTGCAACATTGCTGTTTTTCATGCTCAACAGTTTCCTGTGTGTGTCAAGAATGGTCCACCACCCAAAGGACATCCAGCCTACTGTCGTGACGTTGTATTAGTTAATGTGACGACTGTTGCTCATCGAATGATTAACGGTTTATAATTACGTGATTAAATGAATTAAGCAATGAATCAAGCAATTATTAACTCATTAACCTGGGGCACCATGGGAACATTGTTTTGATTGAGTTTCTATTTCCCAAATTAACTCAAAGGATATCAGAATATCGATTACAACAGTCGCTAAATTAATCAGTTTCCTCTACAGTCTCATAATCTGAAAGTCGTATAATCCGGGAATCTGCACGGACCCGGGCTTTACCACTGAATTTACCACACCAATCTTAGTTGATTATTTATTTACTAGCTAGCTAAAATGATGATAAAAATGCACATACACAAAACACAGTCTAGCTATTGATTAGGACTTAGTATAACGGGCCAACACACTATGGCGCTTGTTACCCAAAATGGGGATTTTAAAGAGAGAGAAAGAAAGGAAGTACACGAGAGAAATATACATTTGGGTTCATTTGTCAGCCATGCTTATTTAAAATTAGCCTTGCCCCGAACTGCCGCTCTTATGGGTCAGAATATAATGATGTAATTACGTGTTGTAGTTCTCAGGTGGGAAGCTCCGCGTGGGTCGTTTAGGCTTTTAAATGACGAAGTTCTCCGGCGCAACTCTCTGGTTGTCCTCACGATGTCAGTGTCCTTCTTGGCTAAGTGGTCTGATCCTCACCCTTGATCGGAAAGGGGTCTTCTGAGGACAGACAGCTCTGTAGCTCAGAGCTCACAGCTTCGGCTCGAATGGTGTCGATACCACAATTCAATGGAGAGTGGAGGCTGGGTGGTTCGGCTTGAATTCACCCGCTTAGACACAGCTACTCGTCCGTAGCTCGTGTAGAAAAATATTTCTTTGTCTTCAACCTTGTGTTTCGTTTTGGGGTTCGTCGACTTTGTTAGACCTTGGCTGCAGCTTGGGGTCAATAGTCTACT
Source organism: Salmo trutta (assembly GCF_901001165.1). Taxonomy (NCBI): domain Eukaryota; kingdom Metazoa; phylum Chordata; class Actinopteri; order Salmoniformes; family Salmonidae; genus Salmo; species Salmo trutta. The sequence continues at coordinate 28,036,681 of NC_042968.1, forward strand.
ATGTTAATTCTTCACTCTCCTGTCTTATACCCTCGGGTCAGAAGTGGGCGTAACAGCCTTTAGGGCGATTCTCTGGGCGGACCAAGTACAGGGGGCAAGGCTTAGATTTGGCTAAAAATCTGATTTTAGACACTAACTTCACATTTCATCTTTATCAAAACATTCTGTTTGATTTGGATATTTTCCAAACAGCGTACAATGTATAAACATCAGGCATATACTGGGAAAACTCTTAAAGGTACAATGTTTTCATAATAACGTCATCTCTTAACCTTTAAAAACAAATACCAAAGTTACATACATTTTAATATTCCACTTTTCGTCATAACCACCATTGTGGCTGACGGAAACCATTGTTCCAAAGTTCCTTTATTGCATGTTTAAGGTTCTGAGGCCAGTTCTCCATTGTTAGGACAAAGGAATTTCTCTGTATTATGGGCATGAGGTGTCATAAAACCCCCACATCTTCAGACCCCTAGATCTCTCCTCCTCTGTTGGGGGTTTGGGAGATAATCTGTAGGGTGGTGGTCTCCTGTACCCTGACCTGATCAGGACAGTCATGACAGTCCCCCTCTGGTAGGTTCAACTTGGAATGATTCTGCATGTTGCAACCCACCATAAGAATGACCATCGGATGTCCTGGTCTGTGGATCATCAGAGCAGCCCCCCCCCTTTAGTGGTTCCCCCCTGGTAGGCTTTCCGCAAGCTGTGGATCACCACCAGAATGGATCAAGGAGGTCTGGCAGTGGCTCTGTGTTCCGGCCCGTCGTCCGGTTATCCCGGTTAGTGGACCTAGGCAGTAACTTGGCAGACGTTAATAACGCACAACACTCAGGCAATACATCATTACATTTCCTCCCCAAAGGAGCGGTGTCTTGGCTCTAAGGCTTCCTAAGTGTCAAAGGTAATGAAACGAAAAATTGGAATAAAAACATAAAAGTATACAAAATATGTCTACCACACCTTAATCATCTAATATGGACTATGTTCTATATATGTCCAAGGCCTTGGCTAAATAGCTTTATCATGGCATTGTCTCTAATGTCATGTCTAGGTTGATCCTACTTGCAGGTAGTTAAGGCACTTGGAAAAACTTGGCCCCTGAAGGCCAAGCTTACATTAGGGACATTACTGGGCTGACCTAGCGAGTTCGGGAGAGGAGGCTGGGACTGGGTCCTGTAAGAGGGTTTCCGGATCCATTGCCACCTTTCCAAAAATCGGGATCGCTTCCGTCCCACGGGTGATCCTAGTATAAGACCTCATTAGGTCTTCCATTGCACGTGTGCGCCTGTGTACGTAGTAGGTGCACACGCCAAGGGAAATGAGACCAAGGATCATGGTAACAGTCAGGATACTGTCCGGCACCGTCCAAGAGCGGGCGACAGACCAATCTTTTGGTCTGTAGTCAGTCGGGTCGACTAACAGTGCCTCATCCAGTACGCTAAGATCGACAGTCATGGGTCCCTCGTACTGGATTTGGTATTGAATGGCTTGTGGTAACTCAAGGGAACGTTTAGCAAAAGCGTCCGGCATTTCAATCTCTGTGTCTATCCGGTCGTCGGGAAGGTGGTATAGAGCGAGGTCGTCTACGTGAATAATCGCCCCCTCTGGTACCGTAACAAAAACAGTCTGGTTGGGGAGGTTTAATTGGGTGATGGAGTCATGGCGTTCGTAAGTCATAGTGGCGGACGCGAACGGTGTGTTGACCAACCATCGGTTCCCTACCACCTCCACTTGTGTGGTGGTGGCCCCATCCCTGGCTGTTAGTTTGGCTCTACAGCGTTCTTCGCTGGTGATAGCTTTAATACCACAAAGACGCTCAGTGTTATCCCTGACAAATGGTTTGCTAGGACAAAGGTAGTGGACATCTTTGGTTAGAGTACACATTAGCAGGTTAGGGGTGAGATAGAAATCTGGGTTGTTTTCCTGGTAAGCTACAACTGGGGGCGTGGCAATCTTTACGTGGGTACTGTCGCGCCAAAATCCTACATTGAGAACCGTTTTCAATCTATAGATATTCTCCAGTTCAACAACCGGCAGCGTCAGTAGAAAACCCACTTCATTACGATCAACATCAACGTGTATTGGGATGGCCGACCCCAGACTATAGGCCAAATGTGATTGTAACGGCCTTAGTGTGGTTGAAGTAGCTGAGGTCAATATGTCGTGCACCATTGAGAGGGGCACTAGATATGAGGGGATTCTATTCATGGCCAAGTGGTCCATAGAAGAGCTAACTTCACGGAGAAAATCCTCCAGTAACAATCGAACCAATTGGACATGGGCATAGTCATGGTTCATGACCTCTGCTAGCTTTCCTACAGACAGGATAGTTTTGTTCAGGAGAGTAGCGTGTGTGTTGACCACCAGAATAGTGTCCTGGAGAGACTTTCCCACATGTTGCAACCTAAGGGCCTGTGCCTTCATCTGCTGCTGGATAAGTGGCATCTCTTCAGTAATCTCCCTAACATTCCTCTTGACTGTGGCTAGACTGACTGCGTTGACGGCAGTGGTACCTAGGGCAAATAGTGACCCTACGGCTGCCCCTATCGATAGTAGCGCCCCGACGAATCGTTTTTCTCGCCTGGGCTCAGCTAGTTCTGACTGGGTTACTGTGAACTTTTGGAGTTGGGCCAACATATGGGCAGTGTCTAGCTGGGCGTGCTTAATTGCCTGGCTGGTCCAGTCAGCCCCGGCCCAACTCAAATGCGCCGCAGGTGGAATGTGTTGGCGGTACACATTCTCTGCATCTAGGCGGACATATACCCTCTGCGTGTGTACTCTGCAGTTAGTTATGAGGAATCCTGGATCGTCGCGGAGAACGATTCCCGTAGGGGGTCCGTTCGTGATTACGTCTGCTGGGATGGTTTTGACCAGGGCGCAGAGTGTCAGGATCATCCAAAGGAACTCCATCCTACAGAAACGCATAATCAGAGATTGTTGGATTATTTCAGTTATTTGTATTCGTAAACAAAAATTGTTTTGACAACTATTTTTCTGTTTTTCTTATTTCTAATCAGTACAGCGCAGGACGATATCACTAGTGACAACAGATGTATATCTGGTAGCTGGGAAGAGAATAAAAGATATTAGGTGCAACGTACTGGTCTCCTGGAAGGGATCAGCTGAGGGTACTTAAGAATTTTCTTAGTACCTCTGGTTTTTTTGCTAGGGTTTTTATCTATTCGGTGCTGGCTAGCACCCCTTCTATTCCCATGGGGGGAGTGTACAACTTGATTTGGTTCCGGTGGACCCACTTTAATGTGGCGGTTTGTCGACCTTTGCTGATTTTGATCTGGTAAGCTACAGGTGATAGCTTCACCACAATCTCGTGTGGCCCCGTCCAGTGGGGCAGGAACTTTGTTGCGACGCCCGCGGGTTTGGTGTATATGTAGTACCACACCTTATCTCCGACCTCGAACATCTGGTGTGAGGCTTTTTTGTCGTAATAGGTCTTGTCACCTTCTGCACTTCTTTCCAATTGTCCTTGAGCGTACGCAAAGGTAGTCTGGAGATGGTTCCGCAAGTCGGTCACGTATTGGTGAGCCGTGTAGGCGGTGGCTGCGGCGACATCTCCCGGTTGGTACAGGAGATGCAGTGGAAGGGTCATTTGCCGGCCCGTCATCATCTCAAAGGGTGTCATTCCCGTAGACCTGTTGCGTGTGGCTCTGATTGCCATCAGTACCAATGGGAGTTTGAGGTCCCAATCTTTGTGGTTGGCTGCCACATATTTCCTCAAGATTCTGACAATTGATTGGTTGCTCCTTTCTACCCCCCCCCGAGCTCCTAGGGTGGTACGCGATGTGGAGTTTAGCTTTGACTCCCAGGAGCTTCCACAGTTCGGTCATTACAGCTGCCGAAAAGTGGGTTCCTCTGTCGCTGTCCACGGTTTCTCCTGGCAGGCCGAAACGACTGAAAACGTGGTTTAGCAAAAGAACGGCAGTGGTTTCCGCTGTGTCATTGGTCGCCGGCAGGCACTCCACCCACTTTGTGAATGCGCAAGTCACTGTGAGGAGGTACTTGTTGCCTCTGGCAGACCTGGCAACTGGGCCGACCCAGTCGATCTGGATCGAGCTCCAGGGGTAAGACACACCCTTGCGTTGCAGGGGTGCTCTGTGAAGTGGCTTGGTGGGTTGAAACTGGCAGCAAACTAGACACCCCCTCACGTATCGTGCCACGTCTTGTTCCATGTGAGGCCAGTGGGCCACCTGTCGCAATGTTTCACATGTAGCCTTGACCCCCCTATGGCCTCCACATGGCTCGTCGTGGGCATGAGCTATCATTATCCCCCTCTGTGTTTTAGGAACCACCCACCTTCGAGCGGTGTCGGTTTCTGAAACATACACCAATAGGTCATCTACAAGTGTGAGGTGCTGTTTAGTTGCGTACAGCGAACGCAAGTCGTGTGAACCTGCCAAAGCCAGTTCGGACACTGGGTGGTTGACAGGATCCGACAGGAATGCCATCAACGTGGCGAGGGACTCATCTTGGTGTTGCATTGCTACCAGGTCGCCATTCATGAATGAATGCGTTAGCAACACATTATGTTTGTGCGACGACGTTTTCCGTGGTGCTACATGGCTACGCGTTACCGCAGACACCATAGCTTCCTCAGTGGGTTTTTCGTCTCGAGCAGCAAACACCCAAGGGGTGCCGTGAATTGCACCAGATTTCGCCATGCTGTCAGCATGGTCGTTGCCAAGTTTGTCACGACCAGGTGATTTGGAGTGTCCCTTGACTTTCTTCCAATACACCTGTATGTCGTGTTTGGTGATGAGATCATCACAAGCTAGAATGAGCTCTTTGTTTTTCACCTCTTTACCACTTGAAGTAGTCATGTGCTTTTGTTTCCAAAACGGCAAGTGGCATAAGAAGGTGAGTCTCGCGTAGTTAGAGTCGGTGCAGATCGCCAGTTCTGCCAATCCGTGTTTCACCGCTGTTTGCAGGGTGATCAGCACGCCAGCCACTTCTGCAAACTGGCTGGTCTTGTTGCCAAGCTGAAATTGAAGTGGTTTGCACGGAATGTCGTTGTGCCATACCAATCCCACCCCAGCTTGCAAGTGGTCTAGATGGCGGTAAGAACAGCCATCTACAAATGCCATCGGCATGTCGAGACACACGTTCTCTTCGAAATAGTGATGGTTCGAAGGCAATGGCGGAGCGATGTCACGCGGGGGTGGTCCGGAGTCGGTTTCATCGTCACCACAGTGTTGACACACCGCCAAAGCACTGCCCAAAGGCAGGTTCTTTGCTTTTGCGTAGTTGATTACTACATCATGGCTCTGCAGCGTCATGAGCCAAGCCGCTATCCTGCTGTTGTGTACAGCACCCTCACGGATTCGTTGGCTTTTCAGAAAAGTCACAGGCTGGTGACATGTTTCTATGATCACCTTTTGTCCGCCGACATAACTGGTGAAGTGTTTGATCGCCCAGACTGTCGACAGCAGCGCTTTTTCGCAGTCTGAGTATTTGTGTTCGGCGGGGTTGAGTGTTTTGCTCGCGTAAGCAACCACACGTTTGTCTTGGTCGTATTTTTGGTACAACCCAGCGCTAAGGCAGTGCTCTGAGAAACCGACTTCCAAAAATAATGTCTTGTCTTTGTTGGGGTATACCAGGCAGGGTGCCTCGCAAAGCAGGTTTTTCAAGGAAGCCACCGCTTCGTTGTGAGTGACATCCCAAACGAATGGGGTGTCTTTCTGAAGAAGGTGAGTCAACGGTTTTGACAAGTCGGCGTAGTTTTCGATGAATTGACGGGAGTAATTACATACTCCCAAGAAGCTGCGCACCTCGTGAAGGTTTGTAGGTGTTTTGATGTTGCGGACTGCTTGGATTCGGTTAGACTGTGGCAGGATGCCCTCGGCACCCACCAGAAGCCCAACGTAGTTTACCTTGGTCCTGCACCATTGCCCTTTCATGATGGCCAACTTAGCCCCTGCAGTCCCGAGTTGGGTGAGAACGTGGTCCATTTCATTGAGGTGATGTGACCAAGTCTCACTTCTCATGAGAACGTCGTCCACGTAAATTATCGTCCCCCTAGAGGCTGCGTCTGGCATCGCCTTGTGCAGGAAGATGTTGAACTCTGAGGGGGAGTTCGCATACCCGAATGGGCAACGATTGAACGTGAAGAGCTTGTTCGAGAAAGAGAAAGCCAACTTGTGTTGGTCACGCGGGTCGACTGTCATGGTCCAGAAACCATTTGCCACGTCGACGGTGGAGAAGTACTTGGCGTTTGCCACCTTTGGCAACTCTTGGTCGAGCTGTGTCATTGGCCAACGAGACAACGGAACCAGTTTGTTGAGTTGTCTATAGTCAATGGTAAGACGCCATTTACCCGTTGGTTTCAGAACGGGCCACACGGGAGCGCTGTACGTACTGTTACATTCCCTGATTATCCGTTTAGCTAATAAGGAATCGATAATCTCTTGTACTGCTGCGTATGCTGCGAGCGGGATTTTGTATTGTCTAACGAACGTAGGAGTTGCTCCGGGTGGCGTAGGAATACGCACCACATGGATACCCGTAACCCCGCAATCCAGCGAGTCTGTCGACCAGATCTCACTGTGTTTGTTAAACAATTCTCTCAACTGATGGCGTTCAGTGTCATTGACAAGTGCATCAGCCTCCGACAGTAGTTGTATTACCTGTGCATGGAAACCAGGATATGGTTCGGCGACATTGTACAGGTCTTCATCGGGTGGTGACGGCATGTCACCTTTGGAAGAGTCATCGGTTGTTTTCTCACAAGAGTGTACTTCGCATGCAGGAGGAGACGCAATATCATCCTCCGTGACGATGGAGTATATTAACAGGTTGCTGTCAGGATCGGCATCCAGCCGGAATGCCGATGTGTCGTCCAGTGGCAATACGGGAGTTAGTGCTATTGCTTTTGACTGACAAGTAAACAGCGTACCTCCCTCGCCATCTAGGTCTAGGGAGGACGGAAGAGGCCCAATCACAGGAACAACTAGTTCAAAATCATGGAAGGCGTAATCGATCAATGTTCCTAGCTGAGTGTGCCGAGGAATGGAAATATCCGCTTGAGTCAGATTTTGTACCAGGAGGTAAGTGGATCTAGCGGTTAGTTCCAACAGTGGGTTGCCATTGATAGTTAGCCCCAAGTCGAATAGTTTTGGAGAGGGTTGGAAGAAAGCAGTGGTGCCTTCCATCCGGTATCCGGGCGCCAGGTTCAGTCTTACAGAAACCTCTGTGGTTCTTGCCGGTATCAACATGGCGGACTCAGTTATCGTCTTGCAAGCTTCAGGAATAGTCTGCCCGGAAGCCATTCGCACCGGGTCGAAAGACAAGGCATGTTGGTTTGGCTGCGCCAAAGACCAAAGAACTTGGTGTATGGTATCAAGTTTAACACCCAATCTTACCAAAATGTCCGCTCCCACATAGACTGTATGTGGGAGGTCCGCGACAACCAGTAGGTAGTGGGATAATTCCTTGGTTCCAATGCGGATCGATAGCGCACACACCCCTATTGCGGTGAGTGTTGTCTGGGGAGTCGTTCCCAGTGGAAATCTAAACGTTTTCGGCACAAGGGGATGGCAGTTAGCCGTTTTCGAAATTTCGTTGAAAATTTCCAAACTGATTGCTGATTTTTCAGACCAGGTGGCCAGCCTGGTATCCTCAGCCATAGTGCCGTTTAGGCACACGCCCCCTATCAGAGGAGGGCGGTAAGTGTCGGCTGGTGAATCACCCAAGCCGCACAAGAAAACCACATGTTCGGTTAAGTTCCGAGTCGAACTCACATTGTCCTTTGCCACAAATGGCGGGCTCATGGCCAAGTTCACAGGGTTTGCGTCAGATGCTGACGTCGGACCCACGTCGTTGCACAATGTAAGGCAGGTCGCCTTGGAAGAATGCGGCGAAGTCAACGGAGTAGGCATAGGTATTTGTGACCAGATTTGATTGGTTTTCCAATCCATTAGTGGTACCAAACGGTCAATTAAATCACTCCCAATCAGCATTCGTTCGATTTCGATGCTAGTCACATACACGGGGTGTATCAGTGACACGCTTTCGAAGTTGAGTTTAAGTAGGAGACGTTTGGTTAGGGGCGAGGTAGCTTGAGTGAAACCTCGAAGATTCGTATCGCAATGTTCCGTTTTCAACCAACGTTTTGTTGGGTCCACTGCCCTTTTTAGTTCATCCAGCAAGGTTTCGGATATGAGGGAAATTGTTGAACCCGAATCTATCAGAGCGTGACAGGTCACACAGTCCTCCAGGACTGTTCTAAGGTATGGCCTGTTCGAGTTGGTTTTTCTCGTCATATCCCCAACAAAATGGAGTGGGTTGGGAGAACGGAGCGGTTTGTAATCTGCGTCGATTTCCAAGACAGATAAGTTACCTACGTGACCCAGTGGGTCCTCTATCGGAATGGTAGAGGAATCATCTGTTACAAAGCTTCTTATCTCGTGCATCTCCACCTCCGTGTCCAAGTCTGTAGACAAAACCTGCGGGCTTGTGTCTAGAACGGGCGGTACCTGGACAGGGATTCGAGTGGGGGCGGGGGTAATGGAAATGTTTGCGTCCTCTTGAATTGCATGAATTTCGGCGGACTCGGTTTCCAACGATTTTACGCCTAGTCATGAGGATTTATCCTTGTCCTCTTTCTCAAATTTCTTACGATGCAGTACATCTTTTATCAGAGCTTCTATATCATTTCGGTTAGCGTTTAAATCATTGTTGAACACTTTGTTGCCCTTGTTACGCTTGTTACCCTTGTGTCCTGACCCTTTGTGAGAGTTAGGCGGAGGGGCATGTCGGCTAGGTTGATCTCTACGGGACCTGTTAGATTGGGGACGTTCATCGTAGCTATTGTTACGGCGGTGGTTGTCGGGGTGGTGGTTACTTGGTAGCCACCCCCTTTGATCGTCCTCTTTTACAGCATATGTCCCTGATGCAGCCCCTTCTAATTCGAGTGATGGTTCCCGCCTAAGCTCGAAAGTCGAGGTGTCCGGGCTCTTAGCCCGGCTTGCTTTTGATGCTTCAAAAGCGGTGCTTGCCAGCTCTCGGAGCGTCGAGATTGGCAACCCGACGTGGGCAGTAGGGCCCAAGTAGTTAATGAAGTTGGGAGACATGTTTGACAGAAAAAGTTGTTTGAACGGCAATAGGTCTTCCATTCCTGTTTCAGTGAGCATGCCAAAGTAAGCTGAACGAAGCCGGTGATAGTAGGCTTGTGGGTGTTCATTTCGAGCTTGTCTGATATTGTTAGCCAACGAACTATCGTGTTTGCGAGTCGCAGAACCACTGAATTCTATTTTCAAAACCGTGGCAAGTTTAGCATAGTCGTTCTGCACGTGTTGCTCTTGTAGACGGATGAACCTTGTCACGTGTCTGTTGGACGTTCGCTTCAAAAGATAGAGCCTGTCTGCATTCGTAGCGTTTGGGTAGCCATCCAAGGCGTCCTCTATGTCGGCTAAGAATGTCTCAGTGTCGTTTGGCTTTCCCGGAACGGGGTCGAAGAGGCGGAAGTTTTTGACGATTTTGTCAAGGCGATCCCCGCCAAGTGCGCGGGGAGCATCTGCACTCTCCCGTGGAGAATTGTCGGCCGAGAGGCCAAGAGGAAAAGTCAAGCTGTGGTTGTGTTGGCGAGGAGGCCCCAATTCACTGTGGGCCGAATGGCCAAGAGAAAGAGGCTGAAATCTCCTGTCATCTACATTCCCTCGTTCTCTTAGCTCCGGATGTGAGCTAGGTTGCTTGGTTTGGTTGTCCCGCGATAGCGCGTGACTGTTCTGGAGTTCCTCCAGATGATACCTAAGGGTGGTGTTATGCTGCATCGCAGAGTCCACCTGGGAGTTGAGGGTGTTTATTTTCGACACGTAGGTGTTGCCCTTTTTTCGCTCGGCCTCATACTTATCTGTCATGGTTTGCAGGGAGAGGTCGCGAGTGTGGAGTGAGAGATCCAGTGATGCGATGTCCTCCTTTTGTTTAGAGGTCACATTTTCCAACTTTCTCACCTGGTCTTTCTCATCCTTCATTAAATCAGCGACTTCAATGAGTTCTGCTGTTTTGTCCTCCAACTTGGTCATTGTGTTCATTAACTGATCGTCTTTGGTCTGCAGCTTTTGGAATAGAGCATTATTGCTTTGAGTGGTTTCATTCACAACCGTTTGTAGGGCATCAATTTGCTCGCCCCGTTTTCTAACTAGCTCTTCCGATACATCTAGTTTCGCGTGGACTTCATCGTATTTAGTTTTGGCTAAACCGAGTTGTTCTTTTAGAATACGGACTTGGTCAAGAGATTGTTCGCGTTCTTTGTTATAAGTGTTAGACAGATCTTCCAATTTATCTGTTCTCACACACAGTTCCTCAGCTAGCAGTAGCTTATCTTTTTCGGCTTTCGATGCCAGCTCCCTGGTTCTCTCCACCTGTACCTTGAACTCCCCAGCTTCCTGCTCGTGCCTCTGCTGGGCACTGAGGTACTGGTGCACTGTCCATCTCTGCTGGTGGGCATAGTTGAGGGCTAAACTGGAGAGAACCTTCACAAGGCCTCCGCCTGATGGTCTATTTTGAAGAGCGTCTGTCGCAATGTCTGCATTTTTCTCGCTTATGGCATTGAAATCTAACATTTTCAGCCCCTCGGCATAGTTAGGATTTGCATCGTTGCTGAGGTCCGCGATCAATCTTTCCGTGGGTGAAGGTCCACTGATTAGAGGGGAAATGGGTGGAAACCCATCTGATGGATTGCTCATTATTATGATTGTCAGTTATTTCAATTTACGTAATGTTTGGGTTTTTAGTTGGAGGCTGCAAACACGATTTAACTCAGTTTGTAAACGTCAATGAATCATCAAGACTGGGTCAGTAATGTGAGTTGGTTATTACTGAACTTGCCAAAACAGGTTTAATTGATTAAATCGATTTTAATGATAAATCTAACCTGTATCGGCTATTTGGGAATTTTAATTTTAATTCACCTGAAAGAGTTGCTATCTCTAAGTTAACGTTGAAAAGTTTAACTATGTCTCATGGGTTAGTACACATTAGTTTGCGTATTATTCCAATAACCAACCTGGACGGTAGTGTAGCAATTTAATGTGTATTAAATTGAACGAGACAATGATATCCAATCAGTTGAGACTGGTTAGATATCGTACAGCATAACCTGAATTATTAAAAAATAATTACTGGTGATTCTTCACCACCGGAGGTCACTGTTAACACAAGCTAAAATCGACAGGGTACCAGTGAAAATAGAATTTTACAATACTGTTAAAAAGTCTACCTAAACACCATTAAGCTGGTAAAACAGCTTTAATCTATTAATCAATTTGAATGATTAGTCAACCCCGTATAGCTAAAGGAATTAGCTTTAATTAACCTGAAGTAATTGCTATATCTAAGTTAACATTGAAAAGTTTAACTATGTCTCATTGGTTAGAACACATTAGTTTGCGTATTATTCCAATAACCAACCTGGACGGTAGTGTAGCAATTTAATGTATATTAAATTGAACGAGACAATGATATCCACTCAGTTGAGACTGGTTAGATATCGTACAGCATAACCTGAATTATTTAAAAATAATTACTGGTGATTCTTCACCACCGGAGGTCACTGTTAACACAAGCTAAAATCGACAGGGTACCAGTGAAAATAGAATTTTACAAAACTGTTAAAAAGTCTACCTAAACACCATTAAGCTGGTAAAACAGCTTTAATCTATTAATCAATTTGAATGATTAGTCAACCCCGTATAGGCTAAAGGAATTAGCTTTAATTAACCTGAAGTAATTGCTATATCTAAGTTAACATTGAAAAGTTTAACTATGTCTCATTGGTTAGAACACATTAGTTTGCGTATTATTCCAATAACCAACCTGAACGGTAGTGTAGCAATTTAATATACATTAAATTGAACGAGACAATGATATCCAATCAGTTGAGACTGGTTAGATATCGTACAGCATAACCTGAATTATTTAAAAATAATTACTGGTGATTCTTCACCACCGGAGGTCACTGTTAACACAAGCTAAAATCGACAGGGTACCAGTGAAAATAGAATTTTACAAAACTGTTAAAAAGTCTACCTAAACACCATTAAGCTGGTAAAACAGCTTTAATCTATTAATCAATTTGAATGATTAGTCACCCTGTATAGGCTAAAGGAATTAGCTTTAATTAACCTGAAATAGTTGCTATATCTAAGTTAACGTGGAACAGTTTAACCATGTCTCATTGGTTATGGCACATTCGTGTGTGTATTATTCCCATAACCAACCTGGAGAGGTAGTGTATCAATTTAATGTATGTATAAAATTGAACAAGACAATGATATCTAATCAGTTAAGACTGGTTTGATATCCTACAGCGTAACCTGACTTATTTCACGAAAAATGACTGGCGTTCTTCGCCAGAGGTTACGGATAGCCCAAGCTGAGGTCACACAGGATTCCCGTCTAACGCGGGAATTCACTATGAACAAAGAGGAAAACAAAAATGGCGGCTCCCCTTTGTTAGCTTAGCATCTGGCGCAAGGCTCAGCTTTCCTTGCGCGGGGTTTCCCCTCGCCGCACAAGGGATGTTCCCTCCAACAAGGGAACGGGTTTACTTGGTGACGTCTCACGTTCAACCCTTAACCTCTCCCCGTTACCCAACGCGAGAGGTAGAGAGATAATAACTTCGCTTCGGTCAAACGAATATATCTACTCTAATTTCCGTAATGGCTGGCTCATATGTCCTCTGCTCTAGGAATTACTTATGACCGAGTCAGATCACTCCTGAAAGCGATCGACAGAAATAACACTACGTTAGGCCCAACTAGTATTATTTCTCAGAATGCCTGCATCGGCTGGTACATATGCCCTAGCTCGTAGCATTCAGTAGACCCCCTTCACACTGGCTTTGGTCAGATATACAACAGGGGTCGTTCTCTCCCGACCAGTATCTGGGTCAAATGGAACGACACACACACACTTCTCTCCCGCACTAGTCCTGCCTATAGCTATTAATGGAATGTATATATATTGCTACACAATTGATATGGAATAACACAACAGTGCGGCCTAGTCCTATCTTAGATTCCTCACAGGGGGCGCCATATGTCGTGACGTTGTATTAGTTAATGTGACGACTGTTGCTCATCGAATGATTAACGGTTTATAATTACGTGATTAAATGAATTAAGCAATGAATCAAGCAATTATTAACTCATTAACCTGGGGCACCATGGGAACATTGTTTTGATTGAGTTTCTATTTCCCAAATTAACTCAAAGGATATCAGAATATCGATTACAACAGTCGCTAAATTAATCAGTTTCCTCTACAGTCTCATAATCTGAAAGTCGTATAATCCGGGAATCTGCACGGACCCGGGCTTTACCACTGAATTTACCACACCAATCTTAGTTGATTATTTATTTACTAGCTAAGCTAAAATGATGATAAAAATGCACATACACAAAACACAGTCTAGCTATTGATTAGGACTTAGTATAACGGGCCAACACACTATGGCGCTTGTTACCCAAAATGGGGATTTTAAAGAGAGAGAAAGAAAGGAAGTACACGAGAGAAATATACATTTGGGTTCATTTGTCAGCCATGCTTATTTAAAATTAGCCTTGCCCCGAACTGCCGCTCTTATGGGTCAGAATATAATGATGTAATTACGTGTTGTAGTTCTCAGGTGGGAAGCTCCGCGTGGGTCGTTTAGGCTTTAAATGACGAAGTTCTCCGGCGCAACTCTCTGGTTGTCCTCACGATGTCAGTGTCCTTCTTGGCTAAGTGGTCTGATCCTCACCCTTGATCGGAAAGGGGTCTTCTGAGGACAGACAGCTCTGTAGCTCAGAGCTCACAGCTTCGGCTCGAATGGTGTCGATACCACGATTCAATGGAGAGTGGAGGCTGGGTGGTTCGGCTTGAATTCACCCGCTTAGACACAGCTACTCGTCCGTAGCTCGTGTAGAAAAATATTTCTTTGTCTTCAACCTTGTGTTTCGTTTTGGGGTTCGTCGACTTTGTTAGACCTTGGCTGCAGCTTGGGGTCAATAGTCTACTATGTTAATTCTTCACTCTCCTGTCTTATACCCTCGGGTCAGAAGTGGGCGTAACAGCCTTTAGGGCGATTCTCTGGGCGGACCAAGTACAGGGGGCAAGGCTTAGATTTGGCTAAAAATCTGATTTTAGACACTAACTTCACATTTCATCTTTATCAAAACATTCTGTTTGATTTGGATATTTTCCAAACAGCGTACAATGTATAAACATCAGGCATATACTGGGAAAACTCTTAAAGGTACAATGTTTTCATAATAACGTCATCTCTTAACCTTTAAAAAACAAATACAAAGTTACATACATTTTAATATTCCACTTTTCGTCATAACCACCATTGTGGCTGACGGAAACCATTGTTCCAAAGTTCCTTTATTGCATGTTTAAGGTTCTGAGGCCAGTTCTCCATTGTTAGGACAAAGGAATTTCTCTGTATTATGGGCATGAGGTGTCATAAAACCCCCACATCTTCAGACCCCTAGATCTCTCCTCCTCTGTTGGGGGTTTGGGAGATAATCTGTAGGGTGGTGGTCTCCTGTACCCTGACCTGATCAGGACAGTCATGACACTACTTAACACAACTGTGGGAAGCATTGGAGTCAACATGGGCCAGCATCCCTGTGGAACGCTTTCAACACCTTGTAGAGTCCATGCCCCAACAAATTGAGGCTGTTCTGAGGGCAAAAGAGGTTACAACTCAATATTAATGTTTTGTACACTCAGTGTATATCTTCAGTATGTATGACTGTGGCTTATTAAAGAGCAAGCGAATGCAAAAAATGACTTATCTGATTGAAAACGACATATGTGGCATCAATATTAGTCAGAAACATTTATTCCAGAGCCAAAATTGACAAAAAAGTGTAGGAATGATCATTTTGGTGATAAAGGCAGTATATTATTGTGAGATTTGTGTAACTGAGGTTGTCATGCCTTACATGAGGGTTGGGTTTGGATTACAATCATGCCCCCTTGCCCACTAACATGAGATGAACAGCTGCGCTGATTGTGCTCTATCCAATCGTAGCCTCCAGACAGTGAGACAGACCTGTCTATTATTAGGCAGTGCCTCGGACTCTGACTTGTTTACATAAGACAACACGTCACCAATGTTATGTTGAAAGAACACTAGGCCCCTAAGACTTATTTTTTTTCAACCCACCTCCACCCCCAAACATTTGGGGGACTAAGCTCTTTTTATTATTAAAATGTTTATGGATTTGTTTTTATTTTTCTTTCCTTGTCTTTTCCATATTTTCTTAATCATAGGCATGTACCATTGACAGCATGTTACAAATAACCATCCCATAATAGGGAAAAACCTTATGGAGAGGCCACTGCTGATGTGTTTGATAGAGATCACAGTCTTCCACTGTTTAGGACAAAATGACAACTGAGATGTGTTTGATAGGGATCACAGTCTGCCACTGTTTAGGACAAAATGACAACTGAGATGTGTTTGATAGGGATCACAGTCTGCCACTGTTTAGGACAAAATGAGAATTGAGATGATTCACACTTGCATCCCAACTGCCACTTGTCAATATTCCAAAATGCAAAACCCATTCACAAGCATCTTGTGTCCCGCCACAACCTTTGTAACATGATTCTCTATGAAACAGCTTGTGCTTTATTTACCATAGTTTGACAGCTTGCTGATGATGAAGTTGTAGACAAGTTCTGAGAAATCAGTTCTGAGCGCAGCCAGAAACAGTTGACTCGCTTTATACTGTCTGCAGTGCACTGTAAGGGCTGTCGTGAGAGAGAGACCAAGGTGCAGCGGAGTTAGTGTTCATCATTGAATATTTAATAAAGAAAGAACACTATACAAACAAAACAGGAAAACCGACAGCAAAACAGTCCTGTCAGGTGCAAAACACTAACAGAAACAATTACCCACAAAACCCAAAGGAAAAACATGCTCTTTATGTGTGACTCCCAATCAGCAACAACGAGCTTCAGCTGTGCCTGATTGGGAGCCACACACGCCCCAAAACAAAGAAATACAAAAACATAGAAAAAGGAACATAGAACGCCCACCCAATGTAACACCCTGGTCTAACCAAAATAAAGAACAAAACCCCTCTCTATGGCCAGGGCGTTACATGTACTGACTTTTTCACACACATTTTTTAACTTGAGAAATACTGCACTAAACACCAGCTAGATGTACAATTGCAGTATCTTAGATGAATTCTGACTATTTGAGGTAGTGGTAGTCAAGTGGCTATGTTGTTGCTACTGTGCCTCAAGATGGACAAACAACAGTAACTGCAGGGTACGATATGCAAACATAACACAACCACATCCATAGGGCGGCACACAATTGGCCCAGCGTCGTCTGGGTTAGGGAAGGGTTTGGCCGGGGTAGGCCGTCATTGTAAAATAAGAATTTGTTCTTATCTAACTTGCCTAGTTAAATAAAGGTTAAATAAAATACATAACAAAAAAAAAATCTAACCACACCCCCAAGACCAAATCGAATTTTTCTTAATAAGAATCAGAAAAACACAAGGGGAAATCGGTGTGTTCAGCCACCCTTTAAATTGCTGCATAGAGTACATCAGATCATATCCCCTTTCATGTTAGTGTCATAATAAGAACACTTGTTTATGTTCTGACAAGAGCACTACAGTAAATAGTACACTATGTACACTATTATATCTATAGCTCTGGATCCAACAGCAGCATACAGCTGAGATGACATCACATCCTGTTCTATCACCTCTCTGATTATAATGATTCCCTCCACACTACCACTACCCTGGCTCTCAGTTGAACCTTGATAAAGGGATTAGTCTGTAGGCACAATGTAAATACTCCAGATCAGAAGGAGCACAGTAATGGCCACGCTGTTCACACAGGTACAGGAGTGGAACAAAGCATTTTTAATTACCCTTTTAATTGCCCCTTTAACACTATGAATTGGCATTTTAATGATGGTTATGCAATTAGGGGTGGGAATGGCTGTGAGAGCTAGCTTCAGGCTGCCATTACTGCCTCTCTCTCTCTTTCAGCTTCAGACTGCTATTGCTGCCTCTCTCTCCTTCTATTTCTCTCTAGCTCTGTGTCTATCTCTCAGCCCAGAGATCACAGTTAGCACTCAGCAAGATGGTCTCTCTCTCTCTCCCTCTCTCTCTGTATATATATATATATATCGCTCTCGCTATACTGTATATATATACTGCTCAAAAAATAAAGGGAACACTTAAACAACACATCCTAGATCTGAATGAAAGAAATAATCTTATTAAATACTTTTTTCTTACATAGTTGAATGTACTGACAACAAAATCACACAAAATAATCAATGGACATCCCATTTATCAACCCATGGAGGTCTGGATTTGGAGTCACACTCAAAATTAAAGTGGAAACCCACACTACAGGCTGATCCAACTTTGATGTAATGTCCTTAAACAAGTCAAATGAGGCTCAGTAGTATGTGTGGCCTCCATGTGCCTGTATGACCTCCCTACAACGCCTGGGATGCTCCTGATGAGGGTGGCGGATGGTCTCCTGAGGGATCTCCTCCCAGACCTGGACTAAAGCATACGCCAACTCCTGGACAGTCTGTGGTGCAACGTGGTGTTGGTGGATGGAGCGAGACATGATGTCCCAGATGTGCTCAATTGGATTCAGGTCTGGGGAACGGGCGGGCCAGTCCATAGCATCAATGCTTTCCTCTTGCAGGAAACTGCTGACACACTCCAGCCACATGAGGTCTAGCATTGTCTTGCATTAGGAGGAACCCAGGGCCAACCGCACCAGCATATGGTCTCACAAGGGGTCTGAGGATCTCATCTCGGTACCTAATGGCAGCCAGGCTACCTCTGGCGAGCACATGGAGGGCTGTGCGGCCCCCCAAAGAAATGCCACCCCACCCCATGACTGACCCACCGCCAAACCGGTCATGCTGGAGGATGTTGCAGGCAGCAGAACATTCTCCACGGCGTCTCCAGACTCTGTCACGTCTGTCACATATGCTCAGTGTGAACCTGCTTTCATCTGTGAAGAGCACAGGGCGCCAGTGGTGAATTTGCCAATCTTGGTGTTCTCTGGCAAATGCCAAACGTCCTGCACGGTGTTGGTCTGAAAGCACAACCCCCACCTGTGGACGTCGGGCCCTCATACCACCCTCATGGAGTCTGTTTCTGACTGTTTGAGCAGACACATGCACATTTGTGGCCTGCTGGAGGGAATTTTGCAGGGCTCTGGCAGTGCTCCTCCTGCTCCTCCTTGCACAAAGGCGGAGGTAGCGGTCCTGCTGCTGGGTTGTTGCCCTCCTACGGCCTCCTCCACGTCTCCTGATGTACTGGCCTGTCTCCTGGTAGCGCCTCCATACTCTGGACACTACGCTGACAGACACAGCAAACCTTCTTTTCACAGCTCGCATTGATGTGCCATCCTGGATGAGCTGCACTACCTGAGCCACTTGTGTGGGTTGTAGACTCCGTCTCATGCTACCACTAGAGTGAAAGCACCGCCAGCATTTAAAAGTGACCAAAACATCAGCCAGGAAGCATAGGAACTGAGAAGTGGTCTGTGGTCCCCACCTGCAGAACCACTCCTTTATTGGGGGTGTCTTGCTTATTGTCTATAATTTCCACCTGTTGTCTATTCCATTTGCACAACAGCATGTGAAATGTATTGTCAATCAGTGTTGCTGTCCATAAGTGGACAGTTTGATTTCACGAAGTGTGATTGACTGGAGTTACATTGTGTTGTTTAAGTGTTCCCTTTATTTTTTGAGCAGTATATATATCTATATATATATATATATATATAGAGAGAGAGAGAGAGAGAGAGAGAGAGAGATGAGAGAGGAAGGAGATGAGGAGAGGAGAGGGAGAGGAGAGAGATACACCACCGTTCAAAAGTTTGGGGTAATTTAGAAATGTCCTGGTTTTTGAAAGAAAAGCAAATTTTTTGTCCATTAAAATAACATCAAATTGATCAGAAATACCAGTATAGACATTGTTAATGTTGTAAATGACTATTGTAGCTGGAAACGGCTGATTTTTAATTGAATATCTACATAGGCATAGAGAGACCCATTATCAGCGCCATCACTCCTGTGTTTCATTGGCACGTTGTGTTAGCTAATCCAAGTTTATCATTTTAAAAGGCTAATTGATCATTAGAAAACCCTTTTGCAATTATGTTAGCACCAGCTAAAAAACTGTTGTGCTGATTAAGCGATAAACTGGCCTTCTTTAGGCTAGTTGAGTATCTGGAGCATCAGCAATTTGTAGGTTTGTTTACAGGCTCAAAATGTCCAGAAGCATTGATCAGTCTATTCTTGTTCTGAGAAATGAAGGATATTCCATGCGAGAAATTGCCAAGAAACTGAAGATCTCGTACAACGCTGTGTACGACTCCGTTCACAGAACAGCGCAAACTGGCTCTAACCAAAATAGAAAGAGGAGTGGGAGGCCTCGGTGCACAACTGAGCAAGAGGACAAGTGCATTAGAGTGTCTAGTTGAGAAAGATGCCTCACAAGTCCTCAACTGGCAGCTTCATTAAATAGTACCCACAAAAACACCAGTCTCAACGTCAACAGTGAAGAGACGACTCCGGGATGCTGGCCTTCTAGGCGGAGTTGCAAAGAAAAAGCCATATTTCAGACTGGCCAATAAAAAGAAAAGATTAAGATGGGCAAAAGAACACAGACACTTGACAGACGAACTCTGCCTAGAAGGCCAACATCACAGAGTCGCCTCTTCACTGTTGACGTTGAGACTGGTGTTTTGTGGGTACTATTTAATGAAGCTGCCAGTTGAGGACTTGTGAGGCATCTTTCTCAAACTAGACACTCTAATGTAAATCAAATGTTATGTGTCACATGCTTTGTAAACAACAGGTGTAGACTAACCGTGAAATGTTTACTTTCCAACAATGCTGAGGTAAAAATAAAGATACAAAATAGAAATAATGACATGAGGAATAAATACAACAGTGAATAACGAATAAACAATAATGAGTAAAATAACATGGCTTCAGTGCCTTCAGAAAGTATTCACCACCCTTTGACTTTCCCCCAAAAACATTTTTTACAAATTGGAATAAAATAAAAATGTATCTACACAAAACACTGTGTCAAAATACAAGAATTTTTTTTTTTTTTTAAGATTAACGCAATATAAACACTAATATGGACTTCATTAGATAAGTATTCTACCCCCTGAGTCAATGCATTTAGAATCACCTTTGGCAGCAATTACAGCTGTGAGTCTTTTTCAAAATTCTTCAACTCTGTCAGATTGGTTGTTGATCATTGCTAGACAACCATTTCATGTCTTGCCATAGATTTTCAAGTACATTTAAGTCAAAACTGTAACTGGGCCACTCAGGAACATTCACTGTCTACTTTCAACTCCAGTGTAGATTTGGCCTTGAGTTGTTGGTTATTGTCCTGCTGAAAGGTGAATTTGTCTCCCAGTGTCTTTGGAAAGCAGGTTTGCTCAAAGGAATATTCAGTGTCTGCTTTTTTATTTTTTTAGCCATCTACAATAGGTGCTCTTCTTTGCGAGGCATTGGAAACCTCCCTGGTATTTGTGGCTGAAACTGTGCTTGAAATTCACCACTCGACTGAGGGACCTTAAAGATAATTGTATGTGTGGGGTACAAAGATGGGTTAATCATGCGCATGTTATGTGTGTGTGGGCGTATGTAGTGTGCCTGTGTGTGTATGTATGTGATGGGTTGTCAGTGTAAGTTTGTGTGAGTGAGGGGGTGAGTGTGTGAGTCAGTGTTTGTGCATAGAGTCAGTGCAAGAGATGTTAGTGAACAAAAGGGTCAATGCACACGCCCACAAGAGAGGAAATTCAAATGAAAGACGATGCCTCTAGCTTACAACATGATGTTGCACAACAATTTAAAGGGCAACTCCACCATATTTTCATTATCTCCAGCACAAAAACGGCACATTTCTACGTTTTGTAGAAAGAAAATATAATCAAAAGTTCTATCCTATGACGTCATCAAAAAACGTTTTTACCCTATGACGTTCTACCCTATGACGTCATCATTACATTTTAAAAACTGTGATTTACAAAGACTATGGGATGTGGGGAGCAAGAAAATACCCTACTTTGGGCTAGAAAGTCATTGCAGGTTTTGATAATCACGTCTTTTACTTTTAATCCTACCCTGTGGTGTCACAGGGAAGCATTTTTTTTAGGACATTTCTTTTTATCTTTTTAACCACAGATAGAAATAGAAATGCGTTGTTTTTACATGTAGACACTGGTTTGGTGCTGGAGATGATGAATAGGAGGTTGAACAGTAGTGGTTGAAAAGTGGATAATTTGTCAAGTTTCTCTTATTTCAGAGCTAGTCTGTATTTAGAAATATATACAGTACTAGTCAAAAGTTAGGACACACCTACTCATTCAAGGGTTTTCTTTATTTTTACAATTTTCTACATCGTAGAATAATAGTGAAGACATCAAAACTATGAAATAAACAATACGGAATCACGTGGGTAACCAAAAAGTGTTAAACAAATCAAAATATATTTTAGATTTAGATCTTCAAAGTAGCCACCCTTTGCACATTCTTGGCATTCTCTCAACCAGCTTCTCCTGGAATGCTTTTCCAACAGTCTTGAAGGAGTTGTTGGCTACTTTTCCTTCACTCTGCGGTCCCAACTCATCCCAAACCATCTCAATTAGGTTGAGGTCGGGGTGATTGTAGAGGCCTTCTTCTTCTTGGTCAAATAGCCCTTACACAAGCCTGGAGGTGTGTTGGGTCATTGTCCTGTTGAAAAACAAATGATAGTCCCACTAAGCACAAACCAGATGGGATGGTGAACATCGATCATTTGAGGGAACTTGGTGACTTGCCTGCCATGTGATTATAATTGGACATTTTATCTGCAGAATTCTGTGGTAGCCATGCTGGGCAAGTGTAACTTGAATTCTAAATAAATCACCAACAGTGTCACCAGTAAAGCACCCCCACACATCACACCTCCTCCTCCATGCTTCACGGTGGGAACCACACATGTGGAGATGATTCGTTCACCTACTCTGCGTCTCACAAAGACATGGCAGTTGGAACCAAAAATCTCAAATTTGGACTCATCAAACCAAAGGACAGATTTCCACCAGTCTAAGTCCATGCTCGTGTTTCTTGGCCAAGCAAGTCTCTTCTTATTATTGGTGTCCTTTAGCAGTTTTTTCTTTGCAGCAATTCGACCATGAAGGCCTGATTCACGCAGTCTCCTCTGACCAGTTGATGTTGAGAATGTGTCTATTACATTTACTTGGGCGCAATCTGAGGTGCAGTTAACTCTAATAATTTATCCTCTGCAGCAGAGGTAACTCTGGGTCTTCCTTTCCTGTGGCGGTCAACATGAGAGCCAGTTTCATCATAGCGCTTGATGGTTTTTGTGACTGCACTTCAAGAAACTTTCAAAGTTCTCTCAAATTCTCCTGATGGACTGACCTTATGCCTTAAAGTAATGATGGACCTGTCGTTTCTCTTGCTTATTTGAGCTGTTCTTGCCATAATATGGAATTGTTCTTTTACTAAATAGGGCTATCTTCTGTATATCATCCATACCTTGTCACAACATAACTGATTGGCTCAAACACATTTAGAAGAAAGAAATTACACAAACTAACTTTTAACAAGGCACACCTGTTAATTGAAATTCCAGGTGACTACATCATGAAGCTCGTTGAGAGAATGCCAAGTTGTGCAAAGCTGTCATCAAGGCAAAGGGTGGCTACTTTAAAGAATCTCAAATATAAAATATATACTTTTTTGTGTTATTTCATAGTTTTGACGTCTTCACTATTATTCTACAATGTAGAAAATAGTCAAAATAAAGAAAAACCATTGAATGAGTAGGTTGTCCAAACTTTTGACTGGTACTATATATATATAATATATATATATAGGCTAACAAAGCTTCCAAATGACCATTAGAAATAATTTTGCAGCTCTATGCAAATTAGGCTGAGATGTATCCGAGCGTGATGGACTGGGGAGAAGAAGAAACCATAGCATCATGAAAAATGTGTCAGGTCCATTGCTGTGCCCCAGTCATGTTTTGAAAGAACTTGCAATATACAATACATCCGTTTTGAAATGGTGAATGTAATGTAATATAAGGTAGCAAATTGTGTTGTAACGGCTGTCGGAAGAGAGAGTAGACCAAGGTGCAGCGGAGTTAGTGTGTGATCTTGAAATTTAATTAGAACAAAGAGAACACTACAAAATGAACAAAACACGACAGCAAAACAGTCCTGTTAGGAAACACTCTAAACAGAAACAATCCCCCACAAAACCCAAAGGAAAAACAGGCTCCTTATGTGTGACTCCCAATCAGCAACAACGAACTACAGCTGTGCCTGATTGGGAGCCACACACGGCCCCAAAACAAAGAAATACAAAAACATAGAAAATGACATAGAACGCCCACCCAATGTAACACCCTGGCCTAACCAAAAATAAAGAACAAAAACCCCTCTCTATGACCAGGGCGTACAGTGTTTAAAAAAAAACATTTGAGTCTAAATTGCACTGGATCAAAGATACAAAAGCAACAAGCAATAGTGATTACATTCATAGAGGTAATGAAAGCAAACATTAAAAACATGCAATACTGTACATGCCTGTAGTCAAATTAGAGTGAAAAGAAACAAGAGCATATTACCTTATATTTTCCACATGACACAAATTTTATCTATATTTAAGCCCAGGGAAAAATCACTTGAACATCTATTGATGTCACAGTAATGAATCTATCGGCGCTCACACAGTGGACAGCCCCTTTCCAAGTCTCTGGTCAGATCCTGTGTGAGGTGATCACTATGATACAGGGTATGGTAAGTAGTTATGATTGGACACGAATAATTATGTTTTTACATTTACGTCATTAAGCAAGATGCTCTTATCAAGCGACTTAAAATTGGCGCATTCACTTATGATATCCAGTGGAACAACCACTTTAACATAGTGACATCTATATTTTTTTTGGGGGGGGGGGTTCGAAGGATTACTTAATCCTATCCTAGGTATTCCTTAAAGAGGTGGGTGTTTCAGGTGTCTCCGGAAGGTGGTGATTGAACTTCCGCTGTCCTGGCATCGTGAGGGAGCGTGTTCCACCCCACATTGGGGTGCCAGAGCATCGAACATTTGACTGGGCTGAGCGGGAACTGTGCTTCCGCAGAGGAGTAGGCGAGCGAGCAAGGCCAGAGGTGTATGAACGCAGTGCCCTTCTTGGTGTAGGGACTGATCAGAGCCTGAAGGTACGGAGGTGCCGTTCCCCTCACAGCTCCGTAGGCAAGCACCATGGTCTTGTAGCAGATGCGGAGTTTCAACTGGAAGCCAGTGGAGTGTGGGAGGAGTGGGGTGACGTGAGAGAACTTGGGAAGGTTGAACACCAGATGGGCTGCAGCGTTCTGGATGAGTTGTAGGGGTTTAATGGCACAGCAGGGAGCCCCGCCAACAACGAGTCGCAGTAATCCAGACGGGAGATGACAAGTGCCTGGATTAGGACCTGCGCCGCTTCCTGTGTGCAGCAGGGTCGTCCTCTGCGAATGTTGTGGAGCATGAACCTACAGGATCGGGTCACCGCCTTGATTGTAGCGGAGAACGAACGGGTGTTGTCCAGGGTCACGCCAAGGCTCTAGCACTCTGGGAGGAGGGACACAATGGAGTTTGTCCACCCGTGATGGCGAGGATCATGGAACAGGCAGTCTTCCCCGGGAGGAAGAGCAGCTCCGTCTGCCGAGGTTCAGCTTGAGGTGGTGATCCATCATCCACACTGATATGTCTGCCAGAATGCAGAGATGCGATTCGTCACCTGGTTATCAGAAGGGGGAAAGCAATAGCAGAGAGCTGGCTAAGGACGCACGCTCAAGAGTTTTGGAGAGAAAAGAAAGAAGGGATACTGGTCTGTAGTTGTTGACATCGGAGGGATCGAGTGTAGGTTTTTTGAGAAGGGGTGGCAAACTCTCGCTCTCTTGAAGATGGAAGGGACGTAGCCAGCGGTCAAGGCTGAGTTGATGAGCGAGGTGAGGTCAGGAGAAGGTCTCCGGAAATGTTCTGGAGAAGAGAGGAGGGGATAGGTCAAGCGGACAGGTTGTTGGTGCGGCCGGCCGTCACAAGTCGCAAGATTTCATCTGGAGAGAGAGGGGAGAAAGAGGTCAAAGCATAGGGTAGGGCAATGTGAGCAGGACCAGCGTTGTCATTTGACTTAACAACGAGGATCGGATGTCGTCAACCATCTTTTCAAAATGGTTGACAAAGTCCATCCGCAGAGAGGGTTGAGGGTGGGGGGATTCAGGAGGGAGGAGAAGGTGGCAAAGAGCTTCCTAGGGTTAGAGCAGATGCTTGGAATTAGAGTGGTAGAAAGTGGCTTTAGCAGCAGAAAACAGAAGAAGAAAAATGTGGAGAGGAGGGAGGGAAAAGATGCCAGGTCCGCGGGAGGCTAGTTTTCCTCCATTTCCGCTCGGCTGCCGGAGCCCTGTCTGTGAGCTCGCAATGAGTCATCAGCCAACGAAGCAGGAGGGGAGGACCGAGCCGACCGGGAGGATAGGGGACATAGAGAGTCAAAGGATGCAGAAAGGGAGGAGAGGAGGGTTGAGGAGGCAGACTCAGGAGATTGGTTTGGAGAAGGATTGAACAGAGGGAAGAGATGATAGGATGGAAGAGGAGAGAGTAGCAGGAGAGAGAGAGGGAAGGTTGCGACGGCGCAATACCATCTGAGTAGGGGCAGAGTGAGTAGTGTTGGAGTAGAGCGAGAGGGAAAAGGATACAAGGTCGTGGGTCGGAGACTTGGAGGGGAGTTGCAGTGAGATTAGTAGAAGAACAGCATCTAGTAAAGATGAGGTCAAGCGTATTGCCTGCCTTGTGAGTAGGGGGTGACGGTGAGAGGGTGAGGTCAAAAGAGGAGAGGAGTGGAAAGAAGGAGGCAGAGAGAAATGAGTCAAAGGTAGACGTAGGGAGGTTAAAGTCACCCAGATTTGTGAGGGGTGAGCCATCCTCAGGAAAGGAACTTATCAAGGCGTCAAGCTCATTGATGAACTCTCCAAGGGAACCTGGAGGGCGATAAATGATAAGGATTTTAAGCTTGAATGGGCTAGTGACTGTGACAGCATGAAATTCAAAGGAGGAGATAGACAGATGGGTCAGGGGAGAAAGAGAGAATGTCCACTTGGGAGAGATGAGGATTCCAGTGCCACCACCCCCGCTGACCAGATGCTCTCGGGGGTATGCGAGAACACGTGGTCAGACGAGGAGAGAGCAGTAGGAGTAGCAGTGTTTTCTGTGGTAATCCCATTGTTTCTGTCAGCGCCAAGAAGTCGAGGGGCTGGAGGGTAGCATAGCTGAGATGAACTCTGCCTTGTTGGCCGCAGACCGGCAGTTCCAGAGGCTGCCGGAGACCTGGAATTCCACGTGGGTCGTGCGCGCTGGGACCACCAGGTTAGAGTGGCAGCGGCCATGTGGTGTGAAGCGTTTGTGTGGCCTGTGCAGAGAGGAGAGAACAGGGATAGACAGACACATAGTTGACAGGCTACAGGAGAGGCTACGCTAATGCAAGGAGATTGGAATGAAATTAACTAAACAACTGGGGAAGCGAGAGAGCAGGGCCTCCCTCACTGAAACACTCAAATATAACTTTTCCAACTTCCAACTTCCACTTTAGAAATTATAATTGAGTGTAAACTACAGTGGTTTAATTGTTTCCAGGAATAGGCTCAAACTTAGTTTATTCAGCTAGATAACTTGGTACAGTATTCTTCCCGTGAAACCCACCCAGTGCACCGTGTCCTATGACGCCATAGCTAACTAGCATGCTAGCATCCAATAACACACGGTTAGCACCAATACTTGGTTACAACAAACTACCAATGGATCATTCGTGTCCGTGTCTAGTTCCTTTCATAACGCAGAAGTAATTAAACGTTGGCTAGGTAACACAAAGTCAGTCCTGCTAGCTACACAAGTGGACTACACAACTCGAAAGTTCAGGAAAGTTAAAGCTTACGTTGCAAAAATCTTATTGACTAAAAATGATACCTTACTGCTAGCTGCTAGAGTTGGCTAGCTAGCGGTGGCTGCGTTTTACCTTTATCTTTTATCTTTGATACATAGACAACTATGTAGCTAGCTAACATTACACTAAACAAAACGTTCCGTTGTAATGTATTTAGTTTCTACAGTACTGCTAGTTGGTAAAGTTGGCTAGCTAGCAGTGGCCTGTGGTGTTGTGGTGTTGACGCCGTTTGGAGAAACGGCGCGAACTAATGAATACAGCTGGCTAGCAAACCTTGTTAGTTTCTCAAAGTTAGACCTTAGTTTCTCAAAGCTACACCTACACCTTTAGCTACACCTTTATCCTTGATGCAAAGACAACTATGTAGGTAGCTAGCTAACATTACACTTATCAAATCGTTACACTAATAGCATTCTTCTGCACAGTTCAGACTTTTATGAGCTGAAAAGAGCTCAAACCCAACATGTGCTCTGCTCTACTGCAGCCTATTCCCTATATAGCGCACTACTTTTGACAAGAGCCCTATGGGTCCTGGTCAAAAGTATTGCGCTATGAAGGGAATAGGGTTGCCATTTTGGGACGTGAACCACACAGCTTGTAGAAAATCTATCAGGCCCTTCACATGCGATCAGATCCATGCCCCTCTTATGAATAATCTCACTGTATTTGAAAGTTATCTGTTGACGGGCCACCAGGCTTGTGGTCTGTATTTAGCGCTCCCATTAATATATTTTTCTGAAGCGGAAACATACATATTGAGGGGGACTAATAGTGGTTAGAACAGTGGCTTCTCTGTGTTTAAGGTTGCAGCTGGGCAGTGGGGCATTCAGAACACCACACACACACACACACACACCACACACACCACACACACACCACACACACACAGACAGACAGACAGACTGGAGCAGCTCTAATTATTTTCACTGAGATGAGGTCAGACCAGCAGCCAGCGCCCAGTCATGAAGAGAGGACCAGGCTTGTTATCTTGACATCTGCAGACAAACAAACAAACATGCACTCTAATATACAGCCAGCTCCCTTCAGCCTTCCAGCTCTAGTCATAATCCTATCCAAACTAAACACAAATCTAAACATATTATATACAAGCACAAAGACCTAACCATGAATATGAGTTATACACACACGATGATGACTGCAATCCTATTGCAGTGTATTAGGCATCTTAGGTTTATTTTTCTTTCCGCAGACCATGCTGTGCTGTTTCTATGGCAATGATGACACATGAAGCAGTAAAGCTGTTTATTAGGTTGTTTCCCCTCCTCTTGGATGTCTACAAGGAAACCATTATCTAAACTGCCTCAGTAATGTTCCTGATGGTTGGCCTTGGCCAGTTGTCATGGTGAAAGCTATGAATGTTAAATCCGTGATATGGATAGTTCATATGGGTAGTTTGTTTTTCAGTGAATAGACAATAAAATACATGGCATATTCTAATACAAATCAATGCATGTACATGTAGATTCTTCAAGGATTGGCTTCATAATGTGGTAAAAGGAACTCCAAATCATATATCACATAATCAAACTCTATCATAACAAATATTGCACGGCATACAGTGAGATGACAGCACTCTCTCAAGGCACATCGAACACAACAACCCTTTGACATACGTAGTAATTTATGATTTAGGGTGATATGCAGTATCCTGTACAGTAATGTATGCCCTAACACTTAGGGAAACAATTTTCAGTTTTTTCCGCCTCCTGCACATATGTTTTTTTTTTATTTTTTATGTGTACAAATTGTCCTTCTATTTGTGCAAATTAACATAGTAAAACATTCAGATGGTCATGACCAGAGAACAGAACAGACTGTTCAACCATAGAGGCTCCAGAACCAGTTCACATCCCCCATATCAGCCATATCTGCCACCATCACAAGGCTCCATCACATGGACTCCCTTTCTTATCAAATTTGATATTTTGCAGAATCCACTTGTCCGCATTTACAAAAGGGAGAGATGATTCTCTTTAAGGTCACCTCGACACTGGTGCTGAATGAATGACATTTACACTACATTTTCCTAGTTTTCTCCATTTGCTTTGAAAGGACTTTCTCTCTCTCTACCCCCGCACACTGCACCGATCAAAACAAATGTGGAAAGATGAATAGCTACACCTGCCGCTGTAGCTTTTGTATTGTACTTCACTGGGTCTCCCATAATTACACAGCAGCTGCCTGCCTCGGCCTCAGCCCCTCACTCACAATCTAACCCTCACCTTAAAGAACATCAGGCTCAACAACATGCTTCTTAGAAACAGAAACAGCTAGAACACAACACAACGTGATTCACAATGTCCACTCTGTTCTCATAATAAGTAAACAACTGTGTAAAGAGTGTAAGTAGGGCCTAGTAAATGTAAACCTCAAATGAGCCCACAGACGCCTTGCTATAATCATGGCCAATGGTTAAAACAAATGGATTAGAATTATCCCAGTGAGCACAATACTGCTTTTACATCATGTACTCATAGGGGTGTATGTGTTGTGCAAAAATGGATGCTATAGTAGGTAGAATTTCTATAGCACATACTAATCTTTACACAGACAACATTGATAACAGCGTACCTACAGTGAACCATATCAACATGGTACCTTTAAATACTGATTTGCCCTGTAACAAAAACAACGTGTCTTCTTGTGTTTCCTATCCAGAATAATCACGTTATCTTAGTCCATATGTCCGAGCCTTCCTCCAGCAACCTGACCTTTTTCTCAGGCTAAATCTTATCCGCCTTCAGGATTTTATAAGGATTTCTACTCACTAATAATCTATTTGCGATGTCCTACAGACGTTTCATTGGCATGACCTTTAACGAAAACCTAATGGTAAGATCAGCGATATGATTAATTTTGAGGTTGACTTTGACTGGATACTGTAGGATATAGTAGGTTATACCTCTGAGGATATACATGTGAAGTAAATAAGTTCACTCACTCAGGGTCTCAGGCCCCATTTCTCTGAAGTAAAGAAATGACCTTCTGGACACAAGCTCCATTAAAGAGCACTGACTGACTATGGCTTCTTCTCAAA
The DNA here is from genome assembly GCF_901001165.1 of Salmo trutta. Classification (NCBI taxonomy): domain Eukaryota; kingdom Metazoa; phylum Chordata; class Actinopteri; order Salmoniformes; family Salmonidae; genus Salmo; species Salmo trutta. Next base: position 28,066,765 of record NC_042968.1, read on the forward strand.
AAAATAAAATATGTTCTGTGCAAATAAACGTAGTCTAGTTCCCGTTGTTCATTGTCCACTAAAAGCAGTGTCTAATGGACTGCATTAAAGCTGATGAATCACCAGCTAACTCTAAGTGTTTTCTAGCAGGGATTTTCTTTGTCATCTCATGGTGACCTTTCCTTTTCTACCATTACTTTAGAGAAAGAGAGAGAGAGAGAGAGAGAGCAGAGAGAGAGAAAGAGACAGAGAGAAGAGAGAGAGAGGAGAGAGAGGAGAGAGAGAGAGGAGAGAGACAGAGAGAGAGGAAGGAGGAGAGAGAGACAGACAGAGAGAAAGGGAGAGAGACAGAGAAGAGGAAGAGACAGAGGAGAGAGGAGAGAGAGGAGAGAGGAGAGAGAGAGAAAACAGAGAGAGACAGAGAGAGAGACAGAGAGAGAGAAGAGAGAGAGACAGAGAGACAGACAGACAGACAGACAGACAGACAGACAGACAGACAGACAGACAGAAGACCAGACAAGACAGACAGACAGACAGACAGACAGAGACAGACAGACAGACAGACAGACAGACAGACAGACAGAGATAGGGGAAGAGAGAGAGAGAGAGAGGAAGGAGAGCGAGAGAGAGAGAGAGAGAAAGGGAGAGAGAAGAGAGAGAGAGAGAGAGAAGGGAAGGAGAGAGAGAGAGAGAGAGAGAGAGGAGAGGAGAGAGGGAGAGAGAGGAGGAGAGAGGGGGAGAGGAGAGGAGAGAGGGGGAGAGAGAGAGAGAGAGAGAGAGAGAGAGAGAGAGAGGGAGGAGAGAGAGAGAGAGAGAGATGAGAGAGAGAGAGATGGGGGAAGAGAGAGAGAGAGAGAGCAGAAAAATGAAAGTGCTGTGGATTCAAAGGGGCTAAACACCATTACCAGGAGGTAGAGCATGCATGCAGATGTGAGGGATTCATACAGGTTTATTGGTGTATAGTCAGAGAGAAAGTATGACACGATCACTTAGAAGCATTAGCTTCTGCTAACAGTTGTTTACTTATTCGTTGGAAGGAAATTCCACGTAAAATGAGTCAGAGTTCATTCTGAATACCATCCTTCCACCGTGCAGACCAAATAAAGATCAGTCTCAGAAAAACATAAATGTTCTAAACGTCCCATTCTGTAAGTCAGAAACCTAATGCTTACATCTCTGTCTCCAACTCCTAGATAATACATGATAGCATTTGGGGTGGTACACATACGCTTCCAGAATCACAATAAAGGGGGAAAACGCTGTATCTGACTTGTCTTTAAATGAAAGTTGACCTCTCTTGGCACACGTTTTTCTTTTTTGCGCTCAATCAACGGCGATGTGAACAGGCCACTCCAAAGGAACCACTGTGACACTTCAGAACAGATGGCTTTGACAAACAATTATGAATATCTGGGTGATTTCATAGTGAAATAAAGTCATCCCCATAAACAATCAGTAGACGTGATCCACACACACACGCACACGAACACATTTGATCAGCCCTGCTCCCTGCAGTTACAAGGAGATCAGTGAATTTCTTCAAGGCCAAGCCAGAGAAAGATTAAAATGCTCTGTCTGTCAGGGTTCTGATCATATATTCACAAAACGAGGCCTGTGAAGAACACATCTTTAAAGAGTGGCTTGCAGGAAAAACATGAATACATTCTAATGACAGACCATTATACTAATCATATAAATGGCCCATTACAAGAGGAGCAGATTACACCCCAGAGTTGTGTTCAGATGCCCTGTTTCATTTTAGCCTTTATTGGTTGGCACATCTCTGTTTGCAAATTATGTTTGGAAATTAATATTCACAATATTCCCTTATCAACAGCTAGACTTCTGAACCACTATGGTTTAGTGACATAATCATCCTCTATAATGTTTGTTTTTAGTCATGAAGCATGTATTCTTTCTAAAGTACAATCATGCGATCAACCATAACAACATCCATGCTATGTGAAATGTGGCTCAAACCAAAGATAAAAAGCTAATGACATTGTGTAATGTGCATAATACAGAACACATGCTGAGGGCCATTTGTGCACAACTACAAAGATATCCAGTCAGACTAGTTTCTATAGGACTTCATATTTCACTGATAATACAATATGCATTTATGGCAGTGGAACATTGAAGATCAGGACAAAAAATTATTTTACTTTCACACAGGTTTTGCTTCAGCAGGTGAGGCCTTGGATTCTCTAAAAGCCAAACCCTGGCAGAGTGAGGAATTGAATATCTTATTCCCTTAGGTATGTCTTTCAAGTAAAACATTTCCATATCGCTCTTCAATACATCTCTTTCTTAGGTATACACAGTGCACCAAATGGCTTGTTTCTAAAGCTGCAGTACCATAGAATAGCTGCTAACTTAAATACAGCCAGTCAAATAAGAGTTGCTGTGTATATAGATACACCCCCAGAGGGAAATGGTGATGTGATGTCATATTTTCCTTTTGATTTGATTTTAATTAAATTGTCCCTTACAACAATTAAAGACAATGTCAATCATGTGTCTTATTTCTCCTTAAAGAACAGAGAGAAGAAGTCATCCATTCCTAGGCCATTACAACATCAATGTCTCATTTCTGCTAAATGGCAGAGGAAAGATATAAGACGTGTGCATGCATATTAATTAACTGGTAATGAGAAGATAAGAGCCCTTCTCTCTGCAGGTGTGGAACCACTAATCAATTGCCAGTGAAAATGGAGTAGAAATGTGTTTTCTTTATCCTACATCTGAAATTAAAAAGCTATTTAGAACCACATTTTCCAACAAAGTGCTTTTCATTTATCTTCTAAAACACATTATTCAATCATACTTCCATTTGTAATGGTAATATTTTCATGTAATTTCCCGCTTCCTCTGTGATGAGTATTTGTGATATGGGCTTTGTGAAATGGCTATTCCCTTCCAGCTCTATTCACTCGCTGGTAATACATTTACATATATTTCAGATTAAATGTCTTGAGCAAATGAACCAGGGCCTTGGACAGCCACCAAATACTGATGGATCACTTCTGCACCCTGATGGTGACAGACAGAACTGTGGTATGTTTATATGTCCCTGGTGGCAGAAAAAGGCATTGCAGGATAATGTATTTGTATCTATGGGAACCATTTCCTTTATGGGAATAACAAGCAAGCTGCTGTCTACCCAAACACAGAGCTTGTAACAGTTCCTGATGCAGTGTAATGTAGTGTTGGAGCCTAGGACTGCTGGAGTGATCAGTAATATGCGAGTGTGCAGCTGCAACAAAAACTGCCTACAAAGCCTACTGATTTGGCTACTGTTCGGTTTAGCCTGTGGCAGGGTTGGAAGCATTTGAAAAACTCATTGTAACTGCCCCTTGGAACAGAGGTGTGTGATAGAGAGTGCGATAGAGATGGAGGTAAGAACAATAAAGGACATTAAAAACAATAAAGGACATTAGTCGATTGAATCTGTACATTTACTACCATGTCTCATTGTTGTTACAATGACCATACTGGTAACATTAACAGGAGATAAACATGGCACTGTGGACACTGAAGGTCCAGTTGAGAGATTGAGAGAGAGAGTGTTCTGGACCAGCACAGTAGACGATTAAGGAACCTGTGGCTGGAAGTCCTACATCACAGAGGGGGATGTGGCTGGAAGTCTACATCACAGAGCGGAGCGGGGTGTGTGGCTGGAAGTCTACATCACAGAGGGGGAGTGTGGCTGGAAAGTCTACATCACAGAGGGGAGTGTGGCTGGAAGTCTACATAATAGATCGGAGGCGGGGTGTGTTGTGGCTGGTAGGTTACTCACAGAGCGGAGCGGGGGGTGTGGCTGGTAGGTCTACATCATAGATCGGAGCGGGTGTGTGGCTGGTAGGTCTACATCATAGATCGGAGCGGGGTGTGTGGCTGGTAGGTCTACTCATAGATCGGAGCGGGGTGTGTGGCTGGTAGGTCTTACATCATAGATCGGGAGGCGGGGTGTGTGGCTGGTAGGTCTACATCATAGATCGGAGCGGGTTTGTGGGTTGTGTGGCTGGTAGGTCTACATCATAGATCGAAGCGGGGTGTGTGTGGCTGGTAGGTCTACATCACAGAGCGGAGCGGAGGTGTGTGGCTGGTAGGTCTACATCACAGATCGGAGCGGGGGTGTGTGGCTGGTAGGTCTACATCATAGATCGAAGCGGGGTGTGTGGCTGGTAGGTCTACATCATAGATCGGAGCGGGGTGTGTGGCTGGTAGGTCTACATCATAGATCGGAGCGGGTTGTGTGGCTGGTAGGTCTACATCATAGATCGAAGCGGGATGTGGGCTGGTAGGTCTACATCATACATCGGAGCGGGGTGTGTGGCTGGTAGGTCTACATGACAGAGCGGAGCGGGGGGTGTGGCTGGTAGGTCTACATCATAGATCGGAGCGGGGTGTGTGGCTGGTTGGTCTACATCATAGATCGGAGCGGGGTGTGGATGGTAGGTCTACATCATAGATCGGAGCGGGGTGTGTGGCTGGTAGGTCTACATCATAGATCGGAGCGGGGTGTGTGGCTGGTAGGTCTACATCATAGATCGGAGCGGGTGTGTTGGCTGGTAGGTCTACATCCATAGATCGGAGCGGGGTGTGTGGCTGGTAGGTTACATCACAGTGTGGAGCGGGGTGTGTGGCTTGGTAGGTTACATCACAGTGTGGAGTGGGGTGTGTGGCTGGTAGGGTCTATATCATAGAGCGGAGCGGGGTGTGTGGCTGGTAGGTTACATCACAGTGTGGAGTGGGGTGTGTGGCTGGTATAGGTCTATATCATAGCTTGGAGGTGGGGTGTGTGGCTGGTAGGTTTACCATCATAGATCGGAGCGGGGTGTGTGGTGGTAGGTTACATCACAGAGCGGAGCGGGGTGTGTGGCTGGTAGGTCTACATCATAGATCGGAGCGGGTGTGTGGCTGGTAAGTCTACATCATAGATCGGAGGCGGGTGTGGTGGCTGGTAGGTCTACATCATAGATCGGAGTGGGTGTGTTGGCTGTAGGTCTACATCATAGATCGGAGCGGGGTGTGTGCTGGTAGGTCTACATCATAGATCGGAGCGGGGTGTGTGGCTGGTAGGTCTACATCACAGAGCGGAGCGGGGTGTGTGGCTGGTAGGTCTACATCACAGAGCGGAGCGGGTGTGTGGCTGGTAGGTCTACATCACAGAGCGGAGCGGGTGTGTGGCTGGTAGGTTACATCACAGAACAGAGCGGGGGAGTGTGGCTGGTAGGTTACATCACAGTGTGGAGCGGGGTGTGTGGCTGGTTGGTCTACATCATAGATCGGAGCGGGGTGGTGTGGCTGGTAGGTCTACATCACAGAGCGGAGGCGGGTGTGTGGCTGGTAGGTTACATCACAGTGTGGAGCGGGGGTGTGTGGCTGTAGGTTACATCACAGAACAGAGCGGGGTGTGTGGCTGGTAGGTCTACATCACAGAGCGGAGCGGGGTTGTGTGGCTGTAGGTCTACATCATAGATCGGAGCGGGGAGGGTGGCTGGTTGGTCAACATCATAGATCGAGCGGGGTGTGTGGCTGGTAGGTCTACATCACAGAGCGGAGCGGGGTGTGTGGCTGGTAGGTCACAATCACAGAGCGGAGCGGGGTGTGTGGCTGGTTGGTCTACATCATAGATCGGAGCGGGGAGGGTGGCTGGTTGGTCAACATCATAGATCGGAGCGGGGTGTGTGGCTGGTAGGTCTACATCACAGAGCGGAGCGGGTGTGTGGCTGGTAGGTCTACATCATAGATCGGAGCGGGTGTGTGGCTGGTAGGTCTACATCACAGTGTGGAGCGGGGTGTGTGGCTGGTTGGTCTACATCACAGAGCGGAGCGGGGTGTGTGGCTGGTAGGTCCTACATCATAGATCGGAGCGGGTGTGTGGCTGGTAGGTCTACATCACAGTGTGGAGCGGGTGTGTTGCTGGTAGGTTACATCACAGTGTGGAGCAGGTGTGTGGCTGGTTGGTTAATCACAGTGTGGAGCGCGGTGTGTTGGCTGTGGTGTATGGTCTACATTCACACAGTGTAGATCGGGGTGTGTGGATGCGTTGGTTCATCTACAGTGAGCGGAGCGGGTGTGTGTGCTGGTGTAAGGTCTACATCGTACAGTGTGGAGTGGGTGTGTGGCTGGTAGTTTACATCACATTGTGTAGAGCTGCGAGGTGTTGTGTTGGTGCTGGTTGGTTACATCACATGTGTGGATCAGGGGTGTGTGGGCTGGTAGGTTACATCACAGTGTGGAGCGGGTTGTGTGGCTGGTTGGTTACATCACAGTGTAGAGCGGGTGTGTGGCTGGTATTTGTTATATCACAGTGTGGAAGCAGGGGTGTGTGGCTGGTTTGGTTCATCACAGGGTGTGGAGCGGGGTGTGTGGCTGATTGGTTACATCACCGTTGTGGAGCGGGGTGGTGTGGCTGGTTGGTTTCTCTGAGGAGAGAGATAAGAGAGAAGAGAGAAGAGGAGAGAAGAGAGAGAAGGGGGAAAGAGAGAGGAGAGAGAGAGAGAGAGAGAGAGAGAGAGAGACAGAGAGAGAGAGAGAGAGAGACCATCTCACTAGCTATACATAACATCTGGTCATGTCAAATAGCCATAGACAGACAGAGAATAGAGGTGATTGTATCATAGTGCTGCCCAATGGGATAGTCATCATTTGTTCAACTTGTTTATGGCTTAATCATTAGAATAGTTAACTTCCATTTGATAGAATAAAGAAAGTGACCCAAAATGTCATACAGATAATTGTATTGGTCCATATTTGGGTAATGAGATATCATAAAAGTGTAACTGGCAGAATTACAGATATCTTACTTTGAGGAGTTTGGGTTAAGAAGAAAGATGGATGTCAGTCGCAGCTTGATATGCCTTCTGTTTCATCTTTGTCTTTCTCTGTAGTTTCTTTAGTCTCCTCAGCGGTGGACTTACTGGTCGAGCTGGCCGATGCTGGTCTGGTGTCTGGCTTTTTAGAAGGGTCCACCACGACAGAACCCCTGCTGGTGTTGCACCCCATGGTTCAGTCCAGTGGAAGACTGATTAAAACAGACGTCCTGTTGAGGTTGTTGGTTTTTTATAAAGTCTGAAAATAACTGTTGTGGAAGCAGGTCCCCCTGGTTTCCATGACGACCAGGAGACTTTCTGTAGGGCTGAGCCTGCATGGGTACCTGTGTAACCATAGAAATAGAATCCCTAGAACGGGCATTCCGATTCATGTTAATGGGTCTGAGGGCCTTCCCATTCTAGGGATTCTATTTTCTATACTGACCTCTCAGGGTTTTAGTTTACAGGCCTTTGCTGATTGGTTCTTAGATGATTATTGTGATTTGCTTGCCAAGCAACATCAGTTAAGAATGAACTTCCCATAGCGTGTCAGGACATAGTTACTGATAAACAGTATGGGTATTGTTACTTAATCACTAGGCCGTCATGGAAACCAATTTTCCCCACTATGAAAAGTGAATGGCCATTTGTTCGGATGTTTTTCAAAATATGCCATTTTGAAAATTAACTAAATAACCATTTTACTATATCAACATGAGACTAATATACCAAGACTGATATGTCGCATGCTGTTTATGACCTTGTTGTCTCTTAGTGCCAAAATATCCAACATGGAGCTATGTTTCTTTTCCACAGGGCTCTCACTATGTTGTGGTAATGTTGACGGTAGGGTAAGGAGATGCAAAAACTGAGTTATGTTTATCCAACATCACAATATAAAGAAGTAAATGATTTGTACCACAGATGAGTACAAATTCAACACTGGTAGAGAAAAGCAACATGTGAAAGAAAGTGCCAATTAAACAGAATATTATCTAACATCTGGTCCTAACAGATACATTACGCTGTATAATAATTAAAAAATATTATCTAACATCTGGTCCTAACAGATACATTACGCTGTATAATAATTAAAAAATATTATCTAACATCTGGTCCTAACAGATACATTACGCTGTATAATAATTAAAAAATATTATCTAACATCTGGTCCTAACAGATACATTACGCTGTATAATAATTTGAAAAGGCTCACCTATATGTCATATATCTGTGTTTAATTTGTTTTAAATGAGTTATACTTTTTTATTTTGAATACTGCACTGCTGGGTAGGGCTTGCGAGTTAATTGCAAGTTAATTTCACTGTACTTGTGCATGTGACAAATTAAACTTCAATATTTAAACTAATTACATACTGTATGTTACATCTCTTATCTCCTCCCTCTCACCAAACACAAACTGTACACAGTGCTCAGTACCAACACAAATCCTTTACTGCTTCCTTAGGTAACTAGGACATGGTTCACAGAGGACTAAAGTATATACTGTATATTATGTGTTTAATATGAAATTTGATACAGAGCCCTAGTTACCCTCAGATTATTACAATACCCTAATTATTGTTATAAATCAGCTTTTCTAATCATAAATATTGCTTACTTAGAGAACTTCGCTGAGTGCTAATGATGCCAATTCTTTCTAACATTGTAGATCCACAGCATCTATTCTCCTTGCAGGTCTACACTCATTGGAAGAATATGGACGACAGACACTGATGATGGAAGTATGAAGCATGACGGTAAGTCAAAGAAAGTGAGATGTCATCTCCCCTTGTGTGCCGTTGCCTGGTGCTGTGCCTTAGCCCTGGTCTGGGCTTGTTGCTGGTTCTGGGCCCTGGTCAGTGCCTGGTCGAAGTCCTGGCCGAGGTCCCTGAGCTTTCTCTGCCAGTCTGACGGTCTATCCTGACAGGGTCTCTTCACAAGCGGCCCACCCTCCTCCTCACCATCCTCCTGCAGCTGGGCTGCACAGCGCTTCCTGGTGCGTGACTGAAATGTCCTCATCATGTCATTGATCTCTCTCAGACGCTGTGGGATACAGTTGGGATACAACGATCAGCAACACACATGACTAGATGTGTACTGTGTATTTACGATGACCAGGCCTTTTGTTTCTCACAGTTACTGAAGTTAAAATATGTGTAATGTAAGTTAGGCTTCAGACAGGAAGTATAGAAGAGGGTCAGTTAGGGAACCGTTAGCAGGGTTAGAGAGGTATGTCCAACCTCTGACCTTTGAGGGGCTTCTGCTGACATAGTAGAGGAACCCAGTGCAGGGGGAGGGGTGTGTGCTGGGCTTGTGGGGGGAGATGTAGAGCGAATGGTGGTTGGAGGGGCGGAGTCTGCGCAATGATCCAATACGCTGGCAGGGGTATGGCGAAAGGGGAGGGGTTTCAACCTGTGCATGGACAAATAATCAGAATGTGGTCAGAATCTCTGGACAGTGATGATAGCACTGGGCCTAGGAACAATGCACTGCATCTGTACAAGGACTTCCCTTACTTCTATCAACCTGTCAATACCAATGATGTTATACCACAGTTTGGACATATCTGAGACCACTGGTAAAGTGTTTCCTATGTATTGTGTATGACGACTACTGACTCCATTAGGTAGAATATGAAAATGTCCCCTCACCCCGGCTATGGTCAGAGAGCTGGAGGTGTAGCGGAGGGCAAAGTCTTTCATCTGTTTGACATAGACGATGTTGTAGAAATAGATGAGGTGTCCTCTCTCCCCCTGGTCCTGTCTACAGGGAGCTCTGGGTCCTGTAGGATGGGTGGGAGGGGTCTGGTGGGTAAGCAAGCTACTGCTGGGGTCTACATCAACTGGGAAACAGAGCAGCATCACATTCAAAAATCATTCTTCATTAAATCATTTGTTAATTCATGCATAATATGATGCAAACATATCCATGTGAATGTATGTATTTTTCTATTTGTCTAACTGTTTTCTCTGTTGGATCTTCCAGGAGAGTTTTGTGAGGTCTTGGTGTTTCTCCCTGAGATCAGAACACTTCTGAATACCTGACAGGAGGACAATACAGACTTCATCAACTACACAATAACAAACAAGCTGGATTTTACTCACACACACAAAAGAAAGCAAAACATTGGTCTCCTTACACAGTTGCTTGCTTGAGGCTGAGTCTTGTAGCACTGCAGGATGAGCTTGAAGGGCATGTCCACTTTGGTTACCTGCACGAGCAACACACAGCATAAACATGGAAATGAAGGTAATATATTACATTATAATCATCAATACACAGCTGAAGAAGTATAGAAGGCTGAATGCCTTGCTGTCGATCACCCAAGTCATAAAACCATCTGCGTTAAGGAAGTATAGCAAAAAGTCTAGAGGCAAAGTAAATAGTGCTACCTTGGCCATGACATAGATGGCACACATTAGTATTTGGTCCAGGTGTCGGTCTAGCATGAGGTCAGTGCAGTGGACCAAGGAGTGTTCAACGCAGGTCCAGATCTTCAGCCGCAGCGCCTCACAGATGTCCAGTTTAACACAGATGTCCCTCAGACGCATGCTCACCAGGTGGTAGACCTGAGACAGAGGGAAGGAGTATGGCCTTTGTCTGTGGATCTTGTAACTAAATATCTAGGCTCATAGCATTCAGGCCAGCTCAGGTATGTAGAAATCTGTGAGTAAAGCCTACCTTGCGGAGGAACAGTGAGATGGAGCCCTTATTCTGAGGTCTGTGTGTGACTGGGTTCTGGGGCTGCTGGGTAGAGGTGCTGGAGACCTGCTGTGGAGGAATGGCCTGACCTACAACACTGAGGGTAAATGTGATGCCTCCCCGGTCATTGGCAATGCCTGGGTGTGGAAGAGGTTTAATTGAACAAATAGCAGTGGTTATTGTGATATGTAAACAAGGTATATACCATGTTTATTACAAGATGTATTACATTATGTCAGTATTCTATTAGGGTTGTCATTTCTATGGCCATATTGGGTTTCATCTGAGGGAAAGTATTTACCTCGAACCGGTATGGTGACTGACTGGCCATTGTTGGTGGTGACAGTGGCTGATGCCATGGTGACTACAGTCTGTCCAGTAACAATGACAGAGGAGGACTGGGATGGGCTGACTGGTGTGGTATGGCAAGCGGCCATCTTTGAGCCAGCAGGGGGTGAGCTGTAGCGTTCATGGTGGGTAATCGGGGAGTTCAGGTCATTTCCATGGATCCCACTCACAAGGCTTGGGGTCAAGTGTGAAGGGGTGGGAGGGATCTTGACCATCTTGTCTGTGTCCTCTGAGTATTGGGGGAGCATCACCTGGAACACATATAGAACCATCTGTTACCTCAAGTTTGGGATAATTTTGTTTCCTCTTTTTAATGGAACGACAGCCGCCATGACGCCATATTAGACCAACTTGTTTCGAGTGCGCCAGCGGTGTTGCTCCATATATTTTGATTGGGTGCACTGTATATTTTGCCCAGTTCACAAACAGGTGAATTTGAACCGTTGCCCGCTGACCTGATGGTATGCAGGCAGCTGTCCCTGTCCCTTAGCAGCTCTGATCTGGTCCCAGAGTGGTGAGTCTCTCCTCCAGGCCAGACTCTCCAGGACCTGCTCCTCTATATGGGTCAGATGCCTGACCACAGCCGGCAGCAAGCCCTCCTCAGCCCGCAGCACCAACTCTATCACCTGGGACACACCACACACAGTAGAGGGTTAAACAGCACCTAAATAGATCACTAAGATTACAGTAGACATGTTTGAACCCAGGACGTCTGTATGCCCCAAGACTGTGTAAGCCCTCTGAGCCCAAGCCTAGGCATTAGCTTGAGGAGCTAACATAATGCTTCAGTTTTCAGGTAAGGTTACTTACGTGAAACCACCTCCTTTACACAAAACCTACGATGTTACAGTACAGTATGACATGTACTGCAGGTGTTTTGTGTAGATGTTACCTTGTGGAAGTCGTATGGCGCCAGGCTAAAGATGTCAATGACCAGGGGGAAGCTGCCTGTTGGCTGATGGGAGAAGATTACCATCTCCAGACAACAAGCCACTAGAGAGCGCTGGAACAGATCATGCTCCAGAATGCCCTGCCAAAGAAACAAGTCATCAAGGACAACCTCTATACTATACATGTCTGTACATGTCTATACAACAGTGCCCCCAGAGGGAATTGTAAAGTGAACGCTTGATGACACTAAACAGTGCAGTTCCAGTCATAGACAGCAGAGGGCAGAAGACTCACTAAAAGGTCTTTGGCTTCCAGCCTCTTCCTCTCCTGATTGATGACAGCCTCTAGAACCCTGTAGTACAAAGCCTCTGTCTGGCTGGAGAACTTCACTCCTCTCTCTACAAACAACAGGAAGTTACTGAAAAGTGCACATTAATGTCAATATATCAACACATGCATACACACAGACACACACACACCTCTGTCTAGGCTGCGGTTCTCCTCCCATGGTTCCTGGTAGTGCTGGATGAAGGTGTGGAGCATGTCTCTCAGTCTAGTGGAGATGACCTCACTAGGGTTTCTGGCACAGGACCTAAACAAAATACACCTTAAAGAACCATACAGCCACTTTTCCACCCCCATATACTACTGATAGATATTGCCCACCCATAGTTATAGATCTAGGATAAGCTTATCTTCCCCCAAATCCTAACCTTCTCCATAATGGGAAGAATGTGTAACATAGTAAAACAACATGTATTTTCTTACTCTTCAACAAACTCAACACTGACCACAGATCACGGTGTACTCTATCATAGGCTACAGGCCCAAATACATTTCCCCTGCGGCACATTACAGTCTACTACAGTTACGTATGAGGCCCACACAGACACATGCCCACCATAGCTGACCTGAATGTTCTAGCCAGACTGTCACTGGGTACATGTCTCTGGGTTGCCATGACGACCTCCAGCCGCTCACAGCACTTCCGCTGGTAGAGTATAGCTCCGTGTCAGTCAGTGGAGTAGCAGTGGACACCTGTACATAATGCATACACCAGGCAGAGGTTTGAAAACACTTTAGAGCGGTACATGAGACCATATAAATAGGATCATCATTATACTTCCTTGCATGAGAAACATGTGAAACAATGGTTTAAATTTACAACACGAACCCCACAGTAATGATACTAAGTCATCTCAGAGATAATTGGGGCCAAAAGGCTTGTGTACTGTATTGAGAGTCAAGTTAATGTGTGTGTGTGTGTGTGTGTGTGTGGGGGGGGGTGGGGGTGTGTGTGTGTGTGTGTGTGTGTGTGTGTGTGTGTGTGTGTGTGTGTGTGTGTGTGGGTGGGGGTGGGTGGGGGTGTGTGTGTGTGTGTGTGTGTGTGTGTGTGTGTGTGTGTGTAGGGGGCTGGCCTTCAGTTATGAGATGACAACGATGATGAACTGCCAAGATACGAATATTTCCTGTTGAAGAGGAATATTCAGATTTAGCGTTTTTGAATCTGTTTCTCAACAGATAAAAATGTTGTCCTGTGTGCTACCTACACTCTTAGAATAAATGTGCTATAGAACCATAAACTATAAAACCATAGGAGAACCCTTTGAGGAACCATTTTTTGTTCAAGGTAGAACCCTTTTGGGTTCCATGTAGAAGCCTTTCCAGACCCAAAAAGGGTTCTCTTATGGGGACAGCCGTAGAACCGTTTGGAATCTTTTTTGTAAGAGTGTACAGTACTGTATACTCCACTAGAATCCCCATACTTTAATAAAGACAGCTTCTGCATCCTAGAGGGGGAGATCATCATTTCCAGACCCAGGGAAATGTTCTAGTCTGTGGAAACCTAAACACCTGAACTGAACAAGAACCTGACACACTCAGAACACAGGGGGACAAAAACCTACTTGGAGGTGGCAGCATTCCCTCCCCAATATGCCCAACAGCTACGACAAAACAACCAACAAAAACGGGTCACACAACTCCTGCAGCTCTGTCGCACGCTGGGTCTGTACATAGTCAAGCGTAGGCTTCGAGGGGACTCCTACGGTAGGTACACCTACAGCTCATGTCTTGGCAGCAGTACTGTAAACTACTTTATCACCGACCTCAACCCAGAGTCTCTCAGAGCGTTCAGTCAGCCCACTGACACCCATACCTATACAAATTGATGGAATGCGGTGTTGGGGGAAAACATGTACACAAACAATGCAGTTAAAATTGGCTAAAAAAATTGAGCCCCACCCTCTTCAACATTTATACCAACAAATTGGCGAGGGCTCAGTCTGAAGCACCCGGCCTCACCCTCCTAGAATCAAAGGTCAAATGTTTGCTGTTTGCAGATGATCTGGTGCTTCTGTCCCCAACTAAGCACCTAGATCTTCTGAAGATTCTGTCAGACTTGGGCCCTGACAGTTAATCTCAGTAAGACAAAAATAATTGTGTTCCAAAAAAGGTCCCGTTTCCAGCACCACAAATACAAATTTCACCTAGACACTGTTGCCCTAGATCACACAAAACAATATACCTACCTTGACCTAAACATCAGCACCACAGAAGCCCTCTATGGTTGTGAGGTCTGGGGTCCACTCACAAACTAAGAACTTACAAACCCCAAATTGACTCTATGCAGAATTATGAAAAAACATCCTCAATGTAAAACGTAAAACTGCAAATAATGCATGCAGAGCAGAATTAGGACAATTCCAGCTAATTATCAAAATCCAGAAAAGAGCAATTAAATTCCACAAGCACCTAAAAGGAAGCGATTCTTAAACCTTCCATAACAAAGCCTTCACCTACAGAGAGACGAACGTGAAGAAGAGTCCCCTCAGCCAGCGGGTACTGGGACGCTGTTCACAACAGGACAGCAACAAAATTAGACCCAACCAAATCATGAGAAAACAAAAAGATAATTACTTTACACATTGGAAAGAATCAACAAAAAAACTGAGCAAACTGGAATGTTATTTGGCCCTAAACAGAGAATACACAGTAGCAGAATACCTGACCACTGTGACTGACCCAATATTAAGAAAAGCTTTGACTATGTACAGACTCAGTGAGCATGGCCTTGCTATCGAAAGGTCACCATCGGCAGACCTGACTCTCAAGAGAAGACAGGCTATGTGCACACTGCACACATAATGAGGTGGAAACCTAGCTGCACTTCCTAACCTCCTTCCAAATGTTAGACCATATTAGAGACACATACAGCGCATTTAGAAAGTATTCATACCCCTTGACTTATTCCACATTTTGATGTGTTACAGCCTGAATTCAAAATGGATTAAATTGATTTACACACAATACCCCATAATGAAAGCATGTTTTTAGAAATGTTTGCTAATTTATTGAAAATGAAATACAGAAATATCTCATTTACCCCCTGAACAAGGCACTGTTTCTAGGGCGTCATTGTAAATACGAATTTGCTCTTAACTGGCTTGCCTGGTTAATTAAATAAAAAAAATGAACTCTATTCTGTTTCTTTTTACTCTACAAGACTCCCTAGTCCTTGCCAATGACAAGCATACCCATAACATGATGCAGCCACCACCATGCTTGAAAATATGAAGAGTGGTACTCAGTGTTGTGTTGTGTTGGATTTTCCCCAAACATAGAGCTTTGTATTCAGGACATAAAGTTAATTTCTTTGCCACGTTTTGCAGTTTTACTTTAGTGCCTTATTGCAAACAGGCTTCCTTCTTTTGACTCTGTCCTTTAGGTTAGTATTATAGAGTAACTACAATGGTGTTGATCCATCCTCAGTTTTCTCCTATCACAACCATTAAACTCAGTAACTGTTTTAATGTCACCATTGGCCTCATTGTTCAATTCTTGAGGAGTTTCATTCCTCTCCTGCAACTGAGCTAGGAGGGACGCCTGTATCTTTGTAGTGACTGAGTGTATTGATACACCATCCAAAGTGTAATTAATAACCATGCTCAAAGGGAAATTCAATGTCTGCTTTTTTTTATTTTACCCATTTACCAATAGGTGCCCTTCTTTGCATTGGAAACCCTCCCTGTTCTTTGTGGTTCAATCTGTGTTTGAAATTCACTGCTTGACTGAGAGACCTTCCAGATAATTGTACAGTATGTGTCATTACAGAGATAAGGTAGTCATTCAAAAGGTAGTCGTTCATGTTAAACACTATTATTGCACACGGAGTCTATGTAACTTATTATGTGACTTGTTAAGCACATTTTTACTCCTGAATTGATTTAAGCTTGCCATAACAAAGGGGTTGAATACTTATTGACTCAAGACATTTCAGCTTTTCAATTTTAATCAATTTGGTAACATTTCTAAAAACATAATTCCACTTTGACATTATAGGGTATTGTGTGTTGGCCAGTGACACAAAATCTAAATTTATTCCAAATCAAAATTCAGGCTGTCAAGCAACAAAATGCGGAAAAAGTCAAGGGGTGTGAATACTTTCTGAAGGCACTATATTTCCCTCAGATTACAGACCCACAAAGAATTTGAAAACCAATCCAATCTCCCATATCTATTAGGTGAAATACAACAGTGTGCCACCACAACAGCAAGATTTGTGACCTGTTGCTACAAGAAAAGGGCAACCTGTGGATCACAAACACCATTGTAAATACAACCTATATTTATCTGCTTATTTATATTACCTTTCGTACTTCAACTATTTGCACATTGTTACAACACTGTACATAGCCAGCAATATTACATTTCTATATTCTTTTAAAACTTTTGTAATGTTTACTGTTAATTTCTGATTGTTTATTTCCCTTTCCTTTTTGTTTGTCTATTTCATTTGCTTAGGCAATGTAAACATGTTTCCCATGCCAATAATCGCCTTTGAATTGATTTGAAATAGAGAGAAAAAGAGAGATTGTGCTGATTCAATGTTAACTCAGTCTCCTCTCCACAGCGATAATCATTTGCACGTGTTCTCCATTTCTCTACCATGCCAAGTTACTATCACAGACTGTGTGAGTGTGGTACACAGATGCTGCCTGGGGTAGAGGATCTCTCTATGAGTGTGTGAAAATGAAGTTAAACTGGTTTTGAATATTAACCGGATACGTCAGTGAGTAGGGAGGTGGATGCTGATTCTGAACATGTTGTGTACTATATCTGAGGAATAACTCAAGTTATAGTAAGTCAGTGAGATAAGTTGGGTGTGGTTATTGGGAAGGTATTTGAGGATGATGCTAGTAATGACTGTCGTTATGGGTTGCAGGTGATAATCAGTTTTACTTTGTCCACACTAAGGATTACCACTTTGGGTAGAGACCAACACAGAGAGACAGAGAGGGAGCGAGTGAGAGCAACAGAGAGGTAGAGAGAGAGAAAGAACAACACAGAGAGAGAAACAGAGGGCTACAAGCTAAGATGTAAGGTTATACCAGGTGAAGTTCTCAATATTCTGACGTGACTCATAACTGTACACCTGTAAATTACAGCCAGAGCCAGGCTGAGGCTGGACAGGCCCATGTTGAACCACATCAATTCCTGTGTTCTGTCAGAGTCAAACCTGTACACTATGTTCCTGTTCCTGGGCACTGTCACACAGTACACCGCTGTCACACAGTACACCGCTGTCACACAGTACACCACGAACATTGAATCTAATAATACCTTCCATTCATTCCCTACGAGCAACCGTACTGTTCCAACCCCAGACACTGGCCAACAGGCCTGGGTTCAAATACTATTTGAAATCTTTCAAACACTTTAGCTGGGCTTGATTGAGCTTGCTTGGCGCAATTGAACCAATAGAATAGTCGTATAAGTGCAAACCCTGCTCATATGGCATTACAGGCTTGTTCTAAAGCAAACACTAAAAGTATTTGAAAGATTTCAGATAGCATTTGAATCCAGGTCTGCTGGCCAACCTATCCCTCTCTCACTCTGCAGTACTGGGACGAAGCCTTGGTTGGCTTGGCTCTACTCCATCCACTACCAGGAAAATGGATTTAGCTCACCTCCCACTGAGTCAATTCAACCTTCCTATCTGTTCTGTGGAAGTTGATGGTTATAGTAAGGCTTTAACTCTGTCACTGTAACATCCCTCCTGAGAGCAGGCCAGTCATAAGGGAGAGGTAGCTACTATGAGCCATGTGCTCGGTACTAATATTACTATGCATATGTTCTCACCCATGTGGGCTACACACCGGATGTGGGCTAGTGGCCCACCAACTGACAACGTGTGTCACCAGCTGCCAACTCCTTCAGAATCAGTTTATATCATCTTACTTGGCTCTCTGTCACACTGCAATATCTTTAGAACTGACTGACTGTAGCGTCAGTGACAACCTCCAGAATACTTTTACTTTCTACAGTCATTTTGGGGCACACACATCTTTCAAAATACATATACAACTGAAGTGTTTTGCATCCATTTCAGAGAAATGTAACAGAACAATGTTGCATTTTATCTTGGCAATCTAACAACCCCTACCAACCACAAATCATACATGATCATCATCCATAATAACGTCAGTTAGACACACATCAACCCAGGACAAACAACATCCTGTGACATGTTATTTCCTGTAGTGTTACAGAGACAAAGAGAGACAAAAGAGCTGCAGTCATGCAACATGCTACTTACAGAGGCTCGTGAGAAGGATCTGATTCTGTTTTGTAGAGACTTGGAGACACACTGCCTCTCTGCTTCTCTCTCTGTGGGACTAGCCAGGCTGAACAGCTGTGGGTGTGTGGGTGAGCATCAGAGCAGCACAGAGTAGTGAGCGCCACTATAAGTCTACAGGCAGGCAGCAGCAGGCTGCAGGGCACTGAGACAGAGAGGAAGCTGAAGCTCTGGCTCAGCCCATTGACTCACAGCTCACAACAGACAAGCCCCAACTTGTCATCTGCAATGGGTTGCTACGATAAGAGGCCTGAGGGCTGAGACTCACAGAGCAACAAGCGCCCCCTGGGGTGGAGTAGGAACATAATAGGGCATAAAGGAAGCAGAAGAATAGCAGTACATTAATCAGTAATGCTTTACAACAATATATACTATATCAGTTTTGAAAATGACTTTTTAGCCACACTATTAACTGAGAATGTATCATCCTATATTTACAGTTGAAGTCAGAAGTTTACATACACTTAGGTTGGAGTCATTAAAACTCGTTTTTCAACCACTCCACACATTTCTTGTTAACAAACTATAGTTTTGGCAAGTCGGTTAGGACATCTACTTTGTGCATGACACAAGTCATTTTTCCAACAATTGTTTACAGACAGATTATTTCACTTATAATTCACTGTATCACAATTCCAGTGGGTCAGAGGTTTACATACACTAAGTTGACTGACTTTAAACAGCTTGGAAAATTCCCGAAAATGATGTCATGGCTTTAGAAGCTTCTGATAGGCTAATTGACATAATTTGAGTCAATTGGAGGTGTACCTGTGGATGTATTTCAAGGCCTACCTTCAAACTCAGTGCCTCTTTGTTTGACATCATGGGAAAATCAAAAGAAATCAGCCAAGACCTCAGAAAAAAATTGTAGACCGCCACAAGTCTGGTTCATCCTTGGAAGCAATTTCCAAACGCCTGAAGGTACCACGTTCATCTGTACGAACAATAGTATGCAAGTATAAACACCATGGACCACGCAGCCGTCATACCGCTCACGAAGGAGACGCGTTCTGTCTCCTAGAGATGAACGTGCTTTGGTGTGAAAAGTGCAAATCAATCCCAGAACAACAGCAAAGGATAGTGAAGATGCTGGAGGAAACAGGTACAAAAGTATCTATATCCACAGTAAAACGAGTCTTATATCGACATAACCTGAAAGGCCGCTCAGCAAGGAAGAAGCCACTGCTCCAAAACCGCCATAAAAAGCCAGGCTACGGTTTGCAACTGCACATGGGACAAAGACCATACTTTTTGAAGAAATGTCCTCTGGTCTGATGAAACAAAAATAGAACTGTTTGGCCATAATGACCATCATTATTTTTGGAGGAAAAAGGGGGAGGCTTGCAAGCCAAAGAACACCATCCCAACCGTTAAGCACGGGGGTGGCAGCATCATGTTGTGGGGGTGCTTTGCTGCAGGAGGGACTGGTGCACTTCACAAAATAGATGGCATCATGAGGCAAGAAAATTGCAGGGAAATATTGAAGCAACATCTCAAGACATCAGTCAGGAAGCTAAAGCTTGGTTGAAAATGGGTCTTCCAAATGGACAATGACCCCAAGCATACTTCCAAAGTTGTGTCAAAATGGCTTAAGGACAACAAAGGCAAGGTATTGGAGTGGCCATCACAAAGCCCTGACCTCAATCCTATAGAACATTTGTGGGCAGAACTGAAAAAGCTTGTGTGAGCAAGGAGGCCTACAAACCTGACTCAGTTACACCAGCTCTGTCAGGAGGAATGGGCCACAATTGACCCAACTTATTGTGGGAAGCTTGTGGAAGGCTACCCAAAATGTTTGACCCAAGTTAAACAATTTAAAGGCAATGCTACCAAATACTAATTGAGTGTATGTAAACTTCTGACCCACTGGGAATGTGATGAAAGAAATAAAAGCTGAAATAAATCATTCTCTCTAGTATTATTCTGATATTTCGCATTCTTAAAATAAAGTAGTGATCCTAACTGACCTAAGACAGGGAATTTTTACAAGGATTAAATGTCAGGAATTGTGAAAAACTGAGTTTAAATGTATTTGGCTAATGTGAATGTAAACTTCTGACTTCAACTGTATATCGCCAGTGAACAATAAATAACATTGTAATTCTGGATACCTTGAAGTGCCTGTAACTGGGTCAATGTGAAAGAATATGTCACGACTTCCGCCGAAGTCGGTTCCTCTCCTTGTTTGGGCGGCGCTCGGCGGTCTGCGTCGCCGGTCTTCTAGCCATCATCGATCCACTTTTCATTTTCCATTTGTTTTATCTTGTCTTCTCACACACCTGGTCTCAATTTCCCTCATTACATGTTGTGTATTTAACCCTCTGTTCCCCCCCATGTCTTTGTGCGGAATTGTTTATTGTAAGTGCACGTTTTCTCTGGTGCGCGACGGGTTTTGTACCCATTTGTTTGTGGTTCTGGTTACCGGTGGTTTTATGAATAAAACTGCTCCGTTGATTACCAAGTTTTCCTCTCCTGCGCCTGACTTCTCTGCTGCCAGTTACGCAATCCCTTACAGAATTCCGCACCGCCAATGGAGTCAGCAGGAGCAGGTGCCCCTGGTATAGGGGTGGAGGAGCGCGTCCGGGAGCACACGGCGATGCTCCCCCATCTTGGCACCGCCATGGACCGTGTTGTCCAAACAATGGACCGCTGGGAGAGACAGGGAGTTCTTCCACTGCCTCCACCAGCACAACCGGGGTCTCTACTACTCGCCCCCCCCCCCCCTTCTCCTGGTCCCAGTGGGATTTGTCTCGCCCTTCCCCGGCAATACGACGGGACAGGTGCAGGATGCCAGGGGTTCCTGTTGCAGCTCGACCTATACCTGGCAACCGTCCACCCGGCTCCTTTGGGCCGTGAGAGGGTGTTGGCCCTGGAGTGGGCCAACGCCGTATGGGGAGAGGGAGATGCGGCATTGGACCAGTTCGAAGAGTTCAGTCTTCGACCACCCACCCAAGGGTAGAGCGGTGGGTGAGCGCCTCTTCCGTCTGAGGCAGGGGACGAGGAGCGCCCAGGAGTTCGCCCTGGAGTTTCGGACCCTGGCCGCCGGCGCAGGATGGAACGACAAGGCCCTGATCGACCATTATCGTTGCAGTTTGCGCGAGGACGTCTGTCAGGAGTTGGCCTGCAGAGACACCACCCTCACCTTCGACCAGCTGGTGGACCTGTCCATCCAGCTGGATAACCTGCTGGCTACCCGCAGACGTCCATATCGGGGTCTGTCGGTTCCACCCCCCCCCCCACCACCTCTCCGATACCCATGGAGCTGGGAGGTGCGGTGCGCAGGTTCCAGCTCGTGCACCATCTGTGGCCGCAGAGGTCACACTGCCGGTCGGTGCCGGGTTGGTTCCTCTGGGGATCGAGGCAGCAGGCAGAGCACTCTGGCATCACCCAGGTGGGCCGGCACCATTCTCACCCAGAGCCCTCTGTTGCACATATGTTTTTGTTTGTTACTTCTCCTGAGTTTTCCCCGCATTCCCAGCATAAGGCGCTCGTCGATTCAGGCGCGGCTGGGAATTTTATACAGATCGTTCACCCTTAGTTTAGGGATCCCCATGGTTCCCGTGACTGTGCCCTTCCCCGTTCATGCCTTAGACAGTCGACCATTAGGGTCAGGGTTGATTAGGGAGGCCACCGCTCCTCTGGGTATGGTGATGCAGGGGGTCACAAGAAGAGAATTCGTTTCTTAATTGACTCTCCTGCGTTTCCCGTGGTGCTAGGCCTACCCTGGTTAGCTTGT
Organism: Salmo trutta; assembly: GCF_901001165.1. NCBI lineage: Eukaryota > Metazoa > Chordata > Actinopteri > Salmoniformes > Salmonidae > Salmo > Salmo trutta. Next base: position 28,088,882 of record NC_042968.1, read on the forward strand.
CATGACCCCACTGTTTCTTGGCAATGGAGGGCTCTCACGGGGTGGTCGCGAGAGTGCTCGGGGAGGTGTTTAGGGGTTTCCGTTGGTGCTACTACGGTGGAAAGTCCAGACCAGGTCTCCACCGTGCGCATTCCCCCTGAATATGCTGATTTGGCTCTCGCCTTCTCCAAAAAGAAGGCGACTCAATTATCACCCCATCGACGGGGCGATTGTGCAATAAATCTCCTGGTAGACGCTGCACTTCCCAGGAGTCATGTGTATCCCCTCTCGATCCACTTTTCATTTTCCATTTGTTGTGTCTTGTCTTCTCACACACCTGGTCTCAATTTCCCTCATTACATGTTGTGTATTTAACCCTCTGTTCCCCCCATGTCTTTGTGCGAAATTGTTTATTGTGAGTGCATGTGCACGTTTTCTCTGGTGCGCGACGGGTTTTGTACCCATTTGATTGTGGTTCTGGTTACCGGTGGTTTTATCAATAAAACTGCTCCGTTGATTACCAAGTTTTGCTCTCCTGCACCTGACTTCCCTGCCGCCAGTTACACTCTCCCTTACAGAATAGAGTAAGACAGGCTTCATGGATAGTCAGAATATGTTTAATAAAAATTATTAAACTTCAATTTCCTCTATATAACTTCATAGAAAGTAATCCAATAAATTACAAATTACTTTTTAAGATGCTTGTCCTCCCCACTACATAACGTATTATTCGACTACACAGACCACAACTTGTCCTCCCCACTACATAACGTATTATTCGACTACACAGACCACAACTTGTCCTCCCCACTACATAACGTATTATTCGACTACACAGACCACAACTTGTCCTCCCCACTACATAACTTATTATTCGACTACACAGACCACAACTTGCAAATTTTGCAACTGTCTAAGAAACAACCAAACAAAAACAAGAACAGACTTGATGACTTTAGGATATTATCAAGCTTGAAACAAAAATACAATGCCAATAATCTATTTTCGTCCTTTCAGCAACTACTTTACCCAAAATGAAAATTCTAATTAACGTGTAGTAGTGTGTGCTTTATTAGTCTCTGTCTGTTGCATATTGGTCATTTCATTGTGCCAGTGATGCGAGTCTATGACTGCTTCTAATCAGTCAGTTCAGCACTGTAGATGTATGTGACATAGGGAGACCTATAACAAACTACCAGAAATATCTAATCATAATACATAAGAAAACATATATATTGTTCCATCTTTAGTCAAATACTGCTCTCCCCTCAGTACTAACATTTCAACTTAAACAGAGCTATCGGTCTGTCTATAGCAAATTAAGCAGTCTTCTTGTCACACTAGTAGGAATGAATCCATGCCTGTTGTCTGCCTGTTGGGTCTGAAAATAAAGCCTGCTAAAACAATCATATTTGGGTGAATATTGTAACCTGGAAGCAGCAAAGGCTGGGCTTCTGCCTAAGGGCACTGGTAGTTCTATGGATAGAGTAGGTATGAGGTGGAACAAAATGACAGTTGAAGGTTGTTCTATTGAATTCCCTAGGCTTGTGAGACCAAGTGGTCGGAACCAGCCCAAACTAAAGTGGCTAACTGACAATGTTAAAAAATCTATTTATGTTGACATTCAGGAAGAGTAACAACCTGGCTGTCTCTGAGTTTACACACATAAACCATGGTAAAGGACATCATAGGTGAATGTGGAAAACAAAACACCTTTAAAGTAAATGTTATTTCAGTGAGTGGAGTGTCTTCATCAGTCTTGGTTTAGACAACAGGGTTGTCTGTCTGGTGGGCTTGTTGATGAATGGGTTCAATATAGGCTCAGTGAACAGCTAAATGAAGGCTGAAAGAGACTAAATGAATGTCTCTACCACAGATGTAACCTGTTGTGACGTTTCATTGTCACCATGTAAAATAAAACGTTCCATTCCTCTTCAAGATCCTTTCCAAATGTGTGTCTGCCTAGCAGTCCAAAGTGTACCGACAGCCCTCCTACACGGTGCTGTATCAATCAGCACTGTTCCACTAAACATCATTACAAATGGTACTTAGGGTATACTGAATTCCAGTCTCAGTGTCTCCCTTGGTTACCACGAGGATGAGCACAGATGAGCCATGTCATATGGTAATGAATAAATACACCGCCATTGAGCCGAAGAAAATAAGGAACATAAAACATCTGTTAAATCACATCAGATACTGACTGGAAGTTGAGTGAGAAAGTGAGGGTGTGAAATACACAGAGGTACAGCGAGTGTAAGGACACTTCTACATCTATCAGTCTGTCTGCAGATCCAGTCATCAGTGGATTGATCAGTAAGACATATGGAGAAATGAACTAACCTGGTGAAACCAGAATGAACAATGTGTTTAGTGATGAAACAGCATATCAGTTTGGATTCCAGGCTAGAAATTAACACTTAAAAGCCTCCAATTCCCATGAAACAGAGAGATCATAGTCAGCAAAGCAGCTCAGTTCTAAAGGAAGGTCTGGATATTCAGTCTTACTCAAGCCTAAACTTAACCTACCATAGCCAACCCAATACCATTCAGAATCACTGCAATTGATATATAAACTATGCTTTTCAACAGTCAATTATGAAAATCATTTTGATGACTCAGTAATCTACAATTATATCAGAGACAATACAAACCCCCGTGGTCCCTCAATACACATACGGTGTAGCTACTTCATTACTAGTTGATGATAGCAAGGTAATTCAACACAACAGGGACACACTGTGTTCAGAATGGAAGACTACAGACATCACCCACAGTCAGAGCTCATTGGAGATTCTTCAGCTCACTCGATAGCAGAAGGCGGCACTACGAGTGGAACACAGATACTGATGGGCTTTTAAAGTATTAAAGATGACTCAGGGGGTGTTGATTATACCATGTTGACTATACCAGCAGTCACTGTTTATGTGACTTCACTTTTGGTTGTTGAGCCCAATGCTCTAGCCTCCCCAATACACACCACCATACACAATGGCCCGATTGATGCTGCACCGCATGGGACACAATCAGTACAGGGCCTGAAGAACACACTGGCTCAGCCAAAACGGAAAGAAACGCCCACGCAAACAAACACACACAGCCAGAACACAGTGAGTGGGTAGTCTCTCTCGCAGACTCAAGGCGCTGGAAGAGACTAAGCGAGTGGAAGCTCTCAAGAGTATGCCATGAAGAACACACATTCCAGCGGGGACGAGTGAGCCAGCCTTGCCAATACACACACAACAGGATGTATTCGCAGTGAACTTAATCCCTTCTATACTCTGCTGAGGTAATGATGCAGTCAAAACACCAAGGTGGAATTGTGTCTTTTCTGTCCCAGCGAGAGCAGCATTTGGCGCAGCCTTGCTGTCAGTTTGCTGTCCTTTCAGGCCTTAGGGGAGTAGGCCCAACTGGTTATGTGCTAGCGGGTGTAATATGGGAAACTAAAGTGCACCTCAGTGTCAAAAGAACTATGTGTGTTGGTTGTGCGAGACAGGCAGGGGAGACTACATTCCAAAATGCACACTAGCATACTACTTAGAATGAATGCTCAATACATTGCTTCATTCGAATAACTACCGTAAATTCCGGACTATAAGCCGCAACTTTTTTCCCAGGCTTTGAACCTCGCAGCGGCTAATATATGGATTTTTCCCGCTTTCAATTTTATTTCTCTAAAAAAACACATTCTGTGACGTGCTCAGTTTTTTGGCGGCATGAAGCTTTCATTAGACCAACGAAATTGCCGAACGGGTTAAGGTCAAACAACTTTTTTGTTTACTGTTTAGATTAAATCGAGCGCTCTCAAACTTCCCATCATTCTGATTACAGTAGTCATTTTGTCACCCTCATCATGGCAAAGACACGGAGAAATGCATATGATGCAGCTTTCAAGTTGAAGGCGATTGATCTGGCTGTTGGAAAAGGAAATAGAGCTGCTGCACGGGAGCTTGGTCTTAATGAGTCGATGATAAGACGTTGGAAACAGCAGCGTGAGGAATTGACTCAGTGCAAAAAGACAACTAAAGCTTACTGCAAATGTTTTATTTTTTGTTACAAGCCGTGTTTCGTTAAAGCCTATTTAATTTTGTTACAAGCCGTGTTTCGTTAAAGCCTATTTAATTTTGTTACAAGCCGTGTTTCGTTAAAGCCTGTGTAAAGTTCATTTGTTTCAATGTACCGGTAGGCATCTGCGGCTTATAGACGTGCGGCTTATTTATGTTCAAAATAATACTTTTTTTTTAAAATTCAGTGGGTGCGGTTTATATTCAGGTGCGCTTAATAGTCCGGAAATTACGGTATGTTAGTGTGGACATTGGAACAGAGACTGAACACCTCTCCCTTGTGTGAGAAACATGGCTGATGAAGGATCTACATCTTCAGTCACATTCATTAGCTGCCTGAGTTATTGCTGACTTTTCCAAACGTATGGTCCGCAAAGTATACTGTAAGTGTCAAGAAGAAAACCTGTAAAAGTATTTACAAAATAAAGCTCAAGGTCTTTTCCTCCCACTACAAAATATATTAAGAGTACAGCTCAGCAGAGAGCGTATATTTATTTCCTCTTTTTTAATAAAATTAAATCCCAACATGATAATTACAATAATGCCATTTTGATTTCTTTTTCTCAGTTTGTTGCAATTGTACATCAATGTGTGTAGGCCTAATACAAGTTCACAAAGTTCAGAAATCTACTAAAGTTTGACATGCAAAATGTCTCTCAAAACAAGATTGTACCTTTTTGAACAAACACTGAAAGTTCATTTCAGTTTCTCCTAGGTCATGGTTCTTCTTTTTTCACTTTTGTAGTCTTTATTACACAACATTTTAGTTCATTTTCTGTATTTACATGAAAAGAAATCACAATGTAAGTGCAGGGAAATCCATATATATGTGTAATATATACAGTACTAGTCAAAAGTTTGGACACACCTTCTCATTCCAGGGTTTTTCTATATTTTTACTATTTTCTACATTGTAGAATAAAAGTGAAGACATCAAAACTATGAAATAAAACATATGGAATCATGTAGTAACCAAAAAATTGTTAAACAATTCCAAGTATATTTTATATTTGAGATTCTTCAAAGTAGCCACCCTTTGCCTTGATGACAGCTTTGCACACTCTTGGCATTCTGTCAACAACCAGCTTCATAAGGTAGTCACCTGGAATGCATTTCAATTAACAGGTGTGCCTTGTTAAAGTTAATTTGTGGAATTTCTTTCTTTCTTAATTTGTTTGAGCCAAACAGTTGTGTTGTGACATGGTAGGGGTGGAACACCTCAAATGAGCAAAGAGAAATGACAGTCCATCATTACTTTAAGACATGAAGGTCAGTCAATACGGACATTTTCAAGAACTTTGAAAGTTTCTTTAAGTGCAGTGGCAAAAACCATTAAGCTGGCTCTCATGATGACCGCCACAGGAAAGGAAGAAACAGAGTTACCTCAGCTGCAGAGGATACGTTCATTAGAGTTAACTGCACCTCAGATTAGAGACCAAATGAATGCTTCATTCAGACACATCTCAACATCAACTGTTCAGAAGAGACTGAATCAGGCCTTCATGGTCGAATTTCTGCAAAGAAACTACTACTAAAGGACACCAGTAAGAAGAAGAGACTTGCTTGGGCCAAAAAACATGAGCAATGGCTATTAGACCGGTGGAAATCCTACCTTTGGTCTGATGAGATAATCTCTGCATGTGTGGTTCCCACCGTGAAGCATGGAGGAGGAGGTGTGATGGTATGGGGGTGTTATGCTGGTGACACTGTCTGCACACTTAACTAGCTTGGCTACCACAGCATTCTGCAGCGATCCTCTATCACATCTGGTTTGCGCTTAGTGGGACTATTATTTGTTTTTCTACAGGACCATGACCCAAAATACACCTCCAGGCTGTGTAAGGGCTATTTGACCAAGGAGAGTGATGGAGTGCTGCATCAGATGACCTGGCCTCCACAACCACCCGAACTAACCCAATTGAGATGGATTGGGATGAGTTGGACCGCAGAGTGAAGGAAAAGCAGCCAACAACTCCTTCAAGACTGTTGGAAAAGCATTCCAGGAGAAGCTGGTTGAGAGAATGCCAAGAGTGTGCAAAGCTGTCATCAAGGCAAAGGGTGGCTACTTTGAATAATCAAAAATTTTTGAACAATGTTTTGGTTACTACACGATTCCATATGTGCTATTTCATAGTTTTGATGTCTTCACTATTATTCTACAATGCAGAAAATAATAAAAATAAAGAAAAACCCTTGAATGAGTAGGTGTGTCCAAACTTTTGACTGGTACTGTATGTGTGTACATTTCTAATAGATACATAAATATATTTATATATTCATTAGGCTCAGTCTTCATCGCTGGAGTCTGATGACCCATCAGATGATGAAGAAGAGCTCCCAGACTCTGATGAAGAAGATGACTCCGCCTTCCCCGAGCCTTCTGGACCACTGTTCTCCTCCTTGTGTTCCCCTGACTCCTCCCTCTTGTCACCAAGACCCTCCTCTTCCTGACGCTCTGGTGTTCTCCTTGGCGACAGAGGTTTTGAGGGGGCGGTCTTAGAGGTCTTAGTGGGCTTGTGGGGTTTGTGGTCACTGTTTGAGTCACTGTGTGGTGGCTGTGTAGTGGACACAGGAAGGTTAAGGCCTGGAGTGAGAAGCATCCCTGGGTAAAGCATACTGGAAAGTAACAAGGGGTTAAGAGACAGAGGGTGACTGGAGGCTGCCTGGGCAGCAGAAGCACTTAGTGGGGTGGTGGAGGAGGTGGTGGCAGAGGAACTGGAGGGGGAATGGACACTGGGGATGTGGCCGTCCCCGTCCCTGCTTTGACCTTCTGTCCTTTCACCTTTGGTGTCCGAGGTGTGGGAGGAGGAGGGGGCTTTGGAGGAGGCAGACGAGGGCTCCCCTCCTCCTCCTTCTCTGCTTCCCTTCTTCCTCTTCCTCTGCTCAGCTCCCCCCGTGGCATCCTGTGGGGGCTTCCCCAGCAGACCCCCCATGTTCAGGAGGTTGGGAAGCCCAGCCATGCCAGAGAGCATCATGGGAAACATGGCGGCCAGGTTGTTAGCATCGGTGGGCAGGCCCATGAGGCCGGCAGTGAGCTGCAGTGACTGGAGACTTTGGAGGTTCTGCTGGAAGGCCTGTAGACTAGATAGATCCATGCCAGAGAGGAGGCCGTTGGCCAGCAGGGGGTTGAGGCCCAGGGATGCGCCCCCCTGGTTGGCTGTAGCTGCAGCCTTGGCCAGGGCGCTCTTGGGCCTCCGTCCACGCCGACTCACCTCCTCTGGTACGATGGGTCCTGTCAGGATCCGGTCAAACATGCTCTCTGGGAGGTAGCCCTGAAGGACAGACAGAGAAACACAGGGTTAGCACTCTAATCAACAACTTCATTAGATAACTACAGTTAGAAACTGGGTAGTTCCAGCCCTGAATGCTGATTGGCAGACACCCGTGGTATATCAGACCGTATACCACGGGTATGACAAAACATGTATTTTTACTGCTCTAATTACGTTGGTAACCAGTTTAGAATAGCAATAAGGCACCTCAGGGGTTTGTGGTATATGGCAAACCATATTGCGTTGTGCATAAGAACAGCCCTTAGCCGTGGTATATTGGCCATATACCTGACCCCCTCAGGCCTTATTGCTTAACTATACCACAGTTACTGCACTGACAACTTGCCAAGCTAGATACATGTAGTTCTATTATTCCTCTTTTATACACGTGAAGTGGACTTGTGGGATGTTCTACAGCATATGAAGGAGGTAAAGGCTATCAGACTTACCGACTGCTTGACGACGTCGGCCCACTCTGGTGGAACCCCGTACTCTGGGTTCTCCTGAAGGAACCGACACAGGTCCTTTAGAGGGGGGGCGAAGGCCCCACCAACCTGGGAGAGGAGGGGAGGACAACATGAGACAAACACACACACACACACACACACACACACACACACACACTAGTCTACTGCCGCCTCACCTTGCGTGCATTTCTCCTGTTGATGATCTGGACCCTCTCCTCTCCTGTCAGACTGTTGACATCGATCTTGTTAGGGTTTCTGCAGCGATGCCTCTTCTGTTTGGGTCTACCATCCTGCTGGAACTGCTCCAGCTGCATCTTATTCACTCCCTGAGGAGGAGAAGAGAGGGTCAGGGATACAGAGGTTCAATTACAGGACTACATCCAAAACAATATCTACTGTCAATGGAAATCATGGTTGGGGTCAATTGCATTTTGATTCAAATTGCAAATGTATTTTTCTGTTTATGTCATGAACTGACTGAATGGAATTGACCGTAACCCTGACGGATGTCTATTGTAGTTGTACAGTATATTCACAGCCCTTAATAAACCCTGGGTTAGGGATAGAGGAATTGAGAATCAGAGGGTGAGGAAGAGGAAGGGAAGGACTTACAGGGATGAAGGCCCCTGTGTCGGCCACAAAACCTGGGTGTTCTTTTAGCCACAGCTCCAGCTCCCTCCTCTTGGGGGCATCGTCTCCGGCCAGACGGGTCCCATCTTTCAGGTTGATGACAGAGACCCTGCTCTCTGTGTCCATAGGGCCCTGGCTCCCTAGGGGGTTACCCTGCCCTGAGGCAATAGACAGCCCAGTACCAGCCTGACTCATACCACCCCACGCTGGGGGCACCTGGAGATGCAGGGTAGACATCATCCCATCAGTGAATATCAAGTGGCTAGTGTTTGTATAGGCATGCTAGCATACCCCTCATACAGCCTCCTATACTTCAGTACACACAGTAAATCCTATATTTTATTTTCACTTGCTAGGTAAACACATTTAGGCATACTCTTCAAACTTTAAATATCTCTTAAAACCATGCAATCACATGTAGCTTTCCAGTACCCAGTGTTTAAGGACTAAATGTTGATGGCAAGATAGGAGTGAGAGGATTGACAGGGAAGACGTAGAGCAACAAAGAGAAGAGAGAAAAGTAAAGTAATATCTTACGCTTTCAGGCACGGCTGGTCCTCTTTTCCTGTTCATAAAGAGCAGGTCCATCCCCTCCACATTCTTCCTCCTTCCTCTCCTCCTCTTCACCACCGGCTGGCCGTCCATACCGCCGTTCAGCTTCATCTGACCCGCCAGACCTGTAGAGGCTGGAAACACACAAACAACGTGTCCCAGATTAAAACAGAAGACTAAAGCAGTACACACCACCACAATCATGAATGTACAACATATGGGGAAATGTATCTTTGCTGCCATCTAGTGATACCAAATAAAAAGCACACAGTTTAGCTTTGAGATTTCTCATGAAGGGTATTTTTTACCAGACAGGTATGAACTTTCAACTGTATAAACTAACAATACATTGCTGGACTTTGTGATCAGCCCTAGTCTGTATGTACCCTGTGGGAAGCTGGCAACCTGGGGCTTGGTGAAGTCAGCCAGACTGGTGTCTGAGGCACTCTGGAGCTCATGGAGCCTTGTAAGGTACTGCTGCTGGCTCAGGGGCCCCTCCTCAGGCTCCAGGGGCCTCTTCAGCGGCTGGCCGGGCCCCTGCTTCTGGAAGGTCAGCTTCAAACCACCCTCCTGCTGCAGAGAGAGGGGCGGTCAGTCAATTATACAGAAACACAAGTTCACATTGTCTGATGGCATTGGAGCCCCTTCTACAGAAAGAAAACTAACCAAAACATAACAGAAAAAGGGGAGGGTGTCTAAGTGCTTGTTTTGATTTTCACTGCATTGGCACAATACTTTGTTGGCTTGTAAGGCTTCGCTCTAAGAGCATTCTGTATTCTTGGAAGTTGGAAGTAGGAATAGTTATGGGTAGGGACACAGCATATACTGTAGCAGCTAGAAGCATATAGGGGAAGTTGTCTATGCAATGTCAGGAGTTTACTGAAGGACTATGTCACAGGGAAGGCTGCAGCTTTCAGCATATTCCTTATTAAGGTCAAGATTCCAGCCAAACTGGTCAGGAAAGCCCCAGCAACCCTGTAGCAGCAGTCAGTGGCCATTTTATTGAATATTTGACACAAATGCTCCTCCCTCTGTTGCTATGGCAATGTAGGCTCATAGCTAGCTACTGTAGTATTAAAGCAAGCAGGAAGCAGGCCTGCATGGTTAATAGCCCAGCTGCTATCAGCCCCATTAGAGACAGAACACCCACAGTACTAGAGCCCCATCACAATCCCCCACAATAGCGAGCCAGCCCCATCTCAATCAGATGAACCCTCTCAAACCCCAGTGTCTCTCCACACTAAGCTTCTTATTAGCTTCCCATCCATGAATGACTGATTTATGTAAAAATGTCATTACAGCCCAAATCCCAATCCACATAGAGTGGGTAGAAATTAAAGAGGGTATTACTATTAAACAAATCAGTGTTGTAGACAGCAGCCAAAACAACAAAATCAAAATCCCCAACAAAACATGCTGAAACACCGCAATTAGGCTTTGGAGTGGTGCGGGGTCCTACGAGAGGGGAGTAACGGAAATCAACATACTTCATTCATTTTCACTGAGAACTCCTTTTCTCCTGCAACATGCTTCTTCACCTTTGAACCCTGAGGGGAGGCAGAGGGGTCCTCTGAGGCCGAGGCGGAAGCTGAGCAGAGGTTGCTGCTGTTGTTGGCCGCAGCTGCATTGTCCAGCAGCTTGGTGGTGTAGAAGGAGGCTACGGCCCCTCCTGCCTCGTACGACCGCCGGGCCCCCGGCCACTTCCCCTTCAGCACTGCTTGGCAGATACTGTCCAGACGGTTGATCATCACACGGTCCTACAGGGGGATAGGGGACATTATAAAACAAGTTGTTTGAATCCTGGATGCTGATTGGCTTTTGCCTGGACTATATCGTCTGGTGGAAGGATGAAATAAAACTGGATTATCGTGAGCAACACCCTCCTAAGGGCTGTTTCAACATGGTTGGGATTCTCAGGAAACTAAATCAGGCTAGAACTGAAACACAAAGAGGTTTGGTGTGTGTGTTTACCTTGGGCCAGTAGGATGCAGCCAGCATGTATCCTCCCTGGAAGGGGTGGTGGTGTGAGTTGTTGCTGCCGTTCTCTGTCACGTGGCTGTCCTGCATCTCATCCTGAGTGGTGCTGAGAGACGCCACACTGTCTTCGTCAAATCCCTTCACACTGGCCACTGTCGGAACTGGAAGAACATGCAATATAGCTCTACTTTAGAAAACCTCAAAATATACAACACAACTTCAGACAGCCTAACAACTTTGGCAAAATCACAACATTGATTGCCTCAACGGTACTGTAAAAGTCTTTCACTGCAAGAACCATAAGAATAATAGCAGCACTCACCCTTGGTCTTTCCTTCCTCTCCCTCACTCTCACTGTCAACAGAGGAAGATGAAGATGAGGAAGAGGAAGATGAGGAGCCTGATGAGCAGGACGAAGATGAAGAGGAGCTGGATCCGGAGCGTGAGGAGGAAGAGGACGACGATGACGATGATGAAGAAGATCGTGATGAAGAGCTGGAGGAGGAGCCGTCCGAGTCGGAGTCTGACGCTGCGGAGGCGGCTCGTCTGGCCTCTCTTCGACTTCTTTTATTGGCTTTCTTCTCTTTCCTGGCGGCTGAGTTGGGCGTGAGTGGCTTGGTCCGTGCCGCCACCATGTGGCTCTCGTTCTCTCCTTTCACCACCCCCAGGTCAGGCTTCTCCTCTATCCCTGTAGGGGTGAGAGGGGCAGGCTGGGGACTCCACCTCTCCCCCGCCACCTGACCCCCTCTCTCCATGCGCTCCTCCCCCTCCGAGAGAGGTTCTTCTTTGGGCAATGCCCCTGGGATGTCCTCCCTCTCCCTCTGGGCTGGGGCAGGCACAGGGCACTCTGCCAAGGCTGGGTCTCTACTAGCCTGGTACTGGGGGTTCAGGAGCGGAGTAGGGGTCTGGGATGGCTGTTGGACTCCTTTATTCTGGCTGTAATTGCGCTGGGCAGCCATGAAGCAGAGCTCTGGGTCTCGGAGGATGTGGTAGTCTGTGCGGCTGACGCCGTGCTTGGCGGCCCCGATTAGGAGGTCTCGGTCGTGGGTACCGGTCTCCCACCACACGGGCAGGTCCGAGCCCAGCTGGCACAGGGGCAGGCGCTCATAGAGCAAGGGGTGGCGCAGGACCTGTTCCCTGACCTGGCGTAGCAGCTCTACTCTGTAGAGGGTACGAGATGCACGCTCCTCTGTGATGGGCTGAATGGACAGAGAGGGGTCCACCGCTGTGTCTAGAGAGAGGGAGAGAGAGAATAAGGCTGTCCTGCATAATTCATACATCTGTGTTTGCATTTTGTGTGAACTCATTCCACTCGCTGTTTAACTTTCCATTGATCGTTAACCTTATCACTTGCTTGTTTCCCCAGCATTTCCTTATATCATTAACCTTGGCATACTGTAGCACATTATCAGAAGGTATTAGTAAACACACAACTCCTCTAATAAACATCACAGTATACAGCTTATAAGTATATTGACTTCCACACCCTTTCTACAGGAGGCACAGCACCTCTCTCACCTCCTTCTCTGGGTGGCAGGCGACACACTCTCCTGCACATGGCAGTGAAGGCCCACAGGTACTTCTGCAGACTCTCGTCTGTCTTCTTGTGCAGCCGAGCCATGGCTCTGAACTTGGTCCAGTCGAAACGGCCCAGGTCTGGGTCAAACACCACACCAAAGGTAGACACCACACGGTAGAAATCAGCTTCCTCTCGCCTCGTCCATCTGGGGAGAGGGAGGGAGAGAGAAACAGAGAGAAAGAAAAATAGGGGTAGAGATAGAGATATACACAGAGAGAGGGAGGAGAGAACAAAGGAGACAGTGGTATAAGTTATAGACCGTGGCTAACTTTACGTTTCTGTCCAGACCTTGCAGCTTCACTCACCTCTGCTGGCGTTCTATCTTGGCAGCCATCTTGGGGTTGATAGTGTCGTTGAGGGTGGGTTGCAGGGGGCACAGTGAGGGCGTGACCTGGGTGGTGTGCTGGGTCTGGGTCTGGTGGATGTGGAGGATCTGTCTGGACTTGGTGAAGCGCTGAGAGGCTGTGATCAGACGTCTCAGTCTGGCTGTTAGTACTGAGGAGGAGGGCCAGTAGGCAGCATCTCCTCCTCCTCCTCCACCTAACCCCTCCATCATCACTGGAGCACCCTCTGGAGAGCACACATACATAACACACACATTGTTTAACCAGGGAGAACGCTTTTTAAGTTGTTTTATAGTAGTGGAAGAAGTTGTTGTTGTAATAGTAGTGACTGGTAATAGTAGTACTGGTGGTGACTGGTAAGGGTAGTACTAGTAGTAGTAGTAGTAGCATTGACTGGTAGTAGTAGTAGTAGTAGTGGTGACTGCTAGTAGTAGTACTGGTCTAGAGGTCGACCGATTAATCAGAATGGCCGATTAATTAGGGCCGATTTCGAGTTTTCATAACAATCAGTAATCTGTATTTTTGGCCACAGATTTGCAGATTTTTATTTTTTTAACACACCTTTATTTAACTAGGCAAGTCAGATTAAGAACACATTCTTATTTTCAATGACGGCCTAGGAACGGGGGTTAACTGCCTTGTTCAGGGGGGATTCGTTTTTGCAACCGTCTGGTTACTAGTCCAACGCTCTAACCACCTGCCTTACATTGCACTCCACGAGGAGCCTGCATGGCAGGCTGACTACCTGTTACGCGAGGGCAGCAAGAAGCCAAGGTAAGTTTCTAGCTAGCATTAAACTTATCTTGTAAAAAAAAAATCAATCTTAACATAATCACTAGTTAACTACACATGGTTGATGATATTACTAGTTTATCTAATGTGTCCTGCGTTACATATAATCGATACGGTGCCTGTTAATTTCTCATCGAATCATAGCCTACTTCGACAAACGGGTGATGATTTAACAAGCGCATTTGCGAAAAAATCACTGTCGTTGCACCAATGTACCTAACCATAAACATCAATGCCTTTCTTTAAAATCAATACACAAGTATATATTTTTAAACCTGCATATTTAGTTAATATTGCCTGCTAACATGAAATTGTGTCACTGCTCTTGCGTTCATTGCCTGGCTCGTTGCGAACTAATTTGCCAGAATTTTATGTAATTATGACATACCATTGAAGGTTGTGCAATGTAACAGGAATATTTAGACTTAGGGATGCCACCCGTTAGATAAGATACGGACCGGTTCCGTATTTCACTGAAACAAAAAAAAATAATGTTTTCGAGATGATAGTTTCCGGATTCGACCATATTAATGACCTAAGGCTCGTATTTCTGTGGGTTTATTATATTATAATTAAGTCTATGATTTGATAGAGCAGTCTGACTGAGCGGTGGTAGGCACCAGCAGGCTCGTAAGCATTCATTCATACAGCACTTTCGTGCTTTTTGCCAGCAGCTCTTCGCAATGCATTGCGCTGTTTATGACTTCAAGCCTGTCAACTCCCAAGATTAGGCTGGTGTAACCGATGTGAAATGGCTAGCTAGTTAGCGGGTGCGCGCTAATAGCGTTTCAAACGTCACTCGCTCTGAGACTTGGGAGTGGTTGTTCCCCTTGCTCTGCGTGGGTAACGCTGCTTCGAGGGTGGCTGTTGTCGATGTGTTCCTGGTTCGAGCCCAGCGAGGAGAGGGACGGAAGCTATACTGTTACACTGGCAATACTAAAGTGCCTATAAGAACATCCAATAGTCAAAGGTATATGAAATACAAATCGCAGAGAGAGAAATAGTCCTATAATTCCTATAATAACTACAACCTAAAACTTCTTACCTGGGAATATTGAAGACTCATGTTAAAAGGAACCACCAGCTTTCATATGTTCCCATGTTCTGAGCAAGGCACTTAAACATTAGCTTTCTTACATGGCACATATTGCACTTTTACATTCTTCTCCAACACTTTGTTTTTGCATTATTTACATTTTACATTTTAGTCATTTAGCAGACGCTCTTCTCCAGAGCGACTTACAGTAGTGAATGCATACATTTCATGCATTTTTTTTGTGCTGGCCCCCCGTGGGAATCGAACCCACAACCCTGGCCTTGCACACACCATGCTGGCGTTGCAAACACCAAGCTCTACCAACTGAGCCACAGGGAAGACCTGTGGCTATTTAAACCAAATTGAACATGTTTCATTATTTATTTGAGGCTAAATAGATTTTATTGATGTATTATATTAAGTTAAAATAAGTGTTTGTTCAGTATTGTTGTAATTGTCATTATTACTAAAAAAAAAAAAAAAAAAAAAAAATCGGCCGATTAATCGGCACCGGCTTTTTGTGGGCCTTCAATGATCGGTATCGGCGTTGAAAAATAATAATCGGTCGACCAATAGTACTGGTGGTGACTGGTAGTAGTAGTAGTAGTAGTAGTAGTAGTAGTGACTGGTAGTAGTAGTAGTAGTAGTAGTAGCAGTGACTGGTAGTAGTAGTAGTGACTGGTAGTAGTAGTAGTAGTAGTAGTGACATGTAGTAGTAGTAGTAGCAGTGACTGGTAGTAGTAGTAGTGACTGGTAGTAGTAGTAGTAGTAGTGACATGTAGTAGTAGTAGTAGTAGTAGTAGTAGTAGTAGTAGTAGTGACATGTAGCAGTAGTAGTAGTAGCAGTGACTGGTAGTAGTAGTAGTAGTAGTAGTAGTGACTGGTAGTAGTAGTAGTAGTAGTAGTAGTAGTACTAGTGACTGGTAGTAGTAGTAGTAGTAGTAGTAGTGACTGGTAGTAGTAGTAGTAGCAGTGACTGGTAGTAGTAGTAGTGACTGGTAGTAGTAGTAGTAGTAGTAGTAGTAGTAGTAGTAGTAGTGACTGGTAGTAGCAGTAGTAGTAGTAGTAGTAGCAGTGACTGGTAGTAGTAGTAGTAGTAGTAGTAGTGACTGGTAGTAGTAGTAGTGACTGGTAGTAGTAGCAGTGACTGGTAGTAGTAGTAGTGACTGGTAGTAGTAGTAGTGACTGGTAGTAGTAGTAGTGACTGGTAGTAGTAGTAGTAGTAGTAGTAGTAGTAGTGACATGTAGTAGTAGTAGTAGCAGTGACTGGTAGTAGTAGTAGTGACTGGTAGTAGTAGTAGTGACATGTAGTAGTGACATGTAGTAGTAGTAGTAGTAGTAGTAGTAGTAGTAGTAGTAGTGACATGTAGCAGTAGTAGTAGTAGCAGTGACTGGTAGTAGTAGTAGTAGTAGTAGTAGTAGTGACTGGTAGTAGTAGTGACTGGTAGTAGTAGTAGTGACTTGTAGTAGCAGTATTTGTAATAGTAGTAGTGACTGGTAGTGGTGGTAGTAGTGACTTGTACTAGATATAGTAATATGATGTGTATTGGTTGTGATAGTACAAAAGCTGAGTAGAAAGAGACTGAATAGAAAGATGTAACTGACCTCCAGGGATGTCTGTGACAACCAGGTCTCCAGGAGAGGAGGCGTCATCCTATGGAGGAGAGAAGTGTGTGTTCAAACACTGGACACAGAACTGGACACAATAACACTCAAAACAACCTGTATTGTCTAGTCTCTACAGGGGCAGAGAATACACATGCCAGTCAGTGTGTACAGCAGCCTTATCTGTTGCTGTGCTGGCTCTGTTCTGCCCACGTTCGCTGTGGCCTCACCTCCATATCGTCCTTCAGCAAGGCTGGGGCAGGCTTGTATTCTGGGTCATCCACGTCTCTGCAAACACAGATAACAACCGTCAGTCAGCCAGCCAGCCAGCCAGCCAGCCAGCCAGTTATTCAGTCAGTCAGCAAGGGCCACACAAGGTAACAGACAGGGGAACTTGCAGGAAGCTCCTAACAGCTCTGAACTAAACACGGACACAGATTCACTTCAGAAAAGGTTTTTACAATAATATCAGTTTCTGGTTTCTTCCCTTCTATCATAGCTTTATGACTGGTTATAAAAAGTGTTACAACAACTGAAACTTTTTAAGTGTGTCATTGTGTGTCTACGCCCTGTCTGACTCAGTGGAGGAGACCGACAAGCTAACTAGCTGTCAGTCAGCCATGATGTGTAATGTTACCTACCCATCCATGAAGTCATTGGCTCTCTGTTCAGCAGCGATGGCCTTCTCGTCTGGCCGGCCCACCCGCTCTAGGAAGCAGAGGGCAGGGTCTGCACGCACCGTGTTGTACTTCTCATAACCTATATGAGTGGACCACAGTGGAGAGGTAAGCAAACAGAGGTTAAAACTTGGAAACTTGAAGAGATAAAAAACAAACATACAGCTGGCCACTTTCCCCCAAAGGTGAGTGTGACAGCTGTCATCCAGTGTAAACTACATCCCCATGGAAGAACATGAAAACACCTACAGTGCATTTCCCACATGACACTAACTCAGAATTGTACATACTACACCGTATTTGATGAATTCCCCCGACCCTTTTTGCCTCTCTACATTTGTCTAGGCTCTGTTCCTATATCCATTCTAGTAAACCCACTTAGAATACATGCCCAATACATAACTTTATACTAAGTGTTATGTTAGTATCGTAGCCCTAGTATCACACATTCTAGATGTCTCACGGCCTGTGGGTCAGTTAGTACATCCCTGGTCTCTGTTGTCGACTCACCGTGCTTGTAGACCCCCAACAGCAGACACTTGTCAGAGATGTTGTCCCACCACAGGGCTGGTAGCTCAGAGCTGTCGGGCTCAGGAACCCAGATCTTGATCTCACTGATGAGGAGGAGGGGGCGTGGACAGAACACATCATGACAGGAGGAACAGGTCTATATGTTTAGCATGGGGGACTCATGGGTACTATGACAGCTGGGTTTCCATCCCAACAGATTCTCAGATAAGCAACAGCGTGGTACAGCCAAAACCATGAGCTCCGATAAGACTTTTAGGTCAGCATCAAGGCTGAAAATGTGTCTTGGGACTAAAAATAACTCAATGTTTTTCCTCACCCACTTCTGTATACCCTCCTCAATAGTATTGGTTCTGAGAAGCTGCTGATCCATCTTTAAACAGCAGGTGGAGTGACTACTGACTTTCCTTCCCTGAGTCCGACTAGCTGTGTGCTCCTCTATACATGGACTTTCCTTCCCTGAGTCTGACTAGCTGTGTCCTCCTCTATACATGGACTTTCCTTCCATGAGTCTGACTAGCTGTGTCCTCCTCTATACATGGACTTTCCTTCCCTGAGTCTGACTAGCTGTGTCCTCCTCTATACATGGACTTTCCTTCCATGAGTCTGACTAGCTGTGTCCTCCTCTATACATGGACTTTCCTTCCATGAGTCTGACTAGCTGTGTCCTCCTCTATACATGGACTTTCCTTCCCTGAGTCTGACTAGCTGTGTCCTCCTCTATACATGGACTTTCCTTCCCTGAGTCTCACTAGCTGTGTCCTCCTCTATACATGGACTTTCCTTCCCTGAGTCTGACTAGCTGTGTCCTCCTCTATACATGGACTTTCCTTCCCTGAGTCTGACTAGCTGTGCCCTCCTTCAGACATGGTGATAGATAGAGACAGCTACAGTATGTATGGGAACAACCTGTCATGTTTGGTCTATGTCCTTACCATGGAAAATATGAACAACATGGGCCTATGAATGAACAGGTTTTTATTTAAAAAGTGAATGTAAACGGAACCTTCTAAAACTATGTGTCAGCTGAATTTGCGTGCCAGCAGCTTACCAGAAATCCCAAACTTAAACAAATACTGGCATAGTGCTGGCAGCCTGGCTGAACTGGTTGGCATAACATTCAGTCTAGCCTGAATAGCCACCGATCAATCTGACCATCTCAAAATAATGGAGTAAATAGTGTAATCCTCTTCAAATAATCTAATAACTGAAATGACCAATTAGAGGATAGACAGAGAGAGCGTCAGTGAGCTTTGGAAATGTTGTGTACTCTACTCTAAGGGTGTCTGTCAATGTTCAGAGCTGTTTGGTTGTAAAAGAGGTGAAAGTTCAGCTCACCTGGAGTCCACGCCGTCTAGTATCTTCTGTGACTGGCTTCCCATCACCTCTTGTTTCAGGTAGTAGAGCATTCTAACCCGCAGCAACACCCTGCACACAGACACAGCCCCGCCCGCGGTCACCACAAAGCCTCAGCACGCACAAACGCTGAGAGAGCAGAACGGCTTTCACACGCACTCACATTCGTAAATACACACACACACACATTCGCGGGCGTACAAACTCATGCATATACACACACAATCAAAATATCACACTCTCTCACACACATTCTCACTTTCCTCCGGGATGACTGAAACACTGTGCCTAGCTCGTCACGGTAGATGACTGAAACACTGTGCCTAGCTCGTCACGGTAGATGACTGAAACACTTTGCCTAGCTCGTCACGGTAGATGACTGAAACACTGTGCCTAGCTCGTCACGGTAGATGACTGAAACACTGTGCCTAGCTCGTCACGGTAGATGACTGAAACACTGTGCCTAGCTCGTCACGGTAGATGACTGAAACACTGTGCCTAGCTCGTCACGGTAGATGACTGAAACACTGTGCCTAGCTCGTCACGGTAGATGACTGAAACACTGTGCCTAGCTCGTCACGGTAGATGACTGAAATACTGTGCCTAGCTCGTCACGGTAGATGACTGAAACACTGTGCCTAGCTCGTCACGGTAGATGACTGAAACACTGTGCCTAGCTCGTCACGGTAGATGACTGAAACACTGTGCCTAGCTCGTCACGGTAGATGACTGAAACACTGTGCCTAGCTCGTCACGGTAGATGACTGAAACACTGTGCCTAGCTCGTCACGGTAGATGACTGAAACACTGTGCCTAGCTCGTCACGGTAGATGACTGAAACACTGTGCCTAGCTCGTCACGGTAGATGACTGAAACACTGTGCCTAGCTCGTCACGGTAGATGACTGAAACACTGTGCCTAGCTCGTCACGGTAGATGACTGAAACACTGTGCCTAGCTCGTCACGGTAGATGACTGAAACACTGTGCCTAGCTCGTCACGGTAGATGACTGAAACACTGTGCCTAGCTCGTCACGGTAGATGACTGAAACACTGTGCCTAGCTCGTCACTGTAGATCAACTGTCCATGCAAAGGGAAACATTTTGTATTGTTGTATATACTGTATAAATGTTGTCTTCAATGATACACACATGCCCAAAATGGAGTGGGATAGAAAATATGCAGTCAGTACAGTCACAGTGTTGTCAGTCCCTGATGTAGTGTCTGTGCCATAGAGAGTGAGACAGTGTCTGTGCCATAGAGACTGAGACAGTGTCTGTGCCATAGAGACTGAGACAGTGTCTGTGCCATAGAGACTGAGACAGTGTCTGTGCCATAGAGAGTGAGACAGTGTCTGTGCCATAGAGAGTGAGACAGTGTCTGTGCCATAGAGACTGAAGATAGTGTCTGTGCCATAGAGACTGAAGACAGTGTATGTGCCATAGAGACTGAGACAGTGTCTGTGCCATAGAGTGAGACAGTGTATGTGCCATAGAGAGTGAGACAGTGTCTGTGCCATAGAGAATGAGACAGTGTCTGTGCCATAGAGAATGAGACAGTGTCTGTGCCATAGAGACTGAAGACAGTGTCTGTGCCATAGAGAATGAGACAGTGTATGTGCCATAGAGAGTGAGACAGTGTCTGTGCCATAGAGAATGAGACAGTGTCTGTGCCATAGAGAATGAGACAGTGTCTGTGCCATAGAGAATGAGACAGTGTCTGTGCCATAGAGACTGAAGACAGTGTATGTGCCATAGAGAGTGGGACAGTGTCTGTGCCATAGAGAATGAGACAGTGTCTGTGCCATAGAGAGTGAGACAGTGTCTGTGCCATAGAGAGTGAGACCGTGTCTGTGCCATAGAGATGAGTTGTGTGATATGATGTGATCTCTGGGCTGGCAGGGAGAAGAGAGAAGAGAGAGGGAGGCTGAGTCAGAGGAGAGATGCTGTTTCCATGACGCACCCAGACAGGCATCAGTCAGGAGGTAGAAGGTGGACGGTGGTGGGTGGGGTATGGTATGCCTGATCTGTGATGAACTGGCATACATTCTAGTCTCCCTTCCTCTCTTAAGCTAGGGTCTGAGAAAATCTAGTTTTTTTATCTGTCTAACAGTGTGGCAGGTTAAAAGGTCCAGTGTAGATTTCTTTGGATGGTGTGTGTGGCCCTAACTTTACACATCCAGTATGACACTAGTGGAAAGGGAGTGACATGAGAACACCCCCTCTGCAGGCAGAGCTGTGAGCTCCAGTTCTGAGGCTCAGGTCCAGGCCTCTCCCCTCCCTCCCTGCCTCTGAGGGGCTGTGCCCTGGGTCTCCCCGCAGCAGCTGCTGTTTCCTGTGGCTGTCAGCAAGGCCCTACATCACTCTTTCCCTCTCTCTCTCTCTCTCTCTCTCTCTCTCACACACACACTCAGACAGACAGCCTGGAGTGTAGGAGGTATCTGATGGAGAAGGGAACCACCCTGCACCAGACATAGAGCTCATACATGCACATGAGTGCGAGTACTCACAGACACACAACCGTACACACACTTGCAAAATACCCATACACTCATGTACATACTGTACTTACTATACAAGCACAGATACAAACAGTCAGATACATAAAGGTAAACACAACCACAATCACATGCAGATCATATATATGACATGTACTAGCACAAGTCATACTGATAATGTTACACATATCCCAACAGAACACAGGCCTCGTCAGTCTTAACCTTACATTTCCTAACATGCCAGTACTAGTAGCTACACAGTATTGAACACATATCTTCTAAATGTCATTATCATAGGACAGGGTTCTGGATCTCTGTGTGGGACAGGGACAGTAGGGGGCCATGCCTGTGCATGCCCCATCCCCACGTCAGTCCACATTCCTCCCTGAGGGGAAAACGCAGAGGTCAGCAAAGCCACAGAATGTGTCCCTGTTTGACCAGCGTGCCTCCCATCGGACGATCCCTGGCTTCAGCACTACTGCTCTGGGAACAATGGGGAACTTTCTGTGGAAGCCCTGCATGGCTCTGTGTCTAAAGCAGGATGGCAGGAGACAAACCCCCAAACAACCCCCTTTAGAAAGACAGCAACCTAAATCTATTTACTGTAGTTTAACACATTTCAACACATTTCACCATCATCATCATTTAGCTATGTTTTATATCTCAACAACCATTATCTATGTTTTATATCTCAACAACCATTATCTATGTTTTATATCTCAACAACCATTATCTATGTTTTATATCTCAACAACCATTATCTATGTTTTATATCTCAACAACCATTATCTATGTTTTATATCTCAACAACCATTATCTATGTTTTATATCTCAACAACCATTATCTATGTTTTATATCTCAACAACCATTATCTATGTTTTATATCTCAACAACCATTATCTATGTTTTATATCTCAACAACCATTATCTATGTTTTATATCTCAACAACCATCATCTATGTTTTATATCTCAACAACCATCATCTATGTTTTATATCTCAACAACCATCATCTATGTTTTATATCTCAACAACCATTATCTATGTTTTATATCTCAACAACCATTATCTATGTTTTATATCTCAACAACCATTATCTATGTTTTATATCTCAACAACCATCATCTATGTTTTATATCTCAACAACCATTATCTATGTTTTATATCTCAACAACCATTATCTATGTTTTATATCTCAACAACCATTATCTATGTTTTATATCTCAACAACCATTATCTATGTTTTATATCTCAACAACCATCATCTATGTTTTATATCTCAACAACCATTATCTATGTTTTATATCTCAACAACCATCATCTATGTTTTATATCTCAACAACCATCATCTATGTTTTATATCTCAACAACCATTATCTATGTTTTATATCTCAACAACCATCATCTATGTTTTATATCTCAACAACCATTATCTATGTTTTATATCTCAACAACCATCATCTATGTTTTATATCTCAACAACCATTATCTATGTTTTATATCTCAACAACCATCATCTATGTTTTATATCTCAACAACCATTATCTATGTTTTATATCTCAACAACCATTATCTATGTTTATATCTCAACAACCATCATCTATGTTTTATATCTCAACAACCATCATCTATGTTTTATATCTCAACAACCATTATCTATGTTTTATATCTCAACAACCATCATCTATGTTTTATATCTCAACAACCATCATCTATGTTTTATATCTCAACAACCATTATCTATGTTTTATATCTCAACAACCATCATCTATGTTTTATATCTCAACAACCATTATCTATGTTTTATATCTCAACAACCATCATCTATGTTTTATATCTCAACAACCATTATCTATGTTTTATATCTCAACAACCATCATCTATGTTTTATATCTCAACAACCATTATCTATGTTTTATATCTCAACAACCATTATCTATGTTTTATATCTCAACAACCATTATCTATGTTTTATATCTCAACAACCATTATCTATGTTTTATATCTCAACAACCATCATCTATGTTTTATATCTCAACAACCATTATCTATGTTTTATATCTCAACAACCATCATCTATGTTTTATATCTCAACAACCATCATCTATGTTTTATATCTCAACAACCATCATCTATGTTTTATATCTCAACAACCATTATCTATGTTTTATATCTCAACAACCATTATCTATGTTTTATATCTCAACAACCATCATCTATGTTTTATATCTCAACAACCATCATCTATGTTTTATATCTCAACAACCATTATCTATGTTTTATAGGTTCATATTTCAAACCATTTCATTGGATGTAAGAGTTGTTTTCTTCTTCCCATCATCTATGTAGCTTTATATAAAATATAATAAATCCCTGGCTGTAGTGTAATCTGTTTTTTCTATCTGTCAATAAAAGATCAATGACAGATATTAGTTTGGGTTAAATTCCCATTCAGATGATTATCATTCAGCAGTGTA
Source organism: Salmo trutta (assembly GCF_901001165.1). NCBI lineage: Eukaryota > Metazoa > Chordata > Actinopteri > Salmoniformes > Salmonidae > Salmo > Salmo trutta. The sequence goes on from NC_042968.1 coordinate 28,112,714, forward strand.
ATCTATAATCTGATTCACGGTCATTAATAGAGGAAAGCAACAGATGGAGAAGATGGCTGCTTCAATTTGTCTTAATTACAGACAGTGGTGTTGATGTGCAGGAGTCAAATCTCTGCTACTGACAAAAACATAAAATTATGTTTTCACACAGGCTAGCGTCAATACACTGAAGCAAACTGAGGGAAATACAAAATATGAGACGTTTCATAAATTTTACCTCAACTCTATATATGACAGAGACAAGAACCTATGTTTATTTCCAACATCAATAAAAACCAAGCTAAGACACATTTACAAAGACAAGTTGTTTGTTCCAATGTAACTATTAGACAACAATACCATTAAAAAAAAATCTAAAAGTGTACTGAATATATTTAATACTATAGGCCTGTAGTACCAAGAGTAGCTTCTTACTTGTTGCAGTGGTGTTTGAGGTGCTTCTTGTATCCCTCGTCCTGCAGCATGTGTTCTGGGTTGTGCTTCCTGATCCACTCAGCCTTCTGGATGTCAAACGTGCTAGATTGAGTCTTCATCTTCTTCCCCTTCCTGCCTCTGGGGACCGGGGTCGACAGACCTGAGGGAGGAACACAGATACAATTTGTGGTTATGGACACCGGTTTATAAACCCATATTAAAACTATTAACAGTAAACCAATAGTACAGTGGTAGGGGGAAATGCCCTTTAAAGGAAGAATTCCTTGAGAGGAACCAGATTCTAATCTGTGGTTGGACCCCTGAGGTTTGGTCATTGAGAGGTTGTAACGTACCCAGGTGGTTCTGTAGTTCCTTGGTCTGTCCGTCCTCAGAGGGGGCGATCAGGTCCCACATGAAGCTCTTGATCTTGTCGTCACCGCGGTAGTGAACCAGACAGTAGGCCAGAAGGGCTCTGCAGATAGACTCCACATCACGCTCTGTCAGCTGCTTCTTAAAACGACCATGGAGCAGGATGTCCTTCCAACGACCCCACCTGGATGACACAGGAGAGGAGAGGGTCAATACTGGAGACAAATACTGTACAATACAGATGGACAACACAGGAGAGCCTCAGTACAGACACAATACAATATAGATGGACAACACGGGAGAGCCTCAGTTCAGACGCAATACAGATGGACAACACAGGAGAGCCTCAGTACAGACACAATACAATATAGATGGACAACACAGGAGAGCCTCAGTACAGACACAATACAGATGGACAACACGGGAGAGTATCAGTACAGACACAATACAGATGGACAACACAGGAGAGGCTCAGTACAGACACAATACAGATGGACAACACAGGAGAGCCTCGGTACAGACACAACACAGATGGACAACACAGGAGAGCCTCAGTACAGACACAACACTGTACAATATAGATGGACAACACAGGAGAGCCTCAGTACAGACACAACACTGTACAATATAGATGGGCAACACAGGAGAGCCTCAGTACAGACACAACACTGTACAATATAGATGGACAACACAGGAGAGCCTCAGTACAGACAAAACACTGTACAATATAGATGGACAACACAGGAGAGCCTCAGTACAGACACAACACTGTACAATATAGATGGACAACACAGGAGAGCCTCAGTACAGACACAACACTGTACAATATAGATGGACAACACAGGAGAGCCTCAGTACAGACAATACTGTACAGCAGTAACACTATGAACAAGATGTGGTTGGTATGGGCTGAAACTCAAGTCTGCACATCCTGTGGGTCCCCAATATAAGTATTAAAGAACATTGTTATTTAGTACCAATGTTGGTTTGTATATGATCTAGCATAAGTGGTCTAGTCACTGACCCGTATACTAGTAGGTTCTTCTCCACTCTGAAGCACTCCGTCCTGCCGTAGCTGTTGAGGCGGTCGTGGGGCCGGCGGAGCTTGGGCTTGTCCTCGTTGTCACTCTCACCCTCTGACAGCTCTGCCAGCTCGTCCTTGGTGGCACTGAAGGGTCGGGTCTGCTTCCTCACCCTCGGAGTGTCAATTACCAGGCTGTTCTGTTGTGGAATAGGAGAGGAACACACACAGATACTCAGATACTACTGTAGCAAATTCACTCATGGCATTGATCTTATCTCCTATATAACATCTCATCATGGCCAGAAAGAGCAGGTTCAGCAGTTAAATTAAAGCATTACTTACTCTGCCATTGGCAGTGTCCATGTCAATCTCAGCCTTCTTGGCCCACTTGTCCCAGAAGTTGGGGTCGTCCAGAGAAATGTCTGTGCGGTTTCCGGACGCCACAAAACTGGCCTGAGAGAGAAGACATTAAATCCCATGAAACCTTGATAATCTGATTCACTGTTCCTTCCTGAGTCTCCTTCAATGAGAAGTCTGAGTCTCATAACAGAGCTGAGAGTCTGTGATGAAGAGTGACATGAGAGTAGACAGGAGACACTGGTTACTACTGCTAGTTATGCAGAAAGGAAAAGGATAGCAACATTCAAACAATGACCACTGTGTGGTGCTCTTTCAGTCACTGGGTACCTTGGCAAAGGTAGATCCCCGTCCCTCAGACTCGATGGTGATGGTTTTGGTCCTGCGTTGAAGGATCTGGTCGATGTCCTCCTCACAGAACTTGGCCCCCTCATCCTCATCATCCATCAGAGCTCCATACGCCCCTTTCCTCAGCAGGTCCTCGATCTCCTTCTTAGACAGCTGCTGCTGGGTGGGCTGGAGAGAGGGGAGGGGGAGAAGGAGAAACACGGGGTGTTAGGGGAACTGATGATGGACTATTTACACATTACATCATTGTACACAAACATGTGCACAACACATGCACACGCATTAACACCACACAAAAACAGACAGACACTCTAGCGTGAGAAACGCCGAGGAGAGAGACAGTTAGCTGAACTGAAGCTGAACTGGATCACGTGCTAGACCTTTTTAAATCTTAAAGAGTAGCAGCAACCCCCAGCTGACCCATGGTGTGTTAGTATGCAGCTGGTGGTGCTAATGTCTGCTCAACACTTTCTTCCTGATAGTCCAGCTAATCCAGAGAGAGAAACAGCTAAGCTCCTCCTACACACTGATGATGCACTAAGAGGATATCTCAAAGCTGTGTTTATTATATTGACTAGTCCATTTTCTACACTCTCATTTTGTAGAATGGACTTACCTACAGTGCCTTTGGAATATATTCCGACCCCTTGACTTTTTACACATTTTGTTACATTACAGCCTTATTCTAAAATGGATAAAATCATCAATCTACACACAATACCCCATAATGACAAAGCAAAAAAACATATTTTTTTTGCAAATGTATAAAACAATATATATATATTGAAATATTACATTAACATAAGTATTCAGACCCTTTACTCAGTACTTTGTTGAAGCACCTTGGCAGCGATTACAGCATTGAGTCTTGGGTATGACGCTACAAGCTTGGCACACCTGTATAAGGGGTGTTTCTCCCATTCTCCTCTGCAACTCCTCTCAAGCGCTGTCAGGTTGGATGGGGAGCGTTTCTGCACAGCTATTTTCAGGTCTCTCCAGAGATGTTCGATCGGGTTCAAGTCCGGGCTCTGGCTGGGCCCCTCAAGGACATTAAGAGACTTGTCCCGAAGCCACTCCTGTGATGTCTTGGCTGTGTGCTTAGGGTCGTTGTCCTGTTGGAAGGTGAACCTCCGCCCCAGTCTGAGATCCTGAGCACTCTGGAGTAGGTTTTAATAAAGTTTCTCCCTGTACTTTGCTTCGTTCATCTTTCCCTCGACCCTGACTAGTATCCCAGTCCCTGCCGCTGAAAAACATCCCCACAGCATGATGCTGCCACCACCATGCTTCACCGTAGGGATGGTGCCAGCTTTCCTGCAGATGTGACGCTTGGCATTCAGACCAAAGAGTTCAATCTTGGTTTCATCAGACCAGAGAATCTTGTTTCTCATGGCCTGAGAGTCTTCAGGTGCCTTTTGGCAAACTCCAAGCGGGCTGTCATGTGGCTTTTACTGAAGAATGGCTTCCGTCTGGCCACTCTACCATGAAGGCCAGATTGGTGGAGTGCTGCAGAGATGGAAATGGGAAGGTTCTCCCATCTCCACAGAGGAACTCTAGAGCTCTGTCAGTGACCATCGGGTTCTTGGTCACCTCCATGACCAAGACCTTTCTTCCCCGATTGCTCAGTTTGGCCGGGCAGCCAGCTCTAGGAAGAGTCTTAGTGGTTCCAAACGTCTTCCATTTAAGAATGATGGAGGCCACTGTGTTCTTGCGGACCTTCAATGTTGCAGACATTTTTTGGTAACCTTCTCCAGATCGGTGCCTCGACACAATCCTGTCTCGGAGCTCTCCGTACAATTCCTTCGACATCTTGGCTTGGTTTTTGCTCTGATATGCACTGTCAACTGTGGGACCTTATATAGACAGGTGTGTGCCTTTCCAAATCATATCCAATCAATTGAATTTACCACAGGTGGACTCCAATCAAGTTATAGAGACATTTCAAGGATGATCAATGGAAACAGGCTGCACTTGGGCTCAATTTTGAGTCTCATAGCAAATGGTCTGAATACTTAAGTAAATAAGGTATTTCAGTTTTTTATTTGTACAAAATTAGCAAAAATCTCTGAAAACCTGTTTTTGCTTTGTCATTATGGGTTATTGTGTTAAGATTGCTGAGAAGAAAAAAATATATTTAATCAATTTTAGAATAAGGCTGTAACGTAACAAAATGTGGAAAGAGTCAAGGGGTCTGAATACTTTCAGAATGCATAGAGCATCCACCGGACTGATACAGGTGCTGCAGAGTGTGTGTGTGTGTGTGTGCATGCGCGCAAGTGTGCATGCATGTGTGTGTATGACGGACACAGCAGACTCACCCCTCCTCCTGGCACGCTGTTCTCCCTGCCACTCATGCTCTGCAGCACAGCCTTGTCCAGGCCCAGTTTGAGGCTGGCCCGGTCAAACATCTCCCGCTCGTAGGAGTTCCTGGTGATCAGACGGTACACCTTCACCGACTTGTTCTGACCAATCCTATGGCAGCGAGCCTGGGCCTGAGAATAATGAAAAATAACTTGGTTATGACCAGCCCAATGCATTTTATATTTGTCCAATAAAAATCACTTCAGGATCAAGATCGTTGCTGCTATAATAATATATGCCATTTAGCAGACGCTTTTATCCAAAGCGACTTAGTCATGCATACATACATTTTACTATCCAAGCTTAAAAAGTTAAACTATTATAATAGGATATAAAAGGCACTTCTCAATTCAAGGACTTCCTGAATTGACTGAATTGAAATAGAAAGTGACCACATCTTTGTTGCTAATTGTATTACAGTGGAGGCTGATGTCACTTTAAATGTCTGTGTGTGTCTTTACCTGCAGGTCGTTCTGTGGGTTCCAGTCTGAGTCAAAGATAATACAGGTATCAGCAGCAGTCAAGTTGATGCCCAGACCTCCAGCCCGGGTACACAGCAGGAACACAAAGCGGTCCGAGTCTGGTTTGCTGAAACGGTCTATAGCTGCCTGACGCAGGTTACCTCTCACTCTGCCATCGATACGCTCATACAGGTACCTGAGGAACACAGGACCATGCAGGGTTGGAGGAGGATGTTCTAGTACACATAATTACAAACGTTCTAGCGTCACATACAAGTATCATGAATGTCAACATTTACATACAGTACAACAACACCAACCATCACACATAAGGGGCCTACAATTACCACACAATATTTGCAGGAATTTGTTTTTTTCATACACTTTCAAACAACATTCACTAGTTGTCTCCTTCTTTCCTCCATTCCTGTCTCTCTTTTCCCCTATCCCTATTCTGCTCGCTCTTTCTCCTTTCATCCTTCCTCCCCCTCTCTCTGGCAGAGAACAAGGTGGTTTAGTTGCTGATCACGGGCAGCCTCTTTCCCAGGAGCCCTGGCCTCGCCCCTGCCTTACCCCACATCCTACCCCTCATCTTCTTCGCCTTATACTCCTCACCCTCTCACCTCTACAGTGACCCACTTCCCTCCGCGCGCCCACAGACTCCTCTCTCCCTCTGTCTGATGTGGGAGTGCCCCGAGGGAGTCTGTGACCTGCCGCTGAACCCCGGCTAAGCCTTGCCTAGCCACTGAGCGGAGCGCCTCGCCTTGTGTGTTTACACTGGTTTGGTTCGGGGTTTGAGTGCCAGAAAGAAGCATGGAGGGGAAAAGAACACAGGGCCAGGCCCAGGATAGTGAGCGAGACAAGAGAGGATAGAGAGAGGGAGAAGAAGAGAGAGGACAGAGATCTCAAGAGGGAGAGGGAGATAGAGAGACCACACAGACCAGGCCAGTCGCCCGCTTTCCTCAGCTTAGACGGGCTGCTGGAATAATATCCTTTTCATTTAGCGTGCAAACAGGAAGCTCATTAAGCCAGGAGATTAAGACCTTGAATGAAAGTGTCTTGGTACATTCTTCTGCTTCTGGGTAGCATTATGGAGTGATGAGCACGGGGGGCTTTAAAAGGCTCTTTCTCAGACAGTCACTGGAGAGAGAGGCTAATGCTTAGATATTCAGCATTTCTCTTCAACTACATTCAATTTAATAAGGGAAAGTATTGGAGTGATTCAGCTTTTGCTGCACTGCAAACTGCTAGCTAGCTAACACCAGATAATAAATCATAAATTCGTCACTTTGAAAATGGAGCTGAAAAATGGAAATTACAAAGTCTATTACCCTCTCAAGCATGATTCCTGTCTTTTTCCGCATCAGCCTAGCTGAAAGATATGACATATCTGAGGAGAGAGAACCTTGATTTCCAGGCTTCTATTCAAGTAGAGTACTTGGGAGCATAGTAATACAAGACGAGAAGAGAGGCAGGCAGCAGTACCTTCTCTGGATGAGGTAGTCCTCCAGGATATCCAGACAGCGGACCATCTGGGAGAAGATGAGGACCTTGTGTCCCCCGGCCTTCATCTTGGGCAGCAACTTGTCTATGAGGACCAGTTTACCAGCCGACTGCACCATGGCCTGCAGGTGGAAATCAAAGGCAACAGGGCTGTACACCTCTCGGAAGTCCTCCAAGATCTTCTCCTCAGCACCTGGGAGAAATGGACAGACAAATAAAGTCAGTGACGGTATCAGTGTTTCTGCTACAATTGTACAAGCAGGGCGCGCCCCTGTCTAACGCTGTTGCCACTAGAGTTTGGCTTCTATTGGGAAAAGACTGGATGACACTTAATCTGGTAGCATGCTACCATTTTCACCTAATCTGTATGCAGTTCATATACAGTACCTACTTTAAGACAGACAGGAATAGCAACTCTTTCATGAAATAGATTTTGTACAATATGGTACTGGAAAAAAAGAGTGTGGACCTGAGTGAGGTGACGGTACAAGGAACTCTCTCTCTGGTCACTGGTTAGAGGGATAATGACCAAGCAACTGAATGACCAAGGAGACAGCTCACACAGCTCACTGCCTCGAACTCACAAACCAGCATTGATGTTAAATGGCGGCGGAAGAAATTTTACGGCAGTTTTACGGGCGCCCAACCAATTGTGCTATTATGTGTGCATATTTGTAAACAACAGCTGGTGCACGAAATCTAAGGAAGTCTCTAGATTTTGCTTGCCTGAAGTAGAGTATCTTGTGATAAATTGCAGACCACACTACTTGCCAAGAGAGTTTTCAGCTATACTTTTCGTGACTGTTTATTTACCACCACAGACAGATGCTGGCACTAAGACCGCACACAGTCAGCTGTATAAGGAAATAAGCAAACAGAAAACCACTCACCCAGAGGCGGCCCTCCTAGTGGCCGGAGACTTTAATGCAGGGAAACTTAAATCAGTTTTTCCTCTTTTCTATCAACATGTTAAATGTGCAACAAGAGGGGAAGAAAATCTAGATCACCTGTACTCCACACACAGAGACGCGTACAAGCTCTCCCTCGCTCTCCATTTGGTAAATCCGACCACAATTCTATCCTCCTGATTCCTGCTTACAAGCAAAAATTAAAGCAGGAAGCACCAGTGACTCGGTCTATAAAAAAGTGGTCAGATGAAGCAGATGCTAAACTACAGGACTGTTTTGCTATCACAGACTGGAACATGTTCCGGGATTCTTCCGATGGCATTGAGGAGTACACCACATCAGTCACTGGCTTTATCAATAAGTGCATCGAGGATGTCGTCCCCACAGTGACTGTACGTACATACCCCAACCAGAAGCCATGGATTACAGGCAACATTCGCACTGAGCTAAAGGGTAGGGCTGCCGCTTTCAAGGTGCGGGACTCTAACTCGGAAGCTTATAAGAAATCCTGCTATGCCCTGCGACGAACCATCAAACAGGCAAAGCGTCAATACAGGGTTAAGATTGAATCATACTACACCAGCTCCGATGCTCGTCTTATGTGGCAGGGCTTGCAAACTATTACAGACTACAAAGGGAAGCACAGCCACGAGCTGCCCAGTGACACGAGCTTACCAGACAAGCTAAATCACTTCTATGCTCGCTTCGAGGCAAGCAACACTGAAGCATGCATGAGAGCATCAGCTGTTCCGGACGACTGTGTGATCACGCTCTCTGTAGCCGACGTGAGTAAGACCTTTAAACAGGTCAACATTCACAAGGCTGTGCGGCCAGACGGATTACCAGGACGTGTGCTCCGGGCATGTGCTGACCAACTGGCAGGTGTCTTCACTGACATTTTCAACCTATCCCTGATTGAGTCTGTAATACCAACATGTTTCAAGCAGACCACCATAGTCTCTGTGCCCAAGAACACGAAGGCAACCTGCCTAAATGACTAAAGACCCGTAGCACTCACGTCCGTAGCCATGAAGTGCTTTGAAAGGCTGGTAATGGCTCACATCAACACCATTATCCCAGAAACCCTAGACCCACTAAAATTTGCATACCGCCCAAACAGATCCACAGATGATGCAATCTCTATTGCACTCCACACTGCCCTTTCCCACCTGGACAAAAGGAACACCTATGTGAGAATGCTATTCATTGACTACAGCTCAGCGTTCAACACCATAGTACCCTCAAAGCTCATCACTAAGCTAAGGATCCTGGGACTAAACACCTCCCTCTGCTACTGGATCCTGGACTTCCTGACGGGCCGCCCCCAGGTGATGAGGGTAGGTAGCAACACATCTGCCACGCTGATCCTCAACACTGGAGACACCCAGGGGTGCGTGCTCAGTCCCCTCCTGTACTCCCTGTATCACCCACGACTGCGTGGCCAGGCACGACTCCAACACCATCATTAAGTTTGCAGACGACACAACAGTGGTAGGTCTGATCACTGACAATGACGAGACAGCCTATAGGGAGGAGGTCAGAAACCTGGTCGGGTGGTGCCAGAATAACAACCTATCCCTCAACGTAACCAAGACTAAGAAGATGATTGTGGACTACAGGAAAAGGAGGACCGAGCACACCCCCATTCTCATCGACGGGGCTGTAGTGGAGCAGGTTGAGAGCTTCAAGTTCCTTGGTGTCCACATCACCAGCAAACTAGAATGGTCCAAACACACCAAGACAGTTGTGAAGAGGGCACGACGAAGCCTATTCCCCCTCAGGAAACTAAAATGATTTGGCATGGGTCCTGAGATCCTCAAAAGGTTCTACAGCTGCAACATCGAGAGCATCCTGACTGGTTGCATCACTGCCTGGTACGGCAATTGCTCGGCTTCCGACCGCAAGTCGCTACAGAGGGTAGTGCGTACGGCTCAGCCAGACCCCAGCCACCCCAATCATAGACTGTTCTCTCTACTACTGCATGGCAAGCAGTACCGGAGTACAAAGTCTAGGACAGTTTCTACCCCCAAGCCATAAGACTCCTGAACAGGTAATCAAATGGCTACCCAGATTATTTGTACTGTGTCCCTCCAACCCCTCTTTTACGCTGCTGCTACTCTCTGTTTATCATATATGCATAGTCACTTTAATTATACATTCATGTACTTACTACCTCAATTGGCCCGACCAACCAGTGCTCCCGCACATTGGCTAACCAGGCTATCTGAATTGTGTCCCGCCAGCCCCTCTTTTACGCTACTGCTACTCTCTGTTCATCATATATGCATAGTCACTTTAACCATATCTACATGTACATACCACCTCATACAGCCCGACTAACCGGTGTCTGTATGTAGCCTTGCTACTTTTATAGCCTCGATAGTGTATATAGCCTCGCTACTGTTATTTTTCCCTGTCTTTTTACTGTTGTTTTTATTTCTTTACTTACCTATTGTTCACCTAATACCTTTTTTTGCACTATTGGTTAGAGCCTGTAAGTAAGCATTTCACTGTAAGGTCTCCACCTGTTGTATTCGGTGCACGTGAAAAATAAACTTTGATTTGATTTGATGAAGAAAGGTACCATAATTACACTAATCTGTATGCAGGTCAAAGACAATATGAGAGTTAGAACTTCTATAATGCTTATCAAGTCTAACAACCCATTTTTTTATTTGACTTACTAAAAACTACTGGATATTAGAAACTGGGTAGTTCCAACCCTGAATGCTGATTGGCAGACAGCCGTGGTACATCAGACCGTATTAGAGGTCGACCGATTATGATTTTTTTTTCAACGCCGATACCGATACCGATTATTGGAGGGCCCAAAAAGGGCCCGCTGCCGATTAATCGGCCGATTTTTTATTTATTTATTTGTAATAATAACAATTACAACAATACTGAATGAACACTTATTTTAACTAATATAATACATAAATAAAATCAATTTAGCCTCAAATAAATAATGAAACATGTTCAATTTCGTTTAAATAATGCAAAAACAAAATGTTGGAGAAGAAAGTAAAAGTGCAATATGTGCCATGTAAGAAAGCTAACGTTTAAGTGCCTTGCTCAGAACATGGGAACATATGAAAGCTGGTGGTTCCTTTTAACATGAGTCTTCAATATTCCCAGGTAAGAAGTTTTAGGTTGTAGTTATTATAGGAATTATAGGACTATTTCTCTCTATACGATTTATATTTCATATACCTTTGACTATTGGATGTTCTTATAGGCACTTTAGTATTGCCAGTGTAACAGTATAGCTTCCGTCCCTCTCCTCGCTCCTACATGGGCTCGAACCAGGAACACATCGACAACAGCCACCCTCGAAGCAGCGTTACCCATATAGAGCAAGGGGAACAACTACTCCAAGTCTCAGAGCGAGTGACGTTTGAATCACTATTAGCGCACACCCGCTAACTAGCTAGCCATTTCACATCGGTCACACCAGCCTAATCTTGGGAGTTGATAGGCTTGAAGTCATAAACAGCATTGCAAAGAGCTGCTGGCAAAACGCACGAAAGTGCTGTTTGAATGAATGCCTATGAGCCTGCTGGTGCCTACCACCGCTCAGTCAGACTGCTCTATCAAATCATAGACTTAATTATAATATAATAAACACACAGAAATACGAGCCTTAGGTCATTAATATGGTCGAATCCGGAAACTATCATCTCGAAAACAAAACGTTTTTTCTTTCAGTGAAATACGGAACCGGTCCGTATTTTATCTAACGGGTGGCATCCCTAAGTCTAAATATTCCTGTTACATTGCACAACCTTCAATGGTATGTCATAATGGCAAATTAGTTCGCAACGAGCCAGGCGGCCCAAACTGTTGCATAAACCCTGACTCTGCATGCAATGAACGCAAGAGCAGTGACACAATTTCATGTTAGCAGGCAATATTAACTAAATATGCAGGTTTAAAAATATATACTTGTGTATTGATTTTAAAGAAAGGCATTGATGTTTATGGTTAGGTACATCGGCGTAACGACAGTGCTTTTTTCGCAAATGCGCTTGTTAAATCATCACCTGTTTGTCGAAGTAGGCTGTGATTCGATGAGAAATTAACAGGCACCGCATCGATTATATGCAACGCAGGACAAGTTAGATAAACTAGTAATAACATCTACCATGTGTAGTTAACTAGTGATTATGTTAAGATTGATAGTTTTTTATAAGATAAGTTTAATGCTAGCTAGCAACTTACCTTGGCTTCTTGCTGCCCTCGCGTAACAGGTAGTCAGCCTGCCATGCAGGCTCCTCGTGGAGTGCAATGTAAGGCAGGTGCTTAGAGCGTTGGACTAGTAACCAGAAGGTTGCAAAAACGAATCCCCCCTGAACAAGGCAGTTAACCCCCATTCCTAGGCCGTAATTGAAAATAAGAATGTGTTCTTAATCTGACTTGCCTAGTTAAATAAAGGTGTAAAAAATAATAATAAAAAAATAAAAAATAAAAAAAATCGGCAAATCGGTTGCCACAAATACCGATTGTTATGAAAACGTGAAATCGGCCCTAATTAATCGTCCATTCTGATGAATCGGTCGACCTCTAGACCGTATACCAAAACATTTATTTTTACTGTTTTAATTACGTTGGTAACCAATTCATAATAGCAATAGGGCACCTCGAGGTTTGTGGTATATTGCCAATATACCACGGCTAAAGTCTGTTCTTAGGCACGACCTTAGCCATGGTATATTGGCCATATACCACAAACCCCTGAGGTGCCTTATTGCTATTATAAACTGTTTACCAACGTTTTTTAAATTTATTTAACCTTTATTTAACTAGGCAAGTCAGTTACGAACAAATTCTTACTTACAATGACAGCCTACACTGGTCAAACCCGGACGACGCTGGGCCAATTGTGTGCTGCCCTATGGGCTTCCCAATCACGGCTGGTTGTGATACAGCCTGGATCAGAACCAGGGTGTCTGTAGTGATGCCTCTAGCATTGAGATGCAGTGTCTTAGACCGCTGCGCCACTCAGGAGCCCATATACCACACCCCCTCGTGACTTACTGCTTAATTAGAAAGCCTTCATATTTCCGTTTGGCAGTTTATCAACTCTTAAGCTGATCCTTTAGTTGTCCTAGCCCTCATTAAAACTGATACACACACAGACAGACAGACAGACAGACAGACAGACAGACAGACAGACAGACAGACAGACAGACAGACAGACACACACACACACACACAGACACAGACACACACACAGACACACACACACACACAGTCACGTACAGTGGGGGAAAAAGTATTTGATCACCTGCTGATTTTGTACGTTTGCCCACTGACAAAGAAATGATCAGTCTATAATTTCAATGGTAGGTTTATTTGAACAGTGAGAGACAGAATAACAACAAAAATATCCAGAAAAACGCATGTCAAAAATGTTATAAATTGATTTGCATTTTAATGAGGGAAATAAGTATTTCACCCCCTCTCAATCAGAAAGATTTCTGGCTCCCAGGTGTCTTTTATACAGGTAACGAGCTGAGATTAGGAGCACACTCTTAAAGGGAGTGCTCCTAATCTCAGTTTGTTACCTGTATAAAAGACACCTGTCCACAGAAGCAATCAATCAATCAGATTCCAAACTCTCCACCATGGCCAAGACCAAAGAGCTTTCCAAGGATGTCAGGGACAAGATTGTAGACCTACACAAGGCTGGAATAAGCTACAAGACCATTGCCAAGCAGCTTGGTGAGAAGGTGACAACATTTGGTGTGATTATTTGCAAATGGAAGAAACACAAAAGAACTGTCAATCTCCCTCGGCCTGGGGCTCCATGCAAGATCTCACCTCGTGGAGTTGCAATGATCATGAGAATGGTGAGGAATCAGCCCAGAACTACACGGGAGGATCTTGTCAATGATCTCAAGGCAGCTGGGACCATAGTCACCAAGAAAACAATTGGTAACACACTACGCCGTTAAGGACTGAAATCCTGCAGCGCCCGCAAGGTCCCCCTGCTCAAGAATACATATACAGGCCCGTCTGAAGTCTGCCAATGAACATCTGAATGACTCAGAGGACAACTGGTGAAAGTGTTGTGGTCAGATGAGACCAAAATGGAGCTCTTTGACATCAACTCAACTCGCCGTGTTTGGAGGAGGAGGAATGCTGCCTATGACCCCAAGAACACCATCTCCACCGTCAAACATGGAGATGGAAACATTATGCTTTGGGGGTGTTTTTCTGCTAAGGGGACAGGACAACTTCACCGCATCAAAGGGACGATGGACGGGGCCATGTACCGTCAAATCTTGGGTGAGAACCTCCTTCCCTCAGCCAGGGCATTGAAAATGGGTCATGGATGGGTATTCCAGCATGACAATGACCCAAAACACACGACCAAGGCGAGTGGCTCAAGAAGAAGCACATTATGGTCCTGGAGTGGCCTAGCCAGTCTCCAGACCTTAATCCCATAGAAAATCTGTGGAGGGAGCTGAAGGTTCGAGTTGCCAAACGTCAGCCTCGAAACCTTAATGACTTGGAGAAGATCTGCAAAGAGGAGTGGGACAAAGTCCCTCCTGAGATGTGTGCAAACCTGGTGGCCAACTACAAGAAACATCTGACCTCTGTGATTGCCAACAAGGGATTTGCCACCAAGTACTAAGTCATGTTTTGCAGAGGGGTCAAATACTTATTTCCCTCATTAACATGCAAATCATTTTCTAACATTTTTGACATGCGTTTTTCTGGAGTTTTTGTTGTTATTCTGTCTCTCACTGTTCAAATAAACCTACTATTAAAATTATAGACTGATCATTTCTTCATAAGTGGGCAAACGTACAAAATCAGCAGGGGATGAAATACTTTCCCCCCCACTGTACACACAGAAGCATCTGTCAAACCAAAGGCCAAAAGTTCACTAGGCTGGCCTTGTATGAGCGCACTGTGTCAAACCAGATTAACCAGAGCACAAGTATACCAGTGACATAAAGATATTACAGCTATGGTAAGGAGGGCAGGGAGGAGGGAGAGCAATGGACCAACATAGCAGCTTTTGGATGTGAAAATAGATAGAGGGATGAACGGAGGGATGGAGGGAGAGGTGATGTTAGTCCATTATCTGTTCCAGAGCCTCAACCTCCTGGCCTGCTTTCTCTGTTCTAGGAGTTCTGACACAGCTAGGAGAAAGATGGAGGGGGGAGGAGAGAGGGTGGGTGGGTGGGTGGGTGAGAGAGACAGACAGTGCCATAGGGAAAGATAGTGAGGAATGAGGATGTCTCTGACTCAGTGGTTTTCATTCTGCCCCGGGGCTGCTATAGAGCTCTTTACTACCGGTATGGGCAGGAATTACCCAAATCAGTCTTCCCCATACGGCATACACTGTCCTTTCATATAACAAGAGGCTACATACAGCGTTCCACAACCTGGATTGTAGCAATATCACTGTTAGTACCTTTAATGAGGTAAGGCTGGTTACAGCAGCTTCTCAGCTCCATCATGGTGTTGACCAGGTTGAGTTACAGTCAGGCTTGGGGCAATTCCATGTCAATTCCGGTCAATTAAGGAAGTAAACTGAAATTCCAATTCCAATTCTCTTCAATGCTTTTCAATGGGGAAAATGGGGAATTGGAATTTGGTTTACTTTCTGAATTGACTGGAATTTCAATGGCATTGACCCCAACCCTGGTTACAGTTAGGGTTAGGTAGGGGTCAGGGTTAGGGTTAGGGTCAGGTAGTGGTGTGTTCAGTACCTTTGATGAGGTAGGGGTGGTTGCAGCACTTCCTGAGCTCCATCATGGTGTTGACCAGGTTGGGGACGTTGGCCTGGCCGACTCCTTTAGACAGGAAGGAGAAGTTCTTCTCTAGGATGGCTCTGTAGTACTTCTTCTGGATGTTGGTCAGCTCCACCTGACCACATTATATAGAAAAATTCAATTATATAGGACACTACACAGAAACAAAATCAGTCAGCAAAACTAAGACAAAAAAAACACATACTCAATCTCAAGCACACACACACACCTCGATGATGGTTTCCTCCTTAGGAGCCAGCTTCTTCTCCACGTCCTCCTTGAGACGACGCAGCATCATGGGCTTCAGGATGGCCTGCAACTTCTGGACCTGAGAGAGACCGAGATATGCAGGTTCATATATGGACGCATGCATACGCACACATACATACAGACACAGTTTACAGTAATATGTGACGCTTTTTGACCTGAGACACAGAGAGACGGATACAGAGAGATGGAAGATACAGGTTAACATGTGGAGAGTCTGGAACGGAAACACACTCTTTCACGCACCCACACATGCACCCACACACGCACCCACATACACACACATGATTTTAACCAGAGGTGCTGAAGGATTAGCAGGATTAAGAGGGGTTGACCATGGGCCGGTCAGTGGTACTATGATTGTCAAACCAGTACAATACACTGAGTGTACAAAATATTAGGAACACCTTAGAAATTTCTATGACATAGACTGACCAGGTGAATCCAGGTGAAACCTATGATCCCTTATTAAATCCCCTTCAATCAGTGTAGATGAAGAGGAGGAGACAGGTTAAAGAGGGATTTTTAATCCTTGAGTCAATTGAGACATGGATTGTGCATGTGTGCCATTTAGATGGTGAATGGGCAAGACAAAACATTTAAGTGCCTTTGAAAGGGGTGTGATAGTAGATGCCAGGCGCACCCGTTTGAGTGTGTCAATAACTGCAACGCTGCTGGGTTTTTCATATTTAACAGACTGATGAAGTCCATGAGGTTGATGATAGGGGTCGTAAATAACTGTAAATACATCAGCATAATGCTACAGGGCCTTTAACATAACATAACTTTCCAAACCAGCACTGTCTTTCTGTCTGTCTGTCTGTCTGTGTGTGCTCTATTCTCCTTCAGAGTTCCATCTGTACCAACAGGATCATTATCTCAACACACTGACACACTGTTCAAACACCAGGTGGGGTGAGTGGGGAAAAACACACTCATGTCCCCTGATACCATATGAAAACAAATTAGCTTCTGTATTAATAATCATATTCATTATGATCAGTGATGGTAAAGGACACACTCACACACAGGCAAACAGGCAGAGACTAAACTATAACACACAGTATTTCTCACATACACACTTTGTTGGTAGGAACCCAACAACATAATACTCACACACTCACACTGACAGCGACACACTTGATACGAACCCAACAACCACATGATAGAATCACACAGCCTCACCTGCTCCTCAGTCTTGAGGTCTCCAAACTCCAGCATGAAGGTGTTCTCTGAGGGGAAGCTTTGAGGCTCCAGGAAGTGCAGCAGACTGAACAGCTCCTCTACCGTGTTCTGGAGGGGGGTCCCTGTCAGGAGGACTTTGTGTTCCTGGTGAGAGAGGAGAGGGAAGAGAGAGATGTGAGTTAGAAACAATACAAGACACACAGCACAGCATAGCTCCAACCTACAAGCTGTGCCTCCTCTGAACACAACTACCGAGAGAGGGGAGACCTCAATCACAAACAATCTTAAGAGCCAACCAGATTGGTGTACAGTGATGGTTACCATTAGGGCACATTTCACTGCTTCTCTCCACACACAAACAAGATACTGATTTGAGACACACTAGGCCTAGGATCTCAAACATTCAAGCTGTAATGGCTGCATTTCTACCCTTTGCTCAGTTCTGCGCTACAGTATGCTCAGTGACTTGGACATACCAGATTCATGAGCTTGAAGCCCTCTAGCAGCTTGCAGTTCTTGTTCTTGAGGCGATGGGCCTCGTCGATGATGACGCAGCGCCACTCGATGGTGTTGAGCTCTGGACAGCCGCCCAGGATCATCTCAAAGGTGGTGATGAGGGCGTGGAACTTGTAGGTTCCCCGCACCACACGACCCTGGAGGGAAACCAGGAAGAAACGCACAGGGAGTCAATACAACTCTTCCATTCATTCAGCTTTCTCATTCTCAATGGTGAGTGTATAATGCCTTGTAAAGAAATATCAGTGATTTCAATCATTTGAGAAGACAGAATATAAAGATGGTCCTTGAGAAATATACCATTCTCATATCTAGTGAGACATCCTGCTCAGTGTGTGTGATTCCCTGTGTGTTAAGGTGATTCCCTGTGTGTTAAAGTGATTCCCTGTGTGTTAAGGTGATTCCCTGTGTGTTAAGGTGATTCCCTGTGTGTTAAGGTGATTCCCTGTGTGTTAAGGTGATTCCCTGTGTGTTAAAGTGATTCCCTGTGTGTTAAGGTGATTCCCTGTGTGTTAAGGTGATTCCCTGTGTGTTAAGGTGATTCCCTGTGTGTTAAAGTGATTCCCTGTGTGTTAAGGTGATTCCCTGTGTGTTAAGGTGATTCCATGTGTGTTAAGGTGATTCCCTGTGTGTTAAGGTGATTCCCTGTGTGTTAAGGTGATTCCCTGTGTGTTAAGGTGATTCCACGTGTGTTAAGGTGATTCCATGTGTGTTAAGGTGATTCCATGTGTGTTAAGGTGATTCCCTGTGTGTTAAGGTGATAACGTGATTCCCTGTGTGTTAAAGTGATTCCCTGTGTGTTAAGGTGATAACGTGATTCCCTCTGTGTTAAAGTGATTCCCTGTTTGTTAAGGTGATTCCCTGTGTGTTAAGGTGATAACGTGATTCCCTGTGTGTTAAAGTGATTCCCTGTTTGTTAAGGTGATTCCCTGTGTGTTAAGGTGATAACGTGATTCCCTGTGTGTTAAGGTGATTCCCTGTGGTGCCACAGTGACATCACAGTCTTCCAGTGAGACAGCCTGGTGGCAGCTCCTCTTTCCTCGCCTCCCTCATATGTTCTTTCCACTCCTCCCTCATCTGTTCTTTCCACTCCTCCCTCATCTGTTTTTCCCCCTCCCCCCTGTTACATTTGCATACTAAGATCTCCTAACCGCTGTCTGTCATTCCACATTACTCTGCCAACCACCGCAGAAAAAACCTTTGCCCAGGGCTACCACCTGACATGTGCCACCCTTCAAACCCTTCTCATGCCTTTAAATTGAGTCCTGCTTTCAAGTTTCAAGCTTTAACGTCACATGCACAAGTACAGTGAAAGGCCCAACAATGCAGTAGTCAATAACAATGTAATACTAAAAATAACAAGGTAGAACAAAGATACAGGAGATATAAAATAAGAACACGATAAAGTAAGTAAGCATACTATATACAGGGTCAGTTCCAGTAGCATATTCACAATGTGAAGGGATACTGGATCGATAGAGGCAGATATGTGTAGGGGTAAGGTGACTAGGCATGCTGGAACATGACAGTCATGCTATTCAATCTCAGTATCTCTCTCTCTCATTATGTGGCCTGCAAGCTCTCCTTGGACAAATCTCATTGTCTGACTGAGTATCTCTGATATCATGTCACTATTCCCTGATACACAATAGAACAAATACTGTCATTACTTTAATGGAACAGAGAGACACCCGAGTTTCACTTAATCTTTCACAGCTAATGATAAGTGCATCACATTATCTCCTGTTTTTAGTCCCCATTATGAGATGCTGGCTGCCCGCTGGTTTCAAGGCCCTTTTGGTGTTGTTTTTGACAACCACCACCTCCCCTCATCAGATAACAACTTTTTGAAACGTCAAGGACCCATCTGTTGTTGACACTGTTGTTCATCTGTGGGTCCCCGATGTGGGTCCCTGACTATACATCTCGTACGGCTATCCTGTGTTGTTTATTTATGTTGTTGTTTACCTGCGTGTCCCTGGAGTACATCTCGTACTGCTGCAGCATCTGCCTGCTGACCATGGAGCCGTGGTAGACAATGACGTTGAGGTGGGTCCACGTTCTGAACTCCCTCTCCCAGTTGGCGATGGTGGAGAGGGGGGCGATGACGAGGAAGGGGCCCCTGATGCCCACGCGCCAGATCTCCTCCAGAAACGTGATGGATTGGATGGTCTTCCCCAGACCCATCTCATCTGCCAGGATACAGTTCCGTCTGTCAGGGAGGGAGAGAGGAGAGGGGGGCAGGGAGGGAGTAAGAAAGGAGTGAGAGGAAGCGAGAGGGGGGTTGGAGGAAGAAAGAGAGAAAGAGAGAGAGACATTACAGTCCCCAAAAATGTATAGAGTAGTTGTGGTCCTGTCTGATATTGATATTAAGTGATGAGACTGGGCTGAACAGAATCCTTCCTCTAGTAGTCAGGCAGAACATTAATCTGGTTGTCCAGAGGGTGGGGGTGTTACAGTAAATCTTGACATCAATTGCAAAGAGCAGATACTCCCGCTTACTTCCTATACTTTGTTCCTTAATCTTAAAGGCTCAGTGCAGTCAAAAACAGGATTTCCTGTTTTATAAATATTTCCACAATATGAGGATGGAATAATACTCTGAAATTGTGAAAATTATGATAATGCCCTTTTAGTGTAAGAGCTGATTGAAAATACCTGCTGAAATTTCAGCCTGTTTTGGTGGGATGTTGTTTTGGCCCGCCTGGTAACATCACAGTAAATTAGTTGACAGACCAATAACAAAGAGAGTTCCAAACCTTTCTGCCAATAACAGTTAGTTTTCAGTTTTCCCCTCCCCACTCAGACTCATCCCAGGTAGTCCTAGCAAAATTCTTGCTTGAGAAATTGCTCTTTGCTAAGAAGCTATTTTTGTTTCTTTCTGACTGTTTTAAGGTACTTGATTGTTACCGGGAAATTATTTGATAGAGATAAAAGTGCTGCATTGGACCTTTAAGAACTTCACAACACTCTGAAACACAGTCCCAGTAGCAACACTACAGCCTGGCTACAGACAAGCAGATGATTTGGGATGTGTTCCACACTCACTCGCTTTCTGTCTCCCTTGATCTGTCTCTCTATCTTTCTCTCTCCCTTGATCTGTCTCTCCATATCTCTGTCTCCCTTGCTCTGTCTCTCCATATCTCTGTCTCCCTCTCCCTTAGCCAAATACATTTAAACTCCGTTTTTCACAATTCCGGACATTTAATCCTAGTAAAAATTCCCTGTCTTTGGTCAGTTAGGATCACCACTTTATTTTAAGAATGTGAAATGTCTGAATAATAGTAGAGAGAATGATTTATTTCTGCTTGTACTTCTTTCATCACTTTCCCAGTGGGTCAGAAGTTTACATACACTCAAATAGTATTTGGTAGCATTGCCTTTAAATTGTTTAACTTGGATCAAACTTTTCGGGTAGCCTTCCACAAGCTTCCCACAATAAGTTGGGTGAAATACTTATTTCCCTCATTAAAATGCAAATCAATTTATAAAATTTTTGACATGCGTTTTTCTGGATATTTTTGTTGTTATTCTGTCTCTCACTGTGCTAATAAACCTACCATTAAAATTATAGACTGATCCTTTCTTTGTCAGTGGGCAAACGTACAAAATCAGCAGGAGATCAAATACTTTTTTCCCCCTCTGTATATATATATATTTTATTGATTTTTATTACGCAAAAAGAAAATTCAAGCAGTAGGGATCTTGATCAAGGAGGAGATTGATTGTCTCTGCTGTAACCAAGAAGCGTGATCTTGCAAGCTAGCCACATAGCTAGCAAGTTATTAAACAAAATGCATAGCTGGCGCCATGAGCAGGAGATAATTTATCTTAGATAGTTAACTGATAGTTATAAGCAGTGGCGTAGCACACACCCCTTTGAGCTTTAGGGCGCCCCAAACCCCCCAAAAAACAAATGAAAACTAAAATCATACCGTTGGTATTTCAAAATACCCTGGTATATGGTATATAAGACATACCATCCAAACCTATTAACCACATTCTTCACAGGTTTTGCATACTTATCCAAGCTAGAAGTCAGCAGGCTCTGGGCAAGCGTCTCCCTGTCTCAGTACAGACATGCTGTCAGCTCACTGCTTCACTGGCTTCTCTTCTGCACTACTTAGCAATCTCACAGTCCAGCCTTGTCTCTCTGGCTGGATACAGTATGCTACAACCACAGAGCTGAAACCTAGGATCTGAAGTCTGGAACAACCCTGTGTTTCTGACTGACAAAATCTGTTCAGGGCAGTAGAACAGAGAACATTGTGTGTCTGTTTGTTTGCACATGCATACAGGTACAGTGTGTGTGTGTGTGTGTGTGTGTGTGTGTGTGTGTGTGTGTGTGTGTGTGTGTGTGTGTGTGTGTGTGTGTGTGTGTGTGTGTGTGTAGCCTTGGGGGTCCCTACTGACCTGTTGTACCAGTTGAAGAGGAGCCAGTTGACTCCCTCCAGCTGGTAGTCCCTGAGGACGTTACTGTTCCTGTACTCCCTCGACTGATCCCTCTTCTTCCACAGGCTGGCTGGGGGACGCTCCTGTGGGGTAGAGAATGTTAGAGGATGAGAAGAGAGATGAGAAAAGAAGAGAAGAAGAGAAGAGAAAGGAGGTTGAATAAAGGGGGCTTACCGTCCTGCGGGAGTCTGGCCTTGCTGCCTGCAGCAGCTCAAACTCCTCTATTTTACTCTGGTCCACATCCCCCTTCAGTTCCCACGTACTGTCTTCATAGGGCAGAGAGCACCACTTCACCAGGTAGTACACCACCTGCTGGGGGAAGAGGGATGGAGAGAGGGGGAGGAGGGAGGGGGAAAGAAAGAGAGAGAGAGAGAGATGTGAGTTAACACAAAAAAACATAGAAAGCTTCACCTTTTAGTAGCTACTAGTGTTGTCACTAGCGTCCTGTTCGCCCAGTCCCCCGTTTTCCTGCGCATGAGCTACGCAAAAACCTGTCACTGAAATGCACACTTTTACTCAATACAACACATATTGAATTTAACTTCACACTGTTCAGTGTTTAATAGAATACTGCATAGAATGGCCATTTGCTCATATTTGCAAAGGCCTACCTGTGATTTGGCTGGAGGAATGGGAGGAAGGAACATACATGCATAATGATCTGCATGTCATTGTGTCAGTAAGGAGAAAACACTGCATGAAACCTTCTTGACTCAGTTCTTTCAGTTAAAATAGACACACACTCTCCATCCCTTCCTCACACTCAATCTCCCTCCCTCTCGTAAAAACACACACCACTCACTCTCTCCCACAAACACACACTGCTCTTAACTTTTAAAACGCTAGGCACCAAACACAATTTAAGGAGCACCAGAAAGAAATAGATTTCTGAACTATTCAGGCTAGGGACAAGTAGGGCTGTGGCGGTCACAAAATTCTGTCAGCCGGTGATTGTCAAGCAAATAACTGCCGGTCTCACGGTAATTGACCGTTAATTAACATAAACACATTTAGCATCTCCTGTCTTCCACACATAGCCTACAAGCCACTGATACTGACCTTTGGAACATATACATTTGAAAAAGTCTAATAAATCCATGTAATATAGCCTACACCATCACAATAAATCCATTATTTATTTTAGACAGGTCTAAAAAACATGATATGAAGAAAATGTAGTCTATTTCAGAAGAGCAGAATAGCATACTCTGAGTTGTCCTTATGTTAGGTCCTGATCTGGCTATGCCAAATGGTTGTGGGCTACACTAGTTCATTTAGCAGACAAGATTTTCTTCGAATTCCGTGCCATTATTTTATAGTATGAAGAATACAATTGAACATAGCTGAATAATATAGGAAGGATATTTTCTATATTCTGTGTTGAGCGGTTAACAAAGAAACAGGTACTCCTATTGCTTAATTATGCTACAACCATTTTTCTGGATTATTTGGTTGTTATTCTGTCACTCACTGTTCAAATAAACCTACCATTAAAATTATAGACTGATCATTTCTTTGTCAGTGGGCAAACATACAAAATCAGCAGGGGATCAAATACTTTTTTCCCTCAATGTAGGTCTCTGGGCTAGGCTATATGAGGTGTGCGAATATTACATTTACATTACATTTTAGTCATTTAGGAGACGCTCTTATCCAGAGCGACTTACAGTAGTGAATGTATACATATCATTTCATGCATTTAAAAAATAATAATAATAATTTGTACTGGCCCCCCGTGGGAATCGAACCCACAACCCTGGCGTTGCACACACACCATGCTGGCGTTGCAAACACCATGCTCTACCATGCTCGCAAAAAAAAATAATGCGCTGTTTGCCTGAAGCTGGGTATAATTCACAAGTGATATCATTCACAAGTGACAGGCTAATATTGTCACCCATCAGACTATTCTTGATTTAATCTTGTCTTTACATATACTAAATAATATATGTGTGACATTTGTTTTGATTTAGAATGGACCATTATCATGCAACTGTCTCGAAACGGGCAGGGAGAAAAATACATGTCACCTATGCACTTAAATAGCGAATGGAGGACTATTTTCCTGTGGTTTATTTTCATGCCAGCCAGATAAGCTATACTCCTGTTGTAAAGAGAAGCAATGTGCTTAATATTAGGAAAGTTGAGAAATAAATATAGTAGGCCTAGCCTATAGAAAGCTGATGGGATCTTCCTCTTTTTAATAGAGGCCATCACTCTGTTCTCACGCAATTGCATAGCTTATAGAAATGTTGCGCAACATGAGCTCTCATGAAGTGTTTGATTAGATTTTCAACTACATTTGCATTTATGTCAGAGTGATTAGAGGGACAATAGAGTTAGCAAGTTTGGTAGGCTACTATCAGAGCTGGCTTTTTTATGGTATCAGAGCTTTTCAGTATCAGAGCTTGGAGAACTCTAATTTCCGTAACTAAACGTTCATGTGGAATTTGACTGTCGTCATGACTCGTGACCGCAGGTGTGGCGCTAATATGGTTACACTAGGGACAAGCCATTTCCTTTGCTGTAAAGCTGTAAGCATGCCTGTCGTGAAGCGCTGCTCTATTTTCCCTCTCTGACACTCAGAGGCTGCATGACAGTGAACTTGCAAAGTCAGATCAAACTGGCCTGTGCTCTTGGTTATAACAGGTGATGAAATTATATAATGTACAAACTTTGCTGCTTGCTCTCCACGCTGCTCCAATGTAACAAATGTACAAATGTAACAACAGAGGACTCATCAGGGTCGACATCACGAGCGGGGATGGAGGAATAGATGAGCATGAAGAGGGGCCGGAGAGAAGCAGGTCAGTGGGGGCTAGTAGGGGATGTGGCTGATTGATTACAGCTGCCACGTGATATGTTGATGAAAGTGAAGTGGATATGATTGGACCTGCTCATACAACAGACTAGATGCTTAAATTCAACTGGCACCAGCAGGTTCTTTAGATCAAACGGTACTATGGTATTCTAAAATGTTGGTATCATAAGTATCATGAGGTTTTAGTACTGTGGGGTATTACCGTGGCGTTACCGTGGTACCGGTACACCAAGCAACACTAGTAGCTACACCCTCAGCTAAAGTAACAGAGACAACAACCATAATACACATGTATGGAATGACCCCATGCTTTACAATAGTATCTTCTACAAATGAGGAGATGAGACACACTCAAGGACACACACACACACATAATGTTCAGACATACACACCCATTCTCTCTCTCTCTCTCTCTCCTCTCTCTCTCTCTTTCCAACAAAAGGCAGTCTAATCATCTCTCCGTTGGAGGTCATTTGTTGTGAATGAAAGAGGCCCTCCTCCTGCCCCCCCACCGCTCGTACCTCTCCTGTGTCCTTGTCTTCACAATAGGACACCTCCAGTACTCTGTCTACCTCCACATAGTCAGGGTTAAAGGGATCCTCCTCCATCTAAAACACACAGGAAGACATAGTCAGGGTTAAAGGGATCCTCCTCCATCTAAAACACACAGGAAGACATAGTCAGGGTTAATGGGATCCTCCTCCATCTAAAACACACAGGAAGACATAGTCAGACAAAGTAAACCGCCTTCATGCCATCTGGAGTCTGGGGGGGAAACACACTGTATGACTGGGTGGGATGAACATATCAAGGCCTAAAGCACACTACAGAGATGCATGCAAACACGCCTGTGCTAAACAGGCAAACACACACACACTGACACACACACACACACACTGGTGTGAAAGGGTCTTACATCTGCAAAGAAGTGGGCTCTCTGTGCCTGTTTAATCTTGAAACGTTTGATCTTCTGCTGAATCCTCTTGTCTTTCTCCAGCTGCTGCTCTACGGCCCACTCACAGTGGAGGTAGGAGCTGAGAGAGACAACACACAGAGTCAGGAACGCACGAGAACACACACGTATAGTACAAACTTCAAATAAACCTTGAATGTCTTTTATGACATCGTACATCTTTCAAATGGATATATGTTTACTTTATGTTTAAATGTTCCATTTGTGTGCCATTTTGTACATTTTACATTTGTATAGGATTTACAATCTACTACACACCAAATTAGTCTTCATTTCAGACTGATCTGGATTTTGTTCTACTGAAACTACAATAAGGTCACATGTGAGTTCAGTCAGAGGCGTCTCAAAGTGGCAGTGCAAGAACTAGTAATGACAAGCTGCGTCTTACATCACTCTGTTTAACATAAAAAATGTGAATGCAATTATCTTAGCTGGAATGAAAAAGAATGCCTTACTAGTTTTTGTATTTTACAAAGAACTCCTCCACTTCTACGATAACTCCTGGAGCGACCTAGAAGAGGAACCAATATTATAGAACAGAATACAGACTAAAAGCTCTTCATACACTGAGTTTACAAAACATTAATTAAGAACACCTTCCATTTCCATGACATAGACTGACCAGGTGAATCCAGGTGAAAGCTATGATCCCTTATTGATGTCACTTGTTAAATCCACTCCAATCAGTGTAGATGAAGGGGAGGAGACAGGTTAATTAAGGATTTTTAAGCCTTGAGACAATTGAGACATGGATTGTGTATGTGTGCCATTCAGAGAGTGAATGGGCAAGACAAAATATTTTTTTCCTTTGAACGGGGTGTGGTAGTACGTGCCAGGCGCACCGGTTTGTGTCAAGAACTGCAACGCTGCAGGATTTTTCACGCTCAACAGCCAACTGTGGGAAGCACTGGAGTCAACATGGGCCAGCATCCCTGTGGAATGCTTTTGACACCTTGTATAGTCCGTGCCCCGACGAAATGAGGCTGTTCTGAGGGCAAAAGGGGGAGTGCAATATTTGGAAGGGGTCTTAATGTTTTGTACACTCAGTGTATAGTAGGAAAAGACAGATAGCTGAATTCAATCAAACCCGCATTGCAGAAGCTAAGTACAGTTGTGGCCAAAAGTTTTGAGAATGACACAAATATTAATTTCCACAAAGTTTGCTGCTTCAGTGTCTTTAGATATTTTTGTCAGATGTTACTATGGAATACTGAAGTATAATTACAAGCATTTCATAAGTGTCAAAGGATTTTATTGACAATTACAAAGAAGTTGATGCAAAGAGTCAATATTTGCAGTGTTGACCCTTCTTTTTCCAAGACCTCTGCAATCCGCCCTGGCATGCTGTCAATTTACTTCTGGGCCACATCCTGACTGATGGCAGCCCATTCTTGCATAATCAATGCTTGGAGTTTGTCAGAATTTGTGGGTTTTTGTTTGTCCACCCGCCTCTCGAGGATTTTCCACAAGTTCTCAATGGGATTAAGGTCTGGGGAGTTTCCTGGCCATGGACCCAAAATATTGATGTTTTGTTCCCCGAGCCACTTAGTTATCACTGCTGGAAAAGGCATGGTTCTTCACCAAACTGTTCCTGGATGGTTGGGAGAAGTTACTCTCGGAGGATGTGTTGGTACCATTCTTTATTCATGGTTGTTTTCTTAGGCAAAATTGTGAGTGAGCCCACTCCCTTGACTGAGAAGCAACCCCACACATGAATGGTCTCAGGATGCTTTACTGTTGGCATGACACAGGACTGATGGTAGCGCTCACCTTGTCTTCTCTGGACAAGCTTTTTTCCGGATGCCTCAAACAATTGGAAAGGGGATTCATCAGAGAAAATGACTTTACCCCAGTCCTCAGCAGTCCAATCCCTGTACCTTTTGCAGAATATCAGTCTGTCCCTGATGATTTTCCTAGAGAGAAGTGGCTTCTTTGCTGCCCTTCTTGACAACAGGCCATCCTCCAAAAGTCTTCGCCTCACTGTGCGTGCAGATGCACTCACACCTGCCTGCTGCCATTCCTGAGTAAGCGCTGTACTGGTGGTGCCCCGATCCTGCAGCTGAATCAACTTTAGGAGGCGGTCCTGGCGCTTGCTGGACTTTCTTGGGCGCCCTGAAGCCTTCTTCACAACAATTGAACCTCTCTCCTTGAAGTTCTTGATGATCTGATAAATGGTTGATTTAGGTGCAATCTTACTGGCAGCAATATCCTTGCCTTTGAAGCCCTTTTTGTGCAAAGCAATGATGACGGCACGTGTTTCCTTGCAGGTAACCATGGTTGACAGAGGAAGAACAATGATTCCAAGCACCACCCTCCTTTTGAAGCTTCCAGTCTGTCATTCGAACTCAATCAGCATGACAGAGTGATCTCCAGCCTTGTCCTCGTCAACACTCACACTTGTGTTAACGAGAGAATCACTGACATGATGTTAGCTGGTCCTTTTGTGGCAGGGCTGAAATGCAGTGGAAATGTTTTTGGGGGATTCAGTTAATTTACATGGCAAATAGGGACTTTGCAATTAATTGCAATTCATCTGATCACTCTTCATAACATTCTGGAGTATATGCAAATTGCCATCATACAAACTGAGGCAGCAGACTGTGAAAATTAATATTTGTGTCATTCTCAAAACTTTTGGCCACGACTGTAGATGTAGTACTGCAAACTAAAATACTATAGTACTACAAAGAGTGGTATGAGTGAGTGTGGCATTAAAGATAATGATTGTAATCTTACCTCGTTCTTGACTATTCGAGATGACATGATCTTGTCAACAACCGCAGCATCCTCCTCACTGGGGTTTTCCTGTAGCATTGACAAGATGGAAACAAACCACTTTAACAGCTCCATGTACAACCTTCATACTCCACACACCAGTTTCATGTATTTTCAATGTATATCAGAATGAAGTATGGCCTTGAGATGCATTGTACTGCTATAACACACATATTAGAATAGATAGGGCTATGCTAAAGCAATGAAGAATGTAATCTTGAGATGTTTTGGTACTGTAGATTCTATCAGTCTTACAGTGTTTCCCAACTCCAGTCTTCCAGTACCCCCAACAGTACACATTGTTGTTGTAGCCCCCAGACAAACTCACCTGATTCAACTCATTGGGGCTACAGCAAAAATGTGTACTGTTGGGGGTACTGGAGGACTGGAGTTGGAAACAACTGGTCTAGAACAACTGAATGTTATTGAGGGTTATTGATTGCTGCCTGGGCCAGGCCAGTATCTCCTCACCACAAACAGCTGTTGTGCTGGCTCTTTGCGTGCTGCAGCAGTGCTGGTCTTCTTGGCTTTAACCATGACCTTCACCTCCTCATCAGACACCCTGGCCTCTCCCTCCTCTGCATACTTCTTCCTCTTCACCTGGCGGTTCGACCGACGCGTCTACAGGGGGGTAAGGGAAAGAGGTTAAGTATTATGGAGGTTCTGTATTATACAAATCAGCACAGCCAAAATATCAGTATAACTCTTTTCCTATGTTTTATTGGGTTAATATGTAGGCAGCCATCGAAGGCATTCCTGTCTATTCTCAATAGTGTTTGTGCATGTGTCTGTGTTTTGTATGCACTCCGCAGCAATAGGTGTGACATTGAAGTGTGCTTAGTGTTTATTATTAGGAAAAAACATCAGAGAGACCCTGCTAATGACAGCCACAGTTTAATGAGATACTAAATACCATTCAGTTGAAACTAATAATGTGTCTGTGGATGAGAATAACCCAGGCTGACCATAAAATACTCGGGCCTGCCAGGCTGAGTGGTCCCTCCTTCCCTGCCTGTCAGGTTACCTCCCAGGCTGAGTGGTCCCTCCTTCCCTGCCTGTCAGGTTACCTCCCAGGCTGAGGGGTCCCCTGTGGTGATGATGCTGTAGCTGTTCTCAGAGCTGTCTGTCTACTAACTCCATCACTTATAGTGCAACAGACAGGAATGGAGAATCATTCTAAATGACATCTTCAGACAGTTCTAATTAAGACTGGGTGTGGGGGATAACGAGGATAATTATACCCACACATGGGCGGGGGGGGGGGGGGGGTGTGTAATCTCCAGTCGCTCCATACGATGACACAGCCAGGGGGAGAGAGTAGTCTTTCATCCCCACTCACTGAATACTCTGTCAACTGGAACAGAGCAGATCGTCCCCCTCACTCAACACCAGTGTCTATGGATAAGGACTGTCCTCATGGTATAGAATAGGCCTACCCCTACATAATCCTCAGCTCTACCAACAACAACAGTAAATTACACTGGAGCTATTTGTTCTTGAGTTGGTTAGGCCCTGAACTAACTCTGAACCACCCGGTGTACTTTGACTCCATACCACAGCTGTGACTCCTGTATTCCACTCAGCAGCAGCACGGCCAACAAGAGAGTCCAAGGACAGGGACTCTCCATCGATTTAACTATCACAACAACGCTGTCATAAGAACATAAAGGCCTGCGTTCTGCAGACTGAGGAAATGGCCTCTCCATGCCTTTTAATAATAATACTACAATAGATAAATAAATATAGTTGCCTACCCCTGCCTTAAACATCACGAAAACACTATCATAAGAGTTCTGCAGCCGTAATGAGCCTGCATACTGTAGCCTTGGTGTCACGGCTGTCGTTGGTGAAGGAGGACCAAAATGCAGCAGGTATGTGTATGCTCATCGTGACGTTTAATAAATTCAAAATGAACACCAAAATAACAAAAGAAGGAACGATCAACAAAACAGTCTGGCAAGGCACAAGGCTAAACACAGAACAATCTCCCACAAATGACAAACACACCCTAATATATGGGACTCTCAATCAAAGGCAAATAGACAACACCTGCCTTCAATTGAGAGTCCCAACCCCAATTAACCAAACATAGAAACAGACTCACTAGACTAAACATAGAATACATGAATATCAGACAGTGCCCAACAAACCCCGGAATACTTAAATTAAATGCCCTTCTAGACAAACACCATCCTGAACCACATAAAACAAATACCCTCTGCCATGTCCTGACCAAACTACAATGACAATTAACCCTTATACTGGCCAGGACGTGACACTTGGAGACATGGGGAGGGACACCATGCCTTTAATAATCACAATAACACCGGCATAAGGCTTTTGCTGCAGCTTGGAGACTGGGGGAGGGACTCACCGAGTCATCGTCTTTAAAGGATCTTCGAGGCGGACGCTCTTCATCAGACCCCTCCTCTGAAGACTCTGTCTTCCTCTTCTTCTTCATCCCTCCAAATTTAATGACGATTTTCCTGAAATAAAGATAACAGGACAAACATTAAGGATCAACGTCTGTTAAACGAGAGAAAAAAATAGGAAAACTGGACTCTATTTTCTCCTCTTTCCCTCTGCTATGTTTCATGGAAACTGTCTCTGAATAATTGATGAACGATAATATAAAGATTGTCCTTGCTGTGCTAAATAAATGACCTCAGGAGTGTGTGTGCTGCCGTGTGGTGCGGCGCAGTACAGTATATGCCATGTTCCTCACTGCATCTTTTAAAGGCAAAAAGGAATTATTACCCAAAGAATTATAATTAAGTAAGCATAGTTACTGTTATTACCAGTCCAGCTCTGTTTATTTTGCCTCACTTAAAATGAATGATTTAATCCTTTCCATGGTTGCTTAATGCCTTATTAAATGTACTTTCATAACCTAGAGACAAATAGTGACTGATTCAAGTAGGCAGCAGTATATTTAAATTATAGTACATCACAACATACATTTTCATGGGAAGTAACCATGCAGTACAGTATTAGCTACAGTATTAGCACATATTTTAAATAAATACTTTAGCATATTGAATGACCTAATGACCTCAATAAGGGATTATCACATTTTAAAAAAATGCAATAATATAATCATGTCCCTCTTGGTTATTGTGTGAGAATCAGCTTCTAATATGTCCATGACTGTGGTGACTCAATATCTCATCATGTGCAGAATGCAGAGATATTTTTCAGGGAGAAAATGTGTAGTGTGTGTGTGTGTGTGTGTGTGTGTGTGTGCGCGCGCGCGCGCGTGTGTGTGTGTGTCAGAGTGTCTGCAGACAGGGAAGAAATGAACCAGTAGACTGATACAATAGATCTCTGCTATGTACAGTTTGAGAGAGAGACACAGATACAGTCTCTCTCTCTTGTGTGTGCGCCTGCCTGACTGCCTGCATATCTGTTTGTCTGTCTATCCACCCCAGCCTGCTGTGTTCTTATCAACATGTAAGACTGGACTTCCACTGCTCCATTTGTCAAGCTCTTTATTGGATCAAAACAAAGAGATATAGATAGTGACTGAGTCTCCTCCCTTCTCCGTCTCTAGCTCTCTGTTTTGCCACAGATGATCCATTATATTGACCAGATACTCAAGTGGTCGATCTAACAATGAAAATAAATGTCTTAAAAAATGGAAGGCAGTTGGGAGGAGGCAAGATCAGGTGGGACCATTCTAGCCAATGAGAGGGCAGATACGTGTGTGAACAACAGGCAAAACTCAGATAAAGTGTTTTTTCTCAAAGATGCCGGGATGTCACATGTCCTCCTAATATCATTAGACTGGTAAAAACCTAAGCATTACCAAACTTCTATCAGATCAAATAAGCCACATCTAACACATTTTCTTTACTTAACTAGGCAAGTCAGTTAAGAACAAATTCTTATTTACAATGACGGCCCGTAAATAAGCCATTACATATTTTGGTAACTAAATTCGACATTCCATACAAAAACTCCTCGCTTGGTGAGCGATATTTTTTTTTTACCGCCACCTGCTGGAGAAGACCGATTTTAGGTCCAGTTATCCCCCTCACTTCTTCCTCTCTGGTCTTGCTCTCTTTCTCCCCCCCTCTCAGTCTCCGCCTCTTGCCGCCTACCTTTCTCTCTATCTTGTCTCTCCTCCATCGCTCTCTCTTCCAATCCCTCCATCCCTCTCCACTCTTCCCCTCCCTCCCTCTATGGCTCAGAAAACACATAAACATGGATATGATTCAACCTACACAAAGAGCCAGTCCAGACTCCAAATCCCCATGCAGGCAGACAGAGACTAGCGTGGTTGGATCAAACAGACTAATACTGTAGATGTGGTAAAGAGGTCAATTGAACTCAATTGCCATGGAATAGAGTGGGGGAAAGATCCCGAGTCTGCTCATTGCCCCCCAGCAACATTAACATACATTTAGGCTATTGTTTCTATATGTATTTCACACTATGTTGAGGTAGAAATCAGAGTATCATGCTGTATGGATGTCAACCCCAATATATGTTCATGTCAACGTCACCAATCAACTTTATTACAGTTAAAAACTACTTTGACTACCACCACCGATTTCTATATGCGCCAGCTATGCTAACTAGTTTATACGAGC
This sequence comes from Salmo trutta, assembly GCF_901001165.1. Taxonomy (NCBI): domain Eukaryota; kingdom Metazoa; phylum Chordata; class Actinopteri; order Salmoniformes; family Salmonidae; genus Salmo; species Salmo trutta. Next base: position 28,145,806 of record NC_042968.1, read on the forward strand.
AGGAGTTAGCGTTTAACAGTTACTTATTTTAAGCCGGACAACTTATAAATGTTGTGCAGCGAAAAAAAGCCAAATATATAAAAATCAGACATAAGTAAGTACATTGTGGGCCTGATACAATGCATAACTCATGACGGATTTGAGGAACATCCACTTTGCTAGATCTAATTTGTTAAATGTGTGCCAATCTGATCAATGGAATGGTCTGCGTTCTGTTGACTCCGTTACTGCATCCACATTTTGTTACGTTACAGTCTTATTCTAAAATAGATTCAATATTTTTTTTCTCTTAGCAATCTACACAAAATACCCCATAATGACTAAGTGAAACCAGGTTTGACAATTTTTTTTGCACATGTATTAAAAACAAAAACCAGAAATAGCTTATTTACATAAGTATTCAGACCCTTTGCTATAAGACTCGGAATTGAGCTCAGGTGCATCCTGTTTCCATTGATCATCCTTGAGATGTCTCTATAACTTGATTGGAGTCCACCTGTGGTAAATTAAATTGATTGGACCTGATTTGGAAAGGCACACACCTGTCTATATAAGGTCCCACAGTTCACAGTGCATATCAGAGCAAAAAACAAGCCATGAGGTTAAAGGAATAGTCCGCAGAGCTCCGAGACAGGATTGTGTCGAGGCACAGATCTGGAGAAGGGTACCAAAACATTTCTACAGCATTGAAGGTCCCCAAGAACACAGTGGCCTCCATCATTCTTAAACGGAAGAAGTTTGGAACCACCAAAACTCTTCCTAGAGCTGGCTGCACGGACAAACTAAGCAATCGGGAGAGAAGGGCATTGGTCAGGGAGGTGACCAAGAACTCAATGGTCACTCTGACAGAGCTCTAGAGCTCCTCTGTGGAGATGGGAGAACCTTCCAGAAGGACAACCATCTCTACAGCACTCCCCCAATCAGGCCTTTATGGTAGAGGGCCAGACGGAACCCACGCCTCAATAAAAGGCACATGACAGCCCGCTTGGATTTTGCCAAAAGGCACTTAAAAACTCTCCGACCATGAGAAACAAGAATCTCTGGTCTGATGAAACCAAGATTGAACTCTTTTGCCTGAAAGCCAAGTGTCATGTCTGGAGGAAACCTGGCACCATCCCTACAGAGAGATCCTTCATGAAAACCTGTTCCAGAGCGCTCAGGCCCTTGGACTGGGGCAAAGGTTCACCTACCAACAGGACAACAACCCTAAGCACACAGCCAAGACAACACAGGAGTGGCTTCGGGACAAGTCTCTGAATGTCCTTGAGTGGCCCAGCCAGAGCCTGAACTTGAACCTGATCGAACATATCTGGAGAGATCTGAAAATAGCTGTGCAGCAACACTCCCCATCCAACCTGACAGAGCTTGAGATGATCTGCAGAGAGGAATGGGAGAAACTCCCCAAATACAGGTGTGCCAAGCTTGTAGCGTAATACCCAAGAAGACTCAATGCTGTAATCGCTGCCAAAGATGCTTCAACAAAGTACCGAGTAAAGGGTCTGAATACTTATGTAAATGTGATATCAGTTTTTTATTTTTAATACATTTTCAAAAACCTGTTTTTGCTTTGTCATTATGGGGTATTGTGTGTTGATTGATGAGGGAAAAAAATATTTAATCAATTTTAGAATAAGCCTGTAACCTAACAAAATATGGAAAAGGTCAAGGGGTCTGAATACTTTCCGAATGCCTGTATAAGTCCATGCTAATACTCCTGTGTCTCTTCCCTCGTCCGAACTTCGTTACCTAACTACAAAAAAAGGAAAACACAGCGGCACATCCATCTCATTGAACTGTAACATAGAGTCCTTCACGGGTCCAAAAACATTGACCCATTCGAAATGAACCTGGGGCTTTCCCATCTGGCTCCGATATGCATAAATATATATATTTTTATACAGAGACCCCTTCCGAAAGGACCCGAGGACAACTAGACCCGTTCCATATAGACCTCGTGGTCCGATCCGAGTGAAAGAAGCAGCAGAAAAGTATATTTTTAAGCTACTTTATTAATTAACTGGAGCTGATAAAGCGTGAGGGAGAGGAGGTAAACAGAGGTGAAGCTCGGGCAGGGGCTGTGCTGTGTGTGTAGGCTACTGAGGGAGTGAGCGAGTGACACGGGAACAGGGAGGTGGGAGGAAGAGACAGCAACCAACCAAGCAGACTCGTGCTATAGTAGACTAATAGCTGCCATATCATCCAATATGATTATGTAGCCTGTCTAGGCTGATTGAGAATGCATGCGCTTTCTCGTCCTGCACAGTTAAACAACAACAACTCCATTCAGAATATAAAGTAGCAGCTTAGCTGTTGGCTCTTGGTCGTTGTAGCCTATCATTCTCCTTTCATTTTTAATTACAGAATTTGAATTCCATCTTCCATTGATTAAATATCTCCTAACACGGAGGCTCTATGGCTGTAGCCTATTGCCGCTTTGATGACTTATGACTGGCCAACAACAACAGCAAGCTACACGTGCCACTCTCGTTAAAAGAGCTTGGGGTCCCGGATCGGGTCTCGGGTATTCGGGTACAGGTGGATCCGGGAAGACCACTACTGTGAAGTCCTCAGCCTAGACATGTACAGTATATGTCTGTATATGTCAGTATTGTACAGGCCTATGTCTGTACTCTATGTCTGTTCTAAGTGCTCTAAATGCCCTACATAGCCTGAGATCAGACACACAGAGATAATATAACAGCTCCCTCCCTCCCTGGGCCGTACTCCTGTCTTCTCTCTGTGTGTGCTCCTGATCATTCCTCCCTCATTCCCTCTGTCATGCACATGATCTCTCACCTTGTCTTCCTCCACCCCTCTCCTCCCCTCTCCCCTCCCTGTACTCTCTCACACAGCAACAGGAACAGAAGCTCTCTAGCTCTGTCTGATACGCTCCAAAACACAGCAACGCTCACAAGAGCAGACACGCAGTAAGTAGATTCCTTCTCACACAACACCAACTACTCTGAAACAGGTACTCACACACACACACGCACACAGAGCTAACTACAGTGCCCTCCGTAATTATTGGGACAGGGAAGCATTTTTATTATTTTGGTTCTATACTGCAACAGTTTGGATTTGTAATCAAACAATGACTATGAGGTTAAAGTGCAGACTGTCAGCTTTAATTTTAAGGTATTTTCATCCATATCGGGCAAACAGTTTGACATGACAGCATTTTTGTACATACTCCCCCCATTTTAGGGGACTAAAAGTATTGGTCAAATTCACTTATGTGTATTAAATTTAAGTATTTGGTCCCATATTCATAGCACACAATAACTACATCAATCTTGTGACTCTACAAACTTGTTGGATGCATTTGCTGTTTGTTTTGGTTGTGTTTCAGATTATTTTGTGCCCAATAGAAATGAATGGTAAATAAGGTATTGTGTCATTTTGGAGTAACTTTAATTGTAATTAAGAATATAATATGTTTCTAAACACTTCTACATTAATGTGGATGCTACCATGATTATGGATAATCCTGAATTAATCGTGAATAATGATGAGTGGGAAAGTTACAGATATACAAATATCATACCCCCCAATAAAATGCTAACCTCCCCTGTTATTATAATGGTGAGAGGTTCGCATGTGTTGGGGGTATGATATAAAATGCTAACCTCCCCTGTTATTATAATGGTGAGAGGTTCGCATGTGTTGGGGGTATGATATAAAATGCTAACCTCCCCTGTTATTATAATGGTGAGGTTCGCATGTGTTGGGGGTATGATATAAAATGCTAACCTCCCCTGTTATTATAATGGTGAGAAGTTCGCATGTGTTGGGGGTATGATATAAAATGCTAACCTCCCCTGTTATTATAATGGTGAGAAGTTCGCATGTGTTGGGGGTATGATATAAAATGCTAACCTCCCCTGTTATTATAATGGTGAGAAGTTCGCATGTGTTGGGGGTATGATATAAAATGCTAACCTCCCCTGTTATTATAATGGTGAGAAGTTCGCATGTGTTGGGGGTATGATATAAAATGCTAACCTCCCCTGTTATTATAATGGTGAGAAGTTCGCATGTGTTGGGGGTATGATATAAAATGCTAACCTCCCCTGTTATTATAATGGTGAGAAGTTCGCATGTGTTGGGGGTATGATATTTGTGCTTTCTCACTTCAATACATATAAGTGAATTTGTCTCAATACTTTTGGTCACATAAAATGGGGGTACTATGTACAAAAAGTGCTGTAATTTCTAAATGTTTCACTTGATATGAATGAAAATACCCTCAAATTAAAACTGACAGTCCGCACTTCAACCTTGTTGTCATTGTTTGAGTTCAAATCCCGTGTGGCTCAGTTGGTAGAGCATGGTGTTTGCAACGCCGGGGTTGTGGGTTCGATTCCCACAGGGGACCAGTACGGGAAAAAAAACTTTTTATGAAATGTATGCATTCACTACTGTAAGTCGCTCTGGATAAGAGCGTCTGCTAAAATGTAAATCCAAACTTTTGGAGTATAGAGCCAAAAGAATAAGAAATGCTTCACTGTCCTAATAATTACAGAGGGTACTGTATGTGCTGTGACCGTGCTAGCCTGTCTCTAGTTAAGCGATAGAAGACTCCCTCTGGGCTTATGCTCCAATACAGTACAGTGGAGCCAGGAAAACCAGCCAGCCAGTCAGTCATCCAGCCAAACACAGCCAGTCATTCAACCAGCCAGGCATTCATCCTGCCTAGTGCTTGCAGCCGTTACCACAGCCTAGCCTGTCTCAGTCACACTAAGCTGGTCTCGGCCTCACACACTGGTCCTCGGCCACACGCTAGGCTAGGTCTAGGATACACTATCCCACCTGGACATTTCCCACTAAATCAGGACTGATATTGGCTGTGGTGGTTTAGATGGAGGCAGACAGAGGGAGAGAGAGGGTGCTAGAGAGAAGGCACGAAACGTATACACACAACCACACAGCACACAGTTATTTATACAAATATCCATGCATTTATGTGTACACACACACACACACACACACACACACACACACACACACACACACACACACACACACACAGTGGTCTGTAGGAGGCTGAGCGTTTCTCCCACTGCCTGTCAATACTAGAGCTTTCATGGTCTCCTTGAACATGTGTTGTTGTAGGGACTAAAGCTATCTTTCTCACTTTACTCCTCCTCCTCCGGATGATATTACACTTCCATAATCCTATCCACAATGACACTTTGGGGTTGCCTGGCAACGCACCCTAGGGAATATCGTTGGCAGTGTGGGCGGTGGATGTGACATCACTTCCTGTGAGTGGCAACGGAGCGAACGCTCTATGAGCAGCTGAGGAGAATGTGAAATGGCAACAAGACCGCTCTAATATCAACCAGTCCAGGAAATATGGACACAACAGAATGTTCTCCCACACACAGGCAAGACTGAAATACAGAAAGAGAGAAATACAGCAGTTTCACCTCCTATCATCAAACAGTAGGCCATACTATATTCTCTCCTATAGACATTTGTTGTTTAGCAACAAAACCAACGCGTGTGCAACTATGGGGTAAAACAGACAGGGTTGACTTAGATTGTTGACAACACGTAACTATATTTCATTTCCAATGTTTATTGAAAACATAAATACATTTGCACAAAGAACACGTGTTGTCTTTCAAATACATTGTTACAGATGTGCGTTAGCTAGCTAGGTAGCTACTTTTAGCCATATTAGCAGCGACATAAAATCAGTCAAAACAAGACATGTTATCAAGAACAAGATGAAACTAGCTGAAACGAGTCACCTACGATTCCCCACATGGCAGTTTCTTGTCATTGTTGCTATCTGGCCATCCTGAATCACAACAACACAAGGCCTTCTGCCCCATTGAAGCGTGCACATGGTTTTCGTGACGTTGTGAGCTAACCCATCTATAGCAAGACGCACTTGCTTTATCTTAACCTAACGAGGCCATTACATACTGGTGACTGTCAATGGCATACTGGACTATAGCAAAACACCCCCCTTCAAAACCACCATATCCGACGCGTAAACCAACAGGACTACTAAACTGTGAAATTAGTAACACTTCTTCACTTTATTTTACTGTGAAATCGTTGATTTGAGAGAGAGGGAGGAAGCATCCTATGGGTTGGCAGCTGTGATGTGCGTCAGTGTTGTTGGAATGTGTATGGAGGTTTAGTAAGACCTCAGAGAGCAAGACAGAGTATGATGGGAGGACGAGGAGGAACGGAGGAGGAGGGAGGAGGAGGTGTGATGCAGACACACACGTGGAACTCATCCCACATCACACAGGCTTTACAGCCTCAGAACCCAACCAAGACCACAGACTGGCTTTATACAGGCCCACCCACAGTTCACTACTAATACCACCACTACAGACGTTTCATAGGTATTACAGTTGATAAATACACAGGGACACACCAACACATGCACATAGAGTAAATAACAGACCAATAGCACCATTACTGAAACCACACAGGCACCAATCAGGCACCCAATACTTAGGTTAACTACAGAGGTGCCATCTCTCATCTTCTTTCTCTCTACATGTCCTTCTCTCAAGTCCAGCTGTCCCCTGTGTGGTAGGTGAGTTAGGCCTTCACTCCTGCAGACAGGCTAGATAGTCTGATGGAGTGTTACAGTGATTCCCAGAGAGAGCTGTAGTTCTAGTTTTGGCAGTGGCCCCGTTTGGCTCCCATGAGCAGATCCTCATCCTGCCTGGTGCCTAATAACCCAGCATTCTCCTCTCCATGCTCAGCCCCCCAGCACTGCCCTGTCCTAGTTGGCACACCACCCACCATTCTGTGTGTGTGGAGAGAGAACAGTGTGACAGCATTTTGTAGGCCGAGGGCACACTGACATGTTCCAGGGTCCCTGTGTGAGGATTGAGAACTTGGGACAGACCAACCTATAGGTGCCAGTGTTACCCCCAAGTTCACTGTAGCCAGGGCCGTAACTACATATGAAGACACAGAGGTCCTCAACATGTAAAGTGTTGGTCCCATGTTTCATGAGCTGAAATAAAAGATCCCAGAAAGTTTCCATACGCACAAAAAGCTTATTTCTCTCAAATGTTTACATCCCTGTTCGTGAGCATTTCTCCTTAGCCAAGATAATCCATCCACCTGACAGGTGTGGCATATCAAGAAGCTGATTAAACAGCACAATCATTACACAGGTGCACCTTGTGCTGGTGACAATAAAAGGCCACTCTAAAATGTGCAGTTTTGTCACACAACACAATGCCACAGATGTCTCAAGTTTTGAGGGAGTGTGCAATTGGCATGCTGACAGCAGGAATGTCCACCAGAGGTGTTGCCAGAGAATTTCATGTTAATTTCTCTACCATAAGTCGCCACCAACGTTGTTTTAGAAAATTTGGCAGTACGTCCAACCAGCCTCACAACCACAGACAACGTGTAACCACACCAGCCCAGGACCTCCACATCCAGCTTCTTTACCGCCAGGATCGTCTGAGACCAGCCACCCGGACAGCTGATGAAACTCTGGGTTTGCACAACTGAAGAATTTCTGCACAAACCGTCTGAAAACATCTGAAGGAAGTTCATCTGCGTGCTGGTCATCCTCACCAGCGTCTGACCTGACTGCAGTTTGGCGTCGTAACCGACTTCAGTGGGAAAATCCTCACCTTAGATGGCCACTGGCACAATGGAGAAGAGTGCTCTTCACGGATGAATCCCGGTTTCAACTGTACCGGGCAGATGGCAGACATCGTGTATGTTGTCGTGTGAGCGAGCGGTTTGTTGATGTCAACGTTGTGAACAGAGTGCTCATTGTGGCGGTGGGGTTATGGTATGGGCAGGCAGGCATAAGCTAAGGACAACAAGCACAATTGCAATTTATCGATGGCATTTTGAATGCACAGAGATACCATGACGATACCCGAGGCCCATTGTTGTGCCATTCATCTGCTGTCATCACCTCAAAGATCAGAACGCTTATATTCTTGACTCTGAATGAGTTCTAATCACACCTGCCTCTTTGAGAATGAGTGGAATCATGAACAGTGGTTTGTTTGTTTGTTCCCCTGCATCCTATGGATTTTCCTTCCTGATTTTCCTCCCTGATTTTCCTCCCTGATTTGCCTTTCTATTGCAGTAACGTTGAAGGGCTCTGGCTAACGTTACTTAGCCAGCTAGAAGGATGAAGTAGGAAGCGAACGTTAAAAGGAGCCTACCTAAATAGGCTACTAAGTTCTCATATTAACTTTGCTATACAGAGAGTAGGCTACTTAGACAAACAGTGATGTGGTACTCAGTGGTGAGGCTGAGGCAGCCTGAAATGCATGCAGGAGGAAGCAGAGGAGACAGAGAGAGAGAGAGGAAGCAAGCAGAGCGAGAGATTAGTATGGTGGTTCCCAAACTTGGGGTCGGGGCCCCAAGTAGGGTACCCTAAGAAAATCTATACTAATTAGGGGTGTAACGAATCATCGATACACATCGGTCCTTGATTAAAATGTTTAAGATACGACAGCGTCGGTCAGAAAATCGATTGAAACATTACAAATCATCGATTCACTTACATTTTTTGCTCATACTACTTTCTTTCTACCTTCTGAAAACACCTTTTGTTACAACTGATGTGTCCTCTCCTTCAGTGTGGAACTAAGCATGTAACTGGGTTTTGCATGCCAAACAACCCTAGGGAAAATCAGTAGCCTAGTCAAACTGCGCACTGTGTCCAGCCTGCACGCTGACAAACGCGAGTTAGGCGGCATGTTCCTGTTCTTGCACATCTGCCCGGGACCTTCAGCATTCAAATGCTAAAATGGCTTGCTTGATATTAGGCTTTATTAGTTGAGTGGCAACCTATGTAATTTGCTATCTATGCGCTGTTGAAAATTGTGTTTTACTGGAATAAAAGTAAGCTACTGGAAACAACACTCATCTGGCTATACCGGCTTACAATTTATTTTATTTTGATTGTTCAGGTTCGCCATCAGCAATAGTTTTGGTAGTTTTGCTTTAAACAATCAGTGTACAGTATATATATGGTATTGATGTCTGTTTGTGTGGCACTTGATTAGTAATAGGGATGCACAATATATCGGTGAACATATCGGAATCGGTCGATATTAGCTAAAAATGTCAACATCTGTATCGGCCGATGTCTAGTTTAACGCCGATGTTAAAAACCGATGTCAAAGCTACCGTGCATACCTATATAACGTAATGACGCAACGTAAAAATTTGCGCTACATGTGCAACACAGCATTGCTAACCTAGCCCACAATGTCTGCTGTGTGGATCGAGCAGTTAACAAGTCGAGCAGTCATTTGAAAGAGTAAGAACGTTTCAGCGAGACAACTCAAAGGTGAAATCCATTAAAGCCAAGATAATGAAATTCATTGGCCTTGACAATCAACCGTTCTCTGTTGTGGGTGATGTTAACTTTCGCGACTGGTCGAGCACCGGTACACACTACCAAGTGAGCTATTTTTCAGATGTTGCCCTACCGGAGTTACACAGTAATAGTGTCACTGCTATTAGTTTCACGATATACATACCATGGAACGCCGTTTGGGTCTTTGCGCGTTTAAAAAGATACAGTAGCACTGTCAAAGCTGTACAAAAAATCTGCAAACAAGGAAACACCGGACACGAATGATGTGTTTACAATTACCGTGTTGATAATAAAGCAGAATTTGTTTGACCGCAACTTCTGGGGTAACTAGCTTTAGCGTGGTACCTAGCTAGCACCAATACAACCAGCCTGAAAACAATGACCAGTAGAAACTGCAGTCATTTTCATTATTCTTAGCAATGATTTAGGAATCCTTGTGAGTAAGTATTAGCAAGGTTGCTACTTGTTGTTCGCCTACTGAAATTGAACTTCAGTTCTTGAAAATAAATAGCTAGCCAGCTACTTAACCCTGTTGCCCAAAGCTAACGTTATAAGCAGCCAGCTAGCTTCATCTGGCTAGTGACGCTCGACCGGACCGGGTTATGTGTTGTGAAGCTAGCCACAATAAGGATTAGGCACAATAGTGGAATTTGCGGTTTGCCTTCAAAATAAAAGTATGTCATTGACAGTGATGCAAATGAATACAAATAGTATAATTATGCCATACTTTTATTTTGAAGGCTAACCGCAAAGTTCACTATTGTGGCTAATCCTTATTGTGGCTAGCTTCACATAGATGGGTCCGACCACCATTAATCAAATAAGAACTGTCTTATAAATTAGGGTTATTTTAGATGACACCTAGCTGTATAGTTAGCTAGCTAACTATAGCTACTGAAACAGATTATGTTGTTTTGCTATGTTTTTGGGGAAGAACATTGTTTGCATCCATGAGCTAGCTAGCTTTGTTTAATGACCAGCACTGTAGGTGCGCGAGACAACTTTACCAGCATCATAGCATACGTATTGATGAATCAATGTGACATATGAAATACGAGTGATAGTGTAATCAATGTTTAACTTTTTTTTTTTTTTTTTTTTTTTAAATGTCACCGTTATTTAACCAGGTAGGCTAGTTGAGAACAAGTTCTCATTTGCAACTGCGACCTGGCCAAGATAAAGCATAGCAGTTAGACACATACAACACAGTTACACATGGAATGAAAAACATACAGTCAATAACACAGTAGAAAAGAGAAAACAAAAAGTCTATATACAGTGAGTGCAAATTAGGTCAAATAAGGGAATTAAGGCAATAAATAGGCCATGGTGGCAAAGTAACTACAATATGGCAATTAAACACTGGAATGGTAGATGTGCAAAAGATGGATGTGCAAGTAGAGATACTGGGGTGCAAAAGGAGCAGAATAAATAAATAAATACAGTATGGGGATGAGGTAGATAGATGGGCTGTATACAGATGTGCTATGAACAGGTGCAGTGATCTGTGAGCTGCTCTGACAGCTGGTGCTTAAAGCTAGTGTGGGAGATGGGAATCGCCAGCTTCAGAGATTTTTGCAGTTCGTTCCAGTCATTGGCAGCAGAGAACTGGAAGGAAAGGCGACCAAAGGAGGAATTGGCTTTGGGGGTGACCAGTGAGATATACCTGCTGGAGCGCGTGCTACGAGTGGGTGCTGCTATGGTGACCTGAGCTGAGATAAGGCGGGGCTTTACCTAGCAGAGACTTGTAGATAAGTATGAAGTATGAGTATGAAGTGAGGGCCAGCCAACGAGAGTGTATAGGTCGCAATGGTGGGTAGTGTATGGGGCTTTGTTGACAAAACGGATGGCACTGTGATAGACTGCATCCAGTTTGTTGAGTAGTGTTGGAGGCTATTTTATAGATGACATCGCCGAAGTCGAGGATCGGTAGGATGGTCAGTTTTACGAGGGTATGTTTGGCAGCATGAGTGAAGGATGCTTTGTTGCGAAATAGGAAGCCGATTCTAGATTTAATTTTGGATTGGAGATGCTTAATATGAGTCTGGAAGGAGAGTTTACAGTCTAGCCAGACACCCAGGTATTTGTAGTTATCCACGTATTCTAAGTCAGAGCCGTCCAGAGTAGTGATGCTGGATGGGCGGGCAGGTGCGGGCAATGATCGGTTGAATAGCATGCATTTAGTCTTATTTGCGTTTAAGAGCAGATGGAGGCCACGGAAAGAGAGTTGTATGGCATTGAAGCTCGTCTGGAGGTTAGTTAACACAGTGTCCAAAGAATTCCAGAAGTATACAGAATGGTGTCGTCTGCGTATAGGTGGATCAGAGAATCACCAGCAGCAAGAGCGACATCATTGATGTATTCAGAGAAGAGAGTCGGCCCAATAATTGAACCCTGTGGCACCCCCATAGAGACTGCCAGAGGTCCGGACAACAGGCCCTCCGATTTGACACACTGAACTCTATCAGAGAACTAGTTGGTGAACCAGGCGAGGCAATCATTGGAGAAACCAAGGCTGTTGAGTCTGCCAATAAGAATGTGGTGATTGACAGAGTCGAAAGCCTTGGCCAGGTCGATGAATACAGCTGCACAGTAATGTCTCTTATCGATGGCGGTTATGATATCGTTAAGGACCTTGAACATGGCTGAGGTGCACCCATGACCGGCTCTGAAACCAGATTGCATAGCGGAGAAGGTACGGTGTGATTCAAAATGGTCGGTAATCTGTTTGTTAACTTGGCTTTCGAAAACCTTAGAGATGCAGGGTAGGATAGATATAGGTCTGTAGCAGTTTGGGTCTAGAGTGTCTCCCCTTTGAAGAGGGGGATGACCGCGGCAGCTATCCAATCTTTGGGAATCTCAGACAATACGAAAGAAAGGTTGAACAGGCTAGTAATAGGGGTTGTAACAATTTCGGCAGATAATTTTAGAAAGAGAGGGTCCAGATTGTCTAGCCCGGCTGATTTGTAGGGGTCCAGATTTTGCAGTTCTTTCAGAACATCAGCTATCTGGATTTGGGTGAAGGAGAAATGTTGGGGGCTTGGGCGGGTTGCTGTGGAGGGTGCCGGGCAGTTGACCAGGGTAGGGGTAGCCAGGTGGAAAGCATGGCCATCCGTAGAGAAATGCTTATTGAAATTCTCAATTATAGTGGATTTATCGGTTGTAACAGTGTTTCCTAGCCTCAGAGCAGTGGGTAGCTGGGAGGAGGTGCTCTTATTCTCCATGGACTTTACAGTGTCCCAGAACTTTTTTGAGTTTGTACTGCAGGATGCAAATTTCTGTTTAAAAAAGCTAGCCTTAGCTTTCCTAACTGCCTTTGTATATTGGTTCCTAACTTCCCTGAAAAGTTGCATATCACGGGGGCTATTCAGTGCTAATGCAGAACGCCACAGGATGTTTTTGTGCTGGTCAAGGGCAGACAGGTCTGGAGTGAACCAAGGGCTATATCTATTCCTGTTTCTACATTTTTTGAATGGTGCATGCTTATTTAAGATGGTGAGGAAGGCACTTTTAAAGAACAACCAGGCATCCTCTACTGTCGGGATGAGGTCGATGTCATTCCAGGATACCCCGGCCAGGTTGATTAGAAAGGCCTGCTCGCAGAAGTGTTTTTGGGAGCGTTTGACAGTGATGAGGTGTGGTCGTTTGATCGCAGACCCATTACGGATGCAGGCAATAAGGCAGTGATCGCTGAGATCTTGGTTGAAAACAGCAGAGGTGTATTTGGAGGGCGAGTTAGTTAGGATGATATCTATGAGGGTGCCCGTGTTTACGGATTTGGGGTTATATCTGGTAGGTTCATTGATAAGTTGTGTGAGGTTGAGGGCATCAAGCTTAGATTGTAGGATGGCCAGGGTGTTAAGCATGTCCCAGTTTAGGTCACCTAGCAGCACGAGCTCAGAAGATAGATGGGGGCAATCAAATCACATATGGTGTCGAGGGCACAGCTGGGGGCTGAGGGTGGTCTATAGCAAGCGGCAACGGTGAGAGACTTGTTTCTGGAAAGGTTAATTTTTAGAAGTAGGAGCTCGAATTGTTTGGGTACAGACCTGGATAGTAAGACAGAACTCTGCAGGTTATCTTTGCAGTAGATTGCAACACCGCCCCCTTTGGCAGTTTTATCTTGTCGAAAAATTTTATAGTTAGGGATGGAAATTTCAAGGTTTTTGGTGGTCTTCCTAAGCCAGGATTCAGACACGACTAGGACATCCGGATTGGTGGAGTGTGCTAGGGCAGTGAATAAAACAAACTTAGGGAAGAGCCTTCTAATGTTAACATGCATGAAACCAAGGCTTTTACGGTTGCAGAAGTCAACAAATGAGAGAGCCTGGAGGATGGGAGTGGAGCTAGACACTGCAGGGCCTGGATTAACCTCTACATCACCAGAGGAACAGAGGAGGAGTAGGATAAGGGTACGGCTAAAGGCTACCAGAACTGGACGTCTAGCACGTTCAGAACAGAGAGTAAAAGGAGCAGATTTCTGAGCACGGTAGAATATATTCAAGGCATAATGTACAGACAAAGGTATAGTAGGATGTGAATACAGTGGGGGTAAACCTGTGCATATAGTGATAATGAAAGAGATATTGTCTCCAGAAATAGCATTTAAACCAGGTGATGTCACTGCGTGTGTGGGAGGTGGAACTAAATTGTTTGCCGAGGCGTTGTGAGCAGTGCTAGAGGCTCTACAGTGAAATAAAACAATAGTTACAAACCAAAACAGCAATGGACAAGGCATGGTGACGTTAGGGAGAGGCACGCGTAGCCGGGTGATCATAAGAGTCCAGTGCGTGGCTTCAGGCAGCTAGCGGCGGGCTAGCAGGCTAACAGAAAGGCCTTAGAGGGGCGACGCGACGGGGGAAAGTCTGTTGTGGCCTCTTCGTGCAGTTACATCAGCGGACGGATCAGCAGGGCTCCGTGTGGTAAACCAGGCCAATTGGCAAAATATGTATAGTGGCCAAAGAAATATGTCCGAAGGGCCTCTTAAGCCAGCAGTCCAATGTGCTTTAGATAGCTAGCAGGCCGCGGATTAGCGGCTGTGCGTTCACGGGACGTTAGCTGCTATAATTCTAGGTGGAAAAAAAAAATATGCGGTAGGAATCCGGAGATATGGAGAAGAATAAGTCCGACTAGCTCTGGTTTGAGTCGCGCTGTACAGACTGGCGAGAGTTGTCCGGGATAAAGGTAGCTGATGACCGCTAGCAAAGGATAGCTGACTGCTAGCTAGTAGCTTCGGAATGTATTCGATGGGCCTCGTAAGCTAACAGTCCATTGTGCTCTAGACAGCTAGCATTCAGGGGACGTTAGCTGCGAAGGTCGGAAGATGAGAAGGTTCAGAGCTTGCGGTAGGAATCCAGGGATATGGAGAGGAAAATAGGTCCGGTATGCTCTGGTTGAATCGCGTTGTACAAACTGGCGAGAGCTTTCCGAGCTAACGGTTAGCTGATGTGTTATAACTACGTAAAAAATGAATGAACGTGTTAAATTATTATGTGACATGCAGTCATATTCAGGTCCTGATTGGTCAATAAGCTTATTTGACACGTCAAATAGTGTTATTTTTTTGGAGTTCAATAGAAATCCTGGTTGAGAATTAAACGACTGAACAAATGAACAACGAAACAGCACAGCAAGTAAGTGAAAGAAATAGGTTTGGATTATGTTTTACTGGTAATGGGGACATACATAAATGCCAACAAAATAACTTTTTGGTCAACGTGGTGTGCGTGTGTGTAACCTTTATATAACTAGGCAAGTCAGTTAAGAATAAATTCTTACTTACAATGACGGCGCGGGTGACGCTGGGCCAATTGTGCGCCGCCCTATGGGACTCCCAATCACGGCCAGATGTGATACAGCCTGCATTCGAACCAGGGACTGTTACGCCTCTTGCACTGAGACCGCTGCGTCCATGCGTGTGTTAACTATTTAACTGTACTAGAATGCTTAAAAGGCCGCAAAAATGTTAAATATAGGTATCGTTTTTTTGGCAAGGATAATATCGGTATCGGCCAAAAATGTAATGTCAGTGCATCACTAATTAGTCATGCCTAGGAGTACAAATGTCAACGCTATGTCATTTGAGAAAAGAGATGTATGTAACGATTTGATGATTTTATGTCATTCGTCATTAGAACTGACTGAACAGTCACTGATGCTACGTGTCAGTGTGAATAAATTCTCATATTCCCCCTTTCAGGGTATAACATTACAACTGTATAGCTAAAAGGCTACGTGTTTGTAGATGGACTGAGATGAATGAACCTACGGCAGCGGATGGAGTGTGTAGAATGTGTGTTGTGTGCGTGTAACACAGTGGAACCTATCCTGAGGGGATTACAGTGACAGTGGTGCTGTTGGCCCTGTGCTGCCTGGGCTCCGTGAGAAAATCCCCCTCCTTATGAATGGCTGTAAACCCCCCATCCCCCCCCACACACACACACACACACACAGAGCTTGGTGATGGAAAATATCAGCAGAGTGCAGAGATCTGCACAAGGGATTTATGCTTCTTTCTGCATGCAGTCGACTTATGAGCTCACACACACACTAACATATTGACAAAATACACACACACACACACGCACGTATGCACACGCAGAAGCAAAAGCATTCACACACCCATATGCCGGCATATGCTCACATACCCGCAAACACACACACACACACCATTTGCATGCCCCCCCCCCCACACACACACACACGCACACATGCACACACACACAAAGGATTACAAAAAACACTTAATTAAGAAAACAGCTTTGGGATTTTCTAATCAGAGTGTGAGTGAAGAGGATTAGATAGGAAGACTATGCTGCGTGGCAGGCAGGCAAGGAGATATGAACCCAACCCTCTCTACACTGACTCTACTGTAGTCTATATGCCTACCCTAAACCCCCATTTTATATTGTAATTGATCTCGCTTGCACCATTTTGTTAGATGTTTCACAGTAGACAACAGTGTAGTATCAGCACATTCAGATCACGCCTGCTGCCCTGCACACACACACACACACACACACACACACACACACACACACACACACACACACACACACACACACACACACACACACACACACACACACACACACACACACACACACACACACACACGGAGGAAGCTTTCTGCTAACAGCCCCTAGTATGTTAGGAAGATACCATATCTGAGGAGGAATATTTAGGAAAATGTACTAGGGAGGGAGGGAGGGAGGGAGGGAGGGAGGGAGGGAGGAGGAGGAGAGGAGAATAGGAATAAAGAGGCAGGGTGCTTTACAATAATGTTTTCATCTCCTGATGAGCTTGTTTTTCACCAGGTAGGTAGCTATAAAAACACTATGCAATTTCAGAAAGCAGTGTGTGATCAGCCAACCCTGACTTCTAGCTGTAACCCCCTCAGAATCATTTGAATTGAGGCTTTCCCCTCCATCCCCTCCCTACCCTCCATCCCCCCTACCCTCCATCCCCTTCTACCCTCCATCCTCCCTACCCTCCATCCCCCCTACCCTCCATCCCCTCCCTACCCTCCATCCCCCTTACCCTCCATCCCCTTCTACCCTCCATCCCCCCTACCCTCCATCCCCCCCTACCCTCCATCCCCTTCTACCCTCCATCCCCTCCCTACCCTCTATCCCCCCTACCCTCCATCCCCTTCTACCCTCCATCCTCCCTACCCTCCATCCCCCCTACCCTCCATCCCCTCCCTACCCTCCATCCCCTCCCTACCCTCCATCCCCCTTACCCTCCATCCCCTTCTACCCTCCATCCCCCCTACCCTCCATCCCCCCCTACCCTCCATCCCCTTCTACCCTCCATCCCCTCCCTACCCTCCATCCCCCCCTACCCTCCATCCCCTTCTACCCTCCATCCCCTCCCTACCCTCTATCCCCCCCTACCCTCCATCCCCTTCTACCCTCCATCCCCTTCTACCCTCCACCCCCCTACCCTCCATCCCCTTCTACCCTCCATCCCCTTCTACCCTCCATCCCTTTCTACCCTCCATCCCCTCCCTACCCTCTATCCCCCCCTACCCTCCATCCCCTTCTACCCTCCATCCCCTTCTACCCTCCACCCCCCTACCCTCCATCCCCTCCCTACCCTCTATCCCCTCCCTGCACCCCCCTTTTTACTGACCCTTGTGTAACACTGCAAATGGAGACTGACAGGAGTCTCAGTCTGTCCCCTCCCTCACCCTGTCCTCTGGTCCCATACCCCTCCCTCACCCTGTCCTCTGCTCTGGTCCCATACCCCTCCCTCACCTTGTCCTCTGTTCCCATACCCTCCCTCACCCTGTCCTCTGGTCCCATACCCCTCCCTCACCCTGTCCTCTGGTCTCATACCCTCCCTCACCTTGTCCTCTGGTCCCATACCCCTCCCTCACCTTGTCCTCTGGTCCCATACCCTCCCTCACCTTGTCCTCTGGTCTCATACCCCTCCATCAGCCTGTCCTCTGGTCTCATACCCCTCCCTCACCCTGTCCTCTGGTCTCATACCCTCCCTCACCCTGTCCTCTGGTCCCATACCCCTCCCTCACCCTGTCCTCTGGTCTCATACCCTCCCTCACCTTGTCCTCTGGTCCCATACCCCTCCCTCACCTTGTCCTCTGGTCTCATACCCTCCCTCACCTTGTCCTCTGGTCCCATACCCTCCCTCACCTTGTCCTCTGGTCCCATACCCCTCCCTCACCCTGTCCTCTGGTCTCATACCCTCCCTCACCTTGTCCTCTGGTCCCATACCCCTCCCTCACCCTGTCCTCTGGTCTCATACCCTCCCTCACCTTGTCCTCTGGTCCCATACCCTCCCTCACCTTGTCCTCTGGTCCCATACCCCTCCCTCACCCTGTCCTCTGGTCTCATACCCTCCCTCACCCTGTCCTCTGGTCTCATACCCTCCCTCACCTTGTACTCTGGTCTCATACCCCTCCCTCACCCTGTCCTCTGGTCTCATACCCTCCCTCACCTTGTCCTCTGGTCCCATACCCCTCCCCTCACCCTGTCCTCTGGTCTCATACCCTCCCTCACCGTGTCCTCTGGTCTCATACCCCTCCCTCACCCTGTCCTCTGGTCTCATACCCTCCCTCACCTTGTCCTCTGGTCTCATACCCCTCCCTCACCTTGTCCTCTGGTTTCATACCCCTCCCTCACCCTGTCCTCTGGTCTCATACCCTCCCTCACCTTGTCCTCTGGTCTCATACCCCTCCCTCACCCTGTCCTCTGGTCTCATACCCTCCCTCACCCTGTCCTCTGGTCTCATACCCTCCCTCACCTTGTCCTCTGGTCCCATACCCCTCCCTCACCCTGTCCTCTGGTCTCATACCCTCCCTCACCCTGTCCTCTGGTCTCATACCCTCCCTCACCTTGTACTCTGGTCTCATACCCCTCCCTCACCCTGTCCTCTGGTCTCATACCCTCCCTCACCTTGTCCTCTGGTCCCATACCCCTCCCTCACCCTGTCCTCTGGTCTCATACCCTCCCTCACCTTGTCCTCTGGTCTCATACCCTCCCTCACCTTGTCCTCTGGTCTCATACCCCTCCCTCACCCTGTCCTCTGGTCTCATACCCTCCCTCACCTTGTCCTCTGGTCCCATACCCTCCCTCACCTTGTCCTCTGGTCTCATACCCTCCCTCACCTTGTCCTCTGGTCCCATACCCCTCCCTCACCCTGTCCTCTGGTCTCATACCCTCCCTCACCTTGTCCTCTGGTCTCATACCCTCCCTCACCTTGTCCTCTGGTCTCATACCCCTCCCTCACCTTGTCCTCTGGTCTCATACCCTCCCTCACCCTGTCCTCTGGTCTCATACCCTCCCTCACCTTGTCCTCTGGTCCCATACCCCTCCCTCACCCTGTCCTCTGGTCTCATACCCTCCCTCACCCTGTCCTCTGGTCTCATACCCTCCCTCACCTTGTACTCTGGTCTCATACCCCTCCCTCACCCTGTCCTCTGGTCTCATACCCTCCCTCACCTTGTCCTCTGGTCCCATACCCCTCCCTCACCCTGTCCTCTGGTCTCATACCCTCCCTCACCTTGTCCTCTGGTCTCATACCCTCCCTGACCTTGTCCTCTGGTCTCATACCCCTCCCTCACCCTGTCCTCTGGTCTCATACCCTCCCTCACCTTGTCCTCTGGTCCCATACCCTCCCTCACCTTGTCCTCTGGTCTCATACCCTCCCTCACCTTGTCCTCTGGTCCCATACCCATTGTCTAAAGGCGTCCGCATGCTCCCATCCGAAACAGTTTGGAACCGCTTGTGCATATATTATGACAACATTTTGTGACGTTTTTGTTTGTTTTGGTCTTCAGCATGGGTTTTTCGGCTGTTTGTGCACGTTACATTTTTTCTCGAGGCAAGCTGAAGTCGGTAGCCAAAGTCTATGCCCCTTCATCGGTGATTGGTCAACAGTAGACTCTTTAATGAAGTGTTTGTTGTCATTCAACGAGATTACTAATTTACATGCCCAAAACATTTCTGGAGAAATACTGCACCAAACATCTTAGTTAGATGTAAAATTACTGGAGAAATACTGCACCAAACATCTTAGTTAGATTGTGTGACTAAGATCTATCTCCTCTACAAAAATGTCAAAATGAATGACAGATGTCTTGAGTTATCTTCGATTAATTATGACTATTTTCAGGAAGTTTATGCTGGCTACGGCATCTCAAAATGAACAAACAGTACTATTGTGTTTTTTTCTTGTTTTTCAACCGAAGGTCTTTTAAGGGAGTATGTGAGCACACTCGTTCTGTTCAGCTAGCCAAGTTCAGCTAGACGCCAGCCGAGCTGAAGCATGCTGACACTTTATTAACAATCATTGTGCTGGGGTGGTCTTACAGACACAGGCTACTCCCCCCTGCAGGCTCCTACAGCCAGCCTGATAATACTATTAGCTCAGTCCCAACCCCCCACTCAGACAAGCATGCTGGTCACATGGCAGAGAAACATGCAGGCACATATGCATGCACACAGACCCACAGACAGACACGCTTGCTTACGTTGTGGATTATACTCACACACACACACACGGTCCCACACAATCACGTACATACACCCTTATATTATACTGTATAACTACCATATAAACACACACATTCAAGAACACACCTAGAAACAATTACGAGTGCACACACACACACACATAGCAGAGGCACTGTTGTGGAAGGTTAGTGCCTTTGCAGCGTTGCGGGTGCTGACAGGGAGAAGGCTGAGCGTTAATATTACATGAGAAGACCCTGGGAGGGCAGAACACACACACTGTGGTTCCTCTGTCTGCATGAAACCTCCCCAGAGCACCATGTACTCCTGCTGTCTTCATTACCCTGCACGAGCATGATCCCTCACACTATACTGCACCGCACCTCACACACACACACTGCACTGGCACACACATGTACACTGGCCACATTGGCACACAGCGACAACAGAAAGCACGAACACAAACTCACCACATAACATATAGGCCTACAGGTACGTAGCAACGACGACAGAACAGAGGACACAAACATACAAACACATGCTATGCTACTATACCAACTCACTCAAAGCAACAAAAACATCCTTTCATATAGACACACTGTAGAACAACAGTCTTCAACACACACACACACATAAACAAAGGCAAAAGCCTTACGAGAGGGGTCGGCCATAGTAAAACATCCTCTTCTCTCCTCTGCATTGAGACAACATCCCTACAGTGACCATCCCTCCCTATAGCGGACAGAGTCCATGCCTGGTTTTCTAGTGTATGGTCTGGCACTGGGGTGTCAGCCACTCTCTGGTCTCCCTGCTCTGGATAGATCTCCACAGACACTACTATAAATCAGACACCAGGGGGGGAAGGCTTTGGGACTGTCTCATAGGATCACTAGCACAATCCTACAAGTCAGAGAGGAGACTGAGGAACTCTGGGATGGATCAACCTGTACTGAAGGAAGTTCATTCTTTAGATGCAGGTCAGGTCTAAACATGTTTTTTATTTAGTAACATTATTGTCATAGGCGTCGTAAGGATAGGACCAAGGCGCAGCGGGTAAAGTGCTCATCTGTCACGTCCTGGCCAGTATAAGGGTTAATTGGTATTGTAGTTTGGTCAGGACGTGGCAGAGGGTATTTGTTTTATGTGGTTCAGGGTGGTGTTTTGGTAAAAGGGTGGTTGATTTAGTATTTCCGGGTTTTTGGTTTATGGTCTATGTTTATGTATTTCTATGTGTAGTCTAGTAAGTGTGTTTCTATGGTTGGTTAATTGGGATTGGGATTCTCAATTGAAGGCAGGTGTTTTCCCTTTTGCCTTTGATTGAGAGTCCCATATATGAGGGTGTGTTTGTGTTTGTCACTTGTGGGAGATTGTTCTGAGTTTAGCCTTGTGCCTTGCCAGACTGTCTGTAGTTCGTTTCGTTTTGGAGTGTTCCTTTTGATTTAATAAATGTTCAAAATGAACAACCGCATGCCTGCTGCGTTTTGGTCCTCCTTTACCGACGACACCCGTGACAGAATCTCCCACCAACAATGGACCAAGCAGCAGAGAAAGGAGCGCGAGGGATGGGCTCGCGAGGGGAAGGAGTTCTGGACCTGGGAGGAGATCAAGTCGGGGAAAGGACCCTGGCGGAAGGATTCCCAGGTCGAGGAGGTAAAGCCAGCCGGTGGACGGAGTTGCAGGCGGCGGTCAAGGAGGCCCGGAAGACACCCCCAATAATTTTTTTTGGGGGGGGGGCTAATGGGGTGGTCCGGAAGGGCAGAGGAAGAGCCCAGACCACTGCTCTCGTGGGGGATGACGGCGGAGGAGGAGACGAAGATGAGAGTTGATTGAGGACCTGCAGAGGGAAGAGCTGGAGGAGGAGCCATGGTATGCGGAGTTGCGCGCTGTGTCGCCAGTGCGCCCGCACAGCCCGGTGGACATGCCCAGCACATGCCGTGCTAGGATGGGCATCCAGCCAGGACGAGTGGCTAAACCGGCTCCACGCTTCAGGTCACCAGTACGTGTTTACAGTCCTGTCTGGCCCGTTCCTGCTCCCCGCACCAGGTTAGTGGTGCGTGTCCCCAGTCCTGTCCGGCCCGTCCTTGCTCCCCGCACCAGGTTAGTGGTGCGTGTCCCCAGTCCGGCCCAGCCCGTTCCTGCTCCCCGCACCAAGCCAGTGGTGCGTGAGCCCAGTCCGACTCGTCCTGTTCCAGCTCCCCGCACTAGCCTGGAGGTGCGTGTTCCCAATCTGGTACGCCCAGTACCAGCACCACGCACCAGGCTTCAAGTGCGTAAACCCAGCCTCGCCAGTCAACAGTCACCAGAGCTGCCCGCCAGTCAACAGTCACCAGAGCTGCCCGCCAGTCAACAGTCGCCAGAGCTGCCCGCCAGTCAACAGTCGCCAGAGCTGCCCGCCAGTCAACAGTCGCCAGAGCTGCCCGCCAGTCAACAGTCGCCAGAGCTGCCCGCCAGTCAACAGTCGCCAGAGCTGCCCGCCAGTCAACAGTCGCCAGAGCCGCCTGCCAGTGAGGAATCGCCAGAGCCGCCCGTCAGTGAAGAATCGCCAGAGCCACCCACTAGTCAGGAGCTGCCAGAGTGGCCCGACTGCCCCGAGCTGCCAGAGTGGCCCGACTGCCCCGAGCTGCCAGAGTGGCCCGACTGCCCCGAGCTGCCAGAGTGGCCCGACTGCCCCGAGCTGCCAGAGTGGCCCGACTGCCCCGAGCTGCCAGACTGCCCCGAGCGGCCAGACTGCCCCGAGCTGCCAGACTGCCCCGAGCGGCCAGACTGCCCCGAGCGGCCAGAGCTGCCAGACTGCCCCGAGCTGCCAGACTGCCCCGACTGCCTGGAACGGCCAGAGCTGGAGCCACCTCCAGATATAGGTGGGTTGGGGAGGGGGGGTGTAGCACAGTGCCGTCGTTGACGGCAGCCACCCCCCCTTCCCTCCCTTTAGTAGGGGGGGAATTTTTCTTTTGTTGTTGTTTGGGGGTTATTTTTGTTGAGGTGCTTCCGGGGTTAGCACCTTTAAGGGGGGGGTACTGTCACGTCCTGGCCAGTATAAGGGTTAATTGGTATTGTAGTTTGGTCAGGACGTGGCAGAGGGTATTTGTTTTGTGGTTCAGGGTGGTGTTTTGGTAAAAGGGTGTTTGATTTAGTATTTCCGGGTTTTGGTTTATGGTCTATGTTTATGTATTTCTGTGTAGTCTAGTAAGTGTGTTTCTATGGTTGGTTAATTGGGATTGGGATTCTCAATTGAAGGCAGGTGTTTTCCCTTTTGCCTTTGATTGAGAGTCCCATATATGAGGGTGTGTTTGTTTGTCACTTGTGGGAGATTGTTCTGAGTTTAGCCTTGTGCCTTGCCAGACTGTCTGTAGTTCGTTTTGTTGTTTTGGAGTGTTCCTTTTGATTTAATAAATGTTCAAAATGAACAACCGCATGCCTGCTGCGTTTTGGTCCTCCTTCACCGACTACACCCGTGACATCATCTTCTTAATTTATTTAAAGAAAACACTTAAACAAAATAAACAAATGACGAAAAACAGTTCCATAAGGCTCCCAGGCTATTCAGAAAATAACCACCCACAAAGCACAAGTGAAACAAACCTCAACTAAATATGGCCTCCAATTAGAGGCCAAAACCCAACATAGAAATAGAAAACTAGATTTAAACAGAAATAGAACCAGAAACACACAAAACAAACACCCCCTGCCACGCCCTGACCAAACTACAATGACAAATAACCCCTTTTACTGGTCAGGACGTGACAATTATGTACAGGCCAAAACACTTAACTATAATGAATTTAGGCTAAGGTATGTAAGAGATGACGCTCTTACTTTCCCCTCCATCCCCTCCCTACCCTCCATCCCCTCCCTACCCTCCATCCCCTCCCTACCCTCCATCTCCTCCGTACCCTCCATCTCCTCCCTACCCTCCATCTCCTCCCTACCCTCCACCCCCTCCTTACCCTCCATCTCCTCCCTACCCTCCATCTCCTCCATCTCCTCCTTACCCTCCGTCCCCTCCCTACCTTCCATTTCCTTCCTACCCTCCATCCCCTCCCTCCCCTTCTTCCTCTCCATCTCCTCCATCTCCTCCCTACCCTCCATCCCCTCCTTACCCTCCATCCCCTCCCTACCATCCTAGCCACCCTCCACCCCCTCCTTACCCTCCATCCCTTCCCTACCATCCTAGCCACCCTCCATCCCCACCAACCCTCCATCTCCTCCTTCCCCTCCATCTTCTCCTTACCCTCCCTACCCTCCGTCCCCTCCCTACCTTCCATTTCCTTCCTACCCTCCATCCCCTCCCTCCCCTTCTTCCTCTCCATCTCCTCCATCTCCTCCCTACCCTCCATCCCCTCCCTACCCTCATCCCCTCCCTACCATCCTAGCCACCCTCCACCCTCTCCTTACCCTCCATCCCCTCCCTCCCCTTCTTCCTCTCCATCTCCTCCATCTCCTCCCTACCCTCATCCCCTCCCTACCCTCCATCCCCTCCCTACCCTCCATCCCCTCCCTACCATCCTAGCCACCCTCCACCCCCTCCTTACCCTCCATCCCTTCCCTACCATCCTAGCCACCCTCCATCCCCTCCCTACCATCCTAGCCACCCTCCATCCCCACCAACCCTCCATCTCCTCCTTCCCCTCCATCTTCTCCTTACCCTCCCTACCCTCCATCTCCTCCCTCCCCTCCTTCCCCTCCATCTTCTCCTTACCCTCCCTACCCTCATCTCCTCCCTACCCTCATCCCCTCCCTACCCTCCATCCCCTCCCTACCCTCCATCCCCTCCCTACCATCCTAGCCACCCTCCACCCCCTCCTTACCCTCCATCCCTTCCCTACCATCCTAGCCACCCTCCATCCCCACCAACCCTCCATCTCCTCCTTCCCCTCCATCTTCTCCTTACCCTCCTTACCCTCCATCTCCTCCTTCCCCTCCATCTTCTCCTTACCCTCCCTACCCTCCATCTCCTCCCTACCCTCCATCCCCTCCCTACCCTCCATCTCCGCCCTACCCTCCATCCCCTCCCTACCCTCCACCCCTCCCTATCATCCTACCCTCCACCCCCTCCCTACCATCCTACTCTCCACCCCCTCCCTACCATCCTACTCTCCACCCCCTCCCTACCATCCTACCCTCCATCCCTTCCCTACCCTCCATCCCCTCCCTACCGTCCACCCCTCCATCCCCTCCCTACCGTCCACCCCCTCCCTACCATCCTACTCTCCACCCCCTCCCTACCATCCTACCCTCCATCCCCTCCCTACCATCCTACCCTCCATCCCCTCCCTACCCTCCACCCCCTCCCTACCACCCTACCCTCCCTACCACCCTACCCTCCACCCCCTCCCTACCATCCTACCCTCCATCCCCTCCCTACCATCCTACCCTCCATCCCTCCATCCCCTCCCTACCCTCCATCCCCTCCCTACCATCCTACCCTCCCTACCATCCTACCCTCCCTCCCTACCACCCTACCCTCCATCCCCTCCCTCCCTCCCTACCACCCTACCCTCCACCCCCTCCCTACCATCCTACCCTCCATCCCCTCCCTACCCTCCATCCCCTCCCTACCCTCCTACCCTCCATCCCTTCCCTACCCTCCATCCCCTCCCTACCCTCCATCCCCTCCCTACCCTCCATCCCCTCCCTCCCTACCATCCTACCCTCCCTACCATCCTACCCTCCCCCCCTCCCTACCATCCTATCCTCCACCCCCTCCCTACCATCCTACCCTCCATCCCCTCCCTACCCTCCCCCTCCCTACCATCCTACCCTCCATCCCCTCCCTACCCTCCCCCCTCCCTACCATCCTACCCTCCATCCCCTCCCTCCCTACCATCCTACCCTCCACCCCCTCCCTACCATCCTACCCTCCATCCCCTCCATCTCCTTAGAGTAAGGAGCTGTTCCTTCCATTCATTCTCAGATTCCATTAGTTCATTGGTCCGTTTGGTTCAGTGAATTGTACTGTGTAAGGTAAGAGAGTTTTCCTCAACATGAATTAGGCCTACCTTGATATTTCAAAATGGCTGGAATGTATGACGTAACAAGCTTTATGAAAGAAGCATTGAAACAATAGTGGAAAGACTAGGTTTCATTTTGTGTTTAGCCTAGTTTCACAAATCAGACCTTTGCTTTACAAGTTCTACATTGTGTAAAAATAGGTTAGGTTACATACAATAGCATATCATATAAAGTAAGGCTAGGGCATACTACTAACTTAGTGATGTTAGTAATAATCTCAGACATGACAAAGAAATAACACCTTAATGAGAATAGGGAAAAGTTCAAATAAATAGGCCTAAGTCCACTTCCAGTGATACAACAAATACTGTGGGTTTAAATGCTAATACTGTAGCTTGACTTCCTTGGTACATTTTGTAGAAAATGTATGCTCAGTATGTCACGTGTGGCATTGGGGTACAGCTAGCAGCATTTTAGCCAAAGACTGTTTTACTAGCTGTCTAGTCTGTGATTTATAAACAATTATATAAAGAACTGGCAAGTCATTCTCATTCTGAGAAATAAGGTAGGCCACTTGATTTCAACATCTGAACAAAGTAGACAGGATAACATGCTGTTAAACAGTTGGAGACAGAAGGTTCATAACAATTCACTAACACGTGGACTTGAGAGATTGTTGATGAGACCTGTGTTAATTATCTATAGACTAATACCAACTACAAGAAGTTAGTCGTTATTAGTGAATGTGCATTAGTCATGGTTCTAGTTAAACTTGTAACAAAAGAATTGCATTTTCATAGACGGACTTGAAAGCCAGATTAGTGATTATTGCAAAAAAAAGCGGTTAAAACTATTTTGATAAAATAATTAAACTATTATTGTGTATTATGGTTGTGGAAGGCTTACATTTAGCCTAAGTATAACTTCACAAGCCCTGAATTAGATTATTGCTGACTGTTTGAAATGCAGTGTCTTAAATGTACAACAACTCTTATTTCGAGAAAACATGAGGGTAGGTAACAACACATCCGCCATGCTGACCATCAACACGGGGCCCCTCAGGGGTGCGTGTTTAGTCCCTTCCTGTACTCCCTGTGTGGTCACACACACGACTTCAACACCATCATTAAGTTTGACGATGACACAACTGCTGGCCTGATCACCAACGATGATGAGACAGCCTATAGGGAGGAGGTCAGAGACCTGGCAGTGTGGTGCTAGGACAACAACCTCTCCCTCAACGTGGGTAAAACAAAGGAGCTTATTGTGGACTACAGAAAACTGAAGGCCGAACACTCCCCCATGCACATCAACGGTGCTGTAGTGGAGTGGGTCGAGAGCTTCAAGTTCCTCTGTGTCAACATCTCTAAGGACCTATCATGGTCCAAACACACCAACACTGTCATGAAGAGGGCAAGACAACACCTCTTCCTTCAGGGAGCTGAAAAGAGTTGGCATGGGCCGTAAGATCCTCAAAACGGTCTACAGCTGAACCATTGAGAGCATCTCAACAAGCTGCATCACCTCTTGCTATGGCAACTGCTTGGCATCCGACCGCAAAGCACTACATAGGGTAGTGCGAACGGCCCAGTTCAGTTAACTAAATAGTTAACCAAATAGCTACCCGGACTATCTGCATTGACCCTTTTTGACTCTGTACACACACACTGGACTCTACACACACGCTCACACTGACACTCCAACACATACACATGAACACACACACTTACTCACACTGTCGCCACACAAACACTTACACACTTATCACAGTCACTGCTGCTACTATCTATTATCTATCCTGTTGCCTAGTCACTTTAACCCTACCTATATGTACAATTGAAGTCGGAATTGCACAGTCAATTTTTATGTATGTAAACTTCTGACCCACTGGAATTGTGATACAGTGAATTATAAGTGAAATAATCTGTAAACAATTGTTGGAAAAATTACTTGTGTCATGCACAAAGTAGATGTCCTAACCAACTTGCCAAAACTTGTTACGCTCGTCGTTTGAATGAGGAGACCAAGGTGCAGCGTGGTAGGCGTACATCATTTCCTTTAATAATGAACACCAACAAAACAAAAAAA
This sequence comes from Salmo trutta, assembly GCF_901001165.1. Classification (NCBI taxonomy): domain Eukaryota; kingdom Metazoa; phylum Chordata; class Actinopteri; order Salmoniformes; family Salmonidae; genus Salmo; species Salmo trutta. The sequence goes on from NC_042968.1 coordinate 28,174,156, forward strand.
TGCAAAACCGAACGTAACGTTCTGCAGGGCTAGACAGCACAATGCAAAAACAAGATCCCACAATCTAAGGTGGGAAAAAGGGCTGCCTAAGTATGATCCCCAATCAGAGACAACAATAAACAGCTGCCTCTGATTGGGAACCATACTAGGCCAACAAAGAAATATAAACATAGATTTGCCCACCCAAGTCACACCCTGACCTAACCAAATACTAACCTAACCACACCCTGACCTAACCAAATAAAACAGACTCTCTAAGGTCAGGGCGTGACAAAACTATAGTTTGTTAACAAGAAATTTGTGCAGTGGTTGAAAAACGAGTTTTAATGGCTCCAACCTAAGTGTATGTAAACTTTCGTCTACAACTGTAGACTGTTGTTTTATCTGAATGGGGTTGGGGAGAAAGCACAGCATGTGGCCTCAATTAGCCCAGCTAGCTAGCTTCTCTAGGCTACTCCAGTCAAGACCGGCACTGTTATATGGGATGATAAATAACATTGTGGCTGCTACAAGTTAGCTAGTCTTGGCTGTAACCGAGTTGGCGCCTTGACGTCTCTTTCTTTCCCTCTGTCTGCTCACTCCCATTTCACAAACACCGCCCCCTCTGCAGCTGCAGCAATAGAGCAACAGCCTCTCTCCCTCGCGCAGCAATACTCAGATTAAAAACTTTTAAAAAATATATAATAATAATGAATATCTGACAAATATTCATGATACTATTCTAATAGAAACCTACTCTAGTGTTCAACATCAGGCCCAGTGGGTTTCCTGAGTAAGAACCATACAGACCTGGTTCAGCCCAACCCTCCTGACAGATGTCTGTTCTCCCTCATTAACATCTGCACCACTGCAACACACTCTCTCTCCCTCTTTTCTTACTATCTCTCACAAATAGAGCAAAATCCATTATTCGTTACTGCCATTTCCACATGCAGCAGCCGAGCTCATATAATCATTAATCATGAAGCAGGGAAGCAGGCAGGGAGACAATATAGTCGGCCATTATGTTTTTCTCAGTCCTGCTCGCTTAATGAGAATATGAAACTAGAGTGTCTCTCTCTATCCCTGGTTGGTTCATTTCACAGCTTCCATAACAGCCCTGGTGATGACCTGAGTGACAATATACACATTCCTCCTACCTGCCTCCCAGCATGCCTCCCTGCCTCCCAGCTTGCCTGCATGTCTCCCTGCCTCCCAGCTTGCCTGCATGTCTCCCTGCCTCCCAGCTTGCCTGCATGTCTCCCTGCCTCCCAGCTTGCCTGCATGTCTCCCTGCCTCCCAGCTTGCCTGCATGTCTCCCTGCCTCCCAGCTTGCCTGCATGTCTCCCTGCCTCCCAGCTTGCCTGCATGTCTCCCTGCCTCCCAGCTTGCCTGCATGTCTTCCTGCCTCCCAGCTTGCCTGCATGTCTTCCTGCCTCCTAGCTTGCCTGCATGTCTTCCTGCCTCCCAGCTTGCTTGCATGTCTCCCTGCCTCCCAGCTTGCCTGCATGTCTTCATGTTTCCCAGCTTGCCTTCATGCTTCCCAGCTTGCCTGGATGTCTTCCTGCCTCCTAGATTGCCTGCATGTCCTCCTGCCTCCCAGCTTCCATGCCTGTCTTTCTGCCTCCCAGCCAGTCAGCTTGCCGGTCTTCTGACTCCCAGCCTGCCTGCCTTCTTCCTGTCTCCAAACCTGGCTGCCTGTCTTTCTCCACCTCAGGTCAGATTTAACATGAGCTCACACTGGGTGTGGCTTACAGTATAACAACACAGTTTCATTGTACAGGGGGAAGGGGACTGGATACAGTATATACTAAATCCCTATATCCACTAGTCTCTGTCATAACCTAGCTGTCCGATCTGCAGCAAGCTAGCCTAAATGCTAACAGCAGCCATTGTTGCTCCTTCCTGTCTGTCTGTGTCATGAATTTTAAAATTAACTTTGAGCTGCCATCTTGGCAGATACTATTTTATGAGCAGCTATGTCTGTCAAGCTAGCAGCTGCTAGCAGCTAGTCAACTAGCTATTCTATTGTGCTCCAGAAATGAATGGGCACTAAGGAAGCCAAGCCGTAAAGGAGAATAGACAGTGTGAAACAACTTGCTTTAGACAAGGTGCAGAGCAAAAACAAAATGGTAGATTTAATGTGGAAGGCCACTGAAATTACTTTTCAAAACAAATACAACACCGTGGCCCTATATCATGCCATACAGCTGTGGTGTTATAAGGGCATAGTGTGGCATATGAGAACAAGGTCAGTGAGACACCTACCCGATCTTGGCCTTCTGTTTGGGCTTGGACGAGGACACAATGCGGGCCTTCTTGGAGGCCTTGGTCCTGGTCTTGTTGCCTCGGTCCATCTCCCTGTCTCTGTCCCTCTCCCTCTCTCTCCTGTGGGCAGAGGAGCTCCCAGAGGGGAAGCTCTCTGGACTCATAACCCTGGGGATGTTCTTCTCTCCTCTCTCCCGGGCCTTAGCAATGGCCTCGTGGATGATCCTGTTAGCCTTCTGCTGCTTGTCCTCCCCAGCCTCCTCCATCAGTTGCTGCTGCTGCTGCTCCCTCTGCTCCTTCACCAGCCTCCGCTGGGCCCGCTTCTCCAACGACGAGCTGTAGGAGGACGAAGACGAGGAGGATGAGCTGCTCTTCATCGGGGGGCTGAGGACCCGCGCTGCTGTGTGGCTGTTGGGACCATTAGCATTCTTGTTCTTGGGAGGCTGGAGAGAAGAGGAGAGAGAGGAGGGGGGATATTAATCAGACTGAGGGAACACATATACCAACAGGATGATGTCATTGTAACATACATACATCTGCATTAATAGCAAGACTGGAAAGAGCTGTGTATTACAAAGGACTCTCGGCCTGATCTTAATGTCATTTCCTGCGAAGTGGATGGTCTTGTGGTCGTTAACACACACACACACACCTTAATCCCCCCACCCCACACACACACACACACTAATCCCCCCACCCCACTATGTTCATGTTCTCATGTAGCCAAACCAAACCTACATTCCTGAATCTCAGACTGAATAGTTAGATCATTTATCTCCTAGTTCTCACATTCCCCTTTAGTTAACCCTCCACAGCCTCTCTCACAAATCATCTTCCCCTTCAGTTAACCCTCCACAGCCTCTCACACATCATCTTCCCCCTCAGTTAACCCTCCACAGCCTCTCTCACACATCATCTTCCCCTTCAGTTAACCCTCCACAGCCTCTCACACATCATCTTCCCCTCCAGTTAACCCTCCACAGCCTCTCTCACACATCATCTTCCCCTTCAGTTAACCCTCCACAGCCTCTCTCACACATCATCTTCCCCTTCAGTTAACCCTCCACAGCCTCTCTCACACATCATCTTCCCCTTCAGTTAACCCTCCACAGCCTCTCACACATCATCTTCCCCTTCAGTTAACCCTCCACAGCCTCTCTCACACATCATCTTCCCCTTCAGTTAACCCTCCACAGCCTCTCACACATCCTCTTCCCCTTCAGTTAACCCTCCACAGCCTCTCACACATCCTCTTCCCCTTCAGTTAACCCTCCACAGCCTCACACATCCTCTTCCCCTTCAGTTAACCCTCCACAGCCTCTCACACATCCTCTTCCCCTTCAGTTAACCCTCCACAGCCTCTCTCTCACATCATCTTCCCCTTCAGTTAACCCTCCACAGCCTCTCTCACACATCATCTTCCCCTTCAGTTAACCCTCCACAGCCTCTCACACATCATCTTCCCCTTCAGTTAACCCTCCACAGCCTCTCACACATCATCTTCCCCTTCAGTTAACCCTCCACAGCCTCTCTCACACATCATCTTCCCCTTCAGTTAACCCTCCACAGCCTCTCACACATCATCTCCCCCCTCAGTTAACCCTCCACAGCCTCACACACATCATCTTCCCCTTCAGTTAACCCTCCACAGCCTCTCACACATCATCTTCCCCTTCAGTTAACCCTCCACAGCCTCTCACACATCCTCTTCCCCTTCAGTTAACCCTCCACAGCCTCACACACATCATCTTCCCCTTCAGTTAACCCTCCACAGCCTCTCACACATCCTCTTCCCCTTCAGTTAACCCTCCACAGCCTCTCACACATCCTCTTCCCCTTCAGTTAACCCTCCACAGCCTCTCTCACACATCATCTTCCCCTTCAGTTAACCCTCCACAGCCTCTCACACACATCATCTTCCCCTTCAGTTAACCCTCCACAGCCTCTCTCACACATCATCTTCCCCTTCAGTTAACCCTCCACAGCCTCTCTCACATCATCTTCCCCTTCAGTTAACCCTCCACAGCCTCTCTCACACATCATCTTCCCCTTCAGTTAACCCTCCACAGCCTCTCTCACATCATCTTCCCCTTCAGTTAACTCTCCACAGCCTCTCACACATCCTCTTCCCCTTCAGTTAACCCTCCACAGCCTCTCACACATCCTCTTCCCCTTCAGTTAACCCTCCACAGCCTCTCTCCCACATCATCTTCCCCTTCAGTTAACCCTCCACAGCCTCTCTCACACATCATCTTCCCCTTCAGTTAACCCTCCACAGCCTCTCTCACACATCATCTTCCCCTTCAGTTAACCCTCCACAGCCTCTCGCACACATCATCTTCCCCTTCAGTTAACCCTCCACAGCCTCTCTCACATCATCTTCCCCTTCAGTTAACCCTCCACAGCCTCTCACACATCCTCTTCCCCTTCAGTTAACCCTCCACAGCCTCTCTCACACATCATCTTCCCCTTCAGTTAACCCTCCACAGCCTCTCTCTCACATCATCTTCCCCTTCAGTTAACCCTCCACAGCCTCTCTCACACATCATCTTCCCCCTCAGGAACAGAAGTGTGAAATGTACCATATCAGCTTTGCTGCCTGGAATGAGTCAAGTCACCCAGGCAGGCTCAATAAGGAAATGTTGTAAACACAAAATAATGGGATTACAAAAGTGAATCAGCGAAGCTCTGAAAAGCCCCATGTGCATAACAATCAAGCTGTATACTTACACTGCTGCTTAGTGACGTGGGGAGAGAGAGACAGACAGAGAAAGACTAGAAATGATGAAGCAACATGCTATGAGCTACGTGTAGTTTGTAGTCTTAGCCTTTAGCAGTAGCTGACAGAGGAGAGAAATCAGCCTTCTCAGGAAGCTTAACTCATAAATTCCAAGAAATGGCAGATGAGGAAAATGACGGGGTTTCATTGCACTCTAAGGCCGTATGATATGAATGTGATTGTCAAAAGGGAAGTTACACTGATCGATCTAGAAAACAGAACACTGAAAACAACAGCCAGCTGGTCTAGAAAACACACACAGCAGAAGTCACAACAACACTGTTAGCTAGTTGGTTGTACCTCTCTTATTAGCCTTAACATAGGCTTGGCATAGCCTTGATAGCCTTTTAAAGACTTAAACAACCAGTCACCAGAATATCCCATTCTGCTGCTGTGTCTCTACCCCACTACCTCACAGACATACTGAAAGTGTTGCTCTCTGAACTTTCTGCTAGCCACACATTTCCCCCCCAGACACATAGATTGCAGCAGCACAAACTTTCATTAAGACAGGCAGAAAGAAACAGAGACAGGCAGGATCGGCACACTGACATTCAGCCAAACTAGAATAGATAATATAGACAAGGCTGATAGGTGATAAAATGGGAATAAAACATGGGCTGAGTTGTATTCCCCTCGGGTGGGCCCAGAGCCTATAAATGGATGAGCTAATCTCAACGTGTTGCAGTCAGAGTGGATGGCTACATGAGCCGAGGCCGAGCCACAGCACGGCACAGCCAGTTGCTTTCCTGACTGCTAAATAAAGAGAATTATCTTCAACTGCCACAAACAAAGCGGGGGGAGGGGAGAAATAAATTACAGTTCATTCGGAAGATAAACAAGAGCTGTAGCTACAGAATTATAGGTTTAACATGTGCTGTGATGCCCAGGCTATTAGCGGAAATCATTGCCCAGAACTGAAATATTCTCATTATTCAAGGTAAAAAAAGAGTTGGACGAAAGAGAAAGTCAAGGTAAAGAACAGGGAAGAGAGGTAAGTAGCAAAGGGGAGAGAGGGCAGAGGGCGGGAATGAGAGCAGGAATGAGAGTTTGTATGAAAAGTGAGTGAGAAAGCGAGAGAGAAGAAAAATGCACCAAAACCAAGTGTTCTGCAGCTGTGTAATACGACTATAAATAACTGAAATTACAGGCTGCCAGCACTGCAGTGATTTCAATCTCTCTCTCTGCCACCACACGCTCCCATGAAAACACTTTGCACTATTACAGTAAGGAGAGACTACAGAGAGATAGAGATAGCCAGGACATTTGGGCCACTTAGTCCGCTCACTCACTCACTAACCCCTTACTTCCCTCAGTCTCTCATGCAGTGCTGTGTGACTGATGTACTCATCTTATGTGACACACACACACACACACCGCCTTTTGCATCGAACCAGAGATGGGGAGGAATCTATGGAGGGAGGGGGTGTGGGAGATGAGAGAAAACGAGGAACAAAGTGAAAGGAGGGGGGTAGTGAAGGGAGAGCATAGCTAGCACAGCTAAGCAAATTAGTATGGGAAAGAGCAGCAACAAGGAGTTCAAGATGGCGACAGTGGAGCTGCATCAGGCAGGCAGCATGAGCCAGTAGCAGAGGAGGTTGTTCAGTTGTTCAGTTCCTGTCGTCCGGCCCCTCCTCCCTCCCTCCCTCCCTCCCTCCACTCCCTTCCTCCCCTCTCTCTCTGTGCAGCTCACTTACCCTTCCTCTTGGCCTCTTCACTGTAGACATGTTTTTTTCTATATTTTGTTCTTCCTCCCCCTCTCTCTCCAACCACCTAACAAAAGCCTTGCCCTTTCGCCGGGTTTTTTTTCTCTCTCTCTCTCTCTCTCTCTCTCTCTCTCTCTCTCTCTCTCACTCTCTCGTTCGACAGTCTGTCTTGCTTGAGCTGCGTGTCCACCCCCTCCCCCTCCACAGGCAGCGTACAGGCAGGCTGTGGAGCCTCCTCTCCTTCACCTCCTCTCCACTCCTCTCCTCTCCTCCCCTAGCGGGCAGGGCTCAGGCTCAGTAGGAGTGCATGGGGCTGGGCTGTTAGATCACTGGGAGAGCTGGGAGCAGGGCTGGTTGCGCCAGAAGAGGTGCGAGGCAGTGGCAGTCCAGGAAGCTCGTCTCATTCTGCTGCTACTGCGTGCTTCAGCTCCGTCCGGCACAGGCGGGTCGTGGTGTGAGTGTCAGCGTCGCTCTCTCGCTCTACCCTCCTCTCTTCCCTCCCTTCTTATTGATTCCCCTCCGCCAGCAATCGCGTGCTCTCTCCGTCCGCTCGCTCTACCTCTCTCTACTCGTTCCTTTTGCTTGCTCTCTTCGTTCGTGCCTCTTTCTCTTACATCCCAGGGTAAGGTAGGCTACTCCTTTGTACACAAAAAGGGTTTTGTGCTAGCTAGCTTGGTTGTTTTCCTTTTTCCACTAGTTTTTCCCTCTCTGCCCTCCCTCTCCCGTGCTGGGGTGTGTATGGCGAGGAGCTGGAGTCTCCAGCAGCAGAGCGGTGGAAAATGAAAGCAGCACAAAGCAGCAAAATGCATCAGCATGAATATTAGAGATGTCGTTAAAATCCAGACTCGTTCTCTCTCTCTCTCTCTCTCTCTCTCTCTCTCTCTCACTCACTCTCTCTTGTGAGGAAGTAGGCCAGCAGATGGTGCTCGCAGTTATTACATTAACTTTCACAACTTAACCCCAAAAGCACTGGATTTCCACACAAGCACAGAGATTAACATAAATGGAATGCAGGCTTGCATTTATTGCACATTGCTCTATACATAAAACCGTATACACAAGAAACTGAATGACACCATATTATGTTGTACAGAATCATAACATGAAAATCCACTATGAGAAAAAACGTAATACACTATTAAACAACCACACAGCAAACAACCAACGTGAGCAAAACCATGAAACCATGAGGCTAAAAAGCCACAGTACTGTCCCTAGTACAGCACACTAACACACTGAGAGCTCCCTCCCAGAGACTGTCGGTAAAGCAGTGATCTCAGACACACTCTGGTGGGGAAAGAGAGGCGTAGACAGATGCTGGCCACCCAGCCACACAGCCGTGTTCACTTCCCACCAGGAAGAGAATCCCACTCGCAAGAGGTGACAGGATAAACCTCCACACACACAAATGTATGCGAGATGTGAAAGGACAGGCCGTGACGAGCCTTCTCTCCCTTCCCTGGCTGACAGTCTGACTGGAGGGGCGATGGAAGAGAGGGAGGGGGCTCCCTGGAACATGACGCAAGGGCCATGTGCTCCAGCAGGAACACTCTCTAGGTTTCTTCCTAGGTTTTGGCCTTTCTAGGGAGTTTTTCCTAGCCACCGTGCTTCTACACCTGCATTGCTTGCTGTTTGGGGTTTTAGGCTGGGTTTCTGTACAGCACTTTGATATATCAGCTGATGTAAGAAAGGCTATATAAATACATTTGATTTGATTTGATGCTGAGAGGGGAACACACAGACATGCCTGGCTGGCCTGGAGCCTGCCTGGCACAGGGTTAGGTCCCAGAGTGGAGACACACACATCACCAGACAGACACGCCTGGCTGGCCTGGAGTCTGCCTGGCACAGGGTTAGGTCCCAGAGTGGAGACACACACATCACCAGACAGACACGCCTGGCTGGCCTGGAGTCTGCCTGGCACAGGGTTAGGTCCCAGAGTGGAGACACACACATCACCAGACAGACACGCCTGGCTGGCCTGGAGTCTGCCTGGCACAGGGTTAGGTCCCAGAGTGGAGACACACACATCACCAGACAGACACGCCTGGCTGGCCTGGAGTCTGCCTGGCACAGGGTTAGGTCCCAGAGTGGAGACACACACATCACCAGACAGACACGCCTGGCTGGCCTGGAGCCTGCCTGGCACAGGGTTAGGTCCCAGAGTGAAGACACACACATCACCAGACAGACACGCCTGGCTGGCCTGGAGTCTGCCTGGAACAGGGTTAGGTCCCAGAGTGGAGACACACACATCACCAGACAGACACGCCTGGCTGGCCTGGAGTCTGCCTGGCACAGGGTTAGGTCCCAGAGTGGAGACACACACATCACCAGACAGACACGCCTGGCTGGCCTGGAGTCTGCCTGGCACAGGGTTAGGTCCCAGAGTGGAGACACACACATCACCAGACAGACACGCCTGGCTGGCCTGGAGCCTGCCTGGCACAGGGTTAGGTCCCAGAGTGGAGACACACACATCACCAGACAGACATGCCTGGCTGGCCTGGAGCCTGCCTGGCACAGGGTTAGGTCCCAGAGTGGAGACACACACATCACCAGACAGACACGCACGCATGCACGTGCTCACACACACACACACACACAAACTTAAAGAGCCATACATCTTGCTCTAAAGCACATGACTGTGTTTTCACAGTGAACTCCCGTTTTAAACCTTGTGCACAACATATAAGGCCCTTCTCAGGTTACACAAAGGGCTACATTGCCTGGGGTTGACTGTTAGCTCCCTGCTAGTCAGAAGTAACCGGAAACAGGTTGGTAAGCTACAGGCTATGGCTAGCCTCGATGGCTATGTGGCTAGGGGGAGGCTAAGTACCTGGAGATGGATAGTTAGCTCCCTGTTAGTTAGAAATAACAGTAACAGGTCTGAAGTTACAGACTAGTAAGCTACAGGCTAAAGGCTACATGGCTATGTGGCTAAGGGAAGGACATTTGCAGCAGAGCAGCAGCTCTCTCCCTGTCTGAAATGTAACACTGGTTAATGATATTAGAGCAGAATTATCTCACATGGATAATAGCTGAGGGGGGCACTGAGCTCTTAAGGACATAGGCCTAGTTCACTTAGCTGATCTGTGTTGCTTTATCACTTTAATAAGTAGACTAGTATGATTAGTAGGCCTTAAGTAAGTCATAATCTATGTCAATATTCCTAGCTTTCCATTAGGCGTTGGGGAAACTAGAGAGAAAGAGAAGGGGAGAGAGAGGTAGGAAATAAAGAGAGACTGACTGATGTATTTAACTGGCCCTCTCATCAGTAGTGGCAAACAAAGGTGAAAGCTAAAAGGAAAGCTCTCCTTCCTGACTGGCTAAATAAACAACAGCTTAGCTGCAATATCATTTGGCTCTGCTATCTCCAGCCGATGTCTGAGCACAACTCTCTTACAAAACCTGCCAGACACCTAACTCTGTGGAAGAACATTGGAACTACAAACATTGGAACTACAAACATGACAAAACATTGAACAGTACAACTGTAGGAATAACATAAGACTGGTTAAAGTCCAATGTAGAGTATGTGTGGGAGGTCACGATGTACACAGTAGGTTGTGTTAACTCCAATCTAGTGCCCATGTGCTTGTCCCCATGCCCATATCTAGATAAATTAGCCTGTGTGTGTGTGTGTCTGTGTGCGTGCTTACTAGCGGTAGGCTATATGTGTGTTCTCCCCATGTTTGAGTGGGCATCTGATATAGGCTAGCTGTCAGGCTAGGCCTTGGGAGTTTGACTCCTGTTCTAGGAGAGACGGAACGAAGGGAACTAAATGACACAACATGCCAGAGGGGAGCATTCCATACAACAGGAATAAACTATAGCATAGTGGCAGTGGGCCTCACTCTCACAGAAACAGAGCCTCACTCTCACAGAAACAGAGCCTCACTGTCACAGAAACAGAGCCTCACTCTCACAGAAACAGAGCCTCACTCTCACAGAAACAGAGCCTCGCTTTCACAGAGACAGAGGCTCACTCTCACAGAGACAGAGCCTCGCTTTCACAGAGACAGAGCCTCACTCTCACAGAGACAGAGACACACTTTCACAGAAACAGAGCCTCACTCTCACAGAGACAGAGCCACACTTTCACAGAGACAGAGCCTCACTTTCACAGAGCCCCTGAAAAAGATCAATGCACAGCTATTAAAACACTGTCAAGAAGAACAGGTAAAGATACTGTATGTATAGTGTAATTCAGGGAGATATTTTAATAACAGGTATGCAGCCATGTTATGTACTGCATGTTGAGCATGAACATTTCAACACCTGATATGGAGTACAGTGCGCTGATGTATAGTACACTGAGGGGTTCACTGGGACAGACAGACAGCATCCTTTTAGTCTGGGACCGACATCATAATGTAAAAGGCTACATAACAGGCTGTTCAATGAGAGAGAGGTAGGTAAGAGCAACAGATAGAGGTAGATAGAGAGAGAGAGCGAGAGAGAGCGAGAGAGAGAGAGAGAGAGAGAGGTAGGTAGGTAGGAGCAACAGATAGAGGTATATATATATATATATATATAGAGAGAGAGAGAGAGAGAGAGAGAGGTAGGTAGGTAGGTAGGTAGGTAGGTAGGTAGGTAGGTAGGTAGGTAGGTAGGTAGGAGCAACAGATAGAGGTAGATAGAGAAAGCTAGGAAGAGATTCAATAACACGAATGTATACGTAGATTCATACACAGGAAGGCTTTTAGCTGCCAGCGACTGGCTCTGCACAGGGTGTATTGTCTCTCTAGGCTGAGAATGTGTTGGTGAAAACAAGGGAGAAACAGGAACAGTGAACGCAGGCAGGCAGCCAAACACACATGCTTAACTGGTCACATGGCTTGGTGGAGCCTTGGCAACCCAATGGTTAACATGCAAATAGGCCTCCCGGCAGAGAAATTAGTGTGCTGGGGGGCTTCCCTCTAAAGTGAGACAGAGAGGGGGGGAGTAAAAAAAAGAAAGAGAGAGAGAAAGTGTAAAAGAGACAGAAAGAGATAAAGAGGGAGCCAGAGGCACAGGTGTGAGTCTCTAAACAGTCCATAATAACCTCATCACAGACTCAGAGCCTGTATTAGTGTGCCTGCCACTCTTACTTCTGCCTCCCTCTGCGGGCCTTTGAGTAGGACTCCACTAAAACACCGTTAGGGAAATTGACATTTATCATCCTAGGACAGGATGGAACTCGCACTATAACTGTGCACACACTATAGCCAATCATAGAGCCCACAAGACCCACCATATCAACAGTTAGCCTATATTTTCACCCACTAGGTAGTGCTGTAATGCCAGGTGTATAGGCTAGTAGGGGAGTATCTGTTGTAACAGAGAGAGCTGAGCAAGTGAACATAGTGTTCCTTCAGAGCAAATATAGGAGACAGTGTGTGGTACTGGTCCCTAGAACTTTAATCAATGACAGCTTACTTTTCTTTCGATGACTAATAAAGTGCATAGTACAGATAGATACAATAGAGATGATCCACTGCTTCTCTCTCACTTCAGCGTTTGCCTAAACGTTTTCCTTTTAAAAATATCTTAAGTCTACCTAGAAGTCAACCTTTGACGTCGACTCTTCCTTAAAAACACTCCTCACAGCAAAGTGTGTCGCGTCTTCGTGCATAACGTCCCTAAGAATAGTTCTTAGCCTTGTGTTGTGAGAGGGATAATACCAGCAGTATACAACACTACTCACCTTCCCAGTTCCCAACCAGAGCCTAACCAGAGACCAAACCTACTGCCTGGTTAATGGAATATAGATTAGTCTGTCAGGAGGTGGGGAAGAGATTAGGCCTGTTAATTAGGCCTATGGCTGTGGGCCAATTTAAAGTCATGCATGGAGAGTGAGGAAAGAGGGAGAGAGAGAGGAGAGAGAGGAGCGAGAGAGGAGAGAGAGAGAGACAGATGGAGTGTTTGTGTGTGAGAGAGAGAGAGGGGAGGTAGAGAGGTGTAGTTGATAAATGAATGGGGGCACACTGCACGGCGATGCTTCCGGAACCAATTAAAAAGAGCATCAGGCCTTAATGATCCTTCACAGGGTAGGAGAGGGAAGGTAAGGTGTGCTGGCGCTAACCTCTTGTCCCGGGGAGAGGCTAATAACAGAAGTGACACTCAGTGGGCTAACAGGGCTTACAGGTCCTCCGTCCTCACTCTCTGACCTGGTCCACTTTGACCTGTGATGTCACAGCCTGGCTGGCACACAGCTCTAGCAGGTCACATGGCAGAAGGGCCTTAGGCAGAGCTGCAGTAGTACAATATATGGCATTTAACTGGGCTGTATTCACATAGGGTTGACCCAAACCATACTGTCTGTGTCACGCCTGCTCCCGCTCTTCCTCCCCCTGGCCCTCGAGGACGCCAGGATCCCCAGCATTACGCACTCAAGCCACCATCAGTACGCACACCTGCCTTCCCCGTCACTCGCATCAGCAATCATTGGACTCACATGGACTCAATTACTTTTGTCATTACCTTCTCTATATCTGTCTGTTCCCAAGCTCTGTTCCCCGCTTCGGGATTAATTGTCTCATGTCCGTGTTACCAGTGTTCCGACGCTGTTCCTGTCTTGTTTCCTTGTCTGTTCCCGAATAAATGTCTGACTCCCCGTACCTGCTTCTCCTGTCCGGCGGTGGTCCTTACAGTCTGGCTCTGATACCACTATTTTCTTATTCTATGTTGGATGTGTAACCAGGCAAATGGCCAGCCCCGTACAGCTCGGATTAGTTTGGCTCAGTGTGAAAAGGGTACTGGTTGCCTGTATCTGGATGGAGGAGCGGATGTGGAGAAATGTGGGTGGTAGAAGGACAGACATGTTACAGAGTTAAGTCTAATACCATAGCCTAATTAGGCTAATGTTCTGCAGACCATGTGTTGTAGGCCTAGGCCTACAGATTAGGAAGGGGGAAACTACAGGGAATTATCCATTCTGTATAGAAACAGTATCAATAAAGTTGTATTGAATTAAAAAATCTACTGTTCTTATTCCATTTGTGAAGGATAATCAACGAGGGGCTATGCGTTCTATGGAAAATAATGGATGATGTGGAAGGTGTGCTCCACGATGCGCTAGCGAAGTGGAACTGACCTTCAACAGAGTTGCATTATTTTCCTGAGAACGCATAGCCCCTCTTTGATTATCTCTTTTATACCCTGGCAATAATTTAACACATTTTCCGCTAGAAATGTGTTCATTTTCCAGTAGAAATGTGTTCATTTTCCGGTAGAAATGTGTTCAACATCTACTGAAGTAGCTAGCAACTTTACTAGATAGTTACAGTAGTTGCTGTGGTAACCAAACAAACAAACTTGTTAGTTTAGCTAACCAAACCTTCAGTCCTAGCTAGCCATTATGAAAATATGATTCAACAATGCCAATAAAGTTTTCAATCCTGTTTTGCTTTAAAAAGCAGCTCAAACATAGAACATGTAAGAGTGAACTTTAGCCATTGAGTTCTACTGTGCTAATATAGGGAATTATACAACGGGTGGGTCTAATCCTGAATGCTGATTGGTTAAAACCGCAATCCATTCTGTGTTTATTCCACAAGTTACCACCAGTTAAATCTATTACTTTAAAATGCCTAATTACTCTGATCCATCTGACAGTGCAATCCATTGTCTCATCAACCCAGCTAAGCAATTTATAAACTTGATCTCCACTATAAAAAGCATCTAGACATTCTCACATTTCTTTTAGGCTAACATTTAGTTTTCAACAGTGGAGATTTGTATAAACCTTGCTGTCTGTCTCTCCGACATTTGCAATATTGCTTCAATATTCAAATTCGATCTCCAGCTGTCCCATAGTAATGAAGGTGTCGGGAGTCGGGACGAGACAGACAGTCAGGCAGCGTTTTTCAGCCAGTAGAAATCATTAATCAGCTGGCATCATTTTATGGATATATACAAAGAAATGTAAATTGAAAAAAGGTAAAAATGAAGCTAGTTAGCAGTCTTTCCAGCTTCAATTTGAAGTGATTGTGTTAGCCTTGTTGTTGGCTTGCTCCTCTGAACATCAGTTTCCTGACGAGTGAGCACATTTTCTGTGCCAGGCGAAATCGCACCTCATTAGCTCATTGTTATGGATGTGTTCAAATAAATGTCACTAAAAAACAGCTTAAACAAATGCAAATGCAGCTACTCGCTGTTATTCTGGCTATACTTTTTGACGTGACTAAGTTAGCCGTAGTTGGCTAACTAGCAAGCAAGGGATAAGAACTTTGCCAGCCATTATGGCAATGGAACATTTAGAACGAACGACTGAGTCGCGTCCATACTGTAGATACAGAACAAAAGGACTGGGTCACGTCCATACTGTAGATACAGAAGAAAAAGACTGAACGACTGAGTCGCGTCCATACTGTAGATACAGAACAAAAAGACTGGGTCACGTCCATACTGTAGATACAGGACAAAAAGACTGAATGACTGAGTCACGTCCATACTGTAGATACAGAACAAAAACACTGAAAGACTGAGTCACGTCCATACTGTAGATACAGAACAAAAAGACTGAACGACTGGGTCGCGTCTCAGGCAACCGAACCGATAGAACGAACGACCAGCCGGCTTGGGTAGCAACCCTAGATCTGTGTCGGGACTATATTTTGTGGAAGGATGAAATAGTATGAATAAATTCATCAAAATAATGTTTTTAATGAAAACATGTCAATCATTATTTGAATATGTTGGTAACTCGTTGTATAAAAGTGATACTGCCCTCGAAGCCGGTGTTTGGAGGATATATTGGCTTGGTCTCGAGCCTAACCAGTGCCAATATATCCTCCAAACACCGGCTTCTTGGCATTATCACTTAAATAACTCACACTCTAGAATGCCCTTCAAGCCAATCAGAAACAAGTATTCAACAATGCCATGGTATAAACATGAATAACATTAGGTTCCCAGTCCAAAGTTACATATTATACTGTATAAGCCTAGGCCTAATTTCCTAAGAAATGCACTTACACTACTAGGTGGTATGATGGTATTAAACTCTGTAGATCTATACACAAGAGAACTATAGCTTCAACCAAGTACACACTCCTAGTACGCTAGGCTGTGTGTGTGGGCCTCCCTCTCTGGCCTGTTGGAGATATTTATAGTTATTACCCAGAAAGCTCTAAGGCCCAGGCCAAGACACACACACACGCAGGCACATGCACACACATACAGGCACACACACACACACACACACACAGCTTGGCATGTAATTCCTAACAAATGCAGCGATTAGCAATTCACATAGGTTATGATATCATTAGCCGTACCTGCCATGGCAGAGAGAGGGCTGCACCATCACACCCATTACACATCCTCAAATAGCTCCCAATGAAGAAGCTTTACTAACAGCCACCTATTAGCCTCCATTAGTCATTCAGTTAACTGACTCCTTCATTTCATTAAGAGAGGCATGCCATGGCCATTTGCATCTGTGAGAGGGATGGTGATAGGAGTGGTTCATGGATGGACGGGGACTGGGGAGGGTAAGGTAGTTTGGGCCTGGTCGTTAGGGATTCTATTGGATAGCAGAGGGGTGACAGAGGGGAGAGGGCAGTCTGGGGTCATTGAAGATTATGCTGTATCTGTCATTAGCACAGTATGGGGAAGGTCTGAGAGAGCCTCTATGATACACCACAAGTCAGGAGCTAAGCACCCAATGAAACAGGCAAACTAATGTTCCCCTTGTTGTGCAGTGACACACCCAAAACCTTAAGGTTTTTAGGCCTCTCCAGATAAATAAGCTGAATGGTTATTACATTATCCTAGCAAGCACTACAATGAGCAGACATTCAAGGTCATTGCAGAATAACTTTCAATATAGCCATCAAAACAACCTGCCAATGAGCAGCTAACTTATTGGGGAGAAGAGATAAAGGGAGGGGATTCCAACAACAGTGGTTCCTTTGAGCTTAGACCAGCGATTCTCAACAAATTTGGGTTGTAGGAGGTTTGAATGGGTCGTGGGGTGTCACAAATTTCTAAACGTAGGCCTATTCCTTGCTTGAGAACTGAGAAATGAATCAGCATTACCTGGTGGTAACACAAAATAGTATGATTTATGCATTCAAATTAGCAATTGGTGGGTTCATCACCAGTCTTCTTCATGCTATAGCTCTCAATAATAAGAGGTTAAATCAGGAGAAGCCAGGTAGTTAGCAGCAAAAAAGCAGACATCAGTGCTGCAACGGAGAAACTATTTTTGCCATCTCAGATTGTTCTGGCAATTCTCACATATAAACTTTATTGGGAGAAATTACGTTTGACATGCTTTTTACATTTGCATCACAAACAATTGTTTTCTTAAATCATGATGAAAGTGGCCATTTTAGGACCCCTTTTTTCACCTATAAATGCCTTCGGTAAAACCTTATGATCCTTGAATCGTACATGATACAGACAACATATTGGTTCATTATACTCCTTATAGTGGGCTCTAACAAATGGAGAATGTCTAGATTCTGAAATACACATTTTCACATGAATTAATTCAATATAAACAAAACATGCATATGAATATCTCAAAAGTACCCTTTACAAGTACATTACATTTCCACAGTGGGTTCTCTGCTAATTCTGAAGTTATGATACATTTTATGAGCACCGCCAACACAGTGAATGGGAGAATGGATTGAATGGGCTGTGATTGGTTAATGACCTATAATGTACATTTCTACGTATAAAATGGATCATATCTACAAAAGTACCAGAGAGCTCCCTCTGGAAATTTGACATTTTTGACAAGTATATTGTTCTAAACAATACGTTAAAAAAATAAGCAAAATAAAAAAGGGTACTTTTGAGATATTTATATTAATATTTTTATGTTGAATAAATGAATGTGAACATTTGTATTTCAGAATCTAGACATACTCCATATTTGAGATAACACTATAAGAAGTATAATGACACCAGGATGTTTTCTGTATCATGTACAGTTCACAGATCATAGGGTTTTACAGTATAATGACACCAGGATGTTGTCTGTATCATGTACAGTTCACAGATCATAGGGTTTTACAGTATAATGACACCAGGATGTTGTCCGTATCATGTACAGTTCACAGATCATAGGGTTTTACAGTATAATGACACCAGGATGTTTTCTGTATCATGTACAGTTCACAGATCATAGGGTTTTACAGTATAATGACACCAGGATGTTTTCTGTATCATGTACAGTTCACAGATCATAGGGTTTTACAGTATAATGACACCAGGATGTTGTCTGTATCATGTGCAGTTCACAGATCATAGGGTCTTACAGGAGACATGTATAGGTCTAAAAAGGGCCTGAACTTGCCAATTTCATAATGATTTTCAAGAAAATGGTTTGTGATACAAATGTTAAAAGCATGTCCAACATCCTTCCTCCCAATTAAGTTTCTATGTGAGAACTTCCAGAACAATCAGATTGTTTCAAAATATTTTCCATCGAAACTGGCGTGGAATCGGCCAACTATGGACTTATCCAGAACTATGATGGCGGTGAGACCAAATTATAGGGTCACCAGAGGACAGGGCCCAGGGGACAGCCACACACATTCAACTGAGGACAACAGACAGACTTGTAGTTCTGTTCTGAGCAGGAATGTCAAGAAAGTCTTTATAAATCAAATGAATGATCCACGCCACAATACTAAGCATTTCATACTGACAACTCAGCAGACAGGACAGTCTTGAGGTGAGGGCATACAAAATAACAGCAGCTTTGTGGCAGTATAGTGAAAGCAACCATGCGATTCAACATTCCACAGAGATTGGTTTAATGTATATGAAGGCCAAATGCCACAGACCAATAGGCCAATGAAAACATTGAAACCTGTAACCTAGTAATTGCACTGAGCAACAGAGGATTGAGTTATATAGGAAGGAATTCACAGGATTCTTCCAACATATTCACCTCAGGGATCCAAGCAAGACATATGCCTACACATTCTGAGAGAAAAGATCAACCCTCCATTTTGTACTTTGAAATGTTAAAACATGAACTTAATGGCAGCAGCAGTCACTGTAAACATGAGTCATAGTGTGCATGGTTAGTGACAGTAGGCCAACTGCATGTGTTGTAGACTAGAGGTATAAAACTAAACTTTATCCAAGGCAGACAGAAGACAGCGTTAGCCTACATTTTATCCCTTTCTACAGAGTCAGTGTAATGTTGTGAAATAAAGTGTTTCTCTGTGTAAACAAACCCTTGACTCAGGGCCCAGCGCCATGGAAACCAGTGAACATACCCGGCTAGGAACCAGCAGCTACCTGACAAACCTGTCTGATCGCTTTGGGACTCCTGTGTGAAAACTAACTAACTAACTAACTAACTAACTAACTAACTAACTAACTAACTAACTAACTAACTAACTAACTAACTATCTATCACACACACACACACACACACACACACACACACACACACACACACACACACACACACACATACACATACACATACACACACACACACACACACACACACACCAAGCAACTGTCATCTCCGTGGAATAGCTAACGCAAACCAACAAGTGTTCCTTAGACATAAAGGCAAAAAAAGGCACGCAGTATGAAGTATAGCAGACACATAAAGCACAATTAGCCAGAAGATCCGACCTGCTTACTTACAGCTGCACTAGGGTCGGACAGCACGGCTGTGTAGATCAAGACACCGTGGAGCCGGCTTGGAAAACGTACCTCAATCCAGGGATGAGAAATTAGCTGTACTCCGAATTGTTCTATTATCCCAACTGTTACAAGATTGAATAACTGCTACTTTTCCAGAACGCTGCCCTTTCCTCCTCATGCTAGGTAGCAGAAGCCACGTGTGTTGAACAACAAAGGATAGTCAGCCTACATCTTCGCGCTGTGATAATGTCAAAATAAAAGTCATGTGTGGGGAATGGCTTTGTACATGTCAAACTCTCCCAAATCTATGGCTGTACAATAATTAATTGGTAATCCATTATTATAATGAATTGTTAATAATTTATTGGTAAGCCTAATTATAATTAATTGGTAATAATTAATTGATAATTGGTAATGTCAATGTTGTCAAGGGTGCATTAACAAAGGCAAAATTGTTGGAACAAAGAAATAAACTATTGAAAGACAAACACAACAACTTCCTAGTGTGTGGCTGTTTATTGCCTTTGTTAGTCCACCCTTGACAACAATGACATGGATTACCAATGAATTATTGTACTTCAGACAAGTATCCATAGTTTTGGTAAAGTTTGACCTATGGTCCTTTCAAGACATCTTGGAACTCTAGAAAGATGCCTGAGTTTCCAACTTGGAATTCCGAGTTGGATGGCCATTCAACAAAAAAAATTCAGAGTTCCCACTGAGTTTCCAGTGTTTTTGAACGCTATACTAAACCATTCCCCACCCGCAACTTTTTTTTTACATTTCCACAGCGCGATGACGTAGTCCGCACGGAGCCTGATTGGCTGACTATAGTTTGATGTTCAACTTACATTCTAGCGCCGCCATTTCAATGATGTGGCTTCTGCTAAATAGCATGGGGACGAAAAGGACAGCTTTCCAAAAAAACTATCAGTCGTTCGAACTTTCTGGTGTAACAGTTGGGATAATGGGACAATTTGGAGTGCAATGCATTTCTCATCCCTATATTGAGGTAGGTTTTCCGAGCTATATCTCGTGCTAACTCCCCGGTGTCTTGATCAACACAGTTATGCTGTCTAACCTTAGTGCAGCTGTAAGCAAGCGGGCCGAATCTGCTGACTAAAAGCATAATGTCATGATCCACAGTCCAAATGCCTTTCCTCTATTCCCCTTGCCGTATTTAGTGCTGGGTTCCCTATTTAGTGCTAAGCTAAGTCTAACTGAATGAGAGCCACTGCAAGTCTCATTAGAGTCCCTGAAGAGTAGACTGTGTAAATCTGTTCTCCACTTTCTCTCCCCAGAGACAGACTATGCTAGGCAGGCTAGCATTCAGCTGGCTGCCTGGTGGTTGAGCTAAGTTCATTCCTGTCAGCCAGTGAAAGGTTAACTTGACTGCAGCTCAAGGAAGAGGTCACGTTGGGTTGTGTCACCCCTCACATTCCTCTCACACAAAACCTCATGTTAGCACTGAACCCGCTGGCTATCGCACGCTCCTCTCCAAACCCCTAGCCAGCCAACAAAGTCAAAGCTATTTAATCCCCTGTGAGCGGGGGAGAGAGAGAAAAAATGCAGAATAAAAGGGAATGGGTTTTTATTCAGACCTACTGTGCAGTTTGGGGCTGGCAAGGTTCCCACATGCTCCTCACAGTCTAGGCTAAATCCAAGTACAACTCTCTCACCACTCCCTCTACTAACTAGCCACCCATTTCCTCCTCTAGTGTCTCCCCACAGCCCGCCCCTTCCGTCCACAGCCAAGACCGCCCCACTTTAAATAGAGTTGACTTCCTGTTCACCTTTGACCCCCACTAGATACCACCCACTCCTGGCAGGTCTCCACTACCAGCAGGCAGATGAGGCCGGGTGACTGGAGGAACAGAGAGAGGCAGTCATAAAGAGAGAGATAGGCAGTCAGAAAGAGCTAGGGAGAGACAGAGCGAAAGACAGGCTATGTGCACACTGCCCACAAAATGAGGTAAAAACTGAGCTGCACTTCCTAACCTCCTGCCAAATGTATGACCATATTATAGACACATATTTCCCTCAGATTACACTAACCCAAAAATAATTTGAAAACAAATAAATTTTTCATAAACTCCCATATCTATTAGGTGAAATACCAGTGTGCAATCACAGCAGCAAGATTTGTGACAAGAAAAGGGCAACCAGTGAAGAACAAACACTATTGTAAATACAATCTATATTTATGTTTATTTATTTTCCATTTTGTACTTTAACTATTTGCACATTATTACAACACTGTATATAGACATATGTCTTTACTCTTTTGGAACTTTTGTGAGTCTAATGTTTACTGTACATTAGTTATTGTTTATTTCACTTTTGTTTATTATCTATTTCAGTTGCTTAGGCAATGTAAACATATGTTTCCCATGTCAATAAAGCCCCTTAAATTGAAAATTGAATTGAGAGATCGAGAGAGACTGATAGACCTACAGACGAGAGAGAGAGCCAACCGCAGCCAGAGAAACAGCCAATCATCTCTCAGCCTTGTGGAGGGCAGGTTTCCCAGCGGCAGGGGGCCCCTCCCCCTCCAGAGAGTAGAGTAGTGACTTGGTGTCAGGTTTCAGGGCTGACTGCAGCACTCTCTGACTGGCTGAATGGCTGGCTGGTTGACTGGCTGGCTGGGAGTTACATAAACCTCACCCAGGAAGGTTAGGAAGCAACAAAGACAGCAATTCAGTGGGGGCTGACAGCCAGACAGCCAGCCAAATTGCCTTGGTATGACCATATCCAACCAGGCCCTTTTATAATGGGTGGCAGGTAGCCTAGTGGTTAGAGCGTTGGACTAGTAACTGAAAGATTGCAAGATTGAATCCCCGAGCTGACAAGGTATAAAATCTGTTGTTCTGCCCCTGAACAAGGCAGTTAACCCACTGTTCCTAGGCCGTCATTGAAAATAAGAATTTGTTCTTAACTGACTTGCCTACTTAAATAAAGGTACAAAATAAATACTCAGCTCCTTAATCATACTGCTGTCTTCACAATGACTGGGAACAAAGGCCCTCTGTCTAGAAGTCAGTCTCTCTGTGTGACTAACAGTGAACAGAACCAGCCCACGTCACAGGCAAGCACTAGCTCCTGAGGACTAGACCTACAACAGGCTGGGTGGTATACCATATTTTACAATATACTGCTATTGATGCACGGACCGGTTTGGGTTTTTACTTTACCTTGTAAAGCTGTATATTTGTTAAATGTGTTACGCCACTCCGCCACGTGTAATAATGCCAGTTTTTATAGTTTACTCCGTTTGCTACTTGAGTCGTCTCTCTCCCTCTCTCCTTCCACAGACACCAAGCCTCGCCCCCTGTCACTCAAGGAGAACAGCTTTTGCGCTACCATGAGTCACAACAACCACTTGCAGTAACAATCTGCATCTATCTTACTGTCTGCAAACAGCTAGTTTGTCTTTTCTTAGCAAGTTGTGGCTAAAATACATTTTGTTAGCCGCTAATGCTAATAGCTTGTTAGTTTGCTAGCTAGCCAGCTAAATGCACTTAGTCAGAGCAAACGTAGCTAGCTAGCTAATACAGCCTGATGTTGTTTGTGCAATGGTATATTCTAAATCAGAGAGGAATTGGCGAAGCATTACTATTTTAGCTACATCAAAGCTACAGTAAGAGAAAACACTTAATGTAACATTAATTAGGGTCCACTGGGAAACACTGACCAAAACTTTGGTCCCTACCCTGTCGCAATAACCACTCCCTGGCTTTTTCATTTGTTGTCATGTCAAACAACACTGTATTCAAAGTCCCACTACATTCCAACTTTTGGTGGAAATTTCATTGAACAGTATAAAACAATCAGAATAGACAAAGCTCCATTAAAAACACTTCAAATGTATGTGTTTCCACCCTAGGGCCTAGTCATAAAGCATATTTAGAACTTCATTATTCAAAAACGTAAAGTATTGTCAAAAATGTGAAACATATTATGATATGATATTTTGGCCATATCGCCCAACCCTACTTTATAGTATTGGGGTGAAAAAATATGATCCATTTGTAGTGATAATGTGCATGGAAACACATTTGCTTGCTATCTCGGCAAGAGGACCAGAGCAGCATTGATCATGGCTGGGCCTCAAGAACAAGACAGAATCCATCCAGCTCTCCATCATTAAAGACAGACGGAAATCCTAATTAGCCACATGCAGTGCAGGCTAGGGACAGACACAGTGCTTAATTTGTCAATCGGGAGGAGCCGGAGCAAAATGTGAGCGCGAGAGGGTGGTGATCTAGGGACCTCTGAGGTACCGGAACGCACTAGAGAAAGAAGAAAATCACTGTTAAAGTAAAGCATTGCATGCATATCATCACATTTGCGTAGTGGCATAGAGCAGTAGAGTAGAGGCACTTACAAAAGAAGTTGCACACATGGATAACATTTTTAGTGGCCTAGGGTCTGGGAAATATGTGGCCTTTTATAAACGCATTCCATGCAATTCCACATCATTTTACATGACTGGAGACTTTGGCATAATCTTTTTTAATGCCGCATTCAAAACATGGGAACTCGGGACTGAGAAATCTCTGACTTCCGACTTCAGTGTGTTCAAGACAACTGGGAACTCGGGGAAAAAACAAGCTCCGAATGGGAAAATTTAATTTGAATGGTCATCCAACTCAGAATTCCAAGTCGGAAACTCAGGCCTCTTTCTCAAGCTCCGACTCTCCGATCTGAAAATGACTGATGTCATGACTCGACTTAGTTTTTTCCCCGAGTTCCCAGTTGTCATGAAAGCACCATAATATTGCTGGTGATGGCCAATGCGCTCATACCAAAAGCCTCTCTCTCTTGTTTTACTTTGTAAACAATAGGTCTATTTGGAAGTTGATTAAATATTTTGGTAGCCTACAGCTGAACGATTAGTCTTCTCTTTTCAGCAGTAGCCATTTGCTTTTCAATCTGTGTATTCCAGCGATTGTATTTGAAGTATTACGAAATGCCTTTTTTGTCTGCATGCTGTTTATTAACTGACAGATTTCCCGCGCGTTCCCAACTGTAGGCTATGCCTTGTTATTGGGCTACATTTCACAGCTAGACACATTTTTTTTAAAGACGCTGATGTTCCTCTGTGGCTAAAGGATATGCTTTCTCATGGTGTACTAGGCTATTCTGAATTATTTCATTTCTTTCTGAACAGACAGCAGTAACTCTATAACTTTGGCAAATGTATTTCAATTGATCAGGGGTGCTGCAGCTCCTCCAGAACCCTTCGCACGGCTATGATTCTATAAGGAAATACATGATGAAGTGCAACACTGGAGAGATCAGCGTTGCAGGCTCATTCATGTCTATCAGAGCAGAGAGGGAGAGAGATCATAGAAAGTGAATCTTGTTCCAGTTCTGTGAGAGACACAGGCGCACTTCTGACACAGCCACAGCCACGCGTTGGTCTCAAACATAGGTTACAATTTTGCACAAACCATAAGCCCAACCCAAATCAAGAGACAGGACCAGGCAGTGAGACAGGGCCAGAGACAGGACCAGGCAGTGAGACATGGCCAGAGACAGGACCAGGCAGTGAGACAGGGCCAGAGACAGGACCAGGCAGTGAGACATGGCCAGAGACAGGCAGTGAGACAGGGCCAGAGACAGGACCAGGCAGTGAGACATGGCCAGAGACAGGACCAGGCAGTGAGACATGGCCAGAGACAGGACCAGGCAGTGAGACATGGCCAGAGACAGGCAGTGAGACAGGGCCAGAGACAGGACCAGGCAGTGAGACATGGCCAGAGACAGGACCAGGCAGTGAGACATGGCCAGAGACAGGCAGTGAGACAGGGCCAGAGACAGGACCAGGCAGTGAGACATGGCCAGAGACAGGACCAGGCAGTGAGACATGGCCAGAGACAGGCAGTGAGACAGGGCCAGAGACAGGACCAGGCAGTGAGACAGGGCCAGAGACAGGACCAGGCAGTGAGACAGGGCCATAAGACAGGACCAGAGAGTGAGACAGGGTCAGACACAGGACCAGGGAGTGAGACAGGGCCAGAGACAGAACCAGGCAGTGAGACAGGGCTAGAGACAGGACCAGGCAGTGAGACAGGGCCAGAGACAGGACCAGGCAGTGAGACAGGGCCATAAGACAGGACCAGAGAGTGAGACAGGGTCAGACACAGGACCAGGGAGTGAGACAGGGCCAGAGACAGAACCAGGCAGTGAGACAGGGCTAGAGACAGGACCAGGCAGTGAGACAGGGCCAGAGACAGGCAGTGAAACAGGGCCAAAGACAGGACCAGGGAGTGAGACAGGGCCAGAGACAGGACCAGGGAGTGAAACAGGGCCAGATACAGGACCAGGCAGTGAGACAGGGTCAGAGACACGACCAGGGAGTGAGACAGGGCCAGAAACAGGACCAGGGAGTGAGACAGGGCCAAAGACAGGGCCAGAGACAGGCAGTGAGACAGGACTAGGGGGTGAGACAGGGCCAGAGACAGGCAGTGAGACAGGACTAGGGGGTGAGACAGGGCCAGAGACAGGCAGTAAGACAGGACTAGGGGGTGCGACAGGGCCAGAGACAGGCAGTAAGACAGGACTAGGGGGTGCGACAGGGCCAGAGACAGGCAGTGAGACAGGGCCAGAGATAGGCAGTGAGATAGCACTAGGGGGTGAGACAGGGCCAGAGACAGGCAGTGAGACAGGACTAGGGGGTGAGACAGGGCCAGAGATAGGCAGTGAGACTAGGACAGGGGGTGGGCACCACTCTATCCCCTGATGCCCTGCCTGTTCAGCAAACACACTATCTGTTGGCTCTTCACACACCAGTGGACATGAATAGAGCAGTCTACCCATAAGCATCAACACAAGGGTGGATGTTGACACAGACTGAAGGGAAGCTGGGCCTGTTCGCTGGTGTTCCATGTCCCATTTCAATTAGAGGATGGACAAATTGGACAAATTGGCTGCTGGGTCAAAACACCAGTCTGTGCTTGAGTATTTCAGCCTACCTGTTAGTCTAAGTGGTAGAGTTGAGAGAGATAGAGCTATGCTGTAGAGACAGGGTAAAGACCTAGCGACTTGTGAATCACCACTCACCATAGAGTAGCTGTGTGTGTGGGCGTGCGTGCGTGCGTGCGCGCACTTGTTTACAATTTACAGAGCCAGTCAGAGATAGTTCTGATGAGTGCTGAGCTGCATGTGCCAGCACTAGGGCCATGGAAGGGAACAGACACACTGTGCTGCTGCAGATCGGATGTGGGTTCAACCACTATTTGAAATCTTTAGCCTGCCTGGAGTTCCAGATGGGTGGGGTTAGTAGTTTTGGGACTATTCTATTGGTTCCATTAATCAAGCACAGCTTCATTATTTGACATAATATCAAATAGTACTTGAACCCAGGTCTGACATACAGTACAGACTGCTGCTGACGGTCCTCTTTGCCTGGCTGTCTGCGTCACTGTGGAGCCAGGCTCAGAGAGGTGTGTGGATGGATGTCACTATGCTACTGGCCAGCTCTGCTCCAGGATCCGCCTTGTGCCTGTCAGAGCCAGAGCAGCACACTAATGCACTCTCTACCTCTCTCTGTGTCTGTCATTAGCCTCCCTCCCTCCCTCCTCTCTCTCTCTCTCTCTCTCCCTCACTCACTACTCCCTCTGTCCATCTCTAGCCTCTCTTCCTCCCCCTCCTCTCCCTCACTCACTCACTCCCTCTGTCCGTCTCTATCCTCTCTCCCTCCCCCTCCTCTCCCTCACTCACTACTCCCTCTATCCATCTCTATCCTCTCCCCCTCCTCTCCCTCTCTCTCACTCAAAGACACATACGCACAGAAAAAAACACAAGAGCAACCACCCCCACACTCTATCTAGCCATGTAGTGGGTGCAGTGCGCAGCAGCAAGACAGACAGACAGACAGTCAGGCAGTGTCTCTAGCCTCTAGCCTGCCCTGACCCACATCTATAGCCTTGAGTACGCTTAGTTACTGTAAGTCCTGGAGACACTGCTGCCACTCTTAATCAGGCCCTGGGACACAGCTAGGTTACTGTAGTTACCTGCTGTCTGTCTGTGTCCCAAATGGCACCCTATTCTCTATTTAGTGCACTATTTTTCACCAGGGCTTTGGTAAAATATAGGGAAAAGGGTTCCATTTGGGACACAATACTGAGAGGATAGCTAGAATAGGCTGTATTTTTATCATTTAAAGGAGGGCTGACCCTCCTTCCCCTACCTCACTCCCTCCCTCCACCTCCCCCCTGATTGCAGGTGCACCAAATATGCTCATGCTCTTCCAGGGCTAGTTAAACATTACATGGGTGGGTGGCTGGCTGGCGTCTGGCTGCTGAGAGGAGTGAAAGCATGGCAAGGCCCTCTCTAGTCTCTACGTCAGTGCAAGAGATTTATCCATTAACGTAGCTGTCACAAATACATGTCTCACTGTCAATTCTTTCAATTAATTTCCAACATAGTTGTAACTGAAGAGATAAAACAACCTGGATAAGATGCAGATCTAGATTTAAATGGGAATGAAATGAGAAATAATTTGACATTTGACAATTCGCTTCACCAATCCCCTCCTGTCCATGTGGTCAAGTGGAAGGACAACTATTAGCACCAACAACCACAACTATTCTATACATCCGCAATGTGTATTTCTTCCCCTGTAGTAATACATTAAAGCTGCAATATGTAACTTTTTTAATGACCTGACCAAATTCACATAGAAATGTGACATAGATCTGTCATTCTCATTTAAAGCATGAAGTCGTAGATCTGTTCTATGTGGGCTATTTCTACCCTTTCCGTTCTTAAGTTTCATTTTTGTATCTTTTACTTACAGTTTTGTACACCAGCTTCAAACAGCTGAAAATACAATATTTTGGGTTATGGGAAATATATTTCACAGTGGTTTAGATGGTACGATGACTATCTACACTATACTTGCTTGTTTTGTCACATAAACTGAAATTAGAATTGTAGCAACCAGGAAATGGCAGAGTGATTTCTGCATAGTGCATCTTTAAATATATGAATGAAGGAGAATTCTGCGGAATCTGGATAACTAGGTACTTCATCCATATCATCCTTTCTGAGTCTGTCAGCATATGTCAGCCTAGCCAGCCTCAGACTGAAAGCAAGTGTTAGTGGCCCAGTGGGTTTACCTGTATCTTGTAGTCCATGGATATTGAGATCCTGTCTTCCTCCTTCATCTCTTCTTCTTCCTCTCCCTTCCCATTCCTCTCTCCATCCCCACCATTGGTCCAGGAACAGTTGGAGTCGTGGTGGTCGTGCTGACTGAGGGCAGCCCCCAGCTGGGGCAGCAGCTCATCAGCCAGCAGGTCCGGAGCCTCCAGGCCCTCAAAGCCCCCTCCTTGGGCCTCCACCTCCCCTTGCAACCCTGCCAGGCTAACCTCTAGAGACACGTAGCCGTTAGTGGTAGTGGTGCTGTCCGGAGGTCTGGTAACTTCCAAGTTAGATCCACAGTTCTGGGGCTGGTGCTGGTCTGGAACAAGCTGGCTGACTGCACTGGGGTAGCAGCTCATGGCCTGGCCAAACATCTCAGATGAGTCGTAGTTCCCTTGGGTCTGCCTGGAGCAGCGCAGAGCCCGGAAGGGACATTCGTCCTCAACCTGGCTGACTGGGACCTGCTCGGGCTGGTGATGCTGAGTCATCCCTGGAGCAGACAAAAATGCACATCCAGCTCCCACGAGAGAGAGTTCAGGCACTGAGGAGGGCAGGGGAGTGGTGGTGGTGATCATGGACACTGGGGCTAAAGAGAGAGGCTGGCTCAGGCTGGAGATGCCAGGCTGTCCCTGGCCAGGGAAGGAGTATTGGGAGGGAGGGTAGGCAGTGGTGGAGCTCACTGAGCAGGAGGACAGGGTGTGAGCCATGGGGGAGCAAGTCTGCATGGAGAAGGACATGCTAGAGTCCTCTGGCCCTACCCCAGGAAAGGCCCCCTGAGTCCCCTGCACCAGCTGGTAGCCACCCTGCTGTGGTGGGGTTCCAGCCAGCGAGGCATTGGGGGTTTCAACATTAGGTTTGGCCAGAGCCCCTGAGTTAGGCACAGCCCTGGAGTGGAACTGGGTTCCCCCGATGGTAAGCTGCTGGTTGTGAGGAGCTGGCTGTTGGTTGGCCTGGTGGAAGGGGAAGCTGTGGTGCTGCTGGGGCAGAGACTGAGGGTTCACTACCTGTTGATGAAGGTGCTGCTGCTGCCGCTGGTTCAGAAGCTGGTGTTGCTGCTGCTGAAGTTGTTGTTGACAAGGGTGGTGCTGCTGCTGTGGCTGTTGCTGTTGGAGGTGATGCTGTTGGTTGTGGAGTTGCTGCTGCTGTTGTTGATGTAGTTGTTGTTGTTGCTGGGGTACTGAGTGGTAGAGGTTCCCGTTCTGGTCCTGGTTGCCCCACATGGGGCTGCTGTTGGAAAACAACGCGTTGGATTGGGGTGCCTGACCAATTGAGCGTCTATGGAACTGGGTATGCTGTGCTGCTATCATCCCTCCACCACCCACACCCTCAGAGCCAGCGAAGGGCTGTCCCATGGAGTTCTGAGCCTTCATGCCTGGAAAATGCCCCATCTGCTGCCCATAAGCCATGCTCTGTTGGGTGGAGGAGGGCATGGAGGTGGGTATCATCCCGGGGTGTTTCCCTGCCCCCATCGGCTCTACCTGTAGGGGCTCAAAGCCTACGCTGAGGTTGAGCTCATCCACCAGCGAGGGTCCAGGGGGGAAGCCCTCCTCAGCCAGCCCGTCCAGCCCTCCCACAAACAGGTTGGGGTCGTCAAAGAAGTCCATGATGGGATCTGTCATGGCCTAGGGTCAGTCTTCCGGAGACCAGTCCCCCACGTTGGTCCTCTGCTGGGTTCTAGCTGGTGCTGAGGAGCGTCACGTGTTACTGAGCTACAGTATGTCCATCACAGACTGGCTCTGGAGAGAAAAACTAAGACAAAACCTCAAGTCAGATTTAACAGAGAGAAGAAAAACATGCATCTTTAAACATGTCTTGTTCATACTGAGCTGTGTGTGGGCTGCACAATAAAGAGATTTTCAGTTGTCAAATAGATTTTAAGCAATTTAGCCTCTCTTTTAGATGTTCATCCTGTGTTTTTCAAATCAATACACTTCTAGTTGTTTTCAAGATCTCCATAGACCTCTACCTCATATACACTACAATAAGCAATGTATTACCATAACAGACGCTCTCAGCCACGTAAACGTCAACAGTGAAAACAGCGGCTGCCAAAAAGCCAAGTAATGGCTAGGTCAGACAGGCCTGGGATAAATTTGGCACCGTCAATTATCTCTGGTTGGCAGCAGCTAGTTGTGTGGTAACGCATTTGATCTGATCTAAACTGAACCAACTGCCAGACAGACCAACAGCCAGGTGCTTCTAGTCTTTCTCGGTTCAAAGCCCCCTGATCCGCTCAGCCTCAGCCCTGTGGCTGTGCTGTGCCTGCTATCTACCGAGCCGTCTGTCTGCTAGTAGCTACTGAATGTGTGGGAGGAAGGTGCAGACAGACAGATAGACAGCTGATGCTGTTTGTGTCAACAGCCAGGGAGGTTGGCTCAGGATGCATCTAACCACAGACCAATGACCAATAGAAGATGACGGAACACTTGTGTTAGTCAAGACCTGCTGACTCATACTCACCACACACACTCACCTCACTACAAACACTTTGACATGCCTTCCTGAATGTACAGTCATGGCTCTCACAAGTCTTCTGATTCAGAGGGGGGCATACAACTGAGATCCAATGCTTCAACCACAACTCGTGAACCTCTGCTAAGGTTAAGTGGGGTAGTGGGTAGGCTTGGGCGTTATACCGTATATACCGTATAGCAGGGAATTTGGAAATAGCCACGGGATGGTTTTTCAATACCGTTAATTATTTCTTTGAAGTTTTTCTATATATACTGCTTAAAAAAATAAAGGGAACACTTAAACAACACATCCTAGATCTGAATTAAAGAAATAATCTTATTAAATACTTTTTTCTTTACATAGTTGAATGTGTTGATAACAAAATCACACAAAAATAATCAATGGACATCCAATTTATCAACCCATGGAGGTCTGGATTTGGAGTCACACTCAAAATTAAAGTGGAAAACCACACTACAGGCTGATCCAACTTTGATGTAATGTCCTTAAAACAAGTCAAAATGAGGCTCAGTAGTGTGTGTGGCCTCCACGTGCCTGTATGACCTCCCTACAATGCCTGCGCATGCTCCTGATGAGGTGGCGGATGGTCTCCTGAGGGATCTCCTCCCAGACCTGGACTAAAGCATCCGCCAACTCCTGGACAGTCTGTGGTGCAACGTGGCGTTGGTAGATGGAGCGAGACATGATGTCACAGATGTGCTCAATTGGATTCAGGTCTGGGGAACGGGCAGGCCAGTCCATAGCATCAATGCCTTCCTCTTACAGGAACTGCTGACACACTCCAGCCACACGAGGTCTAGCATTGTCTTGCATTAGGAGGAACCCAGGGTCAACCGCACCAGCATATGGTCTCACAAGGGGTCTGAGGATCTCATCTCGGTACCTAATGGCAGTCAGGCTACCTCTGGCGAGCACATGGAGGGCTGTGCGGCCCCCCAAAGAAATGCCACCCCACACCATGACTGACCCACCGCCAAACCGGTCATGCTGGAGGATGTTGCAGGCAGCAGAACGTTCTCCACGGCGTCTCCAGACTCTGTCACGTCTGTCACATGTGCTCAGTGTGAACCTGCTTCATCTGTGAAGAGC
The DNA here is from genome assembly GCF_901001165.1 of Salmo trutta. Taxonomy (NCBI): domain Eukaryota; kingdom Metazoa; phylum Chordata; class Actinopteri; order Salmoniformes; family Salmonidae; genus Salmo; species Salmo trutta. Next base: position 28,206,211 of record NC_042968.1, read on the forward strand.
ACAGGGCGCCAGTGGCGAATTTGCCAATCTTGGTGTGGACGTCGGGCCCTCATACCACCCTCATGGAGTCTGTTTCTGACCGTTTGAGCAGACACATGCACATTTGTGGCCTGCTGGAGGTCATTTTGCAGGGATCTGGCAGTGCTTCTCCTGCTCCTCCTTGCACAAAGGCGGAGGTAGCGGTCCTGCTGCTGGGTTGTTGCCCTCCTACGGCCTCCTCCACGTCTCCTGATGTACTGGCCTGTCTCCTGGTAGCGCCTCCATGCTCTGGACACTACGCTGACAGACACAGCAAACATTCTTGCCACAGCTCGCATTGATGTGCCATCCTGGATGAACTGCACTACCTGAGCCACTTGTGTGGGTTGTAGACTCCGTCTCATGCTACCACTAGAGTGAAAGCCAGCATTCAAAAGTGACCAAAACATCAGCCAGGAAGCATAGGAACTGAGAAGTGGTCTGTGGTCCCCACCTGCAGAACCACTCCTTTATTGGGGGTGTCTTGCTAATTGCCTATAATTTCCACCTGTTGTCTATTCCATTTGCACAACAGCATATGAAATGTATTGTCAATCAGTGTTGCTTCCTAAGTGGACAGTTTGATTTCACAGAAGTGTGATTGACTTGGAGTTACATTGTGTTGTTTAAGTGTTCCCTTTATTTATTTTTGAGAAGTGTATTTTAATATTTGTAGCTACTTTGTAAGTAAATACCTGCAGTCAACTTGGGCAATATGTTAGAAGATAAAGCGTTCTTCATTTCACTTGTCACATTATTTTACATTATGAAGCTCCCCAGAACAGTTGAGCCAGTCACGTGTTTGTTTGTAAATGGCACAAAGCGGGAGCAGTTGAGTTGAGCTGTGTATTGACAGGGGTTGATTTTTATATTGAAAGTCACGTGTTTTTGTGCTTCAATAGAGTGATCAGGGACGTGCAACTATAGTTTTCCTTCACATAAAATATATTACTGCAACACATTCGGCAGAATATAGCTTAATTTTCATCAGATGACAACAGAAGCGCAACACTATTAGGCTGGCAGTCACACAAGTAGGCTAAATGAGCTTACAATGAACATGCAATGTATTTAATGCATGGCAATCATATTTCTGTTTATTATAGAAAGAATGTTGCTAGCTACATTTCCTAATGTTTTTCTTAAAGTTAATCTGGAGTAACGTAGGCTGGCTACACCGAGAAAAGTAGCGGAGAAAAGTAGCTTCATCAGAACGCTGTCAGCTGATAGAATGCCCTTAGTGAATTCTCATCCGAGTGGAGAAGTGCAACTGAAGCACAAAATTTGTCTGATGCCGAGATTTGGGTTTACAAAATGCAGCAATATAGAAGAATTCTGCGTTAACGTGACCCCTAAGTTTAACTTGATGGTTATCTAAATAAGTGGCTAAATTAATAAGGTGATGGGAATTCATCATATTGTGTTGGCTTTCTGCTGTGTTTGAAAAGTCAAAGCCCTTTGGATGAGATATCTGTACAGCTGCCACTGCTGTCTTTTGATTTCCTTGTGTTTTTTTCTCCTCTCCGTTCTCGGCCTGTCTTCTTCTCTAAGCAGAGCAAGCAGGCCTGTTGCCCTACAGACTCCAGACTCCACACAGACACAGCATGTACACATGCTGCTCCAGAGCCAGCACTGTTTATTGCACAATGTATCTCGTTCACATTCGCTTGTAAATGTCCAAACTCACCAAAAATGACATTCAGTAGCTCCTACCTATGTATGTATAACTTTATAGCTGGGCTGCCTATCCCATTTGCGCTCGTTAGCATATTTAGCTAGCAGCCTCCATGGTAAAACTGTACATCTCTGGATGAGAGAAGGACGGTATGAAGATATGAAAATCTGCATACCACCCAACCCTAGTAGTGGGGCTGTCTCTGGCTATGATGAAATCTTACTTTTTACTCATTGTTACAAAGGCCCAGTATGCCATATGACACAAGCACACAACCAAGACAATACACAAGATTCATACAGGAAGCATCAAGACTTAACCCTAACCTGGTTACTGTGAATCATTAATGTAGCCTTACTCAGACAGTTGTGCTGGACCTCCATTCCATAACAACATGGACAGCTATACCAGTTAGAACTGTGTTTAACAGGAGCACCAGATAACAGGGGCCAGATCATATCCCATGCCCAGCTCTTGCCTATACTAGAGCTCTGTTCTCGTGTGACTAGCAGCCAGCCCAGGAGTAGGAGAGTATTCTCTTCTCTTGCAACACAGACCTACAGCTGAGGGCAGACTAGGCATGAAAAGAGAACTCCCATTGCTCTCAGCCACTCAGCAGGGCTACATTGTAACTGACAATGAGCAGAATGGCCAGGCCTAATTCTCCCAAACAGACAGGAAAATCTGATCACTCAATTAGAGGTAACATCATACCAGAATCCTACCCGGGCGGCTCAACAGTCTGAATTAGTAATCAGAGGTAGCTTATCTGAGCAGCATAAAGTTTTTCCTGCTGCTGCTTCTTCGTCTTGTATTAGTTGGGACCAATGATGAACTGTAGAACCTAAGCTATATGATGTACAATACAACCAGTTATAGGCTGTCTATGTTAGAGACTAGGGCTATCCCACATTAAATAATAGCTTTGAAAGGACAGACGACTTTCGGTAGACCAAGATATTATTTAGTGTGGGACAGCCCTAGTCTCAACCATAGACAGCCTATAAACGTGCATTTTTCCATATATAGACACACCAAATGTATTTAAATAAAAGCAACTATATACGCATTGAGCTTGTCTGATGCTTTAAGAGCAGTTTTTGATTAAATAAGACACAAATGACTCAAGAGGGAGCCAGAGATGAAGATAATCAGAAGAAGAAAAACTTAACCTGACCATCCTGACCATCCTCCTCCTGCTCCTACTGACTTTCGCAGATTCTGCCGCTGCTCTCCTGAAGTTTCCAGTAATAGGCTACACGAGTCGGTAACTTTTCTGATGTGGAATGTAATTTTATATTACAATTTCTACCGATCTGCATGCCAGTTATGGTTTTCATATGCACATTTTTGTGCAACAGCTACATTTAATTTATAATAATGTCTTCGTATGTCAAAATCATTGTGATGTGGTTAATAAAAATTCTATCCAAATCTTAATGAAAATTATACAAAACTAAAGTCACTTCTATTGCCATTGCCAACTATGTAAAAACAGCTCATAAAACCAACAACAAAAAATGTCCTGATCAAAATAAATGTCCTATAAATCACATTGGCTATGCATGGCCTGTCTGCAAGGAACTAGAAACATTGTATCAACTATTAACTAGGGTCTGGCCTGAAGCTCATGTTAGCAAACTTGCAACTATGTATGAAATATTCTGGGCCCTCAGAGTTTCCTGCCAGTGAGCTCCGAACAGACACAGCTGTAGGCTATTTGCGCAAGAGATAAGAAGTAATCAATGCGCATTCGTACTCAACAACGACAGGAGTGCTCCAAACAAAACATAATAACTAAATTGTCAAAACTAGTAAATTGAATGAAACAAACCAAAACTTGTTTTTCACAAGTGTAGCATAGGTTGTGCACTCTGCAAACAATGTGTTCACTCCGACAATCAGAACTGTAAAAGACTGAAATAACAATATATTAAAAGCATTAACAAAAATTACCGTAACCAAACAAACATTGTAGATTAGAAATGATAGGAATTAACGGCAAATGTACTTACTACTTGTGATATACACTACCGTTCAAAAGTTTGGGGTCACTTAGAAATGTCCTTGTTCTGATAGAAAAGCACATTTTTTGTCCATTAAAGTAACATCAAATTGATCAGAAATACAGTGTAGACATTGTTAATGTTGTATATTACTATTGTAGCTGGAAACGGCAGATTTTTTATGGAATATCTACATAGGCATACAGAGGCCCATTATCAGCAACCATCACTCCTGTGTTCCAATGGCACGTGTTAGCTAATCCAAGTTTATCATTTTAAAAGGCTAATTAATCATTAGAAAACCCTTTTGCAATTATGTTAGCACAGCTGAAAACTGTTGTTCTGATTAAAGAAGCAATAAAACAGGCCTTCTTTAGACTAGTTGAGTATCTGGAGCATAAGCATTTATGGGTTCGATTACAAGCTCAAAATGGTCAGAAACAAATACTTTCTTCTGAAACTGATCAGTATGTTCTTGTTCTGAGAAATGAAGACTATTCCATGCGAGAAATTGCCAAGAAACTTAAGATCTCGTACAACGCTGTGTACTACTATCTTCACAGAACAGCGCAAACTGGCTCTAACCAGAATAAAAAGAGGAGTGGGAGGCCCCGGTGCATAACTGAGCAAGAGGAAAAGTACATAATTAAAAAGAACGAAAAAAAACAACTTTATTAAACCAGGTAGGCCAGTTGAAAACAAGTTATTATTTACAACTGCGACCTGGCCAAGATAGAGCAAAGCAGTGCGACACAGACAACACAGAGTTACACATGGGATAAACAAACGTACAGTCAATAACACAATAGAAAAGTCTATATACAGTGTGTGCAAATGTAGTAAGATTAGGGGGGTAAGGCAATAAATAGGCCATAGAAGCGAAATAATTACAATTTAGCAATTAAACACTGGAGTGATAGATGTGCAGAAGATGAATGTGCAAGTAGATATACCAGGGTGCAAAGGAGAAGAAAAAAAAATAACAACATGGGGATGAGGTAGTTGGGTGGGCTATTTACGATGGGATATGTACAGGTGCAATGATCGGTAAGATGCTCTGACAGCTGATGGTTAAAGTTAGTGAGGGAGAAATAAGTCTCCAGCTTCAGTGATTTTTGCAATTCGTTCCAGTCACTGGAAGCAGCGAACTGGAAGGAAAGGCGGCCAAAGAGGAGTTGGATTTGGGGGTGACCAGTGAAATATACATTTGAAGTCGGAAGTTTACATACACTTAGGTTGGAGTCATTAAAACTTGTTTTTCAACAACTCCAGTTATTTCTTGATAACAAACTATAGTTTTGGCAATTCGGTTACGACATCTACTTTGTGCATGACACAAGTCATTTTTCCAACAATTGTTTACAGACAGATTATTTCACTTATAATTCAATGTATCACAATTCCAGTGGGTCAGAAGTTTAAATACACTAAGTTGACTGTGCCTTTAAACAGCTTGGAAAATTTCAGAAATTTATGTTATGGCTTTAGAAGCTTCTGATACGCTAATTTACATAATTTGAGTCAATTGGAGGTGCACCTGTTGATGTATTTCAAGGCCTACCTTCTAACTCAGTGCCTCTTTGCTTGACATCATGGGAAAATCAAAAGAAATCAGCCAAGACCTCAGAAAAAAATGGTAGACCTCACAAGTCTGGTTCATCCTTTGGAGCAATTTCCAAACGCCTGAAGGTACCACATTCATCTGTACAAACAATAGTGCGCAAGTATAAACACCATGGGACCACACAGCCGTCATACCGCTCAGGAAGGAGACACATTCTGTCCCCTAGAGATAAATGTACTTTGGTGCAAAAAGTGCAAATCAATCCCAGAACAACAGCGAAGGACCTTGTAAAGATGCTGGAGGAAACAGGTACAAAAGTATATATATCCACAGTAAAGCAAGTCCTATATCGACATAACCTGAAAGGCCGCTCAGCAAGGAAGAAGCCACTGCTCCAAAACAGCCATAAAAAAGCCAGACTACGGTTTGCAACTACACATGGGGACAAAGATCGTACTTTTTGGGTAAATGTCCTCTGGTCTGATGAAACAAAAATAGAACTGTTTGGCCATAATGACCATCGTTATGTTTGGAGGAAAAGGGGGAGGCTTGCAAGCGAAGAACACCATCCCAACCGTGAAGCACGGGGGTGGCAGCTTCATGTTGTGGGGGTGCTTTGCTGCAGGAGTGACTTGTGCACTTCACAAAATAGATGGCATCATGAGGCAAGAACATTTTGTGGATATATTGAAGCAACATCTCAAGACATCAGTCAGGAAGTTAAAGCTTGGTCGCAAATTGGTCTTCCAAATGGACAACAACCCCAAGCATACTTCCAAAGTTGTGGCAAAATGGCTTAAGGACAACAAAGTCAAGCTATTGGAGTGGCCATCACAAGCCCTGACCTCAAACCTTCAAAAAATGTGTGGGCAGAACTGAAAAAGCGTGTGCGAGCAAGGAGGCCGACAAACCTGACTCAGTTACACCAGCTCTGTCAGGATGAATGGGACAACATTCACCCAACTTATTGTGGGAAGCTTGTGAAAGGCTACACGAAACATTTGACCCAAGTTAAAAAATTTAAAGACAATGCTACCAAATACTAATTGAATGTATGTAAACTTCTGACCCACTGTGAATGTGTTGAAAGATATAAAAGCTGAAATAAATCATTCTCTCTACTATTATTCTGACATTTCACATTCTTAAAGAAAAGTGGTGATCCTAACTGACCTAAGACAGGGAATTTTTACTAGGATTAAATGTTAGGAATTGTGAAAAACTGAATATAAATGTATTTGGCTAAGGTGTATGTAAAATTCCGACTTCAACTGTACCTGCTAGAGCGCGTGCTGCTATGGTGACCAGTGAGCAGAGATAAGGTGGGGCTTTACCTAGCAAAGACTTATAGATGACCTGGAGCCAGTGGGTTTGGCAACGAATATGAAGCAAGGGCCAGCCAACGAGAGCATACAGGTCGCAGTGGTGGGTAGTATATGGTTATTTGGTGACAAAACAGATGGCACTGTGATAGATTACATCCAATTTGCTGAGAAGAGTGTTGGAGGCTATTTTGTAAATGACATCGCCGAAGTCAAGGATCGGTAGGATAGTCAGTTTTAAGAAGGTATGTTTGGCAGCATGAGTGACGGATGCTTTGTTGCGAAATAGGAAGCCGATTCTAGATTTAATTTTGGATTGGAGATGCTTAATGTGAGTCTGGAAGGAGAGTTTACAGTCTAACCAGACAGCTAGGTATTTGTAGTTGTCCACACATTCTAAGTCAGAACCGTCCAGAGTAGTGATGTTAGACGGGCGGGCGGGTGCGGGCAGCGATCGGTTGAAGAGCATGCATTTAGTTTTGCTTGCATTTAAGAGCAGTTGGAGGCCACGGAAGGAGTGTTGTATGGCATTGAAGCTCGTCTGGAGGTTTGTTAACACAGTGCCCAAAGAGGGGCCAGAAGTATACAGAATGGTGTCGTCTGCGTATAGGTGGATCAGAGAATCACCAGCAGCAAGAGTGACATCATTGATGTATTCAGAGAAAAGAGTCGGCCTGAGAATTGAACCCTGTGGCACCCCCATAGAAACTGCCAGAGGTCCGGACAACAGGCCCTCCGATTTGACACACTGAACTCTATCTGAGAAGTAGTTGGTGAACCAGGCGAGGCAGTCATTTGAGAAACCAAGGCCGTTGAGTCTGCCGATAAGAATGCGGTGATTGACAGAGTCAAAAGCCTTGGCCAGCTTGATGAATATGGCTGCACAGTATTGTCTTTTATCGATGGAGGTTATGATATCGTTTAGGACCTTGAGCGTGGCTGGGGTGCACCCGTGACCAGCTCGGAAACCAGATTGCATAGCGAAGAAGGTACGGTGGTATTTGAAATGGTCGGTGGTCTGTTTGTTAACTTGGCTTTCGAAGACTTTAGAAAGGCAGGGTAGGATAGATATAGGTCTGTAACAGTTTTGGGTCTAGAGTGTCACCCCTTTTGAAGAGGGGGATGACCGCGGCAGCTTTCCAATCTTCAGGGATCTCAGACGATACGAAGAGTGTCTAGGGTCTAGTTTGAGTGTCTAGTTTGAGAAACAGACGCCTCACAAGTCCTCAACTGGCAGCTTCATTAAATAGTACCCGCAAAACACCAGTCTCAACGTCAACAGTGAAGAGGCGACTCCGGGATGCTGGCCTTCTAGGCTGCCAGTTGTGGACTTGTGTCCTCTTGCTCAGTTGTCCACCGGGGCCTCCCACTCCTCTTTCTATTCTGGTTAGAGCCAGTTTGCTTTACAAAACTATTTCACTTATTGTGTATATTTGTCACATCCTGACCAGTATAAGGGGTTACTGGTTATTGTAGTTTGGTCAGGACGTGGCAGGGGGGATTTGTTTTATGTGGTTCGGGGTTTAACCTGTTATGGATAGGAGGCAGTATTTTCACGGCCAGATAAAAAACGTACCCGATTTAATCTGTTTATTACTCCTGCCCAGAAACTAGAATATGCATATAATTGTTTGATTTGGATAGAAAACACCCTAAAGTTTCTAAAACTGTTTGAATGGTGTCTGTGAGTATAACAGAACTCATATGGCAGGCCAAAACCTGAGAAGATTCCAAACAGGAAGTGCCCTCTCTGACCATTTCTTGGCCTTCTATACCCTCTTTATTGAAAACAGAGGATCTCTGCTGTAACGTGACACTTTCTACGGCTCCCATAGGATCTCAGAAGGCTCCGGAACGTTGAATGATGACTTTGCAGTCCATGTCTGAAAAACAGTAGCGCATTTGGATAGTGGTCGATCTGAGAACAATGAGACGGGTGCGCACGTGCACATGAAGAGTCCATTTTCCATTTTCAGTCTTTGAACGAAAACAACGACTCCCGGTCGGAATATTATCGCTATTTTACGAGAAAAATCGCATAAAAATTGATTTTAAACAGCGTTTGACATGCTTCGAAGTACGGTAATGGAATATTTTGAAATGTTTTGTCACGATATGCGCCGGTGCGTCACCCTTCATTACCCTTCGGATAGTGTCTTGAACGCACAAACAAAACGCCGCTATTTGGATATAACTATGGATTATTTGGAACCAAACCAACATTTGTTGTTGAAGTAGAAGTCCTGGGAGTGCATTCTGACGAAGAACAGCAAAGGTAATCCAATTTTTCTTATAGTAAATCTGAGTTTGGTGAGTACCAAACTTGGTGGGTGTCAAAATAGCTAGCCTGTGATGGCCGGGCTATCTACTCAGAATATTGCAAAATGTGCTTTCACCGAAAAGCTATTTTAAAATTGGACACCGCGATTGCATAAAGGAGTTCTGTATTTATAATTCTTAAAATAATTGTTATTTTTTTTGTGAACGTTTATCGTGAGTAATTTAGTAAATTCACCGGAAGGGTTCGGTGGGAATGCTAGTTCTGAACGTCACATGCTAATGTAAAAAGCTGGTTTTTGATATAAATATGAACTTGATTGAACAAAACATGCATGTATTGTATAACATAATGTCCTAGGAGTGTCATCTGATGAAGATCATCAAAGGTTAGTGCTGCATTTAGCTGTGGTTTTGGTTTTTGTGACATTATATGCTAGCTTGAAAAATGGGTGTCTGATTATTTCTGGCTGGGTACTCTCCTGACATAATCTAATGTTTTGCTTTCGTTGTAAAGCCTTTTTGAAATCGGACAGTGTGGTTAGATAAAGGAGAGTCTTGTCTTTAAAATGGTGTAAAATAGTCATATGTTTGAAAAATTTAAGTTTTCGGATTTTCGAGGAGTTTATATTTCGCGCCACGCCCTATCATTGGATATTGGAGCGGTGTTCCGCTAGCGGAACGTCTAGATGTAAGAAGTTAATGGGATATGTATTTATGTGTGTTTGATTTATGTGTTCCGGGGTTTTTGGGTAATGTTCTTGTTTTTTATTTCTATGTTTTTCTATGTTGTGTATTTCTTTGTTGGCCTGGTATGGCTCTCAATCAGGAACAGCTGTACATCGTTGTTGCTGATTGAGAGTCATACTTAACCTGTTGTGGTATAGGGGGCAGTATTTTCACGGCCGGATAAAAAACATACCCGATTTAATCTGGTTACTACTCCTGCCCAGAAACTAGAATATGCATATAATTAGTAGATTTGGATAGAAAACACTCTAACGTTTCTAAAACTGTTTGAATGGTGTCTGTGAGTATAACAGAACTCATATAGCAGGCCAAAACCTGAGAAGATTCCATACAGGAAGTGCCCTGTCTGACAATTTGTTGTCCTTCTGTTGCATCTCTATCAAAAATACAGCATCTGTGCTGTAACGTGACACTTTCTAAGGCTTCCATTGGCTCTCTAAAGCCGCCAGAAGGTGGAATGGGGTGTCTGCTGTCTCTGGGCAAAGTACAGCAGCAGAGTTTGTAAGTGGTCAGCCTGGGGACAGAGAGACTGAGATGCGCATTCACGAGACTTCTCCATGTTTTTCTTTCTCTCTCTGAATGAATACAACGTTGCCCGGTTGGAATATTATCGTTATTTTACGAGAAAAGTAGCATAAAAATTGATTTTATACAGCGTTTGACATGTTTCTAAGTACGGTAATGGAACATTTTGAAATTCAGGAGAAGTGTATCTATAAAATGGTGTAAAATAGTCCTATGTTTGAGAACTTTGAATTATGACATTTTGTGGTTTTAAATTTGGCGCTCTGATTTGTCACTGGCTGTTGAATAGTGTGGGACGATTTCGTCCCACCTCCCCTAGAGAGGTTAAGTAGCCCTGTTTTCACCTTTCCCTTTGTGGGAAGTTTTATTCGTGCACTGCTATGTTTAGCCTGCAGAACTGTTAGCTGTCGTTCGTGGTTTCGTTTTGTTGTTTTTGTGTGGAGTTCGTAATAAAATAAATATGAGCATTCACGTACCCGCTGCATTTTGGTCCACTTCCTACGACGGTCGTTACAATATTACATTTGTTTTATTTGATGGCTTTATTATTTTATTCCAAGTCACCATCTCATCTCTATAGAGTTGCTACCTATGCTGTCTGACAAAATCACAAATTTGTAGTTCTTCAAAATAAATAAGGCATACTTTATGACTGCTGAATACCAACTATCAATCACTTTGATCATGTATTTTCAGGTAGAGATACTGCACGAAGCAACAGCTGCTCTCTATATCACCTCACAATCACGCATTCTTCTGTCTCTTCTGTAGCAGGTGTAAAAGAAACATAGACCGGACAAGCAGATGCGCAAAAGATTATCGTCATTGTAGTTAATTACCACGTTTTATGCACTAAACTATGTATAATATTGACCTGTTGTCCCTACTACATCACACACTCCAGGCTGGATCTGATTTATCTCTAGAGAAAGTGTGCAATGTGCGCATTAATCTCAATGAAGAAGAAACAAATAGGAAATGCAATTCAAATAATTGAGCCAACGTCTGTCAATCAGTTTATATAAAATAAAATAAATAGCACTACCCTTGGGTGTAGCCTTAGCGGAGTTCCCAATAACCGTAAGGTCCAGTTTTCAGGGGAAATGGAAGAGAGAGCCTGTGACACGACTTCCCTTCCATTAACAAGGTGACACTCCATCTTAACTCCTCCTTCACATTTACTAGATTGGTTGAACAGTGCATAAGAGAACATCCCCAGACATATATTTTATTTTTATTCTCATCAAGACCAGAATCTTGAGGATCTAGTTTCAGGCAGGTTTTTGGGGGAATTGCATGTAGTAGGTAGGCTATGACTTTGCTTATAAATGCTAGGGTTGTGAAGCATCTATGTAGTTCTTATGAAGACTTTATGCAGTCTTGAATGTCTTTATAAATTGATGTTGAACCCAGATCTGCAGTAAAACTAGCTCTAGTTAATATCTGGAGTTTTAGCTACAGTGAAACCCAGTTAAAAATGTAAAACATAATTTCACAGCCAAATCGAATGTAGACTATTTGTTTGGTTGGTTTATCTGTAGGCTCTACCCTCAAAGTATTGGGTAATAACCAGCCCACCAATAACGAAAGACCTGAATAAACTTTTATTTGGTTAAAAAAGCAACATTGGACAATGGAGATTCATTTCACTGATCAAGTCCATTCCAGAGCACATTCAACAGGTCCCATCATAGTCAGTGCAATATAAATGCATTCGTGTTTTGCTGCGCTTCCTGCTTACATTTAGCCTCCCACTGGTCACACATTGGTTGAGTCAACGTTGTTTACACGTCATTTCAATGAAATTACGTTGAACCAACGTGGAACAGACGTTGAATTGAAGTATGTGCCCAGTGGGCTAGCTACCTCTGCATGCCGCTTGCTTCTTTCTTTGTTTATCATGAGTCTATGCCTCTTTGCTTCAAGTAGCATGATATCGCCAACCCACTATACACAACAAATAAATAGGCGTCGTCAATTTCAGAGTCCTGGTGACATATCTAAGCACCCTCAACAAAAAAATACAGATAACAAGTGCAGCCACAATAACGACAACGATATACAGACAGAAACAATGTAGCATCAAACTGTCCAAACTCACAAACCCGTCGTCTGTCGACGATCCAACTCCATCATGGATTCAGGAATCAAAATATAATTTGCACAAACTACATCTACGTGCAACGGACATCCATGATAATCATCAATCGGCTTTAATCAACTGGCTGCTGATTACACTCGTTTGTAAAGACGCCAAATAGGAATAATCCCAAGAATAACAGTATTATTACGAAGTAAGAAAGGTTAATAAGTATCCTATTACATTATTGAATTTTACTTTAGAATAGCTTCTAGAATTCCAAAATTAACCAAACCCGGTTTATGTGGCACAGCGAGAATCTGTAACAATGAACCCATGATAGAAAGAAGCCAGTCTGTAATGGCCACTAACCTCAGCATCCTCTGAGTGCAGCTATGGCTCGTGGCTATCTGAGCATCGAATCTTCACAATAGCCTTGCTGCACCTCCTAGTAAAAGGCTGCTTGGCACTCGATGTGTTTCCCTGTCACAACAGGTAACTAGCTACCTAGTTATAGAAATTAGCTGAATCTTAACTTTCTGAATCTGAAAATCAGGTGCCAAGCTTTAGGGATTTTCTCCCACCATCTGTTCTTCTCGAGACTCGAATCGTACACGTGTCCCCACTTGTCTTTCCTTCCAAGCCCCTCTCCTCTCGACTCCAGTGATGTCGTGACGCCTCTGCTGAGTAGGAGAGGAGGGAAGAGTTGGATGGAGGTCGACAGTCATTCATTAAGAACAATGCAATAGATTGATCACAGACAATTAAACCAGTTGTTGATGGACCCGACCGAGTTTCGTTTTCGTTGAGACTCCCGACTGATATCACTTTACCCTCTACATTCACATTCATGGTAACGATGCTGAGCTGGCTCGAGGCTCGTACCATCACAGCGGGTCGCTGTCAGTTCAGGACCACCATAACGAAGCGCCGTCAATAACTTTAGTAACACGAGCGCAATATTTCGAACTCTGAGAACCATTATGGAAATGGAATAACTCACAATGTTCCGCGAGGCATTTGACTGATATTGTAGCTAGTTGGGTGCTTTTCAGACCGGGATTCCCACTGCTAACGTAACGTTAGTGACCACAGCTGAGCGTCACTGTCTCTCAGTCATTAGAATGACAGTTTGCTCCCAGAGTTCAAAGCTCTGTGTGGAGCCAATACTTTCTATTTATGACGAGAAAATTATTTTATTACTTACCGTAGTGACGAAAAATCCGTTGACTGAAAATTACAAGAGCGAAGTTAACTAGTTGACCATAGCGGTTCTACTGCTGCTGACGTGACGAATCGATGAAGACATTAATTTGCATATCAGTTACTTGCTCTCTGATTGGACAATTGAGTCGTCGTTACATTTTTATAATGTCAGATTACATTTGGAGTCGGTTCCACATGGACAAATTTCATTTTCAATTTTGTGCCATAATAACTACTCATGTGTAAAATAAAATGACAAATATTAGACAAAATTGGTTATAAAGGCATGACACACAAGATGGCCGCGGTAGATCTGAAGCCAATCCGCGGAGGTTTTACTTTAATAACACAAACCTGTAGTCTCCCAGATAATAATGTAGACTCTGACAGGCGAGATAGTTGGAAAATAACATGGCAACCTGTCGTTAGTGTGTGGTGACCCCCAGTGGCTCTTGACAGTACTGCTAAACCAAGTCACTATGGTCTTGACGGGGAACCATACATCTATTCCTGACAGCATGAGATCAGAAATAGTGGAAAGGTTTTCTAAAATCTATGAGATCCAAACAGATTATTCTGAAAGTTAAATCAAAGCAAATGCCTTCATTTCTGAAAGTATTACTGGGGAAAGTTAAACTTTTTTGGCCTCGCGTGCCTCTGAGGCCCCGAAATTGCGTCACACACTCTAACCACATTTTCAGATCAAGCATAAATTGTCTGTCTTCGCTAACGTGTCAATTCATTTTTCAACACTTACATCGTATGTTCACCCCTGGTTATCAACCTATCCAGCTGATTTATTAGGAGCAAATGTATGCTTGATCTGAAAAGATGGTTTATAGGCGCCATATGGATGGTGTCACCCATTTGCGGAGTCTGGAGTCACAAAGGTTGCCGTGCGACATGACCCACACCCTTATGTGATGAATAAAGGCTACTTAGATCTCCACAGCTAGTCAATGGCAAACAGTGCTTACTGCAAACCTAAATCACCACATACATGTACATCACAGCTGTCTAAGGCACTGCATCTCAGGGCTTGAGGTGTCACTACAGACACTGGTTCGATTTCAGGCTGTATCATTTACCGGCCATGATTGGGAGTCCCATAGGTCAGCGTCATCCGGGTTATGCCGTCATTGTAAATAAGAATTTGTTCTCAACTGACTTACCTAGATATATAATGGCTCAATTTTAAAAAAATGAGTCATTGGTATGCTTTGTCATGTTTATTTCCTTTCAAAGAAAAGCTTTACAAACTCACTACCTATACAGCGCAAACTGTTGACTGAAGTTTTGGTTCCATATAGGAAAGGTAAAATGAGTAGTCCACGTATGCATTGTTTTACCAAATTCAACAGTCCAGATGACAGCATGTGTTTACTTCATTTCACAGCAATATAAAATAGTGCCAAGTAGCCAACAGCTTTGAGCAAAACAATGTCTGTTGAGGGCTGCCGTTCCCACAGCACACATTTCTTTATTTACACAAACCTTTAATCAGCTCAATAAGGGTAAATAGAACATTTAAAATGAATTAAAAGCAATGTAAAGATACATAAGAGATTTAACTTAGCATATTCATTAAAACCATACCTGCAAGTAATATATATTACCCATCTTGCCTATAGTTTACACAGTAAAGAAATAAAAAAGATACTAAACCGTAATGCAAAAGAACAAATTTCCCCCCACCCCAAAAATGTAGTGTTGCTCTAATTTGATTTCAGTCAAATATGTTTGGGGGGAAAAAAGAACACCCAAGGTTAGAGTCCATCTCCAGTCTGAAGTCATTGAAAAACATTCCAAGTCCCAATCATTAACTGTCCTGACCCCACCTTAACAAGCGGTAATGAATCCATAGTCCACTCATACAGTATACCTATAATTAATGCTGATTTTTATTCTCACCTTTCAACCAGCTTTGAGTGGTTATCTTCATAGACCAAACCCAAGCGTGTGCAAAGAGCAGAGAAGAAAATAAAGGGAAAAAGCTCTGATTGCATTGTAGCCTGTTACTAAGTCAACCAGTTGTCATTGTTGATTTACTTGCATACACATTTTTATTCTATAGCCGTTTGAGCACAAGATGCCTATAATGCTTTTAAAGCTGAGCGCAAGTGTTGCAATGTAAAATTAAGTCCATTCAACTTGTTCAGTTCCTATTCACACGACTGAACGGCTGCTGAAGCTAGTCTGTGGCGTGGCATTCTGCTCTGCATCTTTCTCTAGTGGCTGCTGACTAGGACTGCAGGTTCAGCTCAGTTCTGGGGAGGGTTGTCGTCTTTGCTGAAAGGTTGTGTGGATCCGGGCTTCACCCAAGACAGTCCTGACACCTGCAGCCCCTTGTGGTGATCCTCAGGCCTTCTCTAGAATAACAGACATGCATTACCACACTGGTCAGCTAGCACCATGGAAACAAATGGCCGCTCACACAGCTTGACCAATCACAGCCATGCTGGCTCTCATTCAAGTAAAACAAGCCTCTTTTGGGAGTAAGCTCAGAGGGAACCCGAGTCCATGGCCCATAGCAGACAGACTCAGAGCTTTGTGTCCTTTTACATAAGTCTGAAAAGCACACTGCTGGGGCTTAGAAAACTCACTTTATGTGTGAACATCCGTTCCTTCGCCTCGTCGTGGATCGCTGGGTTCCATGAAGAGAAACGGGAAAAATGAGCATAAAAAAATAACACTTAAGAAAAACCAAATTCTCAACCATTTATTGCATCTCCTTTCATATGCTGCAGGAGGTTTCTTATTGACATAAAAAAAATGAAATACTGAATGTTCAGATTGTTCGTGAGCTATGAGAATGAGAAATGGAATTCCAGGAATGAGCTTTTCCTACTATCAACCTTATTGCATAAGGATCGTCCATCTTGGGTTGGTCGAAGAGGTGACTGTTGCATAGTTTGACGCTGTCTACCACCTTGCTTTTGAACAACTGCACATCCTTGTCGTACCTGAAAAAACAGTGTGAGGTCTACACCTGTTGTATTCAGCGCATGTGGCTAATACATTTGATTATACATGCAATTTGCCAGTCAATACAGTGTGGAGTGATAATTGCCCCAACCTGGCCACAATCTAATTTCATTAGCTCAGAGAATTAAGAAAAAACAGACTCAACAGAATACCACAACATTTCAATTAAACAGCAAGTCTCAAACAGCCGCCTGTCTCTTTTAGTAGCCAGGCATCGGCACACATTTCAGTAAATAAACAATGGGTCTAAATTAATTGTTTATGAAATTACCATGGACACAGCTCTGATAATGCCAGTCATGTGCATTAAAAACATTGCTCGCCATCAAATCAACACACAATTCAAGTTCTCCATGGTGCCGAAGTGCCAAATCGGGGGTGTATGATCTGCGATAGATTTGTTATATTTATACTGGTGACAATTAAGTTTGGTAGTCAACATTCTGTGCAATAGCTGTGTGCATTAAGGAAATACATACTTGGCTCAAATAGACAGAAGCCCGTCTCTAATAAGCACCGGTTGTGTTCAGTGACTGAAGCAAATAAATGTATGGGCTATTAATTGAAGTTTTACAGTACACAATAGGAGCACAAAGACTAGCTTGCTTGTTGACCTATATAAACTGACCCAGGCCACATACGTACACGTGCCCCAGTACAGGAGGAAGAAGGCTGTGCGGAGAAAGAGAACAAGTACAGACTTACAGCACAGCAGCTTCTGGGTTGAGTGGTTCCATAGTGTTGATCTTGTAGAACACCGTGCGTGCATACATCAGGACTTGCCAGATGTGGTTGTGATTACGCCTTCATGTCCACAGGGAGACATTTATGAATCTCTCAACATAAGGGCAAACCAAATACAATTCCAGTCACAGTAAATACAGAAGTATCGTAAAGGCAATCCATGGTGCATAGGTTCATCTCAGACTAATAAAACACCCAACAGTAACACTGCTCAAACACCAGTAGGGCACAGCCAAAGTGTGACATATACACCATAATGACTGACAGGTTTCCAGTGAGAATGTCATAGACAACTTTCCCCATTCAGTAAAACATATAGTGCTGTGCTCCTATAAATCCACCTTCAGCTGGTAGAGACTGAGGTTTAAGAGGAGAAGACCTTACAAAGCTGTGTCCCTGTCCAGCTGAAGAAACAGGCCATGAGGAACAGAGCTGGAACAGCAGTCAGAGTAAACACTGGGCCTTGATGAGACGCATGCCAGTTCTAACTAAGGCACACTATAGACAGCCCCACACAGTTCAACTCAGGGACAGCACTGCATCACCATTTACCACCAGAACTACAACATCCTGAGAGAACACACAATCACAACATGATGCAGTAACATCATAGATCAAAAAGTAGTAACTGTCTTTAGCCTATCAAGGGATGTGTAAGGTTGTGTAGTAGTGGCTAGTACATAGTGGAGCAGACATTACACTAATGGAAAAAGATCAAGCCACATGTACCTGACAAAACACCCATTTCTAAATCGTCCTCATTAATTTGGATGTAATGATCTGGGCATAGAAGCCATGTACTGACCTCCACTTGGTGAAGGCTCTCCTGACATCAAGCTCTCCTGAAACAGGGTCCACAAGTGGGTGGAAGACTGGGATATCAAACACCACTCTCTAAATAGGGGTACAGGACAGAACATAGTACTGTTACTGCATAAATAGCAAAACATGCATTTCAAACCCCTAAACTTTTTCCACATTTTGTTACATTAGAGCCTTATTCTAAAATTGATTAACTACACACAATACCTGATAATGACAAAGCGAAAACAGGTTTGGAAATTAGCAAATTTATATAAAAACAGAAATAGCTTATTTAGATAATTATTCAGACCCTTTGCTATGAGACTCAAAATTGAGCTCAGGTGCTGTTTCTTTCTATTGATCATCCTTGTGGTTTCTACAACTTGGAGTCCACCTGTGGTAAATGTAATTGTTTGGACATGATTTTGAAAGGCACACGTGTCTATATAAGGTCCCACAGTTGACAGTGCGTATCAAAGCAAAAACCAAGCCATGAGGTCAAAGGAATTGTCCGTAGAGCTCAGAGAAAGGATTGTGACAAAGCACAGATCTGGGGAAGGGTACCAAAACATTTATAGCATTGAAGGTCCCCAAGAACACAGTGGCCATCATCATTCTTAAATGGAAGTAGTATGGAACCACCCACTAAGACTCTTCCTAGAGCTGGCCGCTCGGCCAAACTGAGAAATCGGGGGAGAAGGGCCTTGGTCAGGGAGGTGACCAAGAACCCGATGGTCACGCTGACAGAGCTCCTCAGTGGAGATGGGAGAACCTTCCAGAAGGACAACCATCTCTGCAGCACTCTACCAATCAGGCCTTTATGGTAGAGCAGCAAGACAGAAGCCACTCCTCAGTAAAAGGAACAACAGACTGCTTGGAGTTAGCCAAAAGGCACCTAAAGGACTCTGACCATGAGAAACAAGTCTCTCTGGTCTGATGAAACCATGATTGAACTCTTTGGCCTGAAAGCCAAGCATCATGTCTGGAGGAAACCAGACACCACTCTTCACCTCACCAATACCATCCCTACGGTGAAGCATGGTGGTGGTAGACATCATGCTGTGGGGATATTTTTCCAGAGGCAGGGACTAGGGGACTAGTCAGGATCACAGCAAAGATGAACAGAGCAAAGTACACAGATATCCTTGATGAAAACCTGCTCCAGATCACTCAGGACCTCAGACTAGGGCTAAGGTTTACCTTCCAACAGGAAAACAACCTTAAGCACACAGCCAAGACAACACAGGAGTGGCTTCGGGACAAGTCTCTGTACTTGAGTGGACCAGCCAGAGCAAACTTGACCCGATTGAACATCTCTGGAGAGACCTGAAAATAGCTGCGCAGTGACACTCCCCATCCAACCTGACAGCGCTTGAAGGGATCTGCAGAGAAGAATGGGAGAAACTTCCCATATACAGGTGTACCAAGTTTGTAGCGTCATACCCAGGAAGAATCGAGTCTAATCACTGCCAACGGTGCATCAACAAACTACTGAGTAAAGGGTCTGAATACTTATGTAAATGTGATATTTCACTTTTAATCAATTCGCTAACATTTTTAAACCTGTTTTGTATTGTGTGTAGATTGATGAGGGGGAAAAAATATTTCATCAATTTTAGAATAAGGCTGTAACGTAACCAAATGTGGAAAAAGAGGGAATACTTTCCGAATAGTCACAAACCAATCAGTCTCAGCCACCAAAGCAGGAAATGCTGAACAAATTAACCTTTGAAATGTGCCAAAGAAAAGGCTTTATTTTGCGTAAACAGCTGTGTTGTAGTGTTACAGCAGGTCCACAAAAGTACTCACAGGACATTCACCATCAGGATAGTTATCTGGAATATACACAGTGAACTTGAAGACTCCATCCTGGTACAAGCCATGTCTGATGAAAATGACCCCGAACCACACTGGAAAGAAGAGAATCTCAGGATCCCTTTGTATACATTTACATCATTTAGCAGACGCTCTTATCCAGAGCGACTTACAAATCACCTTAAGATATCCAACATAGATTATGTGTAGATTATGCAGTCAAACACAAGGACAAATTAGGCTCTTACTCAATGCTGATTTGTAGGATGGCTGTACATAGATTCCAGGCAGTTTTTGCTTGATCACTAGCGTGCTGTGGGTCACAGGGTAACATGGTTACATGGAATTAAATTAATGCAGCAGAAAATGGAAATTAACAGCGCGTTCTCATCAACGGCTTCTCTAAATGAACTACATAACATAGTGGCCTATGTGCAAATACATCGAAGATCCCTCCCTCCATCCCTTCCCTCCTTCCCTCCTTCCCTCCTTCCCTCCTTCCCTCCTTCCCTCCTTCCTGTAGGCTAATCAATGATCTGACATGGTTGGATTGGTGAAAACAAATCATACCTTCACTTATCCAGTCGCATACAGATCAGTGATTACCTCTAGCAAAGGAGGTAGGCATGAAGCATTTTAAGGTATTCAAAACAGAGCCAGTGCGTCTACTACATCCACTACACAAAACACAGTCTGATCTGGAGCCAGTACTTACAACTCAGCCAGCAGCGAGTACTCCAGGTAGAAGGGACCGTAGGAGGCATGTGTTCCGTTGGCCAACTGGGCTGTGGCGGCAGGAGAGGCAGGCTTGGTGATGGGGAGTGCATTCTTGGGGATGGAGGGAAGCTGCTTCTTCCCAAAGCTAGGCCGGGCTGGACTGGCTCTTTGTTGCTGCTGCTCTCCACTCTGTTCCTCACCGTCAGATCTCTGCTCAGCAGAAGAGTGAACAAAAAGGATTTAACAGCTCAATATCTATGTCTTGGAAGTAAAAACTGGTAGCATTGATTACTACAAAGAGGGGAGTATGGCTAGATTGAAACCACTTAACAAAACACTATTCACCATAACGTAGAGAACGCAGATGACCAATTTCAAGCAAGTCTGTTTGTTTATGCAGATAGATGTAACTGAGGCAAGCTCTGTTGAACTACAAGGAAACACAGACAGCAGTGGGAGCACATGTTGAGCCCTGGGCAATAGGCATGTGGTGACAACCTCACAGGTTTCAGCGAGTCTGGTCTGGCATCAGTTTCCTTGTTCCATGGGAGGTGAGAGCACCTACAGAAAGCATCCCTAAACACAGCCAGCATCATATCCCACCAATGCTAGCTCAGTAGGAAGCACAGGAGAGGAGGATAGGCTAGTTCACAGCAGGAGAGATGCCAGTAAGCTAAGGAACGGATTAGCAACAAACCCTCAAGGCCTATCCCTCTGCAACTAATGCAACTACGGAAAGAATTCAGGTTAACGGACAGCACACAGTGAGTGTCGTTAAACAAACCACGTTGTAGAATTTAATGTTTTTAGGAGGCACAGAGCAATGAGTAAACCATTCATCTGACAAGGCAGGACAGAGAGTAGTCACACCCATGTTACTATGGCAGAGCTACTTCTCCAATGTGACGCCTGTATGCTAAACTGGAAATTGGTGCCTCCCTTTCTCACAGATGTCATTAAGGTACGTAGGCAGACTGAATGGCAATAACAGCAGACACATGGCAAACAGCTTTCACCCAACTGAATCTTAGCAATTAGCAAACATAAAACAAAAGTTGAGAAGTTCACCATTGCTCTGGTCAAACTACAGTTTAACATCAAATCCAAGTGGATTTCCCAGGAGCAACAGGCTCCTCCTGCAACAACCACGCATGTGTTGTGATAAGTCACGTCTAACTATAGCTGCAACCTCCAGAGCACTACGGCTGGGACGATACCAGTATCACGATACTCGTTAGTATAGTGGCAAGGACACAAAACAGATTTAACCTTTAGGAAAACAGCCGTAATGTTGGAAACAATCAGTTGTCATCCAGTCAAATGTATTTTTCAATTTTCAACTAACCGTTTTTCCCCAGGGTGAGATCTATTACATTTACAGGAGACTATATTTTGGTTTAGTCAATATCCACTGGGCGAAGCAATAAGTGGGTTTAGGCCCACCGCTTCCCCCCCATTTATGTTTCTCCTCTCCCGAAAAGAGACTCAAGCAGCCCTTACCGTGGGCAGTAATTACTCAGCCATAAATGTCTATTCACAACGTTTGTTTTCGATTTAGAGAGCTCGCAGGTTTTAGTTTACGCCAAGGTTTAGCTAGTAAGAGTAAGGTGGATAGCGAGCAGCAACGTATCTCTACAAGTGTATTCATGTTTGATTGTTGGGATTGTTGTTTTAGTCTGACAATCGGGGTGGGTGGGATTTTTTTCTCCTTTTTTTCCATGTTTGTTGTTTCCTTCCTAAAGAGACACATTGGTTTGAACACAGAAGTGACCTAAGTCGAAACATTTCCTGACTATTTACATATGAGAGATTTCCATTCGGTTACATATTTCAAACCCAACCTATGCTTAATCCACAAAAATATGTCACATTCAACGTAAAAGGCCTTAACAGCCCGATTAAAAGGAAAAGAGTCTATACATACCTTAAGAAATTAAAGGCTGACATTGTGTTTCTACAAGAAACACATCTTACAGCCAGCGAACACAAGAAATTGAAGAGGGAATGGGTAGGACAAGTTTTTGCGTCCTCTTTTAACTCCAAAGCAAGAGGAACTGCAATTTTGATAAGTAGACACATCCCCTTCTGCGTCAACAACACCATCTCTGATCCCTCGGGCAGGTTTGTTTTGGTACAGGGGCATACGTTTTCAGAGTCTTGGACCCTGTTGAATATTTATGCTCCTAACTTCGATGACCATATGTTTATACAGAATGTCTTCCTTCAGGTCGCTCAAGCACCACCAGGATGGCTACTGGTTGGAGGAGATCTACATTTTTGTTTAGATACAGTTCTTGATAGGTCGTCTTATAAACCCTCCCTTCTTACCAAAGCCGCCAAGCTCACCATGTCATTCATGAAAGATCTTAATTTACTAGACATCTGGAGACAGTTGCACCCACAGGATAGGGACTACTCTTTTTATTCACACCCACACAAGACACACACACGCATAGATAACTTTTTACTATCGACCCAACTGTTTCATAGTGTTAGATATCGAGTATCTCCCCAGATTGCTTAGCGACCATTCTCCTCTGGTATTATCAATCTCCATTCCTAACAAGGTAAATGGAGCATATAGATGGAGACTAAATCCTACACTCCTAAAGCAACCTGAATTTTGTGCGTTTATCAAAGAGCAGATCAATATTTTTACTAAGACAAACAAACCCTCCGCTCCTGACAGTTTCATTCTTTGGGACACATTGAAAGCCTATCTGAGGGGACAGATCATTTCCTATACTAAAGGGTTGAAGAGAACACGGTGCGGAACTGAATGTCCTTGAATCTGAAATCTCTGTGCTGGAGAAAACCTACCAAAGAGGCCCGACTAAAGATCTATATAGGCTTTTGGTAAATAAAAAACTGAAATATAATATTCTGAACACATATCAAGCTGAGAGGGCCATCACTAAATCAAAACAGCGTTATTACGAGCTTGGAGAGAAAGCTCACAAAGTACTGGCATGGCAACTGAAAGCAGAGGAAAGTAAGAGGACAATTAATGCTATAGAAACCCTTACTACTGAGATATCTTTCGACCCTACCGAAATTAATAATACCTTTAAGAAATGCTATGAAGACCTTTACACTTCCCAATCAAGCGATGATCTGTCGGAGATCGACTCCTTTCTCTACCTCCCATGCCTGTCAGAGGAAGACAGAGCGCCTGAGTGAAAACTTCTGTTCCTGTATTGGTGGAAGCCATTAAATCCTTACCTTCTAATAAATCTCCTGGGGAGGATGGCTTCCCTCCAGAGTTCTATAAAGAATTTAGGGAGCTGTTGGTCCCCTACCTCATGGAGGTACTTAAAAAAGCCGGGGAAGACAACTGCTTTCCAGAGTCTCTCTCTCAAGCAGTAATTACTGTAATCCACAAGAAAGGGAAAAACCTGCTAAAGTGCGCCTCCTATAGACCAACCCCTCTCCTTAACACAGATTGTAAACTGGTCACCAATCTCTCTCCTTAACACAGATTGTAAACTGGTCACCAATCTCTCTCCTTAACACAGACTGTAAACTGGTCACCAATCTCTCTCCTTAACACAGATTGTAAACTGGTCACCAATCTCTCTCCTTAACACAGATTGTAAACTGGTCACCAATCTCTCTCCTTAACACAGATTGTAAACTGGTCACCAATCTCTCTCCTTAACACAGATTGTAAACTGGTCACCAATCTCTCTCCTTAACACAGATTGTAAACTGGTCACCAATCTCTCTCCTTAACACAGATTGTAAACTGGTCACCAATCTCTCTCCTTAACACAGACTGTAAACTGGTCACCAATCTCTCTCCTTAACACAGATTGTAAACTGGTCACCAATCTCTCTCCTTAACACAGACTGTAAACTGGTCACCAATATCTCTCCTTAACACAGATTGTAAACTGGTCACCAAGATGCTATCTAAGAGACTGGAGTCATGTCTTCCCCTGTTGGTCAACCCAGATCAGACTGGCTTCATAATTAGACTGTCCTCCAATAATCTCAGAAGGTTCTTTGATATAATTCACCTTGCTAACAAAAACAAAATACCTAGTGTCGCAGTCTCCCTCGACGCTGAAAAGGCCTTTGATAGGGTTGAATGGCCATACCTCTTTCGCGTCTTGGAAAAGTTTGGCTTAGGTACCGTGTTTGTAATTTTGATAAAATCACTCTACAAATCTCCTAAAGCTAGGATTGCTACCAATGGGATTACTTCCTCCTCTTTCCCTCTCTATAGGGGGAACAGACAAAGTTGCCCAATTAGCCCCCACCTCCTTTCCCTCGCCATCAAACCGTTGGCTGAGGCTATTAGATCGTGCCCTGACATACATGGCTTTGAGGTGGGCCCCCATACCCATAAACTATCACTCTTTGCGGACGACCTTATCTAATTTCTAACAAACCCAGAACACTCCCTCTCTCACTTGCAGATCCTACTACAGTGTTATAGTTCTTTCTCTGGATATAAGGTTAACTTCGATAAAAGCGAAATCTTACCGCTGTCTGTCTTTGACCATCATGCACAAGTTTCCTTTTCGATGGTCGCCTCTGGGCTTCACATATTTGGGCATAATGGTGGATGGTAACCTGAACAACCTCTATAAACTCAATCTGGCCGGCCTGTTGCAAAAGGTGGAGGGTGACCTGTGTAGGTGGATGGACTTGCCTCTCACCCTACTGGGTAGAATCAATGTGATTAAAATGAATATCCTGCCCAGATTTCTATATTTGTTTCAATCTCTCCCTATCCCTGTGCCCGCAGCATTCTTTTCCTCTCTCGACAAGCTGACCAGACAGTTTATCTGGCATGGCAAAACCCCGAGGGTTAGCCTGGACAAACTGACCCTGGATTACGGTCAAGGGGGCTTAAACCTCCCCAATTTTAGAATGTACTACTGGGCTGCACAGTCTAGGTTTCTGGCTCAGAGGTTTGACAATGGTCCCTCTCCCTCATGGTTGAACATTGAAAAGCTTGAGATGAATGATGACACGGGGGCAGAATTGTTTTACAAATGGGACAGAAAATCTATAAAAACCGGCTATCGGAAGTAATAGTTGTATCCCACTGGAGAAAATCACTTACTGCTTGAGGAATAAGTTAGACATTTTACAGAATTTGGCAACCTTTTATTGACTATATGGAGAATCTCCCCTCACATCACATTGATTGAATCTCTATATAATTCTTATATAATGTTTCACACGTAGTGTATAATATGTAGCTTACAGCAGGTGACCATATGAATCAATGTCTCATTATTATTTTATTATGATTTATGTATCATGAATGTTTTTATGTATTATGTACGCCCGTATATATAATTTTTATTTTTATTACGCTCGTCTGTTAGCGTCACTTTGTCCTTTGTTGTCTAACATATTTTCACTTTTGTTTTGAATGTTCTTATAATTGGAAAATGCAAAAATAAAATATTCAAAAAAAATAAAATGTATTTTTTACATACAGCAGGTTATTAAAGGACCAAAGAGTTAAGTCTGCTTCGTGTCAAATATTGCAATACTAGTATTGTCACAGCCCTACAGAGCACCATGTAGTAAAAGGCAACCCTGAAACTGACCTCTTTCAGGATGAGATTGCAAAGGAGTGTCCCTGGCAAGGAGTTGGCGATAAGGCATGAGTAGGCCTAATGCGTTAGACACCACACACCTCAAGTTAGACATTCCCATGCCACAATTCGAGTCCTACAAGATTCCTCTCAAACTAAAGACAGGTGGTAACAGCAGTAAAATGCACAAAACTTCAAGGAAGTTATGCCATCTTTGTGGGAAACGTTATGGAGAGACCACACTAGGCTTACTTTCAGTGTGTGGGTGTCTCTTTGGGAACTTTTGAAGGTCCTGTTTTTTTGTCTCTCTTCTCGCTTGTGTGTTGGGTGAACTTGACAGAAGTTGGCTTTCGGTGCAGAAGAGGAAGAGCGCTCTCTTACCTTACGACCAGTATTGGTAGACATGCTCCAGAATGGGTTCAGGTTCATTACTCATGGAGGTGCAACTTCTCCGTCTAGGTTGGTCCCACGACAAGTGTTGCCTGTGCCATTCACTGGCGTCACTGGGGATACAATTGACAGAACAAAATGTTACATTTTTATTCATTTAGAGCCATTTTCATACTGGTCCCCCATGACAATCAAACCCAAAACTCTGGCGTTGAAAGCGCCATGCTCTACCAACAGCCACACGAGACCAAATTACTGGTGAGGCCCTCTACTCAGCACACAAACAAAAATGGGGCAACCTGACAATGACAGCTGCTGAATCTCTGATCTACTGACCATGCTGCTGCTCAGACAGACGTGCCTCATTCATGTCATGACGTCTGCCAGGCCTAACTGTTACGTCTGCCAGGCCAAGCACTTTAAACCCCACCGGGAAATAATCCAGACATAAAGTTGTGATGTCTGGTGTTAATGGTTGTTTAACATGGAGGTTGAGTGTTACCCCAGCTAGATTCATTATTTTATTCGCATATTACCAAATGGCATTGTTATTGTCGTTGGCTAACAGCAGTTGACAAGTTAGTTAACTAAGATCTTTGCTTAGCTAACTACTATGGCAACTAGCAATGTTGACATTGTATCCGTGTTGGTTCACGTGTTCCTATGCAGGCAACTAATTCTGCAAAATGACTTTGAACACATAGCTAGTTAGTTAAGCTATATATAGTTACAGTACCTAGTTAGATTGTTAACAAGATACGTCCAGACGTTCAGTTTGTTAGCTGGACTCCAGGTTTGCAGTTACAAATCAAGCATACATATTCATTTGCGATAGAATCTAGCATTGTTGCTTATTATCCATAATGAAATAGGCATACTTTACGACAAGAACGTTCACAACACAAACTTAGCAAACCAACCAGTTCTGCTAGCTTGCAAGCTAACGTTACCAAGCTTGAAAGCCAACGGTAGGGAGCTAGCTAGTTACTATCCAGTTGCCAGCTTACCTTCCCTGCACGAAAATTCAGACAAGTACCTGTTCAAAAATTGCCCATTTATGTGAACAATTTCAAAATCTGCGTTTTAAAGACGTTGTTACAATCACCACTGGTCAAAACAAAAAAGGTGTACCGCAACTGGCTAGCTAAGTAATCTCACAGACACCGGAAATCAATTAAAAAGCTCATGATGGGCGTTTCCTATTCATCGCGGGATATTTCTACTGGCTTATAACAAAGGGTGGATAAAGTATCTGAAATATGATTCGCTGACGTTCTATCACTTAAGTCGTGCTGTTATGCCGCGTTCACGTACTAGTCGGAAATAGGAACTTAGAAATGTCCGACTTGCTGATTGTAGAACGCGTAGAGATGGGTTGATTAGTTTAGTAACAACACCGACGCATGCGCAACTATGGGGAAAACAGACGGGATTGGCTGCGATTGTTGGCAACATGTAAACTATATTTCGTCTCCAATGCTTATTAAAAACATAAATACATGTGGTCAATGAGCACTTGTGGTCTCTCAAATACAAATACAATTGTATTGGTCACAGACACATGTTAGCAGATGTTACTGCAGGTGTAGCGAAAGGATTGTGTTTCTAGCTCCAACAGTGCAGTAATATCTAACAAGTAATGTCTAACAATTTAACAAACATACACACACATTTAAAGCAAAGGAATGGAGTATATACATATTAAGATGAGCAATGTCAGTGGCATAGACTAAAATACAGTAGAATAGAATACAGTATATACATATGAGATGAGTAGTGCAAAATATGTAAACATTATTAAAGTAGTGCTCCAATTATTAAAGTGTCCGGTGATTTCAAGTCTATGTATATAGGGCAGCAGCCTCTAAGTTGCTAGTGATGGCTATTTAACAGTATGATGGCCTTGAGATAGAAGCTGTTTTCAGTCTCTCGGTCACAGCTTTGATGCACCTGAACTGACCTCGCCTTCTGGATGATAGTGGGGTGAACAGGCAGTGGCTCGGGTGGGTGTTGTCCTTGATGATCTTTTTGGCCTTCCTGTGACATTGGTTGCTGTAGGTGTCCTGAAGGGCAGGTAGTTTGCCCCCGGTGATGCGTTGGGCAGACTGCACCACCCTCTGGAGACCCCTGTGGTTGCGGGGGGTGCAGTTACCGTACCAGGCAGTGATACAGCCAAACAGGATTCTCTCAATTGTGCATCTGTAAAAGTTTGTGAGGGTTTTAGGTGCCAAGACATATTTCTTCAGCCTCCTGAGGTTGAAGAGGCACTGTTACGCCTTCGTCACCACCCTGTCTGTGTGAGGTGTACGCCGAGAAACTTAAAGCTTTCCATCTTCTCCACTGCGGTCCGGCCGATGTAGATAGGGGGGTGCTCCCTCTGCGGTTTCCTGAAGTCCACGATCAGCTCCTTTCTTTTGTTGATGATGGGTGAGGTTATTTTCCTGGCACCACACTCCCAGGGCCCTCACCTCCTCCCTGTAGGCTGTCCCGTCATTGTTGTTAATCAGGCCTACTACTGTTGTGTCATCTGAAAACTTGATGATTGAGTTGGAGGCATGCATGGCCACGCAGTCATGGGTGAACAGGGAGTACAGGAGGGGGCTGAGCACACACCCTTGTGGGGCCCGTGTTGAGGATCAGCAAAGTGGAGTTGTTGTTTCCTACCTTCGCCACCTGTGGGCGGCCCGTCAGGAAGTCCAGGAACCAGTTGCACAGGACAGGACCCAGGGCCCCAAGTTTAATGATGAGCTTGGAGGGTACGATGGTGTTGAATGCTGAGCCATAGTCAATGAACAGCATTCTTACATAGTTATTCCTCTTGTCCAGATGGGATAGAGTAGTGTAAAAGCGAATGCATTGTCTGTGGATCTATTGGGGTGGTAAGCAAATTGAAGTGGCTCTAGTGTGTCAGGTAAGGTAGAGGTGATATGCTCCTTGACTAGTGTCTCAAGCACTTAATGATGACAGAAGTGAGTGCTATGGGGCGATAGTCATTTAATTCAGTTACCTTTGCTTTCTTGGGTACAGGAACAATGGTGGACATTTTGAAGCATGTGGGGACAGCAGACTGGAGTAGGGAGAGATTGAATAAGTCCGTAAACACTCCAGCCAGATGGTCTACGCATGCTCTGAGGACGCGACTAGGGATGCCGTCAGGGCCGGCAGCCTTGCGAGGGTTAACAAGGGTTAAATACATTGTACAGTTGTTGGTTAGTTAGTGAATTTTTGCCATATTAGCATAGAAGTGACATCAGTCAAAACAAGACATGGTATCAAGAACAAGATAAAACTAGTTGAAACGGCACTAGTAACAGACCAGAGATATCAACCCAGTGAAACCCTTTGGCTATCATCATCACATAAAAGCCCCAGTAAAGGTGTCCAAAAAATATTTATTTCTGAGGTATAACAGACATTAAAACCAGTAGATCATGATAATGACATCATCCACAATTCCTACGTAAAATTCCCGATTGTGCCATATTGCTGAATGGCACCAAAGATTACGGATACACTGACAATGGGAGTCGTTAACCACAAAGTGATACAGCAGGCTGTCTCTCGCCCGCCTATCCTTTCTTTGGATTGGTGGATACATCTCATTGTTGTAATATTCAATGAGGGTTGTTGACGTCACCCACCTGTATTCAATGGCAAGAGATATGCTTTAAGTCATTTTTGTATTTAACTAAGTCAGTTAAGAACAAATTCTTTACAATGACGGCCTAACACACCAAACCCTAACCTGGACAATGCTGGGCCAATTGCGTGCCACCCTATGGGACTCCCAATCACAGCCTGGAATCGAACCAGGGTCTGTTGTGACGCCTCTAGCACTAAGATGCAGTGCATTAGACTGCTGCGCCACTCGGGAGCCATGAATATGCATAGCCACCTCGAGACAACTCCGATATAAAGTGTTTTTATCAAAGTAGCCTGGATGTCACGTGTCCTACTTAAATCAGTACACTCGTAACAACTTAAGCATTATGAAACTTCTATTAGATCAAATAAACCTCAAGTCACAAATAAGCCATATTTTTTGTGGTAGACCAAATTCGACACTCATTGACCTCCATACAAAAACTCCTTGCTTGGGGGGCGAATGAACAAAAAAAAACACCTGCTACAGGGAGACAGATTTTCCACCGAGTCAGCTTCTCTCTTCCTCCTCTAAGATGGCATCAAAACAACGCTTTGGATCATGGTGAAAGTGGCCGTAACTAGCAAAGGTTCATGGTCAATGTAGTCGTTTTCATCCTGCATGAAAGAGTCAATTCGGGAGCCTCGTCAAAGCCTGCTGGAGGTGTCAGCACGTGGTCCTGTGTGATGACAAATGCAGTAGTCAGAATGGATCACAGTTTATTTAAATATTAAGATTTGTAGTGAACTTTAAAATATTTCACAGTGGGGATCAAACTTGACCTTAAATTTTAGAGCCCAAACATCCGTAAAAAAAAAAAATGGTTTGGCCTTTCAGGCGATCAAAGTTTATATAGGCTTTCTAGGACAGACCTGGGTAAGGCATTCATGGTAAGAGTGTTCACATTTTATTGCAGAAATACCAGTATACATACAAGAAGCAGACCTGGGTTTTTTGCATTACTAGGTCGCTACCTATGACATAATAGACCCTGGATTGCAGATGATATGTTTTGGCCACCGGTCGACCATGTTGCCATTCATCAGAAAAGCAGTCTTCCATAGGAATGAATGGAACTTTACAGCATTTCCTTTAGGTGTTTCAAGGACAAAATTACATGTATTTACGTACTTTGTGTGTTGTAGTTCACAACGGTAGTGGGGACAGTAGCATTAGTAGTTTCTAAAAATGATACTTTAAGTATTTTTTTTTTATATTTAATTTTTGTGTTTATGCATTATGGCTAAAACAAATGTCAAAATTAGTACATGCATTTCTATAGCTTCCAAGATATGTTTTACATTAGTGGGAGAGTGCCAAGATGGAGGTGTTTTAACTTCCAAACAGCACCCTCTGTCTTATCTAGTGTATATATAAACCATTCATTGCTATGCAGTAGCCCAAACTGGTCTCAGAGCATTTTGTATTATTCTGTATGTAAATCCAAGACGCTACATTTAGTATAATATGTTAGGTTTAACCAACCTTCTTTCATTTTTGCCTTATGTAACCTCTTGTTTTATGTAACCATACCAAACATAACATATCATACAAATTTGACTGCCCCTGATTTACATCTACTATGTTACATTTAGTCTATGAAACCAGGCTGGGTTTATAGAGCAAAAACTATTTTAGGTGCAGCGGTAAAAGTATTGTAGGGAATACTCAGTAGGTTTTGTAGAATATATACAGTGCCTTCGGAAAGAATTTTGTTACGTTACAGCCTTATTCTAAAATTGCTTAAATCGCCCCCCCCCCTCATCAATCTACACACAATACCCCATAATGACAAAGCACATTTTTTCTTACTTGTATAAAAAAAGGGAAATATCACATTAACATGAGTATTCAGACCATTTACTGAGTACTTTGTTGAAGCACCTTGGCAGCGATTACAGCCTCGAGTCTTCTTGGGTATGATGCTACAAGCTTGGCACACATGTATTTGGGAAGTTTCTCCCATTCTTCTCTGCAGATTCTCTTAAGCTCTGTCAGGTTGGATGGGGAGTGTTGCTGCACAACTATTTTCAGGTCTCTCCAGAGATGTTTGATTGAGTTCAAGTCCAGGCTCTGGCTGGGCCACTCAAGGACATTCAGAGACTTGTCCCGAAGCCACTCCTGCGTGGTCTTGGCTGTGTGCTTAGTGTCGTTGTCCTGTTGGAAGGTGAACCTTCACCCCCAATCTGAGATCCTGAGCGCTCTGGAGACGGTTTTCATTGAGGATCTCTGTGTACTTTGCTCTGTTAATCTTTGCCGCGATCCTGACTAGTCTCCCAGTCCCTGCCGCTGAAATACATCCCCACAGCATATCACCATAGGGTTGGTGCCAGGTTTCCTCTTGACTTGACGCTTGGCATTCAGGCCAAATAGTTCAATCTTGGTTTCATCAGACCAGAGAATCTTGTTTCATCATGGTCTGAGAGTCTTTAAGTACCTTTTGGCAAACTCCAAGCAGGCTGTCATGTGCCTTTTACTGAGGAGTGGCTTCCATCTGGCCACTCTACCGTAAAGGCCTAATTGGTGGAGTGTTGCAGAGATGGTTGTCCTTCTGGAAGGTTCTCCCATCTCTACAGAGGAACTCTAGAGCTCTGTTAGTGACCATCGGGTTCTTAGTCACCTCCCTGACCAAGGCCCTTCTCCCACGATTCCTCAGTTTGGCCAGGCGGTCAGCTCTAGGAAGAGTCTTCGTGGTTCTAAACTTCTTCCATTTAAGAATGATGGAGGCCACTGTGTTCTAGTGGACCTTCAATGCTGCAGAATTGTTTTTAGTACCTTTCCCCAGATCTGTGCCTCAACACAATCCTGTCTTGGAGCCCTATGGACAATTCCTTCAACCTCATGGCTTGTTTTTTGCTCTGACATGCACTGTGAATTGTGAGGCCTTACATAGACATGTGTGTGCCTTTCCAAATCATGTCCAATCAATTTAATTTACTAGGTGGCCTCCAATCAAGTTGTAGAAACATTTCAAGGATTATCAATGGAAACAGGATGCACCTGAGCTCAATTTCGAGTCTCATGGCAAAGGGTCTAAATAAGGTATTTCTGTTTTTATTTTTTAATACATTTGCGAACATTTCTAAAAAGCTGTTTTTCTTTTGTCATAATGGGGTATTGTGTATACATTGCCGAGGATTTATATTTTAGAATAAGGCTGTAACGTAACAAAATGTGGAAAAGTCAAGGAGTCTGAATACATTCCGAAGGCACTGTATATGGTGTCATTTCATGGGGCACTGAATAACACTAAGTCTTACTGGCCTTTTACTCCACCCATTCCATTGGCCACAATGCAAATCACTGTATATGGATTACATATTGGCTTATAGAGCAAAAACTATTCTAGGTGCCGCAGTAAAATTATTGTATGGAATACTCAGTAGGTTCTGTAGAATGTATACTGTATATGATGTATTTTCATGGGGCACTGAATAGTATGGAGTGTTGCTAGCCTTTTACTCTACCCATTCAATTGGCCACAATGAGAATCACTTTATATGGAATGCATATTGATTTATAGAGCAATATGTTTTCCATATACACTACCGTTCCAAAGTTTGGGGTCACTTAGAAATGTCCTTGTTTTTTAAAGAAAAGCTATTTTTTTTGTACATTAAAATAACATCAGAAATACAGAGCAAACAATGTTGTAAATTACTATTGTAGCTGGAATCGGCAGATTTGTTATGGAATATCTACATAGGCGTACAGAGGCCCATTATCAGCAACCATCACTCCTGTGTTCCAATGGCACGTGTTAGCTAATCCAAGTTTATCATTTTAAAAGGCTAATTGACCATTAGAAAACCCTTTTGCAATTATGTTAGTACAGCTGAAAACGGTCTGACCTTTAATCAGGATCAAATGTTGTGTTTACGTTTTTAAAACGTGAATCAGGATAGTTTTGATCCCGAAAATCTGGATTAATTTGAACGCACTGGAAGGGTGGATTTAGAAAGGCTCTACAACCAAGACATTTCTGTTCACCCTGATCTGTTCACCTGTCTTTGTGATTGTCTCCACCCCCCTCCAGGCGTCGCCCATCTTCCCCATTATCCCCTGCCTGCCGCCCGGTACCGTTGCCCCACCTCTGGTTTACTGACCTCTGCCTGCCTTGACCTGGGCCCTGAGGATCACGTGATTCAACTTTCTAAAATAATGGCGGACAACAGCGGGGGCAGCAGTTAGGCAGTGTAAGTAGAAACCAACCAAAGTATTATTGTACTACTTCACTAGCTCAATAAAAAAGACATTTTTAGAAACAACAAAGGAATTGAACATGTATTGATGTCAACCAGTTTGTTTAGCCAGAGAGTATAGATAATATTTGGTTTAGCTGAATGTGAGAAGCTAGCTAACTATTAGCTAACCTAATGTTAGTTAGAAAACGTTGTGGCAAGGCATAGCTAGGTAAATTATAAACAATGTAATGCAAAAAATATAAATGTGGCTAGTGTACATAATCTCAAATTAATCTGTTAAATGAGAGTACTCTGCACAGATAAATTCGCTATTCTCGTGTTTGCATTTTGATTTGTTTGACAAAGTAGAGGAGCAGACGTTGTTTAGCTAACTAGCTAGTTTATCTCCATAAGGCCAAGTCTCCTGTGATGAGGAACCTAAACTGTAGTCCTACTGTCTTTGCCTACATGACTCCAACAGTCCATTGCCCCCCAGAATCTTTCTGTATCATTGACCTTTGGATGGACTACAGGATAATTGAATGGGTTGTTTTACAGGTCAGCCATAGTAGTACGGGACCCCTGGAGCAAATTAGTGCCTTGCTCAAGAGCCCATCGAAAGATGTTTCACCGTGTCGGCTCAGGTAATCGAACCAGATACCTTTCTGTTACTGGCCCAACGCTTTCTGTTACATTGCCCAACGCTCTGCTGCCCACATTTCACTTAATTTAATTTCACATTTGGAGCACATTTCACTGCACCTATCCGGTATTCAGTATTTTACTTTTTATCCTGTTAAATCCTTTATAGAAGTCACAGTGATTGACAACTAACATTGAGTGCGGAGTCGGACAGGGACAAATTAATGTTTCCAGAAATGAATAAAATAATGAAATAAAAGTCCATAGGAGAAAGTATTTTGTCCTAGTGTGATGCATAGACTTGGTCTGGAGAGGTTGATACATCCGAGCCTCTTGTTTGTAGTCACATTGTTTTATTTTTGGTCCACGCTTCAGTAGCCATTGCTGCATGATGATGATTGATTGATTTGCTGACAATTAAGCTTAATTATGGTTCAGAAGAAAAAAAACGAACTTAATGCATCACCGATTGAATTAATTAGAGGAAATGACATTGTCCAAGTTTGAAACTAAAAATGAATTATTGACTTCATTATTGCTATATTATCTGATTCTATTTTGTCTTCAAGTTCACTTCAGTGCTAAAGGCAATTAGCGTTAAATTTCTTTATTGGGGCAGTCAACAACACAAGGTCACTGACTCATTTGACTCATACAAATCAAATACCAGAGCAACTACATAAATAACTTGATGTCTGTTTTGCCTTCCCCCAACATTGAGATAATCTCAGACATGGAGAAAGTCACACATCTACCCCACTGATTTTCTAATGACCTTTTTGTGTTTGGCATTGATTCTTTTTTATAATCAACTATTGTGACCTTTGCATGGTTAGACAAACACAAAACAATCAAAGAAAGATTGGGCTTAATCATTTCCTGAAATGTCCCTTAAAAGTATGACCGCATCTCCCCAACTGATAATAATGTGTATGGTAATAGTCATTGGGTAATTATCTCAAACCGACCCTCACTACCAGGTCGATGGTTATTCTCTAGAACTGTTGCCCTTCATTAGAAAGGACATGAAAGCCTGGAGAGTGCTGCTATGGTCAGTGTTATTTAGATGACATTTGATAGATTGAAAATGGTTACACAATGATTAGTCCTTTGACCTGTGTCTACTACTTTGATATCAAATTAATTTTGACTATAGATTTCAACATCACTTTAACACATTATTTTCCTTTCAGTCTTATGTAAGAAACAATTACAGCAACAAAACAATTAATCTAAACTTAGTCTGTAGAGCTAATGTTACTCTTTCACATTAGTGATTCATTAATCAAGTACCATGAAATCCCCCTGTCTACTGTGGCAACCATGAGTAGCCTATTCTGATCCCCTTTTCACAGTGGTTTAAAGTGCAGCTGTGAGTTAGGCTACAGACACACAGTGCAAAGACATGCATCTGATCTGACGACCCAACATCACAGAACCATTTAAATTGGACCATACAATACAGCTGTTTGAGACAGGTCCATTGGCAAGTGTCAGTAACTATTTGCCAAATTTTACAAACAAATTTGGTTCTATTTAGCAACCTATTAATTGTGTTTTTATAAAACATTTAGTGTTATTATGGTCAGTCTATATACATAAATGTCCAATAAGAGGAGGAACAGTATAAGTAAGCCCCTGAATTTGAACTGAGGTGAAATATGTCCGGTAGTTATGCCTCCTGTCAGTCCATTCCATCAGAGAGTTTGAGACCCGCCAATTCAGATCTGCAATTTGGTTATAATGACCGTTAAAAATTGCAATAGTCAGCCCCCGGTGAAATTTGCCTTGACAGCACAGACATAAAAAAGTGAGAACGGATGACTCCACGTCCAGATAATAAGTAATAACAATGTTAGTTTAAATAAGAAAAGCCAGAGCTGGATTCAAATGCAATATTCATTTTAGGAAGGTGAGCGGAAAAGGCACACGCACACAAAAAAAATCTACCAGATCCTTCATATAGCAATAGTCTTGTCTTATCCCTCAGGCTAGGGCCAGGCTAACATCTCAATGCAGCAATTATTTGCTGTAATGACTGCAGTTCAAATAAGCCTGGAGATTTTATTAAACCAAATGAGAGAATCATCTGTGTATTATCACCTTGTGATTGACAGTGACAAGTGTTGGGCAGACACGGATGTGAGCATGATGAAGAAGCTCCCGGCAAAGCTCTCGATAATGTTACCCCTGATAAAGTTGCCCAGGCAGCAAGAGCCTCAGCCAGCAAACGAAGGAGAAGGATCTCCATGCATATTAATTCCAATTGTCAGATCCTGCCCTGACAGTGGGGGAGAGATGGGGGAAGGGGGTTAGTGTAATCTGATGGGTCAACCCCTGATACCTAACACTCACTGACTGGCATTTTACACAACTAATGAAAAAGAAATCCATTGTGCTGATCATGT
This sequence comes from Salmo trutta, assembly GCF_901001165.1. NCBI lineage: Eukaryota > Metazoa > Chordata > Actinopteri > Salmoniformes > Salmonidae > Salmo > Salmo trutta. Next base: position 28,243,524 of record NC_042968.1, read on the forward strand.
GCATAGATTTCACTATATAATAATGAAATGGAAATATTCATAATAAAGTTAAAGGTCACTTTGTGAAACTGCTAAGCTTCCTAAGCTGCAACCTTTACATGAGCATTTGTCTGATTCCTCTGGTAAAATGGGAGGGGGAGAGGCATGTCAATGCTTTAACCCTGAAGGGGCAAAGAGGAGAGCCAACATTCTAGAGTCCTGCTTTCTTTGCTCCGAGGAGGTTATATGTCTCACCGTAGCAAGCAGTAGGCCTACTGATGTTCAGTTGATGTCACTCAATACAGAGCAGAGGCACATAGTGCCATTTTTATTGTCCTGAAATGAATGATCCACTCAGTGTAGTTTTTCCAAATGCCAATACAACAGGTCTCAAAGGTCAGCAGACATATATTGAAAAGGAGAGGATGAAAGCCACTGTCTTCTCTCTGGGTGTAAAAACCATGTCCAGAGCCATATCCAGCCAAATCAATATGGGAAATAGACTCTACTTCTGTTTAGACACCTGCTTTTCCTGTTCAGGTCACCTGGGCTTCCTCAGACCTATAGGAGAGGGGGATGGAGGGGTGGAGGGAGACATCAGCCTAGTATGATCACTCTGAAGGACACCCTGAGTATTATTGCCTGCTGTGACTCACGCGAGTGAGACCCTTCTGCATATGCATCACAGCTAGGCTGGCATTTATTAGTGCCATGCACTAAGTACAGGCCGTGTTATTGGATTTGAATATCAGCTCCCAGCCACATTCCTCGGCCCTAGAAATATATTAAGATGAAGCAATCTCATTTAATAACACCCAAACTAATAAAAGGAGAGCGGATTGGAAATTAAATGTGTGAATATAGCTCGGCAGCAGGAGTGATCTAAAAAGCCCGGCTTCAGTGGTCTGTCATCTCCAATGCAGACAGTTCTTGTGCTGCCATAAGCCCAGGTACTAAAAATGTTTGAGTGTCATTTACTCTAATATGATGTTTATAAAGGAAAGTCATACCTGTGGACTAGCTGTTTTCATGTCATAAACAATGTAGATCTGTCTGGAAATAATATTTCACTATAGGCCAAGTCACAAGAATATGCATCCAAAGAAAAAGTGCAATACGGCATGTTCTAAACACATTTGTCAATGTAGAATAATGGTCTAGAGGCCTACGTCACTTATTTTTACTGTCATTAGGCTATGGTCTTTTCATATCCAATCCTGGAAGACAGCTGGGTGTACAGGAGAGGAACATGACATTTCCATTATACTTTTTATCAATTAGATCATACCTTTGACCTGTAATTATCAGTCTATTCCAGTGGCATGAACCCTGCTCCTCGCTGTGTTGTCGATGGACATTCTGTCAATGTATTTCCTTGCTTGTGTGTCATGGGGAAATTGAGTGACATCTGTTTGATGCTGCGGATGCTATGCGTTCAACTGCCAAGAAGTCTGCTAGTCTGTGTGCGTAATAGTTGTGTCCCGGTGGAGCGGTGACTGTCACTCATTATACGTGCAGTCCAACTGCCAGGCATCGATATACACGTATATCTTACTCTGCACTTCCACAAGCTTTCATCAACACATGCAGCCACTACGATTGATTAGTTAGCAGCAGCAGGCAAGTCATTGAGCTATTCTCTTTGGAAACATTTATTTATGTGTGTATGTCGATAACTTAGAAGTCCATTACTGTGATTACCTTTGAGGGTTGGCTGAACAACAGATGTTCAAGGACAACTCATTCCATTTTACCCAGTTAAGAGTGAGTAGTGACTGGTGTCAATACAGAGAACACTGGAGAGAGAGAGACTCAAATAAAATATGTTATAATAACACACAAATGATCAAGATATAATTTGGTAAATCAACCTGTGCCTAGTGGTGGACAGTTTCCATTTTGATAATCAAGCCATTTTATGAAATGTAGCAATATCCAATATCACTGGAGGGCGCCCTAAGACAACGATATTCAAAGCTACAGTTATGATGGGATCGGGCGTTTCCATAAATACCCAGTTGTACAATCAGCTATAGTGAACAGAGGATAGTAGAGAGTGGACGATGACCTCTAAATGAGTCAGAAATATATCAAGTAGGCCCATATTCTCGCATCTCCGTTTATAGGCCTAATTTACAAATGGTCATGTTTTACAATGTAATTTACTAAAATGAAAATACTACAAACTGGCCTTTTTAATTGGGCTATTTAATTCGAAATTAAATGTGTTTCTTTCATAGGTGTTTTGCCATTGTTATGTGCATGCACTTGTTTAAATCGATGTTAAGAGAATGTTGAGTTTGGACAATACATTTTATGTGACAAATTCATGCATAAAGAAAATACATTATTGAAATATCCGTTTGATAAGGCTATTTCTATAGTTGAAATAATATCAATTCAGCACAAACTGTATTCTTATTTTACTGAGGAGATCATAACACTGTTCTTTATTTTTTAATTAGCTCATTTTCTCTCTTGAATCAATATATCACAAGTAAATGTCTGTAGCGGATACAGACAGTCTGCCCATTAACTTCACGCCTAATGCTTCTTATCTAAAAACTGTTTTATTAAAATTAAGTCAGAACACAAAATGGTATTTAAAAAGTTTAAGTGAAACAATTTGCATTGGGAGTGGGTGAAATGCTAATTCATTCTCTCACTAAGCCCCACAATCATTCCTATCCATTTTGGTGGCTGATTGTTTTCCACATGGTTGCCTTCATTCATTAAAGCATATTTATAAACATAAAGAATATCTCAGTATTAATAATACTGCTTTTTGTTAAAGCTCAATCAACCATAATGTCCTAATATTTTCTATGTGAACCTCATTTCACATGATCTCACTACTCATGAAATGAGTGTCCCATAAGGGATTTATTTCATCTAGGCCTATTGGGGTTATTGAATTAAATTAAACCAGACACTTACCGCAGGCGGAACAGGACTACACTATCCACTTAAAGGTAGGCCTACTCTTGAGTATGATTTAGGCAAACACATTAGGCAGCAAATGCTTTTCATTTGTAGAGGCTACTCCATAATTCATTCATTAAGAAAGAGCGTCAAAGTGCCTATAGGTAAACAGAAAGGTCACGTGTTGAAGGGATCTTTAGTAATTACTTTACAACCATGTTTACATGCAGATGACATGGCCAATGTGTTGTTTGTGTATGAGGCTACATAGCATTTTTAAATAGAAAATGAGGCCAATGCCTTATAAACAACAGGAACATAACAATGTAATTACACTGCCCCTAAGAGGTAACAGTGGTTGACTGACGTAAAACAACATAACATAGAAATTGGGATTTTAGAATACAATACTGTCAGAGCAAAGTCATTTCTTTCAAACAGAATATGAAATAACATCTACTTTCAGTGGGTACATCAACATTTTCCTATAGCATACAATAACTGTTTTACATAGGTCTATAATAGACTACTAGAAATACTTGTCTTTGCCATGCAACATATACACAATATTATAATATCTATAATGAACTTTCATTTAACAATGCTCTGAAATGTACTAATGGTGATAATTATCAAGTCAACAAATGCCTCTCCTGATAATCCTCTCGATCACCAGTAGGTGGTAGGCTTTCTCCACGGTTGGAGGCTCCTTCAGTCTGAGCCGAACTCCTGTGCCCCAGTGGTGCTGTGATGTTGGTTTCCTTAAACCTTGCTGCTCTCGCCTGTGAAATGCATTCCCATTAAAAGGCCTTTTATAAGCCAACACCAGTGCTATAATGATCATCTCCCTGTTTCCCAAGCCTGGGAATGCAGGCAGGCAGGCAGTACAGTGCCACACAGGCAGACATGTGGCGACTGCCACAAACAAAGGCATGGCACTCTCCTCCTCCCCTAACCCATGTTACAGGCCTGCCAGAGGCAATTACACCCACAGCCCAGTGTGAGGTCTGAGAGACCCCAATCACCACTAACAAGATCAAGGGTAACCCTCTCCTCTCACCCAACACCTCTCTCTCGCTCTCTCTTTCGCTCCCACTCTCTCTCACACTCTCTCTTTCGCTCTCTTTCTCTCTCGCTCTTTCATCTATCATCTGAAATTATGACACCTTTTGAGTGGCTGTGAAAAATATACAGCTTCAAGTTCAAGTCACTGTGTGCTGCAGAAATGGCATCACAGATGGGTGACTATTATACTTCTCTAAAAATGCCATCTGATTTCACCATTTTGTCACTTGATGAAGTTATAAGCAATGATTGCTGCAACGACAGCAGAAACGGACTAAAAGGATGTGTTATTACTAGTCAACAACACCCAAGATGTTGGTCTGTCTTACGCCACCTGTTTACCTCACAAATTACTCTGGTGTTTAGAAACATAGGGACCTAATGAACCTAATGGAAAACACCTACATGCAGCTTTTCCACCTCTTAAAAGTAGCGGGTAACCAGTAAAAGTCACACGACTATCTGACTATCTGAACTCAGTGGCAAAGGCAATAAGGTCAGCATCCCTCACAGAGCAGGTCTTTTGAGGTCTCAGCTTCAGTTGCATCTGGATTCTGGTTTCTAAAAAAACTAATTTTGTCACTGTTGCTAACAAACAAGCGGTTAAATTATACTCTACCCAACTCATCTAATTTGGTGTGTGAGTCTGTGTGTGTGTTTGGACATTGGCCATGGAGGGAAACCATACCCTTGTACCCTGATCTGATCCTGCCATGAATACACTCTTTGTCATGCAGCAGCTCAGTGTGTGTGTGTGTGTGTGTGTGTGTGTGTGTGTGTGTGTGTGTGTGTGTGTGTGTGTGTGTGTGTGTGTGTGTGTGTGTCTGCTTGCCTGTGTGTGTCTGCCTTAAGCAGGGCTCACATGCCTCCTCTGATACTACAGTCAGTGAGAACGGAGGCCTCATGCCCTCACACCAAACGCTGATCTGGCAGCTCGCTAAATAATTTGTGCTTCTTTACTGGGGTCATTGGATAGAGAAGCCAACGCTGTGAATAATTAATCCACAGACACAATCTGAGCAGCCTGCTCCTGTTTCCTTTCCTCCAGGTTTTACCAGGATTGTCTGGCTGCACTGTTCTGTTCTGATCATTCATACATACACCTTGTGTCTAATTCATTTGGATGGGAATAATCACAATAAAAAGACAGGGAAGGCTGGTGGTGGTGTGTCCTGAGCATGACCCACAGAGGATCCAGAAAAAGAACACAAGACAGACACGCTGCTCAGCCACACAATGTTTTTTCATTTCAAGTTACAAAAATAAGTCAAAGGCCCATTACAGTGGGGCTTGTATAGCTACATAATTACGTTTCATTATTCAGTACACAGTTGATACCCATCACAGTGTAGGTTGAAAGAAGTACAGTTGTTAAGGTTGAAATTAGGTATTTTATTGATATTGCAGTGTCGTCTCAGATCTGATGCTTACAAATACTGAGTGCTGTCTCAAAGAATACTAATGTCATTTTGCGTGCTGTTATAGAGGGAGTTGTAGACAGTCTTACACAGATCATGGTAAATGGTTAGATTGCTGGAACACAAGTAGAACCATGCCCTTCAGGGTTAACTACATTGTTTTGGCAGCCCAAAGTCTGATTTTTGCTTTCCCATCATCATAAAACCCCAACTCACATTTGGCTATCCACTAGCTCACGGATATGATTCCACATGTACTTAATGTGTTACATTGACTTATACTCTTATTTTGTCATTCCACAGTAGTGACTAGGAGCAGTGGTATTTAACAGGGGCAAGGACCTGATAAGTCCCTAGCATGGCTGTCACAACATCCAGGAAATAAGTGGAGAAAATCACACAACCCTGAGTCCACTCGTGGAAGTTCATGGACGACCTACTGTATGCTACCCAAAGAGAAAGTCAAGTAAGCCATGGCTGTCAGAGTGTATGACCCTTTAGGATAGAGAGCAATAGGGGCTAAGTATAAAGGACACTAAGATATTATTGAGTCATTTATAGCAATAGGCCTATGATGCCAAGGCATGAGGGACACCATTCAGCCCTTAATCATCTTCATGACAACTGGGATTTCTGACACTTGTGTATACTGCAGATAATGGTATTTTCCCCACCGTATATGTACGACGTAAAGCTCTGTAACAAATGTATCATTATGTGACATTATGTTGCTAGATGGTGGTGTCATGGCGCATCATATACTGACAGCTATCATGGCTTCTACTTGATATGGATAGAGAACTTTATGATCAAATACTCTCACTGGTAGTTGGGGTATAGCACATCTTGGGCTTTATCACCATGCAATACAGTCTACTAAGTAAGAAAGTCTGAGAGGAGACGTAGGCGTTTGTGGACATCTTGGACCATATGAAAATGAGTCTTAAACCATTGTCTGTATGACATTTGTTAATAATGTTGAATGGCCTCAATATTAGGATCACCTCATTCATTGCCTCCATCACACTCTATCTACACATGGCAGCAGTAATACAACAAATGTCAGTTCTCTCACTGCTATTAAACCAGAAAAAACAAGACCAAGATTCATGTTTCAGAAGAGAAATCAGAGGCAAAGAACTACAGGTATGAAAATGTTTCTGTGGGATATGTCTTTGACTGGTTAGGATCTCTGGCAGGCTGTCCAAGCCAGTTGCATAGTACAATCAGAGGGAGAGAGAAACAGAGGAGTGAGAGAGAGAGAAAATATCCCTCCCAACCGTCAGATAACCACACCAGCTTGGATCTGTCCAATCGCATCAGCCGTTACCCATTATGCTCCCTGAGGAGACCCGGCCCTCGCCACATCCTCCACTGGTTTAGGGGACTTCCTGTTTGCTGGAAAACAGCACAGACAAATTACATAATTACAAATGGCGGCCCCAGAACAACGTGAGAGGGTGCTGTCCCTGCCGCTCCCTAGACCTCAAAACTCTGAAGCTGCTAATTTTGTTTCAACCCAAAACAAGCTGAACAACATGACAATGACCAGGCTCTGTCTGTCTCCACACGAAATGGTCTCAGGGGTTTGGCTCACTCTGAGAGACTACAGATTTATACTTATCCACTTTATGTTCCGTCATTGTCGAGTAGTTACGAGAATAAACTCGATGCAATATGTCCATGAATGAGCATTTATTTGGAGCAACTTTGTCCTTTTTTGTGACCTTACATGGTGGGGAGCAGGCAGCAGGATGGCACTAGGTTTGGCTTTTGACAGCCTTTATCCTGACTTCCTCAGTCTAGGTTCTAGCTTAAGGACATCTAATGAGGAGAAATCCAGTCATAGAGAAAGCTGGGCTTGGCCACACTTTAGAGGGCTGGGATGGGATATGCCAGTTCTATCCAACTGTATCAAACAAGATATTGTTCACTGGATTTACCATGGACAAGGTTGCCAGTGTACTGTTGCGACAATTGGGTTGCCATCGTCTTGGGCTGCTGTGGTAGTAGGAATGTCATAATTTACCATGGACAAGGTCGTCAGTGTACTAATGCTGCAACAGGGTTGTTGGTGTGAATCTAAAGATGCTGGGGTTGTAGGATTGTCATAGCACTAACACTGATGTTATTCTGTAGGTACACCTAGTGCATACCTAGTTTAAAAATATATAAATGAGAAAAGTGTCAACACTCACCTTGGTAGATTGTCGCCTCGACACAGAAGGTCTCTCTATCCTTCTCCCTCGCAGTACATCAACACATCAATATTGGATGGAGATGATGGAGACCATCTCCAGAGCCCTCATATGTGTGGAGGCTGTTACACAGATGGCACTCTGACCATGCACACATATTTGGGTGCTCAGTTTTGCCAGTGAACTGTAATGAATTGTCTGGTGATCTATTCAGTCTCCTGACCATTAGCAGCCTGTGAACACTCACTAATACGAGACACAGATTTCATTTTCCAGGCCTCTGATCTCACAAGCAGTGGGTGCCTAATTCACTACAATGAAATGAGCCATGATTACTGAGGCAGAGATTTAATATATCATGGAAAATTAGGTCGATTTTAATAAATGACCCATCCAGTTGAATAGCCCACATATGCTTACCATGGAGGAGGGGACGTGCCAATGGGGAGGGCGGGCTATTTTAACATGCGTGTTAGAAGATAGGGTTGAGGAGGGTATAGGGGGACAACAGTCAGCAAACCCCCCAGGAAACAAGCTGAAAGAAGTCAGCACTGCCTGATGTGCTTCTGTTTGGTGCCGGGTGTGTCTTCATAAGCAATGGAGGGACAATTTAAGTAATGGGGTTTGCTTGAGTCATCTCAATGGCTTGTATGGACTATTACTTTTAGGAGTTTATCTGGTTGAAATTCTGTATATAACCCCCTGCCCTCCCAAACCCACCATACCCACCCACCCCCTCTAAGTTGGAACACAGTGGAACACTCATGTCAAAATTGCACACATTAAGTAAAAGATGGTTTGGTGCGTTTTCAACATGTAATGCAAAGTGCATTTTACTTTTATGACAATGTATTTTGCTTATGATGGAGGGTGAGGTAGAGGGAAGTAGAAATGCCTTCATAAATCATTCTTCATGTTCCAACTCAAAATAGTGCTCACATGATAAATGCTCCCAGTTTACTGGAACCTAGTTGAACTGTGAACAATGAGTCTGTGTGTGTATATGTTTGTGTGTGTACTGTGTATGTGTGTGTGTGTGTGTGACAAATCTGGAAGCAGTTTATGGCCAGCCACACCGCACTCTGTGATTTGACAAACCGTGTCAATCCTAGTCTTTAAAGGACTGCACAACATGGAGGGCATCCGAGAGTCATGGTTCCGACGTTCTATTGTTCCATCTGTGAGTTCCATTGTTCCATCTGTGGGACGGCAACATTCCACAGCATCCATCACACCATTCATTTCTCTCCAAATACTTATTCTTTCTCTCCCTGCTGCCTGCTATAGTCAGACACATGAAAGGTCTGGTTAATTTGTGACTGTGGCGGTATACATGATCAATATCTGTGACTTACTGTACTGGCGCTAACCCCAGACAAACACAATCATCTGGAAATTGATTATTTAAATGATAGGAAGATATCTCTAAATCACATATTCCTATTTAATGTGTCTGGCAATGTGACTGTGGTGCATTGTCAAGAATTGTTATTTTCTTAAGACATTTCTTTGAGAAATAGAATCAAAGAATAAAGTGAATTTGATATTGTGATGTTGATATGATGTACAGTATATTTATTTTCTTCATAACAGCTCTGCTGCAGAACTTTAGTAAAATGTATTAGCTGTGATATTGCATAGCACTGTGCATAAAAGAAAGACAAATCCAGTGTTTGTAAAACCATGACATTTAAAATGAAACCTGGTGGTATACAGCTGTAGTCAACATCAAAATGAATTTACCAACATACAGTACAGTTCTTACATACAAAGAGGAAGTTCATCAATCAAATAAAACATTAGTCTGTACATGTTGTACTATATTTACTGATACATTATTTTCAGTGTTTGTCTTTCAACTGAGCAAAGCAGAAATCCAAAAACAGAGTCTGTAATAAAATCCCAGCATTACTCAGTCGTATTCCACAAGACCCATTCTAAACATCCCCCCTCTGTTCTCTATACTTCCATTCCAGATAAATATGAAACCATCCAAATGGAGAAATTCATGCTTGAAGCAAAGGACCTAATCTCCCTTCTGCCTGTTTCACTCCTCTGTATTTAATTGATAGAAATTGCACGCATCAAAGAAAACGCACACTGAGATTTAATGGGCATAAAATGGACATTAGCATTTTAAAGAGTTGGATTAACACATTAATCCAGGCAATTTTCATCCAGCTCCTTCCAATGAGATGGTCACAGCCACACTGGCCCCTAATGGGGTTTAACTGGCGTTCTCATTTAGCTCCACTTACAGGGATAACGCCAAACTTTTAGTTTTTAGGAAGGGGAACGAAGGGCTTAATTCCTCCTCCGACTCTTTGAAAAGCAAGATTTTATTAGAAATTAACAGACGTTCACATGACACATTACACAAGTGGTACAGGAGTGGAGTGATGTGGGACATGCTGAAGTTTTGTAGCTGTGGCTGAGGCATGAAGGCACCAGATTCAGATGTTCAATCTGCTGCTTAGGGAAACTCAGGTGTGGTTGGTGTAACAGAAGAACACTATGGAGTAGGTTTGCCATACTGTACATGCTGTTAACATCTGTGGTTGTTGTGTTTTGCTTGTGGAAAGGCTCAGTGCATTGTTGAGTACAGAAGTGAATACGTGAAGACTGGTAGGCCTACATGGAGTACTGTAGGGCTGTCCAAGTGCATCAACGTATTCTTACTCTGCTCACCACGAGACACACAGATGAGACTCATTTTCATCGACATGCTGCGGATGTCGTTGTAGAGATGGGACAGCAGCGGTAGATCAATGCTCTTCAATGCTCTACCAGTGAGACATGCTCATGTGTTTGTGGTGTTGTGGAGAGAATTGAGCAGAAAGTGACTGCCGGGAGGTCCCTGAGGAGTGCGGGATGTGTTTCATGTGCGAGGGACAGAGTCATCACTATCATGCACGCAGCAGCAGCACACCACCCATGCTACGATCCAACATCAATAACATGAAGTCCCTCCATGGTGGTGTTTAGACTACACGCAGCGTCTTGTGATGCAACATGTCCCCCACAATGGTACACGCTTTCATTTCCCTTCCCAATGCAGACGCTCTTCCCTTTTGTTCTAGTCATTTACACCACATTTTATGCACATACAACATGTAAGCCTTGGTGTACCTCCATGCTAAGAGAACGTATTATGTAGGTCATCAAACAGACTCGACGGGGAAGAGGAGGGAGATGTTGTTTGTGAGAAGGGAGGAAGCCTCGGGAGAGGAGGACTGACGGGGGGAGAGAATGAACAAACAAGAGCTCCTTCCTTCGACAAACTGTTAAAACGTACTTGGGCTGTTGTCACCAGGTAGAAGTACAGAAATACCCCCCATCTCCCTCTCCGGTGAATACTTTATGTTATACCTCCCACTCACCTCCTCGATCCTCCCTGTGCCATTATCGCTCCTACATGAGATTGCACTCAAGACAATGTCAGGAATTCTTTATTACATGGATTGTGGAAATTAAACACTGTTTCTGAATTAATAAACAACACAGTCTGGAGCTTTTTAGAGTGAATCCCCCTTTTTGGGGCACACATTATTAGAACAGTATTATTACTATTTAATCTTGAGGAGTCGTCACTGACATCCCTGATCACACACAGAATATAGACCAACACCAGGGACAGAGAGCTCTCAACTCCTCCTGACTGGTCCTGGGCTGAGTGCTTCTACAAACACCTTTTTTTTAGAAGGATGTTGTGACTTAAGTGACCTTTGGAAGGCAACACGGATGACGTGAACAGACAGGGAACACATCCTGAGTGATTTTAAACATTACCTCTGCATAACTCTGTCTGAAAGTGTGGAAGTCAGCACTTTACCCTCGAGGGACGGGATCACCACAACATGCCATTGAGGTGTATTCATATCTTACATATCTTAAAGTATTTTATTAGGATGGTCATGAAAATAGACCCAGTGACATGAGCAGTTCTCATTCGTGCTAGGACCAGTTTTTCCTTTTAAACCATAATGAATAAGAATGGGGGCCTGATCCTAGATCAGCACTGCTACTCCGAGACGCTTTGTGAATACAGGCCCTGATCAACATGGTGGCCGTCTTGTCCCTAAATCCCTAAATGTGACAAACACCTCAGTCGTCTATCTACAGTACATACCATTCACACACATGTTAAACAGACAATGGGCTTAAGAGGAACAGGAGAGACCCTAGACCTCCACCATGAGGGATGATCACATTCCAATGGTAATCACTCTGTCACGGTCAGCACTTTGACAGCAGCCAGAAAAAAACCTTAGCTTGGCTCATAACCCCATCCAAAATGTCAAAAACAAATCGACAACACCACCCACCACTGCCATTCCATGCTCAATGGATAAATCACAAGCGCTTAGCCGTGATCCAATCTTTTTCATCCCCTCTCTCCCTTGTTAAACCTACAACTGAAATAAAAAATCTGGTACAAATTTACTAAAAGAAGAAAGAATTGTGATAAAGGAAAATGTTCACCCAGGGGGCAAACAATAGGCTGGATATTTGAAACAATATCCAAGCTCTGTTTTCCTTTCCATCGTTTTGTGTATAATTACAGCTATCTACTCTGTCTGATGTGCATTAGCGGTTTGAGCGATAGCCAAGGCACTTGAACAGACTAAAGGACCAAAAATGTATTGCAAAGTGCTCGTCTTTTGCCATGCCTTGGCCGGGGTTCCAACAGCGTGGAAACACGGGTAAGCTCTGACGCTTTCAACCTCCAGATAAGGATCAACTTAAGTCAGTCAGACACTAGGCTAAGTGGAATCGAATTTTACATAACAGCCCTCAAAGAACAATCTCTTCCAGTAATGAAATATATACAACTATTAAAGCCCTGTGCTTGTAAAGTTCATGGAAATAAATAAAACAAAAATCACATTTGTCATTAGTACTGACAAAAAAACATCTCAAATGATGCTGTTACACTGTTTTATAGCATTGATGTGTCTTTTTAATCAGGATCATAGTCAAGATAGATAGGTTTCCTTCCATCAGAAATCACAAGGCTGTGAACAGGTCTGAATGGTGGAAACAGATTAGTAATAGCCTGTTTAATATTACTAAGCATGGTGTGTGTGTGTGTGTGTGTGTGTGTGTGTGTGTGTGTGTGTGTGTGTGTGTGTGTGTGCGTGGAATAGATCCATCCAGCCAGCCCAGGTCTGATGTGCCTCGCCGGCAGCAGTTGACTCGACAGCCCTGCCAACCGTTGTCATTTCCTGGCAGCTAGATTACTCTTGGGGTGGCATTTTCACAGTTGTCAAGTGAAGATTTAATGGCCAATTATCCTCAGATAAATATATCTCTGCAGAGATGAGGGAACCATCAGACGATTGGGAGAATATGGGTTCTTCTAATTGTTGGGCTAAATAAAGAGGAGAAAAGAGGGACAACATGTCTGGTCAGAGCCCCAGGAGACTGGCTCCCCTTCCTACTACCCATCAACTACCACTTCATCAGACCCGAGACAGAGACGGCTGTGGAACTAGCCTGTAATAAACATCACTGTCTGTACTGTAAATCATGTGTTACACTCCTACAGTACAAAGTTACATGGCCTCATTAAAAAGGGTGTCACCACCGTTCTCAGAGAGAGAAAGAGACGCCGCTGGTCTTTTATTTCCACTGGCAGCATCTGTGACAGGGAGGGAATGAAACTGCTCACTCAGAGGGTGACACAGAGGTGACAGAGGTGACATCCAGGCCAGTATGACTGTACCGCAGGAGCCATTTAGAAAGAAAGAGTTCACGAGCAGGCCAGTGTAGGGTTACGGAAATGACATACAACAAAAGCGCCAACAATTTCCATCTCGATACTCAACTTCACCACCTTACTCGCCCCCTCCCAAACCCTAACACTCTGAGCCTGGTGGTATAGCCAGGGAAACACTAAGGCTAGCTAGCCTAGCGGTGACAGAAAAAGGCTGGTTTAAGATCAATGCAGGTGGACGTCTATGTCGCTAGCAGGTTTGCAGTGTATTGCTGTCTGTCAGTGGGAATCTAGGGTGGTGGGCTGAGTGGCCTGCAGAAATGTCAGCTCAGGTTAATGACAGTGGCAGTCTCAATCGCTGTGGCGGGGGAGGGTGTATGTGTGCAGGGTGGTGGAGGGGATTTCATGCCTTTGGCACCAGGAGGCTCTGATAATGATGCTGGGTGGCAGGGATGATTTAACCCCCTGCTACAAACACAAACACACACAAACTCCTGCCACAGTGAGCCACTGTACCACTGACATGTGTTACACATGACGAGCCAACATGGGCAGTGAGGCTTATCTGTGTCACTGTGTCATCTCCTCCCAGCCATGAGTACAAGTACAGCTGATATGACTCTGAGCTTACTGTAACACTGAACCTTATGCTCTGGGGTTGAACATCACTGACAATGGCTATGTCTGTCCCTCCAAAGTTTCAAACTTAATAAGGAACCTCACTGTCCCTCTACAGGATTAATGAGTGTGATGTTAGTGCTGTGTGTTATGAACAACACAAATGTGATGTTACATCACATGTTATACACTACTGATGCAGGTAATGAGAAATTACATCAACAGAGAAAGAGAGCAGTCATCATAATCTCTGCGACTTATTCAAAGATGTTATCAGAGCTGACATGCAAATAGGACCCTCCAAAAAATACATAGTAATTATGATGCAATAAATCTGAGTACAGAGTTTCAGCTGAGACATGACAATAAGCGATGGATTTAGCAGAATGATTAAGTTCTCCCTCTCATCGGCTGTCACGGCTCAACCCTGCCACTCTATTAATTATACCGCAGGCTGCCCTTCAGGTAAATCTCATTTTTATCAAAGATAACATTCTGCTATTCAACATGAATCATACCACCGAGACATGACTGATTATACCCTCCTGACGCGCAGAGGAAACCACCAAAAGAGAGAGAGAGGAAGAAAGAAAGAAAGAAAGAGAGATACTTGTTGATAAACCCCAGGGTGGATTAATTTCCATCAGCCAGATAATAGCAGCCATTCCTTATGACATTAGCCGAGGCTGATGGACTGAGACCTGCTTACAGATACCTTTTCTCTGGGAGAAAGGGACCGGAAATCTGTTTGTCTGACTGTGGGCCTACAGTGCCTTGCAAAAGTATTCATCCCCCTTGGCGTTTTTCCTATTTTGTTGCATTACAACCTGTAATTTAAATAGATTTTTATTTGGATTTCATGTAATGGACATACACAAAATAGTCCAAATTGGTGAAGTGAAACTAAAAAAATAACTTCTATCAAAAAATATAAAAATAAATAAATTTTAAAAAATACGGAAAAGTGGTGCGTGTATATGTATTCACCCCCTTTGCTATGAAGCCCCTAAATAAGATCTGGTGCAACCAATTACCTTCAAAAGTCACATAACTAGTTAAACAAAGTCCACCTGTGTGCAATCTAAGTGTCACATGATCTCAGTATATATACACCTGTTCTGAAAGGCCCCAGAGTCTGCAACACCACTAAGCAAGGGACACCACCAAGCAAGCGGCACCTTGAAGACCAAGGAGCTCTCCAAACAGGTCAGGGACAAAGTTGTGGAGAAGTACAGATCAGGGTTGGGTTATAAAAAATACCAGAAACTTTGAACATCCCAAGGAGCATTTTAATACATTATTAAAAAAATGCAAAGAATATGACACAAATACAAACCTGCCAAGAGAGTGCCGCCCACTAAAACTCACGGAACAGGCAAGGAGGGCATTAATCAGAGAGGCAACAAAGAGACCGAAGATAGCCCTGAAGGAGCTGCAAAGCTCCACAGCGGAGATTGGAGTATCTGTCCATAGGACCACTTTAAGCCATACACTCCACAGAGCTGGGCTTTACAGAAGAGTGGACAGAAAAAAGCCATTGCTTATAGAAAAAAATAAGCAAACACGTTTGGTGTTCGCCAGAAGGCTTGTGGGAGACTCCCCAAACATATGGAAGAAGGTACTCTTGTCAGATGAGACTAAAATGTTGCTTTTTGGCCATCAAGGAAATCGCGATGTATGGCGCAAACCCAACACCTCTCAACACCCCGAGAACCCTATCCAGTGAAGCATCCAGTGAAGCATACAGTGAAGCATGGTGGTGGCAGTATCATGCTGTGGGGATGTTTTTCATTGGTAGGGACTGGGAAACTGGTCAGAATTGAAGGAATGATGGATGGTGCTAAATACAGGGAAATTCTTGAGGGAAACCTGTTCCAGTCTTCCAGAGATTTGAAACTGGGACGAAGTTTCACCTTCCAGCAGGACGATGACCCTAAGCATACTGCTAAAGCAACACTTGAGTGGTTTCAGGTGAAACATTTAAATGTTTTGGAATGACCTAGTCAAAGCCCAGACCTCAATCCAATTGAGAATCTGTAGTATGACTTAAAGATTGCTGTACACCAGTGGAACCCATCCAACTTGAAGGAGCTGGATCAGTTTTGCGTTGAAGAATGGGCAAAGATCCCAGTGGCTAGATGTGCCAAGCTTATAGAGACATATCCCAAGAAACTTGCAGCTGTAATTGCTGCAAAAGGTGGGTCTACAAAGTATTGACTTTTGGGGGGGGGGGGTGAATAGTTATGCACGCTCAAGTTTCAGTTTTTTACTATTATTTCTTATTTGTTTCACAATAAAACATGTTTTGCATCTTCAAAGTGGTAGGCAATTTTAATTCCAGGTTGTAAGGCAACACAACAGGAAAAACTCCAAGGGGGTGAATACCTTCGCAAGCCGCTGTATGTGACCACATTTGTCCAACTTGTCTCAGTAAGTCTTAATGTATTGTAATCACAATCATGTACAGTATCTAGATCACCAATACACTCCATGTCTTCACCCTCGTCATCATCATCATCATCATCACCCCCATTATCTGCTAACCGTTCCTCCCATCCCTCCCCCTCATCTCCTCTCTCCTCCCCTCCTCCCCCAGTAGTGGTGTGTTGGTAAAATCACTGGGGAAGCCAAGCCAGGGTAAATAGCCATATTACAACCTATGTGTTGTGATAATTGCATTGTTTGGTCTATAACCTGTTAGTTATATATGCCTTGTGACCGTGATATATAGGCCAAAGGCCGAGACAATAAGAAGACACAGTGGCAGAATAAATTCAACCACACCTTTGTTTTATCACAAAACCGGAGAGCAACCTCTGTCCTGTGAAGTCCACAAAGCACATTGTATGTAACTTTTCAGACTAATAAACAACTATGGATTTAGAACCACGGAGAGTTAGGCTAAACAGAAGATGCCTCCACTATTCCAGCACCATTTTAAATGTACCATTTCAACATCATTATATGACCTATGCTTAGTCTATTGCAGTGACAACTAAAAGATACCAAAAACAATTTAGTCCAATCACCATAAGCTAAATATGATGTGGCTGACCATGGTACGGAATTCTGTGTGTGTGGGTTTGTGTGCTTGCAAATAGAAAAAACATGTTGTTGATTCACCCTACTTGTAGAGAAACGCCATTGCCATCCTCCTCTCTTTCATGTTGCCGAAATCGTCTATGACTCTGTCATGCAGTACATGCTTTTAGTTTTTGTTGTCCTAGGCTACCTGGCTAAAATACCTGCTTGCTACCTTGACTTCCTTTCATAGGCAACGATGAGCCAGCTAGTTAACATTAGCCTACTACATCTAACTACATATTGAACTTACATCCTCTCGGGCCAAGGGATACAATGTATGAATGAATGGTTGGATCAGAATAGCAGTTATAATCATTGGCCAGTAGGCCTATGGAGAATTAAGTAAAACCACACATCCAAATAACTATCTACATCCATGGCTAATTTAGGAAAAAGACAATTTTAGCTAGCTAGCCACTGGAGGACAACAACACAACGAGATGCAACAATTCAATGTTCTTCTGTCAATGACATTTAGCTTTTGATGTGATTAGTGTGAAGCCAAATACAAACTGACTTCCCCTAACACCTTTCTTTGGTGCATCAAGACCATTCACAGTTGAGCGCGCTCGGTTTAGCTCAATGCTGATTTTATATTTATTTTTTTATTAAGGGAGGCCAAATGCTCGCTGCTTCAATGCTATGGGCGGCAACAATATCGTACTATTTTTGACCAGACAGCATCAGATAGATGGACTACACATACAGAGACAGAGGGGCGCTGTTTCACACGCTTGGATGCTTTCTCCGGTGAGATACATTCAGCCACTTTATTTAATGTTTTTTTGGGGAAGCCTGGCTTCCCTTGGCATCCATGAATACACGCCACTGTCCTCCCCAGTCTCCACAACCTCTTGTCGTATTTACATGATCACCATTGACATTGTAATGATTTGTCCCATTATGCATGCAGAGTTGGACTGAACAGGTCTGAACAGCCACCAGCCGTGTTGACACAATCCTGACAGCCTGGCACGCTCGGTCACGTCCCTCCCCGGCCTGTCTCAGGTGGGATCTCTGGTTCCCTGGTTCTGCATAGCCCTTCATTTACATTGGATTACGGTAATGTGCAGCCTTATGGGTGTCACTTCCTCTCCTCTTCACAATTTGGGGAGCGGGTGCAGCCGAGCCAGGGTGTACAGGCCTAATTGTGGTGCTGCTGCTACCTGGGCGGGCTGCTCACTGAGCCCTGCTGGAAAATCAAGTGGGGCAGGCAGAGGCTACATCCCAAATTGCACCCTACTCCTTATATAGTGCACTACTTTTGATCAGAGCCCTATGTGCCCTGGGTCAAGAGTAGTGTACTATGTAGGGAATAGGGTGTCATTTGAAACACAGACAGAGAGTGGTACTGAGTGTGGTTGGTGTCTGGTGGCTGCCTTCCATCCTGTCTCCCTTCCTTCCCCAGGCTCATTTGTTTGCCTCCAGTTGTCAAGCGTGAATATCACTGTGTGCAAATTACCTGCCTGCGCCTTCAAGGAGGCCCCTCCTCTCCACCCACCCCACTCAACTGACTCCTGTTATGTCCAATTAGACTCCCAGCAGCTCTGATCAGCTTCCTCCAACTAAGACTACCTACACAACGACTCTCTCTCTCTCTCTCTCTCTCTCTCTCTCTCTCTCTCTCTCTCTCTCTCTGTGTCTCTCTCTGCTGATAGGGCCCTCTTACCTACACTCAAACAATTAGGGGTTCAACAAGGGTTCTTCTAAGATTCTCAAAGTTCTTCGAAGTACCTTAGGGTTCTTGGCACTGAAAATCGCCCCCAAAAGGTTCTTCCAAGAACCCCATAGTAGGTGGGGTTCATCGAGGAACCTCCATAGTTGTTGGGGGTTCTTGTAGGAACCTAACTGCCCAACTGAAACATTTGGATTTGAATTTGAAAGGACAGCAGGAGCAGGAACTTAACTGAAAAATGTTAAGATCTCAATTTAAGGTAAGGTTTATGATCTAAATTGATATTGTTTTATGATGATACAGAAAATGGACACTAAAACAGAAAATGGACACAATTCAATGGATATCAATCAACAAAGAGGTAAGAATATGTACTGTATGCTAGAAGAATATGTTGAAGGCTAGCTGTATTGGGTGCAGATGACTGAACTGCTCACTTTGGGTCTGCAGGTATCTGAACAAAATCCAAGGTATGAATACTGTCATGTGCATATTTTGTTAATCATCTTTATAATTACTATTTTTTGGATCCACAGACTTCACCCTCCCTACACCTCTGATGAGTATAACAGGAAACCTGTTTGATCACCATGTACTGCAAAACCATTCTGGCTATGGATACGGAGAACATCAACACATTAACATCAACAGGACAGAGGATAAACCCATTGGACTTGGGCATCTGCTGGGAGTTTACCTCATATTTAGATTTTTTAATTCTGCTTTGACATTTAAATCATAATAAACACTGAGAACTAAAATATTGTGTTATTGTTGTTATTGTTATGCATATTATTATTAATAATAATATGGGAGGGTAGATAAAAAATGAACCCCAAAAGGTTCTTCAAAAGGTTATTCGAGGATCCATTAAAAGGGGTTATTTGAAGAACCCGTTTAAAGGGCTATTTGAAGAACTTATAGGGGTTCCCCACAGTTTCAATTTGAAGAACCCCTAAAGGATACTCCAGGAACCTTTTCTTTTTAGAGTGTAGACTCTCTGCTGGGTTTCTGCCGTTTCCTACACACAGCTTCTAGGGATTAGTTATTCATGAGTTATGCATCCCTAGCACACACTGTACATTATCTTTTTGATCCTGACCCCGAGTGCATACGTTCGTGATCATACACACTGATATGACAAGTGCCACTGTGATACAGTATATCCACTGTTCTCAGAGTAAAGAGTAGGAGAAGGAAATGGTAGCTCATAGTGTCTCTCTGGAGAGAACTGTACAGTCAAGACACGCTCAATCACAGGTTTAACAATGCCTCTGGTATTTACTGTATCATGTTTCTAGTGTATTGGTGTATTGGATAAAGACTATGGTGGTGCATTATGTGTGACTGTACATACCAGCTGGATTGGGTTGGTTAGCTCGAAATGTAAGATCTCCTGCCGTTTACTGTTTTACTGATGCTGTTGTTGTTTCAGTCTTAGGATAGTTGTGGTTCTTGACATTGTCCAATTGTAGAGGCAGCATTACTCAGACTGTGGCCACGTGTGATACCCACATTACAATGAGCAGCAGCTCTCAGCTCGGACCACCCCTGGCCTTTAGCTGTACCAAACAAAGGGAGGCAGAGAGAGTTCAAAGATGGTTTTGTTATGTGTGCTGTCATGGTGGCCCAGGCTGGATGCTTTCATCTTATCTCTCAATGATGCCTCTCTGCCCAGAGGGATGATGTCACAGTGGGGTCAAGCATGGATATGAAAGAGAAGGCAAGATGGCTGCCAAGATGCTTGTGGGAAGAAACACATTTA
The DNA here is from genome assembly GCF_901001165.1 of Salmo trutta. Taxonomy (NCBI): domain Eukaryota; kingdom Metazoa; phylum Chordata; class Actinopteri; order Salmoniformes; family Salmonidae; genus Salmo; species Salmo trutta. The sequence continues at coordinate 28,263,964 of NC_042968.1, forward strand.
CCTCAGCTATGCCCTGAGAGTGCAAGCAGCTAGACACCATGTGGCACACACAGGCCACAGCCTTCTGAACATAGGCCTTCTGTGGGCCCTGTAGAGTGGCCATAGGCCTGAGTACAGAGCACTGTCTCTCATCAATAACAAGCGTTATAATTCTAGATTTCCAGTTTGTGAATAGAATGGATGCAGTCAAGGAACATGAGAACATTATTACAGTACAATCATACAGGTATTGACAGTACAGACTTTTGAAGGAGAAAGGAAAAAGACAGGCGTGCCCAGTATGGTGTTAGAAGGTGTCTAGCTGTTGGATGCCAAACATGGCATTAAATGTCAGTGTTGAGCTGAGTGTTGTGTCAAGAAAAGAATAAAACTGCTGAAACTAGATTCCCATTTCTTTTGATTTCTTAAGCCACTTGTGTCACAATGTTTTATACATGTGTCTTTCATCGCTTGTACTTTTGCCTCCACACCGCATAAAAACACAACACATGCAATCATGCAAACTAGCTACTCCTTGTGAGGCATTCGTTCTGCCTGGGTAGCTAGCATGCCCTTTGTTTTAAAGAATCCCCAACGTTTTCTACCCACACCCACTTTAGAGAGGAGCGCAGAGGAAAACACAGGTACTCAGACAGGCGCTAGGCTCCATGTGTGAGTGTGTTGTGATTGCTGTCTACACTATCTCCCTATTCCTTTCTTCTGGAAACTGTACATGTACGTAAATCTCATGTTTTAAAGATTCTTTTAATGGGAATCAAAGTCTAAATATTTCAATAAGGCTGTTGTATTATTCAGTAGAGTCATCTGACAGAGGTAGAAATCCATGCGCCACACTCCACTGCCATGCAGGTACATGGCTTCAGCCGGCAATATTACAAGGATTAGCATGGCATATGAAATATTTAGTGGATTTCTCTTCCTTCTAAAAACCTAATAAATCAAATGACTGCCAAATGTCATTAAAGTGATGGTCCTTTGACTGCGTAAGAAAAGAAGGCTTTTCATATTCAAATGTGGGGAGAAAGAAATGAAAAGGAGGAAAGGTTACTTGGTTTAGCTGACAACCCCCAGTGCCCTACATTGGTGGGTAGGGGGTAGAGGAGCGATAGGAGGAGAGGGGGTGGTGACGGAGAAGGTATTGTCTGACGTGCCACTCGCTGGCGTCTTACTGGCACGTCGTCCCCCCTCTCTCCCAGCGCGGTGCAGGGAGGGCGTCTGGCTTGTTGTTTTGATTAGTCAAGCACTCCTTTAGCGAGGTGTCACCGCCCTGAGCGGCGGGCGAATCACATGTGGGACTAGTGGGACAGCCAGCTGTCTCTCTGGGTGTGTCCCAAATTATACCCTATTCCTTACATAGTGCACTACTTTTGACCAGGACCCATAGAGCTCTGGTCAAACATAGTGCACTATGTAGGAAATAGGGTTCCATTTGGGAGACAGCCTCTGTCACCCCCTGTCACCGCCATTGTCTCCTCTCCTCCGCTGGATGAACAGATGATGGACAGATGAATGGCATGTCCCTTTCTTTCTCTCTAGCCGCTCTCTCGCTCCGCCAATACAGAGGATTCATCGATATTCAGCCCGTCACCCATTCCACCCGCCCCCCAACCTTCCCCTATGTGTTCTCTGTCATTATGATTCATTCATATGTAAACACAGAGATAAAACATATGGGACTCATTTGCAACAAATCATCGGTGACCCAGGCAAACTTCACTCAACGATATCCATTGTGAAGGATGCAAGACACTTGGCATCTGTCTGCGCTTCAAGTATTATTGCCTTATTCATTACCAAAGTGTGTCATAGAACAATAACCAACAAATGAAAATGGATGTTTCTTTGTAATCCTAGTGTCATAATACTCATCAAGGAAAGTAAGTGATTTCCGTTATGAAGATGAGGTTATGATTATGCCCCTGGTCCAGGTCTCTAGAGACAATGGGGGGAAATGATCTGATTACAGGAACATTAGACAGTGTTTGTTATAGGCGGTCTACAGGGGAAGAGGCTTCACCATTCACTACATCTGAGCACCTTGACTGATACCTGTCCTAGTTAAGAACATCGTCAACAATGACATGAATTTAAAAAGAATGCACTGAACCAACACAAATGTATATACTGTACCTTTGCATATACATGATAAGACTCCCTCATAAGGCTAAGGTATGGAAATGTGATAAACAGAATACAACACACATCTGGATGGAGGAAAAGAAAAGCCTAGCTAGCTCCAGGACAAAACAAATGTCAATTTTTGATGTCGTGAAACAGGAACTAGGGGAGCTCTTTCTTAATCAATGCATTATACATCAAATTACTAATGTTAACTCTAGATAACTTGAATATGTAAAATATTCATGCAGAGCTGTCCAAAGTTTTTTTTTCTTCTCTTCTCTTCTTCACGTTAACTTGACTTTTTTTCTCCATTAATTATCATGCCCAGGAGGTTTTCAGGGAGAGCAGGGAGAGGAGAGGAGCAGCCATCAGCCTGAATCATCTTGACAAGGCGGCATGGCCCAATTACACCAGAGCTCCATCCAGCTTTGATGTGGTGGAAAAGCAGAGAGATAGGGGCAAATCGCACAGCCATATTATGGTAATGATGCGATTTAATCCTGCCACTAAACTTTATGTAGCTTGTTTAAAGAAATATGCTTACACTAATTACAGAGACTGGGAGAGAGAGGGGTTGGGTGGGATTGGATGGGTCTGAGGGTGGGCGTGCTGGTGATGGGGGGGGGGGCAAGGATGTTTCGACTCTAAAAAGTACAGCTCATAAATGTTGTAAATGGAAATGAGACAAAGTGAACTTATCTCAGTTTAATTATACATCCAACATCGGTGAAAAGGTGAGGTGGGGGGGTGTACATACACAGACTCAGAACCTATTGGGTAATCTTCTTCAATTAACTCATCACAGGAAGAGAGAGAGGGGTAGAAGAGATAGAGATACAAAGAGAAAGGGAAAGAAAGATACAAAGAGAAAGGGAAAGAGAGATCCAGAGAGAGAGGGAGAGAGAGTGGTAGAAGAGAGAGAGAGAGATACAAAGAGAAAGGGAAAGAGAGAGAGGGAGAGAGAGGGAGAGAGAGAGACTGTGGGGAAAAAGAGAAAACAGAAGAGTGGGTAAACGAGGGGGAGATCCAGAGAGATATGAGAGAGTGGGAAAAGAGAGGGAAAGGGGGAGAAGGGGGGCTACAATGAAAGAATGATAATAATCAGGCTGTAATTAACTTGTCACTTCAATTACAGCTCTTCAGATTGGAATTGTCTTGGGTTGCGGCACCGAGCCCTGTCTATACGCATGGTTAATTAGTCCAGCGAGTGGCCGTGCCCGCTGCATCTCTCCCCACGCCGCCGTCACGCCTGCAGCACATTCGTTTATTGTTACAGGTGATTGGTCATTGGCTAGCATGGAGCCGCTATACACACACACATCAAATACATTATGAAGCTGTGTGCTGATCGCTCATCAGAGAGAAGCCATCAGAATCACCTAGACATCCTCCAACAGAAACTAACTGAGACGTCAGTCTTGATAGGTTAGAATATAGACACTGAAGATGATGACTGAAATCCACTGAATCATGAATAAATACATCAGAGAATATCCACACAGTGTCACGTCCTGACCAGTAAAAGGGGTTATTTGTCATTGTAGTTTTGTAAGGGCGTGGCAGGGGGTGTTTGTTTTGTGTGTTTCGGTGTTTTTGGTTTAGGTTCTATGTTTTCTATTTCTATGTTTATATCTAGTTTTCTATTTCTATGTTGGGGTTTTGGTAGGCCCTCCAATTAGAGACTGGTTGTCGTTGCCTCTAATTGGAGGCCATATTTAGTTGGGGTTTGTTTCACTTGTGTTTTGTGAGTGGTTATTTTCTGTATAGACTGGGAGCCTTATGGAACTGTTTTCGTCATTTGTTTATTTTGTTTAAGTGTTTTCTTTAAATAAATGAATAAGTTTGAGCACTTTACCCGCTGCGCCTTGGTCCAATCCTTACGACGCCTATGACAGAACCACCCACCAAACAAGGACCAAGCAGCGGGGATTGGAGCACGAGGAGAAGGATGGATGTGGGAGGCAGAACGACGTTTCTGGGAGAGGAAATTAAGGGAGCTACATGAGGCCGAGAGGCACACGGGGAGTTGGGCAGAGTCAGGATGGAGACCTGAGCCAACTCCCCGTGCTTATTATGGGGAGCAACGGATCAAGCAAGCACTTTGTTATACGGAGATACGCACTGTGTCGCCCATACGCACGCACAGTCTGGTGCGGTCAATAAGGGCTCTGCAGCGTTGCCGGGCGAGAGTTGGCCGGCAGCCAGGGAGAAGTGCGCCGGCGCAGCGCATCTGGCCACCAGTGTATCTCCTCGGTCTAGTTTACCCTGTTCCTGCTCCCCGCACTAGCCCTGAGGTGTGTGTTACTAGTCTGGCGCCTCCAAAGCCAGCCCCACGCACCAGGCCTCTAGTGTGGCTGCCCAGTCCAGTACATCCTGTTCCTGCTCCTCGCATTCACCCTCCAGTGTGCCTCCATAACCCAGTACAGCCAGTGCCTGCTGTGAGCACTCGGCCATTAGTACGTCCTCTTCCTGCTCCCCGCACTCACCCTCCAGTGCGCCTCCATAACCCAGTACAGCCAGTGCCTGCTGTGAGCACTCGGCCTCCAGCGACGCTCCTCAGCCCTGAGCCTCCAGCGACGCTCCGCAGCCCTGAGCGTCCAGCGACACTCCCCAGCCCGGAGTCTCCAGCCCGGAGTCTCCAGCGACGCTCCCCAGCCCGGAGTCTTTTGAACGGGAGCTACGCCCAGAGCCAGAGCCACCTCCGTAGTGGGAGGATTGGGAGGGGGGGGGTCTAGCACAGGGACCGTTATTGATGGTGGCCACGCTCCCTTCCCTCCCTTTAAGTTTGGGGTTGTTTTTGTGGGGTTTTTGTTTTTGAGGTGCATTCGGGGTCTGCACCTTTGGGGGGGGGGGGGGGGGGTACTGTCACGTCCTGACCAGTAAAAGGGGTTATTTGTCATTGTAGTTTGGTCAGGGTGTGGCAGGGGGTGTTTGTTTTGTGTGTTTCGGTGTTTTTGGTTTAGGTTCTATGTTTTCTATTTCTATGTTTATATCTAGTTTTCTATTTCTATGTTGGAGTTTTGGTAGGACCTTCAATTAGAGGCAGCTGGTTGTCGCTGTCTCTAATTGGAGGCCATATTTAGTTGGGGTTTGTTTCACTTGTGTTTTGTGGGTGGTTATTTTCTGTATAGCCTGGGAGCCTTATGGAACTGTTTTCGTCGTTTGTTTATTTTGTTTAAGTGTTTTCTTTAAATAAATGAATAAGTTTGAGCACTTTACCTGCTGCGCCTTGGTCCAATCCTTATGACGCCTATGACACATAGCTACAAGAGCCAGAGGAGGAGTTGAGGAATCAACCCTGACTGGCTAAGCTAGCAATGAACTCACCTGGCTGGCACATCTGATATTTATTCAGGCCATCATAGGGCAACACTGAGAAGTGCAATGAGAACCGTAAACCTCAGATCATCTCCACAGGTATCTGTACATAGCAGCGGGGTGGCCACCATTACAGCTAAAGTTACAGAGCGCAAATTACCTGAATATGGAAGCCATGTTACATCAACATGACACCAAACACAGGTGTCTTTGATCTCAAAACACATACCAAATTTGAACATATCCTTTACTTTGGTAATAATGTTCCCTTCTCCTTTATCCCAGGGCTTTATGTCCTCATTTATCAACATTCCACCTGGTTGGTCAATCAATCGCCAAAGCAGCAGGCCTCAAACCATATGTTCAAAAGGTAACAAGGTACAACACATGGAATCCCAGGCGGTGTCAGCATTCAGACTCTCTTATCTAAAGTAGCAACAGTGGGAGTTAGGGTTTAAAAGCCCATATGAATATCACTAAAAACAACACTATCTGTATGCTTTCTAGGGATACAAGTGTGCCTTTAGTAGTATCTGCTGTATATTCATGTATCACTATGGTAAACATAAACTGGTATCAAGAGGTACAAAAGGCAACATCAGTAACTGTTTTGCATCTTTCTTAGAAGTGCAACAAAGAGATTAAGGATTCTAAGAAATACTTAACTACATGCAAGTGCAGTGATAAAAATACACTATTTAGACAAATAGTACAATCTCTAGAACATTCTGTCCTCTGTGTTACCTCTCTCTCTCGTTGTGGAGAGACGTTTCTCCAGGGACTGATGAATTCCTAGCACTTTGTTAAGATTCATCTCCAACAGAACACATTGTTACGACTGCATGTATTATCACAGCTCTCTGTGAGTGTGAGTACACAGGTAGGCTAAGCAGAACTTCCACTACTGTAATACATTATTTATAGTGTGTTGAGCATTCTGGGCAAGGTAATACACGCAATGGGGCTCATTATACTTTATCAATGTATCTGTCTTCATTCAGGCACAAGCACAAACAAGTCAATATAAACAAGGAGTTGTGCTTCCACTTAACTCCAAAATACCTTCACGATTTATGTTGTCTGAAGCAATATGCTCTTAAACATTTGTTGGTTCATCCACCCCAAACCACTGCTGTAACCCACCTGGCATGGGGTAGCCCAATGTGAATGGGCCAGTGTTGGCAGATGGAGAGTATTGATTTATCCAGCTCAGTTGTTGCCAGAGCATCTTCACCATCAGAGGAAGAATCCTGAACCATTTCCTGTCTTCTTTATTTCTTGATCCGTTAGCTGCTGCCTGGGAACACTGCTGCAGGCAGGCACATGAGAGATGTGTGTTACAGCTGAGCTTGAAAGCAGACAGCCTATATTCCTGGCCAATGTAAGCTCTGGCGATTGTTGTCCTGAGCTAAACAGTCGATTTCAGAAACGGACAGTAACAATTTACCATGGGAAAGTTATGGAGGCAGGGGATTTCGAACACCAGGGGTCAGGCAATAAAGTTCATAGCCAACGTGGCAGAACTTTGTAAAAATCAAGCTGAACAATAGATTTGATCAACATAGCAATGTATTATTACAGTCAGTATTGATCAAGCTGATGTCAGAGTAAAGGTTAGCTTCATAAATGCAAATCTAACGGTGGTGTAATGATACGTTTATGAGGTTGAAATTCATGTTTTTTCTTTTACTCATTTCCATTGACAACATTGTGCAAATATTATTGAAAAATAAAAAAATATTAAGATATGGGATGAATCAAACAACCGACCCTCCTGTATTACACAATAATCCTCAATAAGAAAATCCAAAACCTACAGAAGACTGAAGTCAAAATGTTATCCCCTTCGTGATCCGTCCGGAGTATTGTTAGCGGTTTAAAGTCTTGAGTCTTTGCCTAAAACAGCACACCTTCCCCCTTTTTTAGTGGGCCTCTGGTGCGTTTCAGATACTGGGAGAGGCAAGTGATAATTTCCAGAGCAATCTGTTTTTGATATTGCTATAATCATCCATGTGAAAGACACCTAACACCAGGGATGACAACAGAGAAGGGAAATGCATACCTCATGTATAACCTGGCATGAAAAACCTGATGGGAGTCGAGAAGAGAGAGAAGATTCAAATTTGCCCTCTTATCATATTAGCTCTTCCACGGTGACTAGCCAACAGAGATGGGTTCAAATAATATGTGAAATCATTCAAATACTGTTACCGTTTGCTCTAGCCTGCCTGGAGTACCAGATGGGCGGGTTTTGATTTGGGCCTATTTTATTGATAAATGTAGCCAGGCAAGGTCAATCAAGCACAGATAAAGTATTTGAAAATATTTTAAATAGTACTTGAACCCAGGTCTGCTAGCCAATGGGTGGACTGCTAACCTGAACCTGACCCAACCCTAAAGTAGACGGAGGCTCTCTGCTGTGTCTCAGATCTTTTGGTCAGCCAATAGCCAATAGCAACGTCATCAATCTAGCTCACTATGGCCACATGAATCCTTTTATTCTCATTTGCCAAATTGTAACCCTACTTAAAGTAGGGTTTACAGGAGGATCCACCTAGCTAACTCTTCATAGCTGTCAGTCTGTGTCATCATTGACGGGGGCTCTTTTGGCCTACTAGCTAAACGGGGGACATCACATTAACGAGGAAAACTTTGGAAATCAGTAATTTACCGGGTTTTGGTTTTGGGTTAAAAGACACAAGAATAAAGTGTGACAATAACCTGGTGATAGCAGCTGTTATGTTGAGCCACGTCGTATCAAAGCCTTCCATGTGTTTCTTCCTGGGAGGGTAAGATATGGAAGAAGCACAGCCAACATGTTTAAAAGTTGCCATAAAAACAAGACTCTCTCCTCACACGGTCATTATGTGGGAGGGAGAGCGTTCCAAACCCTCACAGAAACACATTGTTAAAAGCTGGAGCAATTAACGCTGAAAACTGCAAACAACAACAGAATACACGGCCATGTTGGAGAAGAGAGATGCAGGAATGTGAGAGGTGACTGTTCCCAGATTGATTTATGAGATAATGCTGATGATCTCCCACCGCTTATCACATCTGTACACGTACCCAAACACATACACACGTGCAGGCACACGCATGCGCACACACACACACAACAAGAGACACTGACACAAACACACAAGTAGTATTTCCACATAATCAGCATCACAATCAATTAAACTACATTGAATTTATAGAGCACATCTCAAACCAGGCCTAAAAATGACATGAGAGACAGATGATGTAGAGGGACCACTCCCTATCTACCTCACCAAGTACATTCCACATGACAGTTGATGCATCTGAGCTCGTCTTGTGTGAATTGTGGTCTGGCACATAGCAAGTATGGCAAGGAAGTGCTACAGTCATGGATACAGATGTTCTCATACCTAGCTTGGAAATACGGCATCAGATAGATCAGATACACCGATACACTGAATGTAACGGTCAAGCAAAAAATGTCCACGTTCAACATCCTTCAATCTGTCATTGCAGTAGTTTGTTAAAGTCAAAAAGTGATGCTAAAGAAAGTAAAATACAACCATAAAGTTATCACAGTCCTCAGATGGTGTTGAGTTTAGTTTACGAGAATGACGCTATACCAATTCCAGATCTGTGTGTTATTAGAAGTGACATTGTCATTATGCACTGACACAGCATCTCTGCTCCAGTGAGGCATAAAAATGTCCTACTAAAACGGCAACATAAACACGCTGATAAATTACATTTATATGCCATCAAGCTGCGACATTGGCTGACACTAGAATGTTTCTTTCTGGGCTCTGAGCTCTGCCGAGGAGAGGAGGCTCTTTACAGTGGTTCTCATTATCCACTCCGGGAGAACGAGCGCTGCAGAGATACTAATGAAATATACACAGAAAGTGACCTTTGTAAAGTCATACAGCAAATTAAAGACTGAACCAACTCTAGTCAGGAAGAGGCTAGAGAAGAGAGGAAGGGATGAGAGGAAGCTAGTGATAAAGCTATACCGGTGTATACCTCGCTCAGGTTTCACTGTAAAGAGACGGGATGGTAGAGAGTCAGTTGTGTTTTTTCCCTTAACCTGTCTGATATCAACATTTTCAAATAAAATACCGTGATCTAAAATAAATGATTTACTGAAAGACCTCAACCTGTTATCAAGGTGATATGAACTCTGGGTCAAGCGCTGTCTGACATGCAAGCTAGCTGTCTGTATTGGAAGCTGATGGGGGTAAACAGTTCACAAAGGTCACTCGCTCCTGTCTCTCTTCCAATGATCTCAGAAAGAAAGCGATCTGTAATGTAATGGAACAAACCCTTGGGGCCTGAGCAGTGAGCACAGATGCACCGACCGGGGAGTTGGAACAACACAAAAGACAAGGGCTTGAATCCACTGGGAGTGTTGGAGGAATTTCTATAATGGCTAATGTCTTAATTAGGCCATAAGAAATAATACAACACAGAGCATGACCACATGACGCCAAAATATGAGAAAATGGCTAAATAACTGTTTCACTCTGAAAAATATGCAACTCATTAACCATTGAGGTAATAGGCTAATTTCCTATTTTGCAGACTTAGGTTTATGGGACGAAATCAAACGTAAGTTTTTATTAAAAATATATGTGTCCAGCAGACAGCGCCATAAAAATGATATTTGGTTTCCTTTAATGTATCACCAGAATAAGCTTGTATTCTTGCGGTATTATTCTACAACTGTAAAGGCACATTCAACAACAATTATAGAAACGGTCCAGATTTATTGCCAAGACCAAATTAATTTGTGTTTGACCTCCAGATTCACTCAAGCAGTCATTTTCATAAATCCATGCTTGGACTGATTTATTGAAAAACCATAAGGAGGGTTCACCAGACGATCTGTGAATTTGCTGACTGAGTTGGTGATGGCTCTATGTGTTTTAGACCATGGCATATTACGGTCCTTTGAAGCTTAACTGGTCATTGGCAATGGAAGGGTCAGAGTATAAAACTCTGACGGTTATGACTTTCACAAGGGCCTGTAGCCCTTAATAGTAGTATGATTATAATAGCCTCTAGTCTACAGTTATCTAAAATCAGTCAGAAACTAAAATATCCAGAGGTGGTAATGGGAAAGTTACCTCAAAGTCTTTGAGGAATAATTTCGGTACTTTGTTCAGCGTCTTTTAGCCTATGGCAGGTGCCCTTTCTCACGCTCTCACTGGGAGCATATGGGCCTGTCCAGGAGAGGCCCTAGTTGAAGCCAGAACCAACCGCAAGCTGCCAAAGCACTGTCACACCTGAGTACAGAAGATCAAAGAGACTAACAGTGCCTACAACCGCACAGCTGCTGCATGGGCCAAGTTTTCATCACTACTGCTGCTCCCTGCACCTTCACGCATGTTTCCAAGGTCGGTCACTAACACTGCTGTTTACCTGCTATAGCTGGGTCTGGGGAACCAGTGATTGAGGGACGAAAAGACGGACAGACAGACGAACTGACTGACGGACGGTCATGGGAACTTTCACCCATGTCTCCCTGCTGTTATATGGGGTTTCAGATTTCAGACCTCTGGTTTGTGTAAGTTTTTGTTTGTTTGTTTTCTTGTTTAGTCGTGGAAAGCCACAAGCAGAAGGGAGAATGCCAGGAGAGAGCTTCTGCCATCTTGCTCAGCCAAACCAAACCAGTGGGGCTTAATTGCAGTGGGGTTTCCACTTGTAAAACAACAGCTTTGGCTGGCAATAGAGAGAGAGACAGAAAGCTTTTAGAGAGAGAGAGCGGAGGAGCAAGGCGGAGGAGGAGTAGAGAGTTGTCGGCTCGGCACCGAGCTCGGCGGTGCTCCACATTGGGACCGTCATTAAGAGAATTCCGCAGGGACTTCTGGGGGATTAAATACTGAGTCAAACCAGGCAGCAACCTCTCTCCACACCACAAAACAATCCCGAAAAAACACTCCGCACTGTAAATTCATCCGAGCAACAACTAACGAACAAACAAACAAATAAATAAACAAAGAAGTTGACAGATATTGATAATGGTTTTGGCGAGAACAGTGTTTTGGAAATGTATGTGTCATTATGGTTCTGTAAGAGATTTGGGGTCGTGGAGGTTGGAGGGTGAAGGACACAGTGGTTTGTATAGGTCTGCTGCAACGCAATCCCCATTTAACAAACATAATGTAAGTAATGTTATTGACTTCTCAATTTAACCAAACCTTTTTAGCCTGGATTGAGTTGGAAAAAATCACCAAGGGATCTCGTAATGCTATAAGCCCTTTCGTTTCCTGAGGGGAATTTATCTTAGTTCCTCTACAGAGAACAGACAGTGAAATGTGGGGCTCTGTTCTTTACACTGTGTACTTTTCTTTTGCTTTAATCAAACCCACCTCTTAGAGAGAAAGAACATGTTGAAAGAAACACAGAGGCCTACAAAATAAAAAACTATTATCAACCGTTCTTCGCAGTCTTCTTTTGTGACTGTCAACTTGCAACAGGCCTTTTAGCCATATTGCTTTAATGTTACTGTGGCCTTTTAGCCATATTGCTTTAATGTTACTGTGGCCTTTTAGCCATATTGCTTTAATGTTACTGTGGCCTTTTAGCCATATTGCTTTAATGTTACTGTGGCCTTTTAGCCATATTGCTTTAATGTTACTGTGGCCTTTTAGCCATATTGCTTTAATGTTACTGTGGCCTTTTAGCCATATTGCTTTAATGTTACTGTGGCCTTTTAGCCATATTGCTTTAATGTTACTGTGGCCTTTTAGCCATATTGCTTGAACGTTACTGTGGCCATTTGGCCAAGTTGCTTTGGCCAAAATGTAGTTTGGCCTTCAGATCAGTACCAAGAATCCAACTTGCTCCATACAAATATGGGTCGGAAGACAATAACAATTAGGGACGTTAGATTATTACAATGATATTACTAATCAGTACATAGTACAACATGGAAACTGTGAATGAGCTCACCCAGTCTGCACCCAATATATCACACTACAGTACAATATGCTTTTGATCTTATCCCTCATATTCCTCAGACAAATGGCTTGGTTGCATTATTGATATTCAAAGTATCATTACTGAGGAGAGGGGAGCAAGGCCACTCTTTTAGATGTTTATCAAAAATGAGTCACTCTACTTGAGTTAGATCTCAAAGAGAAGCAGCCATGATGTAACAGCATCTCTGTTGAAGAACTGTGACTGCCAGATGTACCAGCAAACTAAATGCTTTTATGACAGCAATAAAACTCCAGGACAGGCCCAGAGGATTAGTGTTTGCCCCTGGTCATATCTAGACATTGTCTTTTAATGGAAATATTGATTCCAAGAAGATTACAATATCTAAAACTGTGTTAAGGTTATGACTTGTGACTGTACAGATTTATGACCGTAAATGTCCATTATATCTACCTACATTTGAGACGTCCTGCAAATGCCAACATCCCTATTACCCATTCGGTCTATTGACCAGAAACATGAACTAAAAATCTGCCCCAAAAATGAGGGCTACAGCTAAAACGGCCCTGGACTGAAAGTCCCTCTGGTGTGAATTTTCTCCAGGTACCATTTGTATTCCTACAGCCAGTTAGCCTTTTCAAAAAATAAACTAATGGAAAAGTTAATGGTCTCAACAAAAAAGTGAAAGTGTTTGATGGCAATGAGCAGAATGTGAGGAGCCAGGGTTTATGAGGGATTATACTTTCTATAAACAGTCTGTCCCCCCTACATGGCAATGTCCAGGACCACAAACTGTTCTGGAAGGACTGGGTACAGTTTTCTGTGGTGAGGGAGCTAATTAATACTCAGTCTGCATCTCAAATGGCCCACTATTCCCTATATAATGCACTACTTTTGACTAGGGCCCGGTCAAAAGTAGTGCACTATGTAGGGAATAGGGAGAACGTTGTTTCCCCAGGAAGACCTACAACATGTAAATGTTAACACTACAACATTTACATTTTTACATTTAAGTCATTTAGCAGACGCTCTTATCCAGAGCTACAACTTCTGCAAGGTAAGGAGAATGGCAAACAAATAAGCCAGCAAATAACCCAGGAACAGGAACATGCCTGTGGGAGTATTAGGAAAATACTTGATGAGATGTTATTCTTTTCATCTACTGTAATATATTGTAACATTAGGGAATGTAGATTCAATGTATATATGGTGTCACGACTTCTGCCGAAGTCGGTCCCTCTCCTTGTTCGGGCGGTGTTCGGCGGTCGACGTCACCAACCTTCTAGCCATCGCTGATACATTTTTTTCATTTTCCATTGGTTTTGTCTTGTCTTCCATCACACCTGGTTTCAATCCCATCAATTACATGTTGTGTATTTAACCCTCTGTTTCCCCTCATGTCTTTGTCGGTGATTGTTTGTTGTATGTTTTGTGCAAGTCATGTTTTGGTGTGCGACGGGTTTTGTAGCCTTTTATATTATTTTTGTATATATTGGTTTTCAGAGTTTTCTCATCATTTATTAAACTGCTCCGTTTATACCAAGTTCACTCTCCTGCACCTGACTTCCCTGCCACCAGCATGCCCTCATTACAGAATCACCGACCCATTTATGGAGTCAGCAGGAGAAGGTACCTCAGCCATAGAGGTGGAGGAGCGCGTCCAGGAGCATGCAGCAATACTTCACCATCTTCGTATCGCCATGGACCGCGTTGTCTAGTAAATGGACCGCTGGGAGAGACAGGGAGTTCTTCCAGTGCCTCCACCAGCCCAACCGGGGTCTCTCCTGAGCGCCCCTTTTCCACCTGGTTCCAGTGGGATTCGTCTCTCCCTGCCCCAGAAGTACGACGGAGAGGCTGCGGGCTGCCGGGGGTTCCTACTTCAACTGTAGCTATACCTGGCCACCGTCCACCCGGCTCCATATGGCCGTGAGAGGGTGTCCGCCCTCGTCTCATGCCTCTCCGGGAAAGCCCTGGAGTGGGTCAACGCCATGTGGAGAGAGGGAGATGCGGCGTTGGACCAGTTTGAGGAGTTCACCCGCTGTTTCCGGGCAGTCTTCGACCACCCGCCCGAGGGTAGAGCGGCGGGTGAACGCCTCTACCATCTGAGGCAGGAGACGAGGAGTGCCCAGGAGTTCGCACTGGAGTTTAGGACCCTGGCTGCCGGCGCGGGATGGAACAACAGGGCACTGATCGACCATTATCGCTGCAGTCTGTGCGAGGATGTCCATCGGGAGCTGGCCTTCAGAGACACCACCCTCACGTTTGACCAGCTGGTGGACCTGTCCATCCGGCTGGACAACCTGCTGGCTACTCGCGGACGTTCAGGTTGGGGTCTGGTGGTTCAATCCTCTCGTACCCCCTCTCCGATACTAATGGAGCTGGGGGGGGGGGGGGGGGGGGGGGGGTGCAGGGAGACCGGAGGGGGTTCCCGCTCGTGCACCATCTGTGGCCGCAGAGGTCACACTGCCGGTCGGTGCCGGGTTGGTTCCTCTAAGAATCGAGGCAGCAGGCAGGGCGCTCTGGCATCACCCCAGGTGAGCCGGCACCATTCTCACCCAGAGCCCTCTGTTGCACAACTGTTTGTGTTTGTCATTTTTCTGAGTTTTCCCCGCATTCCCAGCATAAGGCGCTCGTTGATTCAGGCGCGGCTGGGAATTTCATTAATAGAGCGTTAGCCCATAGTTTAGGGATCCTCATTGTTCCCGTGGATGTGCCTTTCCCCGTTCACGCCTTAGATAGTCGACCATTAGGGTCAGGGTTGATTAGGGAGGTCACCGCTCCTTTGGGCATGGTGACGCAGGGGGGTCACAAGGAGAGAATTAGTCTTTTCCTTATTGACTCTTCTGCGTATCCGGTGGTGCTGGGCCTACCCTGGTTAGCTTGTCATAACCCCACTGTTTCTTGGCCACAGAGGGCTCTCACGGGGTGGTCGCGAGAGTGCTCAGGTAGGTGTGTAGGGGTTTCCGTTGGTGCTACTACGGTGGAGAGTCCAGACCAGGTCTTCACCGTGTGCATTCCCGCTGAATATGCCAATTTGTCTCTCGCCTTCTCCAAAAAGAAGGCGACTCAATTACCACCCCATCGACGGGGCGATTGATCTCCTGATAGACGCTGCACTTCCCAGGAGTCATGTGTATCCCCTCTCACAGGCGGAGACGGAGGCTATGGAAACATATGTCTCCGAATCCCTGCGTCAGGGGTACATTCGGTCCTCCACTTCACCCATCTCTTCGAGTTTCTTTTTTGTGAAGAAGAAGGAGGGAGGTCTGCACCCGTGTATTGACTATGGGGGTCTGAATCAGATCACTGTGAGGTATAGTTACCCGGTACCGCTCATAGGTACAGCGATAGAGTCAATGCACGGGGCGTGCTTCTTCACTAAACTAGATCTCAGGAGCGCTTACAACCTGGTGCGTATCCGAGAGGGAGAAGAAGAAGAAGCTCAGCTCGGCGGAGCGAAACTATGATGTGGGGGACCGGGAGCTGTTGGCTGTCGCCAAGGCCTTGAAGGCGTGGAGACATTGGCTTGACGGGGATAGACACCCTTTTCTCATCTGGACTGACCACCGCAATCTGGAGTACATCCAGGCGGCGAGGAGACTGAACCCTCGCCAGGCAAGGTGGGCCATGTTTTTCACCTGTTTTGTCTTCCATCACACCTGGTTCCAGTCCCGTCAATTACATGTTGTGTAATTAAACACTCTGTTTCCCCTCATGTCTTTGTTGGTGATTGTTTGTTGTATGTTTTGTGCAAGTCATGTTCTGGTGTGCGACGGGTTTTGTACCCTTTTATATTATTTTTGTATATATTGGTTTTCAGAGGTTTTTTTGCATTTATTAAACTGCTCCGTTTATACCAAGTTTACTCTCCTGCACCTGACTTCCCTGCCACCAACACGCCCTCATTACATATGGCGACCCAGAGAGATATGGAGTATAATACTGTTCTATTTAATTATATTGGGCAGCCGCTCTATGTGATACTGTGTATGGAAGGGATGTTGTTCCAATGAGAAACATTCTTCTAAGTCGTTATACGGGTCAGTTGGGAAGTAGTGACAATATCCCGCTCACTAAGTCACCTCTAGTCTGTGTGCTGTAAAAATGAACTGTTTTCTTTATCCCTACCACAGCGGATTTGAGAGTGGCTGTGCAACATGGTCATGTGATGTCTATTTCAGAATTCAATAAGGATCCATTTCGCTCCAGAGAGTTGGACAGGTGTCTAGGAAGAGATTTCATTTTTTCCGGTAAGAAGAAATAAGAAATGAAGTGCAAATGTTGAACCTCTCCGAAAGGTTTCGGTTTTTGGTTGTAATGCGCTCCGTGCTAGACGAGGGTTGAAAGAAAGCGTTTGGTCTAACGCCTAATGTGTTCGTGTTGGCGCGTGCCCGTTTCAATGGGAATGGGCGCCAGATGTCTTTTCTGGGCTGAGGACACAGGCAGAAAGCGGTGGGTGACTTGCAGGGCCCTCACACCGTTCCAAAACCACTGCAGTGTACACGCAAACAGGCACCCTTTAATGAGTCACACACAGTCTGTTCAAAGCCAAATTACACCCATTTAAACCTGTCTTACACGTCACCCAAAAGTAGAGGGAAAAAAGAGAGTCTACCTTCAATTTATAGCTAAATGAAAACCACAAAGACAAAAGCAAGACATGTGCTAGTTATTATGGATATGGGCCTTTTTCACTGACGAGAGCAGCATGTATAAACTAGAGGGGTACATCATCCCTCCCTTTGTCTATTTATGATACCAGACTTCCAAATGGGAAAATCAAAGGAAAGCCTTTTCTAACAAAATGTTCAGCTTTCTCGCTGTCCTTTGTTTCTCATTTCTTACTTCATGTTCTGCCTCTTAGAACATAAATGACCTTTTCAACTGGTGGTGATTTGGCCCATCAAAGACTCCTTTGCATTATTACATTATTATAGTGCTGAGCCATGTTGGAGTGAGGAGAACCAGCAGGTAGTGACTGGAAGATAGAGTTAGGTAGTGACTGATAGAGAGAGTTAGGTAGTGACTGATAGAGAGAGTTAGGTAGTGACTGATAGAGAGAGTTAGGTAGTGACTGGGTAAGAGAATTAGGTAGTGGCTGGGAGAGAGAGTTAGGTAATGACTGATAGAGAGAGTTAGGTAGTGACTGATAGAGAGAGTTAGGTAGTGACTGGGTGAGAGAGTTAGGTAGTGACTGATAGAGTTAGGTAATGACTGGGTGAGAGAGTTAGGTAATGACTGGGTGAGAGAGTTAGGTAATGACTGGGTGAGAGAGTTAGGTAATGACTGGGTGAGAGAGTTAGGTAGTGACTGATAGAGAGAGTTAGGTAGTGACTGGGAGAGAGAGTTAGGTAGTGACTGGGAGAGAGAGTTAGGTAGTGACTGGGTGAGAGATTTAAGTAGTGACTGGGTGAGAGAGTTAGGTGGTGACTGGGAGAGTGAGTTAGGTAGTGACTGGGTAAGATAATTAGGTAGTGACTGGGAGAGTGAGTTAGGTAGTGACTAGGTGAGAGAGTTAGGTAGTGACAGGGGGAGAGAGTTAGGTAGTGACTGGGAGAGAGAGTTAGGTAGTGACTGGGAGAGTGAGTTAGGTAGTGACTGGGAGAGTGAGTTAGGTAGTGACTAGGTGAGAGAGTTAGGTAGTGACAGGGGGAGAGAGTTAGGTAGTGACTGGGAGAGAGAGTTAGGTAGTGACTGGGAGAGAGAGTTAGGTAGTGACTGGGAGAGAGAGTTAGGTTGTGACTGATAGAGAGAGTTAGGTAGTGACTGGGAGAGAGAGTTAGGTAGTGACTGGGTGAGAGAGTTAGGTAGTGACTGGGAGAGAGAGTTAGGTAGTGACAGGGAGAGAGAGTTAGGTAGTGACTGGGAGAGATAGTTAGGTAGTGACTGATAGAGAGAGTTAGGTAGTGACTGATAGAGAGAGTTAGGTAGTGACTGATAGAGAGAGTTAGGTAGTGACTGATAGAGAGAGTTAGGTAGTGACTGGGTAAGATAATTAGGTAGTGGCTGGGAGAGAGAGTTAGGTAGTGACTGATAGAGAGAGTTAGGTAATGACTGGGTGAGAGAGTTAGGTAGTGACTGATAGAGAGAGTTAGTTAGTGACTGATAGAGAGAGTTAGGTAGTGACTGGGTAAGAGAATTAGGTAGTGGCTGGGAGAGAGAGTTAGGTAGTGACTGATAGAGAGAGTTAGGTAGTGACTGATAGAGAGAGTTAGGTAGTGACTGGGTAAGAGATTTAAGTAGTGACTGGGTAAGAGAATTAGGTAGTGACTGGGAGAGAGAGTTAGGTAGTGGCTGGGAGAGAGAGTTAGGTAGTGACTGGAAGAGAGAGTTAGGTAGTGGCTGGGAGAGAGAGTTAGGTAGTGACTGGGTAAGAGATTTAAGTAGTGACTGGGAGAGAGAATTAGGTAGTGACTGGAAGAGAGAGTTAGGTAGTGGCTGGGAGAGAGAGTTAGGTAGTGACTGGAAGAGAGAGTTAGGTAGTGACTGATAGAGAGAGTTGGGTAGTGACTGGGAGAGAGAATTAGGTAGTGACTGGGAGAGAGAGTTAGGTAGTGACTAGGTGAGAGAGTTAGGTAGTGACAGGGAGAGAGAGTTAGGTAGTGACTGATAGAGAGAGTTAGGTAGTGACTGGGAGAGAGAGTTAGGTAGTGACTGGGAGAGAGAGTTAGGTAGTGACTGGGTGAGAGATTTAAGTAGTGACTGGGTGAGAGAGTTAGGTGGTGACTGGGAGAGTGAGTTAGGTAGTGACTGGGTAAGATAATTAGGTAGTGACTGGGAGAGTGAGTTAGGTAGTGACTAGGTGAGAGAGTTAGGTAGTGACAGGGGGAGAGAGTTAGGTAGTGACTGGGAGAGAGAGTTAGGTAGTGACTGGGAGAGTGAGTTAGGTAGTGACTGGGAGAGTGAGTTAGGTAGTGACTAGGTGAGAGAGTTAGGTAGTGACTGATAGAGAGAGTTAGGTAGTGACTGGGAGAGATAGTTAGGTAGTGACTGATAGAGAGAGTTAGGTAGTGACTGGGTAAGAGAATTAGGTAGTGGCTGGGAGAGAGAGTTAGGTAGTGACTGATAGAGAGAGTTAGGTAGTGACTGATAGAGAGAGTTAGGTAGTGACTGGGTGAGAGAGTTAGGTAGTGACTGATAGAGAGAGTTAGGTAGTGACTGGGAGAGATAGTTAGGTAGTGACTGATAGAGAGAGTTAGGTAGTGACTGGGTAAGAGAATTAGGTAGTGGCTGGGAGAGAGAGTTAGGTAGTGACTGATAGAGAGAGTTAGGTAGTGACTGATAGAGAGAGTTAGGTAGTGACTGGGTAAGAGATTTAAGTAGTGACTGGGTAAGAGAATTAGGTAGTGACTGGGAGAGAGAGTTAGGTAGTGACTGGAAGAGAGAGTTAGGTAGTGACTGATAGAGAGAGTTGGGTAGTGACTGGGAGAGAGAATTAGGTAGTGACTGGGAGAGAGAGTTAGGTAGTGACTAGGTGAGAGAGTTAGGTAGTGACTGGGAGAGAGAGTTAGGTAGTGACTGATAGAGAGAGTTAGGTAGTGACTGGGAGAGAGAGTTAGGTAGTGACTGGGAGAGAGAGTTAGGTAGTGACTGATAGAGAGAGTTAGGTGGTGACTGGGAGAGATAGTTAGAGGTAGTGACTGATAGATAGAGTTAGGTAGTGACTGATAGAGAGAGTTAGGTAGTGACTGATAGAGATAGTTAGGCAATGACTTGTAGAGAGAGTTAGGTAGTGACTGGGTGGGTGTTCTAACGACAGGGGAACAGAGAGGGCAGTTTTGGCATGTTCAGCCCAGATTCACAGATATGTGAATTGGGCTATAAAGCCTTTATAGTACAGTGCTGAAGGGATATGGAAAAAGCAGGAGTTTGACATTGAATGTAAGGCAGAACATGGATCCATACAGATGGCCCAGATCCAGTCTGTGCTGTGGGTGGGTGGTATGGGTGGGTGGGTGGTATAGGTGGGTGGGTTGTATGGGTGGTATGGGTTGGTGGTATGGGTGGGTGGTATAGGTGGGTGGGTGGTATGGGTGGTGTGGGTGGGTGGTATAGGTGGGTGGTATAGGTGGGTGGGTGGTATGGGTGGTATGGGTGGTATGGGTGGGTGGTATAGGTGGGTGGGTGGTATAGGTGGGTGGGTTGTATGGGTGGTATGGGTTGGTGGTATGGGTGGGTGGTATAGGTGGGTGGTATAGGTGGGTGGGTGGTATGGGTGGTATGGGTGGGTGGTATAGGTGGGTGGTATAGGTGGGTGGGTGGTATGGGTGGTATGGGTGGTATGGGTGGGTGGTATAGGTGGGTGGGTGGTATGGGTGGTATGGGAGGCTGCACCACTCTCACCCCACTTCATGGATTCCAGGATTATGTTGCATTGTTTGATTTATTTCTACCATGTTGCAAGGAGCCAAAACACAATACTTCACAGGAAGCAGTGAGACAACAGTAAACTGAATACCCAACATGCCTGTGTGTTGTGTGTCGTGCCTTGTAACCAGTAACCAGTGTCAGAGATACTTCCCAGGAGCACACAACACAATGCGTGCATTTTATTATTAGTTTCAGAAGAGCTAGCATGTGAGAACTGGCTGGCACAAGGGAGCTAATAAAAGGATTTATAAAACCATACAGCCAAGGAAAGTGACATGAAACAACTATATAGGTGACACTAATGGATCAGTACCATCACTATGATAACCATCAGCGTTTTTTGGTACTTATGGATTTAAATACTCACACTTCGAAATAAACAACGGCTTTCATGTTCTCTATAGGGCCGACTTTTTCAGTTTAACTTGAGTGTGGTTTCTTTTTTGTGTGGAGGGGAATAGCGGTAATAAATGTCTTGCTATGCTTTTGATATACCTTCCAGTTTCCTGAAGTCTTGCCGTGTTGCGCTCTCATGTCCACCAGCTGGGCAAATCGGTCAAGTTTCAGCCGGCACACCGGCATTAATGTGTGTGCGTGTGTGTGTGCACATATGTGCACAGCCTTAATGCCTTCCATCCTCTGGGCCACAGCAGCTTCCACCTCCATCCTGGTGAAGAGAAGAAAGAGAGAGGAAAGGGAGAAGAAAGAGGTTGGAGGAAGTAACACCTTGTTCCCCTGAGCCCCATGGACCCCAGCAGTCGAGGCAGGCAGGCAGGATATCCTGTACAGGAGGACTGTACTATGAAGGTGTTTAAACAGCCCAGCCAGCTGAGGAGGGCAGTCTTAGCCATACCCTATGGAGGATCTTACAGGGTTTCAGAGTCACAGCAATGATATCAGCAGCAGTTCAAATGCCTCTACTGGTGAGGTGTGTGTGTGTGTGTGTCTGTGTAAAGGCAGGGTGAAATCAGGTAATATGTCAACCACAAATCATTACAACTCTTCCCACATGTTCCACAGACATCCTGACTATGTCCCCATCCTCATGTGGCTGTTCCCATAAACATATCATCATCCACACGACTCACACACGTCCACACACACTTTGGTCAACATATGCTCTGCAACACATAGGACACAACGCGGGCCAAGTGTTTGATCATGACACGTTGCGATTATGAGATGGCATGACCCTCTGTAGCTGGACCTGTTGGAGTGACTTCACAAGCGGCCTGTGGCCCCTCTTCCTCTCCTCTCCCTAGTCCCTCCCTCTCCCACTGTGATTAAAGTAGAACCACGTAGGGCCGGGGCCCTATCCTCACATCCCATCTGGACCACAGCGGAGAGAGAGAGAGCCATGGAGCTGGCTACAGCAAAGGGCCACAGTTGTTCCTCAGCCTTCTCCTCCCTCTCTTCCACGAGCCCATTATAAATCCCATCTAGCTGTGTCCATGAATATACTGTAATTATTCCACTCTTATGGGCTTATGCAACAGTGCAGTAGCCAAGCCAAATGACAAACAGACCAGAACCATAAATTAAGAGTTTTGTTTTAATGGTTTTCACTCTCATAATGTTTGCCACTTATTTTTCGGCTGCAAACTGTGATGCATTTTATTTTCTCTCCTACCCCCCTCTCAAACCGCTCCGTCTCTTTTTAACAATAAGTATCCAAGCAACAAAACAAATATGGCATAGGGTGGGATGGCATTGTGAAAAGCATTTGTTTTTTCCTACTTATAACATTGAATAGTAATAGTCACTTTAACCATATCTACATGTACATACTACCTCAATCAGCTCGACTAACCGGTGTCTGTATGTAGCCTTGCTACTTTTATAGCCTCACTACTGTATATAGCCTCGCTGCTGTTATTTTTCACTGTCTTTTAACTGTTGTTTTTATTTCTTTACTTACCTATTGTTCACCTAATTCCTTTTTTGCACAATCGGTTAGAGCCTGTAAGTAAGCATTTCACTGTAAGGTCTCCACCTGTTGTATTCAACGCAGGTGACAAATAAACTTGATTTGATTTGAATGAAATGGGACTAAATGCTGCAGTGATTTTTAAAGGTGTTTAAAATATGTAAGTTCCATCTGATGAAGTAATTAGATCTGTAAGGCTTTCATTCATACGCATCTGTCCCGTCCTGACCATAGAAAGCTTTTATTTTCTATGGTAGAGTAGGTCAGGGCGTGACAGGGGGTTTTGTCTAGTTTAATTATGTCTATGTTGGTTCTAGTTTCCTTTTTCTATGTTGGGGGTTTTGTCTAGTTTATGTATTTCTATGTGGGGTTCTAGTTTCTGTATTTCTATGATGTTTTTTTGAGATGATCTCCAATTAGAGGCAGCTGGTCATTGTTGTCTCTAATTGGGGATCATATTTAAGTTGTTGTTTTTCCCACTAGGTTTTGTGGGAGATTATTTTGAGTAAGTGTATGTTGCACTGCTTCGTCACGGTTTGTTGTTTTGTTTATTTGTTTATTTGTATGTCTTGCATAGTTTCACAGTTTTAATAAAATGTGGAACGATACACACGCTGCGCCTTGGTGCCATTCTTCAGACAGCCATGACAGCATCTGGATTAACTGAGAGGAACAGAGCTCAATCAAGACCATTGTTTTAGTAGACTTCACATTCAGGAAACTTTGAAATCATATTAATTGTCATCCTTTGAGCCACACTAAAGTCCCTACAGCAGTGTTTCTTAAAGTGGGTCACGACGTAAATGTATAATTATTTCATTAATTGAATTAATTTGGCCAAGTGCAACTGCGTTCTCGGTTCAGTATGTTCTCTGCTTATCAGCGGTCTCTGCTCAGTTTGGGGAGAGGTTTGTTGGGTATGCTAACAAATTGTTATATTATATAGGATATGCACACAAATAGTTGGTCAAACCCTAACAGGTTGTAGTGGCAGATGCCCATGTGCTTCGCTGTTTACCGGATCTTTTTTCTGCAGTTTTCTTGAAGATCCCTCCGCGACCCACACGCTGCAGCGCTGTCGTTCAAGCCACTGACGTGTTATTCCCAGTCGCCATCACTCACCGCTGTCATGAAATGGACTCATGCTAGCCACAAGTTCTGACTGAGCTCAATCGTCATGAAACGCAAATACAGTGATGACTTTTTGTCTCTTTCATACAAAGTTTGAGAAATAACAAGGAGCGCCCACAAAGTGTTTTGTGTGGGGAAGTGCTTAGTAATGTGTCTTAAAACGAACAAATTAATAAAACGACACATCCTGACCAAACATCCAGGCACAACATGACGGTAAACCAAGGGAGTTCTTTCAGAACAGGGCAGAATGCTTCAGGAACAGTGCTTCGAAAGTGGAAAAGTAAGTCAACTAGCTAGGCATTGTCATTTTATAACAGGTGATGATAAGCAGAAATAAGGGAGTACTGTCTCTCATAGTAGTAGATGTGAGTTTCTCTTTCAAATAATCTCCTGGCTTTGTAACGTTACACAGGTAATAGCTAACATTAGCCAAAGCAAGCTAACTAGCTACTGATAGTGCAACCCTAAGAAACAATACAGATGAAGATGAAAAATGGTCAGGCCTACTGTACATTTTACTGTAGAAACTATTGTTGAAAACAAGTCTAGGTTGGAACTGCTGCTGTTACAAGTAATAATTGTTATTCTGATCTGGAATAAACTGATTGAAGCAAGATGCTTTTTGAGACAAGCACTCACACAGTTCTGGGTTGCTCATCTGCAGCAGGAAGCAGTCTCCTGCCTGACTGAGAAAGCAGTAGATGTTCAGATCCAGTTTGGTACCACATACCTATGCAAGTCAGGGTTCTCAAGTACAGAAACAATGTCAATGCTGAGCATGACCTCAGTGTTGCAGTCAAAAACTGAGCCCAGAATAGACATGCTTGTTGAAAACTTCAACAAACTTGTTTTCTGGTCTACATCTGTGTTAGGTGATCAATCAGTTTATTCCAGTTCAGAATAAACATTTTTTTTTTAACAGAAACAGTTCCAACCTAGACTTTCTATCAACAATAATTTATACAGTAAGATGTAGCGTAGGCCATAGTTTAAAAAAATCTGTACTGTTACTTAAGGTTGCACGATCAAAAAGCCTGTGTGTGTGTGTGTGTGTGTGTGTGTGTGTGTGTATGTGTGTGTGTGTGTGTGTGTGTGTGTGTGTGTGTGTGTGTGTGTGTGTGTGTGTGTGTGTGTGTGTGTGTGTGTTCTGTTATACATCTGTGTGATGTGATCAATCCGTTTATTCCAGTTCAGAATGAAATTATTTATTGTATCTTAACTGCAACAGTTCCAACCTAGACAGGTATGTAAGAGTGTTTTTAATGGGAATAAATAAACATTAAAAGATATTTATGGGTATTTCATTGTTATTTGTTTTTGTCTATTGCATTTTGTTTAGGCATAAGAGCAATGAAATGTTCCGATATTTATGTATAGTTGCATATGTTCCTAAGCTTGGGTCCCAGGAAAACACAGAATTTCTCATTTGGGTCCCAGGCTGAAAAAGTTTAAGAACCCCTGCCCTACAGTATACTGTGCTTTTAGATATCCTCAATCTTTTTAGTTTTGTAATGAATGGAGATATTTATAATTATAGATGTGTAGATATACTCAATTTATCTATATCTAGGCTCTCACATCAAACAGAGATCAATGACTGGATCAGGGACTAAAAGACTCTGCTGCCCCTTCAGAATATGTAACCACTAAACTGGCAGACATGGGCCTGACATCCTAGAGGGCCCACTGAACACTAGTGAGAGAGTTCTCTTCGCTTCTCTTCCCCATCCCAGCAGCCCAGGGCTTGTCAGTCAGTGAGCCATGCCCAACACTCACTTAATCAAGCAGGCATGTGGCACGGTGTGGCAACTGCCTGGGCGCATAAGTACATATCTGATGGTCTAAGCTGGTTTAAGACAGGACGGATGTGGCACCAGTGGCGGATTCTCTCAAGTTGTTCTTGGTATGTTTGTTTTGACATTCGGCTAAGACTCCGGAGGGCAGGCACTGGAACTAGCACTGGGCTGATCCAATAACAAAATACATTTGGTTTACAGAAACTACAAATAGAAGCCACATTATCCCTTAAATATGGAAAACTGTTGCCCAAATACATTTTAGAAGATGAAAAAACACAACACAACAACTTCAATTAGATTTTTTTGCCTTCGTTTTTGCCTTCGGGCTTTATAAAATAGAACAGAGATAGTCAACAGCTCAGAACAACGCAGTCTGATTGGATTCAGTCTAGCCAGATGTAGAAGGCAAAGCAAGTGGTCATCAAACATTCCCTGGCCTACCCTTTAGTCCCCAATTCACAACATAACAAATGTTCCTCTGAGTGAGAAGGCAGCACATCTACGGAGAGCGCCAATAAAGCACTTTGAAATGTACACCAACGACAACATTCTGCTGCACAAAAAAAAAGTCCTTTGAAACCGCTCCCATCAGATCGCCGTGCTGAAAAGACGCCTGACCGGCAGGGTATGTCAAGGATGTCCATCCGTTCATTCTCATTTCCCTGAGTTTAGTTTTCCATATGTAAATCTAGTCTCCCTCAGGGTTCCATTCTAAGAGAGGTATCTATATATGGCTGTACTTTATTAACGGACAAATCCTCTTTAATGTTCTTGTCAGTAAAGTAACAGCTGGAGAGGGGATAAAATGACGAACCAATCTGCTCCAGCTGTTGAAGTATTAATACAGAAACTAACTACTGTGTGTTAGTTAATTGCTTTCTGCTTAATGTGCTTTCAAAAGAGCTTGATTCCTATTTTCTGTTACACAATCTCCAGTGCAGTGGGATATCTGTGAAAGAGAGCTCTGTGAAATTAAAGATTCCATTAAAAAAACGCTTCCCCCGTCTTCTCACGGCTCAGCGACTATAATGGACTCTAGTGTTGAATAACCAGAATGATGACATTAGCCACCTGCTACTGGGTGTTATGCTGAGCTCCCTGTTAGAAAGAAACACTGATATGATAGGTGGATATGAAATTCTGATTACAAGAACTAGAGCTAGAACAATCCGGTCAAGGCCAGTGTCACCCAGTCAGTCAAATGTTCTTTGTGTGTACAGTCTCAGTGCTACAAATGAGACTGTTGTACAGTAAGCTCACCATGCTACCCCTGCCTGTCTCTCTCCAGCCTCATGCACAGTTTTCCCCAACTGCCATGCGTTTCATTTGTGTTATTATCTGTTGCCACCTCGCTCGCACATACAGAACAATGACACATGGAAGCCGTTATAGGACTATGTGGATGATATGTTAAGAAATATAGAATGTTCCCATGAGCAGCTACAGCTCTCTCTAGCGAAGCCGGGCCCTATACATGCACGGTTTGAGTCTCCAGCACATTTAATTCAATGCCGTAAAACATTAATCAGAGCCAGATGAAGTGGGGAGAATTTTATGGCATCCCGTTTGAGGTTATTTACACAGGAGAAATGAGGCTGTAACAAGGGCCAGTTAGCTCTGCTGAGAAGTGAGGACACTGGGTACAGGACAGACTCCCCACTTTATTTACACTACTCCAGAGTACTAATCCCTACTGAGACTGTCAACTTGAAAAGTCAGAACTCAGCACACTGTATTGTAGTATTGTCTGTGGTCAGATTGGAAAAAATGATATTGGGGAGACTTAGCCAATTGTCACTGAACTAACCACATCATGAATCTTAGATAAAAACAAGCTGACAACTGGTAGACACAAACACACATGCCCTCATATCTCTGGAGCTCATGGGAGAGTATTGGTGAATTATTCCAGAACATGTTCTATTGTTGTCCATTAGATGGCTTACTTGCACAACAAACACTGCTTTCTCCGATGGGTTTGGGGTGAAGTTCAAGATGAGGCCTTAGCCTACATTCCAGAAAAATACTGCTGCTGGATGGGAGCAATATGTGACATATGAGAGGTCAGAGAGAGGGCTGCCACCATAGAGACAGAGCTAGAGACAATAGGGGGCAAGCCAACATCGCACAGATCGCACGCAAACGCACACACGCACGCACACAAATAATCATAACATGTGCTCCTAGAATATTCTGTGAAGGACACAGCTTGAGACAATAACCTGAGGAGAATGGTTTCTGAGGGCCTCAATTCCAATTCCTTATACACATATATTTCCCCATGATATGTCCGCAGCATACCTCATGATGACAGATGGATAAATACTAGGAAAAGTTAGCTGTACCCTGTCGTCTGAAGTGGGATTGGATGTCATGACAATCGGCTGAGGGTGTGTCAGCCACCTCAGGTCACTCCTGTCTGATTAAAAAGGCATATTTGTCTAAGGTCAGGTTATGATCCAGGGAGACCAGACTGCTTGAATTGCCGTATTACAGCAGAACTTTCTTGAGAGAGAAAACCCTCCTCCCCTTCCTTCCATGCTTTGATATCACACATGTTATGAGCATGTTCACTCAAACAGGTGCTATCTAGAACCTAAAAGGGTTATTCCGCTGTCCTCATAGGAGAGCCCTTTGAAGAACTATTTTTGATTCCAGGTATAACCCTTTTGGTTCAAAATAGAAACCTTTTGGGTTTTTACACAGAGGGCTCTACATGGAAGCCAAAAGGGATCTACCTGGAACGAAAAAGGATTGTACCTACAGTAGAACCAAAAAGGGTTTTCCTGTAGGGACAGCCAAAGAACCCTTTTGGAACCCTTTTATCTAAGTGTACGTTAGGGGTATAACAGCGTTATAGCAGCCCCACCTCCAGCTGTCATTACAGACCCTGTTCTCAGGTGGAGAAATGAATTCTGGGACTGAGAGAGACGAGAGAGGTTCTTCAATGATAACATGGATTTGCTCTAAAACACGCTGCTGCTTTTCTCAGAACATCATGAATAAGTCATCGTTGTACGAAACCTTTTGCATTTTCAGTATCTTTCCTAATGCTTCTGCTTTTAAGATGCATATCGCTGCATGCATAAAACATTTGTTTCTCCAACCGCCGCAATGAATGATTGAAGAAACAGAGAAATTCGTACACACAAAAACCTCATCCTCTGTGAACCCCCCCAGATGAACAAATGAACAAGTAACTCTAGATGTGTCCTCAGCGCAGTGTAACACCAAGCGAAGGCCTGTGATTAAATGTCTCTCGTCTTCTTCCATTTTATGCCCAGCATCATCACATCACATGACTCACATGAATGAACTCCATGTGATCTTTTAATCCATCAGATTGTCGTTGTTGTTCCGGAAAACAGGGCTGTAATTTTTGACATCGGCATTGACAAAGTTTTTCACTTAGCCTCTGAGAGGATTAAATCAATGATGTTGATTCTGTATTTACTGCCTGTGTGCCCACAGTCCTTTGTAATTAGCTTATTGCTTTTGATCTGATGTAATGTGATGAAAAGCCCTGAGTGGTCCAGGACTCCGGGAGTCTGCTTGGCTAGGTAGGATGGAAGGTGGGAGGGCGATAGCCAACCAGGGCGGGCGCCTCTCCAAGGCCCCACTTGAGCCTATCCAATTGTCCCTTGCTGGAGGTGAGGGAGCGGACGTGGACGCAAAGCGTTTCGCGTGAGCACACACAGACAGAGAGACAGAGAGGTAGGGGGATCAGTGTCAGAGAGAAGGGGAGGACCACCCGCAGAGATGGCGGCATCCTCCAAACCTCATTCCCCTCAGAGCCTCCCTCTCAGATGCATGCATCATTACCCGTCTACCCCCCAGGCCTGCCCAGCCTCCAGACCCCAACCTCCAGACCCCCACAACACCTGATACCCACAGGTAGAGCAGCCCAGTGGGGACACTCCACTGACCAGACCCCTTGGCCCCTGGCCCTTTGGCCCCTTTCAGACTGACCAGCCGCCTTTCAACTCTGGCCACCCACAAACTGTAAAAAGTAACTACTCAAACATCTCCAACGGTCAGTAGAACTCAAATCATAAAAGTGGTACTAACTCAGATGTCAATAAGATTTCTTATCACTTAATGTTTTTGAGTACTGTTAACAAATATTAGGTTATTAAGTAAATATAACTTTATTTATTTGTGTTTTGCTAATCTAAAGTTATTGAGTTTTTGCAAGTTATGATTTAATATTGTAAAGCCAATCTAACCTTTAATAAATAAGTTGTTCTTACTTGATTCTATTATGTTTCACATCTTTACTTGAAATAATAAAGTAGTAGTCAGACATACTGCTCTTTGAGTAAAAAACACTTCATTTATCTGTGTTGTGCTGATATAGGATTATTATGTTTTGCAAGTTATGAATACTTAATAGTGCCACGTGGCTCTGTTTTTATTTCTGGGTAATTCAACATGTTAGAACTGTATTATTCTTTTACACAATGTTGTATGCATGTTTGAAGAAAGACAAGTATATTTCTAAAATAATATTAAGCCATTTGTTGTGCTATAAGGTGTAATTGATCATGATTAACGGATTTCAAAACCTGCGGGTAAAGTGACTTTAAAAAATGAGACAAGCCATTCCCACCATGAACAAAGTTGTGCACTATACTTTTAATGACAGAGGCTAATGCAGCATCCTGCAATGCTTACAGCTCTACCTCCCTTTACTGCTAGAGGAATGGGCACTGTGCTCAACAATGACTGGTTACAGCTCTACCTCCCTTTACTGCTAGAGGAATGGGCACTGTGCTCAACAATGACTGGTTACAGCTCTACCTCCCTTTACTGCTAGAGGAATGGGCACTGTGCTCAACAATGACTGGTTACAGCTCTACCTCCCTTTACTGCTAGAGGAATGAACACTGTGCTCAACAATGACTGGTTACAGCTCTACCTCCCTTTACTGCTAGAGGAATGAGCACTGTGCTCAACAATGACTGGTTACAGCTATACCTCCCTTTACTGCTAGAGGAATGAGCACTGTGCTCAACAATGACTGGTTACAGCTATACCTCCCTTTACTGCTAGAGGAATGAGCACTGTGCTCAACAATGACTGGTTAAAGCTCTACCTCCCTTTACTGCTAGAGGAATGAGCACTGTGCTCAACAATGACTGGTTACAGCTCTGCCTCCCTTTACTGCTAGAGGAATGAGCACTGTGCTCAACAATGCCTGCCAAGGTGGGCTAAAATGACAAATCATCAAATACATAAAACGTTAAACATTAAGACATGACCACTGAAAATGACTAATCAGAAACACTTACACTTGAAAAAGAGTTGTAATGAAGGTTAATAATTTAAGTACATTTTTATGTTCCCCAGAACAAATATTAATGTTCAAGCGACTTCAATTGTTCTAGTTCAGAATACATAATGCAATTTAGTGTCAAAGCATTAACAACTTAAAGATAACCATATGCTTAGTGATGTCTCTTTATTACTTTAAGTATTGAAAACTGAAATACTTATATTTGGGTTACTTGAAAAGTTCTAGGCAACGGGTTTCCAATTATTTTATATTTTTGCAGACCTAATTACTTTCTACAGTGCATGAATGAAGGACACCCTTTAATAAAACTGTTTAAAAATATTTACTCATACAAAACCTAATGTTAGTTAAATGCTGTTATAGTCTTTGTCCTGATATGAGAGGTTATGATAAAGTAAGATTGAAATTGAAAAGGTCATATGTTTAGTTTTGGGTGATGCCTGGTGGTTCCAAGGACGGGAAGTTTTAAAGTTAATTCTAACAATCTTCTGGTAAACATAAGGATGAGGTCTCTGGATCTTCTAATAAAAATTAGTCACTGGGTCTCAGTAAAAATGAGCAAGAGCTTTAACTCAAGTGCTGCCCACCTCTCCAGAAAGGGAAAGCGCTGCCCACCTCTCCACAAAGGGAAAGTGCTGCTCACCTCTCCACAAAGGGAAAGTGCTGCCCACCTCTCCACAAAGGGAACGAGCTGCCCACCTCTCCACAAAGGGAACGAGCTGCCCACCTCTCCACAAAGGGAAAGTGCTGCCCACCTCTACACAAAGGGAAAGTGCTGCTCACCTCTCCACAAAGTGAAAGTGCTGCCCACCTCTCCACAAAAGGAACGAGCTGCCCACCTCTCCACAAAGGGAACGAGCTGCCCACCTCTCCACAAAGGGGAGGTGCTGCCCACCTCTCCACAAAGGGAACAAGCTGCCCACCTCTCCACAAAGGGAACGAGCTGCCCACCTCTCCACAAAGAGAAAGCGCTGACCACCTCTCCACAAAGAGAAAGAGCTACCCACCTCTCCACAAAGAGAAAGAGCTGCCCACCTCTCCACAAAGAGAAAGTGCTGCCCACCTCCACAAAGAGAAAATGCTGCCCACCTCTCAACAAAGGGAAAGTGCTGCCCAAACTCTCAACAAAGGGAAAGTGCTGCCCACCTCTCCACAAAGAGAAAGTGCTGCCCACCTCTCCACAAAGGGAAAGTGCTGCCCAACACGACACAAAGGGAAAGTGCTGCCCACCTCTCCACAAAGGGAAAGTGCTGCACACCTCTTCACAAAGGGAAAGTGCTGGCCACCTCTCCACAAAGGGAAGCTGCTGCCAACCTCTCAACAAAGAGAAAGTGCTGCCCACCTCTCCACAAACGGAAAGTGCTGCCCATCTCTCCACAAAGGAAAAGCGTTGCCAAACTCTCCACAAAGAGAAAGCGTAGCTGTCCTCTCCACAAAGAGAAAGCGCTGACCACCTCTCCACAAAG
Source organism: Salmo trutta (assembly GCF_901001165.1). Classification (NCBI taxonomy): domain Eukaryota; kingdom Metazoa; phylum Chordata; class Actinopteri; order Salmoniformes; family Salmonidae; genus Salmo; species Salmo trutta. The sequence continues at coordinate 28,296,316 of NC_042968.1, forward strand.
GGAATGTGCTGCCCACCTCTCCACAAAGGGAATGTGCTGCCCAACTCTCCACAAAGGTAACGTGCTGTCCACCTCTCCACAACGGGAACGTGCTGCCCACCTCTCCACAATGGGAATAAGCTGCAAACCTCTCCACAAACGGAATATGCGACCCACCTCTCCACAAAGACAAAGTGTTGTCCACCTCTCCATGAACAGAAAGTGCTCCCCACTCTCCATAAAGAGAAAGTGCTCCCCACTCTCCATAAAGAGAAAGTGCTGCCCACCTCTCCACAAAGGGAAAGTGCTGCCCACCTCTCCACAAAGAGAACGTGCTGCCCACCTCTCCACAAAAAGAAGTGCTGCCCACCTCTCCACAAAGAGAAAGTGCGGCCATCTCTCTTCAAAGCTTTCGTGCTGCCCACCTCTCCACAAGGGGAACGTGCTGATCACCTCCCCACAAAGAGAAAGCAATGCCCACCTCTCCACAAAGAGAAAGCGCTGACCACCTCTCCACAAAGAGAAAGAGCTACCCACCTCTCCACAAAGAGAAAGCGCTGCCCACCTCTACACAAAGGGAAAGTGCTGCCCACCTCTCCACAAATGGAAAGCGCTGCCCACCTCTCCACAAAGTGAAAGCACTGCCCATCTTTCCACAAAGGGAAAGTGCTGCCCACCTCTCCACAAAGAGAAAGCGCTGCCCAACTCTCCACAAATGGGAATGTGCTGACCACCTCCACAAAGAGAAAATGCTGCCAACCTCTCCACAAGGGAAGGTGCTGCCAATCTCTCAACAAAGAGAAAGTGCTGCCCACCTCTCCACAAAGGGAAAGCGTTGCCAAACTCTCCACAAAGAGAAAGAGCAGCCGTCCTCTCCACAAAGAGAAAGCGCTGCCCACCTCTCCACAAAGGGAATGCGCTGCCCATCTCTCCACAAAGGGAACGCGATGCCCACCTCTCCACAAAGAGAACGTGCTGCCCACCTCTCCACAAAGAGAAAGTGCTGCCCACCTCTCCACAAAGGGAACATGCGACCCACCTCTCCACAAAGAGAAAGTGCTGCCCACCTCTCCAAAAAGAGAAAGTGCTGCCCACCTCTCCACAAAGGGAACATGCGACCCACCTCTCCACAAAAAGAAAGTGCTGCCCACCTCTCCACAAAGAGAAAGCGCAGCCATCCTCTCCACAAAGAGAAAGCGCTGACCACCTCTCCACAAAGGGAATGTGCTGCCCACCTCTCCACAAAGGGAATGTGCTGCCCAACTCTCCACAAAGGTAACGTGCTGTCCACCTCTCCACAACGGGAACGTGCTGCCCACCTCTCCACAATAGGAATGAGCTGTCCACCTCTCCACAAAGGGAATATGCGACCCACCTCTCCAGAAAGGGAAAGTGCTGCCCGCCTCTCCACAAAGAGAAAGTGCTGCCCATCTCTCCCCAAAGAGAAAGTGCTGCCCACCTCTCCACAAAGCGAAAAGTGCTGCCCACTTATCCACAAAGAGAAAATGCTGCCCAACTCTCCACAAAGGGAACGTGCTGCCCACCTCTCCACAAAGAGAAAGTGCTGCCCACCTCTCCACAAAGAGAAAGTGCTGCCCACCTCTCTTCAAAGCTTTCGTGCTGCCCACCGCTCCACAAAGATAAAGCATTGCCCACCTCTCCACAAAGAGAAAGAGCTACCCATCTCTCCACAAAGAGAAAGCGCTGCCCACCTCTCCACAAAGGGAACGCGATGCCCACCTCTCCACAAAGGGAAAATGCTGCCCACCTCTCCACAAAGGGAAAGTGCTGCCCACCTCTCCACAAAGGGAAAGTGCTGCCCACCTCTCCACAAAGGGAAAGTGCTGCCCACCTCTCCACAAAGGGAAAGTGATGCGCACCTCTTCACAAAGGGAAAGTGCTGCCAACCTCTCCACAAGGGAAGGTGCTGCCAATCTCTCAACAAAGAGAAAGTGCTGCCCACCTCTCCACAAAGGGAAAGCGTTGCCAAACTCTCCACAAAGAGAAAGAGCAGCCGTCCTCTCCACAAAGAGAAAGCGCTGCCCACCTCTCCACAAAGGGAATGCGCTGCCCATCTCTCCACAAAGGGAACGCGATGCCCACCTCTCCACAAAGGGAAAGTGCTGCACACCTCTTCACAAAGGGAAAGTGCTGGCCACCTCTCCACAAAGGGAAGCTGCTGCCAACCTCTCAACAAAGAGAAAGTGCTGCCCACCTCTCCACAAACGGAAAGTGCTGCCCATCTCTCCACAAAGGAAAAGCGTTGCCAAACTCTCCACAAAGAGAAAGCGTAGCTGTCCTCTCCACAAAGAGAAAGCGCTGACCACCTCTCCACAAAGGGAATGTGCTGCCCACCTCTCCACAAAGGGAATGTGCTGCCCAACTCTCCACAAAGGTAACGTGCTGTCCACCTCTCCACAACGGGAACGTGCTGCCCACCTCTCCACAATGGGAATAAGCTGCAAACCTCTCCACAAACGGAATATGCGACCCACCTCTCCACAAAGACAAAGTGTTGTCCACCTCTCCATGAACAGAAAGTGCTCCCCACTCTCCATAAAGAGAAAGTGCTCCCCACTCTCCATAAAGAGAAAGTGCTGCCCACCTCTCCACAAAGGGAATGTGCTGCCCACCTCTCCACAAAGAGAACGTGCTGCCCACCTCTCCACAAAAAGAAGTGCTGCCCACCTCTCCACAAAGAGAAAGTGCGGCCATCTCTCTTCAAAGCTTTCGTGCTGCCCACCTCTCCACAAGGGGAACGTGCTGCCCACCTCCCCACAAAGAGAAAGCAATGCCCACCTCTCCACAAAGAGAAAGCGCTGACCACCTCTCCACAAAGAGAAAGAGCTACCCACCTCTCCACAAAGAGAAAGCGCTGCCCACCTCTACACAAAGGGAAAGTGCTGCCCACCTCTCCACAAATGGAAAGCGCTGCCCACCTCTCCACAAAGGGAAAGCACTGCCCATCTTTCCACAAAGGGAAAGTGCTGCCCACCTCTCCACAAAGAGAAAGCGCTGCCCAACTCTCCACAAATGGGAATGTGCTGACCACCTTTCCACAATGGAATGACCTGCCCACCTCTCCACAAAGAGAAACCGCTTCCCACCTCTCTAGAAAGGGAAATTGCTGCCCACCTCTCCACAAAGAGAAAGTGCTGCCCAGCTCTCCCCAAAGAGAAAGTGCTGCCCACCTCTCCACAAAGCGAATGTGCTGCCCACCTCTCCACAAAGGGAAAGTGCTGCCCACCTCTCCACAAAAAGAAAGTGCTGCCCACCTCTCCACAAAGAGAAAGCGCTGCCCACCTCTCCACAAAGGGAATGTGCTGCCCAACTCTCCACAAAGGTAATGTGCTGCCCACCTCTCCACAAAAAGAAAGTGCTGCCCACCTCTCCACAAAGAGAAAGCGCAGCCATCCTCTCCACAAAGAGAAAGCGCTGACCACCTCTCCACAAAGGGAATGTGCTGCCCACCTCTCCACAAAGGGAATGTGCTGCCCAACTCTCCACAAAGGTAACGTGCTGTCCACCTCTCCACAACGGGAACGTGCTGCCCACCTCTCCACAATAGGAATGAGCTGTCCACCTCTCCACAAAGGGAATATGCGACCCACCTCTCCAGAAAGGGAAAGTGCTGCCCGCCTCTCCACAAAGAGAAAGTGCTGCCCATCTCTCCCCAAAGAGAAAGTGCTGCCCACCTCTCCACAAAGCGAATGTGCTGCCCACTTATCCACAAAGAGAAAATGCTGCCCAACTCTCCACAAAGGGAACGTGCTGCCCACCTCTCCACAAAGAGAAAGTGCTGCCCACCTCTCCACAAAGAGAAAGTGCTGCCCACCTCTCTTCAAAGCTTTCGTGCTGCCCACCGCTCCACAAAGATAAAGCATTGCCCACCTCTCCACAAAGAGAAAGAGCTACCCATCTCTCCACAAAGAGAAAGCGCTGCCCACCTCTCCACAAAGGGAACGCGATGCCCACCTCTCCACAAAGGGAAAATGCTGCCCACCTCTCAACAAAGGGAAAGTGCTGCCCACCTCTCCACAAAAGGAAAGTGCTGCCCACCTCTCCACAAAGGGAAAGTGCTGCCCACCTCTCCACAAAGGGAAAGTGATGCGCACCTCTTCACAAAGGGAAAGTGCTGCCAACCTCTCCACAAGGGAAGGTGCTGCCAATCTCTCAACAAAGAGAAAGTGCTGCCCACCTCTCCACAAAGGGAAAGCGTTGCCAAACTCTCCACAAAGAGAAAGAGCAGCCGTCCTCTCCACAAAGAGAAAGCGCTGCCCACCTCTCCACAAAGGGAATGCGCTGCCCATCTCTCCACAAAGGGAACGCGATGCCCACCTCTCCACAAAGAGAACGTGCTGCCCACCTCTCCACAAAGAGAAAGTGCTGCCCACCTCTCCACAAAGGGAACATGCGACCCACCTCGCCACAAAGAGAAAGTGCTGCCCACCTCTCCACAAAGAGAAAGCGCTGACCACCTCTCCACAAAGAGAAAGAGCTACCCACCTCTCCACAAAGAGAAAGTGCTGCCCACCTCCACAAAGAGAAAATGCTGCCCACCTCTCAACAAAGGGAAAGTGCTGCCCACCTCTCCACAAAGGGAAAGTGCTGCCCACCTCTCCACAAAGGGAATGTGCTGCCCACCTCTCCACAAAGGGAATGTGCTGCCCAACTCTCCACAAAGGTAACGTGCTGTCCACCTCTCCACAACGGGAACGTGCTGCCCACCTCTCCACAATGGGAATGAGCTGCACACCTCTCCAAATCAAATCAAATCAAATCAAATTTATTTATATAGCCCTTCGTACATCAGCTGAAATCTCAAAGTGCTGTACAGAAACCCAGCCTAAAACCCCAAACAGCAAGCAATGCATGTGAAAGAAGCACGGTGGCTGGGAAAAACTCCCTAGGAAAAACTCCTGAGAAAGGCCAAAAACCTAGGAAGAAACCTAGAGAGGAACCAGGCTATGAGGGGTGGCCAGTCCTCTTCTGGCTGTGCCGGGTGGATATTATAACAGAACATGGTCAAGATGTTAAAATGTTCGTAAATGACCAGCATGGTCAAATAATAATAATCATAGTAATTGTCGAGGGTGCAACAAGCACGTCCGGTGAACAGGTCAGGGTTCCGTAGCTGCAGGCAGAACAGTTGAAACTGGAGCAGCAGCATGGCCAGGTGGACTGGGGACAGCAAGGAGTCATCATGCCAGGTAGTCCTAGGGCTCAGGTCCTCCGAGAGAAAGAAAGAAAGAAAGAGAGAATTAGAGAGAGCATATTTACATTCACACAGGACACCGGATAAGACAAGAGAATACTCCAGATGTAACAGACTGACCCTAGCCCCCCGACACATAAACTACTGCAGCATAAATACTGGAGGCTGAGACAGGAGGGATCAGAAGACACTGTGGCCCCATCCGATGATACCCCCGGACAGGGCCAAACAGGCAGGATATAACCCCACCCACTTTGCCAAAGCACAGCCCCCACACCACTAGAGGGATATCTACAACCACCAACTTACCGTCCGAAGACAAGGCCGAGTATAGCCCACAAAGATGTCCGCCACGGCACAACCCAAGGGGGGGGCGCCAACCCAGACAGGAAGACCACGTCAGTGGTTCAACCTACTCAAGTGACGCACCCCTCCCATGGACGGCATGGAAGAACACCAGTAAGTCAGTGACTCAGCCCCTGTAAAAGGGTTAGAGGCAGAGAATCCCAGTGGGAAGAGGGGAACCGACAAGGCAGAGACAGCAAGGGCGGTTCGTTGCTCCAGCCTTTCCGTTCACCTTCACACTCCTGGGCCAGACTATACTTAATCATAGGACCTACTGAAGAGATAAGTCTTCAGTAAAGACTTAAAGGTTGAGACTGAGTCTGCGTCTCTCACATGGGTAGGCAGACCATTCCATAAAAATGGAGCTCTATAGGAGAAAGCCCTACCTCCAGCCGTTTGCTTAGAAATTCTAGGGACAATTAGGAGGCCTGCGTCTTGTGACCGTAGCGTACGTGTAGGTATGTACGGCAGGACCAAATCGGAAAGATAGGTAGGAGCAAGCCCATGTAATGCTTTGTAGGTTAGCAGTAAAACCTTGAAATCAGCCCTTGCCTTAACAGGAAGCCAGTGTAGGGAAGCTAGCACTGGAGTAATATGATCACATTTTTTGGTTCTAGTCAGGATTCTAGCAGCCGTATTTAGCACTAACTGAAGTTTGTTTAGTGCTTTATCCGGGTAGCCGGAAAGTAGAGCATTGCAGTAGTCGAGCCTAGAAGTAACAAAAGCATGGATTAATTTTTCTGCGTCATTTTTGGACAGAAAGTTTCTGATTTTTGCAATGTTACGTAGATGGAAAAAAGCTGTCCTTGAAGCAGTCTTGATATGTTCTTCAAAAGAGAGATCAGGGTCCAGAGTAACGCCGAGGTCCTTCACAGTTTTATTTGAGACGACTGTACAACCATCCAGATTAATTGTCAGATTCAACAGAAGATCTCTTTGTTTCTTGGGACCTAGGACAAGCATCTCTGTTTTGTCCGAGTTTAAAAGTAGAAAATTTGCAGCCATCCACTTCCTTATGTCTGAAACACAGGCTTCAAGCGAGAGCAATTTTGGGGCTTCACCATGTTTCATTGAAATGTACAGCTGTGTGTCGTCCGCATAGCAGTGAAATTTAACATTATGTTTTCGAATGACATCCCCAAGAGGTAAAATATATAGTGAAAACAATAGTGGTCCTAGAACGGAACCTTGAGGAACACCGAAATTTACAATTGATTTGTCAGAGGACGAACCATTCACAGAGACAAACTGATATCTTTCCGACAGATAAGATCTAAACCAGGCCAGAACTTGTCCATGTAGACCAATTTGGGTTTCCAATCTCTCCAAAAGAATGTGGTGATCGATGGTATCAAAAGCGGCACTAAGATCTAGGAGCATGAGGACAGATGCAGAGCCTCGGTCTGACGTCATTAAAAGGTCATTTACCACCTTCACAAGTGCAGTCTCAGTGCTATGATGGGGTCTAAAACCAGACTGAAGCGTTTCGTATACATTGTTTGTCTTCAGGAAGGCAGTGAGTTGCTGCGCAACAACTTTTTCTAAAATTTTTGAGAGGAATGGAAGATTCGATATAGGCCGATAGTTTTTTATAATTTCTGGGTCAAGATTCGGCTTTTTCAAGAGAGGCTTTATTACTGCCACTTTTAGTGAGCTTGGTACACATCCGGTGGATAGAGAGCCGTTTATTATGTTCAACATAGGAGGGCCAAGCACAGGAAGCAGCTCTTTCAGTAGTTTAGTTGGAATAGGGTCCAGTATGCAGCTTGAGGGTTTGGAGGCCATGATTATTTTCATCATTGTGTCAAGAGATATAGTACTAAAACACTTTAGTATCTCCCTTGAGCCAAGGTCCTGGCAGAGTTGTGCAGACTCTGGACAATGAAGCCCTGGAGGAATACCCAGATTTAAAGAGGAGTCCGTAATTTGCTTTCTAATGATCATGATCTTTTCCTCAAAAAAGTTCATAAATTTATTACTGCTGAAGTGAAAGCCATCCTCCATTTGCGAATGCTGCTTTTTAGTTAGCTTTGCGACAGTGTCAAAAAGAAATTTCGGATTGTTCTTATTTTCCTCAATTAAGTTGGAAAAATAGGATGATCGTGCAGCAGTGAGGGCTCTTCGATACTGCACGGTACTGTCTTTCCAAGCTAGTCGGAAGACTTCCAGTTTAGTGTGGCGCCATTTCCGTTCCAATTTTCTGGAAGCTTGCTTCAGAGCTCGTGTATTTTCTGTATACCAGGGAGCTAGTTTCTTATGACAGATGTTTTTAATTTTTAGGGGTGCAACTGCATCTAGGGTATTGCGCAAGGTTGAATTGAGTTCCTCGGTTAGGTGGTTAACTGATTCTTGTCCTCTGACGTCCTTGGGTAGGCAGAGGGAGTCTGGAAGGGCATCAAGGAATCTTTGGGTTGTCTGAGAATTTATAGCACGACTTTTAATCTTCCTTGGTTGGGGTCTGAGCAGATTATTTGTCGCAATTGTAAACGCAATAAAATGGTGGTCCGATAATCCAGGATTATGAGGAAAAACATTAAGATCCACAACATTTATTCCATGGGACAAAACTAGGTCCAGAGTATGACTGTGGCAGTGAGTCGCATATTCCCTCCACAAAGGGAATATGCGACCCACCTCTCCACAAAGACAAAGTGCTACCCACCTCTCCACAAAGAGAAAGTGTTGTCCACCTCTCCATGAACAGAAAGTTCTCCCCACTCTCCATAAAGAGAAAGTGCTGCCCACCTCTCCACAAAGGGAAAGTGCTGCCCACCTCTCCACAAAGGGAAAGTGCTGCCCACCTCTCCACAAAGAGAACGTGCTGCCCACCTCTCCACAAAAATAAGTGCTGCCCACCTCTCCACAAAGAGAAAGTGCGGCCATCTCTCTTCAAAGCTTTCGTGCTGCCCACCTCTCCACAAGGGGAACGTGCTGCCCACCACCCCACAAAGAGAAAGCAATGCCCACCTCTCCACAAAGAGAAAGCGCAGACCACCTCTCCACAAAGAGAAAGAGCTACCCACCTCTCCACAAAGAGAAAGCGCTGCCCACCTCCACAAAGAGAAAATGCTGCCAACCTCTCCACAAGGGAAGGTGCTGCCAATCTCTCAACAAAGAGAAAGTGCTGCCCACCTCTCCACAAAGGGAAAGCGTTGCCAAACTCTCCACAAAGAGAAAGAGCAGCCGTCCTCTCCACAAAGAGAAAGCGCTGCCCACCTCTCCACAAAGGGAATGCGCTGCCCATCTCTCCACAAAGGGAACGCGATGCCCACCTCTCCACAAAGAGAACGTGCTGCCCACCTCTCCACAAAGAGAAAGTGCTGCCCACCTCTCCACAAAGGGAACATGCGACCCACCTCTCCACAAAGAGAAAGCGCTGCCCACCTCTCCACAAAGAGAAAGTGCTGCCCACCTCTCCACAAAGGGAACATGCGACCCACCTCTCCACAAAAAGAAAGTGCTGCCCACCTCTCCACAAAGAGAAAGCGCAGCCATCCTCTCCACAAAGAGAAAGCGCTGACCACCTCTCCACAAAGGGAATGTGCTGCCCACCTCTCCACAAAGGGAATGTGCTGCCCAACTCTCCACAAAGGTAACGTGCTGTCCACCTCTCCACAACGGGAACGTGCTGCCCACCTCTCCACAATAGGAATGAGCTGTCCACCTCTCCACAAAGGGAATATGCGACCCACCTCTCCAGAAAGGGAAAGTGCTGCCCGCCTCTCCACAAAGAGAAAGTGCTGCCCATCTCTCCCCAAAGAGAAAGTGCTGCCCACCTCTCCACAAAGCGAAAAGTGCTGCCCACTTATCCACAAAGAGAAAATGCTGCCCAACTCTCCACAAAGGGAACGTGCTGCCCACCTCTCCACAAAGAGAAAGTGCTGCCCACCTCTCCACAAAGAGAAAGTGCTGCCCACCTCTCTTCAAAGCTTTCGTGCTGCCCACCGCTCCACAAAGATAAAGCATTGCCCACCTCTCCACAAAGAGAAAGAGCTACCCATCTCTCCACAAAGAGAAAGCGCTGCCCACCTCTCCACAAAGGGAACGCGATGCCCACCTCTCCACAAAGGGAAAATGCTGCCCACCTCTCAACAAAGGGAAAGTGCTGCCCACCTCTCCACAAAAGGAAAGTGCTGCCCACCTCTCCACAAAGGGAAAGTGCTGCCCACCTCTCCACAAAGGGAAAGTGATGCGCACCTCTTCACAAAGGGAAAGTGCTGCCAACCTCTCCACAAGGGAAGGTGCTGCCAATCTCTCAACAAAGAGAAAGTGCTGCCCACCTCTCCACAAAGGGAAAGCGTTGCCAAACTCTCCACAAAGAGAAAGAGCAGCCGTCCTCTCCACAAAGAGAAAGCGCTGCCCACCTCTCCACAAAGGGAATGCGCTGCCCATCTCTCCACAAAGGGAACGCGATGCCCACCTCTCCACAAAGAGAACGTGCTGCCCACCTCTCCACAAAGAGAAAGTGCTGCCCACCTCTCCACAAAGGGAACATGCGACCCACCTCGCCACAAAGAGAAAGTGCTGCCCACCTCTCCACAAAGAGAAAGCGCTGACCACCTCTCCACAAAGAGAAAGAGCTACCCACCTCTCCACAAAGAGAAAGTGCTGCCCACCTCCACAAAGAGAAAATGCTGCCCACCTCTCAACAAAGGGAAAGTGCTGCCCACCTCTCCACAAAGGGAAAGTGCTGCCCACCTCTCCACAAAGGGAATGTGCTGCCCACCTCTCCACAAAGGGAATGTGCTGCCCAACTCTCCACAAAGGTAACGTGCTGTCCACCTCTCCACAACGGGAACGTGCTGCCCACCTCTCCACAATGGGAATGAGCTGCACACCTCTCCACAAAGGGAATATGCGACCCACCTCTCCACAAAGACAAAGTGCTACCCACCTCTCCACAAAGAGAAAGTGTTGTCCACCTCTCCATGAACAGAAAGTTCTCCCCACTCTCCATAAAGAGAAAGTGCTGCCCACCTCTCCACAAAGGGAAAGTGCTGCCCACCTCTCCACAAAGGGAAAGTGCTGCCCACCTCTCCACAAAGAGAACGTGCTGCCCACCTCTCCACAAAAATAAGTGCTGCCCACCTCTCCACAAAGAGAAAGTGCGGCCATCTCTCTTCAAAGCTTTCGTGCTGCCCACCTCTCCACAAGGGGAACGTGCTGCCCACCACCCCACAAAGAGAAAGCAATGCCCACCTCTCCACAAAGAGAAAGCGCTGACCACCTCTCCACAAAGAGAAAGAGCTACCCACCTCTCCACAAAGAGAAAGCGCTGCCCACCTCCACAAAGAGAAAATGCTGCCAACCTCTCCACAAGGGAAGGTGCTGCCAATCTCTCAACAAAGAGAAAGTGCTGCCCACCTCTCCACAAAGGGAAAGCGTTGCCAAACTCTCCACAAAGAGAAAGAGCAGCCGTCCTCTCCACAAAGAGAAAGCGCTGCCCACCTCTCCACAAAGGAAATGCGCTGCCCATCTCTCCACAAAGGGAACGCGATGCCCACCTCTCCACAAAGAGAACGTGCTGCCCACCTCTCCACAAAGAGAAAGTGCTGCCCACCTCTCCACAAAGGGAACATGCGAACCACCTCTCCACAAAGAGAAAGTGCTGCCCACCTCTCCACAAAGAGAAAGCGCTGACCACCTCTCCACAAAGAGAAAGAGCTACCCACCTCTCCACAAAGAGAAAGTGCTGCCCACCTCCACAAAGAGAAAATGCTGCCCACCTCTCAACAAAGGGAAAGTGCTGCCCACCTCTCCACAAAGGGAAAGTGCTGCCCACCTCTCCACAAAGGGAATGTGCTGCCCACCTCTCCACAAAGGGAATGTGCTGCCCAACTCTCCACAAAGGTAACGTGCTGTCCACCTCTCCACAACGGGAACGTGCTGCCCACCTCTCCACAATGGGAATGAGCTGCACACCTCTCCACAAAGGGAATATGCGACCCACCTCTCCACAAAGACAAAGTGCTACCACCTCTCCACAAAGAGAAAGTGTTGTCCACCTCTCCATGAACAGAAAGTTCTCCCCACTCTCCATAAAGAGAAAGTGCTGCCCACCTCTCCACAAAGGGAAAGTGCTGCCCAACTCTCCACAAAGGAAAGTGCTGCCATCTCTCCACAAAGGGAAAGTGCTGCCCATCTCTCCACAAGGGAAAGTTGCTACCCAACACCACAAAGGGAAAGTGCTGCCCACCTCTCCACAAAGTGAAAGTGCTGCACAACTCTTCACAAAGGGAAAGTGCTGCCCACCTCTCCACAAGGGAAGGTGCTGCCAATCTCTCAACAAAGAGAAGTGCTGCCCACCTCTCCACAAAGGGAAAGCGTTGCCAAACTCTCCACAAAGAGAAAGAGCAGCCGTCCTCTCCACAAAGAGAAAGCGCTGCCCACCTCTCCACAAAGGGAATGTGCTGCCCACCTCTCCACAAAAGGACTGTCTTGCCCAACTCTCCACAAAGGTAACCTGCTGCCCACCTCTCTAAAATGGGAATGTGCTGCCCACTTCTCTTCAAAGCTTTCTCCCCCCGCCCACCTCTCCACAAGGGGAACGTGCTGCCCACCTCCCCACAAAGAGAAAGCAATGCCCACCTCTCCAGAAAGGGAAAGTGCTGCCCACCTCTCCACAAAGAGAAAGTGCTGCCCACCTCTCCCCAAAGAGAAAGTGCTGCCCACCTCTACACAAAGTGAATATGCTGCCCACTTATCCACAAAGAGAAAACGCTGCTCACCTCTCCACAAAGGTAACGTGCTGCCCACCTCTCCACAAAGGTAACGTGCAGCCCACCTCTCCACAAAAAGAAAGTGCTGCCCACCTCTCAACAAAGAGAAAGTGCTGCCCACCTCTCCCCAAAGAGAAAGTGCTGCCCACCTCTCCCCAAAGAGAAAGTGCTGCCCACCTCTCCCCAAAGAGAATGTGCTGCCCAACTCTCCACAAAGGTAACGTGCTGCCCACCTCTCCACAAAAAGAAAGTGCTGCCCACCTCTCCACAAAGAGAAAGCGCAGCCGTCCTATCCACAAAGAGAAAGCGCTGACCACCTCTCCACAAAGGGAATGTGCTGCCCACCTCTCCACAAAGGGAATGTGCTGCCCAACTCTCCACAAAGGTAACGTGCTGTCCACCTCTCCACAACGGGAACTTGCTGCCCAACTCTCCACAATGGGAATGAGCTGCCCAACTCTCCACAAAGGGAATATGCGACCCACCTCTCCAGAAAGGAAAAGTGCTGCCCACCTCTCCACAAAGAGAAAGTGCTGCCCACCTCTCCCCAAAGAGAAAGTGCTGCCCACCTCTCCACAAAGGGAATGTGCTGCCCACCTCTCCACAAAAGGACTTTGCTGCCCAACTCTCCACAAAGGTAACCTGCTGCCCACCTCTCTAAAATGGGAATGTGCTGCCCACTTCTCTTCAAAGCTTTCTCCCCCCGCCCACCTCTCCACAAGTGGAACGTGCTGCCCACCTCCCCACAAAGAGAAAGCAATGCCCACCTCTCCAGAAAGGGAAAGTGCTGCCCACCTCTCCACAAAGAGAAAGTGCTGCCCACCTCTCCCCAAAGAGAAAGTGCTGCCCACCTCTACACAAAGTGAATATGCTGCCCACTTATCCACAAAGAGAAAACGCTGCTCACCTCTCCACAAAGGTAACGTGCTGCCCACCTCTCCACAAAGGTAACGTGCAGCCCACCTCTCCACAAAAAGAAAGTGCTGCCCACCTCTCCACAAAGAGAAAGCGCAGCCGTCCTATCCACAAAGAGAAAGCGCTGACCACCTCTCCACAAAGGGAATGTGCTGCCCACCTCTCCACAAAGGGAATGTGCTGCCCACCTCTCCACAAAGGTAACGTGCAGCCCACCTCTCCACAAAAAGAAAGTGCTGCCCACCTCTCCACAAAGAGAAAGCGCAGCCGTCCTATCCACAAAGAGAAAGCGCTGACCACCTCTCCACAAAGGGAATGTGCTGCCCACCTCTCCACAAAGGGAATGTGCTGCCCAACTCTCCACAATGGGAATGAGCTGCCCACCTCTCCACAAAGGGAATATGCGACCCACCTCTCCAGAAAGGAAAAGTGCTGCCCACCTCTCCACAAAGGGAAAGCACTGCCCATCTTTCCACAAAGGGAAAGTGCTGCCCACCTCTCCACAAAGAGAAAGCGCTACCCAACTCTCCACAAATGGGAATGTGCTGACCACCATTCCACAATGGGAATGAGCTGCCCATCTCTCCACAAAGAGAAAGCACTTCCCACCACTCGCTAAAGAGAAAGTGCAGCCCATCTCTCCCCAAAGAGACAGTGCTGCCCACCTCTCCACAAAGCGAATGTGCTGTCCACTTATCCACAAAGAGAAAACGCTGCCCAACTCTCCACAAAGGGAACGTGGTGCCCACCTCTCCACAAAAGGAAAGTGCTGCCCACCTCTCCACAAAGGGAAAGTGCTACCCAACACCACACAAAGTGAAAGTGCTGCCCACCTCTCCACAAGGGAAGTTGCTGCCAATCTCTCAACAAAGAGAAAGTGCTGCCCACCTCTCCACAAGGGGAATGTGCTGCCCACCTCCCCACAAAGAGAAAGTGCTGCCCACTTCTCCACAAAGGGAATGTGCTGCCCACCTCTCCACAAAGAGAAAGTGCTGCCCACCTCTCCCCAAAGAGAAAGTGCTGCCCACCTCTCCACAAAGTGAATATGCTGCCCACTTATCCACAAAGAGAAAAAGCTGCCCACCTCTCCACAAAGGTAACGTGCAGCCCACCTCTCCACAAAAAGAAAGTGCTGCCCACCTCTCCACAAAGAGAAAGCGCAGCCGTCCTATCCACAAAGAGAAAGCGCTGACCACCTCTCCACAAAGGGAATGTGCTGCCCACCTCTCCACAAAGGGAATGTGCTGCCCAACTTTCCACAATGGGAATGAGCTGCCCACCTCTCCACAAAGGGAATATGCGACCCACCTCTCCAGAAAGGAAAAGTGCTGCCCACCTCTCCACAAAGAGAAAGTGCTGCCCACCTCTCCCCAAAGAGAAAGTGCTGCCCACCTCTCCACAAAGCAAATGTGCTGCCCACTTATCCACAAAGAAAAAACGCTGCACAACTATCCACAAAGGGAACGTGCTGCTCACCTCTCCACAAAGGTAACGTGCTGCCCACCTCTCCACAAAAAGAAAGTGCTGCCCACCTCTCCACAAAGAGAAAGCGCAGCCGTCCTATCCACAAAGAGAAAGCGCTGACCACCTCTCCACAAAGGGAATGTGCTGCCCACCTCTCCACAAAGGGAATGTGCTGCCCAACTCTCCACAAAGGTAACGTGCTGTCCACCTCTCCACAACGGGAACGTGCTGCCCACCTCTCCACAATGGGAATGAGCTGCCCACCTCTCCACAAAGGGAATATGCGACCCACCTCTCCAGAAAGGAAACGTGCTGCCCACCTCTCCACAAAGAGAAAGTGCTGCCCACCTCTCCCCAAAGAGAAAGTGCTGCCCACCTCTCCACAAAGGGAATGTGCTGCCCACTTATCCACAAAGAAAAAACGCTGCACAACTATCCACAAAAGGGAATGTGCTGCCCACCTCTCCACAAAGAGAAAGTGCTGCCCACCTCTCTTCAAAGCTTTCGTGTCGCCCACCTCTCCACAAAGGGAACGTGCTGCCCACCTCCTCACACAGATAAAGCGTTGCCCACCTCTCCACAAACAGAAAGCGCTGCCTACCTCTCCACAAAGAAAAAGAGCTGCCCACCTCTCCACAAAGGGAACGCGCTGCCCACCTCTCCACAAAGGGAACGCGATGCCCACCTCTCCACAAAGGGAAAGTGCTGCCCACCTCTCCACAAAAGGAAAGTGCTGCCCATCTCTCCACAAAGGGAAAGTGCTACACAACACCACACAAAGGGAAAGTGCTGCCCACCTCCCCACAAAGAGAAAGCAATTCCCACCTCTCCAGAAAGGGAAAGTGCTGCCCACATCTCCACAAAGAGAAAGTGCTGCCCACATCTCCCCAAAGAGAAAGTGCTGCCCACCTCTCCACAAAGTGAATATGCTGCCCACTTATCCACAAAGAGAAAAAGCTGCCCACCTCTCCACAAAGTGAATATGCTGCCCACTTATCCACAAAGAGAAAACGCTGCCCACCTCTCCACAAAGGTAACGTGCTGCCCACCTCTCCACAAAAAGAAAGTGCTGCCCACCTCTCCACAAAGAGAAAGCGCAGCCGTCCTATCCACAAAGAGAAAGCGCTGACCACCTCTCCACAAAGGGAATGTGCTGCCCACCTCTCCACAAAGGGAATGTGCTGCCCACCTCTCCACAAAGAGAAAGCGCAGCCATCCTATCCACAAAGAGAAAGCGCTGACCACCTCTCCACAAAGGGAATGTGCTGCCCACCTCTCCACAAAGGGAATGTGCTGCCCAACTTTCCACAATGGGAATGAGCTGCCCACCTCTCCACAAAGGGAATATGCGACCCACCTCTCCAGAAAGGAAAAGTGCTGCCCACCTCTCCACAAAGAGAAAGTGCTGCCCACCTCTCCCCAAAGAGAAAGTGCTGCCCACCTCTCCACAAAGCAAATGTGCTGCCCACTTATCCACAAAGAAAAAACGCTGCACAACTATCCACAAAGGGAACGTGCTGCCCACCTCTCCACAAAAAGAAAGTGCTGCCCACCTCTCCACAAAGAGAAAGCGCAGCCGTCCTCTCCACAAAGAGAAAGCGCTGACCACCTCTCCACAAAGGGAATGTGCTGCCCACCTCTCCACAAAGGGAATGTGCTGCCCAACTCTCCACAAAGGTAACATGCTGTCCACCTCTCCACAACGGGAACGTGCTGCCCACCTCTCCACAATGGGAATGAGCTGCCCACCTCTCCACAAAGGGAATATGCGACCCACCTCTCCAGAAAGGAAAAGTGCTGCCCACCTCTCCACAAAGAGAAAGTGCTGCCCACCTCTCCCCAAAGATAAAGTGCTGCCCACCTCTCCACAAAGGGAATGTGCTGCCCACTTATCCACAAAGAAAAAACGCTGCACAACTATCCACAAAAGGGAATGTGCTGCCCACCTCTCCACAAAGAGAAAGTGCTGCCCACCTCTCTTCAAAGCTTTCTTGTCGCCCACCTCTCCACAAGGGGAATGTGCTGCCCACCTCCTCACACAGATAAAGCGTTGCCCACCTCTCCACAAACAGAAAGCGCTGCCTACCTCTCCACAAAGAAAAAGAGCTGCCCACCTCTCCACAAAGGGAACGCGCTGCCCACCTCTCCACAAAGGGAACGCGATGCCCACCTCTCCACAAAGGGAAAGTGCTGCCCACCTCTCCACAAAAGGAAAGTGCTGCCCACCTCTCCACAAAGGGAAAGTGCTACACAACACCACACAAAGGGAAAGTGCTGCCCACCTCCCCACAAAGAGAAAGCAATGCCCACCTCTCCAGAAAGGGAAAGTGCTGCCCACATCTCCACAAAGAGAAAGTGCTGCCCACATCTCCCCAAAGAGAAAGTGCTGCCCACCTCTCCACAAAGTGAATATGCTGCCCACTTATCCACAAAGAGAAAACGCTGCCCACCTCTCCACAAAGGTAACGTGCTGCCCACCTCTCCACAAAAAGAAAGTGCTGCCCACCTCTCCACAAAGAGAAAGCGCAGCCGTCCTATCCACAAAGAGAAAGCGCTGACCACCTCTCCACAAAGGGAATGTGCTGCCCACCTCTCCACAAAGGGAATGTGCTGCCCAACTCTCCACAAAGGTAACGTGCTGTCCACCTGTCCACAACGGGAACGCGATGCCCACCTCTCCACAAAGGGAAAGTGCTGCCCACCTCTCCACGAAGGGAAAGTGCTACCCAACACCACACAAAGGGAAAGTGCTGCCCATCTCTCCACAAGGGAAGGTGCTGCCAATCTCTCCACAAAGAGAAAGTGCTGCCCACCTCTCCACAAAGGGAAAGCGTTGCCAAACTCTCCACAAAGAGAAAGAGCAGCCGTCCTCTCCACAAATGGAAAGCGCTGCCCACCTCTCCACAAAGGGAAAGTGCTGACCACCTCTTCACAAAGAGAACGTGCTGCCCACCTCTCCACAAAGAGAACGTGCTGCCCACCTCTCCACAAAGGGAAAGTGCTGACCACCTCTCCACAAAAAGAAAGTGCTGCCCACCTCTCCACAAAGAGAAAGTGCTGCCCACCTCTCTTCAAAGCTTTCGTGCTGCCCACCTCTCCACAAGGGGAACGTGCTGCCCACCTCCCCACAAAGAGAAAGCAATGCCTACCTCTCCACGAAGAGAAAGCGCTGCCCACCTCTCCACAAAGGGAACGCGCTGACCACCTCTCCACAAAGGGAATGCGCTGCCCACCTCTCCACAAAGAGAAAGAGCTATCCACCTCTCCACAAAGAGAAAGCGCTGCCCAACTCTCCACAAATGGGAATGTGCTGACCACCATTCCACAATGGGAATGAGCTGCCCACCTCTCCACAAAGAGAAAGCACTTCCCACCACTCCCTAAAGAGAAAGTGCAGCCCATCTCTCCCCAAAGAGACAGTGCTGCCCACCTCTCCACAAAGCCAATGTGCTGTCCACTTATCCACAAAGAGAAAACGCTGCCCAACTCTCCACAAAGGGAACGTGCTGCCCACCTCTCCACAAAGGGAAAGTGCTAACCAACACCACACAAAGTGAAAGTGCTGCCCACCTCTCCACAAGGGAAGTTGCTGCCAATCTCTCAACAAAGAGAAAGTGCTGCCCACCTCTCCACAAGGGGAATGTGCTGCCCACCTCCCCACAAAGAGAAAGTGCTGCCCACCTCTCCACAAAGGGAATGTGCTGCCCACCTCTCCACAAAGAGAAAGAGCTGCCCACCTCTCCACAAAGGGAATGACCTGCCCACCTCTCCACAAAGAGAAACCGCTTCCCACCTCTCTAGAAAGGGAAATTGCTGCCCACCTCTCCCCAAAGAGAAAGTGCTGCCCAACTCTCCACAAAGCGAATGTGCTGCCCACCTCTCCACAAGGAGAATGTGCTGCCCAACTCTCCACAAAGGTAACGTGCTGCCAACCTCTCCACAAAAAGAAAGTGCTGCCCACCTCTCCACAAAGAGAAAGCGCAGCCATCCTCTCCGCAAAGAGAAAGCACTGACCACCTCTCCACAAAGGGAATGTGCTGTCCACCTCTCCACAACGGGAACGTGCTGCCCACCTCTCCACAATAGGAATGAGCTGCCCACCTCTCCACAAAGGGAATATGCGACCCACCTCTCCAGAAAGGGAAAGTGCTGCCCACCTCTCCACAAAGAGAAAGTGCTGCCCACCTCTCCCCAAAGAAAAAGTGCTGCCCAACTCTCCACAAAGGGAACATGCTGCCCACCTCTCCACAAAGAGAAAGTGCTGCCCACCTCTCCACAAAGAGAAAGTGCTGCCCATCTCTCTTCAAAGCTTTCGTGCTGCCAACCTCTCCACAAGGTGAACGTGCTGCCCACCTCCCCACAAAGATTAAGCATTGCCCACCTCTCCACAAAGAGAAAGAGCTACCCATCTCTCCACAAAGAGAAAGCGCTGCCCACCTCTCCACAAAGGGAATGCGATGCCCACCTCTCAACAAAGGGAAAGTGCTGCCCACCTCTCCACAAAAGGAAAGTGCTGCCCACCTCTCCACAAAGGGAAAGTGCTACCCAACACCACACAAAGTGAAAGTGCTGCCCACCTCTCCACAAGGGAAGTTGCTGCCAATCTCTCAACAAAGAGAAAGTGCTGCCCACCTCTCCACAAAGGGAAAGTGCTGCACACCTCTTCACAAAGGGAAAGTGCTGCCCACCTCTCCACAAGGGAAGTTGCTGCCAATCTCTCAACAAAGAGAAAGTGCTGCCCACCTCTCCACAAAGGGAAAGCGTTGCCAAACTCTCCACAAAGAGAAAGAGCAACCGTCCTCTCCACAAAGAGAAAGTGCTGCCCACCTCTCCACAAAGGGAATGCGCTGCCCACCTCTCCACAAAGGGAACGCAATGCCCACCTCTCCACAAAGGGAAAGTGCTGCCCACCTCTCAACAAAGGGAAAGTGCTGCACAACTCTCCACAAAGGGAAAGTGCTACCCAACACCGCACAAAGGGAAAGTGCGGCCCACCTCTCCACAAAGGGAAAGTGCTGCACACCTCTTCACAAAGGGAAAGTGCTGCCCACCTCACCACAAAGCGAATGTGCTGCCCCCCTCTCCACAAAGGGAATGTGCTGCCCACCTCTCCACAAAAAGAAAGTGCTGCCCACCTCTCCACAAAGAGAAAGCGCAGCCATCCTCTCCACAAAGAGAAAGCGCTTACCACCTCTCCACAAAGGGAATGTGCTGCCCACGTCTCCACAAAGGGAATGTGCTGCCCAACTCTCCACAAAGGTAACGTGCTGTCCACCTCTCCACAACGGGAACGTGCTGTCCACCTCTCCACAATAGGAATGAGCTGCCCACCTCTCCACAAAGGGAATATGCGACCCACCTCTCCAGAAAGGGAAAGTGCTGCCCGCCTCTCCACAAAGAGAAAGTGCTGCCCACCTCTCCTCAAAGAGAAAGTGCTGCCCACCTCTCCACAAAGCGAATGTGCTGCCCACTTATGCACAAAGAGAAAATGCTGCCCAACTCTCCACAAAGGGAACGTGCTGCCCACCTCTCCACAAAGAGAAAGTGCTGCCCACCTCTCCACAAAGAGAAAGTGCTGCCCACCTCTCTTCAAAGCTTTCGTGCTGCCCACCTCTCCACAAGGGGAACGTGCTGCCCACCTCCCCACAAAGAGAAAGCGATGCCCACCTCTCGACAAAGAGAAAGAGCTACCCATCTCTCCACAAAGAGAAAGCGCTGCCCACCTCTCCACAAAGGGAACGCGATGCCCACCTCTCCACAAAGGGAAAGTGCTGCCCACCTCTCAACAAAGGGAAATTGCTGCCCACCTCTCCACAAAAGGAAAGTGCTGCCCACCTCTCCACAAAAGGGAAAGTGCTACCCAACACCACACAAAGTGAAAGTGCTGCCCACCTCTCCAAAAAGTGAAAGTGCTGCACACCTCTTCACAAAGGGAAAGTGCTGCCCACCTCTCCACAAGGGAAGGTGCTGTCAATCTCTCAACAAAGAGAAAGTGCTGCCCACCTCTCCACAAAGGGAAAGCATTGCCAAATTCTCCACAAAGAGAAAGAGCAGCCGTCCTCTCCACAAAGAGAAAGCGCTGCCCATCTCTCCACAAAGGGAATGCGCTGCCCATCTCTGTACAAAGGGAACGCAATGCCCACCTCTCCACAAAGGGAAAGTGCTGCCCACCTCTCAACAAAGGGAAAGTGCTGCCCAACTCTCCACAAAAGGAAAGTGCTGCCCACCTCTCCACAAAGGGAAAGTGCTACCCAACACCACACAAAGGGAAAGTGCTGCCCACCTCTCCACAAAGGGAAAGTGCTGCACAACTCTTCACAAAGGGAAAGTGCTGCCCACCTCTCCACAAGGGAAGGTGCTGCCAATCTCTCAACAAAGAGAAAGTGCTGCCCACCTCTCCACAAAGGGAAAGCGTTGCCAAACTCTCCACAAAGAGAAAGAGCAGCCGTCCTCTCCACAAAGAGAAAGCGCTGCCCACCTCTCCACAAAGGGAATGTGCTGCCCACCTCTCCACAAAAGGACTGTCTTGCCCAACTCTCCACAAAGGTAACCTGCTGCCCACCTCTCTAAAATGGGAATGTGCTGCCCACTTCTCTTCAAAGCTTTCTCCCCCCGCCCACCTCTCCACAAGGGGAACGTGCTGCCCACCTCCCCACAAAGAGAAAGCAATGCCCACCTCTCCAGAAAGGGAAAGTGCTGCCCACCTCTCCACAAAGAGAAAGTGCTGCCCACCTCTCCCCAAAGAGAAAGTGCTGCCCACCTCTACACAAAGTGAATATGCTGCCCACTTATCCACAAAGAGAAAACGCTGCTGACCTCTCCACAAAGGTAACGTGCTGCCCACCTCTCCACAAAGGTAACGTGCAGCCCACCTCTCCACAAAAAGAAAGTGCTGCCCACCTCTCCACAAAGAGAAAGCGCAGCCGTCCTATCCACAAAGAGAAAGCGCTGACCACCTCTCCACAAAGGGAATGTGCTGCCCACCTCTCCACAAAGGGAATGTGCTGCCCACCTCTCCACAAAGGTAACGTGCAGCCCACCTCTCCACAAAAAGAAAGTGCTGCCCACCTCTCCACAAAGAGAAAGCGCAGCCGTCCTATCCACAAAGAGAAAGCGCTGACCACCTCTCCACAAAGGGAATGTGCTGCCCACCTCTCCACAAAGGGAATATGCTGCCCAACTCTCCACAATGGGAATGAGCTGCCCACCTCTCCACAAAGGGAATATGCGACCCACCTCTCCAGAAAGGAAAAGTGCTGCCCACCTCTCCACAAAGAGAAAGTGCTGCCCACCTCTCCCCAAAGAGAAAGTGCTGCCCACCTCTCCACAAAGCGAATGTGCTGCCCACTTATCCACAAAGAAAAAACGCTGCCCACCTCTCCACAAAGAGAAAGTGCTGCCCACCTCTCCCCAAAGAGAAAGCGCTGACCACCTCTCCACAAAGGGAATGTGCTGCCCACCTCTCCACAAAGAGAAAGTGCTGCCCACCTCTCTTCAAAGCTTTCGTGTCGCCCATCTCTCCACAAGGGGAACGTGCTGCCCACCTCCGCACACAGATAGAGCGTTGCCCACCTCTCCACAAACAGAAAGCGCTGCCTACCTCTCCACAAAGAGAAAGAGCTGCCCACCTCTCCACAAAGGGAACGCGCTGCCCACCTCTCCACAAAGGGAACGCGATGCCCACCTCTCCACAAAGGGAAAGTGCTGCCCAACTCTCCACAAAAGGAAAGTGCTGCCCACCTCTCCACAAAGGGAAAGTGCTACCCAACACCACACAAAGGGAAAGTGCTGCCCACCTCCCCACAAAGAGAAAGCAATGCCCACCTCTCAAGAAAGGGAAAGTGCTGCCCACCTCTCCCCAAAGAGAAAGTGCTGCCCACCTCTCCACAAAGTGAATATGCTGCCCACTTATCCACAAAGAGAAAGCGCTGACCAGCTCTCCACAAAGGGAATGTGCTGCCCACCTCTCCACAAAGGGAATGTGCTGCCCAACTCTCCACAAAGGTAACGTGCTGTCCACCTCTCCACAACGGGAACGCGATGCCCACCTCTCCACAAAGGGAAAGTGATGCCCACCTCTCCACAAAGGGAAAGTGCTGCCCACCTCTACACGAAGGGAAAGTGCTACCCAACACCACACAAAGAGAAAGTGCTGCCCACCTCTCCACAAAGAGAAAGTGCTGCCCACCTCTCTTCAAAGCTTTCGTGCTGCCCACCTCTCCACAAGGGGAACGTGCTGCCCACCTCCCCACAAAGAGAAAGCAATGCCTACCTCTCCACGAAGAGAAAGCGCTGCCCACCTCTCCACAAAGGGAACGCGCTGACCACCTCTCCACAAAGGGAATGCGCTGCCCACCTCTCCACAAAGGGAAAGTGCTGCCCACCTCTCCACAAAGAGAAAGTGCTGGCCAGCTCTCCACAAAGCGAATGTGCTACCAGCTTATCCACAAACAGAAAGTGCTGCCCACCTCTCCACAAATGGAACGTGCTGCGCACCTTTCCACAAAGGGAATGTTCTGCCCAATTCTCCCCAAAGGGAACATGCGGCCCAACTCTCCACAAAGAGAAAGTGCTGCCAACCTCTCCACAAAGAGAAAGCGCTGCCCACCTCTCCACAAATGGAAAGCGCTGCCCACCACTCCACAAAGGGAAAGCACTGCCCATCTTTCCACAAAGGGAAAGTGCTGCCCACCTCTCCACAAAGAGAAAGAGCTATCCACCTCTCCACAAAGAGAAAGCGCTGCCCAACTCTCCACAAATGGGAATGTGCTGACCACCATTCCACAATGGGAATGAGCTGCCCATCTCTCCACAAAGAGAAAGCACTTCCCACCACTCGCTAAAGAGAAAGTGCAGCCCATCTCTCCCCAAAGAGACAGTGCTGCCCACCTCTCCACAAAGCGAATGTGCTGTCCACTTATCCACAAAGAGAAAACGCTGCCCAACTCTCCACAAAGGGAACGTGGTGCCCACCTCTCCACAAAAGGAAAGTGCTGCCCACCTCTCCACAAAGGGAAAGTGCTACCCAACACCACACAAAGTGAAAGTGCTGCCCACCTCTCCACAAGGGAAGTTGCTGCCAATCTCTCAACAAAGAGAAAGTGCTGCCCACCTCTCCACAAGGGGAATGTGCTGCCCACCTCCCCACAAAGAGAAAGTGCTGCCCACTTCTCCACAAAGGGAATGTGCTGCCCACCTCTCCACAAAGAGAAAGTGCTGCCCACCTCTCCACAAAGAGAAAGTGCTGCCCACCTCTCCACAAAGTGAATATGCTGCCCACTTATCCACAAAGAGAAAAAGCTGCCCACCTCTCCACAAAGGTAACGTGCAGCCCACCTCTCCACAAAAAGAAAGTGCTGCCCACCTCTCCACAAAGAGAAAGCGCAGCCGTCCTATCCACAAAAAGAAAGTGCTGCCCACCTCTCCACAAAGAGAAAGCGCTGACCACCTCTCCACAAACAGAAAGCGCTGCCTACCTCTCCACAAAGAAAAAGAGCTGCCCACCTCTCCACAAAGGGAACGCGCTGCCCACCTCTCCACAAAGGGAACGCGATGCCCACCTCTCCACAAAGGGAAAGTGCTGCCCACCTCTCCACAAAAGGAAAGTGCTGCCCACCTCTCCACAAAGGGAAAGTGCTACACAACACAACACAAAGGGAAAGTGCTGCCCACCTCTCCACAAAGAGAAAGCAATGCCCACCTCTCCAGAAACGGAAAGTGCTGCCCACATCTCCACAAAGAGAAAGTGCTGCCCACCTCTCCCCAAAGAGAAAGTGCTGCCCACCTCTACACAAAGTGAATATGCTGCCCACTTATCCACAAAGAGAAAACGCTGCCCACCTCTCCACAAAGGTAACGTGCTGCCCACCTCTCCACAAAAAGAAAGTGCTGCCCACCTCTCCACAAAGAGAAAGCGCTGACCACCTCTCCACAAAGGGAATGTGCTGCCCACCTCTCCACAAAGGGAATGTGCTGCCCAACTCTCCACAAAGGTAACGTGCTGTCCACCTGTCCACAACGGGAACGCGATGCCCACCTCTCCACAAAGGGAAAGTGCTGCCCACCTCTCCACGAAGGGAAAGTGCTACCCAACACCACACAAAGGGAAAGTGCTGCCCATCTCTCCACAAGGGAAGGTGCTGCCAATCTCTCCACAAAGAGAAAGTGCTGCCCACCTCTCCACAAAGGGAAAGCGTTGCCAAACTCTCCACAAAGAGAAAGAGCAGCCGTCCTCTCCACAAAAAGAAAGTGCTGCCCACCTCTCCACAAAGAGAAAGTGCTGCCCACCTCTCTTCAAAGCTTTCGTGCTGCCCACCTCTCCACAAGGGGAACGTGCTGCCCACCTCCCCACAAAGAGAAAGCAATGCCTACCTCTCCACGAAGAGAAAGCGCTGCCCACCTCTCCACAAAGGGAACGCGCTGACCACCTCTCCACAAAGGGAATGCGCTGCCCACCTCTCCACAAAGAGAAAGAGCTATCCACCTCTCCACAAAGAGAAAGCGCTGCCCAACTCTCCACAAATGGGAATGTGCTGACCACCATTCCACAATGGGAATGAGCTGCCCACCTCTCCACAAAGAGAAAGCACTTCCCACCACTCCCTAAAGAGAAAGTGCAGCCCATCTCTCCCCAAAGAGACAGTGCTGCCCACCTCTCCACAAAGCCAATGTGCTGTCCACTTATCCACAAAGAGAAAACGCTGCCCAACTCTCCACAAAGGGAACGTGGTGCCCACCTCTCCACAAAAGGAAAGTGCTGCCCACCTCTCCACAAAGGGAAAGTGCTACCCAACACCACACAAAGTGAAAGTGCTGCCCACCTCTCCACAAGGGAAGTTGCTGCCAATCTCTCAACAAAGAGAAAGTGCTGCCCACCTCTCCACAAGGGGAATGTGCTGCCCACCTCCCCACAAAGAGAAAGTGCTGCCCACCTCTCCACAAAGGGAATGTGCTGCCCACCTCTCCACAAAAAGAAAGACCTGCCCACCTCCCCACAAAGAGAAAGTGCTGCCCACCTCTCCACAAGGGAAGTTGCTGCCAATCTCTCCACATAGAGAAAGTGCTGCCCACCTCTCCACAAAGAGAAAGTGCTGATCACCTCTCCACAAAGGGAAAGAGCTGCCCACCTCTCCACAAGGGTACGTGCTGCCCACCTCTCCACCAAGAGAAAGTTCTGTCCACCTCTCCACAATGAGAAAGAGCTGCCCACCTCTCCACAAAGAGGAAGCGTTGCTCACATTCCACAAAGAGGAATTGCTGCCCACCTCTCCACAAAAATAAAGTGCTGTCCACCTCTCCACAAAGAGAAAGTGCTGCCCACCTCTCCACAAAGAGAAAGTGCTGCCCACCTCTCCACAAAGAGAAAGCGCTGCCCACCTCTCCACAAAGGGAAAGCGCTGCCCACCTCTCCACAAAGAGAAAGCTCTGCCCAACTCTCCACAAAGGGAACGAATTGCCCCCCTCTCCACAAAGGGAACGTGCTGCCCACCTCTCCACAAAGGGAACGTGCTGCCCACCTTTCCACAAAAAGAAAGTGCTGCCCACCTCTCCACAAATAGAAAGTGCTGCAGCATAACACAAACACACACGCACACACAAACCCCCGGCCCTCCTGTCAGACTGATGAAATGGACTCATGGTGCGCAGGCCGCAGCAGACAGACAGTTGTGTTTATGTAAGGGGTCAGTGTTCCGCATATGGCCAACGTGTTAAAATACACACGGCTCCTGCCACAGCTTCTAAAAATGTCGTGCGGCTGTCTGTATATCCAGGAATAAAATAAACTCTGAATGTTTCAGCAAGCAGCACTGAGGATTTAATGATTGAGTATTTAAAACTATGGTCAGATTTGTACATGAAAAATCAAGAAAAAACACGCCTTTAAAAGTCCAAAGCTATTGGGTTGGACGTCAGTAATATACAGAGGGCTGTTTGAGTTGGCAGAGCGGGACGAGCAGATTTGCCTTGGATAAGTGTGTGTCACACGCCATCTCAGAGACTAGCATGGGTGCAGTATAAGCCATAGGAACTGGTGGTGAAACTAAACACATGCAATGACAGCCACAGGCAGTCCACGCCAGCCAAAGAGTCTTAACTCCCAAACACCAGCCCGAAGGGGGAGAGCGCACAGGGCTTCTGATAAGTGGAATAAAGCAGCAGAAAATATATTAATACCTTCCCCTTCAAAGCAAACCATTATGTGCCACTAAATTCAGATTATTTTCTATGTACTCTGTTGCTTATTTCTCTTGGCTGAATTGTATCTCTACTCTGACTCCACCAAGCTTACTGACTGAGTCGTTCTGCCTAGCTAGCTAATAGATAGGTTGCCGACGGACTGACCTTGAGGTTTATATTAGAAGGCTCACTAGATTGTGAACACACAATGAACAACGTTGACCAGAGAAGAGTACTTAACTCTGGCTGCTGTGGTCTTCACACTATCATTGGAATGCCCACACCAGCCAAAGACAAAAGTGCATCCCAAATGGAACCCTATTCACTATGGTGCTTCCATATATGGTGCGCTACTTTTGACCAGAGCCCTATGAGCACTGGTCAAAAGTAATGCATTATAAAGGGAATAGGGTGCCATTTGGGAAGTAGACAAAAGCCTTTACCAGGATACTGTACAGTCTTGTAGGAAGCGGTAGTCAAGTGTGAACTAGAGGTCTGTAGGCATACTGTAGGCATCATGGCGTGATGTTTTGGGTACATTTCCTCTGACTGACACCCTGTCTGTACCCTCAGGGGTGATTATGGGCAATATAGTGGGACCTGTGGCAGGAAGGCTAACCGTGTCCACCTCGCAGCAAACTGAGCCTGTCCAGTACCCTGTAGTGGCCTGTGGGTAATATCCAACGATAATTCCATCTCCCGTTGGCCAATGAAAAGCCTCACCCACTGGGCTCTGGTTTTTCCACTCCCCTGGTCTTGGGTCATGGGGCTAGGCATTGTGGGTATGTTGAGGGAGGGTGGGGGTGTGGGGTAAGAGTGGGGCGGCATATAAAAACATATGTAATGAGAAAACATGTGGCGTCGAGTGACTATTGGAAGTCATCAACAACAGAAAATAATAATTCAATGGTAAAAAAACAACTGAAGCCGTCTTTTCGTGGCTGGGAGACCACTGTCATCATGTCTCAGGAATTAGGCAAACATATGCTGGTCTGCTGCTGTTGAAACCGAGGCGCCTCGCTCAGGCTGTGGTTTGGGAACATGAAAGGGTTTGTGGGATGAGCAGGAGGTCTGGCCCTAATTCAGGGCCTTTTTGCAAGGGAATCTGGCAGCACACTCCGATTGTGGGACCGGGAGAAGGAATTTGGTTACATATTCCAGCGGGGACCGCAAGCTCCAAACAAACCTAACCAACAGGCTGCTGACAAAATCATTCTGTCCGCATAGAAAACCCCCCTCCTCCCTCTAGGGCCGGGGAGGGGACGCTTCCCCAGCTGACCCACCCCCTGGGGAGGCTGTTGGACGGGGGGGACATGGAGAGGGGTGGAGGGGAGCTGGATGGGGGAGACAAGGGGAGGAGAAGAGAAGAGGAGTAAGGCTCCCAGAGCTGAACTGGAGCCCCCTCTCCTCCCTGGCTGTGGGGAGCGTAGCCCAGAGTCACATCAAGCACAGCCCACAATGCTGGCTGATCTGGCAGCATTCTCCCTTATTTGGCCGGGGTGTCTGAAAAACAAAGCAGGGCTTTGTTTTGTTTTATAGCAGCCAATGAAACTGTTAAATTTGATATCTATCATCAAGATGTTACATATAGGTCATATCCATGATGTCCTGGGAGGAAAAAGGAGTATAGGAGGACAATTAACAGGTCACTATAATCCCCTGTACAGAGCTTTACAGGGGTTAAACAGAGCATGGTTTCATTGAAACTTGAGCAACTCTGCAAATTAGATGAAACCGGTCTGTGCTTCTATACATAATTGGGCGGTTAGCTAGTGCAATGTATATCCAGACTCCACATAGACACAAACCCATCTTGATCACTTTCCAAAACATTGGCATTTTTTGTGTTTTCTGGCAGGGGGACTTCCATTAATCGTTTCTCAGTTTAGGCTACATATGATTATGGTCTGCTGTTTACAAGAGATGCCTCCGTTGTAGTGTTTGCCTGCATCCCAAATGGCACCCTATTCCCTGGTCAAAAGTAGTGCACTATATAGGGAATAGGGTGCCATTTGGGACACTGGCTCTCATAGCTGGAGATGGTGGCGGTGGTGGTGGAGCCCATAACTGAACACTCACTTATTGAAAGGTTTGTCATCGCATGTGGCTAGGGACACATCGGCCAGAGCTGATGAGTGAAAAAATATTCACATCCAAATTCATTGTACTTATATATCTTCTAGGTTTCTCTGTATTGAGTGTCAAGGCAGTCTCCGTTGTTGTTAGAGCATCCAGGGAAAGTATTCCTAAAACCCTGGCCAAGATGTTCCACTGGGTTGTTAGTTTTACAACCCAATACAAACATGTCTAGTAATATCACACCCTACCAGTGGGAGGCAGCATAGACTGGCAGATAATGTGGTTTGAAAAAGGACACACACACACACACACACACACACACACACACACACACACACACACACACACACACACACACACACACACACACATACACACACACACACACACACACACACACTCCCTTCCTTTCTTCCTCCCAAACACATGTACATAAAAACATGCACACACATACACCAACACACACACTTCCACACGCAGGGCCAGCTAAGCAGTGGTTGAGGAGGGTGACTAAAGAGAAGTACAGGACACATCTGGAGTCCAGATTCGAGCAGATCAGATGGCCAGTGGCAGAGAGGAGGAGGAGCAGGCAGGCTGAGACCAGTGGACCAGTGACCAAGCAGAGGAGGAGGAGCAGGCAGGCTGAGACTAGTGGACCAGTGACCAGGCAGAGAGGAGGAGGAGCAGGCAGGCTGAGACCAGTGGACCAGTGACCAGACTGAGAAGAGGAGGAGCAGGCAGGCTGAGACCAGTGGACCAGTGACCAGGCTGAGACCAGTGGACCAGTGACCAGGCTGAGAGGAGGAGGAGCAGGCAGGCTGAGACTAGTGGACCAGTGACCAGGCTGAGACCAGTGGACCAGTGACCAGGCTGAGACCAGTGGACCAGTGACCAGGCTGAGAGGAGGAGGAGCAGGCAGGTTGAGACCAGTGGACCAGTGACCAGGCTGAGACCAGTGGACCAGTGACCAGGTTGAGAAGAGGAGGAGCAGGCGGGCTGAGACCAGTGGACCAGTGACCAGGCTGAGAACAGTGGACCAGTGACCAGGCTGAGAGGAGGAGGAGCAGGCAGGTTGAGACCAGTGGACCAGTGACCAGGCTGAGACCAGTGGACCAGTGACCAGGTTGAGAGGAGGAGGAGCAGGCGGGCTGAGACCAGTGGACCAGTGACCAGGCAGAGAGGAGGAGGAGCATGCAGGCTGAGACCAGTGGACTAGTGACCAGGCTGAGACCAGTGGACCAGTGACCAGGCTGAGACCAGTGGATCAGTGACCAGGCTGAGACCAGTGGACCAATGACCAGGCTGAGACCAGTGGATCAGTGACCAGGCTGAGACCAGTGCACCAGTGACCAGGCAGAAAGCAGTGACATGTGGCAGGCAGAGACAGAGGTTGTGTCCCAAATGGTACCCTATTCCCTATATAGTGAACTACTTTTTACGAGGGCCCAAAGGGAATAGGGTGCCATTTGGGATGCATACAATGACAGGGCAGTCAGTGGGGGAATGCACAGAGACCACATTCCCATTCTGATATACTGTATGTAATCCTCAGAGTGCCTCAGTACAGAGAAACAGTTTGGTTCTGGTTAGAGCCCATCACCCCTGGTCTTGTGTTCTCATCCCATTCTAATTACAACATAGCTGAGGCTCAGAGACCAGCAGGCAGGCAGGCAGCACCACTTCTGTTGTTGTTGCTGTTTGTTGACATTACGTAGCCTGTCCCCACAACAGGGCTGGTTAGCTGTCACACACACCCTCTAAACCACACACACCCTCTACACCACACACACATACAGCTGTCCGCAGAATCATCAGCACAGGCCCTGGAGCCACCACCAGGCGAGCAGGAACAGAAATCCTGTAGTCTGTTTGGTGCCACTGAATGATGAGCACGACCACCATAACGTACAAACAGACAAACAAAGCAACATGATTTACAAACAGGGAAGAAAAACTGATGCAGAGTCGTTTTGGATAGGAGTTGAGTGATAAAATGTCACCCTCCATGATTACGAAAGAGACTTTGGGCCAGTTATGCAAAGAAGCAATCGAATGAAAATAAATGGAATTGATACAGCTATTTGCCAGATATTGTTCAGACATACCAATTGTCCTTCGGTGATCCCATTTAGCATAGAAAAAATATTAATTAGACAAAAGGATTTGATTGGAAATCATAAGCAGGGTCTTATTTCACATCTGTCAGTGAGGCCTTCGACTAAACAGGATAAATCAAACACTCTCATGGGTGTTGTGCTGAAGAAACCTGTTCGCTGAATCATTGTTTCACTGAATGGAAATTGAGAGTCAGCTATTTCACAAGGTTTCTGTACTAACATGAAGCAATAAGAAATATTACTGAACAACTGATTGGCAAGAACTCGTCAGTGATCAGCTAAAAATGTATATCAATCAAAATTAATTATGCCCTTATTAAATCAGCAGCTGTCACAAAGTGCTTTTATAGTAGTCCGGTCTTGACCCCAAAGAGCAAGAAAAGCCCAGAGTAGAGACCTCGATAATAGCAACACATGTGTAGCTGTATCAGAACTAAAAATACAACTGTGAGCGTTTGTCTCTACCTAAATACATAAGCACCACCATTTTCGCTGTGTGAGCAATTAAAAACAACTGTGCTGTCTTTCTCAGAGAGGTAATTTACTGAAACAATGCCTTAAATCAAGTGTTTCCTTCCCTGACAGACTCCTGTCTCCCTGAGGAATTTGGGATTCAAAACCACAGACTGCAATCTATGTGTTATTTTCTCATCCCCAATCACATTTTATGTTCTATCTGTGACTAATTACTAGCAGCTAAAGGTGTTGGGATTCCCCTCAAACCACTGTCTGATGCTTTTATGGTTCTATGTTTGGGATAACTGCTTCTCTTGCTCTTTTAATGACTTGTTGATTTACAATAGAGAATGTGGAAACTTGGGTCAGATGCCAGAAAAGGGTCACGGTGGGTGTGCTCTTTTTAAAACTGCAGATCTATAATAAACATAACCGTACGTTTACTATAGAATGTTGGTCAGGAGATTATTATGTCTACAGTTGCAATATATAGAAAGCAAATTGAAGATATGACTCCATACCATGACATACATGACCTGCTTTACCAAGATACACTCAGTGGTCAGTTTATTAGGTACACCCATCTAGTACCGGGTCGGACCCGCCTTTGTCTCCAGAACAGCCTGAATTCTTTGGGGCATGGACTCTACAACGTGTGGTGGTCAAACGTTGTTCAATTGGCATCAAGGGACCTAACGTGTGCCAGGAAAACATTCCCCACACCATTACACCACCACCACCAGCCTGTACTGTTGACACCAGGCAGGATGGGGTCATGGACTCATGCTGCTTACGCAAAACCCTGACTCTGCCATCAGCATGACACAACAGGAACCAGGATTCGTCAGACCAGGCAATGTTTTTCCACTCCTCAGTTGTCCAGTATTGGTGATCGCGTGCCCACTGGAGCCGCTTCTTGTTGTTTTTAGCTGATAGGAGTTGAACCCGGTGTGGTCGTCTGCTGCAATAACCCATCCGTGACAAGGACCGATGAGTTGTGCGTTCCGAGATGTCTTTCTGCACACCACTGTTGGTACCCCCTCCCTCCCTGCGTGCACGTGCCACGTCTATTTCTATGGGCACAAGCACTGTTCATGACACAAACTGTTCACACACCTCTTGTTGGTGGAGAGAAAATGTTGCCGTTTTAAAGCAAATTTTCTTGAAATTCAATACATTTTGCCATGTCTAACGTGTATTCATGTGATATTTGAGTGACTCAAACGTTACAACAAAATCTATAGGCTAAAGAACCTAGCTGAATTTTTTTTTGCTGAGTTTTAAATAGCTCTCTAAGGTATGCAATGACAAGAGGAACTGATGATGCACTACACAATTTCGAAATTGCACCTTCTGCATTTTACTATTATAACTTTCAAGAGTAAGTTGAAAGCCCCCCAAACCCCCCGCCAACCCTTTGCCCCCCCCATGGGGCATGCCCCACAGATCACTAATCTGTGCTCGGTTCAGACAGCGGACTCCCTCGGCACACACATCTGTGTACCAGCTGAGAGAAGAGCAGCCCTTCACATATCTAAGGCCCTGGGGTGCTTTGGCACCACTCGGATAGTTGTCCTTTTTTACAAAAGACAAATAAGCAAAAACCCTTGGATGCTGCCCAAGAGCCCGTCTTCGACATAATGTTGAAATGGGGAGACTTGGCTCCCTGACTTGTTATCTACACGTGTGTGTGTGTGTGTGTGTGTGTGTGTGTGTGTGTGCACGTGTGTGTGTGTGCCTGTGTCTAAAACTGGGGCTGTTTACAGACGGCAGGCAGACCGTGTTGTCGAGATGCTTGTTTTCAGTAACACTAATGCAGTCACACACTCTTTAATTAATCAGCTTCAGCACTTCAGCACAAAACAACATAATTTGCAAAACCACTTGATGGCTTCAAACAAAACGACCGGCTGGAGACTGGCTGCTTTGTGTCAGAAAAAGAACAGAAAGAAAGTGTGTGTGCGTGCGGAGTGTTAGCTCAAGGTGTGTGGCAGGCTTCCGATTGGTTGCACAGCACATTTCCAACGGTCACACTATTTGTTTGACATGGTGATGTCATCACAAATAGCTGTAATTACTGAGAGTGTTCAGTCAAACATACGCCTGATAATGTTTATATGTCTTGTCCCTTCTCTTTCACTGAACTGCCTCATGCAGACCAGGCTAATTATGAACAAACTGCCTGGTGTTAACATCTGGGAGAAGGCTGTTATACTGTATGGGAGATAATGTGTCAGTTACTGTCAGTCTTTACTTATCCTATAAGATCATCAATAAGCCAGGATCACCATATAAGGGTATAGATGATGTAAACAATGATACTGAAGTTCATAGTGGTGAGTGAGAGGTGGTAGTGATAATGACCAGGATGATGATGATGCTGAAGACAATGACTGTATATATGAACGGACAAAGCCATTGATCATGTGACACCATTCATTCCTATGTGAAGACTCAACGGCACATTGAAGCCAAATGAAGCCGGTTAAGATGGCGTCTCATGGAGACATAACATGCGCAGTTTGTGCTACTCCAAGAACTGACAATGTATGCTAGCTCAGCATTGGGTAGCTCAAGTTAAAGGCTGACCGGGGTACTGCAGGCTGCCATTAGCAACTAAATTATACTTATAACTTCTTCTATGTGCGATTTTAAAATAATCGGTTCAAGGACATACATCTGGTGTATTAGAAATGTGTTTTTTATTTACACGAACATTGACCACGAAGATTGACCTTTTTCCATTCACTATAATGGGGGAACTGATTTTCTGCTAACAATGCCTGCAGTACCGAGGTCGGCCTTGAACTTCCGTGGCTTCTAAGAGAGGTGGCAGTTGTTCTCCTCTGGCTGAAGACAAGGACAATGGCATCTTTATCCTTTTAAGATAAACCTTAAGAACTTGTATCATTTTATTAATGAACGTTACTTGGTAAGATATTTTATTATTTTTACGGTTTCCTCCCTATTGATGAGATGTATTTGAGATATTTTGTTTTCATGTTATAAACTTGTGTATATTTAGTTATCATGTATTTTCAAGAGGACCACAATGGAAATACGTTTTAAGACTTTTTTGTATCATCCTCAATCATTTTAACGACATTGTACTGTATCGACATGTGTGGTTGTATTTTGTTAAACATCTCAGCTAATGAGGCAACACACACAGAAATCACAAGGTTCTAAGTGTTTCGAATCCGTCTGCAACAACAGCAACACACAAATGGAACACAAGTTAAATAGGAACAAGGTATATTTGGGATCCTACATTAAAGTCTATTAATGGGCTTAGGACACCCAGATGCTGCTGCCTTTCTTAAGCCAAACCAAACAGACAACTAAACAGATGCTGCTGCCTTTCTTAAGCCAAACCAAACAGACAACTAAACAGATGCTGCTGCCTTTCTTAAGCCAAACCAAACAGACAACTAAACAGATGCTGCTGCCTTTCTTAAGCCAAACCAAACAGACAACTAAACAGATGCTGCTGCCTTTCTTAAGCCAAACCAAACAGACAACTAAACAGATGCGGCTGCCTTTCTTAAGCCAAACCAAACACACAACTAAACAGATGCTGCTGCCTTTCTTAAGCCAAACCAAACAGACAACTAAACAGATGATGCTGCCTTTCTTAAGCCAGATTCCTGTTAGTCAGATTCCTAGTCAACTGCCAAAAATGCCAGTCTCACACCCATTGTTCACTGTCTATGGATTTATAGAGCATATGGAATACAGATGTAGGATCTTAATTTGAGCCAGTTTACTACAGCAGGAAAATAATCCTGCAGAAACAGGATGTGGATTATAATTAATGGACATTTCTGTAGGGGTTGATTCATTTTTCGTATGGGAAAATCAAGTCTGACATTTCAAAGCGGAAATTACAAACTTCAGAAGCCTTTTATAACCTTAAATATACACTACAGGTTTTAAATGTCCTGCATTGCAGGAAAGTTCTCCTACAACAGGGTGGCCAAACTAAGATCCTACATCTGTGACATAATCTACAAACAAGGATTCACAGCATTAGAAGACGTCTTGCTACAAGTCAACCTTTCTGTATGCCTATGCTATGACTGATCTCTAAGCATACCAAGACACTCTGAGCTGCATGTCCTAAAATAGAGAACCACCAATAAGACCCAAACCTGGTCCCAGTGACTGCCTGACTCAGGGGTAAAACATGAACATTAAAGACTAGAAAAGCGCTATTAAAAATACCCTAATGTTAAACAGTCCCCTTCAAAGGGATCACTCCCAATATCTGTTGAACTTTTACATATCATATTAATATGCAATTTCAGCCATTGTTCACTTATGGTCTGTTTGATCTGCGTGGAGGCTATAACTCTATGGGTAATGGGAGTGATGATGAGGAAGGTTGGCACTTTATTAACACAGTTAGGAACAGGTGAGGTTAAGGGTCACGTCAGGACATTGTGTCCACCTCATTGGACCTCATTTGGTTTTCATGAAATTCTTATATTTTCTATATCCTATGTATTATAATTAGAATATTTTACACAGACATCTTTATTAGAGTGAAGCTCAATCTCAGACAGTGATTTGTGTCAGACTGAACAAACGCAGAATTAGGCCTAGGCACCAGGTTGGCTGTGAGTGATAAAGTAGGCCTACACATATCCCTCCAAAAAAGGAGTCATCTTCTGTCCCCCAAAAAAGATTTCCTCCCAAGATGAGAGAGCACAAGACAAGGACACACACACACACACACACAAACACACACACACACACACACACACACACACACACAGAGGATGTAGCTAGCTATGCTTCCGTATATATCCATTTTTATAATGTCTTTCAGCCTGACATTGTGCGTGAGATTTAAACAGGGGCTCTATTGTATGTCAAACCTCACTTTTTAATGGGTTTCCTATAAAACTGTTCAGTGATTATGGTATTCAAATCATAGCAATAGCAGAGTGCTTCCCTTCCTCTGTACGGGTGTCTGGAAATGATCCCGGCCAGGGAAGTGCACCACATCTTAGACTAGGGCTGCACGCTCTTTCTGTTCACTAACCATGGCGCTTTTTCCTGCGGGCACTATGTGATCATTTATAGAGGCTTAATCAACATGTATTGAATGGTGTATGTACTTTGTGAATCATTTTTATAGGGCCCTGCCTTCACTTTAAGCCCTGGCCAAGAGGTTAGTGATGGTTTTAACACCATACCAGCTAACGGAGGGCCACCGAAGCATTCAAAGAGAAAAGCTTTAGTTATAACCTCTCACAGCTCCCTTTAGGGGTTCAAGCATCATTCTCATTTATATGATGATGATGAAAAGAGGGTAGATAAATGCCAGCTACTGGCATGGACTTAATGATGCCCTTTCCCTTTCAATATGCATAAGAAACAGAAGCTGTGGTATTATTGGTAGAGCAAAGTAAAATAGTGGACGAGGTATACGTAAGCCCAGAGCCATGTATTAAAATGTATGCATTCATTTCTCTAAACACATGGCTCTGTGTAGACCTATTCTTACATGACTGTTCTAATATGAAGCAGAAATATGAGAATTTTCCTAAATGTCCTGGATTGGTCAACACAGGTCAACTGTGTGCTGAATGTGATGGAGTCAACATGGATAAACTCATGAATTATATTGAGGACATGGCCTGAAGATATTTCCTCCGCTCTATACCATATCTCCATCTTCTTTCACGTTATCTACACTAGCTACCGATCTTTCAAATTTCGAGCGCAATACCACATGCCCTTTTTAATGTATGCCGCAGACGCTGTATTGTTCATGTACACACGTAACCCAACTAATAGGCCACCCTGTCAGAGCCAGCCAGGTACCCTAGTGCTACAAAGGGATTGTCTAGGGGTGATGTGGGGTTGCTTCAAAGACGAGAAAAAAGCAATAGAAAAGGGCGGAATGTAAAAAATCAGCAAGAAAAGAAAATGTCTTTTGAAAGGGGACATAATCTTTTGGAGGACTCCCGCGCGGAACCTAAATAATACATTTCAGGTTTTGATATAACTATTACTGCCTGTGAAGAGTCCTTTGATGTTAATTGAAACCACTGGGCAGCAATCTGCTTTATAGCACTGACAAATAGCAGTTTCCTAAGGCTTATCATTGACAGGGAAGGCACATACTTGCTCCATATGCTCATTCAATACAAATACAAATCAAAAACCACTCTCTTCTTTATGGATACTGGATGCACCACAATATGCTTAAGGATAGTTACTGGCAGGAGGTTGTGGTGGGGAAATATGCCGTTTGCAATGCCTAAGAGTACCTTGAGTGAGGTTCACGTATGGTACAGGAGTCTGGACAACGCAGGACGTATATTGTTTGCAGTTTTTCCAGTTGTTTTTTGTTCCTGCCTTTTTTCTAGAAACCAA
Source organism: Salmo trutta (assembly GCF_901001165.1). Classification (NCBI taxonomy): domain Eukaryota; kingdom Metazoa; phylum Chordata; class Actinopteri; order Salmoniformes; family Salmonidae; genus Salmo; species Salmo trutta. The sequence goes on from NC_042968.1 coordinate 28,334,169, forward strand.
GGACAATTTGATAATGCAATAATAACATGTAGGTGGCCCAATATAAAACTCCACAGAGGAAACATATCATTATTCACAAAGGAGCCTGTCTCTACTGAAGTATATTTGTGATTTTTCAGACCAAATGATAGTTTGAGGCATGGGGAGACATAGGGAGAGCTGACTGTAGGGGCTTTAGGGTTGGTAGTTCTGGTTTTAATACAGACAGCACACAATGGTCTCTGTCTTCCTTCCTTTAATGTGCTCAACTAACATTTCTGGCACCGCACTTTCCTTCACCTTTGATTTCTACCCAGCTTTTTTATACACTCATTATATCACTAAAAGAAGCCTTGTCAAAGGGGTCGTCCAGAGCTGATGCAATGTGCAATAACAGAAAACATCCCCCATCCCATCGTGAGCATATCGGCCAGACCATAGAAAGAAAAGAGGGATATATGATGAGGTACAGGAGTTCAAAGTTCGTTTTCAGTTTTTTTCTACCACAGCTGAGAGTGTACAGTGATGCCCTTGCCCTGTGCTGAACCCTGTGAGATGGACATCAGATGAGAGGTGGGGAGTAAATAGCCTGATTGGCTACATGACAAATGACCATTATTGTTGGGAGGTTGTAAATTGTCTGTTTTACCATGAAGGACCTGAGCATTAGGATCAGTTCCAGTGCCCCCGCTGTGCTGTTCCAGACAATCTGACAGAGAAATATGTGACACACACACACACACACACACACACACACACACACACACACAACCTGACAAGGAAAAATGAGACACGGAATCAGAGTTCCCTTCTGCTTGTCTGTGAAATGTTTTTCATCCAGAGATATGATTGACAGGGGTAGTATGAAAGGTAGTTTAACACACATGAGGAATATAATGATGGATTGGGTTGATGGGGGGAAAGACAGGGGTTTGGGACATTACCAGTTAAAAGGGATATTTATAACATATATAACAAATGTTCTCTCTATTAGCTCTGTCCTAAACCCTCCTATATGCCCCCATATGTTTATGTTCTAATATGCACGTGGATCCAGTTTTGTCAAAGTGTTTCCAAATATATTTTTCATACAGATTTTCTTCTGAAGAGAACAGGGATAGAGAGGAAATGTAGGTTATAAATAGGAATCAAAAGAACCCTTTTCTGCTTATTGCCAAAGGATGCCAGAGACACCAACACATTTGAAAGCAGGAGAGCTTTTGAGCTTTTTACAAGACAGGTGAATGGAACATGTGTTAAATCAGTGTGCCCAGTTCACTTAGTTCAGCTCTACCATAAAAGGAAAGAGATTACAAAGGAAACTAATGAAGACACTGATCAAAGTCTGTAATGGTAATACAAAGCAGGTGTTTCCAACCTTGCAGTCCCCCCTGTGTGTGTGTGTGTGTGTTTGTGTGTGAAACATGATAGGAATAACAGACAGAGCACATTTCAACACTATTCACAGTATGTTACGAGGTATTTGGTTGAACCCAAGGTAGAGGCCATTTTGTCTGCATGTGATACCATACATAAATGCTCCCATACTGTAAACAGCATGCTTATGGTTTGCTTTTACAATTGGTGGTGAGTAGAATGTGTTGTGTGTCTGTCTATGTCGAGGCAGCCTTTTTGCAGTAAAGCACCTGGATTTGAGATGTAAGAGTTGAAAGAGTCTTGGCAGTGTTGGAGTCTTGGAGCATGTTCAAAGCATGATTACTATTTTTACACAAGTTACAAAATGCTGCTTTTGATTTAGGCTACACAAGAAAAAACCCAAGCAGCAAAAAAGAAAGTTCAAACTGCCCAAACCTTTTGCTATTTCTTCTAAAATCTCATTGTAATGTATTGGCTAGGCCTATTCGAAAATATAGAAGTGACAATGTCACAACATGTGGTAATACATTTCATTGAAGTTTACCTTATTATTATTTCAGCTACTTTATTCGTTTTTATTTGATCCACGTGCTGTAGTATTTTGTGTTTTAAACCATTGTTTTGCCATGTTGAATCGCTAAAGTACTTGTTTGCATTTTAGATTGAACGCGCTCATCGACATCAAAAGAGCAGCTGCGAGATTTACCAGATGTATACAATTATCTCAACGTTATTGTAAGGATGGTAGGGGTTACATATGATTTGAAGATCTAGTATTATTGTAGCCGCTGTGCCCACGACGCAGCAAGAATCCCCATCCGGCTGAGTCAAATTACGCTTTAACGTATTTCCTCTGTTCCGTGCTTCGGGATATGAAGTTTTCCATTTTCATTCGAAGCAAATTAATACTAGATTGTGATCAGAAAGGTATTCTTTCATAGCCCGTCTTTGTAGCTAGATTATTATTACAGGCACCCGTTCATTTTATATGCCCTGTTTATTTAATAGGGCTATAGTTTTATTGTAATTCATCTGTTGGAACTACAACTACCAAGATGAGCTGCAGTGAAAGCGGGTGTGTAAACACAACTCTAGGAAACATGAAACGATCGGGTGGCAGTGAGAGCGAGAAGAGAAGAAAGGTATTCATAGCGTTATTCTCCCTTAGCTCTGGCAAACACACAGTGGACTCGTTCTCTCAGAACTTTATGTTCCAAATGCGGTGATGCTTGGGTCATTTTGAAGGCTGGAAAGCTGCAGTTGTCTATGTAGCTACACATCAGCCTGCATGATTTCTGGCTTTATTGTGGTTTCCTCTTCATTCACCTACAATGGAGCATCGCTGTTATTAACAGCTTTATCGTTACAGATAGGCCTACACTGTTTTTGCTTTCAGTATTACAGTTTAGACATGGGTGTAGACTGCTACAATAAACTGATTGGATCGCTATGAAGGCTTGAATATTGATTTAGACACGTTGCATGGTAAAAGTCCCCTATATTTTAGATTTTCAATGTTTTCAAGTCAGACTCCCTCAAAATCAGAATCATCTTGCTCCATAATTGTATGGGGGGGCGTGAGTGACTGCAGTGTGTTCTTAAACTATCCTGTGAGTTGGAGGAGAGCAGCTTCTGGCTGTGTGCGAGTGGTACAATTCTATTGCAGGTAATAATTATAGGCTCATCTCTCAAACGCAAAGGACTATGATGGCTGCTGGATTGTCCTGGGATGCTGTTCAAAACAATGAATAGTAACCGCATTGACTGGCGTTTGTGTAAACGTGATTGAGAATGAAATAGTTGATCAAAGTAAAGGTGTGACATGTTGGGCATACCCAGGCTTTATAGTAGGTAGCAGACCCCACTGCCGAAGAGGCCTGCTGTGATTAGGGGTGCTGTGGTCTGGTCTGGATGTGCTGTGTTTGTGGGTTGTGTAACTAGATGGAAAGAAATAGAGGAAAAGTAAAGGCTGTTCTGTTCTCCAGACCTCCCCAGCTACCCCTACTGCTGGGCCCATGCAGACTGCTCTGCTCAGGCTCATCCAGACCTCCCTAGCTACCCCTACTGCTGGGCCCATGCAGACTGCTCTGCTCAGGCTCATCCAGACCTCCCCAGCTACCCCTACTGCTGGGCCCATGCAGACTGCTCTGCTCAGGCTCATCCAGACCTCCCTAGCTACCCCTACTGCTGGGCCCATGCAGACTGCTCTGCTCAGGCTCATCCAGACCTCCCCAGCTACCCCTACTGCTGGGCCCATGCAGACTGCTCTGCTCAGGCTCATCCAGACCTCCCCAGCTACCCCTACTGCTGGGCCCATGCAGACTGCTCTGCTCAGGCTCATCCAGACCTCCCTAGCTACCCCTACTGCTGGGCCCATGCAGACTGCTCTGCTCAGGTTCATCCAGACCTCCCTAGCTACCCCCTACTGCTGGGCCCATGCAGACTGCTCTGCTCAGGCTCATCCAGACCTCCCCAGCTACCCCTACTGCTGGGCCCATGCAGACTGCTCTGCTCAGGCTCATCCAGACCTCCCTAGCTACCCCTACTGCTGGGCCCATGCAGACTGCTCTGCTCAGGCTCATCCAGACCTCCCTAGCTACCCCTACTGCTGGGCCCATGCAGACTGCTCTGCTCAGGCTCATCCAGACCTCCTTAGCTACCCCTACTGCTGGGCCCATCCATTCAAAATCGTTTCAAACACTTTATCTGTGATTGAGCTTGACTGGCTTACTGGACCAATATAATAGTCCTAACACTGCAAGCCCCACCCATCTGGCACTCTAGGCAGGCTAGAGCAATCACTCAAAGTTTTTGAACAATTTCAAATAGTATTTGAACCCAGGTCTGCTCTCTCCAAGTCAGTCAGTCCCAGCAGCTCCCAGCCTTGGCCTCGCCACAGTCTGCCATGGCACATGTGTTTGGATCATGTCTGACAGCACAGAAACTATGTAGGACGTGGTTCCTCCTGTTTATGAAGAGCTGAGAGAGCGGCCATGATGACCAGATGAGAGCGAGAACGCTTTCCAGCTGGCCCCCAGGTGGGTGCAGGCAGCATAGAGCACACACACACACACACACACAGAGAGCAGACTCAGACCTAGCTAATGGTTCTGCTTCCTCTTTTAGACAAATAATAAAGGATGATTGAGGAACGAGGACGGGGTATTGTAATGGTAAAATGGCTGGAAAACCACAGAACAGTCCCAAATTAGAGGAGCTGCATTAATCCCAGTGGCTTGTTATAGGGCAGGGACACAGTGCAGTGGTTCAGTTTATCATCATATGTAATAACTGGGGATGTGGGGATATAACTGTAGTCTCATAAGTGAGTGTGTTTGCAGTTAGACTCAGTCAGTGAGTTGTTTCCCCCTGTCATTTTGCTAGTTTAATGAAGGCAAGCTATTTATCATGAAAGCCTACTGAACATAACTCCCAACCTGTTTTATAAAGGTAGTCTCTCAATTTAACCACATCCAATACAATGTGCAGGACAACCATGGATTACCCATGATTCTGAGAGCAGTACTGTCTCATGTTTGTCTGTCTCATCAACTAAAAAGCCATTACTAATAGGCTTGCTTGTAATATACTGTGATCAATAACATGTTTATTCACTAATGCCAGCAGGTTATTGTAAAGGAAATTCATGGTTTGAAACATGTCTATTATTTTAGAAATAAAGGTATATGAATTTTTATATACACGTCCTGTGTAAACTGAATATAAATGGAATTGACCCGCAACCTACTTCCTTGACGTTGTCTTTGACGTTGTCTTTGACGTTGTCTTTGACGATAGCTGCTGTCTATGTGATGACGTGTATAAAGTGTTGATTGAAAATAGAAAAGAGAAAAAGTGGAAATATAATTCAGGGGAATGTCAGGCTAAGTAATGACCACATAGGTTCACCAGATGTTGTGCTGAGGTCCTGGCTGAGCCCAGAACATTGTTCAGATCAGCCTCATTGGTTTCCTCTGGTTGTGGCAGCTAGTTCAAGCTGTTTAGGGTATTTCATTCCTCAACACTCATTAAAATGTTTTGTGTTTCCCTTGGCAATTCTGTTAAATGAACAACTAGAGAGGTAAAAGCTGATTATGTGGCCACACATCCAGACATGGTTAATCAATCCCCCCACAAAATGTTACCCGGTGAATTAGTGTTAAGGTAACGATTGATGGCGACTAATGCCGGGTGTGCTGTCATGTCAGCTCTGGGTGGTTTTAGCATGAGGGGGTGTCACATTCAGCACATTCAGCACCTTTCCCCTGCTCCGGCGGCCATCTTCCCCCCCTCTTACCCACCGCTAACACACTGCTAGTTCTATTAATGAGCCAATAATGGAGAAATAGTGTTGGGAGCTGACATAAAACACGCTTAGGAATATGTAAGGAGCACTAGGAGCCGGGCAGGGAACATAGAAGTAGGCTGCTGGAGATTTACATCCGGGCCTGGGGAAGGAATAAGAGAGAGAGAGAGAGAGAGAGAGAGAGAGAGAGAGAGAGAGAGTACATTTCTCCACTCCTCACTGCATGGCTCTCCCTCCCTGACTCCATCAGACCCCCTCCAGCAGGGCCCGGTCCGTCCGGCTGAAAAAAGGTTCCCTGGTAAAATATGTCTTTTGCTGTGGCTGATAATAGTACCATTACACTAATGGAGAGATCTGATGAAGGAACAGCCAGACATAAGGCCTGCTTTATTACCAGAGGGGGCCATTTCCTCCCTGCATTCCTAATGGCTTGAGTGTATCACCCTGTATTGATCAGGCCATCATGCTGCTAATCCAACACAGAATTACTTATCGCTGCTGAGGTGTCGATCCGGCTCCTGACTCGGCCCCCTGGAGCCCCCCGGCCCTCAGCCTCTTGTGACTGCATGGGGACCGGCACTAACCCACCGTGGAGGCTGTTTATCCAGCTGTTGATTTAGGGCCGAGCAGGGATGATGACCGGGAGGTCTTCATTGGTTAGATGGCTGGCCAGCTCAATGTGGGTGGGGGACTGCTTTGTTGAGGGTGAGGAAGAGGAGGGTCTGCTTACAGATAGAAGGGAAATTAAGTCAACAGCTTTGCTTTCATTTAATTAAGGAGCAGGGAATGATCTGGTTCCTCCCTCTTTATGGCCCTGTTGGTCACTGTGGAGCAGTGAAGGGAAAGCTGAGTGATGAGCCTGCTTGGTGTTGTCCTTGGTAATTGAGCTGTGCTGTAAATAAGAGCAGGCAGCTCCATCCAGATCCTCTATCTAGTATCATCAGCACCACTGTCTCTTCACCATGAGGGAGACAGAGAGCTGGAGCTCAGTACTGCTGCTCCTGATGATGATGATGAGGACGATGGTCTGGCCTGATTACAGTCTCATGTCCCCTCTTTCATACGTCTTAACCACTGACAGCTAGGGCCTTCGTGCTTGAGGTGGCTGGAGATGAAATGCAGAGGATTTGTTTCAACAGTATCCTCTCCAGCCCAGTGATACAGTCAAAACAGAGCTAGGCTACATGTAGAATTGAAACAATATGTGCGTTATTGACTATGAGTATGATTGAGAATGCTGCTGATCCATGCTATTACCATTACAAATGGATAGGAGGTCAGGTAGCACAGAACGAGCTGCTCAAGGCTTGTGACCTGTCATATCCTGGTTGCCCCCTCAGTAACTTAGCCCCTCTTAACCATTAGACTCCTCAGTCAATGGAAGGTATGGCATTTCCATGTCAGCATATCGCCTCTGCCCTCCCCAACCGGGCGTCACCTCTGGCCTCAGCTAATCAAAGAGTTTACCTTCAGGGGAGCATTTATCCACTCTTCATTAGGGACCATTCCTGTAGCCATAAAGATGTATTTATGTATCTGCTGTCGTACAGGCCCGGCTAGGGAAACTAGGTATCGATCGGGATATTTAGTCATTTATTTCTGCTTGGGCCATCAATATTGTGCAAACATCTGTCCATGCAAGTGGGCTTGACCTCATCCCCAGCCTCTGTTTTTAGTCCCATTGGAGTTCAATGATATACTATTCTGAAAAGTAAATCAATGAATGAATATGAAGTTTTGTGTGTAATGTAGTGCCTGTGTGGTGGTGTGGCAGTGGGCCCAAGGCCCCGGGTAGTTCATTGATCTGATATGAGAACGACGAGGAGGGTTGATTAGTCTGTGGCTATAAGCACCCCCCCCCCCTTCTTTACCTCTTTATACCTTGTCTTAGTTATTGGAGCTTAGCCTGGATATATCTGGGCTGTTTTTGTGTTGTTTACAGATCAGCTTGGTAAACCCAACCCAACACTACAGCCTTTAAGCCACATGCCTGGCAGTGGCAATGTGTCAGTGATGGAAGAAGGACTTGGGTTGCTATTGTTTTTCCCATTGTTTTTGCCAGCTACAGGGTTTCTTTGATCTCTTGGCAACAAAGAGCAAATTTATAGCACATTTTATTTGCAGTAATGGCACTGACACGGAACCAGCTATCGTACCCTTTTCTGGGAGTTAGATACACTACAAACGGTTTATATCTGAAATATGGTTTCTCAGTAAGTAGTCCTACATCCCTGTCAACAGCCACACAGTGCAGTATATAATATGTCTCTTCATGTGTAGTGATCTAGATGTGTGTCTACATACAGGTCTCTTCTCTTATCCTTACCCCCTTTATAGTGGTCTGCTTTAAATGTAGGACAATTTAAGGGTTGACGATGTCTACATTTGGTTTGCATCTGGGTGGATATCAACTTTTACAGCCCGGCCTGGCTGCTCTCTCTGTGGTGTCTCAGGTCCTATGTCTACAGCCGCCCCTAGCTGCCAGGGTCCACGGACATGTATGTGTTTAAGAGCATCTGTGATCCTACTAAACATCCAGAGGGAAAAACCAGCTTGAGGATTTATCCCAAATGCCACCCTATTCCCTATGTAGTGCACTACTTTTGACCATTGCCCTGATAAAAGGTAGTGCGCTATGTATGGAATAGGGTGCCATTTTGGATGCACACTGGGACATAGCCTAGGTTCCTCTCCTGATGTTAGCCATCACAGCAGCCATATGATAGATGACACTTTACACAGCACGTCCATCCACACGGTTTGGCTAAAGGGCTTCGGTTTTAGTGTATGTTGAAAACACTAAGGATGAACATATAACAGAGGATGTTCTGTTCAACTCATCCAGCAGATGAACAAAGATTTAGTGTCTTCTACATAGTTACTTTATTCATACTTTATTACTATTGACAAATGGTACATTTATTCAGGATTTTCTTTGAAGTAATACCTTACTGGATTGTCATCAGAAATTGGCCTAGTTGCTCAGTTTCAGAAGTAATATTTCCCACCAGTTCCAGGTTTTGTTCAGAGCAGGCTGTTAGCTTGTTAGCTGTGGGCGACCCTCTCCGTTGACAGATCCCATGTCATCATCATAGCCCATCTATACTCTAGCCCAAACTACTACCTCTTCCCCTACTGTATTTATTTTATTTATTTTGCTCCTTTGCACCATATTATTTATATTTGAACTTTGAACTTTCTTCAAACTACAAATCTACCATTCCAGTGTTTTTCTTGCTATACTTTATTTACTTTGCCACCATGGCATTTTTTTGCTTTTACCTCCCTTATCTCACATCATTTGCTCACATTGTATATAGTCTTATTTTTTTTTCTACTGTATTATTGACTGTATGTTGTTTACTCCATGTGTAACTCTGTGTTGTTGTATGTTGTCGAACTGCTTTGCTTTATCTTGGCCAGGTCGCAATTGTAAATGAGAACTTGTTCTCAACTTGCCTACCTGGTTAAATAAAGGTAAAATAAATAAATAAATAAAAATCATCAGCTCTACCTAGCAGTTCATATTAGCATTGGCATATTATTGCTGATGTCTGCGTATTTTCCCAAACGAGCTGCTGTGACAATGGATCATCTCAGCTGTCAGAGTCAATGAGTTTACGTTCAGTGTGACCCAGAGTTCATCAGTCAGTCAGAGGCCTATCTGCGGTGATATACATGGAATAATCAATCTGATCAATAGGTGGTGTGTGTGTGTGTGGTGGTGCCGTACTAAATAAACATGGGAATGACCCGCTCACCTCAGACAGAGGGGACTCAGGGGGGTTCATTAGCCACTCAAGGCTTCAATCTAGGGAGGTCATTATTTTCATTTGAAACTGTACGTATGTGTGGATGGGGGGAGGGGGGGGCACGCTGTAGAGAGAGACAGAGACTAACGATGAGAGAGGGAGAGGACGAGAAGACTGCAGCAGTCCTCTAATTTAATCTAATTTTCCTAATAAGGCCATCTGTCACAAGGACAGTGACTAGACAACACTTGAGGTGCAGTCTCTTCTTTCAAGGCTGTCTTTAGCGTTCATCATGTAGGTTAACTTTCTTTTGCTGTTGGTCCTATAGCAGTAAAGCTAGCCTACCTATTGTAGCTCTCAGAAGGCCTGCTCTCCCTATGAATCCACCTGCTCCATTTCTATTACAGGGCTGGTGGTGCTGCTGTTTATTTGTGAATTTATTTTCCTTTGTAATGACTCACCTTTCCAATAAAGCTGAGCTACCTAGCAGTTAGCTAACGTTTGACTTGGCCAACATCTGCTTCTGATGACTGCTTCAATAGCCTCCATTCACAAAAACTGCAGGAGGCCACTTTCATAAGGCCCTGTAAATTGTAACTGTTAATTTGTACATCATAAGATATTTTCCATAAACGTGTGTAATGAAAGTACCTGGCATGTAGTACTGTAGTACACTGAGGGAGAGGGATGGCAGTGCCCCGCTGCCCCATCACTGGAGCCAAGTGTAACCTAGCCAGCTGGAGTGCCTTGCCTCTACCTTGCCTTACCCACCAACCACCATTCATAAAATACCTTTCTCTACCTGAAGTCAGATATTACAGTGCTTATTTCATTTTAAAATAAGCCAAGACCATTTGATGGATCATTTCTTTGGATATTCCATGATACCTGTTGATGCCAGCCAGGTAGCCTCTTCATCTTTCAGAGATTCTCTCTCAGCCTGTGTGTTTGTTCATGAGCCCAGCTAACTTTAGTCATGCGTCTGCTATGTTAGAGAAGGGGTCATCAGTTTGATTGGCATGCTGTCAGGCAGGCATTGCCTTCTGTGGTGTATTGCCGCCACTCTGTTTTAGAGGGGCTGAGTTATGTGTGTGTACTGTGTGTGTACTGTGTGTGTACTGTGTGTGTACTGTGTGTGTACTGTGTGGGGTAGTGATGGTAATAGGGGTGAGGAGGAGGGCTGTTTTCAGGACTCGGAGAGCATTCCTTCTTTGCATATTCTCCATGAGACAGGCGCTCCTCAGCGTGCGCTGGTGCATGACAGTTGCCTTTCATTGCTGTCTTCTCTGCGCTTAACCTCTGACCAGAACCCCCCTCAATCCTCTCTCCGCCCCCCTCGCTCAATCTAACGTGCAGCGTTCTTGGCCCATTCTGAGTGACAGACTTTGGTGCGAGCGGATGGCAAGGAGGTACCGTGTGTGTGTGTGTGTGTGTGTGTGTGTGCGTGTGCGTGTGCGTGTGCGCGGTGGTACTTGTCATAAGTCCACCACTGTCAGGCCCCAACACTGCCTAGCTGCCTGCCTGCCTCTCCATCCAGGTACCATCCCATCGCCAGCCAGACCTCAACCTTTTGTTCAACAGTCCGTAATTCTTCCCACCGGTGCTGTCAACCACATGATCATACGTGCATAAAGAAGAGAGCCCCCTGACGGCATCTCATCCCCCGCTCCTCTCTTCTCCTCTCTTCTTCTCCTCTCTTCCCATCATAATATAGGCAGATTTCCCTTCCTCTCCTGTTCCTGTCTCTGTGTATTCAGATGAGGCTGACTGGGGGCAGCAGGTCAGATCCACTTGCCTGGGTAAGGACCTGAAGTCAGGGTTGTCTCCTGTGAGATGGAGAGAGAGGGAGGTGGAGGGAGAGAGGTTGTGTCAGTGCTGTTTTGGGCTGTGTGTGTGTGTGTTTATCAAGGCAGCTAGGGGTGTGTTGTGTGTGTTCAGTTGTCAGCCCTAGTGTCATGCGTGCCCTGGCCCTGTAATGTCGAGGGCAGCCAATGTCATTTGTCTCAGGACTGCTGAAGTGGAGGAGTCACACAGACATACAGCCTAAACACTGAGGCTCAGCAGTGGCTGAGATCCCATCTATTAGCCTTGTGTTCTGCCACAATAATCTTATCATTTTATTTCTGGTTTGATCAGTTATGTTGCTGTTTGTTTTTGATAATCTGTGGAGTTTTTGGTTAGGTTAGTCCTCTTCTGTAGCTCATCAGTTTAGTATAGCTGTTCTTTGTATTATGCCCACATGCTCTCAAAGCAAGCTTCAGCAAAAAAACTCAATAAACAACGCTTTCTACACGTGTGTGTGTGTGTGTGTGTGTGTGTGTGTGTGTGTGTGTGTGTGTGTGTGTGTGTGTGTGTGTGGCCTACTTGTGTGAGTGACAGTGGCACCCATTCCATATGTAAACATTGTGATACAAAGCTTTGCAAAGTTGTTGTTTCCAGGATCCCCAGTGAAGCACATCATATGACGGGGTGTTATCCACCAACACACAGAGAGAGAGGGAGGCTCTTTGTGATGTGAGTGGACCTTCTTAAACACATTGTCATATAGAACGGTAGGGATGGACTGGGATGTAAATGCAGTGACAGTCTAGTGTCATGCCTGACTGACGCCGCGTATGGATTGTATTAATCTAAGTGACTGATTCTCCAGCATGCGACGGCTACCCTGTCCCTAACTCCTCAGGAACAGACAGCCTCTGTCGAGTTATCGCTATTTGTAAGTCCTTCCACTGCACTGGGATGACAATAGGGATTAGTGCCAAGGTTCTTTAAACTGTTTTTTGGGGGGGAGAGGGGGAAAGCTTTCTTATCAGCGGCTACAGGATGCTGCTGCAACCACTTTTCCTTGACTGTCAATTAAAGAAGGGATCATTCACTTCAAGGGTATAAATGTTCTAACACTGGTATTAGGATGGGAAGCTAAGTCTCTGACAGATGTTCTAACTTTAATTCTCTGCTTGTTTTTGTGTCCTTTAATTAATTTATGTATCGTTCTATTCAGAGGTTTTAGATTTTTTTCTATTTGTGGTAATCTCCGTTGCCATGGTAGTTGCAAAGACGGATTCCGGCTTGTCACTCTGCAGTGTTCTTAGGAGGTTCAATCGGCTAATATATTCAATATCAACATAAATGCAAGGTAAACAGTATCTAATGGTGCGTGTGTTCCTATACCAACCCCACTGCCTGCTGTCTCCTCTCATTCTGCAGGGGAGCTGTCTGTCTCTGATTTGGAGCTTTTAAAGAAAGAGACCCACTATTGAAAGTGTTTGCAGAAACCAAAAAGGGGTGCAGCTTGTAGGCTTATCTCAGTTTTTTGGGTAAACAACAGAAACTAGTTTACTACGTGAGTGTTTAGCTGGAGTATGTGGTTGTTCTAGTGATCAGGTGTGTTAGTGTGTATAGTGCTGACGGTGGTGAAGAGAAGTGAAGTCCCTGTGTTGTGTAGCAGAGACCTGGAGCTGCCTGTCACCAGGGGACTCCTCACTATGGGCAGCAGGAGAGAGAAGGAGAATGCTGCTAATGGGCAAACTCTCCTCCGTCTCCCCCTCTCTCTCCCTCTGACAGCTCCTTCCTTTTGTTCTCCCCGCTCCTTCCCTCTGTCCCCCCTCCTCCCTCCTCCTCCCCCCTCCTCCTCCTCTCTCTCTCTGCCGGGGATTTGTGACAAGTTTTAGCAGACTGATCAAACGCGGCGGTGACACCTGATTAGGATATAGAACATGTTTACAGTAGCGCGTGCCGAGCGAGGACCCCCAGACAACAAGGGAGACTGACTTCAACCCTAACTAATTAAATCTCCACCTGGGATGCCATCTGTGACAGCCAGCGATGTAGCCATGCCTCCACTGACTGACTGGAGACTCATGGTTGTTGTATTTATTCATGTCATTCCATACTTCACTGTGACATTTATGGAGGCGGACTGCACTGGATTTGATGGTGTGTGTGTGTAGTGGGATGTTGTGGTGGATTATTTCACCGTCATAGTGGTGTGGTGTTGGTGATGACTCTAGCAGTTTGTCCTACATCTCTAGGTGGCAGTGTTGAGCAGTGGTTAGAGAGGTGGACGTCTGGCCAACCTCACACTAGATAGAACAACACTCTGGTTGTGTCCCAAATGGCACCCTGTAGTGCACTACTTCTGACCAGGACCCATAGAGCTCTGGTCAGAGGTAGTGCACTACTTAGGAAGTCAGGGGTTCCATTTGGTGTGTTGTTCTGGTGGGTTACAGTGAATATACTGGACTCTGTTCCCTGGCTGTTTCACCTTAGTGATTAGTGGTTGAATGGGTGTTATCTTTTAGTAAGTTATTTTAGTCAGACCCTGTTAGGGATTGCTGAGTATATTGTGACCACATTGCAAAAACATGAAATGTTGTGTGTGTGCCTTGGCTCACCAGAGCTGTGTGTGTGTGTGTGTGTGTGTGTGTGTGTGTGTGTGTGTGTGTGTGTGTGTGTGTGTGTGTGTGTGTGTGTAAATCAGTGTTAGTGTAAAGGCCATATCCAGCTGGTGAGTGGTACATCAGTCACCTAGTAGCAGCAGTGACGGGCCTGTAATTTGTGGCTTTCTCTCCCCCTTTCCCCTCTCTGTCCCAACCTCTCTCCCCCACCTCTCTCTCTCCCCCACCCAATTGGACCTGACTGGACTGCTGGTCATGCTGTATTACATAGGTTAGATGAAGTAATTATTTCTAGGCCAGTGACTACAAGCCAGATTAATAGTTTTTGAAGCGGCCATAATGGAGGTCTGACCCTGGGGGACATCAGCATTATTTCAGGCTCACCTCCACTCTCATCTCTCTCACCTCTGGGCACAGGGGGGGGGGGGGGGGTGATTTATACCTCCACTAATGATGGGAGGGGATGGCCCATAGCTACTAAACACAGCCATAGACACATATCTGTTTCTCCATCACAACAAACACAGCGTAGCAGCCAGGACCAACAGCAGGGCTAGAAACAATCACCATACTACTGGAGAGAGAGATGGATAGCTAGAGAGAGAGAGATGGATAGCTAGAGAGAGAGAGATGGATAGCTAGAGAGAGAGATGGATAGCTAGAGAGAGAGAGAGATGGATAGCTAGAGAGAGAGATGGATAGCTAGAGAGAGAGATGGATAGCTAGAGAGAGAGAGATGGATAGCTAGAGAGAGAGAGATGGATAGCTAGAGAGAGAGATGGATAGTTAGAGAGATGGATAGCTAGAGAGAGAGATGGATAGCTAGAGAGAGAGAGAGATGGATAGCTAGAGAGAGAGAGATGGATAGCTAGAGAGAGAGAGATGGATAGCTAGAGAGAGAGAGAGATGGATAGCTAGAGAGAGAGATGGATAGCTAGAGAGAGAGAGAGATGGATAGCTAGAGAGAGAGATGGATAGCTAGAGAGAGAGAGATGGATAGCTAGAGAGAGAGAGATGGATAGCTAGAGAGAGAGAGATGGATAGCTAGAGAGAGAGATGGATAGTTAGAGAGATGGATAGCTAGAGAGAGAGATGGATAGCTAGAGAGAGAGAGAGATGGATAGCTAGAGAGAGAGAGAGATGGATAGCTAGAGAGAGAGAGAGATGGATAGCTAGAGAGAGAGATGGATAGCTAGAGAGAGAGAGATGGATAGCTAGAGAGAGAGAGATGGATAGCTAGAGAGAGAGAGATGGATAGCTAGAGAGAGAGATGGATAGTTAGAGAGAGAGATGGATAGCTAGAGAGAGAGAGATGGATAGCTAGAGAGAGAGATATGGATAGCTAGAGAGAGAGATGGATAGCTAGAGAGAGAGATGGATAGCTAGAGAGAGAGAGATGGATAGCTAGAGAGAGAGAGATGGATAGCTAGAGAGAGAGAGATGGATAGCTAGAGAGAGAGAGATGGATAGATAGAGAGAGAGAGAGATGGATAGCTAGAGAGAGAGAGATGGATAGCTAGAGAGAGAGAGAGATGGATAGCTAGAGAGAGAGAGAGATGGATAGCTAGAGAGAGAGAGAGATGGATAGCTAGAGAGAGAGAGAGATGGATAGCTAGAGAGAGAGATGGATAGCTAGAGAGAGAGATGGATAGCTAGAGAGAGAGAGATGGATAGCTAGAGAGAGAGAGAGATGGATAGTTAGAGAGAGAGATGGATAGCTAGAGAGAGAGAGATGGATAGCTAGAGAGAGAAATATGGATAGCTAGAGAGAGAGATGGATAGCTAGAGAGAGAGAGATGGATAGCTAGAGAGAGAGAGATGGATAGCTAGAGAGAGAGAGAGATGGATAGCTAGAGAGAGAGAGAGATGGATAGCTAGAGAGAGAGAGATGGATAGCTAGAGAGAGAGAGAGATGGATAGCTAGAGAGAGAGAGAGATGGATAGCTAGAGAGAGAGAGAGATGGATAGCTAGAGAGAGAGAGATGGATAGCTAGAGAGAGAGAGATGGATAGCTAGAGAGAGAGAGAGAGATGGATAGCTAGAGAGAGAGAGAGATGGATAGCTAGAGAGAGAGAGAGATGGACAGCTAGAGAGAGAGAGAGATGGACAGCTAGAGAGAGAGAGAGATGGATAGCTAGAGAGAGATGGATAGCTAGAGAGAGAGAGAGATGGATAGCTAGAGAGAGAGAGAGATGGATAGCTAGAGAGAGAGAGAGATGGATAGCTAGAGAGAGAGAGAGATGGATAGCTAGAGAGAGAGAGAGATGGATAGCTAGAGAGAGAGATATGGATAGCTAGAGAGAGAGAGAGAGATGGATAGCTAGAGAGAGAGAGAGATGGATAGCTAGAGAGAGAGAGAGATGGATAGCTAGAGAGAGAGAGAGATGGATAGCTAGGGAGAGAGATGGATAGCTAGAGAGAGAGAGATGTATAGCTAGAGAGAGAGAGAGATGGATAGCTAGAGAGAGAGATTGATAGCTAGAGAGAGAGAGATGGATAGCTAGAGAGAGAGAGATATGGATAGCTAGAGAGAGAGATATGGATAGCTAGAGAGAGATGGATAGCTAGAGAGAGAGAGATGGATAGCTAGAGAGAGAGAGATGGATAGCTAGAGAGAGAGAGAGATGGATAGCTAGAGAGAGAGAGATGGATAGCTAGAGAGAGAGAGAGATGGATAGCTAGAGAGAGAGAGATGGATAGTTAGAGAGAGAGATGGAGAGTGAGAGAGATGGAGAGCGAGAGAGAGAGATGGATAGTTAGAGCGAGAGAGAGCGATCGAGAGTTAGAGAGAGAGATGGAGAGAGCACACTCTGGACAAGTATTGGTTATGGAGAAAGTACAGGTCAGTAACACCATACGATGTCAACTATGTACAGTAACTACGTCCCACATCATTGCTTTACACAATTATCGTCCACGTCAACATCCATGGCTCAGTGTCACCCTTGATGTTGACGTGATTGTAACCTTTGGATAACCTAAAATCATAGCAGTTGGATATAGTTATTTTTTATTTGGCAAATTGATTTGCACGTTCTTGCAAAGTAGGTTAATGGTATTGGGTCCCTAGTCTAATTTTTGGCATTGGTGGCAGTAGATCTTTCTTAGCGTTGACCGTGTTGGACTGTGCCATAGGTAGCTAGGCCCGTGACAGAGCTGTCTCAGTCCAGATGGGTCCTCCTGTCTGGACTGTTTTCTGGGGCAGACACCCTCTCCTCTGGAGCCTGGAGGACCGTCACTTGACTGGACGAGCCACATGGTTTTCACTAGGTGGCACTTGGACATCACCATATGGAATGCTGGCTCGTCGACACCCCTCCCTCCCTCCCTCCCCTCTGTGCTAAGTATACTTCAGATGTCAAGAGTGTTTTATTTGGATTGGAGGAGGCCAGTGTGTAATGTATTCACCTCCATCTCTGCCAGATGTTAAATGCCCCAGAACATGATCTCCTCAGGCTCCGCCCTGTTAACCTCTCTGATTGGCTCTAATAATTAGCAGGAGTGTGAACAGTAACCACGGTGATATCTCCCTCTTCCCTCAGACCAGTGTGGGTGGAGGTGGGGGGGAGTTGGGAACAGCCAACATATTCTAGTACGTGACCGAGTCCCATTTTACTTTCTGTCTCAGGCTAGGCTAAATGAGTTGGGTCTGACCCACACTGTCACGAGCTCATCAGCACCAACCATGCCCCCGGAGCTCATCAGCACCAACCATGCCCCCGGAGCTCAGGCCGTCATTGTAAATAAGAATTTGTTCTTAACTGACTTGCCTAGTTAAGTAAAAACAAATCAGCACCAACCATTCGCCTGGAGCTCATCAGAACCAACCACTCACCTGGAGCTCATCAGTACCAACCATTCGCCTGGCAGCACCAACCATTCACCTGGAGCTCATCAGTACCAACCACTCACCTGGAGCTCATCAGTACCAACCACTCACCTGGAGCTCATCAGTACCAACCATTCACCTGGAGCTCATCAGTACCAACCATTCACCTGGAGCTCATCAGTACCAACCATTCACCTGGAGCTCATCAGTACCAACCACTCACCTGGAGCTCATCAGTACCAACCACTCACCTGGAGCTCATCAGTACCAACCATTCACCTGGAGCTCATCAGTACCAACCATTCACCTGGAGCTCATCAGTACCAACCATTCACCTGGTGCTCATCAGCACCAACCATTCACCTGGAGCTCATCAGTACCAACCATTCACCTGGAGCTCATCAGTACCAACCACTCACCTGGAGCTCATCAGTATCAACCACTCACCTGGAGCTCATCAGTACCAACCATTCACCTGGAGCTCATCAGTACCAACCATTCTCCTGGCAGCACCAACCATTCACCTGGAGCTCATCAGTACCAACCACTCACCTGGAGCTCATCAGTACCAACCACTCACCTGGAGCTCATCAGTACCAACCATTCACCTGGAGCTCATCAGTACCAACCATTCACCTGGAGCTCATCAGTACCAACCATTCACCTGGAGCTCATCAGTACCAACCATTCACCTGGCGCTCATCAGTACCAACCATTCACCTGGAGCTCATCAGTACCAACCATATACCTGGCGCTCATCAGTACCAACCATTCACCTGGAGCTCATCAGTACCAACCATTCACCTGGAGCTCATCAGCACCAACCATTCACCTGGAGCTCATCAGTACCAACCATTCACCTGGCGCTCATCAGTTCCAACCATTCACCTGGAGCTCATCAGTACCAACCATTCACCTGGCGCTCATCAGTACCAACCATTCACCTGGAGCTCATCAGTACCAACCATTCACCTGGAGCTCATCAGCACCAACCATTCCCCTGGAGCTCATCAGCACCAACCATTCACCTGGAGCTCATCAGTACCAACCATTCACCTGGAGCTCATCAGTACCAACCATTCACCTGGAGCTCATCAGTACCAACCATTCACCTGGAGCTCATCAGTACCAACCATTCACCTGGAGCTCATCAGTACCAACCACTCACCTGGAGCTCATCAGCACCAACCATTCCCCTGGAGCTCATCAGCACCAACCATTCACCTGGAGCTCATCAGTACCAACCATTCACCTGGTGCTCATCAGCACCAACCATTCACCTGGAGCTCATCAGTACCAACCATTCACCTGGAGCTCATCAGTACCAACCACTCACCTGGAGCTCATCAGTAATATTCAGTACCACCACTGCTTTCTTTTCTACTGGCTTCATATTAACCCTCCAGTCCACTTAAAGCCATGCATGCAGCAGGCTGTCGCCCCAGGGTTTGGACACGTCCGGTCTGTTAATCTGTCACCATCCAGGCTACTAGGAAGAGTGTAAAGAGGATTAAGACGTTCAATTCCTGGTAGAATATTATCCTTGGTTCACAATGAGTGAAGGAAGGAAAATAAGTAAACAGTGAATAGGAATGGATGGGATGGCTTGAGAAGAAAACTAAAATGCCTTCTGCTGCCATATATTTTAGGATTTGTCTAATGCCATTATAGACTATTAATCTTGTGGTGGATTCCAGGAAGACAGTCAAAAACCATGTAAATTTTCCGAAATAATATCTGTCCGGTAATTCAATAGCAATCTGAGTCTTAATCGTTAAGTTGAGACAAATAGGTTAGATTTGTTCTGTTGTTGTAGTGATTCAGTAACAACACTGAATCACTTCCTAAGAAGTGTTCTTGTCTGTCCCTTTAGTCTCAGATATTAGTAACATACTGTTCCAGTAAATAGTGGTTAGTAAAGGAAATAGAAAGGAAACATGCTTGTTTTTCACTAAATGGATTCTAGCTAATACGATGCCATTTCAGATGTCACAATCAGCCCTGTTTTACCCTGATTTAGCCCTAGTCTCCATCTGGATTGTAAATCATCTTTATCCCCAGTGAAGCTGCAGACAGGCAGCAGATCATCTAGACTAGATCCTTAAGGACAGGGAAGGGGACTAGCTGCCATCTGAAGGGGTTGATCAGCTTGTGCTGTTAACACTGTGGATGGAACACAGAGCTGGCTCTTTACTCTGTCGTACACTGGTTTCTGGATTAGCAACACAAGCCACTTCCACTGTGATCAGTCACTCACACACACAGACACTCGGAATGACTGAAATCCTCTCAACATCACCCATCTGTTTCTCTCACTCTATCAGAATTAGGACAATTATTGACAGTGAGCTAGAACAAGTAGTCTATTGCTATTTGCTCTATTATGGTTTAGATATTGTCCATAATAAAACTATGAACACATTGTATTGTCTTAACTGGAGGAGACAGTGTTCAGGTATCTTACTGACCAATTCCCTGAGCAGGCCCAGGCCCCGTGGCTGACTTCTGTTGACCTGTGTCCTGTTAAGGAGCTACATTGTGTGACCAGTGGGCCATGCTGCTACCTTCCACAGCAGAGATGTTTCTCTAACTGTTATTGAACTGTTTATTGTCAGAGATCTTCAGTCTCTGTCTCTCAGTCTGAGAACAAAACATCCAGTTCAGGTGTGACCAGACAGACAGACAGACAGACCGTCCTCCAGGAGGAGGGAGCAGGAGGCTGAGTACTGGCCGGCTGGGCCCCAGCAGCGGGACACCCTCTGGGGTAGAGTATTTAACGCTCCACCTGCTTATCGATCCTGTCCTCCAGGCCGAGTGATGGGCGCGTCAGCGGACACAGGGGAGGGGGCAGAGGGGGGCATGCAGACCCCAACCTCAGCCTCCGGTATCCCGGCTTGGGTCTGTCCTTGACACTGCCCGTGGGACAGGCCTGGAGGACGCCTTGGCCCCGCTTCTAGCCCTCAGTCTCCCCCGGGCCGCCTGCACTTTGCAGAGCCATATTGATTTTGTGGCGGGGCAGAGAAGTGTGGCTGGCTAGCTAGAGAGTGAGAGAAAGAAAGAGAGGGAGAGAGACAGAGGGAGGAAAGAGACCGAGAGAGAGGGAGCGAGAGAGAGAGAGAGCTCTCTAAAGCACTGACCTCTCCTTGACTCCACCTCAGGATGCGACAAGGCTGTCAGAACAACTTGATGGCCCCAGCGCACCCTGCTGAAAACTGCTAATCACAGTCTTTCAATCAATGCTCTCCTTCCCCTCCCTCCGTCCCTCATATTCCCCTCGTTCCCTCACCTCTCTCCCAACAAACTGGCCTGTGTCTGAATCTGAATACCTAGGGAATGTGTGTCAGTGTTAAAATGGTCCATTCTGCCTGGAAAACAGCTGACCTCATGAAACCAGGTTGTCATTTGTAGGTGAAAACTAAAAAGCTTTCTCTATCGACATAATCCTAATGGAAGTGTTATGGCCTGCCCACAAAATAACAATTAAAGCCAAAGTGGCTAACACCCTTTACTTTTCTGCTTATGTAAGGTAGGGCAGACCTCTTAAATATCTGTTCTGTTCTGCTCTCTCTCTCTCTCTCTCTCTCTCTCTCTCTCTCTCTCTCTCTCTCTCTCTCTCATTCTCCTCACTCTCTCTCTCTCTCTCTCTCTCTCTCTCTCTCTCTCTCTCTCTCTCTCTCTCTCTCTCTCTCTCTCTCATTCTCCTCTCTCTCTCTCTCTCTCACTCTCTCTCTCTCCAGATTTGACACATTGGGTAAAGGTCATGGAAACATCTTTTTCTCCTTCTAGGTGTAGATGAGTGTGAAATAGATGTTGACACCGTGGACATTGAAAAGCACTTGAATGGACAGGCCTTGTATGTGCCAAGATGTCAGTGTCTAGGCTTACCCCAGGTGTATGTGTAAATACTTTGGGGTGATTCATCTTTCTCTCTTTTGCCTTCTCCTAACGCCTGACAGGGTTACACCTGCCCATGGCTGCGTCACGGATTGGGTTTAACACTGTGAGAGAGAACACAGAGAGAACACAGAGGGCTAATTGAATGGCTGTTTAAACTACTTTGACTGTCTTCCATAAAGTACTTGTCATTGTGTGTGGGTGTGTATACTTTTCTGAACATCAACCAGTATGATTGTCTATAGTTGTGTGTGTGTGTTTGTGTGTGGTGTGTGTGTGTGAGATAGAGACTATGGAGTTGAGCTGCTGAGGGAGGACACAGATGAAGATACATTTTGGTGATCAGCTTTTCCTCTTGGGCAGGAGAAGCATCGAGGCTCATCATATTCTAGCTGTGTACTATTGCAATACTTTTTGACATATTCAATGGAAAAACTATATTTGACACCTACTATTTACTACATGAGCAGTGACCACCTGATCAGAATGTAACCAGCTAGTTCTCCAACCAGACAGATGAATTTGCATCCCCACCTCCTGGTCCAGTGTGTGGGTGTGGGGTTACATATTATTACTGCCCTGTGTGGCCTGCTTCTCAGGTCACTCTACAGATGTTCCAATCAGTTAACCATTTATTACACTGTTCAGTCACTTATCACTTACCTCCCATCCACCTCCATAACCATTATAGTGACCGCTGACCAGTGTGTGGGATTCTGAGAATGCATTATGCCACGATTTGTCTGAAACAAAATGTCAAAAGGCAGTTAAAGTTTTGCTTTTCTTTGAATGGATAGTGCTTATTATGTCCCGGGGCCTAAATGTCAGTTAAAATAACCATGTAGCCTAGGGGGGAGGGAGGGAGGGACAGTGTCAGTGTGCAAGGAAGTGTGTGTGATGGCACCTAGGTGATGTGTGATCTCACTGTGGTTCGAAGCAGTCAGAGACATGCCCTGTGTATGAGGTAGCTACGTGCTGTTTGTCACCGAGGTGGAGGGAGTCCAGGTGCCTGGGGGATGGAGGTCCATGGGGCTGGGGCATGGAGGACCTGGGGCGTGGAGGTCCAGGGGGCTGGGGCGTGGAGGTCCAGGGGGCTGGGGCGTGGAGGACCTGGGGCGTGGAGGTCCAGGGGGCTGGGGCGTGGAGGTCCAGGGGGCTGGGGCGTGGAGGACCTGGGGGGAGGAGGTCCAGGGGGCTGGGGCGTGGAGGACCTGGGGGTGGCGGTCAAGGGGCCTGGGGGGGTGGAGGTCCAGGGGGCTGGAGGTCCAGGGGGCTGGGGGAGGAGGTCCAGGGGGCTGGGGTGTGGAGGGTCTGGGGGGTGGTGGTCAAGGGGCCTGAGGGGGGTGGAGGTCCAGGGGGGTGGAGGTCCATGAGGCTGGAGCGTGGAGGTCCAGGGGGCGGGGGCGTGGCGGTCAGACGGCTACCCGCTCCTTACTGCTCACAGCAGGCTTGTTGACTCAGGTGTGAACCTCGTCCGTTTGGTCTCTCTCTTCAACCCTCGCCTCCCCCGGTCCGAAGTGGGCACTCCCTGGCCTTCCTGCCATCCTCCTTGCCACTGGCCGCCCCACACCCACTCCCCACATTCTGCGATGGGGTGCCAAATGAAAACGGGGCGGAAGCGCATTTGATGTCTTCGCCTGTCTCCCTGTTTGAGGCTGATGTTCTTCAGGAAACTGATTCACCGTCACTTTTGCAGGAGGAGACCATTTTCTGAAATCGATGTCACACAAGTACCAATTGTTTGCTTCCTAAACAAAGCGCTCTATTAGGCAGCTAACTCTCAATGCGTCATCGTGGGGATGAGAGGGGGCTGGGGTTGGTTGAGGGATTTTTGTCTGTTAAGGTTTAAACTCCCCAGGGCTCTCAGTAGAACGCTGTCTACTGGCTGGAGGTCTGGTTCCACCTCCACCCTGACTTTGGTTCTGATTGTTACAGCATAGCAACCCGAGTCAAAACCAGTCCTTTGGGACCCAGGGTTCCTCAGGGTAATGCTGGACCCATGGGGGTAGTCCTCAGACAAACCACCCTCTCAGAGGAAACACGCTCTACTCCACCACCACCAGCAATTCTGATGTTATTTTCTTAGTTATTTTGAGCCATAATGATCTAAGCACTGGACATTAATCTACTCATTTAAGTGTCAAAAATAAAAAATACCAGCCGTTTGATTTCCTTCTCATGTCCAGATCTGAAAGAACAGATCTATTTATGTGATAAACAGTCTGGCCAAGGGGATTTTAATCCCGTCAACAGAGAGAGATTAAGAGCAGCATCAGATATATCACTCAGAACAGACGACTGGCATGGTTACAGCAAATCATCCATGTCATTGTTTTTATGGGATTGGTAATCTGGTTTCTTATGCTGGGTGGAAAAGCAGAATCTCTAACTGACAGAGAGACTGCTCTGATATACAGGGAGATGAGAGAAGGAGAGAGGAGAGGAGATGAGGAGAGACAAGAGAGGAGGAAATGAGACCCCATCTGCTACAGAGGGCTGGGGTTGTCTTTTTTCCTGTGGAATTTCTGAGTGGCTTGATGTATTCGACATGTGCGTGACAGCCCGGTTGTGTGCGATTGGAGCTGAGGCAGTGTGCTATCCAGCCTAGTTGTGTGTGTGTGTGTGTGTGTGTGTGTGTGTGTGTGTGTGTGTGTGTGCCTGCATGCACATCGCACAGGGCAATGTGCTCTAAGGTCAAGTTGGCAACGGCCTACCAACCAGCCTTGTACACACATGCATACAGGAACAACACACACTGGTTACACACACAGGAAACACACCACACTGCCCCCATACTCATGCTCACACATCACACAGAAACACCCCCACACTGGACACACACACAGAAACACACACACACACAGGTTTAATATCCTGAAGCTTCTGCAGGAATTTGACACCAATGAATGTGTGTCAGTTTGTCAGTTTTCCTCCTCTGCTCTTCTTCCTGGCCCTTTGAACACAGACTGGCCATGAATAGTGTATGTTGTTTTGTGTTGTAGATTCACTCTGTCTGTGGACCAGTTTTCCTCTCCTTTTGTTTGTTCCACTCTAAATAGAATAACTTAGAGTGCCGGGCTGTCTGGAAGCCCATGTGCATCCTGTTTGTGTTGTTGTTGTTGTTGGTGGTGGTGTTGTTTGTGTTTGTGTTAGTGTTATTGTTGTTAGTGTTGATGATGGTGGTGTTGTTGGTGTTATTGATGTTGGTGTATGGTGGTTTTGGTGTAGTTGGTGGTGTTGTTGGTGTTTGGTGGTGTAGGTGGTGGTGTTGTTGGTGTTTGGTGGTGTTGTAGTTGGTGTTTCTGCTGGTGGTGGTCGTGGTGGTGTTTGTTGGTGTTATTGGTGTTTGGTGGTGTTGTTGGCGTTTGGTGGTGTTGTAGTTGATGGTGGTGGTGTTGTTGGTGTGTGGTGGTGTTGTTGGTCTTTGGTGGTGTTGTAGTTGATGGTGGTGGTGTTGTTGGTGTTTGGTGTTGTAGTTGTTGGTGTTTGGTGGTGTTGTAGTTGATGGTGGGGTGTTGTAGTTGGTGGTGGTGGTGGTGTTATTGGTGTTGGTGTAGTTGGTGGTGTTGTTAGTATTTGATGGTGTTGTAGTTGATGTTGGTGTAGTTGGTGGTGTTGTAGTTGGTGGTGGTGGTGTTGGTGTTTGGTGGTGTTGTAGTTGATGGTGGGGGTGTTGTTGGTGTTGTAGTTGTTGGTGGTGTTTGGTGGTGTTGTAGTTGGTGGGGGTGGTGTTGTTGGTGTTTGGTGGTGTTGTAGTTGATGGTGGGGGTGTCGTTGGTGGTGTTATTGGTGTTGGTGTTGCTGGTGTTTGGTGGTGTTGTAGTTGTTGGTGGTGACGATGGTGTTGTAGTTGGTGGGGGTGGTGTTGGTGTTTGGTGGGGATGATTTGGTGGTGTTGTTGTTGTTGATGGTGGTGTTGGTGGTGTTTGGTGTTGTAGTTGTTGGTGTTTGGTGGTGTTGTAGTTGATGGTGGGGTGTTGTAGTTGGTGTTGGTGTAGTTGGTGGTGTTGTTAGTGTTTGATGGTGTTGTAGTTGATGGTGGGGGTGTTGTTGTTGGTGTTTGGTGGTGTTGTAGTTGGTGGTGTTGGTGTTTGGTGGTGTTGTAGTTGATGGTGGGGGTGTTGTTGGTGTTTGGTGTTGTAGTTGTTGGTGGTGTTGGTGTTTGGTGGTGTTGTAGTTGGTGGGGGTGGTGTTGTTGGTGTTTGGTGGTGTTGTAGTTGATGTTGTTGGTGTTTGGTGGTGTTGTAGTTGTTGGTGGTGATGATGGTGTTGTAGTTGGTGGGGGTGGTGTTGGTGTTTGGTGGGGATGATTTGGTGGTGGTGTTGTTGTTGATGGTGGTGTTGTAGTTGTTGGTGTTTGGTGGTGGTGGTGTTGTTGGTGTTGATGATGGTGTTGGTGTTGTTTCGCCTGCAGATAAAGCTGTAGCCCCCTGAAGGGAAATCTACTAACACCATAGAGCTAATAGGTTCTCCGTCTCCCATACTGAGATTTCACCTTTTCCTGTCTGTATTCATGCACATACTTTTTCTGTTTGTCCTCTTTTTGATCCAGCCCTCTTTTGAGTCATTCAGGACACAACCTTTTTAAGCATACACTTTAATGTTCTTAACAGGACATTTTATTTCACTCTAAAAGTCAGGACATATTTTGGCGGGCGGGACTCTCGCATTCCCCCGCGTCCCGCATGAGGTCTCTGGCATTATTAGGCCGGCAGAAATGTGAAACCCATGTAGTAAATGTCTGGGAATATATACGAGGCCTGCTGTCCTTAAACCTCACAGCCTTCACTCAGCTTGCTCACTGCTGATGCAGGGAAGCTGTGCGGCAAGGGGCGAAGCGTTCACACCGGTGTCCACAGCACATTTAAAGGTTTAAAGGCAGGAGCTGGTCACTGACATGGCACTCTCGCCCGCCGGCTCTCAGCCAGCCAGTGGCTGACGGGTGTGGGGTGTGGGGTGTGTGCACCTGTGAGGTTGTGGGGAGAGAATAAAGGACGGAGGGACGCAGACGGCAGAGATGGATGGAGGGAGGTGAGGGGAGGAGGTGAGGGGAGGGTTCGGCACTTGTGAAATTTATTTGGGTATCGCAGTTTTACGCTGGTTGCCGTTGGATTTACAGGTCGGAATGGAATGTGAGCCAATGAAAGGGCTTTGATCCTTCCACCAGGTTGGGTCTTTATAGGAGGGAGCCAGTACGCAGAACGCAGCAGGGCATTCTTTATAAGGTTGTGAGGAACCCCACTGCAGAACCCAGAAATCATAAAAATGTGAGACGACAATGAAGCTAGGGGACTATGGGATGGTCATTGGATATCATCTGGGGAGGTTGAATTAAATGGGACGCTGATGCTTCACAGTCTCAGTTTAAATGTAGGCTAATTCATTCATCAACTCCCAAAACCCTGAATTAATCTGTTCTCTTCTATCGTACATGTCATTACCTGTAAATTCATCATGACGTGTGCATCTTTGCTGACCTATGTGTACTGACCTGTGTCTGGTCTCCTCTTCTTCAGAGGCGCAGGCTGCTGCAGGAGCTTGGAGACCAGCGCATCCCCTACCTCGGGCCCTCAGACCATGGCTTCCAACAGCTGGTGAGTCAGTCAGTCAGGCTGGTTCAGAGTCCAGACCACTGTTGACCTTCTGTCATCCCACTGCCTTTGGTACTAGTCCAGACCTTCTGTCATCCCACTGCCATTGGTACTAGTCCAGACTTTCTGTCATCCCATTGCCATTGGTACTAGTCCAGACCTTCTGTCATCCCATTGCCATTGGTACTAGTCCTTCTGTCATCCCACTGCCATTGGTACTAGTCCTTCTGTCATCCCATTGCCATTGGTACTAGTCCAGATCTTCTGTCATCCCATTGCCATTGGTACTAGTCCAGACCTTCTGTCATCCCACTGCCATTGGTACTAGTCCAGACCTTCTGTCATCCCACTGCCATTGGTACTAGTCCAGACCTTCTGTCATCCCATTGCCTTTGGTACTAGTCCAGACCTTCTGTCATCCCATTGCCATTGGTACTAGTCCAGACCTTCTGTCATCCCACTGCCATTGGTACTAGTCCAGACCTTCTGTCATCCCACTGCCTTTGGTACTAGTCCAGATCTTCTGTCATCCCACTGCCATTGGTACTAGTCCAGACCTTCTGTCATCCCACTGCCTTTGGTACTAGTCCAGACCTTCTGTCATCCCACTGCCATTGGTACTAGTCCAGACCTTCTGTCATCCCATTGCCATTGGTACTAGTCCAGACCTTCTGTCATCCCACTGCCATTGGTACTAGTCCAGACCTTCTGTCATCCCATTGCCATTGGTACTAGTCCAGACCTTCTGTCATCCCACTGCCATTGGTACTAGTCCAGACCTTCTGTCATCCCATTGCCATTGGTACTAGTCCAGACCTGTCATCCCATTGCCATTGGTACTAGTCCAGACCTTCTGTCATCCCATTGCCATTGGTACTAGTCCAGACCTTCTGTCATCCCACTGCCATTGGTACTAGTCCTTCTGTCATCCCATTGCCATTGGTACTAGTCCAGATCTTCTGTCATCCCATTGCCTTTGGTACTAGTCCAGACCTTCTGTCATCCCACTGCCATTGGTACTAGTCCAGACCTTCTGTCATCCCACTGCCATTGGTACTAGTCCAGACCTTCTGTCATCCCACTGCCATTGGTACTAGTCCAGACCTTCTGTCATCCCACTGCCATTGGTACTAGTCCAGACCTTCTGTCATCCCATTGCCATTGGTACTAGTCCAGACCTTCTGTCATCCCACTGCCATTGGTACTAGTCCAGATTTTCTGTCATCCCATTGCCTTTGGTACTAGTCCAGATCTTCTGTCATCCCATTGCCTTTGGTACTAGTCCAGACCTTCTGTCATCCCACTGCCTTTGGTACTAGTCCAGACTTTCTGTCATCCCACTGCCATTGGTACTAGTCCAGACTTTCTGTCATCCCATTGCCATTGGTACTAGTCCAGACCTTCTGTCATCCCACTGCCATTGGTACTAGTCCAGACCTTCTGTCATCCCACTGCCATTGGTACTAGTCCAGACCTTCTGTCATCCCACTGCCTTTGGTACTAGTCCAGACCTTCTGTCATCCCACTGCCTTTGGTACTAGTCCTTCTGTCATCCCATTGCCATTGGTACTAGTCCTTCTGTCATCCCACTGCCATTGGTACTAGTCCAGACTTTCTGTCATCCCACTGCCATTGGTACTAGTCCAGACCTTCTGTCATCCCACTGCCATTGGTACTAGTCCAGATCTTCTGTCATCCCATTGCCATTGGTACTAGTCCAGACCTTCTGTCATCCCACTGCCATTGGTACTAGTCCAGACCTTCTGTCATCCCACTGCCATTGGTACTAGTCCAGATCTTCTGTCATCCCATTGCCATTGGTACTAGTCCAGACTTTCTGTCATCCCACTGCCATTGGTACTAGTCCAGACCTTCTGTCATCCCACTGCCATTGGTACTAGTCCAGATCTTCTGTCATCCCATTGCCATTGGTACTAGTCCAGACCTTCTGTCATCCCACTGCCATTGGTACTAGTCCTTCTGTCATCCCACTGCCTTTGGTACTAGTCCAGACCTTCTGTCATCCCATTGCCATTGGTACTAGTCCAGACCTTCTGTCATCCCATTGCCATTGGTACTAGTCCAGACCTTCTGTCATCCCACTGCCATTGGTACTAGTCCTTCTGTCATCCCATTGCCATTGGTACTAGTCCAGACCTTCTGTCATCCCACTGCCATTGGTACTAGTCCTTCTGTCATCCCACTGCCTTTGGTACTAGTCCAGACCTTCTGTCATCCCATTGCCATTGGTACTAGTCCAGATCTTCTGTCATCCCATTGCCATTGGTACTAGTCCAGACCTTCTGTCATCCCATTGCCATTGGTACTAGTCCAGACCTTCTGTCATCCCACTGCCATTGGTACTAGTCCAGACCTTCTGTCATCCCACTGCCATTGGTACTAGTCCAGACCTTCTGTCATCCCACTGCCATTGGTACTAGTCCAGACCTTCTGTCATCCCACTGCCATTGGTACTAGTCCTTCTGTCATCCCACTGCCTTTGGTACTAGTCCTTCTGTCATCCCACTGCCTTTGGTACTAGTCCAGACCTTCTGTAATCCCATTGCCATTGGTACTAGTCCAGACCTTCTGTCATCCCACTGCCATTGGTACTAGTCCAGACCTTCTGTCATCC
This sequence comes from Salmo trutta, assembly GCF_901001165.1. Classification (NCBI taxonomy): domain Eukaryota; kingdom Metazoa; phylum Chordata; class Actinopteri; order Salmoniformes; family Salmonidae; genus Salmo; species Salmo trutta. The sequence goes on from NC_042968.1 coordinate 28,363,929, forward strand.
CACTGCCATTGGTACTAGTCCTTCTGTCATCCCACTGCCTTTGGTACTAGTCCTTCTGTCATCCCACTGCCTTTGGTACTAGTCCAGACCTTCTGTCATCCCACTGCCATTGGTACTAGTCCAGACCTTCTGTCATCCCACTGCCATTGGTACTAGTCCAGACCTTCTGTCATCCCACTGCCATTGGTACTAGTCCAGACTTTCTGTCATCCCATTGCCATTGGTACTAGTCCAGACCTTCTGTCATCCCACTGCCATTGGTACTAGTCCAGATCTTCTGTCATCCCATTGCCATTGGTACTAGTCCAGATCTTCTGTCATCCCACTGCCATTGGTACTAGTCCAGACCTTCTGTCATCCCACTGCCATTGGTACTAGTCCAGACCTTCTGTCATCCCATTGCCTTTGGTACTAGTCCAGACCTTCTGTCATCCCACTGCCATTGGTACTAGTCCAGACCTTCTGTCATCCCATTGCCATTGGTACTAGTCCAGACCTTCTGTCATCCCACTGCCATTGGTACTAGTCCAGACCTTCTGTCATCCCACTGCCATTGGTACTAGTCCAGACTTTCTGTCATCCCATTGCCATTGGTACTAGTCCAGATCTTCTGTCATCCCATTGCCATTGGTACTAGTCCAGATCTTCTGTCATCCCATTGCCTTTGGTACTAGTCCAGACCTTCTGTCATCCCACTGCCATTGGTACTAGTCCAGACCTTCTGTCATCCCACTGCCATTGGTACTAGTCCAGACCTTCTGTCATCCCATTGCCATTGGTACTAGTCCAGACCTTCTGTCATCCCATTGCCATTGGTACTAGTCCAGACCTTCTGTCATCCCACTGCCATTGGTACTAGTCCAGACCTTCTGTCATCCCACTGCCATTGGTACTAGTCCTTCTGTCATCCCACTGCCTTTGGTACTAGTCCAGACCTTCTGTCATCCCACTGCCATTGGTACTAGTCCAGACTTTCTGTCATCCCATTGCCATTGGTACTAGTCCAGACCTTCTGTCATCCCACTGCCATTGGTACTAGTCCAGATCTTCTGTCATCCCACTGCCATTGGTACTAGTCCAGACCTTCTGTCATCCCATTGCCATTGGTACTAGTCCAGACCTTCTGTCATCCCACTGCCATTGGTACTAGTCCAGACCTTCTGTCATCCCATTGCCATTGGTACTAGTCCAGATCTTCTGTCATCCCATTGCCATTGGTACTAGTCCTTCTGTCATCCCATTGCCATTGGTACTAGTCCAGACCTTCTGTCATCCCATTGCCATTGGTACTAGTCCTTCTGTCATCCCATTGCCATTGGTACTAGTCCAGACCTTCTGTCATCCCATTGCCATTGGTACTAGTCCAGATCTTCTGTCATCCCATTGCCTTTGGTACTAGTCCAGACTTTCTGTCATCCCACTGCCATTGGTACTAGTCCTTCTGTCATCCCACTGCCATTGGTACTAGTCCAGACCTTCTGTCATCCCATTGCCATTGGTACTAGTCCAGACTTTCTGTCATCCCACTGCCATTGGTACTAGTCCAGACCTTCTGTCATCCCACTGCCATTGGTACTAGTCCAGACCTTCTGTCATCCCACTGCCATTGGTACTAGTCCAGACCTTCTGTCATCCCACTGCCATTGGTACTAGTCCAGACCTTCTGTCATCCCACTGCCATTGGTACTAGTCCAGACCTTCTGTCATCCCACTGCCATTGGTACTAGTCCATACCAAAGCCTTATGTCTATCCCACTGGAGGACTCAGCACTTGGAAAGATACTTAGCTCATAGGCAGAACCATAGAATTAGAAGGAACAATGGCTAGTTATACAATATTTCTGTTGGCTGTTTGGTCTGTGTACTTGTTCTCCATCAATTGTTTCTGGAGACAGAGATCACTTAACTCATAGCAGGCAGAACAACAGCTAATTGATCTGTGTTTGTTTGTGTTCCAGTGGGAGACTAGCTACTCTGGCCTGGCTCTGCGGCGGTCCTGCTCCCTGCCTGAGGAGCTCCATGGTCGGGTGGAGGCTGCTCTGCTCACCCTGCGGCAGAGGGGTTGTTTCCTGAGGGACCTGGTGAAGGTGAGGGACCGAGACGTCTTCACCGCCGTGTCCCGGGTGCTGCTGGGTCAGCCAGGAACCACCTACCGCTACCTGGACACGCGGCTCTTCACCATCCCCTGGCACACAGACGAGCAGAGAGGGACCTGCTGCGACCCAGACCTCAGTGCCGCCTGCAAAGCACTCTGGGAGCTCAACTGCTTCTTCTGCTCTGATGTCGGAGACAGGAAGGAGGGGGATGTTTTCAAGCAGTGCAGGAAAGAGTTCGTTGGTGCTATAGAGTCTAAACCCAGTGTAGAAGGAGACACGGAGTCTAAAGATAGCGAGGAGTCCAAACCCAGTGACGATGGAGGAGACTCGGAATCCAAGCAGAGTGAGGAGGGAGAGACTGAGTCAAAGCACAGTGACGATTGGGACATAGAGTCAAAACACAGTGAAGAAGAAGGCCCATCGTCCAAACAGGATGCAGCATGGGAGTCAAGACACGGCGACGAGATGGGAGACATGAAGACTAAACAAACTGAACTGGGTAGCCCAACGGGGTCAAAACAACACAGTGAGGAAAAACACACAGACTGGAAGCATAGGCCAGCTGGCAGCACAGAGACAGAGACCACAGGTCTAGGCCCTCAGGAGAAGCCTGTGGCTGAGCTAAAACACAGTCTCTCTGGGTACCACATTGAAGATGAGGAGGATGAAGACCAGCAGAGTGGCCAGGGATGCTCTAACTTCAACCCTGCTAAGACATCCTGTCCTGGCCCGGCCCAGTTCAACGTCACCCTGCTCAACTACATGGACCCAGCAGCTATGAGCCAGCTGAAAGAAGAGCCGTATTATGGGATGGGCAAGATGGCTGTGGGCTGGCACCATGATGAGAACCTGGTCAGCCTATCACCTGTGGCTGTCTACAGCTACAGCTGTCATGACGACGACAAAGGTGAGGGTCAAAGGTCATACAGTATAGTTGTTGTATATCACTGTCAGTAGTGGTGGATCCCTGTCAAACTAGACCCAAACTTCCTCAAAAACACCCTTCAGTCTCACTTGTTATCCCATTTTTATCACTCCACCCACAACCCCTTAGAAGTAGCTATTTTCTTCTCCACTGTGATGTCATTTTGAGCTACTATCGCTATCAGATGCAGCTAACAGCTAACGTTGTGTATGTGGCCCTACAGCAGCTCACTTCCAACAGCTATACAGCATTTATCTCAGACACGGCCTCCAGTGAGCCAGCCATCAGATCTATCAGCCTGATAGTGTCAGGGCATTATCAAATGTCATCACGGGCTGCCTCTGTTCTGTTCTGACAGGCTGGGATGCCTTATCGCTAGCAGGGCCAGGGAGTGAGGGAAGATCATCAACACACTCTCTGGGACACATTCAGGGGCTAAACACATGCTGAACGGCACACTACAAAACTCCAACAACTCGCCCAGCCTTATCGCTCAACGATCTGATCTAAGTCATTTCCTCCAGAAATGATCACTGTGTAATTATCTGATATGGAATAATGAGTGTCTGCTTTGATTACTGGTTCTAGACTGTACAGCAGTATTGAGGCAGTGTTTAGCCTAGATGTTCTATCATAGTGGGTCTCGGCCTGATTTTATAGGGCTGATATGAGTGTATCATTTTTGATGGAGTTCATTGCTATTGAATCAGTGATCGTCTAACAAAATTCTGATTGATCGAACATGATCATATTTTAAAATCAAATATTTACTCTGTTTTACTACCAAGGTGCACATTCCCCTTTCACATGACAACACGGTGTACAACCCATATCTCAGCCGCCTTTGCAGCGGGCCGACATCATTTCAGAGGGATTGGCTAAACAGAACCACCTGCTGTAGAGTAAAAGTCTGTGGAGATGATTTGTTTTGACCCATCTGACCCTTGACCCCTGGGAACGCTGGCTTCAAACAGCACAGGACCGACCGGCCGGGGCTGTAGTCTAGGTAGACTGTTCTATCTGCAGCTGTGCCTTTCCAAACTGACCCCATAGCACCAGACTTCACAGGCAAACCTGACAAAAGCTTAGCAGCACTGCTCGCTAACCCCGCTGTGCATTACTCAAGAAATGCTATGTTCACTTTGGGCCAGATCGTTCTGAATTCTCCCAGAACCACAGAGATGGAATTGTTACCATGCGGAATGTTGTTTTTTTACGAGGGGGCCCATGTTTTTTACATTGTTCTCGGCTGCGCCGCAGACAAAGCCCCTCTCTCTCTTTCTCAACTCAATAATTGAGCTGTTTTGCATCCCACAGTCTGGTACGTACAGTAACCAGTAACCATCTAAGCATGTTTATTTGCACGACACCTGTCTTTCTTTGACACGCTTACTTTTCATGTCAGGTCTGGGAGAAGTCTAGTATTTGTCTCTTTTTCCCAAGGCTCTGTCTCTGGTGTTTCAGAATGGTTTTATTTAGGGTCACCCAGCTGCTCTGATCCGGAGGTATCTGGCTTGGCAGTGGAGTGTTTCCCGGCTGGAAAGACCACAATGCTCTTTACTCCAGCTCCAACACCATTCCCATCCTGGGTCCTTTAGGAGCAGTGTCATTAACAGCTCTCTCAGAAAGCACTGGCTGGAAATTAAGTTACTATTTATCCTCTGCTGAGCAAAGGAAAAGGCCTGATTTGCCGTGGGGCTGAGAGAGGTCCAGGAAGACGTTAGTATTGATTTATGCTGAAGGGTGTGGACCTAACAGGGGCTGGGTAGATCTTGTTTTCTCACCGTGCCTCGGATGGAGGACAGACAGGGAGAGGCTGGGGGAGAGGCTCAGAGACTGGCTATGGGAGGAGAATAGTCCCCACTACCCTGTCTGTCTGCTGCCCCTACACACACTAGCTACCTAACATCAAATACTTTCATTAAAAAGGCTGTCCTCTTGTACAGAAACTGTGATAAAGACACAAGTTGTACTGAGATATAATGTAACAATATGCCCTGTCTCCTATTGTATATTTGGTTCTGATCTGACTGACCTAAGTGGTGGGATTGTTTGTGTTTAGCAGGTGTGAGCTCGGAGGAGGGTCCTGCGGAGAAGGGCTGCTGGAGGATTGGTCTAAAGGTGGCCTGGGACATCCACACCCCTGGACTGACCCTCCCACTGCAGTCCGGAGACTCCTACTACCTGAGAGGTACTAGAGCATGCATACCACTCCTTCTACATGACATCTCTAGTCTGTGTGAGATTTACACTTGATGTTCTAGTGTGTTTGGTTTACTGTGTCCCTACTGACCCATAGAAGCAGGATGCTCTCTAGACTCTCTCTTTCTCTCTCTTTTCTCCCTTTTTTCTCTCTCTTTTTTCTCTCTCTCTATTTCTCGCTCTCTCATCATTGTGTTAGTCTGAACCCAACCCGACCAGACGCCCTGTTCCGTTCTGTTCCGCATGTAGCTCGGACTCTGGCCTGCTTGTGTATCTGTAACCCTAAGGTTCCATGTAATTGCATGCATTAGAGAGGTTAAGAAAACCAAATGTTATTTTATGAAGTCCTGTGACCCAGTGCTGTGGCAGCGGTGCTGGTGGTGTCTCTATGGAGTGGAGAGGACAGGCAGCGGGCCATGAGGGTGTAAATCAGACCTTAATGCTGATGGCTACAGCAGATGCCTTCCCCTTTCATCTCTGCCTGCTGGGTCGGGCTGCTCTTAGCTTCTACAATACAGGACAAGGCTACACGGCTATTATTGGCTACCACTAGCTTCCCCATCACAGCAGCACGCCATGTCCCACACTGTGTATGGGTTAGGACCTCCAAGACATCATTATGTGTATTTGTCTGGGATCGTTGGTGAAATATGACTGCATAGTTTTTTTGGACACATACGAACAGACACAAAGACACAGGCGAGAACATGTTCTACCTCATATTCTACCTCCAACCAGGTTGATTTGGGTAGAAACCATGAGTTGGAGTGACCTCACGGGACATAACCCAGACAGGATGGGATTTGTCACTTTCAGTCCAGGTATGATACCAGAGTGATGGGCTGCTCTAGAAACACCATTGTAATTGGACCTGACTGAACTGGATCAATGGGGATTTATGTTCCAGTTTGGAAGATCCCTACAGGATCACTATGATACTGTAGCAGCTCACACAGTCAGTCTGTCTCACTCCTACACACCTGGATCAGGTGCACATTACAGTCGCTTACTACTGTAATCAACCAAGACTACATTCAAGAAACTAGTCCACTCAGTGTTTCATTGGAGGTTATAGCATGCCTCAACAAGGGACAGAAATAAAAGCTAGCTTTGGGATGCCTGTTGACTAGTGGCTTTCTGGTGTTTTTTTTAGGTTTTATTATTTTTAAAATGTTGTCGTAGAAAATTAAGAAAAATATACAGGATTGTTATTTTAAAACGAGGACATTAAAGACCTAGATAGACTACATGCAAATGTTTAAAATATAATATGCTATAGGCAGGCCCTCTTTTGGCAGTTGCTCTTCTGTTGACGCCTTCTTGTGTGATCAGCTGATTTGAGGTTAGCCCCTTTTTCTCCCCAATTTCGTGATATCCAATTGGTAGTTACAGTCTTGTCCCCTCCCACCATCGCTGCAACTCCCGTACGGACTCGGAGAGGCGAAGGTTGAGAGCCATGCGTCCTCCGAAACAGGACCCCGCCAAGCCACACTGCTTCTTGACACACTGCTCGCTTAACCCGGAAGCCAGCCGGACCAATGTGTCGGAGGAAAGCTGGGCCCGGCCCGACACAAGGAGTCGCTAGAGAGCAATGGGACATCCCAGACGGCCAAACCATCCCCTAGGCTGGGCCAATTGTGCACCGCCTCATGGGTCTCCCGGTCGCTGCCGGCTGCGACGCAGCCCGGGATGGAACCTGGGTCTGTAGTGACGCCTCTAGACCGTTGCGCCACTCGGGAGCCCCCTGGCTTTGTGGTGTTTTGATAAGCAACGGGCCTGTGTACCTTCACGGACACCATCATTCCTTTTTAGCACCGTTAGTCAGTGACTCAACCTCTGAACTGTTAATGTTGTGTGTGTCTGTGTTTGTAATATGTGTGTGCAAATTTAATCAGCCGTTATTTCCACCCAAATGGAATTTCAGTGGTTAAAAAAGAACAATGCAAGTCTGACACCGAGCCTGTTGGGTAATAAGATTTCCAGCTCCCAACTCACGAGGGACCTGAGAAAGAGTTGACCCAATATATTTAAAAGCCTGCTGCTTCCTGGAAAAAAGAAGGGGACAAGTGGCAACAGATGAGGGGGTAGAGAAAGAAAGATAAATATTTATTACAGAAATCGAGTTTGTCCCCCCAGTGCCATCAGACTGTGGAGGACCAGATTGATGGAGATCATTTATTATTGGATATAAACTGTTTTAAAGACGGGAGTCATTCCCCCCAGAGACCTTCACAATCTCATCAGAGGATAACACAGAACAGTGGGGGAACTTGTTTTGTTTGTCATGCTCTTTTTCAGTTTTTTTCCCTCACTACCTCATAATAATATCTATCTTCCTAAAGCACTTCACTGTTTGACTTTCAAATCAAAGGCATTAGCCAGCCACACTGCTCAAGGCGGGGTGTAAATATGCACATGTGCTGTGAGTGACAGCTCTGTAATGGCTAAATTAAGGATTTGTTGTGGAGCAAATAATAACAGAGCTGGGCGACATCTAAACACACAAACAAGCTCGTGGACTGACGGGACTGATACACTAGAAACAGCAGTTGGGATCGGATCAGGATCTTTGTTTAATGGATAAATGTTTGTTGATATGAGACCTCCATCATGATGGATTGAATGAGATCTGACAGTGTTTGTTCAATGAAGTAGAATAATGCTCACATTTCACTGATCCTGCTGGTGGACAGAGATTGGTAGATAGAGGACCTGGCAGTCTATTTAGTTGGTGTGGAGCAGCGAATGTTTTTTTTTATGGTTCCTCAATAAATGAATGCTAGAACATTGGTGTCCAGGATTAGCTATTTGTATCTAGCCTCTTAATAACTGCATAACGCTGCAAGATAGACACATGTTCATTATAGTCATACTGAGTTGTTGATGCAATTGTTCACCATCTTGCTATATCCTCCAGAGACGCACAGGGCCTGTTGCATTTATTCACATAATAATGGAGTCAGATTGATAAATGTAGTTTATTATTATTCAACATAGTTTCCACCTACGTAATGGTGTTCCCTAATGAATACACCCATGCTCTAACCTGTCCTGAACCACTGACACCTTTAAACAGGTCACTTTTCAGTGAACGGTGGTACGCTTGAGAGGATGTACTGTTGCACTGTTAACAATCTAATGGCCAACACTTAACATGTTTGTGAAAATAAGTAGATCATTAGCAGAAATATTAGCATTTCTGGAGAGAAATAAATGAAAACACCCCCGAAACGGGATAAACCAGTTAATGAGAGGTGTTGCAACTTGTGGCTAAAGCTGGAACTAGGCCATCACACCCTTACCTAAGAAGCCAGTTTAACAACAGTGGTGGTGAGCGACTTACAGGCACAATTAGGATTGTGGAGGATTTTTTGACAGATTTTTCACGTAGACTCTGGTGATAACCAGACTCTGGCATCTGTGCTCTTATATAATAGAAGGCGTTGACGTTTGATAGGATTAGCGATAGCATTGTTAGGTTAGCAGGAAACGTTCTGTTTGAGTGGGGAGAAATGGTCCGACAAGGTGATAACTCAGGCACATCATAACAAAGAGACAAACGTTATTAAACAGACATTTCAATTGTATTTTCCATCTTCATTCCACTAGTGGACAAGTGTGGTGTGGTGTCTCGTGTCCTAACAAAGGTTAAAACACAATGAAAACATTTGGCATTTGTGTAGGCCTATATTCATAGTAAATTGTTGTGAACATCATTGATGTGTAGGCCTATATTCATAGTAAATTGTTGTGAACATCATTGATGTGTAGGCCTATATTTATAGTAAATTGTTGTAACATTATTGATGTGTAGGCCTATATTCATAGTAAATTGTTGTGAACATCATTGATGTGTAGGCCTATATTCATAGTAAATTGTTGTGAACATTATTGATGTGTAGGCCTATATTCATAGTAAATTGTTGTGAACATTATTGATGTGTAGGCCTATATTCATAGTAAATTGATGTGAACATTGTTGATGTGTAGGCCTATATTCATAGTAAATTGTTGTGAACATCATTGATGTGTAGGCCTATATTCATAGTAAATTGTTGTGAACATTATTGATGTGTAGGCCTATATTCATAGTAAATTGTTGTAACATTATTGATGTGTAGGCCTATATTCATAGTAAATTGTTGTGAACATCATTGATGTGTAGGCCTATATTCATAGTAAATTGTTGTAACATTATTGATGTGTAGGCCTATATTCATAGTAAATTGTTGTGAACATCATTGATGTGTAGGCCTATATTCATAGTAAATTGTTGTGAACATCATTGATGTGTAGGCCTATATTCATAGTAAATTGTTGTGAACATCATTGATGTGTAGGCCTATATTCATAGTAAATTGTTGTGAACATCATTGATGTGTAGGCCTATATTCATAGTAAATTGTTGTGAACATCATTGATGTGTAGGCCTATATTCATAGTAAATTGTTGTGAACATCATTGCCTCTTAATATTTGGGATAGTTGACTGGTGTTGGTTGTGTGGTGACTGTGGATTGTCCTCCTCTGTCCCCAGATGACCTGAACAGGACCCATCAGCACTGTGTTCTGGCAGGAGACTCAGCCCGCTTCAGCTCTACACACAGAGTGGCGGAGGTGAGGGGGCCTGGGGTACACTGGGGGCTTGGAGACCCTGGCCTGATTCTAATAATGATTGGTTTATTTTATAGGATACCATATATTCCATGACCTTTCTTTAACAGATTCTACCTTCTATTCTAGAATTCCAAGAGGCCTTTATGCTCCCAGAATACATGCATTATCTCCCAACCTTTTTGACGGTCTGTCCTCACAGTGTTCCACCGGGACCCTGGACTACATCCAGTCTCGCTGCCGGGAGGCCCTGTCTAACCTGAGCACAGACCCAGAAACAGGGACCCACAGCCTGCTCTCCCTGCTGCCAGCTACCCTGCAAGGCTACGAGGAGATACACAACGAGGTGGGTGTGTGTGACTGTGTGTGACTAACTTTTGGGGTTCTACGATAGGCCTAACTTTGTGTCCTACCTACACTCTTAGAAAAATATGTGCTATCTAGAACCTAAAAGGGTTATTTGGCTGTCCCCATAGGATAACCCTTGAAGAACCCTTTTTAGTTCCAGGTAGAACCCTTTTGGTTCCAGGTAGAACCCTTTTGAGTTCTGTTTACACAGAGGGTTCTACATGGAACCCAAAAGAGTTCTACCTGGAACCAAAAAGGGTTATCCTATGGAGACAGCCAAAGAACCCTTTTGGAACCCTCATTCAAGGAAAGGGTAGTTGTGTATAATCTTTCCCTTTCTACTTTCAGTCACATCTTGTTAACCAGGTTTAAGGCCCTTCCATAGGAAAATAAAGAGGTTGTCAACATTTAAGTTGACATCATTCATAGCTACCGTGGGTATTTATGTTATGGGAGAAATATTTCATAAGTCCCGAGATCATGGCCTCTTTCACACAGAACAATCAGTGAATCTGGCTCCGGGGCCCTAAGACCCTATGGGGGCCGTTCACGCTTTACAGTGGCAGCTTGCTCAATACAGCCTTCTGCAGCCCAGCCTGCCCCTGACTGCCAGGGGCTAATGGTTAAAATAGCACTTCACCTCTCCCCTCCGCTCCCCTCTGTATGTGTTATCCTCACTACTCCCAGGTAACCACAGCAGCGGGCCGAGTCAGGAACCACACGGGACGCCATGACAGATGAGCTTGGCGTGAGGTTGTTTAAAGGTTGTAGCCAGTATTAATTATTCAGACAATATGAGAGAGCGAGAGAGAGAGAGAGAGAGAGAGACAGAGAGAGAGGTATAGAGAGAGGGAGAGGCCTAGCCAACACCTGGTCTCCATCGCAGAGAGAGCGAACACCTGCTCACAGCGCAGCACCACAGGATTACCCAGTGTAGGCCTGGCTGGGGGGCGCACACCGTTTATTTAGGAAAACAGGAGGCTATTTATAAAAGTCTGGAAGAGGAGGGGAGAGAGCTCTCTCTCGGGGGCCTGGCCCCGCTCTACTCTACCTGGCGTCCCCAGGACCACGATGATGGATTGGGCCATTTGTTCTGAGTTGCCCATGAGGGCAGAACACCCACTTAAATGATGTATTGTTGGCAGAGTTATTTATTATGACGGCTAGTTTTGGCGGTTAGCGGGCGCATATTGCATGGTTCGTGTTGACATGGACGACCATAGAGCGAACAAGCAGAGGCTCGTCAGACAGGCTGACCTGACCAACACCTTATGGGCATTTCCTTAAAAAGTGATAAACAGGAGATCGACCGGCTGGCTGCCTGGCTGATGCTGATGTACTGTGTGTCGTGTATGCTTAGAGGGGGTCGTTTGGGTAGGGATAGAGGGGGGAAGGGGGGTGTTTAGGGTTGTGATGGTTATGAAGCTGAACGTCGGCCATCTGAGGAACGTGTGTTCAGGGAGATGGGGAGAATGTTAGTAGCCAGAGGAGGGAGTTGAAGCAAGGGTTGATGGGTAGAGAACAGCACCTGGCATAGCAGAGAGAGAGACCATTTTCTAGCTGATTCTAGGCCCTTCTGGCCTCTCTACTCTAATCTTCCTGTCTGTGTGTTGGAACGGTGGAACGAACAGGGGGCTAGCATCACATCCCATCGCCACGCGGTCCTTTCTGTGTGTTGGAACGGTGGAACGAACAGGGGGCTAGCATCACATCCCATCGCCACGCGGTCCTGTCTGTGTGTTGGAAAGGTGGAACGAACAGGGGGCTAGCATCACATCCCATCGCCACGCGGTCCTGTCTGTGCGTTGGAACGGTGGAACGAACAGGGGGCTAGCATCACATCCCATCGCCACGCGGTCCTGTCTGTGCGTTGGAACGGTGGAACGAACAGGGGGCTAGCATCACATCCCATCGCCACGCGGTCCTGTCTGTGCGTTGGAACGGTGGAACGAACAGGGGGCTAGCATCCCATCCCATCGCCACGCGGTCCTGTCTGTGCGTTGGAACGGTGGAATGAACAGGGGGCTAGCATCACATCCCATCGCCACGCGGTCCTGTCTGTGCGTTGGAACGGTGGAACGAACAGGGGGCTAGCATCACATCCCATCGCCACGCGGTCCTGTCTGTGCGTTGGAACGGTGGAACGAACAGGGGGCTAGCATCACATCCCATCGCCACGCGGCCCTGTCTGTGCGTTGGAACGGTGGAACGAACAGGGGGCTAGCATCACATCCCATCGCCACGCGGTCCTGTCTATGCGTTGGAACGGTGGAACGAACAGGGGGCTAGCATCACATCCCATCGCCACGCGGTCCTGTCTGTGCGTTGGAACGGTGGAACGAACAGGGGGCTAGCATCACATCCCATCGCCACGCGGTCCTGTCTGTGTGTTGGAACGGTGGAACGAACAGGGGGCTAGCATCACATCCCATCGCCACGCGGTCCTGTCTGTGTGTTGGAACGGTGGAACGAACAGGGGGCTAGCATCACATCCCATCGCCACGCGGTCCTGTCTGTGTGTTGGAACGGTGGAACGAACAGGGGGCTAGCATCACATCCCATCGCCACGCGGTCCTGTCTGTGTGTTGGAACGGTGGAACGAACAGGGGGCTAGCATCACATCCCATCGCCACGCGGTCCTGTCTGTGTGTTGGAACGGTGGAACGAACAGGGGGCTAGCATCACATCCCATCGCCACGCGGCCCTGTCTGTGTGTTGGAACGGTGGAACGAACAGGGGGCTAGCATCACATCCCATCGCCACGCGGTCCTGTCTGTGTGTTGTAACGGTGGAACGAACAGGGGGCTAGCATCACATCCCATCGCCACGCGGTCCTGTCTGTGTGTTGGAACGGTGGAACGAACAGGGGGCTAGCATCACATCCCATCGCCACGCGGTCCTGTCTGTGTGTTGGAACGGTGGAACGAACAGGGGGCTAGCATCGCATCCCATCGCCACGCGGTCCTGTCTGTGTGTTGGAACGGTGGAACGAACAGGGGGCTAGCATCGCATCCCATCGCCACGCGGCCCTGTCTGTGTGTTGGAACGGTGGAACGAACAGGGGGCTAGCATCGCATCCCATCGCCACGCGGTCCTGTCTGTGTGTTGGAACGGTGGAACGAACAGGGGGCTAGCATCGCATCCCATCGCCACGCGGTCCTGTCTGTGTGTTGGAACGGTGGAACGAACAGGGGGCTAGCATCGCATCCCATCGCCACGCGGTCCTGTCTGTGTGTTGGAACGGTGGAACGAACAGGTGGCTAGCATCTCATCCCATCGCCACGCGGTCCTGTCTGTGTGTTGGAACGGTGGAACGAACAGGGGGCTAGCATCACATCCCATCGCCACGCGGTCCTGTCTGTGTGTTGGAACGGTGGAACGAACAGGGGGCTAGCATCACATCCCATCGCCACGCGGTCCTGTCTGTGTGTTGGAACGGTGGAACGAACAGGGGGCTAGCATCACATCCCATCGCCACGCGGTCCTGTCTGTGTGTTGGAACGGTGGAACGAACAGGGGGCTAGCATCACATCCCATCGCCACGCGGCCCTGTCTGTGTGTTGGAACGGTGGAACGAACAGGGGGCTAGCATCACATCCCATCGCCACGCGGTCCTGTCTGTGTGTTGGAACGGTGGAACGAACAGGGGGCTAGCATCACATCCCATCGCCACGCGGCCCTGTCTGTGTGTTGGAACGGTGGAACGAACAGGGGGCTAGCATCACATCCCATCGCCACGCGGTCCTGTCTGTGTGTTGGAACGGTGGAACGAACAGGGGGCTAGCATCACATCCCATCGCCACGCGGTCCTGTCTGTGTGTTGGAACGGTGGAACGAACAGGGGGCTAGCATCACATCCCATCGCCACGCGGTCCTGTCTGTGTGTTGGAACGGTGGAACGAACAGGGGGCTAGCATCACATCCCATCGCCACGCGGTCCTGTCTGTGTGTTGGAACGGTGGAACGAACAGGGGGCTAGCATCGCATCCCATCGCCACGCGGCCCTGTCTGTGTGTTGGAACGGTGGAACGAACAGGGGGCTAGCATCGCATCCCATCGCCACGCGGTCCTGTCTGTGTGTTGGAACGGTGGAACGAACAAGGGGCTAGCATCGCATCCCATCGCCACGCGGTCCTGTCTGTGTGTTGGAACGGTGGAACGAACAGGGGGCTAGCATCGCATCCCATCGCCACGCGGTCCTGTCTGTGTGTTGGAACGGTGGAACGAACAGGTGGCTAGCATCTCATCCCATCGCCACGCGGTCCTGTCTGTGTGTTGGAACGGTGGAACGAACAGGGGGCTAGCATCACATCCCATCGCCACGCGGCCCTGTCTGTGCGTTGGAACGGTGGAACGAACAGGGGGCTAGCATCGCATCCCATCGCCACGCGGTCCTGTCTGTGCGTTGGAACGGTGGAACGAACAGGGGGCTAGCATCACATCCCATCGCCACGCGGTCCTGTCTGTGCGTTGGAACGGTGGAACGAACAGGGGGCTAGCATCACATCCCATCGCCACGCGGTCCTGTCTGTGCGTTGGAACGGTGGAACGAACAGGGGGCTAGCATCACATCCCATCGCCACGCGGTCCTGTCTGTGCGTTGGAACGGTGGAACGAACAGGGGCTAGCATCACATCCCATCGCCACGCGGTCCTGTCTGTGCGTTGGAACGGTGGAACGAACAGGGGGCTAGCATCACATCCCATCGCCACGCGGTCCTGTCTGTGCGTTGGAACGGTGGAACGAACAGGGGGCTAGCATCACATCCCATCGCCACGCGGTCCTGTCTGTGCGTTGGAACGGTGGAACGAACAGGGGGCTAGCATCACATCCCATCGCCACGCGGTCCTGTCTGTGTGTTGGAACGGTGGAACGAACAGGGGGCTAGCATCACATCCCATCGCCACGCGGCCCTGTCTGTGTGTTGGAACGGTGGAACGAACAGGGGGCTAGCATCACATCCCATCGCCACGCGGCCCTGTCTGTGTGTTGGAACGGTGGAACGAACAGGGGGCTAGCATCACATCCCATCGCCACGCGGCCCTGTCTGTGTGTTGGAACGGTGGAACGAACAGGGGGCTAGCATCACATCCCATCGCCACGCGGTCCTGTCTGTGTGTTGGAACGGTGGAACGAACAGGGGGCTAGCATCGCATCGCCATGCGGTCCTGTCTGTGTGTGTGTGTGTTTGTGTGTTTGGCTTTGAAATGCTAATCCCAGACACAAACGTCTTGTCTCATTTAAAGCCATCGTGTCACTTCCCAGGTGGGTGTGTGACAGTGTGCCCTCTGGGACCCCACTAATGAAGCCTGTCCCTGCTCAATAAATATTGGAGGGAGGGACACACTAAGTAAGTCCCACATGTCTGGTTCTGCTAGTGATGGGGGAAGGTAAAGTACAAGGGTAATCAGCCAGGTCGTCCCTCTGACCTTCCTCTGTCCTGTACAGTATGTTTTCCAGGCCAGGCCTCTCTCTCCCTAGTGAGTAACAGTGTTTGTCAAGTAGCTAAAAGCCCACACCACTCTTCCTTGTGGAGTCAGAGAGTTTGTGACTTACCTGTAGGGAACCGTTTTTTCTTATCCTATTTTCAGTTGAGAAAGAATGTAATTGAAATCTGTAATTTGGAGCATATTATTGTCTATAGGCCTATAGGTGAGCAAGGACAGGTTGTGTCTGTGAGTACAGTTTGTATCTCCTCAAGGTATGTGTGTGTGTGTGTGTGTCCTTTTCTGTAAGTGTGTGTCCACGGTAGCCAAGGTGTGATGAGTGTGAAGTGTGTCCTGTACCTCTGGAGACAGGGGACAGTGCTCAGTGCTCCTGGTTGATGTGATGCAGGTCCAGGAAAGTAAACAGAAAGAGGCAGGTTGATATCGATTCGTCTCTCATCAGCTCCTACCTCGGGGGCCGCGCGGCATGGAACAGCTGGAAATTGATTGGTCAAGTCTGCTGGGGGACCACCGAGAGGTGTGGAAAAACCCTGCTTCATTAAATACTGAAAGGGACTACTTGGCTTTGACTCCTGGGTCGCCATGGTGAGTGGGAGGCTGAGCGGAGTGCTAATGTGCAGTTAGCACGTCCGTCACCTGGAGAGATGACAGGAGACACCACAGGGGAGGGGCCCCTCTCAGTCTCCCTGCTCCCAGATCCCAGAGCGGGCAAGGCAGAGGAGAATATCTAGCCTAACGATAGCGATGACTCTCTCCATCGCTCTCTCCATCTCTCTCTTCCGCTCTCTCTTTCGATCGCTCTACCTGGGCAGGTGGCATTTAGTCAGTGTTCCCCTCTCAGTAACTCACAGCCAGGCGGCTCAGGCTCCAAATGCCAGGCATCCCACAGATGCCGCAGTTGCCTGGCTTTGAGGCTGCCATCGCCATGCTCGGCGGGGGCTAGGAGTCCATGTTGGCTCAAAGCGGAGCCACAGGCTGTGTTCCCTCAGTAAAGGACAGACGGACAATCAGAGAGAGAGGGGGAGCGGAGGGTGGAGGTAGAGAAAGGACAGTCTATGTTTGTCCCCTCTCTTGCTTTGTTGTGTGTGTGTGAGCTGTACTGTTCAAGAAGGGGAGTGGAGTAGTGGAGGGTTGAAGAGCCATAAAGCCTGACATTTGTTTGAAGGGTATGTTGTATGGAGTGGTTGTGAAGGTGCTGAACTGTGCTAAGGCCCATCTACCCCCCCCCCCGTACGTGACCCAGCCCCTGCATGTCAAACCACTGTGATCAGCCCCCTTTGGATCCAAAATGGCAGACAGTTTCTCTGTATCCTGTGCCACTGCATAGCCTAGAAGGCCAGCCACTGAACAAAGGGTGAAGTGGAAATGGCTTTGTATTCTTGTCATCTTCTTCCTCTGTGTTGTGCTTATGTGTTATAGAGCTAATGTTACACTGTACCATACATCCTAATGCCTACAAGAACAATACACGGACTAGTAGTTGGAGATGAACAGTAGGTCTTGTAGTCACTTTCACATTTCATATGCAACTCTTTTGTACTCCTCACCTTGTGTTCTACAGTTGACTATGTCAAATGAAATGGTGCATGTATTGTTGGGAGGATGATACTGGAACAGTGCTTTGTAGGATGTTTTGGGGGAGGGCAACTCCGAGTGCCTTGCATTTGCATCACCGGCATTTGGGGCAATCTCTGACACACACACTTTCTCAGACAAACACACGCACACACACATCCATACACCTGGCTACGTGACGTGTCCTTGTGAGGATTAAATCAGCACTTCAAAAGAGCTGAAACACTCCCAGTGGAGGAGAGGTGAGCCGCTCTGCAGAGTAAACTGTCATTCCCCTACGGAGCGAGGGAGTAGGGGAGGAGAGGGAGGAGGAGGAGGAGAGGTGAGCTGCTCTGCAGAGTAAACTGTCATTCCCCTGCAGAGCGAGGGAGTAGGGGATGAGGAGGAGGAGGAGGAGGAGGAGGAGGAGTGAGGAGAGGTGAGCCGCTCTGCAGAGTAAACTGTCATTCCCCTACGGAGCGAGGGAGTAGGGGAGGAGAGGGAGGAGGAGGAGGAGAGGTGAGCTGCTCTGCAGAGTAAACTGTCATTCCCCTGCAGAGCGAGGGAGTAGGGGAGGAGGAGGAGGAGGAGGAGGAGTGAGGAGAGGTGAGCCGCTCTGCAGAGTAAACTGTCATTCCCCTGCAGAGCGAGGGAGTAGGGGAGGAGGATGAGGAGGAGGAGGAGGAGGAGAGGTGAGCTGCTCTGCAGAGTAAACTGTCATTCCCCTGCGGAGCGAGGGAGTAGGGGAGGAGGAAGAGGAGGAGGAGGAGGAGAGGTGAGCCGCTCTGCAGAGTAAACTGTCATTCCCCTGCGGAGCGAGGGAGTAGGGGATGAGGAGGAAGAGGAGGAGGAGGAGGAGTGAGGAGAGAGGAGAGGTGAGCCGCTCTGCAGAGTAAACGGTCATTCCCCTGCAGAGCGAGGGAGTAGGGGAGGAGGAAAGAGGAGTGAGGAGAGGGTTGAGCAATGTGGGGTATAGGCGTCTAGGGTCGGGTTGGTTTGGTTTGGGAAATGGGGGTCGAGGGGTGTATTGTGAGAGGGGTGTATTGTCTACTCTCATAGGGAGGACCATCTGTGTAAACAGACATTCTAGGAAGTCTAGACTCCAGTACACTTAATTCTCTATATATATCTGATTAGGGGAAATCCCCAACAGACAGATTTAACCTGTTATCTCCTGTCTCTCACTCCTGCTCTAAAGCACAGTAGAGGCCTTGGCGTTGATAGACGGATATACCTCCATGTCTTTGTACTTCTATGTTTTTGTACCTCCATGTTTTTGCAAGTTTGAGCTTTCCAATATTTCCATCTGGACTTCATACGGCTTGACTGATCTACCACTGCCTGTCTAGGATCTGAAGTATTCCTATAATCCTATATGGTTCCTCTACCTGACTGTACTGTGTTGTGTTGTGTTGTGTTGTGTGCAGGTGGAGTTTGAGTGGCTGAGGCAGTACTGGTTCCAGGGCCAGCGTTATACCCGGTTCTGCAGCTGGTGGGCCAGACCCATGGAGCAGCTGGAGAATGACTGGAGAGAGATGGAGCTCATGGTAAGACTGCACACTGGGACCTAGTAATAACACATACTAGTGTGTAGTAGTAAGGTTGACTGTCTACGATTGCCATTTAAGAGCCATACAAAGTCTAATCACAAAGAACTTTACTGTAACACTTCAGTTCATTCACACGCTTCTGCAGTCAGTGATTGTTAGTGTACACAGTCTCCTGTTCCAACGTGATCAGCATTCTCACAGTCAGGATCTGATGCTGATTGGCTGTATACATCTGTGTAACCTGAAATATGCCTGTGCTTGAGTTCATTGCACAAACTACACCGATAATAATCAGAGAGTGCAGGTGTGATTGTGAAATGTCTTTGTGTCACACCCCGGGTATGATATATTAAGAATGTTTGGTTCAACATGGTCTTACTCAGCTCTTCACCAAATCACAAGGGACTAGTAATTGTTCTGACACATCTTTCCATTTTCTCAGTCATTTCATTCTCATAAATGAGAGAGGATGGGTTGTTCACATTGAAGTCTGCTTAGTCACATCTGTTTACTGTACGTGTGTGTGTGTGTGTTAGTCCAATCTCAGCTCTGCTGTTGTATCAAAGTGTGTGTTGTAACTCTGCAGAGTGGAGCAGTAGGGGGCACTCTTGTATCACTGAAACAGCCAAGACCAGAGCTGTGCTCCCTCTCTCTCTCCTTCCCTCCCTCCATCTCTCCCTCTCTCTCTCTCCTTCCTTCCCTCCCTCCATCTCTCCGTCTCTCTCTCTCCTTCCCTCCCTCCATCTCTCCCTCTCTCTCTCTCCCTCCCTCCATCTCTCCCTCTCTCTCCTTCCCTCCCTCCATTGCTCCCTCCCTCCCTCCCTCCCTCCCTCCCTCCCTCCCTCTGTACTCTCTGTCTTTGTCAGTGTGGAGCGCTGAGCAGTAATCACATCTAATACTCAGGCGGGGATAAAGAGAGGAGCCTGGAGAAGCACGGTGCTGCTCTGCACTGAGACACAGGGAGGCAGTCAGTCAGGGAGGCAGTCAGTCAGGGAGGCAGTCAGACAGACAGGCAGGCTGGCAGGCAGGCAGACAGGCAGGCTGGCTGGCTCACTCGCGTCCACACAGCCAGGAGGAGGGGGAGACGGGTCTAAACTCATCTAGAGCTCAGATGAAGTGTGTGATTTGAACCTGAACTTAGAAAGAAGCAGGAGTGAGATGTGAAGGCTTGAGCTGTCTCTCTCTCTCTCTCTCTCTCTCTCTCTCTCTCTCTCTCTCTCTCTCTCTCTCTCTCTCTCTCTCTCTCACTCTCTCTCTACTCTCTCTACTCTCTCTACTCTCTCTACTTTTTGATGGTCAACAAGCTGTCTCTCTCTCTGATGGTCAACCAGCTGTCTCTCTCTCTCTTTCGCTCTCTCTGGTCAACCAGCTGTCTCTCTCTCTCTCTCTGGTCAACCAGCTGCCTCTCTCTCTCTCTCTCTCTCTCTGATGGTCAACCAGCTGTCTCTCTCTCTCTCTCTCTCTCTCTCTCTCTCTCTCTGATGGTCAACCAGCTGTCTCTCTCTCTCTCTGGTCAACCAGCTGTCTCTCTCTCTCTCTCTCTGATGGTCAACCAGCTGCCTCTCTCTCTCTCTCTCTCTCTCTGATGGTCAACCAGCTGTCTCTCTCTCTCTCTCTCTCTCTCTCGCTCTCTCTCTGATGGTCAACCAGCTGCCTCTCTCTCTCTCTCTCTCTCTGATGGTCAACCAGCTGTCTCTCTCTCTCTCTCTCTCTCTTCTCTCTCTCTCTCTCTCTCTCTCTCTCTCCTCTCTCCTCTGTCTCTCTCTCTCTCTGATGGTCAACCAGCTGTCTCTCTCTCTCTGATGGTCAACCAGACCCCACTCATCATTTTAGTTTTCCCTGGCTCTGGTCAGACATGCAGACGTGTGTCTGCTTCACATTGCCTTGAGTAGTCTACAGCATCATTTTTATATTAAAATAAATTCTCATTCCCTTTAGAGCAATGTTTGTTTTACTATTTTGTCTTTTATATTAGAGACATGCTGTTAATTTATACTTTCCCATTTAGCTTCTGTAAACTCTAGTGACTCGTTTTCTTCTTTATCATTTTGTATTTTACTGAAGGTGCGTTGTGTTGTTTTCTAAATGAAACAACATGAAGTAGTTTATCAGGGAGGTATTTGTCTTTGACCCAGTAAGTAAATCAAAGCCATGCTCGTTGTGTTTGTGGAAAATGAACAAATAAAATGGGCCACTATTGTTGATGAAGGCTCTTTGTGCTTTCATAAGCAATATTGTACCACATACTGATTAAATAGGCCTTTCTCAGTATTATAGAAATCAGTTATATATGCATTTTTATTTTCCTTTTTTCGATTGCTTATGTTTGTTTATTACACTTCTATTTTGAATTGTCAAATGATTTTTATAACTTACTTACATTGTTTATATTTTCATATACTTATACATAAACTATTTTTATTAGCATTTTTAGCAAAACTATTTTAAATATCAGAATATCAGTGTGTCAGTTGGTGTTTTTTTGTGGTCACATTTACTATTTACCATTTAAAAAATCCGCAGTGTCCTAAATGTATGATATTTTAATATTTATTCATATTTTGTGATAATTTCATGCTGTATGCTTGAAAATGTTACCCATATTAGACACATAAAAAAAGGAAAAGCACAGTAGTGTGTGCTGTTTTTAATTGACAACAACGACAGTATAATATTGGAATGGATTTGTGTGCGTGTGTGTGTGTGTATGTGTGTGTGTGTGCGTGCGTGCGGGTGTATGCCAGCGACATACATAGCCTTGCATTGTGTTCAGTATATTTCAGAAGCTGCTGTTTATAGATGCTAGTTTCCTCCCTAGGGCTCAGTCCCGGTTCTCCATCCTGTTGTCATGCAAATACTCACCCTGCCATCTGAATGACATTCTGATAAAACTCATCCAGAGGTTCTCTCTCTTCCTTTTATCTCCAAACTGTTACCTCATGAATTGAAGTCGCTTCCTAATAGAAACAACAAGAGGTAGATGGAAGTCAGTGGTAGAGAGAGGCTAAATAAAAAGTATTCAGATCAGCTGTGGGTGGGTGGGTGTGGGTGGGTGCACGAGTGCTCCATGCATAGATAAAGGAATTGAAGTGCTTATCAGATATGAGAATAGGTACCTGTATGAAGAAGGTCCAGTATTCCACCTCTCTCAGAAGACGAGGGGTACAGGCTGCGCCCCGTGGTTAAAGGACAGGGGTGTAAAGGCTCTGTTCCCCTGTGATCCAGATAGGAATGAAGCGAGGGGCGATGGAACCCTGTTATGGTTTGGATGGGCCCGGTCCGCAGCCCAGCCCCCCTAGGACCTACTATCATAGATCTCATACAATCCTGACATTTACTTAAACCAGCAACAATGAATAGCTTCCACCTGGCGGACAAAAGGAGAGAGACAGTCTGGCTCTGTGATGATGATGCTAATGTATGCACTCTGTTTGACTTTAATTGATTTACCAGCTCTGCCAGCACACTACAGCTTCTCCCCTAATTTGTCACTTTCCCTGACTTCTGTGGCTGCTCAAATCACAACTTCAAAAGCTGCTGGCATGCGAAGAGATTTCAGACAGTATTTTCTCTCTCTCTCTGTTCTTCTCCCTCCCTCTCTCCCTCCCCCAGTCCCTTTCCTTCTCTCTATTCCTCATTTGACAGTTGAACGAGCCTTGTAGATGAAAATCTTTCAGTGTGTATCAAGAAAATGTATCTACTTTCACAATAAATATAATTCACACACTTGAATATATTTGTATACTTCAAGATCTACAAAACAGGAAGGGGTACCCGGGCCATGTCTTCTAGCGTCTCCCTGTAACCATTTTGTCAGTCTCTCTCTCTTCCTCTGGGTTTGGTCACACCCGTCATGTAGCCGTGGAGGAACGTGATGTGTAGGGAG
The DNA here is from genome assembly GCF_901001165.1 of Salmo trutta. Classification (NCBI taxonomy): domain Eukaryota; kingdom Metazoa; phylum Chordata; class Actinopteri; order Salmoniformes; family Salmonidae; genus Salmo; species Salmo trutta. The sequence continues at coordinate 28,386,550 of NC_042968.1, forward strand.
GCGGCCTGTGACCGTCTCATCATTTCTCTTCTCCTTTCCCTCGCTCCCTTCGTCGGTCCTCAGTAACAATCTGTGGCGGGCTGCTGAGGGGGAGCGACTCGGGGGGAGCACAGAGCAATCACTCGCAGGCTGGCCAGGTCGCCATCGATAGCTGATTAGGTTATTGACCTAGCAAGGGGAGGGGATGGAGCTTCAGGGAGCGTGTGAGAGAGAGAGAAAGAGAGAGAGAGGGGGGTCAATGTAAATGTTATTGCAGTGTGAGCTCATTTGATCAAAGCACTGGAAAGGTTAAGCGAATCCAATCTGGTTTTGTATGGCAGAGTGCAGACAGACACCGGCGGGAGAGGAGAAACCTCAGGACGGAGAATGGATTATCGTATTGGTGCTGGGCTGAACTAGTGCAGGAGGGCCTCCCTCCCTCCTATAGACAGACAGTTTACTCTGCCTCTAATGCGTTTAGACAGCAATTGGCCTTAATAACCTTTATTGACTTCAGCGGGTCAGAGCCAAGAATCTAATTATCAAAGTGTATCAATTTCATTGGGAGTTTAGAGTTGCACTGTTCATATAATTATTTTAAGGTCGGCAGGGCCAATTAATCCCTATGCACTTATTTGATGGGTTTGTAAAACATTATAAATGTTATGGTTCTGTAGTGTGCAGTTTCAGCGTTAATGGATAAGAGCGTCTGCTAAATGACTTAAATGTAAATGTTAAATGTTAATCATTTTGGGGGAATGTTTTTTTTGGGGGTTGTGCTAGTTGTTGTTTTTCTGTGCCCCGGTAGGTAAGAAAGAGCAGGACATTTAGAGGCTTGAGGCTTAGCTACAATAGAATCTCACTACTATGTTTCCCTCTCTAGTTTATTGAGACTTAGCTACTGTACAATCACACTACTCTGTTTCCCTCTCTAGTTTATTGAGCCTTAGCTACAGTACAATCACACTACTCTGTTTCCCTCTCTAGTTTATTGAGACTTAGCTACTGTACAATCACACTACTCTGTTTCCCTCTCTAGTTTATTGAGCCTTAGCTACAGTAGAATCACACTACTCTGTTTCACTCTCTAGTTTATTGAGCCTTAGCTACAGTACAATCACACTACTCTGTTTCCCTCTCAAGTTTATTGAGACTTAACTACTGTACAATCACACTACTCTGTTTCCCTCTCTAGTTTATTGAGCCTTAGCTACTGTAGAATCATACTGTTTCACTCTCTAGTTTATTGAGCCTTAGCTACTGTAGAATCACACTACTCTGTTTCACTCTCTAGTTTATTGAGCCTTAGCTACTGTAGAATCATACTGTTTCACTCTCTAGTTTATTGAGGCTAAGCAACAGTAGAATCATACTACTCTGTTTCACTCTCTAGCTTGACATTCTAGGGCAACATTTTCTAACAGTTTCATATACAGGCCACACACATGCAAGCCAGATTAATTCTAAGTGTGAGCTAAACAGTAAATTGTTTAAAGAGCATTTTTATTACTTATATATTTGTATCATTAAACCATTCATTATCTTCTGGTAAATCTCAGCAGTTTTTCAGTTTAGCATTTTAGTAGAATGCACTGTAGCTGTCTGTTATCGATATTGAGTATGTTTGTAATTTTAAGAGTCTGTGATTATTTGTACGTGTTTGTGATTTTGTGTGTGTATGTAACAGTATATGAAATGTGGAGTAGTTTGTGTGTGTGTGTGTGTGTGTGTGTGTGGCTACCTGGATAGTAGTGTGTGTTGTCCTTATCACAGAATAGTGTATAATCCTGGTGTTCATTCTAGCTCGGCCTTGTTTACCTCCAGCTCTATATTAACACACCTGCTGCAACCTATTTACAACGCTCCACACTGAAAAGAAATTACTCCAAGATTATTGTTATTATTCATTTAAAAAGGAAATATATGGCTGATAATACATTTTACATTACGGAGCCGGCTTGTGTTGAGGGGAAATATAAAATGAGAAGAAAAGTAAGAGAGAGAGAGGTAGAAAAGGGAGCATAAATCGCAGGCAAAAGGTATTTGCGATTCTCTTTGAAGTACTTATTCAACAGGGTAAGCTGCATTTTCGGCAGAGCCTGATAGTGTTCTGGGTAAATACTTAAACCCCTTTAGAGAATTTCATGCAGCACAGATACGGTGCGCTGCGGAGTGGGGCTGCGGAGGCAAGGCAGCAGTGTTTATGTTACCTGCAGCCACTGCAGCCCGCAGGCTTTGTACCTGAAGACATAGGTACTGACTGGAATCTCAGTAGGGGATTGGCTGTGTGACAGAATCTACAGTAAAAACACTGGGTGTGTGTGTGTGTGTGAGAGAGTGAATAGAAAGGGATTTTTGAACCCTTTCACTGCACAGAAGGCCTCCATCACAGGCCACCCAACCTTGTGTGCACGCACACACCACACACATGCCACACACTACACACACACTACACACACACTACACATACAGCCTCCCAAGGTCTAAATACAATTCAGCTGTTGACGTGATGTTGAAGGCACTCTAATAGGCTCTCGGGATTTATTCTGTGTCATTTTTAAACAATACCTAACAATGATTGACCACATCCTGCTTTTTCTGTTTAATTTGCTATCATTATTAGTCATAGATGTAATAGTGTCTGTGATTTTTCTCTCTGATAATTTAACAGTAAACATAATACAAGTCATTGTCTTCTGGAGAAAGGTGGGGGGATTTAGGGTGTTTTGGTTCACACAATGGGAAGAGACCGGAGCCAAGTTGCTCAGTGCTGTCGGCCTTTACTGTATATGGAATATATGGGGCAGTCTGAGACATCATTACCCTACTTTTCATCTTAGATGAACTCCTAATATGGACACATTAAATAAGGAAGTGCTTTACTTATAGAATATCTCTCTCTTTCTTTGTGCGTTCATAAAATACAAAGATATTTGTTATTTACACCAGTTTGGGTAATTCATTTTGTATGTCTGGTGGATTGTGATGTTGACAGTGTTTCTACTGTATTGGCAGACTTTGAAGTCACTTGTCTATTTTTCTTAGAAAACAAATGAGCACTTTACAGGGACTGATCTGTCTTCTCCTCTTAGCAGCTCCTCCAATCCCCTTCCTCCGTTATTTATTTATTTAGCAGGTTGTTTTTCCTCCTAGCCGGGCCCTGATCAGCAAGATAAGTCTTCAGAGGGGGGAGATAACATCCATTAAAGTGGTAAAGAGGAATTACAGGGCAGAGCAGATTAATCACTGCTCAGCTTAATCACATTCACTGTGGCTGTGGACGGGAGGACTGGCGGGCGAGCTGCAGGGCCTAGCCTCTCCCTGCCTGCTTCTGTCACAGAAACCGAGAGGGAGAGAGAGAGCGGGGAAAGGATATATGGAGTGAGAAAGAAAGAGATTGAAGGGAGAGAGAGGATAGAAAGAAAGAGTGAGAACGAGCAAGAAAGAGAGAGAGAGAGAGAGAGAGACAGAGCTAGAGAATGACAGACAGTGAGAGAGTTAAACAGAGATGAAAGATATCTCCATACTCCCATACCAAAGCACACCCTCTTTATGCTGACAATAGACATTAACGTTAACCAACACTTGACATGCAATTATTGCATGACTTTGATCCTGGTGTAATTATTTATTCTCCAACTGATCTGATGCTCGTCTCTGTGTGGGATCCAGTCCATTAACACAGACACAGAGGGGCGGTTCTGTTTTCTTTTGTGGGAATGAAAAGCATACTGGTGGAGGAAGTGCTGCTTCACTGTAGGCTCTGGCTCTAGACAGTGTAGCAGCAGACAGGAACATTCAGTCCCACCTTTCCCCCCAGACACAGAAGGGTGGTTGTTTTGTTTTCTGCGAGTAAAAAACATATTGTAAAATGGATGAATGTTTTCCTGTAGCAAACGTGTATGTTCATCCCCAGAGATAGATTCCACTCTGATTCTTCCAGGCTCATCCCCTTGATATTTCATTTTATTATCTGTGAATAAACACCTTATTGTTGGTGGGTACACTCTTTCTGTGTCGCAGGCACAGTAGAGGCAAGACACAGTAGTAGCAAAGTTCAAAACTGAAGTACCCCACCTACCTATTCCCCCAGTCTCACCCCTCTGCACATGTTGTGCAATTCCCCATTTTAATTCTCCAAAGTCATCAGTGGAGCTATCGTGTTCAGGCTCTTAAGTGCGTTAAGCTGCGTTGAGAACAAAGAGCAGGAGAACGGGGGAATCCTGACAGGAAGAGGAGTGTAAAATTGTCTGATTCGCTTGAAGAATCGCAAAGAAAGAGAGGAATTATGGAGAAGATGCAGCAGATTATTTGGGACGTTTCAGGTGAGGGGGAGGAGGGGGGAGGGGGGAGGGGGGAGACACGCGGGGGAAAGTAGAGGAAGAGATAATGGGAGGATTTAAATGGCAGTCAGAGAGAGGGAGACAGAGGAGGTAGAGATGATGGATGAATGGATGTGGGGAGAGGGAGATGGATGATGTGATGCAGGATGGGTGCTAGAGGAGGTAGAGATAGTGGATGAATGGATGTGGGGGAGAGAGAGAGGGAGATGGATGATGTGATGCAGGATGGGTGCTAGAGGAGGTAGAGATAGTGGATGGATGGATGAATGGATGTGGGGAGGGAGATGGATGATGTAATGCAGGATGGGTGATAGAGGAGGAGAAGTGAGAGGAGTAGGGGAGCTCAGTAACATGCTGGGAAGTTCCTTATTTTGTTTCTTAGTTTGTTTTCTCTTTCAGGAGGTCCTGTATGAGGTGGACAAGCCAACTGAGATAAAACATCAAGTGTGTTTGTTGGTCGATATATACCTCCACACTTTACTCTCAATATGATTATTTTGCTCTAAAAAACACAATGATACAGTACAGTCTCCCCTCCACCCCTCCAGATAGCTCACTCTAGTAGGCGGTGCTAAGTGGGTGAGATGTAGGACAGTGTAATTACCGTCCTTTAGAGGGGCCCGCCTCCCTCCGTGGGGAGCGCCAGATATAGCTCTCATTAATTCCTATTTATGTGTAATGAGAGGGTCATGTACGGTGTAATAAATGTCTGTTTTATTTGGGTAAGAGCTGCCTGGAGGGCTGCATCCTCTCTCTGCTGGCTAACTACCTTATAAACACTGTTTACCCACTCAGCTCCCATCACCCTGCCTGGCTCCCTGGGTGGGGAGCAGGAGCACACACAATGAAATGAGCAGGAGTGTGTTTGTAGTGGGATAAAGTCTAAAAACAGATAGTATCCTTTCAATTTTCTAACTCATATTACTCATGAATGTAAATGGTGGTTGTCTTGTTCTAGGCCACCCAGTACAGGAGACAGGGGTTCATACGGGTCAGTTAGCCTCATGTCTGTCAGAGCCTGGGGACCTTATAGAGGAGCTGTCTGTATTAGCCCTGACAGTACTCTACTACAGCCTTTACAATGGGACTGCACCCCTAGGGAACTCATACTAGTCCACTATGTATTCCTCTCTCTCTAACAGACTTAGCAGACCTGCCAGCTTCACTCCCAGGATAAAGACATGAGTGGGATCTGACAGGTCTTTCACACAGTAATGTAGCCCTACCTCAGGCCTTTCTGTTCATACAGTCACATATCTCTCTAGCCAGAGCAGTGATGGACCTCAGGCCTTTCTGTTCATACAGTCACATATCTCTCTAGCCAGAGCAGTGATGGACCTCAGGCCTTTCTGTTCATACACTCACATATCTCTCTAGCCAGAGCAGTGATGGACCTCAGGCCTTTCTGTTCATACAGTCACATACCTCTCTAGCCAGAGCAGTGATGGACCTCAGGCCTTTCTGTTCATACACTCACATATCTCTCTAGCCAGAGCAGTGATGGACCTCAGGCCTTTCTGTTCATACACTCACATATCTCTCTAGCCAGAGCAGTGATGGACCTCAGGCCTTTCTGTTCATACACTCACATATCTCTCTAGCCAGAGCAGTGATGGACCTCAGGCCTTTCTGTTCATACAGTCACATATCTCTCTAGCCAGAGCAGTGATGGACCTCAGGCCTTTCTGTTCATACAGTCACATATCTCTCTAGCCAGAGCAGTGATGGACCTCAGGCCTTTCTGTTCATACAGTCACATATCTCTCTAGCCAGAGCAGTGATGGACCTCAGGCCTTTCTGTTCATACACTCACATATCTCTCTAGCCAGAGCAGTGATGGACCTCAGGCCTTTCTGTTCATACACTCACATATCTCTCTAGCCAGAGCAGTGATGGACCTCAGGCCTTTCTGTTCATACAGTCACATATCTCTCTAGCCAGAGCAGTGATGGACCTCAGGCCTTTCTGTTCATACAGTCACATACCTCTCTAGCCAGAGCAGTGATGGACCTCAGGCCTTTCTGTTCATACAGTCACATATCTCTCTAGCCAGAGCAGTGATGGACCTCAGGCCTTTCTGTTCATACAGTCACATATCTCTCTAGCCAGAGCAGTGATGGACCTCAGGCCTTTCTGTTCATACAGTCACATATCTCTCTAGCCAGAGCAGTGATGGACCTCAGGCCTTTCTGTTCATACAGTCACATATCTCTCTAGCCAGAGCAGTGATGGACCTCAGGCCTTTCTGTTCATACAGTCACATATCTCTCTAGCCAGAGCAGTGATGGACCTCAGGCCTTTCTGTTCATACAGTCACATATCTCTCTAGCCAGAGCAGTGATGGACCTCAGGCCTTTCTGTTCATACAGTCACATATCTCTCTAGCCAGAGCAGTGATGGACCTCAGGCCTTTCTGTTCATACAGTCACATATCTCTCTAGCCAGAGCAGTGATGGACCTTAGGCCTTTCTGTTCATACAGTCACATACCTCTCTAGCCAGAGCAGTGATGGACCTCAGGCCTTTCTGTTCATACAGTCACATACCTCTCTAGCCAGAGCAGTGATGGACCTCAGGCCTTTCTGTTCATACACTCACATATCTCTCTAGCCAGAGCAGTGATGGACCTCAGGCCTTTCTGTTCATACACTCACATATCTCTCTAGCCAGAGCAGTGATGGACCTCAGGCCTTTCTGTTCATACACTCACATATCTCTCTAGCCAGAGCAGTGATGGACCTCAGGCCTTTCTGTTCATACAGTCACATATCTCTCTAGCCAGAGCAGTGATGGACCTCAGGCCTTTCTGTTCATACAGTCACATATCTCTCTAGCCAGAGCAGTGATGGACCTCAGGCCTTTCTGTTCATACAGTCACATATCTCTCTAGCCAGAGCAGTGATGGACCTCAGGCCTTTCTGTTCATACACTCACATATCTCTCTAGCCAGAGCAGTGATGGACCTCAGGCCTTTCTGTTCATACAGTCACATATCTCTCTAGCCAGAGCAGTGATGGACCTCAGGCCTTTCTGTTCATACAGTCACATATCTCTCTAGCCAGAGCAGTGATGGACCTCAGGCCTTTCTGTTCATACAGTCACATATCTCTCTAGCCAGAGCAGTGATGGACCTCAGGCCTTTCTGTTCATACAGTCACATATCTCTCTAGCCAGAGCAGTGATGGACCTCAGGCCTTTCTGTTCATACAGTCACATATCTCTCTAGCCAGAGCAGTGATGGACCTCAGGCCTTTCTGTTCATACAGTCACATATCTCTCTAGCCAGAGCAGTGATGGACCTCAGGCCTTTCTGTTCATACACTCACATACCTCTCTAGCCAGAGCAGTGATGGACCTCAGGCCTTTCTGTTCATACAGTCACATACCTCTCTAGCCAGAGCAGTGATGGACCTCAGGCCTTTCTGTTCATACAGTCACATACCTCTCTAGCCAGAGCTGGGGTTGACCGATGGGTCTGAGGTCTGTGTTCTTTCAATTGAACAGTTAAATCACAGCATTTTCAGCCCTACTCTAATGTTAACTCTAGTCAATCAGAGCTTACCTCCTATAAATGGCCCAGTTCTGTCCCTATAGACATGCTAAACCACCTTCTCCTGTGCTGGCGGTGCTGCAGGAGATTGATGGAAATCCCCATTATTGGTTTAGCATTTTTTAGGAAATGAGGTGTGGAGCATTGTAACTTTCTGGGAGAGATCCTGGCTTTCCCCCAGTCAGCAAAAATCTTTTATTGGCAAGAGAGAGGTGCTCATCCGAATCTGCTATCTACAACAATCTGTGATCAACTTTTAGGTGGAGGGAGGGAGCAGTCTAGTAGCATGCTCATGTGAGCAAGTGCCATGTGTCTTCCATCTCTGTCAAGCTCCATCTTTTCTGTCCTAAATTAGTCCTTACACCCCAGATGCTTTGTTATGGTGGACAGTGATTCATTTTGTCTAGGCCAGGAAGGCTGGGGTAGTAGTCTGTGTAGAATGTGTGTGTCCTTACCAGTCCCCTGATGTGGAGGCAAATCTGTGTGTGTGTGGTAGCCATCTGCAGAGCTCATTTAGATGGGGGTATGTGGTTTAACCATTAAATTCAACTGGATCCGCTCTCATGCTGACCTGTGCGATGGTTAGAGACGTGCGAGTAGGGTTTTTGTGTGATGTTTGTGGGGCTGAATTGGACTGTTGGATTGCGACCCTCAAACAGATTTGCTTTTTCTTTGCCAACAAAAGAGACGACCACAAAAGCCAATCGGGTTCTGCCTCATTTGGCCCTGTGCAAAGCATATGTCCATCCGTCCTCCCTGTATTCTGCCCTTAAAGATGGACTGTAGCTCTGCCTTACATAGACGCCCTGCCCACGCTAGTGCATGACAATGCCTTCAAACACACTCACTTGTTGAGGCCTACTCCTTCTATGGTGTCTCTTTACAACCCCCCCTTGTCTGCTCAAATGTGCTTCTCTGATGTTTCAGACACATTTTTCTAATGTTTTACACTTCATATAATCCGGTGTGTATAGGGAAGCCCAGTTTGGGGGTGACAATTGATGGCATCCACAACCCTTAGGGGGTCAATCTGGGGGAAAGGGCAACCTTTCAATCACCACGGAGATCACAAGTACCACACACACACACACACACACACACACACACACACACACACACACACACACACACACACACACCAACTCATCTCTAGGGGCCTGAATAGACATAAGACCTCCTCCTACCCCTTCTCTGTAAGAGGCCTAGTGTTTTTCCAGCCCCCCACCCCTCAGCCTGTTCGCTCCAATGCCTGCTCAGCTTTAGTGATGTCAACAGTCAGGGGCCTTCAAAGTGGAAAGGAGCCTGCACAGTGATGAGACCAAGTCAACCCATGACACTAATTCACCCCAACCATCCCAGTCAGTCCCCATGCAGAAGGTTTAGCTATCTTCCCACCAGTCCTCGTGAAAATTTGGCAAATCAAATTTCAGCCAGGTCTCTATATGGTGCATCTCTAATGTCATGATATGCAGGAATAGGTAAGAGCAGCACTTTTATTACTGGAAGTTGTGTGATGTGAAAGTGGCTCGGGCTTATTTCCTGGACTAATATAATGTTTCCAGCCGTGTGACTGTTACCCCCAGAGCAACGTAACCTGGGAAGCCAGAGCGAGAGAGAGACACACACACACACACACAGCATGATCACAGTTCCCTGGTTGTCCGTATCACCCAGCAGAAGCTATCAATTACCTGAAGCAAGGTGCCTGATGCCTTTTTCCTCCGACCAGTTGTGGAAGTCATATTGGTTTCATGTATTAGCAGCTTGCCAAACTCCCTCTCCCTGGGCCTATGAAATAAGATGTCGGAGCAGGAGCAACTGGAGCAGCCACTAAGTGTCAGAAGAGTTGGAGAATAGGCCTGAAATCTACCCTGAGCTAGAGTGATAGCGTCAGACCAAAAGGGGAGATGGAGTGATTGAGAGTAGAGCTGGATGAAGAGAGAGATGGGGAGAGAGACAGAGTGAGAGAGAGCAGGGTTAAGACTGGCTGGTTCAGATATCTGTGTGGATGTTTGAGGTTGGCCATCTTGGTCAGCGTGACATGAGCTCCTCCATGTAGCTGGTTGTGTAAGAGAGGCCCCAGCAGTCGTAAACAGAAGGATGGATTACTGGGCCGGGCTAGGCCTCCATTATGGGCAGCCTGTAGTTGGCACAGAGAGTCTGACGAGGAGGCCTGTACATGGCTGGGACTGGTAAATGTGGCTGTGCCAGGGAGTTGGGGGAAAACTGGAGGAGGTAGAGGTGTAGCTGCCAGTCAGATAGACAGAGGTGGGCAGAGCAGTAAGGTATATGCTGTCCCTATCTCTAACCACTGATACAGGGTCAGATATGTCTTTACTCCGTAATGGATAAGGATAGAATTGAGGGTAGGGTAATCTGATCTTAGATCTGTGTGTAACTTTTAACTACAGTGTGGGGAGAAGAGTGTGAGTCATAGCCTGGTCCAAAAGAGGGAGTAGAGCCAGATATAATCCAACATGCCTGCAACTGCTGATCTGAAGTCAGGCAGTAAGACTTTTCATGGGGTGTTAACAATTTGAAAGATACTCTAGGGTCAGTCTGAATGCACTACAGTATTTATGGTATGTGAACCACTCTGGAGCTTATTTTCCTATCACTTCCTACTTCCTCTCCAGTAATATACTTTCTGTAAGTTACACTATGACCAAACCACTTTTGGACTGGTAGTGAAGCATAGCACCATAATAACACAGCCCCGTCTACCCTCGCTTTTATTTTGTTCCCAGTCGTTCTATATGGAAACACAAATGGTGGTATTTGAGATCAGATGTTAGATAGTTGTTTGTTAGTTGTGTCACCGGGTGACATGGAGAGGATCTGTGTCTGCACCACGTACTCTCACTACTGGTGTCCCCCAGGGCTCGGTTCTAGGCCCTCTTCTGTCCATACACCAAGTCACTCGGCTCCGTCATATCCTCACATGGTCTCTCCTATCATTGCTATGCGGATAACACTCAACTACTTTTCACTTTCCCCCCCTTCTGACACCCAGGTGGCGACACTCATCTCTGTGTGCCTAGCAGATATCTCAACTTGGATGACGGCCTACCACCTCAAGCTCAACCTTGACAAGACTGAGCTGCTCTTCCTCCCAGGGAAGGCCTGCCCGCTCAAAGACCTCTCCATCACGGTTGACAACTCCACAGTGTCACCCTTCCAGAGTGGAAAGAATCTTGGCGTTACCCTAGACAACACCCTGTCATTCTCTGCAAACATCAAAGCAGTGACTCGCTCCTGCAGGTTCATGCTCTACAACATCCGTAGAGTTCGACCCTACTTCACGCAGGTCCTAATCCAGGGTCTTGTCCTGTCCCGTCTGGACTACTGTAACTCTCTGTTGGCTGGGCTCCCTGCTTGTACCATCAAACCCCTGCAACTTATCCAGAACGCTGCAGCCTGCCTGGTTTTCAACCTTCCCAAGTTCTCTCATGTCACCACGCTCCTTCGCACACTCCACTGGCTTCCAGTTGAAGCTCACATCCAATACAAGACCATGGTACATGCCTACAGAACAGCAAGAGAAACTGCCCATCCCTACCTTCAGGCTATGCTCAAACCTTACACCCCAACCCGAGCACTCCGTTCTGCTACCTCTGGTCTCTTGACGCTCCCGCTCAGCCCAGTCCAATCTCTCCTCTGTCCTGGCACCAATGGTGGAACCCCCACCCCCCCTCTCTGGATAAGCGTCTGCTAAATTACTAAAATGTCAAATGTGTCAGTGAGAAGCTGCGGACTGCCCTGGGGTTTGGTCTTTAGAAGTTGTTCTCAGTCTATGTTTGTGTTCGTTTACCTAAACTAGGAAATCTTTCTTTAGATTAAGTGCACAATGTTGGAACTGGTGGACACGAGTATAGCTGGATCTCGGTGTGGCAGCTATAGGTTCCCCTCTGCCCTTTCTCTCCCCCTTGGTCCCAACCCCGGGTCACGGGGACATCTCTGGTCAGCATCAGGAAGCTGAGGACGGGTGCTGTCATCTGGATGTAAACAGAGGGGGAGGAGAGGGCCACCCGGTGCTAACAGATGAGGTGTGGGATGTGGGTGTAGAGCAGGCTGGGTAGGTGGGGCTGTTGATGTAGGGCAGGCTGGGCTGGGTAGGTGTGGGATGTGGGTGTAGGGCAGGCTGGGCTGGGTAGGTGTGGGATGTGGGTGTAGAGCAAGCTGGGTAGGTGGGGCTGTGGATGTAGGGCAGGCTGGGCTGGGTAGGTGTGGGATGTGGGTGTAGGGCAGGCTGGGCTGGGTAGGTGTGGGATGTGGGTGTAGGGCAGGCTGGGCTGGGTAGGTGAGGCTGTGGGTGTAGGGCAGGCTGGGCTGGGCTGGGTAGGTGGGGCTGTGGTTGTAGAGCGGGCTGGGCTGGGTAGGTGGGGCTGTGGGTGTAGGGCAGGCTGGGCTGGGTGGATGTGGGTGTAGGACAGGCTGGGCTGGGCTGGGTAGGTGGGGCTGTGGATGTAGGGCATGCTGGGCTGGGCAGGTGGGGCTGTGGGAGTAGGCCAGGCTGGGCTGGGTAGGTGTGGGTGTAGGTGTAGGGCAGGTGGGGCTGTGGGTGTAGAGCAGGCTGGGCTGGGTAGGTGTGGGTGTAGGGCAGGTGGGGCTGTGGGTGTAGAGCAGGCTGGGCTGGGTAGGTGTGGGGCTGTGGGTGTAGTGCAGGCTGGGCAGGTGTGGGTGTAGGGCAGGTGGGGCTGTGGGAGTTGGCCAGGCTGGGCTGGGTAGGTGTGGGGCTGTGGGTGTAGTGCAGGCTGGGCTGGGTAGGTCTGGGTAGGTGTGGGTCTGGGGGGTGGTAAGGAGCTTGCTCTGGCCCAGTGCAGTAAACAAGCAGTAGAGTCTCTAAAGGGCCTGGGGATCAGCCTGGGGCTAAACCTGAAGGCGTCACTCATCACCGGTCAGTCAGACCCTCCTGAACACAGCACAACAAACACACATAGAGAGAGACACACACACACACACACACACACACACACACACACACACACACACACACACACACACACACACACACACACACACACACACCTCTCTCGGGAGCCTGTTGCCATTGTGTTTACTAAGAATTAACAGGAGAGGTGAGCATGAGTTCAGGCCTGCCATCAGTGTGAGGGTCCTGTTGTGGGTCTCCTGCTCCTTTGGTGGCTTCTGTCATCATCCATGCTGGGACAGAGGGGGGACAGAGGGGCTCTTCCCCTCTCCTCTGAACCCCTGACCCTTCACACCTCCAGGGTGAAGAGACACACATACAGAGTCAGCATTTAGTGGGGTTAAAGCAGGTTAAATAGGTTTCAGTTCAGTTATGGTTCAGTTTTCCTCAGCAGTGCTGAATCACACAGCAGACAAACATGATTTAGGAGTACTGTTAAGGAAAGCAATCCATAGAGATGGTGAGAACTCATTTCAGAGACGTTGATACACACGGAATGCACTTTCTTATAGTTTCTCAAGCTGTCAATCATATGAAGAATAGTGCTTGATGCAAGGTGACGGCTACAGTACAGTTTCCATAGGGACCAGACCTATACCTCTGGTCAGGTGATTTACCTGACGTCTCATTCTCCTCAGGTGCAATCGGTCGCATGTCGTTGGCTCACCGCCCGTGTCATCAAATGTTTTGACACCTGTCCCGTCAGTGTAGGGGAAGTAAGGGTGACTTGAACGTCTCTGAATCCTGCTCTGCTCCCTTCTCAAGAACCCACAATCAAACCTGTCCTCACACGAATGATGACAGACAGGTGGATTGTCAGAAACTGATTAAAAAGGCTGGGAAAAATGAGTCTCCCTTGCATTGTGGGTTTTGAAAGAGAGGAGGGGGAGAATGGAGAGGAGATAGAGAGAGCTGTGTAATAGGAGGAAATGAAAGTGTGTGACTGGTGGATGTGACAGGAAGAGACTGCTCTTAACAAGCAGTCAGAGTCAGTCAGAGTAACAGATCCATCACACCTCCCTCTGAGGGGATAGACGGAGGGAGAGAAACAGAGGGAGAGAGAGATGGAGGGGAGTGTGAGAGCAAGAGTGGGATAGAGAGCGAGAGACGACGGGAGAGAGAGACGGAGATGGAGGGAGAGAGAAAAAGGCAGGAGGAGAGAAAAAGACTGAAGGGAAAGAGGGATTTGAGCGGCACTGACAGAACTGCATTTAATTTGGGCGGCCAGATCCCTTTTCATTTCACTTCCTCTGAAGCAGCTTAGAGAAGAGGAGGAGAGGAGAAGACAGCAGAGGAGGAGAGAAAACAGAGGAGAGGAACAGAGAGAGGAATGCGAGGGGAGAGGTTACCAGTATGTTCCAGATTAACGTTGATGCATCACGTCACACTCTAAGCCGCCCTGTAATTCATGTTCAACAGGGGATACTCACACATTACACACCAGTGGTATATGTGATTAATTGACTCACTCTCTAATATTTGGGGTAATTTGCCATCCTCTAATGTGAAACTGCCAACCAGAATAAAAAACCGTTTGATACCAAAAATATTATTTACTAATGTCACTACACAAGTGAGGTCTGCCAAACAAAAACCTGATCAAAAGGCGTTTAAATGTAATGTATGTACAGGAAATGAATATTCAAATAGTCTGTGGCAACTGTGTTCAATTTGGAGTTTGTGACATCAACTATGAGTCTATTGCTGCATTATAGACACTATTCCCTGCATTATAGATGCTATTCCATGCATTATAGACTAGAGGTCAACCGATTAAATCGGAATGGCTGATTAATTACGGCCGATTTCAAGTTTTCATAACAATCGGAAATCGGTATTTTTGGACACCGATTTGGCCGATTTCCTTTTTTAATTAAAAACATTTTTTTTTTTTACACCTTTATTTAACTAGGCAAGTCAGTTAAGAACACATTCTTATTTTCAATGACGGCCTAGGAACGGTGGGTTAACTGCCTTGTTCAGGGGCAGAACGACAGATTTTTACCTTGTCGGCTCGGGGATTCAATCTTGCAACCTTACGGTTAACTAGTCCAACGCTCTAACCACCTGCTTTACATTGCACTCCACGAGGAGCCTGCCTGTTACGCGAATGCAGTAAGAAGCTAGGGTAAGTTGCTAGGTAGCATTAAACTTATCTTATAAAAAACAATCAATCAATCATAATCACTAGTTAACTACACATGGTTGATGATATTACTAGTTTATCTTGCCTGTCCTGCGCTGCATATAATCGCTTAGGTACACGTTGCTCCAACCATAAACATCAATGCCTTTCTTAAAATCAATACACAAGTATATATTTTTAAACCTGCATATTTAGTTAATATTGCCTGCTAACATGAATTTCTTTTAACTAGGGAAAATGTGTCACTTCTCTTGCAACAAAGTCAGGGTATATGCAGCAGTTTGGGCCGCCTGGCTCGTTGCGAACTGTGAAGACTATTTTTTCCTAACAAAGACAGCCGACTTCGCCAAACGGGGGATGATTTAACAAAAGCGCCTTTGCGAAAAAAGCACAATCGTTGCACGACTGTACCTAACCATAAACATCAATGCCTTTCTTAAAATCAATACACAGAAGTATATATTTTTGAACCTGCATATTTAGCTAAAAGAAATCCAGGTTAGCAGGCAATATTAACCAGGTGAAATTGTGTCACTTCTCTTGCATTCATTGCATGCAGAGTCAAGGTATATGTAACAGTTTGGGCCGCCTGGCTCGTTGTGAACTAATTTGCCAGAATTTTACGTAATTATGACATGACATTGAAGGTTGTGCAATGTAACAGGAATATTTAGACTTAGGGATGCCACCCGTTAGATAAAATACAGAACGGTTCCGTATTTCACTGAAAGGAAAAACTTTTTGTTTTCGAGATGATAGTTTCTGGATTCGACCATATTAATGACCTAAGGCTCGTATTTCTGTGTGTTTATTATATTATAATTAAGTCTATGATTTGATAGAGCAGTCTGACTGAGCGGTGGTAGGCAGCAGCAGGCTCGTAAGCATTCATTCAAACAGCACTTTTGTGCGTTTTGCCAGCAGCTCTTCGCTGTGCTTCAAGCATTGCGCTGTTTATGACTTCAAGCCTATCAACTCCCAAGATTAGGCTGGTGTAACCGATGTGAAATGGCTAGCTAGTTAGCGGGTGCGCGCTAATAGCGTTTCAAACGTCACTCGCTCTGAGACTTGGAGTAGTTGTTCCCCTTGCTCTGCATGGGTAACGCTGCTTCGAGGTTGGCTGTTGTCGATGTGTTCCTGGTTCGAGCCCAGGTAGGAGCGAGGAGAGGGACGGAAGCTATACTGTTACACTGGCAATACTAAAGTGCCTATAAGAACATCCAATAGTCAAAGGTATATGAAATACAAATCGTATAGAGAGAAATAGTCCTATAATTTCTAAAATAACTACAACCTAAAACTTCTTACCTGGGAATATTGAAGACTCATGTTAAAAGGAACCACCAGCTTTCATATGTTCTCATGTTCTGAGCAAGGAACTTAAACGTTAGCTTTCTTACATGGCACATATTGCACTTTTACTTTCTTCTCCAACACTTTGTTTTTGCATTATTTAAACCAAATTGAACATGTTTCATTATGTATTTGAGGTTAAATTGATTTTATTGATGTATTATATTAAGTTAAAATAAGTGTTCATTCAGTATTGTTGTAATTGTCATTATTACAAATACATTTTAAAAATCAGGCCGATTAATTGGTATCGGCTTTTTTGGGTCCTCCAATAATCGGTATCGGTGTTGAAAAATCATAATCGGTCGACCTCTATTATAGACTCTATTCCCTGCATTATAGACGCTATTCCCTGCATTATAGACATTATTCCCTGCATTATAGATGCTATTCCCTGCATTATAGACGCTATTCCATGCATTATAGACGCTAATCCCTGCATTATAGACATTATTCCCTGCATTATAGACTCTATTCCATGCATTATAGACTATTCCTTGCAATGTTATACTCTATTCCATGCATTATAAACTATTCCATGCATTATAGACTCTATTCCATGCATTATAGACTCTATTCCATGCATTATAGACTATTCCATGCATTATAGATGCTATAGATGCTATTCCATGCATTATAGATGCTATTCCCTGCATTATAGATGCTATTCCCTGCATTATAGACACTATTCCATGTATTATAGACGCTATTCCCTGCATTATAGACTCTATTCTCGTATTATAGACTCTCTTCCCTGCATTATAGACACTATTCCCTGCATTATAGACGCTATTCCATGCAATATAGATGCTATTCCCTGCATTATAGACGCTATTACCTGCATTATAGACTATTCCATGCATTTTAGACTCTATTCCATGCATTATAGACTATTCTATGCATTATAGACTCTATTCCCTGCATTATAGATGCTATTTCCTGCATTATAGACGCTATTCCCTGCATTATAGATGCTATTCCCTGCATTATAGATGCTATTACCTGCATTATAGACTATTCCATGCATTTTAGACTCTATTCCATGCATTATAGACTCTTTTCCATGCATTATAGACTCTATTCCATGCATTATAGACTATTCCATGCATTATAGACGCTATTCCCTGCATTATAGATGCTATTTCCTGCATTATAGACGCTATTCTCTGCATTATAGATGCTATTCCCTGCATTATAGACGCTATTACCTGCATTATAGACTATTCCATGCATTTTAGACTCTATTCCATGCATTATAGACTCTTTTCCATGCATTATAGACTCTATTCCCTGCATTATAGACTCTATTCCATGCATTATAGACTCTATTCCATGCATTATAGACTATTCCATGCATTATAGACTATTCCATGCATTATAGATTCTATTCCCTGCATTATAGACTCTATTCCCTGCATTATAGAATATTCCATGTATTATAGACTCTATTCCATGCATTATAGACACTATTCCCTGCATTATAGACACTATTCCCTGCATTATATACGCTATTCCCTGCATTATATATGCTATTCCCTGCATTATAGACTCTATTCCATACATTATAGACTATTCCTTGCATTATAGACTCTATTCCCTGCATTATAGACTCATTTCCATGCATTATAGACACTATTACCTGCATCATAGATTATATTCCATACATTATAGACTATTCCATGCATTTTAGACTCTATTCCCTGCATAATATACTCTCTTCCCTGCATTATAGACTCTCTTCCCTGCATTATAGACTCTACTCCCTGCATTATAGACTCTATTCCCTGCATTATAGACTCTATTCCCTGCATTATAGGCACTATTCCCTGCATTATAGACTCTATTCCCTGCATTATAGACACTATTCCCTGCATTATATACGCTATTCCCTGCATTATATATGCTATTCCCTGTATTATAGATGCTATTCCCTGCATTATAGACTCTATTCCATACATTATAGACTATTCCTTGCATTATAGACTCTATTCCATACATTATAGACTCTATTCCATACATTATAGACACTATTACCTGCATCATAGATTATATTCCATACATTATAGACTATTCCATGCATTTTAGACTCTATTCCCTGCATAATATACTCTCTTCCCTGCATTATAGACTCTCTTCCCTGCATTATAGACTCTACTCCCTGCATTATAGACTCTATTCCCTGCATTATAGACTCAATTCCCTGCATTATAGGCACTATTCCCTGCATTATAGACTCTATTCCCTGCATTATAGACACTATTCCCTGCATTATAGACACTATTCCCTGCATTATAGACACTATTCCCTGCATTATATACGCTATTCCCTGCATTATATATGCTATTCCCTGCATTATAGACTCTATTCCATACATTATAGACTATTCCATGCATTTTAGACTCTATTCCCTGCATTATAGACTCATTTCCATGCATTATAGACACTATTACCTGCATCATAGATTATATTCCATACATTATAGACTATTCCATGCATTTTAGACTCTATTCCCTGCATAATATACTCTCTTCCCTGCATTATAGACTCTCTTCCCTGCATTATAGACTCTACTCCCTGCATTATAGACTCTATTCCCTGCATTATAGACTCAATTCCCTGCATTATAGGCACTATTCCCTGCATTATAGACTCTATTCCCTGCATTATAGACACTATTCCCTGCATTATATACGCTATTCCCTGCATTATATATGCTATTCCCTGTATTATAGATGCTATTCCCTGCATTATAGACTCTATTCCATACATTATAGACTATTCCTTGCATTATAGACTCTATTCCATACATTATAGACTCTATTCCATACATTATAGACTATTCCATACATTATAGACTATTCCATGCATTTTAGACTCTATTCCTTGCATTATAGACTCATTTCCATGCATTATAGACGCTATTACCTGCATCATAGATTATATTCCATACATTATAGACTATTCCATGCATTTTAGACTCTATTCCCTGCATAATATACTCTCTCCCCTGCATTATAGACTCTCTTCCCTGCATTATAGGCACTATTCCCTGCATTATAGACTCTATTCCCTGCATTATAGACTCTATTCCCTGCATTATAGACTCTATTCCCTGCATTATAGACTCTATTCCCTGCATTATAGACTCTCTTCCCTGCATAATATACTCTCTTCCCTGCATTTTAGACTCTATTCCCTGCATTATAGACTCTATTCCCTGCATTATAGACTCTATTCCCTGCATTATAGACTCTATTCCCTGCATTATAGACTCTATTCCCTGCATTATAGGCACTATTCCCTGCATTATAGGCACTATTCCCTGCATTATAGACTCTATTCTCGCATTATAGACTCTCTTCCCTGCATTATAGACTCTCTTCCCTGCATTATAGACACTCTTCCCTGCATTATAGACGCTATTCCATGCAATATAGATGCTATTCCCTGCATTATAGACGCTATTACCTGCATTATAGACTATTCCATGCATTTTAGACTCTATTCCCTGCATTATAGACTCTATTCCCTGCATTATAGACTATTCTATGCATTATAGACTCTATTCCCTGCATTATAGATAATATTCCCTGCATTATAGACACTATTCCATGCATTATAGACGCTATTCCCTGCATTATAGACTCTATTCTCGCATTATAGACTCTCTTCCCTGCATTATAGACACTATTCCCTGCATTATAGACGCTATTCCATGCAATATAGATGCTATTCCCTGCATTATAGACGCTATTACCTGCATTATAGACTATTCCATGCATTTTAGACTCTATTCCATGCATTATAGACTATTCCATGCATTATAGACTCTATTCCCTGCATTATAGATGCTATTTCCTGCATTATAGACGCTATTCCCTGCATTATAGATGCTATTCCCTGCATTATAGACGTTATTACCTGCATTATAGACTATTCCATGCATTTTAGACTCTATTCCATGCATTTTAGACTCTATTCCATGCATTATAGACTCTTTTCCATGCATTATAGACTCTATTCCATGCATTATAGACTATTCCATGCATTATAGACGCTATTCCCTGCATTATAGATGCTATTTCCTGCATTATAGACGCTATTCCCTGCATTATAGATGCTATTCCCTGCATTATAGACGCTATTACCTGCATTATAGACTATTCCATGCATTTTAGACTCTATTCCATGCATTATAGACTCTTTTCCCTGCATTATAGACTCTATTCCCTGCATTATAGACTCTATTCCATGCATTATAGACTCTATTCCATGCATTATAGACTATTCCATGCATTATAGACTATTCCATGCATTATAGACTCTATTCCCTGCATTATAGACTCTATTCCCTGCATTATAGAATATTCCATGTATTATAGACTCTATTCCATGCATTATAGACACTATTCCCTGCATTATAGACACTATTCCCTGCATTATATACGCTATTCTTTGCATTATATACACTATTCCCTGTATTATAGATGCTATTCCCTGCATTATAGACTCTATTCCATACATTATAGACTATTCCTTGCATTATAGACTCTATTCCATACATTATAGACTATTCCATACATTATAGACTATTCCATGCATTTTAGACTCTATTCCTTGCATTATAGACTCATTTCCATGCATTATAGACTATTCCATGCATTTTAGACTCTATTCCTTGCATTATAGACTCATTTCCATGCATTATAGACGCTATTACCTGCATCATAGATTATATTCCATACATTATAGACTACTCCATGCATTTTAGACTCTATTCCCTGCATAATATACTCTATTCCCTGCATAATATACTCTCTTCCCTGCATTATAGACTCTCTTCCCTGCATTATAGACTCTATTCCCTGCATTATAGACTCTATTCCCTGCATTATAGGCACTATTCCCTGCATTATAGACTCTATTCCCTGCATTATAGACTCTATTCCCTGCATTATAGACTCTATTCCCTGCATTATAGACTCTCTTCCCTGCATAATATACTCTCTTCCCTGCATTTTAGACTCTATTCCCTGCATTATAGACTCTATTCCCTGCATTATAGGCACTATTCCCTGCATTATAGGCACTATTCCCTGCATTATAGACTCTATTCCCTGCATTATAGGCACTATTCCCTGCATTATAGGCACTATTCCTGCATTATAGACTCTATTCCCTGCATTATAGGCACTTTTCACTGCATTATAGGCACTATTCCCTGCATTATATGCACTATTCCCTGCATTATAGACACTATTCCTGCATTATAGACACTATTCCTGCATTATAGGCACTATTCCTGCATTATAGGCACTATTCCTGCATTATAGGCACTATTCCCTGCATTATAGCCCTGGGCAGAAATTGCAAAAATGTACTGTTATATCCACAAAACATGTCTGTGTCTGTCTGTAAGTATTTCATGTTTGTCTGGGATCTCTAAGAAACATCAGGAATTATCACAAGGCAATACTTATGAGTTTCTATGTAAAAAGAAACGTTCTAATGAGTGTGGCTTGTGATCGTTGTAGAGCAAAACAGACAGCACGTCCGTCTTCGTGAGAGTCTAAGCTTTGATGCCATGATGAGGTCATAATAGTCTGTAGCTCAAACTGTTCAGACTTTAGAGACGTTTTCGTGAGAACAACCGGTTTCTGAATGTTTTCTCGCCGGCGCAAAAGGCTGCTATGGGTGTATCCAGGACAAATAGACGCGTCAAATGACATGTCCAGGAAATCTGTAGCTCGAACAGGCGCGTCAGGAAGTGTTCAGAACCACACAAATTCCGCCTGCACCAAATTAGGCCTGATTAGTCTGAGATATGGTTTTCTTTGGATTCATAGACAAAATCGAGATATGGAACCATGTCATTTTAATACATCATTTCCTGTTTACTTCCTATCTTTCAGACGCAACTCTTACTGGCAGCGGTAGAGGAAGAGGGACAACCGGAGGAGGGCAGGAGAGAGATGGCAGAGACCCTGCTAACTGCCCTGACAGACAGACAGCAGCACAGACAGACATGGAGAGACAGGTAAGCAAATAACCAACAACAACAGTAAACAACAACAACAGTAAACAACAACAACAGTAAACAGAAACTCACACACAACAATGTTGAAATGTGAAAACAAGCACACGTGTCTGGATGGCACATGTTCCAGAATCACACCCTGTTACACTTTGAATAGTGTGAAAAGAAACCTAAAGGAATCAGTATTGTTGAAATGTCAGTAGGAATGGAGGTGATGTGAAGTGAATTCCTCAGATAGTCTGCAGGTCTGACGTGGGGGTTGGAGGTTGTTTGTAGTGAGGGAGCCTTGGACCTAGCAGCTATCAGGGTGACATGTGTGTCTTGGATTGGATCGCCCAGTAACTTCCTTCCCCTAGATGAGGTCCGGTCCAGGATTAGAACAGAGACAGAGCCCATTCATTCAGATTAAGCAAGGCCTCACACTCATAACCATGTTGTTTTAGCTGTTCCATCTCTCCCTCCACTCTGGTAGCTGTTCTATCTCTGTCCACCCCCCCCCCCACACACACACACACACACACAATACATATTATACATACATATTATTACATATACACCCATAACACCCTCCCACACAAAACATAATATGTTTGTTTTAGCTGTTCCATCTCTCCCTCCACTCTGGTAGCTGTTCTATCTCTTTCCACCCCCCCCCCCCCCCCCCCACACACACACACACACACACACAATACATATTATACATACATATTATTACATATACACCCATAACACCCTCCCACACAAAACATAATATGTTTGTTTTATCTGTTCCATCTCTCGCCACTCTGGTAGTGGTAACCCCCCCCCCATTGCTTTGGTGCCCTTGTCTCAGAAGACACACACTTAGCCACACACGCAGGCATGCATACACAGGAATGCACACACACATCTGTGCTCTCACACACACACACACACACAAACACAAACACACACACACACACAAAAACGCATATTTTTCCCAGTGGGTTAAATAATGACGGAAAATCAATGGTCCAAACCTCATCTCTCTATCAGAACCTTGTAGGATGGACAGAATTAGTGTGACTAAACCAATGGTCCAAACCTCATCTCTCTATCAGAACCTTGTAGGATGGACAGAATTAGTGTGACTAAACCAATGGTCCAAACCTCATCTCTCTATCAGAACCTTGTAGGATGGACAGAATTAGTGTGACTAAATCAATGGTCCAAACCTCATCTCTCTATCAGAACCTTGTAGGATGGACAGAATTAGTGTGACTAAACCAATGGTCCAAACCTCATCTCTCTATCAGAACCTTGTAGGATGGACAGAATTAGTGTGACTAAACCAATGGTCCAAACCTCATGTCTCTATCAGAACCTTGTAGGATGGACAGAATTAGTGTGACTAAATCAATGGTCCAAACCTCATGTCTCTATCAGAACCTTGTAGGACGGACAGAATTAGTGTGACTAAACCAATGGTCCAAACCTCATGTCTCTGTCAGAACCTTGTAGGATGGACAGAATTAGTGTGACTAAATCAATGGTCCAAACCTCATCTCTCTATCAGAACCTTGTAGGATGGACAGAATTAGTGTGACTAAACCAATGGTCCAAACCTCATCTCTCTATCAGAACCTTGTAGGACGGACAGAATTAGTGTGACTAAATCAATGGTCCAAACCTCATCTCTTTATCAGAACCTTGTAGGACGGACAGAATTAGTGTGACTAAATCAATGGTCCAAACCTCATGTCTCTGTCAGAACCTTGTAGGATGGACAGAATTAGTGTGACTAAATCAATGGTCCAAACCTCATTTCTCTATCAGAACCTTGTAGGATGGACAGAATTAGTGTGACTAAATCAATGGTCCAAACCTCATCTCTTTATCAGAACCTTGTAGGACGGACAGAATTAGTGTGACT
This sequence comes from Salmo trutta, assembly GCF_901001165.1. Taxonomy (NCBI): domain Eukaryota; kingdom Metazoa; phylum Chordata; class Actinopteri; order Salmoniformes; family Salmonidae; genus Salmo; species Salmo trutta. Next base: position 28,410,778 of record NC_042968.1, read on the forward strand.
AAATCAATGGTCCAAACCTCATCTCTCTGTCAGAACCTTGTAGGACGGACAGAATTAGTGTGACTAAATCAATGGTCCAAACCTCATCTCTCTATCAGAACCTTGTAGGACGGACAGAATTAGTGTGACTAAATCAATGGTCCAAACCTCATCTCTATGTCAGAACCTTGTAGGACGGACAGAATTAGTGTGACTAAATCAATGGTCCAAACCTCATGTCTCTGTCAGAACCTTGTAGGACGGACAGAATTAGTGTGACTAAATCAATGGTCCAAACCTCATCTCTCTATCAGAACCTTGTAGGACGGACAGAATTAGTGTGACTAAATCAATGGTCCAAACCTCATGTCTCTGTCAGAACCTTGTAGGACGGACAGAATTAGTGTGACTAAATCAATGGTCCAAACCTCATCTCTCTATCAGAACCTTGTAGGACGGACAGAATTAGTGTGACTAAATCAATGGTCCAAACCTCATCTCTCTATCAGAACCTTGTAGGACGGACAGAATTAGTGTGACTAAATCAATGGTCCAAACCTCATCTCTCTATCAGAACCTTGTAGGACGGACAGAATTAGTGTGACTAAATCAATGGTCCAAACCTCATCTCTCTATCAGAACCTTGTAGGACGGACAGAATTAGTGTGACTAAATCAATGGTCCAAACCTCATCTCTCTATCAGAACCTTGTAGGACGGACAGAATTAGTGTGACTAAATAAATGGAGGCCAGAGAAAAAAAGTGGTCAAAAATCAGGAAAATTGCATGGCGTCTGCCAGACTGAACTCTGTCCATGAATTAATGCTACTGGCTACTTGACAGGTTCTCTTTCCCATTGAACTTTCTTCTTGAATCCACAGGACGGTAAACAGTATAGAGGTCAGATCGATATACATTTTGAGACAGGACATGTAGTATTTTCTTATTTTAGTATATACTTTTCATATTCATTTGAAATTCCAGTACTCTTTAAGATTTCTCCCAAAAACAAGCGTATCTTTGTGAAATGTCAACGGAGCACTGAGCGAATACCAAGTTTTTTTTCTCCAAAGCCTTTTACATTTAATCCGGCTCGTGTCATGCAAATGTAGCTTTTAGAGAAACACCCCACTGAACGATTCAGAACATTAATAATAATATGTCTTGTTAAGATGTATTTTATAACGTAAGGAAGTGAAATTTCATAACCAAAGCGCGTTTTCACCCACTCTGCCCAGAGTGGGTGAACACCCTACATATTATTACATATACACCCATAACACCCTCCCACACAAAACATAATATGTTTGTTTTAGCTGTTCCATCTCTCTCCACTCTGGTAGTGGTAATACCCCCCCTCTACTGTTTCAGTGCCTTTTTCTCAGAAAGACACACACACACACACGCACACACTCTCCGAGGGTGTCTCAGGGGGAGTTGTGATGTACATTTCCATTTCACACCTCACACTCGTACAGGTTACCCGCTTGTACCTGCAGTGAAACAGGACAAATATAAGCACCCCCTATTTGAACTTTGACACACACACACACTACATATTATCACATATACACCCATAACACCCTCCCACACAAAACATAATGTGTTTTGTGTGGGAGGATGTTATGTACGGGATAATCAACGAGGGGCTATGCGTTCTATTGAAAATAATGCACGATGTGGAAGGTGTGTGCCACGACACGCCAGGGTGGATAGTAGCTAGAATATTTTACCAATAAAAGTCGCTGGAGGGCTCTGAAAAGTCACAAAGTTGGCAACGTTGGAAATAATGCATGCTCTAGAATGCCCTTCAAGCCAATCAGAAACAAGTATACAACAATGCCATGGTATTGTTAGGGTCTAATTTTCTGAGAAAATAACTCACGGACACTAGAGAAGCTTAACCAAGTTGAATTCTTCCCAAAGGGTCGACACAACTGTATTCAGACAAAAGACATGGCTTCCCCCGTGGTGGTATTCATACCCCACTTTAGTGGAGTCTCTTCCTTATCTCTAAACATTGCATCCTTCTCGCTAAGCAGGGAACTAAGTGATATGAGCCTTCGACGGTTTCTCCCCTTATCAGTACTGTCAGAAATGATCATGTTCCCTGCACTCAGCCCCTCCCAAGCTTCATTATGGCACCCCTCATGTCTCTTGTGTAACTAATGTTCCTGTACTCTGAGTATATCAATGTTCAAAGTTTACTCCAGAAACCATCTGTATAATTAAGCAATAAGGCCCGAGGGGGTGTGTTATATGGCCAATATACCACATTTAAGGGCTGTCCTAAAGCACGACTCAACGTGGAGTGCCTGGATACATCCCCTTAGCCGTGGTATATTGGCCATATACCATAAACCACCGAGGTGGTTTTGTCGTACACATAGTGTACGGTCTGACATACCATGACTGTCAGCCAATCAGCTTTCAAAAACCACCCAGTTTATAAGGATGTATATGTAATAATATGTGTGTATAATGTGTAGTGTGTGTATGTTCCTGTGCGTGGGCAAAGATGTGTGTGTGTGCATTCCTGGGGGGGGGGGGGGGGGTCCCTGTGTGTCCCAGCCTGGACACCCTGTGGGCAGACGAGACCCAGGCCCTGGCTCTGGTAAGAGCCTAAAGAGCATGGAGGTGAATGAACACACACAGACCACACACTACAGATTAATACCAACCAGGGACAAACACACACAGACCACACACTACAGATTAATACCAACCAGGGACAAACACACACAGACCACACACTACAGATTAATACCAACCAGGGACAAACACACACAGACCACACACTACAGATTAATACCAACCAGGGATAAACACACACAGACCACACACTACAGATTAATACCAACCAGGGACAAACACACACAGACCACACACTACAGATTAATACCAACCAGGGACAAACGCACACAGACCACACAATACAGATTAATACCAACCAGGGATAAACACACACAGACTACACACTACAGATTAATACCAACCAGGGACAAACACACACAGACCACACACTACAGATTAATACCAACCAGGGACAAACACACACAGACCACACACTACAGATTAATACCAACCAGGGACAAACACACACAGACCACACACTACAGATTAATACCAACCAGGGATAAACACACACAGACCACACACTACAGATTAATACCAACCAGGGATAAACACACACAGACCACACACTACAGATTAATACCAACCAGGGACAAACACACACAGACCACACACTACAGATTAATACCAACCAGGGACAAACACACACAGACCACACACTACAGATTAATACCAACCAGGGACAAACACACACAGACCACACACTACAGATTAATACCAACCAGGGACAAACACACACAGACCACACACTACAGATTAATACCAACCAGGGACAAACACACACAGACCACACACTACAGATTAATACCAACCAGGGACAAACACACACAGACCACACACTACAGATTAATACCAACCAGGGACAAACACACACAGACCACACACTACAGATTAATACCAACCAGGGACAAACACACACAGACCACACAATACAGATTAATACCAACCAGGGACAAACACACACAGACCACACACTACAGATTAATACCAACCAGGGACAAACACACACGACCACACACTACAGATGAATACCAACCAGGGATAAACACACACAGACCACACACTACAGATTAATACCAACCAGGGACAAACACAAACACTACAGATTAATACCAACCAGGAACAAACACACACAGACCACACACTACAGATTAATACCAACCAGGGACAAACACACACAGACCACACACTACAGATGAATATCTGGACAGACAGCCCCCACCGTCTCCCCTCAATACCCTCTATCACCCCCATAACCCTGTGGCCCGCCTCTGTTTTCATGTTTCCCTCTTGTTGACCCGAGCTACGCCCTGACCAGATGATTCTGTAAACAGACAGTTTCCACACACCTCGTCGGCCTGCGTTGATGCCTAGCCCGGCCTCTCAGCCTCTGGAGGAGGGAAGGAGGGATGGCTGGCCTTGTGAACTCCATTCCTAACGCAGGTGCTGAAAGCTAGAAACCATCCCACTAGTCACTACACCCACCCCCCAACACTACTACAACACCCGCACTACCAACCCACAAATGTCTGTACCACCCTCCTTGTCCAGCCCAGTCGCGCACACGCACACGTACACGTACACGCACACACAGCCCAGCCCTCACACATCACGGGGAAACCAATAACAAGGCTCAGGACAGGAATTGCAGGGTCCCTGTCTTCGGTTCAGACAGGAGTTTATTTAATCAGCAGGATAGAGTGATTAGATTGAGGGGACAGCACCACACACACACACACACATAGACATACACACAGACACATACACACACACACACACAGACATATAAACACACACATACACAGCCGTAATGTGTTTGAACTCCGACTGCTCCCTATCTCTCTGCACACAGATAACGCCTCTCCCCAAAAAGCAGGCTGGGGGTCATCTGTGAAGTGGCTGTCAACAGACGACGTTTAGACAAAACCAAACACATGGCCTCGCGTAATGTTAAGAGATGATTCTGATAATGATTTGACATATGGAGGGATAAGGGAAAAGAAACACTTTGTGATGAAAGATAGCTACACTTTGGGGTCTCTGCAGGATTCTGTTCAGAAGTAGTTTCATTGTTCCTAATCAAAGATAAACTATATGAATGTTGAGATATTACAGAGAGAAAGAGAGACCAAAGTTCAGCTCAGTTTAGTCTGACAGATTCAAACATTCATTTATTTCCATAAAAGCGCCAAAATTATACTTTTTAAAATGAACCAGTAGATTCTTTTGACTGTTTTTATTTTTTCTATTTATATTAATGTTTTATTAGGTTTCAGTAGACTCAGTATTCAACAGGCTCCACTGTCTGCATTCTGCTGTTCTTTTGTTTCCATGGAAACCATTCAGAGAATAATGCTCGCTAAAGGTTTCAAAACACAAAACAACATGATGGATTACTCTAGCTAAAGGCACAGAAACATAAACACTGCAAGCTGATTGATGAAGTTTTTGCCTGACTTTTGTTTCTTAAACACGACCAGTTAAAGCACTAGAGCGCTCAGCTAACCTGTGCCTGCTAGCTCTCAGCCCAGTATTCCCTCAGGCGTTTTTACCATTTTATAGAGAGAGAGGGAGAGGAAAAGAGAGATGTTCCCCGTGACCACCAGGTCTTCACCAGTGACTTATGGGTACTCAGGGTGAGGAATGTCTTCGCTCCCCCAGCACTGTGAGGGCGGTCCATCCATTCAATCATCCCCACTGCAACAATGAAGTTATGAGGCCTTTCTTATTCTTATGAGCTTTTTGTCCTGTAACTTGGTTTCTGGTGGGTACATATTGAGAAAGCTTTGATATACAGTACCAGTCAAACGTTTTGGACACACTGACTCATTCAAGGGTTTTTCTTTATTTTTACTATTGTCTACATTGTAAAATAATAGTGAAGACATCAAAACTATGAAATAACACAAATGGAATCAGTAACCAAAAATATGTTATTTGAGATTCTTCAAAGCAGCCACCCTTTGCCTTGATGACAACTTTGCACACTCTTGGCATTCTCTCAACCAGCTTCATGGGGAATGCTTTTCCAACAGTCTTGAAGGAGTTCCCACATATGCTGAGCACTTGTTGGCTGCTTTTCCTTCATCGGTCCAACTCATCCCAAACCATCTCAATTGAGTTGAGGTCGGGTGATTGTGGAGGCCAGGTCATCCGATGCAGCACCATCACTCTCCTTCTTGGTCAAATAGCCCTTACACAGCCTGGAGGTGTGTTTTGGGTCATTGTCCTGTTTGAAAAACAAATTATAGTCCCACTAAGCGCAAACCAGATGGGATGGTGAATCGCTGCAGAATGCTGTGGTAGCCATGCTAGTTAAGTGTGCTTGAATTCTAAATAAATCACTGACAGTGTCACCAGCAAAGCACCATCACACCTCCTCCTCCATGCTTCACGGTGGGAACCACACATGCAGAGATCATCCGTTCACCTACTCTGCGTCTCACAAAGACACGGCGGTTACAACCAAAAACCGCAAATTTGGACTCATCAGACCAAAGGACAGATTTCCACCGGTCTTGTTTTTTGGCCCAAGCAAGTCTCTTCTTATTATTGGTATCCTTTATTAGTGGTTTCTTTGCAGCAATTTGACCATGAAGGCCTGATTCATGCAGTCTCCTCTGAACAGTTGATGTTGAGATGTGTCTGTTACTTGAACTCTGTGAAGCATTTATTTGGGCTGCAATTTCTGAGGCTGGTAACTCTAATGAACATATCCTCTGCAGCAGAGGTAACTCTGGGTCTTCCTTTCCCGTGGCGGTCCTCATGAGAGACAGTTTCATCACAGCACTTGGTTTTTGCGACTACACTTGAAGAAACTTTAAAAGTTCTTGAAATTTTCCAGATTGACTGACCTTCATGTCTTAAAGTAATGATGGACTTTTCTTTGCTTATTTGAGCTGTTCTTGCCATAATATGGACTTGGTCTTTTACCAAATAGGGCAATCTTCTGTATATTACCCTTACCTTGTCACAACACAACTGATGCATTAAGAAGGAAAGAAATTCCACAAATTAACTTTTAACAAGGCACACCTGTTAATTGAAATGCATTCCAGGTGACTACCTCATGAAGCTGGTTGAGAGAATGCCAAGAGTGTGCAAAGCTGTCATCAAGGCAAAGGGTGGCTACTTTTAAGTATCTAAAATATAAAATAGATTTTGATTTGTTTAACACTTTTTTTGGTTACTACATTATTCCGTATGTGTTATTTCATTGTTTTGATGTCTTCACTATTATTCTACAATGTAGAAAATAGTAAAAATAAAGAAAAACCCTTGAATCAGTCAGTGTGTCCAAACTTTTGACTGGTACTGTATATATTCTGTCTACCATGTCCTTAGATAAATATCCTGTGAGTGGCCCTCCAAACAGCTATTATTGGGTCTGTGTGTGGCCCTCCAAACAGCCATTATTGGGCCTGTGAGTGGCCCTCCAAACAGCCATTATTGGGTCTGTGAGTGAGTGAGGGGGCTGTTCCATAGCATGGCAGTTAAAGAATACATCATGAGGGTAAGGTAAACACTAGGTACTTATCCTTTACCATCCAGAACGTATTACCCCTGGAAGCTTTGCTATACAGGAGCCCTGTATAGGTTGACATTGACTAGATCTGGAGAGCCTCGAGCCAGAGACCTGGAAGGTTGTTGTTAGTTGTCGTGTGGACATGAATCAAGACTTTATATTTCTTGCCGTAGTATGTTCTAACTTATTGACAGGCGTTGTGACCTGTGCTGTGCCTGCGGCCACCTCAAACCTTCCTGAGTGAGGTGACCCCGTGCCGACCTATCAGAGCCAAAGGTCACGCCTCTGGACCAATAAAAAGGCTGCACTGTCACATCCGGCGAGCAAACACTGAAGGGAACAGCTGTGAATTTTGTACTGACCGTGCAAACTGCTGTAGGCTTTGTAAGGTCATTATATGATAATGAAAATGATTACAGAATTACATGGGGGTTTAGGACATGAGAGCGGTGGGGAGGGGAAGGGAGGAGGAGGTGGAGGAGAGGAGAGGGGGAGGCACATTGGGCTTGATAAATGGACTGTGAAGGTACCCATCTGGCCCTTGTCTGTGGCTTTTCTCTTCTTTTCTTTCATTCTGTTCATTCTGCGTCTCGCTCTCTTTACTACCTCCCTTTCATTCCTCTCCTCTGTTCTCTTACCAGGCTCTGTGTAAAAGGAGTGTGGGGCGGGTGTGGAGTGTAAGATCAACAGAGTGCAGACCCAGCTTTCCTCTGGAGGGGAGGAGAGGAGTAGAGGGGGAGGAGGAGGGGAGGAGAGAGGGTAAGAGTAGGTGTTTATGACTCAGTAGGAGCGTTTCTGGCTGACACGGAAGCCCCTGTCCTCTCGGTCGGTATGCACAGAGCGCTGTGTGTGTGTGTGTGTGTGTGTGGACAGAACGGTAGGAGAGTGGGCAGAAGCCGATGACCTTTGACCTGGGAAGCAGTTGGACAGCTTCGACTGCGTAAATCAAGGGACTGCTGTATTCCAGGGGCTCGGAAGTTCATCTTCCAATGGAAAACTGCATGACCTCAAACCATTACACTTCCTGACTACACAATGCTTTTCTCCACATGTCTTATTTCAGTTCAACATGACCATCGTTGTCATTTCTAATTAGTTTACCATGAATAAATACACTACTATATTTTTCCTCACACTATTTAGTTATGTAATAATTGCATATATTTGTAAGTCATTTTGCTTTGAAAAAGAATCTATTGTAGGTCTGTACTTGGCACAGTCTTTAGTACGGCAGTACATCTGTTATGTTCATTTTCATGTAGCTGTTTAATGTATCTAGCTATTCTCACCAGCATTGTTGAGGTCTTTATTCTCTCTCACACAATACTCATCAGATCAGTGGGAGATAGAGATTTAGGTCCCGTTGATAGAGAGATTTAGGTCCCGTTGATAGAGAGATGAAGGGAGAGATGTAGGTCTCGTTGATGGAGAGATGTAGGTCTCATTGATAGAGAGATGGAGAGATTTAGGTCCCGTTGATAGAGAGATTTAGGTCCCGTTGATAGAGAGATTTAGGTCCCGTTGATAGAGAGATTTAGGTCCCGTTGATAAGGGAGAGATGTAGGTCTCGTTGATGGAGAGATGTAGGTCTCATTGATAGAGAGATGGAGAGAAGAGAGAGATGTAGGTCTCCAAGTCCACAGCTGCACTCATCACTCAGCTGTTCATCACTGTCCTCTGACCTGGGGGTCATCATCTCTTCTCCCAGCCTCCACACCACCTTTGTTTACTGCCCCTGTCTACCCCTGCCCTCCCCTGCCCTCACCTAGGTACAGCGCTCCCGGACAATGGGCCCAGCCTGTCTTCAAACCCAGGGGTCAGCAGAGACCACAGTAGGGCCACAGGGGCCAGGCTGGAGTTGTGTTCAGGCTGTGGTGAGTTCTCCACTGTGTCAGCCACCAGTTGCACCCCTGTAGAGCCACTCAGAGAGAGAGAGAGACCCTCCTCTCATGTTACTCCTAACCCCCCTCCTGTGTCCTCCACCATGATGACATGTCCTTTGTGTCCTCAGTGACAGAGTCCCCCCTCGCCGGGGTGGGACCCAGAGAGAGGAACAATGGGGATCCCCTGTCCCAGATGGGAATTTGAAAGATGGTACTCTTCTTGTTCCACAATGAAGAGGGACAGAGTGGACAGAGCCCAGGCTGCTGCAGTCCAGGCTGTGACCCAGTGACAGGCCTGGTGACAGGAGCTATAGGACCCAGAGGGAGAGGCCCCATACTGTGGGAGGGTCCACTAACTACCAGAAAACAACCTCCTTTTAACACATAGACCCATAGCAGCAAGAAGGGGAGTTCCCATAGACCAGTGGTGTCAAGCTCATTCCATGCAGGGCCTAGTGTCTGCAGGCTTTTCCTTTCAATGAAGAGCTAGACAACCAGGTGAGGGCAGTTCCTTACTAATTAGTGACCTTAATTCCTCAATCAAGTACAAGGGAGAAGTGAAAACCCTCAGACACTCGTCCTTCCATGGAATGAGTTGACACTAACCCTAACCACGGGGAGTCTCCATAGACCTCCATAGAAACCTGTAGCCAAGCAGTCATCTGTCAACAGCAGTCTGCCAGTGAACAGCAGTCATCTGTCTACAGCAGTCTGCCAGTCAACATGGGTCATCTGTCAACAGCAGTCTGCCAGTGAACAGCAGTCATCTGTCTACAGCAGTCTGCCAGTCAACATGGGTCATCTGTCAACAGCAGTCTGCCAGTCAACATGGGTCATCTGTCAACAGCAGTCTGCCAGTCAACAGCAGTCATCTGTCTACAGCAGTCTGCCAGTCAACATGGGTCATCTGTCAACAGCAGTCTGCCAGTCAACATGCGTCATCTGTCTACAGCAGTCTGCCAGTGAACAGCAGTCATCTGTCTACAGCAGTCTGCCAGTCAACAGCAGTCATCTGTCAACAGCAGTCTGCCAGTCAACAGCAGTCATCTGTCTACAGCAGTCTGCCAGTCAACAGCAGTCATCTGTCTACAGCAGTCTGCCAGTCAACAGCAGTCATCTGTCTACAGCAGTCTGCCAGTCAACAGCAGTCATCTGTCAACAGCAGTCTGCCAGTCAACAGCAGTCATCTGTTTACAACACTCCGCCAGTCAACAGCAAAGTGATGGGGACGGCCTTCTGTAATGTAATGATTGTAATCCTCAACAACGTGTGCCTGTCATCACCTCTGTCTAGTCCAGAGCTTCATGACCAGAGCCACATATCATCACAGGGTGATGTACATAGTCAGGGCGAGAGGTGGATGTCACTTGAAGGGAGGTCATGAACCAACAGTCCACGTGATAGGCTGATTCGTTGGCCATTAGGGGCGAGAGGAGATGTCATGTCATATGATACCAAACTTCATCGGCGTTCGTTAGCTGTTCATTAATGACTTGTGTACAGCTTTGCTCTCATTTGTTTAATTAGTGTGGCGGGTGGAAGAAGGGGGTGGCGGGTGGTCGGGCTGGCTGCCGTGTTGGTGGGAGGGCGGTTGTTGAACAGAGCTCTGTGATGTAGTTGTCATCGGAGGGGACAGGTTAATCAGAGACATCTCTCAGACATCTTCCTCTTCGCTCTGTTGCTCCTTATCCCCTTAACAGGAGAATATAGCTACTGTCTGTCTGTCTGTCTGTCTGTCTGTCTGTCTGTCTGTCTGTCTGTCTGTCTGTCTGTCTGTCTGTCTGTCTGTCTGTCTGTCTGTCTGTGTCTGTTTTCCTTGGTGTACGTGCTGCTCGCCAAAAGTTTGTTGGCTGCACCTTTGTGAGTCTCTCTACCTCAGGGTGCTACGCTTTTATGTGCTGGCGGGCAAACACCTGTGACTGGATCAACCATCATCTACTGCTTCCTCTCTCTACCTCTCTCTCTACCTCTCTCTCTCTCTACCTCTCTCTCTACCTCTCTCTCTACCTCTCTATCTACCTCTCTCTCTCTCTCTCTCTACCTCTCTATCAACCTCTCTCTCTCTCTACCTCTCTCTCTACCTCTCTCTCTACCTCTCTCTCTACCTCTCTCTCTCTACCTCTCTCTCTACCTCTCTATCTACCTCTCTCTCTCTCTACCTCTCTATCTACCTCTCTCTCTCTACCTCTCTCTCTCTCTACCTCTCTCTCTACCTCTCTATCTACCTCTCTCTCTCTCTACCTCTCTATCTACCTCTCTCTCTCTACCTCTCTCTCTCTCTACCTCTCCCTCTCTCTACCTCTCTTTCTCTACCTCTCTCTCTCTACCTCTCTATCTACCTCTCTATCTACCTCTCTCTCTACCTCTCTCTCTACCTCTCTCTCTACCTCTCTTTCTACCTCTCGTTCTACCTCTCTATCTACCTCTCTACCTCTCTATCTACCTCTCTCCCTCTCTATCTACCTCTCTACCTCTCTCTCTACCTCTCTCTCTACCTCTCTATCTACCTCTCTCTCTACCTCTCTCTATCTACCTCTCTCCCTCTCTCTCTACCTCTCTCTCTACCTCTCTATCTACCTCTCTCTCTACCTCTCTACCTCTCTCTACCTCTCTCTCTCCCTCTCTCTCTACCTCTCTATCTACCTCTCTATCTACCTCTCTCTCTCCCTCTCTATCTCCCTCTCTATCTACCTCTCTCTCTACCCCTCTCTCTACCTCTCTCCTTCTCTCTCTACCTCTATCTACCTCTCTACCTCTCTCTACCTCTCTACCTCTCTCTGTACCTCTCTCCCTCTCTCTCTACCTCTCTACCTCTCTTTCTACCTCTCTCCCTCTCTCTCTACCTCTCTGCCTCTCTCTCTACCTCTCTCTCTACATCTCTCTCTCTCTACCTCTCTATCTACCTCTCTCTCTCTCTACCTCTCTCTCTACCTCTCTCTCTACCTCTCTCTCTCTCTCTACCTCTCTCTCTACCTCTCTCTCTCTACCTCTCTCTCTCGCTACCTCTCTCTTTCTCTCTACCTCTCTCTCTACCGCTCTCTACCTCTCTCTACCTCTCTCTCCCTCTCTCCCTCTCCACCTCTCACACTCAGTACCGTTGGTATGTTTACCCTCTACCCCTCTGAGGGAGAAAACAAATAAGAACACATCATCTGTGTCTTTCATCATCATCATCATCATCATCCAGGGACTCGAATTAATGTGAAAGCGATGGTTATCTCAAAAAGCTGTGTAATTTGTCTGTCTTTATCTAAACCTCGTCTGTGTGGTCTGTCTGACAGTATGCATGCAATGCTATCAGAGCGCCTGTGGCCTGGGTGGTTGAGGTGTGATTTGTGATTGTAAATTTCTCCCATGTATTCACCCGCCCGTTGAGCAATAATACAGCTATGCATGACACGACCCCTGTGTTGTCAGACTCCGCCCCACAGCACGTTTAGCTCTCTCCTCCTGTTGGCTGCGTGGTTGGAAAGTACATGAGAACACGTCTGTCTTAGTCAGGTTGGAATGTTCCTTTGAAGAGGAACTGTTTATTCATCTATACAGATAAGACAAGCCCAAAACCTGTTTACACCTACTATGCCTGCACATACATATCTGGTCTGGCACTGAATACTACAGCCTAATCACATCATCAGATACATGGTCAGCCTCATTTTGTAGGGTAGATGTGGAAGTTGTACTAATGGGCCTGATTCAGTGGGTAGATCTTCATGTGCCATTGCCACCCCTTCTGCTAAATGCACTATTTGCCCTTGAATTGAATGGTGAAGAAAATCACAGCTGTGTAAAATTGCTCCCAGCTCTTAATGGAAACAGTCGTTTTGTAATTACGTTTTTCACAGTAATAGCTTGGCGATGCAACACAGCGTTGAGAGAGAGAGAGAAGAATGTCATTAAAACACCACAGACATTTAGGGCCACTTGTTGCAGAGACAGTCAAGCCATTAAGTGTTGCTTTTAATATGGAAACAGCATTTAGGGATTGGAGAAAGAAAGACAAAGTGAACACATGGAGGGAGGGAGGGAGGGAGGGAGGGAGGGAGGGCTGGGGCCTGTTTTACTGGTCCTCAGGAAAACCATGGGCATTATTTCTGGTCAGACACCAAACCAGAGAGCATGATGGGAGGAGGATGTGTGGCAGGAGTGTGAACTGACAAACAAGAGCACGGCATTATGGGCAAGTGGAGGAATTGACTGGAGGAGAGTGTGTATTTTACCTCACCACAGAACCAGCAACACCTGTCTACATTCAAGTATGTCTTTCCAGTAGAGTGTCCAGTACATGAAGGTTAGCCAATGAAGCGTTTGGAATCAGCCTCTTATAGCAGGTTATTATCCTGTCTGTAAATGAAATAGGTCTCTGAACTAAGGCTTTCCTGTTTCAAAGGGGCAGGATCTGTAATTGGCTACTTTCTGGGATGTTTTTATTAGTAATAGGAGGGTTAATAACAGTGATTTCTGGAGGCTCACAGCGTGGTTAAGAGTAGCCTCTGTCTCTCTGACAGGGGAACCCCCCCTCTCTCTTTCTCTCGCTCTCTGTGTGTCTCTCTGTTTCTCTCTTTCTGTCTGTCTGTGTGTCTCTCTCTCTCTCTCTCTCTCTCTCTTTCTCTGTCTCTCTCGCTCTTTAACTCTAACCCTGTCTGTCTGTCTGTCTGTGTTTGTCTCTCTCTCTCTGTACAGTGTTCTGTTTAAGGTGACAGGATGGTAGGGGGGTAAGGGTAGTATGTCATTTGTCTTACCATATCGTTGAATAGCCTGATGTGACATGTGAGGTACCCCCCCCATACATACACCAACATTTACACCTACCATGTACTCCCCCTCCACCCACCCCCCTCCACCCTGTAGTGTTAATTATAACCTCCATACACCGCTGGAACACTTCATTCCATGGCAAGCATATTGTCTCTCCACGGCAGGCAGGTGGGTCGTAAATGATCCTGAAGGTGAAGATGTAAGTTGGAGGAGATAGTTATGAACATTTTATCTGTCTGCTGTAGCGGCTGCAGCTGCTCCTGTCAGCACATGGGTGCTGGAGGAATTACACAGGGTCAGGATGGGGGAGAGAGGATGTATGTGTGTGTGTGTGGGGGGGGGGGGGGGGGGGGGGGGTATGAAGGCGGGGGTTACATGGGTAGACAGGTAGGACCTGCCTGTCACTGTATGGGACATCTCTGCCGCCCCGTCACCCAGGCCCCCCCGGCAGCAGCTTGGCCCTACATAGGGTGTGTGTGTGTGTAATGTAGACAAGCAGGCGGGCGGTCCCCAAGCTGTCTCTGTTCATTACTGCTAGCGACATTGGGACACAGCAGGCAGGTGGCCAGATCTTTACCCCTCACCTACTGTCATAGTGTGTGTTGGGGGAGTGTGTGTGTGGGGGGGGGGGGGGGTACTGTAACACATCAACGTATGTAAATGCAGACACATTCACTTTAGTATGTTCATATGTGTACGATAGGGCTTATCCTTATGTGGATGTTAGTGGGAATTACCTTTGTTGAAATGTGGTACTGCTGCAGTCCTTGACAGAGTGTAGAAACAGGCCTATCCACATCCAAGAATTCCACCTTCCCATCCTTGCAATTAACAGAAAAAGGACATATTTTTCTCCTCCAAGAAGTCAATCTGCAGATCCTAGAATTCACCCAGTGAATTAATTCTATTAGGTCAAAATCATGACTGTTAATTAGAGTTGTAACGACGGTGCCTCCTGACAGAGGAATGGATGGCTTCAGTACAGATGTAGGATAGAGAGATATCGCTTCACTTTCACTTCTTTTTACAAAGGCTGCCTGCGTAATGGGTCATCAATCCCACAGTGATAAATGTCTCTTGGAGTAATGACTGTCTTATCGCCCCAGGATTAGTGCAGATATTTGTAATTAGTGTACCCACACAACTCCCCGACAGATGTTGGAATATCAGCAGCACAATGTTGGGGCCTGCTTACAGCTGAATGGGAACTTGTGGAGATGAATAGGCAACGCTGAGCTTATTGTACTCTACATTTTTGCTTGGCTTAGGTGGACTTGCACTGACTGTGACTGCAGCGTTTTGTCACTCAGTAGCAGATTTATGCTGTTTTTGTTGGTAAACACTCATATTATATGATACACACAACAGGGAGGCCGAGGCCTCTATAGCCCCTATTTATTGAGGTCCATCCTCCAGTTAGTAAACTCTAGGGCCTCTCCTCCCATCCAATCCTCTCCTCATGCCTATACAGTTGAAGTCGAAAGTTTACATATACTTAGGTTGGAGTCATTAAAACACATTTTTCAACCACACCATAAATTTCTTGTTAACAAACTATAGTTTTGGCAAGTTGTTAAGGACATCTACTTTGTGCATGACACAAGTAATTTTTCCAACAACAGATTATTTCACAGATTGTATCACAATTCCAGTGGGTCAGAAGTTTACATACACTAAGTTATCTGTGCCTTTAAACAGCTTGGAAAATTCCAGAAAATGATGTCATGGCTTTAGAAGCTTCTGAAGCTTCTGCTAATTGACATAATTTGAGTCAATTGGAGGTGTACCTGTGGATGTATTTCAAGGCCTACCTTCAATCTCAGTGCCTCTTTGCTTGACATCATGGGAAAATCAAAAGAAACCAGCCAAGACCTCAGAAAAAAATTGTAGACCTCCACAAGTCTGGTTTATCCTTGAGAACAATTTCCAAACGCCTGAAGGTACCATGTTCATCTGTACAAACAATAGTGCACAAGTATAAACACCATGGGACCACGCAGCCGTCATACCGTGAAATGTAATACCGCTCAGGAAGGAGACGCATTCTGTCTCCTAGAGATGAACGTACTTTGGTGTGAAAAGTGCAAGTCAATCCCAGAACAACAGCAAAGGACCTTGTGAAGATGCTGGAGGAAACAGGTACAAAAGTATCTACATCCACAGTAAAACAAGTCCTACATCAACGTAACCTGAAAGGCCGCTCAGCAAGGAAGAAGCCACTGATCCAAAACTGGCATTAAAAAAAGCCAGAAAACGGTTTGCAACTGCACATGGGGACAAAGATTGCACTTTTTGGAGAAATGTCCTCTGGTCTGATGAAACAAAAATAGAACTGTTTGGCCATTTTGACCATTGTTATGTTTGGAGGAAAAAGGGGGAGCCTTGCAAGCCGAAGAACACCATCCCAACCGTGAAGCACGGGGGTGGCAGCATCATGTTGTAGGGGTGCTTTGCTGCAGGAGGGATTGGTGCACTTCACAAAGTAGATGGCATCATGAGGTAGGAAAATTGTGGATATATTGAAGCAACATCTCAAGACATCAGTCAGGAAGTTAAAGCTTGGTCGCAAATGGGTCTTCCAAATGGACAATGACCTCAAGCATACTTCCAAAGTTGTGGCAAAATGGCTTAAGGACAACAAAGTAAATGTATTGGAGTGGCCATCACAAAGCCCTGACCTCAATCCTATAGAACATTTCTGGGCAGAACTGAAAAAGTGTGTGCGAGCAAGGAGGCCTACAAACCTGACTCAGTTACACCAGCTCTGTCAGGAGGAATGGGCCAAGTGGAAGGCTACCCTAAACGTTTGACCCAAGTTAAACAATTTAAAGGGAATGCTACCAAATAGTAATTGAGTGTATGTAAACTTCTGACCCACTGGGAATGTGATGAAAGAAATAAAAGCTGAAATAAATCATTCTCTCTCCTATTATTCTGACATTTCACAATCTTAAAATAAAGTGGTCATCCTAACTGACCTAAGACAGGGCATTTTTACTAGGATTAAATGTCAGGAATTGTGAAAAACTGAGTTTAAATGTATTTGGCTAAGGTGTATGTAAACTTCCGACTTCCACTGTAGGTAGCCACAGATATGCCAGGGGGATGAGGTAAATTCACTTTTAACTTTTCAAAGCAGTTTCTGGGGCTGAGATGTGCCTGTCCTCATCTCCTCCGCTACGGGCTGGAAGGACTTTCTCCTCCTGATGTCATGAAATCACATTGTGATGTATTCTGCCTCAGGTGTAGTCCCTATTCACAAAGCAGTTTGACACAGCACAGACCTTTTCCCCCTGAATTCTGCCAGTACTGGGACTTCAGATAGGCCTACCCAGTACTGGGACTTCAGATAGGCCTACCCAGTACTGGGACTTCAGATAGGCCTAGCTAATACTTGGCAGAACTTAGCTAATACTGGGACTTTAGATTGGCCTAGCTAATACTGGGACTTCAGATAGGCCTACCCAGTACTGGGACTTCAGATAGGCCTACCCAGTACTGGGACTTCAGATAGGCCTAGCTAATACTTGGCAGAACTTAGCTAATACTGGGACTTTAGATTGGCCTAGCTAATACTGGGACTTCAGATAGACCTACCCAGTACTGGGACTTCAGATAGACCTACCCAGTACTGGGACTAGACCTAGCTAATACTTGGCAGAACTTAGCTAATACTGGGACTTCAGATAGGCCTAGCTGATACTGGGACTTCAGATAGACCTAGCTGATACTGGGACTTCAGATAGACCTAGCTGATACTGGGACTTCAGATAGACCTAGCTGATACTGGGACTTCAGATAGGCCTAGCTGATACTGGGACTTCAGATAGACCTAGCTGATACTGGGACTTCAGATAGACCTACCCAGTACTGGGACTTCAGATAGACCTAGCTAATACTTGGCAGAACTTAGCTAATACTGGGACTTCAGATAGGCCTAGCTGATACTGGGACTTCAGATAGACCTAGCTGATACTGGGACTTCAGATAGACCTAGCTGATACTGGATAGGCCTAGCTAAGTACATGCAATATATCAACTGACTCCTAATTTCAATTTCAATTCAATTTAGCCAACACAGCTTCTGTGATTGAATTGGTAAGGTGACTTGATTAAAAAGTAAACAAACAAACTGAGAAGATAGTGTGGATAACCAATACGTCATCATCTCTTGGAATCAGTCTTGACTCTCTCCATAACGCTAATGTTGATTGCGTTGTGTGAAATATTATTTCTGTTTGTGTTGAGAGTTGGTCCCTTTGTGTGTGGATGCCAAGCTGGGTGACACACACACACACGTACACACCCTCTGCGTCCTATCCGCCACTGACAGACGCTGTAAGCAGATGCGGGCCGGGGCAGTAATGGCAGGTGATTATAAGTGTCACGCATGCCAAGCTAATTAAACCCCTGGGCTGACAGACAGCAGCATTTGGGGGGGTGGGGGGGGCATCCTGGCTGCACAATAATTGTATCTCACCTGCCTGGGAGAGAGACTGCAGCTAACGGCGTCATTTATTTTACAGTAGGCTGCGTAGCCTGGCCAGCCAGGCACTACGGAGGCCCAGGCTCGTTCCAGTTAGTTTTGACATCCTTAAATGCCTCTGTCACAGATGGGACCACTCAGGTCTCTGGCCCAGTATATGGATAACAGTAGCCAGCTCTACACTACCATGCAGGTATGTGAGGTGAGTGTATTTCTGTGTGTAGGAGTGGAGAATAATGTTTGCGCTTATCATTACCTGTTTAAGAGTAGCTGTTTAGAAAAGTAGGATAATATAATACATTCAGATTGGTATGTTTTCTACAGTAACAAGTAGAAACTGCCTCATTCTGCAGTGCTCTTCCCTCCCAATACCGGCAGGGGGTGGCAGGTAGCCTAGTGGTTAGAGCGTTGGACTAGTAACCGAAAGGTTGCAAGATCGAATCCCTGAGCTGACAAGGTCAAAATCTGTCGTTCTGCCCCTGAACAAGGCTGTTAACCCCCTGTTACTAGGCTGTCATTGTAAATAAGAATGTGTTCTTAACTGACTTGCCTACTTAAATGAAGGTAAAATAAAAAAATAAAATAAAATACCGTACTGCCACATACTGTAACCACCACACTCTCAGGACACTGCAGAAAGGGACAAGGACAGGCCTCCATAGCCAAGGAGTGAGGTCACAGCCCCTCCAGCTGGTGAGTGACTCGGAGCTGGTCACAGCTGTGCTGGTCACAGCTGTGCTGGTCAGAGCTGCACAAGGAGGCCTTCCTGCACCAGGAGGCCCACCTGTACACAGTACTCTCTATGTAGCCTCACACGTACACACTGAGGCACACACCTGGCAGAGAGGACAGACAGACAGACAGACAGACAGACAGACAGACAGACAGACAGACAGACAGACAGACAGACAGACAGACAGACAGACAGACAGACAGACAGACAGACAGACAGACAGACAGACAGACAGACAGACAGACAGACAGACAGACAGACAGACAAGCAGCTCTCTCTGTGAGAACTAGTCAGACTGATCTGATTCATGTGAATGACATGTGCTAAAGAGCATGCAGGTGTGGCTGAGCCAGGTGCGCATCGCATTGCCATATCAGATCCGATCAGTGACAGGTTTGTGTGCTTGTATGCCTGGGGTGGAGTGGGTTAAATGAGGTATGTGAGCTGGTTTGTCTGTAATGCCAGATTTCTGGATTATCACTTTGTTATGGCAAAAACATGACTCCATACTCACATGTCAGAATACTACATTCTGAGTATTGTTTTGTCCTTTCAAGCCTGACCTAGACACATATCTAAAAGACTGTCCTCTTTACCTAACTTGTCTCTTGTTGTCAACATTGTGCACCCTTCATCTCTCACACATCTCTAGATCCTGTGTCCTTTCTGTTCTGTACTGTGTGTTCTGATGGTTCAGGATGAAGCAGGTCTTGTGATGGTTTTAATAAGGAGCTGGTGGCATCAGATCCATCAGATACTGTGTCTGAGGCTTAGTGCTACCTCAAGTGCTGAAGAAACCTGATTAAAACATCAATTTATACTGTGTGTGTGTGTGTGTGTGTCAGAGTCTCTGCTCGGCCTCACGGCTGCTTGGATGTCTTATCTCTGTGTTCAACCCTGTCACGCTAATTAGGGGCCATATTTACTTACATAATGTTTTTGTTTCCTACTCTCGATAGTAATCTGTGACTGCTGCTGTGAAGGGTGTTCTCATTAACAAAGTGATTTACTGTGATAGCAACAACACACAGAGGGGGAGACATCATTCCTTAAAAGAGGTCACGGTAACAATCATTTCTATGAATATGTCATTAGAAGTGAATGTACTGCTGGGTCTAGTGCTATGTTTTATTACTAGTGATGCAGATATCAGTGAAAAAACATGAGGGGATGAGTGTACGCCAGAGACTTAGTATTTTAGAAGTGAATACTGGCCTATGTTTGTATTAGTGATGCAACTATCGCTCTATCTCTTAGGTAGAAAACATCATGCAAGGATACAAGTAAGTTAAAGCCATAGCATTTGTTAGGAGTAATGTTTTACTGGGTCATTGGCTATGTGACCATACTGTCACTGCTGACCCCAGTACTATAGATCCCCTTCAGACAACACCTGTCACCTCGGGAAGAGATGGATGGTCATCCTGACACTGTGACTTCACGTTTAGTCAGCCCCAGTTTCTGATTAACCAAACTTTTTACACTCGGCTAAACCGCTGACAAAAGAAAGAACACCTACGCACGCGCGCACACACGCACACACACACTTGTGTGTTTGACGTAAAACCCAAAAGGCCTTGTAAATGGTTAAAGGGAACAGGAAGGACGTGTGAGGATGCATGCTGGGTCGTGGTTAGTAAATGACCCACAGCTGATGGTTTAATGTTCATAGGAGAGGAGTGGGGTCTCTGTGTCTCAGTCTCTTTTATAAGAGCATTAGTGACTGTTAGTCTGTTAGTGAGGGATTCCCAGACACAGCACAGTGCATCCTTAATGGGTAGATGCCATGTATTCAGCCAGCTAGTCTGGGAAAACATATGGTGCCATTTGAAGGCCCAGGCTGGAGCGTGCTGTTCTGCTGTAATTACTATGGCCTCACCCGGCAGTGTGGCAGCAGCAAGGCAGCGTGGGTAGTGGGTACTCTCTGTCTCTCCTGCTCTATGTCCTCAGCCAGCTCAGGAAGAACACAGCCAGGCCCTCCTGCAGGAGCAGTTGTGTTTGGCCTTCACACACACCTACATTCACAGCTACTGTACAGGTGCCAGCTCTGGCAGGACGTGTTCTGAATGTGTGCAAAGTAGTCCAGTCATGTCCAGCATTCTCTCTATCTCTCTCTCTTTCCTGGTCCAAGAATCTTAGGAAGGCTTAGAAGGTGCTTTCCTTCTCTTCTGTCTCTCTCTCTCTACTTCCCTCTCTCTCTTCATCCCTCTCACTCTCCATCCCTTTCTCTCTTCATCCCTCTCACTCCCCATCCCTCTCTCTCTTCATCCCTCTCACTCTCCATCCCTTTCTCTCTTCATCCCTCTCACTCTCCATCACTTTCTCTCTTCATCCCTCTCACTCTCCATCACTTTCTCTCTTCATCCCTCTCACTCTCCATCCCTTTCTCTCTTCATCCCTCTCACTCTCCATCACTTTCTCTCTTCATCCCTCTCACTCTCCATCACTTTCTCTCTTCATCCCTCTCACTCTCCATCACTTTCTCTCTTCATCCCTCTCACTCCCCATCCCTTTCTCTGTTTATCTCCACCCCTCTCTCTCTCCACCCCTCTCTCTCTCCACCCCTCTCTCTCTCTCCACCCCGTCTCTCTTATCCCTCTCTCCCACCCTCTCTCTCGCCATCCCTCTCTCTCTCCATCCATCCCTCTCTCTCATCCCTCTCTCCCTCCCTCTCTCTCATCCCTCTCTCTCTCATCCCTCTTCCTCCCTCTCTCTCGCCATTCCGCTCTCTCTCTTGCCATCCCTCTCTGTCTCCATCCCTCTCTCTCGCCATCCCTCTCTCTCTGTCGCCATCCCTCTCTCTCCATCTCTCTCTCTCTCTCGCCATCCCTCTCTCTCTCTCTGTCTCCATCCCACTCTCTCTCTGTCTCCATCCCACTCTCTCTCGCCATCCCTCCCTCTCTCTCTCGCCTTCTCTCTCTCCCGCCATCCCTCTCTCTCTCTCTCTCTCTCTCTCTCTCTCTCTGTCTCCATCCCACTCTCTCTCGCCATCTCTCTCTCGCCTTCTCTCTCTCCCGCCATCACTCTCTCTCTCTCTCTCTCTCTCTCTCTCTCTCTCTCTCTCTCTCTCTCTCTCTCTCTCTCTCTCTCTCTCTCTCTCTCTCTCTCTCTCCATCCCTCTCTCTCTCTCTTGCCATCCCTTTCTCTCTCTGTCTCATCCCTCTTTTCTTTTCCTCAATCTCTGCCTCTCTCTGTCTATAATAGTGTGTATGTGTGCTTGCATGGAGGGGGAGCAGATTGTGGGTTTAAAGTGTGTGTGTGGTGTCTGTTGGCAGGGCGATGAGGGTGTCAGCTGGGATGTTGTTAAGGCAGGGGGAACAGGCTGGCTGTGTGTGTGTGTGTGTGTCAGCTGGGAGGGATGTTGTTAAGGCAGGGGGAACAGGCTGGCTGTGTGTGTGTGTGTGTGTGTCAGCTGGGAGGGATGTTGTTAAGGCAGGGGGAACAGGCTGGCAGCACGGCAGGAAGGCCCTGTTAAGAGCCACTGCTGGGAATTTGGCGGAGCCAGTTGCCGGCCAAAACAGGGAGGACTTCCAAACTTGGGATAAAGACATTTCCTCCCCCATTTATAAAGTCTGACACCCTCACGTCTGTTGTCTCCCCCCCATCCCACCCCTACCACCTCCACTCCCCTTCTGCCTTGTACCCAGTCCACCCCCACCACCCACCATACCCCACCCTATGTTTGAGTACCTCTCTGTATTGCATGCCATTTGTGTTCTTTCTGCAACTACAGTGTGTTAGAGCACTCTGCCAAATTAACATATGCTGCATGTATATTTCAGCGCAGTTTAAAGCACGCATCTCTGTGTGTAAATAATGCATGGTGTACACTGAAGGTGCTTGTTCTGCTCACACTGGGGAAATCAAACTGTTCCTCTTCGACTGATGATGCAGATTTAGAGTTACACTACATACAGCACATAACCTCTAAATGGACCAGGGTACCTCTGATTCCCCTAACACACACACACACACACACACACACACACACACACACACACACACACACACACACACACACACACACACACACACACACACACACACACACACACACACACAGGGAGAGAGAGTGTAGAAAAAAACAGCGCTAGACAGGTTCTGACAGTTTGATAATAGGATCTATTCTGAAGGGGCTGGTTTGGTACTGTTGTAGCATCTACACTGAGTGTACAAAACATTAGGAACACCTTCCTGATATTGAGTTGTAACCTCTTTTGCCCTCAGAACAGCCTCAGTTCGTCGGAGCATGGACTCTACAAGGTGTTGAAAACGTTCCACAGGGATGACAACCCTTGTTGACTCCAATGCTTCCCACAGTTGTGTCAAGTTGGCTGGATGTCCTTTGGGTGATGGACCATTGTTGATACACACGGGAAACTGTTGAGCATGAAAAACATGTGCGCCTGGCACCTACTACTATACCTCTTTCAAAGG
Organism: Salmo trutta; assembly: GCF_901001165.1. Lineage (NCBI taxonomy): Eukaryota > Metazoa > Chordata > Actinopteri > Salmoniformes > Salmonidae > Salmo > Salmo trutta. Next base: position 28,434,213 of record NC_042968.1, read on the forward strand.
CACTTAAATATTTTGTCTTGCCCATTCAACCTCTCAATGGCACAGATACACAATCAATGTCTCAATTGTCTCAAGGCTTAGAAATCCTTGTTTATCCTGTCTCCTCCCCTTCATCTGTACTGACTGAAGTGGATTTAACAAGTGACGTCAATAAGGGATCGCACTGTAGCTTTCACCTGGTCAGTCTATGTCATGGAGAGAGCAGGTGTTCCTAATGTTTTGTACACAGTGTATATACTGTACACTGTGTGTGCGTGTGTGTTTTCAAATGAGCTGCTCTGCCAGAGATGAGTGACTGAATTATTCAATGCTGCATGTCTCACAAAATGATGCAAAACCATGCTGGGATTGTCAATGTGGGTGGAAACTGTAAACTAGTAAACAGTGTAAAAGGCTCTTCTGCATTATAGACAAGCCTTTTGAAAACGGTTCTCATATGCAAATGGCTTTAGATTACACTGACTACAGCAAGGACTTAATGTGAATCTACCCATCCATTCACCTACCGCAAATCCAAAAGGATGAATGAGTCAAGACTGTTTATGCTGATATTGTCTGGCCCTGGTGGAAGGAAATGGAGGGATGTTGGTCTGAGGGGATAAAGCTTCCAATTGTGCTTCTGTCAATGTTTATTTTGCGGGAATGAGAACTGAAGACGATAGCACTGCTACAACAAAACAGGAATGCCTTCCTAGGCCCATCTCTGGCTATGGAAAATGGCTTTAAATGATGTGTGTGATTAGATCTGTCAGTGACGACTCAGACACTCTTTCAGCTCCTATATTTATCCTGCTGTGGGTGACTGCAGGTCTTCAGGTCAAAGTTCTCCTCTCTCTACCTGCCAACAGGGCTCTGGACAGTAGACAGGACATATGTGTGGGTGGATAGATTAAATATTTGTATTATTAACCCACATGTTAGCCGCTAGTAGCCCTCACATCTCTCGTCCTGTCACTAGCCTTTCTCATTACCACTCTGACCTTTGTAATGGGATGTAGGTAGCACCTGACACTTTTAATGCCACCTATTCACCTCCATTAGCCTAGCCTAGCGCTGGTCAGCCTTCTGTTTAAAGGACCTGTGTTAGCCTAGAGCGTAGCACTGCTGTTTACAGTGCCTGTGTTACTGTTAGCACCAAGAGACTATTACCATAGCACTGGTCAGCCTGGCATTTATATGACCTGCATTAGCAGGAGGCTCCAGCATTAACCTAGCGCTACTCAGGCTAATGTTTACAGGACCTGTGCTACTGTTAGCACCAGGAGGCTCTGTACTGTGAGGCTCTTTGGTCCATAATGATAAGGCCCAGCCTGTAATAAACACTGTCTCGTAAACACACTGCTTCTCGGCCCCCATTGGCCTCAGGGGCTTGTAACTGCTTTATAACACATTTATTACCTGTTTAATGGAGTGTGAGCTGAGTTGAGTCATAACATAAACTAACTGTAATCTGATTTCTTTCTGACAAGCGTTGGCATTACTGTAGCTGTAAGTCATCATTATGTGCACACCTTGGTGTAAGGATTTGAAGAGACTGACATTATTCCTGTACCTCAATTAGGCTGTTTCTATGCTTGGCATTGATATATAAGTGTGTGTGTGGTGTGTGGGGATATGTGAGCCAGTTACTTTGTTATCCCAAAGCACCCCCACACAGAGAACAGACAAACGGGCAGTATATGGGAAAAAGAGTCATTTGAAGATGTATCTCCTATATTTACTGTAGGCTGCCTGAATACATTTAGAAGCTAGAAGGCAGCATAATGTCTCATAACCCGGAGGTATTTGAAATGGAACAGCAGGGCTTTCTTTGAAAAAGGACTAGTTGATGTGTTCCGAGAGCTCACTGTTTACTTTATGTGATTTGGACTGAAATGCAAAAACAGAGTTATCTTTTTATTTTCATCTTTGGATAAAAAGTGCAAAGCCATTGTTTGGGCTTCTGTTGCACTGCAGCCAGAAGGGAAACTGTTTTATGAAACTTTGAAGTAATTGCTACTTTTCTGTAACTCAAAGTACCATCGACCCTTTTTCTTTGGAAATAGTCACAGCACCTTCAGTTCACAGCCATATAGCAAAGGAACAGTTTCTCTAGGCTATTGCATGTCCAATATGTCATCCCTTTTCTGGCATCTTTAGAGTAGATAGATAATGTATATTTTTATATTTAAAAATTGTATGTATTTACCACCATCCTGGTGTGTTATATACACAAAGAAAGGATAAGAGATTGTCTTGTTTTAAGATGGGCCTACAGATTTTCCATCACATAGACCGAATATCCCCCTACAACATTATGGTTAATTAAAGTAACCCCTTGGTCTGTAGATTTCTCATTTTGCTTTCAAGACTCCTTTCTCCAAATACCAATTTCAGCTCTCCAACCTTCTATTATCTTGTGTCTGTAAAGAATCAAGGTATTCATCTTTTATGTTTTGGAAAAATCATGTTATTTGCAGGGACCTCCTGCTCGACCGACCAAGATTGGGGAGCTGGCATGGGGAGAGAGACACGAAATTGCAGAGTAAATCAATACTGACCCTGTAATGTTAGGGGATCCTCTTTCAAAGAGCTACGTTGAATTTGTAAAGCCCCATGTTTTTCATCTCTTTTTCATTCCAACCTCACTTGTTATCATAGTTGCTGTTGTTTGTATGTTATTTTAGCTTCTTTCCCAAGTAGCTATTTTGCAATTTGGACGAAAATACAATTAGAGCGACATGTGTTTCCGCTGGTCCTAACGTTAGACAGATGCGTGAGTCTATTGAAGCCATACTCCTAGTCCTGAGCTCTGGCAGGTCTGTTATAAAATCCTTTCAGTAATGTACATGGTGTTCAGTATGAAACAGGCTGATTTCTACTGTACTGTGGCCATGGATGTGTAAACCTCTGTCAGAGCTAAAGCCACTCTTTCATGTTGTAAAGCATGTTGTCACACTTTGACCTTGACTGAGCCTGAGAGAACGCTACCCAGCCACGTATTTACCCATGTGACTCATCTCTGTTTGCACAGATCCTTTATCTTGGCCTTCAAGGGTTGGATTTGATAGAAAGCCCAGTTAGGTTATCCAGCGCTCTATTCCAGGTATGGGCCCAGTCATTAGCCTCACTACCCTTGTCACACCTGATCATGGTAACTCTTCAGAAGTAAATTTAGATTTTAGTCATTTAGCAGATGCTCTTATCCAGAGTCACTTAACGGAGCAATTAGGGTTGGGTGCCTTGCTCAAGGGCACATTGACAGAGTTTTCACCTAGTCGGTTCGGGGATTTTGAAGCAGCAGCCTTTCGGTTACTTGCCCAATGCTCTTAACCGCTAGGCTACCAAGAAGTATGTGTCTATGGAACGACCTCAGTGTTTACAGCCTAGTTTCAGGAGGCCCATGCACCTGAGTTACGTCATTCCTTACAGGATCAGATCATTCCCAACGTCTCACAGGTTCATTCACATACAGTCTGCCGCATTAGAAACTTCAAGGAAAATCTCCCACAACATGTCACACTGATCCTTCCTACGTGTGTAAACGGCTTTCCCACCATCTCTGAGTGCATCTCCACCATGGATCCCTGACACCGTGTCCTCTCACCGCCCACCTCCACCCTGATGGGATTGTTTAGGTATCCCTCTCTGTCCAGGTTGAACCAACAGTAGCAGGCCTGGAGTATTAGACTACACAGAGAGGGTTTTAAAGTGACAATCTCTCCTGCCCCAGATACAATGCTCTTAAATCCTCACAATAGTAAACAGGTTGATCTAACGTATCAAAATATCCCCTCTGACAGCCATGGTGCTGGAATTTAAGTGGATTTAAGTAACTACCTGACTGGTCACGTGTGGCTCAGTTGGTAGAGCATGGCGCTTGCAATGCCAGGGTTGTGGGTTTGATTCCCACGGGGGACCAGTATGTATGCAAGTTGCTCTGGATAAGAGTGTCTGCTAAATGACAAAAATGAAAACACGTAAAATGTACTTTGCCGTTCAGCCTTAAGCTGTCAGAGAGAGAGAGCTGTGTGAAAGTCAGACTCTTGCAGATCGGGTTTCTCCGGGACTTGGGCTTGGGTGATTGATCACACTGTGCAGACTCTGACGGACCTGGACTCCACTTAAGCACACAGCTTTTCTTTTTCTCCTCCTCCTCCTCTTGTCTCCTGAAGATCATGCAAGTACAAACATCTCTGACACAGTTCTTTACCTAGAAAGAAGTCTGGAGGCAGCTGTCCAAAACACTTCTTCTTTCTAATATAGGAAAATTGAGCTGCTTTGAACTTGTTTTTTTTTGTTGTTGATAACTACTTGGTATGCTTCCTGAAGGATAACCTGTGGGCTTGGCTTCCCAAGACCTAATCACTTTGATTAAGTGCCAGCGCCAAATATCTCCACACTCAATAGGCCCTACCTCCTAATTCCCCCCCTTCTCATCTGTAGGCTTCTGAAGCACACCGCTTGCTTCAACTCTCAGTAGGTAAAGCCTCACTCAGCCTACTTAGTTAAGATAATCCAAACTCCTCTCAGATGCTGTTCCTTTGTTGTTTTGTTGAAAAAAGTTATGGAAAATAATAAACTCCCCCATGCTTGCCCTTTCCCTCCCTCTCTTCCCCTGACAGTGTTCCTGTTTGGGGTCAGCGTGGCCTCCTCTCCTCTGGCTGATTGTGTGAGTCGTGAGTCATGGCTATGGGTGCACGTGGTACTGGAGTGGTACTCCCCCAGGAAGGCAGAGGAGAGGAGGGAGAGGGCAGCTGACTATAGGGCCATGGCCTCTCCAGAGGAGGTGTAACACAGTAGGGTGATTAGCAGTGGGCTGTAGGCTGTGCTGTGTGCTGCGAGATGCAGGACCCAGACTCCAGCTTCATTTCAGCCTCAGTCCCAGACTGGTGGATCAACCATTGATACTACTGGAAGTAACTCAGGGTCTAACCCTCCATGTCCCCATCACACTCCCTACCCCCAGCCTCACCAGCTAGCTCTAGCCCCCTAGGTCATGGGTGGTTTACAGAAGGAAAGATGTGTCTATGTTAAATCAGTTTCTCTTAATTCCCTCCCAATGAAAGGCTTTAACCTCCTCCTTGTTTGTCTTTGTTCAGCTGTAGTTATGTGCTGTGTTTGTTTAAAAATATATATTTCACCTTTATTTTACCAGGTAGGCCAGTTGAGGACAAGTTCTCATTTACAACTGCGACCTGGCCAAGATGAAGCAAAGCAGTGCGACAAAAACAACAACACAGAGTTACACATGGGATAAACAAACGTACAGTCAATAACACAATAAAAAAATCAGCATGCAGTGTGTGCAAATTAAGTAAGGAGGTAAGGCAATAAATAGGCCATAGTGGCGAAGTAATTACAATTTAGCAATTTACACTGGAGTGATATATGTGCAGATGAGGATGTGCAAATAGAGATACTGGTGTTCAAAAGAGCAGAAAAACACAAACAAATATGGGGATGAGGTAGGTAGTTGGTTGGTTGGATGGGCTATTTACAGATGGGCTGTGTGTACAGCTGCAGCGATCGGTAAGCTGCTCTGACAGCTGACGCTTAAAGTTAGTGAGGCAGATCTACGTCTCCAACTTCAGTGATTTTTGCAATTCGTTCCAGTCATTGGCAGCAGAGAACTGGAAGGAAAGGTGGCCAAACTGGTGTTGGCATTGGGGATGACCAGTGAAATATACCTGCTGGAGCGCATGCTACGGGTGGGTGTTGCTATGGTGACCAGGGAGCTGAGATAAGGCGGAGCTTTACCTAGCATAGACTTATAGATGACCTGGAGCCAGTAGGTTTGGCGACGAATATGTAGCGAGGACCAGCCAACGAGAGCCTACAGGTCGTAGTGGTGGGTAGTATATGGGCTTTGGTGACAAAACGGATGGCACTGTGATAGACTGCATCCAATTTGCTGAGTAGAGTGTTGGAGGCTATTTTGTAAATTAAATCGCCGAAGTCAAGGATTGGTAGGATAGTTAGTTTTACAAGGGTATGTTTGGCAGCATGAGTGAAGGAGGCGAAATAGGAAGCCGATTCTAGATTTAATTTTGGATTGCAGATGCTTAATATGAGGCTTGAAGGAGAGTTTACAGTCTAGCCAGGTATTTATAGTTGTCCACATATTCTAAGTCAGAACCGTCCAGAGTAGTGATGCTAGTCGGGCGGGCGGGCGGGCGGGTGCGGGCAGCGATCGGTTGAAGAGCATGCATTTCGTTTTACTAGCATTTAAGAGCAGTTGGATGCCACAGAAGGAGTGTTGTATGGTGTTGAAGCTTGTTTGGAGGTTTGTTAACACAGTGTCCAAAGAAAGGCCAGATGTATACAGAATGGTGTCGACTGCATAGAGGTGGATCAAAGAGTCACCCGCAGCAAGAGACACATAATTGATATATACAGAGAAAAGAGTCGGCCTGAGAATTTAACCCTGTGGCACCCCCATAGAGACTGCCAGGGGTCCAGACAACAGGCCCTCCGATTTGACACACTGAACTCTAACAGAGAAGTAGTTGGTGAACCAGGCAAGGCAGTCATTAGAGAAACCAAGGCTGTTGAGTCTGCCGATAAGAATAAGGTGATTGACCGAGTCGAAAGCCTTGGCCAGGTCGATGAAGACGGCTGCACAGTACTGTCTTTTATCGATGGCGGTTATGATATCGTTTAGGACCTTGAGCGTGGCTGAGGTGCACCCATGACAAGCTCGGAAAACGGATTGCATAGCGGAGAAGGTACGGTGGGATTCGAAATGGTTGGTGATCTGTTTGTTAACTTGGCTTTGTTCACTTGGCTTTTTTTTAGTAAGGCAGGGCAGGATGTATATAGGTCTGTAACAGTTTTGGTCTAGAGTGTCTCCCCTTTGAAGAGGGGGATGACTGTGGCCGCTTTCCAATCTTTAGGAATCTCAGACGATACGAAAGAGAGGTTGAACAGACTATTAATAGGGGTTGCAACAATGGCGGCGGATAATTTTAGGAAGAGAGGGTCCAGATTGTCTAGCACAGCTGATTTGTAGGGATCCAGATTTTGCAGTTCTTTCAGAACATCATCTGTCTGGATTTGGGTGAAGGAGAAGCGGGGGAGGGGGCTTGGACCAGTTGCTGCGGGGGGTGCAGAGCTGTTTGCCGGGGTTGAGGTAGCATGGCCAGTCGTAGCATGGCCAGCCATAGAGAAATGCTTATTGAAATTCTCGATTATCGTATATTTATCAGTGGTGACAGTGTTTCCTAGCCTCAGAGCAGTGGGCAGCTGGGAGGAGGTTATTCTTATTCTCCATGGACTATACATGGACTATACAGTGTCCAAAAACCTTTTGGAATTAGTGTTGCAGGATGCAAATTTCTGTTGTGTGTGTTTTGAATGGGGCATGCTTATTTAAGATGATGAGGAAAGCACTTTTAAAGAACAACCAGGCATCCTCTGGTCAATATCTTTCCAGGATACCCGGGCCAGGTCGATTAGAAAGGCCTGCTCGCTGAAATGTTTTAGGGAGCGTTTGACAGTGATGAGGGGTTGTCATTTGACCGTGGACCCATAACTAATGCAGGCAATGAGGCAGTGATCACTGAGATCCTGGTTGAAAACAGCAGAGGTGTATTTAGAGGGCAAGTTTGTCAGGATGATATCTATGAGGGTGCCCATGTTTACGTATTTGGGGTTGTACCTGGTAGGTTCCTTGATTATTTGTGTGAGATTGAGGGCATCTAGCTTAGATTGTAGGACGGCTGGGGTGTTAAGCATATCCCAGTTTAGGTCACCTAAAAGTACGAACTCTGAAGATAGATGGGGGGCAATCAAATCACATATGGTGTCCAGGGCACAGCTGGGGGCTGAAGGGGGTCTATAACACACGGCAACAGTGAGGGACTTATTTCTGGAGAGATGGATCTATGTCACTGTTTGTGTTAGAGGTTTGAGTTAAGTGCCAAATCCAAAGTAATTGTTTTTAATTCATGTGTTTCTCTTTTTTATACTCCTATTTTGTTTGTCTTATTTGTGATAGAAATTGTCATAAACAGTAGACCCTGGAAACTTATTGGGTTTGTTTGGCTCATACTAAAAACCTCAAACTTCAGATAATGGACTTGTGTTCACGCCATCACGATACCAATGCTTGCTTTGATTTTGCAAGGGTTTCGAGAGGCATTTTTGGGAATGTATTTTCAAAACACGGTATCCGAAGAAAACCGCTGGATTGAGATGCAGATTGAGGGAGAAAAACCCCTTCAATCATCCCATGCCCTTCTGTTATTCAACCGCCGGGATATGAGGGCACTCCACTCTGACATATTTTCACTCTGCGTATGTGAGGCATCAGTCTGTTGTTTCTCATGGGTAACTTCTAGCCAATGTTATTCTCTGTAGGTTTCCCGCCTCCCTCGCGCTAACCTAAACCATTCCAGAGTGAAATGCAGAGGCTTGAGTTACTCTCTGCTTACACACACATCACATACTGTAGAAAAGATGACAGCTGGGACAAAACCTGATTTCGAGTTCCATTTGAAAGTCTTTTTTCCCAACCCAATTCAGCGGCAGAAACAAAAGGCGCCTGGATAAAAACTATAATGGTGTTTTTCTAAAGTTCATTCTGTTTGCTTTGCGTTACGTTGAGATGCATGGTAGGATGGTATGATTCACGCTAGGTTGGACCTGACCAGACACAGAGAAGACTGCTTCCTATTATGATCAATTAGAAATGTCAAGAAAACAGTCTAGACTTGATATGATTTACAAACCTCAACCTCTGAAAGTAGAAATAACTGAGAGAGTGGTACTGTACTGTTTGAGAAAAGTGAAATGTCTTTGTTTAGAGATCCTGCAAACAGACTAACCAGAGCTTTGAGTCTGTGACCTAAGAGTTGTCATTTTGCCTGGAGTTGTGGCAGATCTGAACTTCAATGCAGTCCCCAACACCAAAGTAATGTCTTATAGCGTCTGAATAATGTAGGAAGTCCTCATCCGGCATGGTGGATATCAACTTGGCTCTGTTGTGTGTGTGTGTGTGTGTGTGTGTGTGTGTGTGTGTGTGTGTGTGTGTGTGTGTGTGTGTGTGTGTGTGTGTGTGTGTGTGTGTGTGTGTGTGTGTGTGTGTGTGTGTGTGTGTGTGTGTGTGTGTGTGTGTGTGTGTGTGTGTGTGTGTGTGTGTGTGTGTGTGTGTGTGTGTGTGTGTGTGTGTGTGTGTGTGTGTGTGTGTGTGTGTGTGTGTGTGTGTGTGTGTGTGTGTGTGTGTGTGTGTGTGTGTGTGTGTGTGTGTGTGTGTGTGTGTGTGTGTGTGTGTGTGTGTGTGTGTGTGTGTGTGTGTGTGTGTGTGTGTGTGTGTGTGTGTGTGTGTGTGTGTGTGTGTGTGTGTGTGTGTGTGTGTGTGTGTGTGTGTGTGTGTGTGTGTGTGTGTGTGTGTGTGTGTGTGTGTGTGTGTGTGTGTGCGCGCGCGCGCCCTAGACAAGGTTTGGGCTGCCTTTATTATTTAGTTTAGAGACTGTATATATATTTTTGTTGGGGGGCACTGGGGTGTGGATAAGCGTGTGTCACGGCCTTTCACAATCCCTTATGAGAGAGTCCCACCCAGTCCCTGTGTGAGTGAAAAGCCTTGCCCCCAGCAGCACCAGCTCAGAGTTCTCCTGATAACCATGAAGGGATTTGGGCTGGATGGGCAGAACATAACTGGGCTGATTGCTGAGAATGGGGCAGGGGAAATCTGCTACAGGCAGGCAGAGGGCGGGTAGGGGACTGATGAACGCTTCTCTGAAGGAAGGAAGCATCTGTGTTGGCACTGCCCCTGGTAGTGTCCCTGTCTAATACCCCTGGATGAGATATAGTACGGGAAGGGAGGGGAACATGAGTTACCCCCAGCCATCACACACAAATCAGGCCTGTGTTGTTCTCAAACTCACACACTCTGTCACATAACAACGGAAAACTACTTTTACTAAACTTTGGGTCCCACTTGCCCTGTAATATACTAGTTTGGATCCTCTCAGGAAGCTGTGTGGTGGTGTTGGTTGGTTTCAGAGGATTTCCTGAATGGGACATGTTCTTGTTTTGCTCGCTGTTTCACCTTGTCCTCTGCCTCTCATAAAACACCCTGAACATGAGATAAGACAAATTACAGTTGCAGCTGCAGCTGTCCCAGTGCGTTCCTCTCCCTGCCCCGAGGCGATATTACCTGTGTTACCTATGCACAACAGGGTCAGTTATGGCTTGGGAGCTGTCACTGTCAGGAGGCCCCCAGAGGCCCGGCTGCTCTGAGCAGGGTGGGCCAGGACCCTGACGGCCTGTCCCCCCGAGCAGGGAGCATCAACTTCGGGGACAGGTCCACACCTTGCTCCCCTGAACCCCAAAACCTGGTTCCACTTCTTCACACAACCTGCAACTAAACCATTGGTCATGGAACTAAACATGTCCGCCAGTGGCAGCTAATTATGTGATTTGGGCTACAATTTAGAATACACAGGCTTCCACTTTAGTGACTGGAGCAAGTTAGAGCAGGACCCATCTTCCTCTCTCTGTAGACCCCTGTTACTCTTCTTCACTTCTCTCTCGGTTCTCTCTGAGATCTGCTGAAAAAACTCCCAGGTAACGCTTGTTGTTGATGTCAGTAAACGTTCTAATCTTGTGTCAGAGAGAACAGGGAGATGATGTGCTTTGCTTGCTTCAGTGTAGGTGGAAGGGCTGCAGGGGGAGAGGCTCATTTTGTGAGGGAAAGAGTAGCAGTAAATTACTGATAAGTGACAGGCAGAGCAGCTTATCATGTGACTGCATCAGTGTGGAATGAGGGCCTGGTTTGTGTGAGTTGAACTCTCTGACACATCTACGCTGTGAAGGTGAGGTGTAGAAAGAGGAGGAAGAGGAGAAAGATATGAGAAGTGAAGGAGGAAGAGAGGAGGGAAACAAGTGAGGGGGAAGGCGAGAAGTGGGGACAAGAGAGTAGAGGGGGCTGGTGACAGGAGGGCGGTTGGGTAGGTGGTGGTGCACTGCACACAGCACGCCTGGGTTTATTTTCAGTTGCAGTTTACGATTTTTCATGGTCGTGTCGTTCTCCCTTCTCAAAATAATCTGCAGCCGGCTTTTCCGTGGCTGGCCTCCTTTCATTTTGGGGTTTGTTTTTGAAAAGATTGCTATTATAGCTGAATGGTTTGTGTGCTTATCTAAACACAGCAACGCATTAGCCCTCACTCCGGTTACAGGGCCTGGCATCTAATGAGAGAACCAATCACACAGGAAACAGACAGATCAGTCCTCCTACTGCCGCTCCACTGCCACCAGACCTAACATGTGCCTTACCTCTTTTCCTCTTTCTGTCTCTCTGTCTTTCTCCTTCTCTGTCTCTGTAACTCTCTCTCTCATCATCTCTCGCTCTCTCTGTCTTTCTCCTTCTCTGTCTCTGTAACTCTCTCTCTCATCATCTCTCGCTCTCTCTGTCTTTCTCCTTCTCTGTCTCTGTAACTCTCTCTCTCATCATCTCTCGCTCTCTCTGTCTTTCTCCTTCTCTGTCTCTGTGACTCTCTCTCTCATCATCTCTCGCTCTCTCTGTCTTTCTCCTTCTCTGTCTCTGTGACTCTCTCTCTCATCATCTCTCTCTCTCTTTCTCCTTCTCTGTCTCTGTAACTCTCTCTCTCTCATCATCTCTCTCTCTGTCTTTCTCCTTCTCTGTCTCTGTAACTCTCTCTCTCATCATCTCTCTCTCTGTCTTTCTCCTTCTCTGTCTCTGTAACTCTCTCTCTCATCATCTCTCGCTCTCTCTGTCTTTCTCCTTCTCTGTCTCTGTGACTCTCTCTCTCATCATCTCTCGCTCTCTCTGTCTTTCTCCTTCTCTGTCTCTGTAACTCTCTCTCTCATCATCTCTCGCTCTCTCTTGCTTTCTCCTTCTCTGTCTCTGTAACTCTCTCTCTCATCATCTCTCGCTCTCTCTGTCTTTCTCCTCCTCTGTCTCTGTAACTCTCTCTCTCATCATCTCTCGCTCTCTCTGTCTTTCTCCTCCTCTGTCTCTGTAACTCTCTCTCTCATCATCTCTCGCTCTCTCTGTCTTTCTCCTTCTCTGTCTCTGTGACTCTCTCTCTCATCATCTCTCGCTCTCTCTGTCTTTCTCCTTCTCTGTCTCTGTGACTCTCTCTCTCATCATCTCTCGCTCTCTCTGTCTTTCTCCTTCTCTGTCTCTGTAACTCTCTCTCTCATCATCTCTCTCTCAGTCTTTCTCCTTCTCTGTCTCTGTAACTCTCTCTCTCATCATCTCTCGCTCTCTCTGTCTTTCTCCTTCTCTGTCTCTGTGACTCTCTCTCTCATCATCTCTCGCTCTCTCTGTCTTTCTCCTCCTCTGTCTCTGTAACTCTCTCTCTCATCATCTCTCGCTCTCTCTTGCTTTCTCCTTCTTTCCTGTCACATCTCAACTCCCTCACAACTATAGTTAATTAAATCAGTCACATGCTTGGTAAACAACAGGTGTAGACTAACAGTGAAATGCTTACTTACCCAACAATGCAGAGAGAAAATAGAAAAAATGATTGTGAAGTGTGCTACTGTATGTGGATGTGTAAATACATAGATGAACACTCAGGGCTCAATCTAGACTGAGAGTGTGTACAGATCATGATAGTCAGGCAGGAATCAATATTCTGGGCCTAGGGTCTTCTAGGGGTTTACAGTGTCAGCATTTGAAGGGTGTGGTTGGTTTCTTCGTAGACTAGACTGGATAGAACAGCATTCATTCCTGGTGTTATCTTGTGATCTGTGCCACTGATCTTACGACTATAGCACTATGACAGTGGTGGAAAAAGTACCCAAAAGTCATACTTTAGTAAAAGTAAAGATACCTTCATAGAAAATGACTCAAGTAAAAGTGAAAGTTTCCAGGTAAAATACTAGTTGAGTAAAAGTCTCAAAGTACTTGGTTTTACTTGTTGTTTATACTAAAGTATAAACAATTTCAAAAACAGTACAGCTCTGCTGTATTTACACTGGGCTCTGCTGTACAGTAGTTACCCTGGGCTCTGCTGTATAGTAGTTACACTGGGCTCTGCTGCACAGTAGTTACCCTGGGCTCTGCTGTACAGTAGTTACACTGGGCTCTGCTGTACAGTAGTTACCCTGGGCTCTGCTGTATAGTAGTTACACTGGGCTCTGCTGTACAGTAGTTACACTGGGCTCTGCTGTACAGTAGTTACACTGGGCTCTGCTGTACAGTAGTTACACTGGGCTCTGCTGTACAGTAGTTACCCTGGGCTCTGCTGTATAGTAGTTACACTGGGCTCTGCTGTATAGTAGTTACACTGGGCTCTGCTGTACAGTAGTTTCCCTGGGCTCTGCTGTACAGTAGTTACCCTGGGCTCTGCTGTACAGTAGTTACACTGGGCTCTGCTGTACAGTAGTTACCCTGGGCTCTGCTGTACAGTAGTTACACTGGGCTCTGCTGTACAGTAGTTACACTGGTCTCTGCTGTATAGTAGTTACACTGGGCTCTGCTGTATAGTAGTTACACTGGGCTCTGCTGTACAGTAGTTACCCTGGGCTCTGCTGTACAGTAGTTACCCTGGGCTCTGCTGTATAGTAGTTACACTGGGCTCTGCTGTACAGTAGTTACACTGGGCTCTGCTGTACAGTAGTTACACTGGGCTCTGCTGTATAGTAGTTACACTGGGCTCTGCTGTACAGTAGTTACACTGGGCTCTGCTGTACAGTAGTTACCCTGGGCTCTGCTGTATAGTAGTTACACTGGGCTCTGCTGTACAGTAGTTACACTGGGCTCTGCTGTACAGTAGTTACACTGGGCTCTGCTGTACAGTAGTTACACTGGGCTCTGCTGTACAGTAGTTACACTGGGCTCTGCTGTATAGTAGTTACACTGGGCTCTGCTGTACAGTAGTTACACTGGGCTCTGCTGTACAGTAGTTACACTGGGCTCTGCTGTACAGTAGTTACACTGGGCTCTGCTGTACAGTAGTTACCCTGGGCTCTGCTGTACAGTAGTTACCCTGGGCTCTGCTGTACAGTAGTTACACTGGGCTCTGCTGTATAGTAGTTACACTGGGCTCTGCTGTATAGTAGTTACACTGGGCTCTGTTGTACAGTAGTTACACTGGGCTCTGCTGTACAGTAGTTACCCTGGGCTCTGCTGTATAGTAGTTACACTGGGCTCTGCTGTACAGTAGTTACACTGGGCTCTGCTGTATAGTAGTTACACTGGGCTCTGCTGTACAGTAGTTACCCTGGGCTCTGCTGTACAGTAGTTACCCTGGGCTCTGCTGTACAGTAGTTACACTGGGCTCTGCTGTATAGTAGTTACACTGGGCTCTGCTGTACAGTAGTTACACTGGGCTCTGCTGTATAGTAGTTACACTGGGCTCTGCTGTACAGTAGTTACACTGGGCTCTACTGTACAGTAGTTACACTGGGCTCTGCTGTACAGTAGTTACACTGGGCTCTGCTGTATAGTAGTTACCCTGGGCTCTGCTGTACAGTAGTTACACTGGGCTCTGCTGTACAGTAGTTACACTGGGCTCTGCTGTACAGTAGTTACCCTGGGCTCTGCTGTACAGTAGTTACACTGGGCTCTGCTGTACAGTAGTTACACTGGGCTCTGCTGTATAGTAGTTACACTGGGCTCTACTGTACAGTAGTTACACTGGTCTCTGCTGTACAGTAGTTACACTGGGCTCTGCTGTACAGTAGTTACCCTGGGCTCTGCTGTACAGTAGTTACACTGGGCTCTGCTGTACAGTAGTTACCCTGGGCTCTGCTGTACAGTAGTTACACTGGGCTCTGCTGTACAGTAGTTACACTGGTCTCTGCTGTATAGTAGTTACACTGGGCTCTGCTGTATAGTAGTTACACTGGGCTCTGCTGTACAGTAGTTACCCTGGGCTCTGCTGTACAGTAGTTACCCTGGGCTCTGCTGTATAGTAGTTACACTGGGCTCTGCTGTACAGTAGTTACACTGGGCTCTGCTGTACAGTAGTTACACTGGGCTCTGCTGTATAGTAGTTACACTGGGCTCTGCTGTACAGTAGTTACACTGGGCTCTGCTGTACAGTAGTTACCCTGGGCTCTGCTGTATAGTAGTTACACTGGGCTCTGCTGTACAGTAGTTACACTGGGCTCTGCTGTACAGTAGTTACACTGGGCTCTGCTGTACAGTAGTTACACTGGGCTCTGCTGTATAGTAGTTACACTGGGCTCTGCTGTACAGTAGTTACACTGGGCTCTGCTGTACAGTAGTTACACTGGGCTCTGCTGTACAGTAGTTACACTGGGCTCTGCTGTACAGTAGTTACCCTGGGCTCTGCTGTACAGTAGTTACCCTGGGCTCTGCTGTACAGTAGTTACACTGGGCTCTGCTGTATAGTAGTTACACTGGGCTCTGCTGTATAGTAGTTACACTGGGCTCTGTTGTACAGTAGTTACACTGGGCTCTGCTGTACAGTAGTTACACTGGGCTCTGCTGTATAGTAGTTACACTGGGCTCTGCTGTACAGTAGTTACACTGGGCTCTGCTGTACAGTAGTTACACTGGGCTCTGCTGTACAGTAGTTAAACTGGGCTCTGCTGTACAGTAGTTACCCTGGGCTCTGCTGTATAGTAGTTACACTGGGCTCTGCTGTACAGTAGTTACACTGGGCTCTGCTGTATAGTAGTTACACTGGGCTCTGCTGTACAGTAGTTACCCTGGGCTCTGCTGTACAGTAGTTACCCTGGGCTCTGCTGTACAGTAGTTACACTGGGCTCTGCTGTATAGTAGTTACACTGGGCTCTGCTGTACAGTAGTTACACTGGGCTCTGCTGTATAGTAGTTACACTGGGCTCTGCTGTACAGTAGTTACACTGGGCTCTGCTGTACAGTAGTTACACTGGGCTCTGCTGTACAGTAGTTACACTGGGCTCTGCTGTATAGTAGTTACCCTGGGCTCTGCTGTACAGTAGTTACACTGGGCTCTGCTGTACAGTAGTTACACTGGGCTCTGCTGTACAGTAGTTACCCTGGGCTCTGCTGTACAGTAGTTACACTGGGCTCTGCTGTACAGTAGTTACACTGGGCTCTGCTGTATAGTAGTTACACTGGGCTCTACTGTACAGTAGTTACACTGGTCTCTGCTGTACAGTAGTTACACTGGGCTCTGCTGTACAGTAGTTACCCTGGGCTCTGCTGTACAGTAGTTTCACTGGGCTCTGCTGTATAGTAGTTACACTGGGCTCTGCTGTACAGTAGTTACACTAGGCTCTGCTGTATAGTAGTTACACTGGGCTCTGCTGTACAGTAGTTACACTGGGCTCTGCTGTACAGTAGTTACCCTGGGCTCTGCTGTACAGTAGTTACACTGGGCTCTGCTGTACAGTAGTTACACTGGGCTCTGGTGTACTGTAGTTACCCTGGGCTCTGCTGTACAGTAGTTACACTGGGCTCTGCTGTACAGTAGTTACACTGGGCTCTGCTGTACAGTAGTTACACTGGGCTCTGCTGTACAGTAGTTACACTGGTCTCTGCTGTACAGTAGTTACACTGGGCTCTGCTGTATAGTAGTTACACTGGGCTCTGCTGTACAGTAGTTACACTGGGCTCTGCTGTACAGTAGTTACACTGGGCTCTGCTGTACAGTAGTTACACTGGGCTCTGCTGTACAGTAGTTACCCTGGGCTCTGCTGTAGCTACACTGGGCTCTGCTGTACAGTAGTTACCCTGGGCTCTGCTGTACAGTAGTTACCCTGGGCTCTGCTGTAGCTACACTGGGCTCTGCTGTACAGTAGTTACCCTGGGCTCTGCTGTATAGTAGTTACACTGGGCTCTGCTGTAGCTACACTGGGCTCTGCTGTCTCTAGCTTTTCTATGGGAATGTTATGCTCTCACCAGTCAAAGACCCTGTCAGGAGGCAGCGGCTTTGAGTCCTGAACCACAGTAGAGACAGTAGAGAACAGTAGATCACTGTAGTGTATGCATAGTGAGCTTTCTGCCAGTGTGAGACTCTCGTCTGTCTCCCTGCTGCAGTCATATGATTTATAGAGGAGACTCCCTGTTGTAAGAACCTGATGAAGGATCACTCAGGTCTGCAGAGAGGGAGACTTCTCCTCTGTGTCCCCTCCTTACTGCTTCACCTTCACTGCTACTGTACTGTACCTGCTGGCATGGCTCTCCTTATTCCAATTTCAGTTTCTAGTTTTGATGTAGAAAGAGAGAAGCCAGGCTAGGCTACCTCTCCTTTTCTTTTTTCAAAGTTAGTGATTGTTTAACACTTTATACATTCTCTTTCTGCGTGTGTGTTTATTGGAGGTGGTGAATTAGGTCTGAAGTGTTCACCGCAGGTTGTGTTTGAAACTTGAAAGGAAGGAAGCCCCCCCCCTGCTCTCTCACTCCCCCCTCTCTCTGTTTCTCACAGACACACACACTCCAGTCCCTGCATGCTTTGGCACAGTTGTCATACAGCACACAGCGTTATTTGCACATTATTAGTTATTACTTTATCGTCTCCCGAAGCTGTCAGAAGACATCCTCCTGGAATATACAGCAGCATAAAGCCATCAGTCCTCATTACCGCTACCCTGCACCACAATTTACACAACACACACACACACACACACACACACACACATGATGACAACATGCTAATGTGTGGGTGCTGCTGACAGGGCTGCACACACATGATATGTGAGACACACTGAGACTCACATCTGTGAATGGGACTGAGCTTAATGTGGCTGGATGATAAAATATCTCACTGAGGCTTTTGTATGTGCATCAAACAGAAACATAGCTGGATGGGTTAGTTAGTAAAGTCTCACTGTCATAACACAGAATGTGTAACACCGTTCTGTACCACTAGGTGGCAGGGTGCTGAAAGGGAGTGGCCCAGGGTGTTTGATGGTGGAGGTGTTCTCTCCCAGTCCTACACAGGTGTGCTGTACAGTAGAACCCCCGGGGGCTCTGGGGCTTGAGAAGGGCCCCAGCAAGTCAGTGAGGCGGGTGAGTTACTGCGTCTGTCTCAGATAGAAATCAACCTAGTAGCCCTGCCTCACCTTGCCTTGTCTTACCTGGCTCACCTTGCCTTGCCTTACCTGGCTCACCTTGCCTTGCCTTACCTGGCTTACCTTGCCTTGCCTTGCCTTACCTGGCTCACCTTGCCTTGCCTTACCTGGCTTACCTTGCCTTGCCTTGCCTTACCTGGCTCACCTTGCCTTGCCTTACCTGGCTTGCCTTGCCTTACCTGGCTTACCTTGCCTTGTCTTACCTGGCTTGCCTTGCCTTGCCTTGTCTTACCTGGCTCGCCTTGCCTTGTCTTACCTGGCTCGCCTTGCCTTGTCTTACCTGGCTCGCCTTGCCTTGTCTTACCTGGCTCGCCTTGCCTGTCTTACCTGGCTCGCCTTGCCTTGCCTTAACTGGCTTGCCTTGCCTTGCTCACCTTGCCTTGCCTTACCTGGCTTACCTTGCCTTGCCTTGCCTTACCTGGCTCACCTTGCCTTGCCTTACCTGGCTTACCTTGCCTTGTCTTACCTGGCTTGCCTTGCCTTGCCTTGTCTTACCTGGCTCGCCTTGCCTTGTCTTACCTGGCTTGCCTTGCCTTGCCTTACCTGGCTCGCCTTGCCTTGCCTTACCTGGCTTGCCTTGCCTTACCTGGCTCGCCTTGCCTTACCTGGCTCGCCTTGCCTTGCCTTACCTGGCTTGCCTTGCCTTGCCTTACCTGGCTCACCTTGCCTTGTCTTACCTGGCCTGCCTTGCCTTGTCTTACCTGGCTCGCCTTGCCTTGTCTTACCTGGCTTGCCTTGCTTTGTCTTACCTGGCTCTCCTTGCCTTGCCTTACCTGGCTTGCCTTGCCTTGTCTTACCTGGCTCACCTTGCCTTTCCTTACCTGGCTTGCCTTGCCTTGCCTTACCTGGCTTGCCTTGCCTTGCCTTACCTGGCTTGCCTTGCCTTACCTGGCTCGCCTTGCCTTGCCTTACCTGGCTCGCCTTGCCTTACCTGCCTCACCTTGCCTTGTCTTACCTGGCTCACCTTGCCTTTCTTTACCTGGCTTGCCTTGCCTTGCCTTACCTGGCTTGCCTTGCCTTGTCTTACCTGGCTCGCCTTGCCTTACCTGGCTCACCTTGCCTTGTCTTACCTGGCTCACCTTGCCTTGTCTTACCTGGCTTGCCTTGCCTTGTCTTACCTGGCTTGCCTTGCCTTGCCTTACCTGGCTTGCCTTGCCTTGCCTTACCTGGCTTGCCTTGCCTTGCCTTACCTGGCTCGCCTTGCCTTGCCTTACCTGGCTCGCCTTGCCTTGCCTTACCTGGCTCGCCTTGCCTTGCCTTACCTGGCTCGCCTTGCCTTGCCTTACCTGGCTTGCCTTGCCTTGCCTTACCTGGCTTGCCTTGCCTTGCCTTACCTGGCTTACCTTGCCTTGCCTTACCTGGCTTACCTTGCCTTGCCTTACCTGGCTCGCCTTGCCTTGTCTTGCCTGGCTCGCCTTGCCTTGCCTTACCTGCCTCACCTTGAATTACCTGCCTCGCCTCGCCTTGCTTTACCTGGCTCGCCTTGCCTCACCTGGCTCGCCTTGCCTTGCTTTACTTGTCTTGCCTGCCTTGCCTCGCCTCGCCTTGCCTTGCCTTGCCTTACCTGCCTCACCTTGCCTTGCCTTACCTGGCTCACCTTGCCTTGCCTTACCTGGCTCACCTTGCCTTGCCTTGCCTGGCTCACCTTGCCTTGCCTTGCCTGGCTCACCTTGCCTTGCCTTGCCTGGCTCACCTTGCCTTGCCTTACCTGCCTCACCTTGCCTTGCCTTACCTGGCTCACCTTGCCTTGCCTTACCTGGCTCACCTTGCCTTGCCTGGCTCACCTTGCCTTGCCTTACCTGCCTCACCTTGCCTTGCCTTGCCTTACCTGCCTCACCTTGCCTTGCCTTACCTGGCTCACCTTAAAGAATATAATGAAGTATGTTTTGATTTGACCCGAGGTGTCTGTGACGATCAGATGTACTAACCTGAGTTCCCATCATTAGGGCTGTGCTGGATGTTGGATATGAAGATTGAGCAAATCAGATCTCCTGCACTGACATGCCTCTCCTCTCTTTATTACCAGAGCCTGTTGTTAGTGGCTGCTTCCCAAATGGCACCCTATTCTTTATGTAGTGCACTACTTTTGACCAGGTCCCATAGGGCTCTGGTCAAATGTAGTGCACCATATAGGGAATAGGGTCCCATTTGAGACTAATCCAGTGACTAACCTTGATGCTGTTTGATGTAGCAAAGAGGCCACATTAGTACTAACTAATTCCCCTGGCTGTGGTTTTGGAAAGCCTTCCTCTACATGTTCCTGAGAGCTGGAGCTGACTGATTATGGGCTTGGTGTGTGTAGTCCTTTGATTCTCATTGAAAACATATAGGGCTTCATTCCTCAGAAGTCATTCATTTGTCTGATTGAGCAAGATGCCTACTTCAAGTCATCCATCACAGGACAGGTGACATGAGAAAGGCGTCACCCAAAGCCCCGGTGGCTTGGAGCTTATTGATGTTTATCTGAGGAGTTGGAAAGGTATCATTATGAACATGATGTAATGTGGTTGTCATCAGAGGACTGAGAGACTAGTTCATGTACTATGGAAAGTGGACATGCTTGAACAACTGTGTTGACAGCCTTGCTGGAAGGATTATTGTTGCTTTGATGAAATGACTTTCTTGTAAATAAAATGTTTCAACAATGGAATATTAGAACTGGTTACCTTACTTACACCTTTGACACCATGAATTAGCTTTGCGTGAGAACGTGTGTCAAAGAAGACAGAGGAGAGCAGAGTGACGTTGACTGAAAGCTGTTGTAACTGTAGTACTAAAGTACTAACTGTAGTTTTATGGAGGACGTGGCTGCTCTCCAGAAGGTCACACATACAGTAACAACATTGTCTGACAGCCATAGAAGCAGTGTCTCTGCCCGCGCTGTTATGTTGTTGTCGTTGACGTGTCCTCATTTGTTTCATCCTTCATTATCAGTATAAAGCAGCAGTCTGGATGGCCAGCAGCAACAGCTGAGGGATTCATCACTAAGTTGCTCTTGGAGAGCTGCATCTCTCTCTCTCTGCATAATGCCAAAACACAATTATGTAAACTTATTTACGACAACAACAAAAAATAATGGATTTAATATATGCCCTTACCTTCCAGCATGCGTTTTATATGTAAATGAGCGATGGATGAGGATTCTGGGGGAAAGGAGGAGAAGGGAGAACCTTGCCTGTCTCTCTTTCCTGGAGTGTTGTATGCATCCATCTCTTTGTTGCCGGGCGGATTAGTGAGATCTGTTATGGTTTGTTAACATGGGGTTTTTGATTCCAATTGAAACGAAACCATGTGTAGAATTAGATTAAAGACAATGGCTGTGTCCAAAATGGCACCCTATTCCTGTGCACTATTTTTGACCGGGGCCCGCATAGAGCTCTGGTAAAAAATGTGTGCACTATATAGGGGATAGGGGGACGTGCCGGACATCAACCGACGTTATGCGAGTCCCTATGGCTGTCCCTATTATCTGGCCTGGCTCTGTTGTTGTGAAGTGGGTCTGTGTTCTCCTGTTTCTGTTCTGTAATGGGCTATAATAACTTCTATAAATCACACTGACTGGGAGCAGCTCCACGGGATCTGCTTGGCATTGATGGAAGGTGAGGAGGCTGGTGGGGAAAGTCTTAGGCTATATAAGCTGAGGGAAAGTTTGGGCGTCAGCCTCCTTGGGTTTAGAGTTAGTTTATTTGTTGAAGAGGGACTCTGACTTGGTATTGAGGAGGAAGGCAAAGGAAGGTTTTGATAGTGATGCCGATACAGTGTGTTGGGATAGGTGAGGGTATGAATGGAGGTACGGTCCTGGGCAGGTCGTCTTGGGAGGTCGGCCTAAGCATTTTTTCCTGCCACCTATATCTTGATTTATTGTATTTATTTTTGGCAAAAAAAAACTACAATTGGGATAAAAAAAAATAACATTCAAGTAAAAAACACAAAATATATATATTTAAAAATAATACATATTTGAGAACTATAATTACAGCTAGACAAAAATGCTGAATTCAGAAATATTGTTTTAAATGATAACGTATGAACACAAGAAGAACACAGAGTTAGCCATGGCAAAATGCATAGAATTACAGGAAATTAGCTTCAGCCATTTCCACGCCTCTCGCCACGCCCCTCGCCACGCCCACCACCTAAGCCTGTTTTGGATCCAGAAAAAACCTTGATAGAAAAATGTTTTGAACAAAAAACAATAAAGGCACATTTGAGGTGGACTGGTGTTTGTGTGTGTGGAGGGAGGGAGCGAAGGATGTGTTTGTGTGGTTTGTATAAGCCTACTTATACTGTATGTGAGCTGAGGGTTGAGCAATTATGGTGAACTCATCCATTACTGGCCAGTGATGTGTTGTCAATAAGGAAGGCTTTTCACTTTGTCCTGTAAGCCCTGACAGTGTTGTACATTTAGTTCTACCACAGGGACTTGTCCAGAGGCCTGTTTTACATTGAACATATCCCACAGAGGATGGAGGGAGGGAGAGCGGGGGGTGGATGAAGGGGGGGAGAGATGGAGGGAGAGGTGGAGGAAAGTAACTAGTGATTAATTATGTGCAGACCTGATTGTGACAAGCTATCTGCTGCTATTAATGGGCAGAGATAATTACACTGGATTGTAATTGCAGCCTCCGATTTCAGAAGTGTACTTTGTCCAACATCAATCTTCATACCAAACCCTGCAACTTGGAGTTAAACTTAATTTGTAGTAACTCCTGTAATTCAGCTCAACTACTGAGATTTCGGAGAAGTCGAGAGTCAAGAGGTGGGGGGAGTGTGTGCGTGTGTGTGTGCGTGTGTGTGTGCGTGTGCGTGCGTGCGTGCGTGTGTGTGTGTCGGGGGGTAGGACGGGGATTAAAATGGTGTCGGGGATAGACAGACAGGTCAGAACAGAACACAGTGATATTACAGCTACACTGCTTGAGGTTATGAAAAATAATTAATGTTGGGGGAAAAAACATTCAGTTGTTTTGAGGTGGCATATTACAGCTTTCACAACTTTCCTTGCACGCAGCTCTTTCTTTTAATTCAGCTCATAAATGAGAGCCATTATTCACGCTCACGCATAGCATTACTGAAGAATGAAAAGAAAATAACACTTTTTAAAAAATATATAAATATTTAATAAAAAAATCTTAAGTGCGGATTAATGAGAAAATAATGCCTGCCAAGTGATTTTCAGGCTTCATTTAAACTGCTGAAAGAGAAGTCCCATGTATTTGACATAAAAAAGCTCTGTCAATGTAAAGGTCTGTTCTGTGTCATGAGCATAATAACTCTACCTATTACACTCAAAGATTCAAGAAGATAAATGGATAGTTTACTTTGTATTTTATCGAATTTTGGCACAATTTTTTCATTAAAGAATCAAAACCTTATAAGAAAATTGTGAAATGAAGCCCAGCTTCTCTTTTTGCCTTTCTAAAGTTACTCTGGCAGTGTGTTTAAAGAGGATGAAATGAAGAACGTAATGAAAGGGAAGGAAACTTTAAGAGAACTTCAGAATGTGAAGCAATCAGGACTTAAAGCTCCGTTTGGTCTCCCCATCACAGTGGCTCCTGCTCCACCACAGAGTCACACACACACACACACACACACACACACAGGGCAGAAAATGGCACATGTGACGGTTCTTTATTCCAGTACCTTCCAGTGTCGTGCCGTCTCACTTCTCTCCCCTGCCTGTCTTCTGACACACTCTGTTACACTCTCCCCTCTTCTGTGGCTTAGAGAACGACTGGGACAACACAGCTGGAGACAGTCCCCACCAGGGGAGGAGAAGAGAGAGAAGGGGTGGTGGAGATAAAAAGAGAAAGACAGAACTTGGGGGAGAGAGTAGAGGAAATGGAGGAAGAAAATGAAAGGGTGGGGGAGGGGAGAGAAAAAAAATCCCACTTTAGTTTTTTTCATGCCCACTGGCAGAGCTAAACAAACAGAGAGAGAGAGCAGCATTGGAGAGAGAGACACATTAACTGTAACGGCCCTTGATCTGTGGGAGTTTAGAGCGCTGTCGGCACGGCTAATAAACACTTCATTTAGTTTTAATGGTGCCGGCGCCTCTCCGTGCGCAGCCTTCAAAAGCACCCTTTATTTGGGTCATTTAGCGCTCTTCCTCCGAGCAGAGCCCAGGGGACAGCGGATCCAGTCCACATCGCACGCTGCCTCTCTCTGCCTGCCTGCCGGAGCGCCTGAGACCGGGGGGAAATTAATAGGGCTATCTGGGAAAAATAAATAAGTGATGGCTGGGGTTTACCCCCTCCAATCCAAAGAGTCCTGAGAGCTTATTAAGGCAAAGTGAAGAGAGAGAGAAAGATAGGCGGTTGGGGAATGAGTTTCATATGAATTTTTCACCTTTTTATGTAGCCTGTATTTTATTTTTTTACTTTGTAGTTTCTCTCTTTCTTTTATCTTCCCTCTCTTCTTTCTCTCTTTTCGCCTTCCTCTGTGTGCCTCTTCTATGGTAATTGTAAACAGGGCAATTATGGATTGTGTGTGAGTTAATTACAGCTTTGCGTAGGGCCCCGGGGGAACGTTGGCGGAATGTTCTGGCTGATAAAGAACCTAGCAGCTCATAAGCACCCCACCAAACAGCCAATGGTGTCTCAGGTCCTCAGAGAGTCTGACCAAAGGGAGCCAATCCCCTGGGCCCATCTCAGCCCGACGACCAATTAATATTAAGCAGGAATTAATCTTAATGGGACACATCACAGAACAGCCACATCGTTCTGATTCTGAACAGTTCCTCTCGAGGTGAAGAGGAATTGACGCAGCCGGCCGATTGGCTGGCTGTGACTCCTCAGCTTAGTTCTGAGTCCTCATCCTCCCTCAGCGGGCTACAGACCCTACAGACAAGATCAGCCCAGCAAACATGTGTTCTCTACTCCTCACCATGTAGGAACATTAGTTAACTTGGTGTACAGTAAGTTCCTGTAGTAAAAAAAAAACAGCAAATCAGATCAGTTGACAAGCTATGGCTCTTAAGAGGCAGTTTGTTGTCAATCACTGCAGTTAGGATTACTGATGTACTGCTGCTCTATCTTGTGATAGATAGAAATAGAATTACTAGAATAACTAAAACTATTTATATGGCCATGACAACATATGGTTTAAGGAGGCCTATGTATATTGATGTGGCTGTTAGCAGTTTCAGCCTGGCCCCTCCAGCCCCTGTCAGATCCCATCGGGGGGGTCGATCAGGACCCATGCCCAGTTTGAGTATTGATTTCTGTTGGGGGAGTTTGGCTCCATTAAGGTCCTCACCGGGGGTTTCGAGGGGTCACTGAGACGGGGAGCGGTCCACCGTGACCCCAGCTGCAGTTTACACATCGATTAACTCTGTCTACGTCCTAAATGGCACCCTATTCCCTTTATAGTGCACTACTTTTGACCAGGGCCCATCAATCAACATTACTTTATAGAGAATAGGGTGCCATTTGGTACCCACATTCTGACTGGGAAAGACTGGTCCTGAGGAGGTAAATGCTGTCTGGCAGGCCCCCATACACACGATTATGGTACATTAGCCCTCTGGTTAAAGCTGAAGGCTTGCACTAAGTTAATTAGCACTTTGTTATGATATCAGTGATGACAGGAGGTAGAGATATACACCGACAGGCATTGATTCCTGCTCTCTCCATTTCAGCCATAGAGACCGTTAGTTACCGCCATGCAATCCACCGGATACTCCCATACTCTCCCATCCTTCTCAGTAGAATGCTCCCGTCTCTACCTGGAAACGATTAGCGAGTACTAACCCTGTGACGAGCACTAATACGCTAACTACTGAGGGAGATCATAGGGATATTTAAACTGCTATGAGCTGCTGTTTGAAACACACACACTGTATAACCCATGCCTGGGGTATATTCCTCTTCTTCTTCATCTCTCTGTTGTTCCTTTGTGGCCCTCTCCTCTCCTTTATGCCATCTTTCGCTCACCACATCAATTATGTTTGAACTGACTGACTGGCATTTTCTGAATGCTTGTGTAATGTTACTGACTGTTTATACAAACTCTCGTCTTATAGAGGGGTCCTGGACGTGTTGTCGTGATGGCTTGTGACAGCCCTGTGAGGAGTGCTGTGTTTGAAGCAGGGGCTTGTGGGAGTGCACATCCCACTCTCTCTAGTCTCTAAGACACAGCGGCCCAGGAGATGAACTTAACTCTCACTGACGCCTCCGTCGTTTCGTCGCACATCTCTAATCGCTAATTTCTTACTTTGGCAATTAACGCGTAAAGGTGTCAGAAAGCTGAGTGTCTTTGTCTCCTCCACTCTGCTCCTCTGGCTGCCTAACGGACATATCCCCCTGTCTCTCGTCATCTCTCTCTCGCTCTCTCGCTCTCTCTCGCTCTCTCGCTCTCTCTCTCTCTCTCCTCTGTACCCTAATCCTGTTGTTATGCCTGCCATTGTCTTTCAGTTTGCCTTGCACTATTTTTCTGTCACTCTTCTTTAGCTCTGTCTCTCTCTCTCGCTCTCTCTCTCTTCTTTGTTGAATGAAAGGTATGCCAATGGATCTCCACTTTTTTCTTCTCTTTTACAGTGCACTGCACTCGATACTGTTTGTTTTACCAGCAGCTAAACTACAGTCACTATCTTACCTTTTCTCATCTTTCTTTTTTACCCCTTTCTTCTTTTTTTGCTTGGGGCCAGTCAGTCAGCCAGTCAGTCAGCCAGTCAGTCAGCCAGCCAGTCAGCCAGTCAGTCAGCCAGTCAGCCAGCCAGTCAGCCAGCCAGTCAGCCAGCCAGTCAGCCAGTCAGTCAGCCAGTCAGTCAGTCAGCCAGTCAGTCAGTCAGTCAGCCAGTCAGCCAGTCAGCCAGCCAGGCAATGAGCAGAAGTGTCTAGATCAAGCACCTTGGTTTCGTTCCAAATGGCACCCTATTCCCTATGGGCCCTGGTCAAAAGTAGTGCACTAGATAGAAAATAGGGTGCCATTTGGGATGCAGTTCTTGTCTGTCAGCAGCGTTGGAGGGAATTAATTACGAGTCAATAAGTGCTCTGATGAAGATTCAGAGATGCTTGTTAAGATAGAGTCGTCAGGTGCGTCTGATCTGTCATGCTGCTGACAGCTGCCGCAGGCGGGACACTGAGCCAGGCATTAGGGCCTGTTCACCAACCTCTCGCTCTGTCTCTGTGTCTCTGCCTGTAAGGCACTGGTCACACTGCTGAGGGCCTTGTGAACAGTCTGTGTCTGTCAGGGTTCAATAATACACAGACAGAGACAACACACACACACTAGCTTATTTTATTTTGCCATTATTTTATAGTGTTTCACTACTGCTCACCTTCTAGTCAGTGACACAGATAACAGACAGAGAGACACAGACCTGAGCTGCTTCTTGTGTCAGAGCATTATTTTTGCACCACCTTTGCGCCACATCATTTCTAGGGAAGAAGTCAGCTACGTAAAGTATATCTTATAGTCAGACAAATCTCTGACATTACTTACTGAGATCAGATACAAGGTGAAATAGGGTCATTGGGACAAAATAACAGATTCAACAATGATAAATGTCTTCTAAAATGTTAGAAATTATGAATGTTGTTCCATTTGAAAAGGGTCTGTAGGCGTGGTTTTTAGTGTTTTTCTGCCCAGTTCAGCATTCCTCAGGGTAATTTACTACATGGCTGGGAGCAGCTAGTTTAATTTCAGAGCACAAATGAAAGCGTTTGTGGTATATTGACATATTGTTCTTGTTAAGAAATGTTTAAGGTAGAGATACACACGGTGGTAATTGCAGGTTTGACTGTGAGTCAGGCAGAGCAGTTGAGTGAACAGACATCAATACACCCTGACCCTGGGAAAGACATGAAAACCAAATAGAATATTACAGATAGAGCATCATTGCAGAGGTATGTCATCTAACTTAACTCTTTCCCTGCCTGTAGAGGAGAATCACTCACACCATGCCAGGCACTTACACTACATCCAGAAAGAAGTAGAAAATAGAATTTACACACAAAAAAACTGAAAAAATAAACATTTGCCTAGAAAAACAGAACTGGGGCAGAAATGAAGAATGAGGACACATGAGCCTGTAATAAAGATAGCATAACAAACACCAGCCAAAATTAGTCTCTCACAATAAACTGACAGGGGTAGGAAAACAACCAACAACCCACTTTATATGGTTGAATTATAATGAAGCATTGATTGTTTGTCCTCGATTCCTATTCCAGTTGCTAACCAACCAACCAAATTGAATGCAGCAGCCACTTGTGAACAGCCAAAGCTGTGTCTTAGTTGTTCTCATTAGTACAAGTTATGTTAATATTATACTGAGAAGTTAAGGAGGAGCAGTGATCTAGATCAAAGAGAGAGGCCCTTGGGATGTCACTTCCTGTGTGTTGCTACTACTTCCTGTTTGCCTGTCAGTGGTCAGCTGCAGTGTTCCCGGCAACAGTGTTAAACAGTGCTACCAACCATCTCACTGTCACAGTTAGAGGGTAGAGCGCCGCAGGACCAGGGTCCTCTGGGCTGCCTGTTTGTTTGTGTTGTCTTTTATTATGCCAGATTTTATTTTATTTCTTTAATTGTCGTTGTGGCAGAGACAGGAATGTGCAGTTGCTTGCTTGCTGGCGGAGCGGTGAAGGGCCCAATTATGTTGGGTCCTGGTGCCTGGTGGGGCTCTGGTGGCGGGCTGGGGGCCTGGTGAGCAGCTGTCCCTGGTGATGCCTGCTCGTGGGAGAAGGAGAGAAAGGAGGAGACAGAGAGAGGCAGAACAAGAGAGAGAGAGGGAAAAGAGTGAGGAGCATGGAGAGAAAGAGGCAGAGAGGGGAAAGAGAGGGGAAAGACTGAGGACCATGGAGAGAAAGAGGCAGAGAGAGAGAGGGGCAGACGTACTGGTCCCTCAGGGACATGGCTTCCTTCCCAGCAGCCTCTGCTCACCAGACCTCACCGCTCTCCCTTACCACTTTTAATGCTGTCTGATGTTGTAAAGTTATGTACGTGACGTCTCCTACCTAAGTGAAGCGGTTTCCCATCACCCTCCCTGGTTTTAACAGTATGTGTGGCCAATTAGATCCTAGGTTATGAGGCTGTGTATGAATTACAATGTATTATTTATCTTTCCCCAAATGTTGCCCATTATCCATTTGTCGTCGTTCCCCTCTTTAACAGCTGTGGTGGTAGGAACCCGTTAAGAACCAGGAAGTTAAAGATACACTATGGTCTGTCACACACTTCCACTGTGGTCCTGTGGGTGACATGGGAACGGGACAGAATGCTCTGGTGAACACACAGACAGTGTTAACATAGTAACTTGGGATTTTTAGGGAGTGTAGCACCAGTTGATGGTGGAATTATACGTCCTGTAACACGGGCCCAGATCATGTAGTGTGTGTTTAATGTTTCAGAGGGGGCAGTATTGTCTGTAACACCATGTTTTTGACTATGATATCATACTGTCTGTGACACTGTGTTCTCTACGGTAGCAGAGAGTAAGAGGAAAAGCCAGAGGGTTTACTCCGCCCTAAATCTGTCCATTAAAATAAGACCACAAAGTGAATCATTTTTGTATGGAGGTCAATGAGTGTCCAATTTGTTCAACAAAAAAATGTAATTGCTAATTTGCTACCGTGAGGCTTATTTAATCGAATATAGGTTTTGTAATGGTTAGGTTGTAACAAATGCACTGATATAAGTGGACGGACGTGGCATTTCAGGAACTACAACAATAACAAATGTCTGTTGTTCAAGTTTTAATGTCTTAAAATGTTTTAATGTTTGTACTGTAAAAACACCAGCAAATCAGCCCCAAGTGATTTTCATTTTGGAAATCTGTTCCAAAGTATTCCCACGCATAATAGCGAGATATATGTACAAAAAAGTATGAAAAATATATGCACTGACTACTGGAAATTGCTCTGGATGAGAGTGTCTGCTAAATGACTAAATATGTAAATATGTGATAGTATACAAATGTAAGCAAGTTTTTTAATTATTATGTTTTAGTCAAATATTATATATGTTTGGGCTTCTTGCTGTCAATTTGCAGTCTACAAATGATTGTTAATTATGTTCCGGGGACTAGGATTCAGGATATATGATAAACATAGTAGCAGTAGTGTACATTATATGATGATTGTATGTGTGTGTGTGTGTAAAGTCAGTATAAATGTGTATGCATGTCATGTGTGTGTGAGCAAATTAAGTGAGTGGGGGTGTGTGTGTGTTGGAGTGTCAGTGTGCGTGACTGAGTCCTGTGATTGTGCATAGAGACAGTGCAAAAATAAAATACAAGTCCATGTAGCCATTTTGTTAGCTACTTAGCGGTCTCATGACTTGGGGATAGAAGCTGTTCAGCAGCCTGTTAGTGTCAGACTTGATGCGCCAGTACTGCTTGCAATGCGAAAGCAGAGAGAACACACGCGTATCTGCTCTCTCATTGGCTAGACTGGTCCCACCTGATCTCGCCTCCTTCCGCCTGCCTCCCATCTTTGCAAGATGTATTTCGATAGTTAGAATGAGTCACACGACTATCTTGTCAATATAATAAATCATCTTTGATGGCAGTGATTTTTAGGGAGTTAAGTACCAGTGGATAGATAAATAATACTTCCTGTTACACAGTGTGTGTTGTTTCAGAGGGGGCAGTATTGTCTGTGACACCATGTTGACTACCGTAGGTAGCGGTTCCCTGATCTCTCTCTTTCTCCGAGGCGGTGTGGTGAGTAGTGTCTAATGACAGGCCAGATGAATGATGAGACCATACACTGGTAATGTTCTGTGCCGAGTAGCGGCTGCATTGGTTTCTGTCCTGTTAACTCCACTGGTGGAAGATTGATTGTGCCGCGCTACGCACTCATACAAAGACACCTCATTGCTCTGCACTCATACAAAGACACCTCATTGCTCCGCACTTATACAAAGACACCTCATTGCTCTGCACTCATACAAAGACACCTCATTGCTCCGCACTCATACAAAGACACCTCATTGCTCTGCACTCATACAAAGACACCTCATTGCTCTGCACTCATACAAAGACACCTCATTGCTCCGCACTCATACAAAGACACCTCATTGCTCCGCACTCATACAAAGACACCTCATTGCTCCGCACTCATACAAAGACACCTCATTGCTCTGCACTCATACAAAGACACCTCATTGCTCCGCACTCATACAAAGACACCTCATTGCTCCGCACTCATACAAAGACACCTCATTGCTCCGCACTCATACAAAGACACCTCATTGCTCCGCACTCATACAAAGACACCTCATTGCTCCGCACTCATACAAAGACACCTCATTGCTCCGCACTCATACAAAGACACCTCATTGCTCCGCACTCATACAAAGACACCTCATTGCTCCGCACTCATACAAAGACACCTCATTGCTCCGCACTCATACAAAGACACCTCATTGCTCCGCACTCATACAAAGACACCTCATTGCTCCGCACTCATACAAAGACACCTCATTGCTCTGCACTCATACAAAGACACCTCATTGCTCCGCACTCATACAAAGACACCTCATTGCTCCGCACTCATACAAAGACACCTCATTGCTCCGCACTCATACAAAGACACCTCATTGCTCCGCACTCATACAAAGACACCTCATTGCTCCGCACTCATACAAAGACACCTCATTGCTCATACAAAGACACCTCATTGCTCTGCACTCATACAAAGACACCTCATTGCTCATACAAGGACACCTCATTGCTCTGCACTCATACAAAGACACCTCATTGCTCTGCACTCATACAAAGACACCTCATTGCTCTGCACTCATACAAAGACACCTCATTGCTCTGCACTCATACAAAGACACCTCATTGCTCATACAAAGACACCTCATTGCTCCGCACTCATACAAAGACACCTCATTGCTCCGCACTCATACAAAGACACCTCATTGCTCCGCACTCATACAAAGACACCTCATTGCTCCGCACTCATACAAAGACACCTCATTGCTCTGCACTCATACAAAGACACCTCATTGCTCATACAAAGACACCTCATTGCTCCGCACTCATACAAAGACACCTCATTACTCTGCACTCATACAAAGACACCTCATTGCTCCGCACTCATACAAAGACACCTCATTGCTCCGCACTCATACAAAGACACCTCATTGCTCCGCACTCATACAAAGACACCTCATTGCTCTGCACTCATACAAAGACACCTCATTGCTCTGCACTCATACAAAGACACCTCATTGCTCTGCACTCATACAAAGACACCTCATTGCTCTGCACTCATACAAAGACACCTCATTGCTCCGCAATGAAAATAAAGCTTTTCCAGCTCAAATGAAACCAATAGTTGGTCTAGGCCCTGGATGAGACTGAGCCACAATAGCCATGAGGACTGTGGTGGCCCGGCATCGGTGTCACCGACATGAGTGACTGACACACCATGAAATGGGCTGCGTTCGCTCGATGCTCCACCAAGGCCCATTTGTTTACAGATTACTTCCTTCTAATTGTGCCTGTGGCATTGTGGAGTTTCAGTTTCTGCCTCACTCAGCTTTGATGAACTTAACTCAAGTATCCGTCCCCATTAAAGGCTTTCACTTTGCTTGCTGATTCTCCACCAAGATTCCCCTTCAAATTACAGCTGACACTGTGGAGAAACATCTAATAGAAGTGTGTAATGGGCTCTGATGACAGACTACACGGTTGGAAGACCATGTAATCTCCTCGCAATTAATTAAAGTGCGTCCTGTGTGCGTTTTTTCTTTTTCACATACACCCCCCCACCATGAACCAGATGCCACAAAATAACTCAAGTAACATTGCTGTCACCAGTAAAAAATGAAGGCCCACACCCTAACAAAGAAGGGTACTTAGAGGTAGGAGAGGAGAGGGAGGCAGCTGCAGGGTTATTTGTGCTCTACTGCTCAGCATCGTCCTGGTAAGGTGGTAAGGGTCCTCAGCAGCCCAACATCTGTACCCCCCCCCCCCCCACTTAATTACCCAAAACACCCCAGCCCACCCGCTTCCCAGTCTGTCAGCACCTCGCCGGAGAGGAGAGGGTGAAGAGGAAGAAAGGATGAAGAGTTGTTAGGCCCTAATGTATTCTACATCTGCCAGTTGGCCACCTCTCCCATTTTACAGTATACAGTATCTATTCATGTATCCTATTGTAATATGTCTTCATCTTCACCACTGTGTATATTTCTACAGTTCTTTTATTAGTGTCATCACTACTAACCACCAATAGTCACAGTAATATGAGAGTAGTGATGAGAGCTGCTTTCATTATTCTCCTTTCTCTCTTTCACTATTGTTTTCCCTCTTTACTTTTTCCTCCATGATATTGATCCAAAGCCAGTTATTTTTATAAGTAGATGAGAAATTCTCCATGCTTTGTGTTCGTTTTGATGGGAGCTATCAGTCTGGAGTTGCCGCTGCCATTGATTTGATTAAAGGCATTATGCATTGTCTAATGAGTTTTACACTTGACTGGGTGGAGGATAATCACAGAGTGCTTTCTGACCTACAACTCCTCTTTCCCCTCCTTGTTCTCTCCATCCTTTCTCTCTCTCTCTCTCTCTCTCATATTTTGTTCTCTCACTAGCGCTCTCTTTTTCTATCTATCTGAAGATGGACTGAACACTTGCCAACACAGAGCAGCTACAAAAATCCATGCAGCCCTATATTTGGAGTGTTATTTGTTTTTCTCTCCTCATTGATTCCTATACTTGTTTTGCTTTAATATCCATTTTCCATAATTGTTCAATAAATGCAGAGTGAATGAATATGAAGATTAGATGCCAGGGCTGTTTTTGTTATGCATGGGGGATCGTTTCACATTCAGGACTATAAATTTGCCACGCCGCAAATTGTCTTGCAATTAAAGTGTATTGCAGATAATAAGCGAAGCGCTGTCTCGATTGGGTGTTTAGTTTTATCGAGCCTGTCTTCTTGAAACGGCAGCAGCTCATACCTGGAGCTGAACCATTGAATTGCAGCACATAGAAGATGGACTGAATATGTTCCTGGGAATATTGCCCACTCTCAAAGACCAATCCGTCTTGCTTAGGGAGGCAATCTTAGGTGGAGTAGATAAACTAATATTTGTGTATAACCTCAGTCAGACAATACAAATGATGGGATGATTTTTCATCTCCTTATGCATACAGGGAAATATGAAAAATGGTGGTTTAGGAATATTTGCTGGGTGTGATGCGTGGCGGCTGGCTGGGCTGAGCACCGCCCTGGGCCAGGGTAGACGATTGACGCAGCCTGCCGAGCTGAGCTGCCGAGCTGAGTGAAGAGTGATGAGAATATTATACCCCCCCCCCTCACCACACTAATTCAGACGACCATATGAGAGAGGAGAGCGGGTAGAGCACAGCGCCTGGCCGCCACTCCACCACCGCTCAACGCCACCCATCGCCTGCCCACCACCATGATTGACAATCGCTCTGACATAATTCTCCCAGTCAGTCATCTCCCTCTCCTGCCTCTTTATTGTTCCTCCCCATGGTGACTGTCTGGAGAAAGCGGTTAGATAAACCTGTCATTTATCAGACCCCCTCCTAACCTGCCCTCCGCCCCTCTAAAAACCTCTTCTGGGGGTAATCTGCCTGTGTTACTGGGGCCAGCTATTCATCACCAGTGGCTGAAGCAGAGGTTCACAGTGCTGATCATTTCCACCTTTGATGCCTCTCCGTGGCTGGGTCGTGGCAGAGCCGGGTTCTGTGTGGCTGTGGAGGGGGATGGCTGGATCTGGAGCTCAAACCCAGGACAAACAGACAGGAGCGGGGGTGAGGAGGGAGCAGAGGGGGGCTGAGCACCCAGCAATAACACAGCATTAGGCCTGGATTGCCACGTGCCCGAGCCCCGCTCTCAGATATGATTAGATGTGGTATGAACGTTTCCCTGGCCGTGCCCTGGATAAGACTGATTCATCAGACCCAGACATAGATGTCTCACACTGCCTCCCAATAGGACTATCCTTACACACTGTCATGGAGATAACCCCACAGCTTGTAATGATGGCCCAGCCCTGTACAGTATTCACATGAACATGTTCCAGTAACCAGGCAGACAGTGGGGCACAGGGTACTTGTGTCAGTTAGAGCTGTTTTCTGGCTTGCATCCTTCTCTCTCCTCCTGTACCAGCCCCGGAAACCTGCTGAATCCCACACAATCCACACAATCCGCCTGTCAAGCGCAATTTGCCTCACTACCTCCCGCCTCCCACCCCAAACTCGCCAGAGAGCTTTTCCCCCGCAGCTCCTGGAGTTTTTATTTGTAGTTTATTGCCTCACGCCAAAGCCTCCCTTGTTTTCCCTGGAAAACCTTAAAACCTTTCTGTTTGCGTGCTCTCTATATTTCTGCATTATCTCCCTCCCTTCACCCTCTTTGCTTTCTGCTTTTCAATGTTTTGTTGTATTTCATTTTTTCATTCCCCCTCCTCTCTCATTTTTGTTTTATTCCGCCACAAAACTTCTCCTCCCTCCTTCCCTCCTTTCCCTTGCCGTGATAAATCAGGCGCTGAGTGGCGTTCGGCGAGCGGCTCGGCGGTGGTGGCATCGCTCCGTCACACAGAGAGGCATCAGTGGTGCTCTGATGAGATAAGCGCTCCTCATCTCTCGCTTCTCTCTGCATGGAGATTTATTGGCTGGCGATAAGCAACAAGCTAGCCATCACTCTCAGCTCAAATAGACTCCTTCGTTTATGCCTTTATTCTTATTGCTACGGCTGCTGAGGTGGGGTGGAGGTAGGGGTGGATGGGCCCCTGAGGGCCTGAGGCCTGCGCAGTGCCAGAGAGGGGCCAGGGCCGGCTCTGCCGTCTGTCTCATTATCTTCTATTAGATCAATGAAATCAGGGAGGGGGACAGAGGGACCCCATGACACTGATGATGGCCCCCTCTCTGTCGGTGTTTCTCTCTCTCTCTCTCTGATGTTGGCCCCCTCTCTCTCTCTCTCTCTCTCTCTCTCTCTCTCTGTTGGCCCCCTCTCTCTCTCTCTCTCTCTCTCTCTCTCTCTGATGTTGGCCCCTCTCTCTCTCTCTCTCTCTCTCTCTCTCTGATGTTGGCCCTCTCTCTCTCTCTCTCTCTCTCTCTCTCTCTGATGTTGGCCCCCTCTCTCTCTCTCTCTCTCTCTCTCCTCTCTCTCTCTCTCCCCTCTCTCTCTCTCCTCTCTCTCTCTCTCTCTCTCTCTCTCTCTCTCTCTGAGGCCAAGTGATGAGCAGGGACAGAGGGGCTGCAGCAACACACTCTAGTGTCATTGGCTTTCTGTCATGTCTTGTGTTAGGCCTCACTATATCTGATGTTTTTGTTTTAATCCAGTCAGCTCTGCTCTGGGGGCCTTTCCGCTCTGCCGCCCTCCAATCCCATCTTTAAGTCAAGTCTCCTTGTTCAGCTGCTGATGACAGCATTAATTTTGGCTGTGTGGCAGTATAGTACATTAGCTTCATCCCATCAGCGTGTTTCAGTGTGCTAGGCCAGGCGACGGTGTGCAGACCTAGCATGCCCCCATCACTTCACTCACAGAACAAGTTCTCCACAAATTGCTTTTACCCTTGTCACCCCGCCACACACACACCAACCCCTGCAACATGGGGCCTACTTTTTGGGCCCTCAGGTTGTATTTAATCATGGGTGGAAGAGGAAGAGGCTTTTCTCTTTATGAAAGGTATTAGAGCGCTGCGGTGTTCTGTGTTTTCACTCAGCTTTACACGCTGCCCTCCTTGCTTTGCTTTCCTCGACCCCTGTTACCGGGTGCCAGGGAGAAATTTGATAAAGTGACACAGAACCCCCCTCACCCCAACCTCCTTTTCCTCTATCCTCCATCTCTCTCCCTCTCTTTCTCCCTCCCCCTGTCTCTCCTTCACCTCCACTTTCTCAGGTTATTGTCTAATACTGTCTGTCAGCGTGCATGCTCCAGCCGGCTCTGTCCTACCTCTCATCTAATTAGTTAGGTCACATCTTTAGACTACACTCTCTCCCTCTCCTCCTCTCTCTCTCCCTCTCCAGCTCTCTCTCCCCCTCTCCTCCTCTCTTTCTCCCTCTCCTCCTCTCTCTCTCCCTCTCCAGCTCTCTCTCCCCCTCTCCTCCTCTCTCTCTCCCTCTCCTCCTCTCTCTCTCCCTCTCCTCCTCTCTCTCTCCCTCTCCAGCTCTCTCTCCCTCTCCTCCTCTCTCTCTCCCTCTCCTCCTCTCTCTCTCCCTCCTCCTCCTCTCTCTCTCTCCCTCTCCCTCCTCTCTCTCTCCCTCTCCAGCTCTCTCTCCCCCTCTCCTCCTCTCTCTCTCTCTCTCTCTCTCTCTCTCTCTCCAACTCTCTCACACACACTCTCTCTCCAGCTCTCTCTCTCTCTACCCTGGCTTCACTTTGTCATTTATCTGAGTGTGTAACACCCACTGGACTGCAGGTCTGATCCAATCTCCTTTGCTACACTACAACCTGAGGCTCATGTACTGTAGTAGACAGACAGACAGACAGACAGACAGACAGACAGACAGACAGACAGACAGACAGACAGACAGACAGACAGACAGACAGACAGACAGACAGAGACTCTGTGATACACAGCGATACAGCACCTCACAGGAGGGGAGTGTTACATACTGTATTACTGAAACATATAGTCTCTCTGCCCTCGTGTTTTTGTCACTGCTTTCTTTAGTTTCTCTGTCTCTCTCTCTCTCTCTCTGTCTCTCTCTGTCTCTCTCTCTGTCTCTCTGTCTGTCTCTCTCTGTCTCTCTCTCTGTCTCTGTCTCTCTCTGCCGCTCTCTCTGTCTCTCTGTCTCTGTCTCTGTCTCTCTCTCTCTCTCTCTCTCTCTCTCTCTCTGCCTCTCTCTGCCTCTCTCTCTGTCTCTGTCTCTCTCTCTCTGCCTCTCTCTCTGCCTCTCTCTCTGTCTCTGTCTCTCTCTCTCTGTCTCTCTCTTCTCTCTCTCTCTCTGTCTCTCTCTCTCTCTGTCTCTCTCTCTCTCTTCTCTCTGTCTCTCTCTCTCTCTGTCTCTCTCTCTCTGTCTCTCTCTCTCTCTGTCTCTCTCTGTCGCTCTCTCTCTCTCTGTCTGTCTTTCTTTCTCTGTGTGTTTCTCTCTCTGTGTCTCTGTCTGTCTGTGACATGCATTGTTAAAATGACTGTTTTTTGGAGGGTAACCATTGTGCTTATTCACCCTGACATACGGTAATATATTCCAACTTTTACCATCCTTACATGAATTTTCCCTGGTTTATCTGCAGCGACAATTATTTTTGATCCAACAAAAGTTTCATAGGAAAAGTCAGCACTTTGAGTTACTGCAGACGAGGATTCATTTATACACTTATCCACTGTTGATTAGCATGAAGATGCTACTATCCATCCCATTTATTCTGCTTCATGTTGCTGTTCCCAGGGCCTCCCTCTTTCCTTAGCAGTAGAAGCCTCTTGGTCATTAGCTAGATTGACAGTGATTGTCCGTCTGTAGAGCTGAGGCAGCCTTTAAACCACCGGGACGCCTGCACCGGGACGCCTGCACCGGGACGCCTGCACCGGGACGCCTGCACCGGGACGCCTGCCTACAGATGAACAACGTATAGATTTTGTGTGGGGCGAACAGAATTAACAGAACACGTTACAAGGAGGGTAATCAACGTTGGCGTGAAAGACATCAACGGCCCAGCACGGAAATCACATCTCAGACATGTTGTTATTCAGTAATTGATTGGTTTTTTTGAGAGTTGTTGTTGTCCATGTAAGAGGCTTGTAGCTATGCCTCACACAATAATGGCAGTCTTTGGTGTCTTTGTCGGTCAGCTAATTGAATCAGTGTGTAGTGTAGTGACCCACAAGTCCACTCTCTAGTGCTCTCTCGGTTACATACAGTTGTGTTGTTGTCGTGGGTAATTATATGTGGGTTGTTGTCTGCCTGAAGTAGCGCTCTACTCTGAATTCATATTCAGTTAGACACAGGCACACGCTAAGCCTGGATGTTTAGTAGAGAGCTGTAATGATATACCATGCAACCTGTCCTATTCCTTATTGAAGCTTTGAAGTGGTGATGGGGATGTATCTGACAGGTTAGCCTCTCTGCTCCTCTGTCTCCATCTCTGCTCCTCTGTCTCCATCTCTGCTCCTCTGTCTCCATCTCTGCTCCTCTGTCTCCATCTCTGCTCCTCTGTCTCCATCTCTGCTCCTCTGTCTCCATCTCTGCTCCTCTGTCTCCATCTCTGCTCCTGTGTCTCCATCTCTGCTCCTGTGTCTCCATCTCTGCTCCTCTGTCTCCATCTCTGCTCCTCTGTCTCCATCTCTGCTCCTCTGTCTCCATCTCTGCTCCTCTGTCTCCATCTCTGCTCCTCTGTCTCCATCTCTGCTCCTCTGTCTCCATCTCTGCTCCTGTGTCTCCATCTCTGCTCCTCTGTCTCCATCTCTGCTCCTGTGTCTCCATCTCTGCTCCTCTGTCTCCATCTCTGCTCCTCTGTCTCCATCTCTGCTCCTGTGTCTCCATCTCTGCTCCTGTGTCTCCATCTCTGCTCCTCTGTCTCCATCTCTGCTCCTCTGTGTCCATCTCTGTTGTATTGAATGCATTGAGATGCCCCCTCCAGCCCTGTGTGCTCTGGGTTGCGTGTGTGTGTGTGCGCACGCGCGCGTGTGTTGGGGGGAATATGTGGGGTGTATGGGGTTATCCTCCATTATTCATCAGTGGTAATGGCTGAGAGGAGCTGGCAGCATCTGTGGACATATCGATCCATCTTCTGGCTGGTTCCGTGTTAGCCTCCAGTGGGGTGTCCGTGGGGAAAGGGGAACAGCGGGGTGCACCCAGACACGGGGCCTCATATTGGGGCTGAGCAGGGGGCTGGGCCCTGGCTGTCTCACTGAGACTGGGTCCACATGGCCCAGGGAGATAACCATGGTATATTCTTTCAATGCGAGTTACTGCAGCGTTTCTAGAGATTGATGACATATCCATGACCTTGAGATATTTGTTATGGAGGCAAAATATGTGTTTTATGTGTATGTCAGTGAGTGCCTGTATGGATGTGTTTGACATGCATGGCTGCATAGGGGAATGAGTGAGCCAGACAGAGAGACAGGCAGACAGACAGAAAAAGGAAGAGACATACAGACAGAGAGAGAGGAAGAGGCAGGCAGAGAGACAAAGAGAGGAAGAGGCAGGCAGACAGACAGAGAAAGGAAGAGACAGACAGTCACTCACTCACTCACTCACTCACTCACTCACTCACTCAGTGCTCTAACGCAGGCAGGCTAAATTAGGCCCGCCCCTTTTTAATACCGCAGAGAGGGAAGAAGCAGCCATTATGAATTATCCTTAATTACAGCCATTTCCTAAACTAATAAAGCTGCTAAATCTTTACTGCAAAGGTTAGTTTACCCCACACACATAAAATCACTGTGTGTGTGTGTGTGTGTGTGTGTGTGTGTGTGTGTGTGTGTGTGTGTGTGTGTGTGTGAGTGTACGTAGATGTGTGCACGTCCTTTGCACGTCCTGTGTGTGTGTGTGTGTGCGAGCTCGTGTGAGTGTACGTAGATGTGTGCACGTCCTTTGCACGTCCTGTGTGTGTGTGTGTAACAGGACTGGCTTGCTGGCAGCACCCACTCTCCCATTAATTTCATGTGGGCTCCCTATCACCAGCCACAGATGCCTATAGACACATAAATGAGTCTCCAGCGAGGCGCTGCGTCTCACAGAGGTAGCTGGGCCTAATGGGCTGGAAACACAGCGTATGTGACAGCAGGAGATGACGGCCTTATTTACACTGGCACACGTTAGTGGATGGAGCTGATTCACTGATTAACACGTCAGCCATACCCTCCTCTTCTTCCTCTCCTTCTCCTCTCTCTCTATTCCTCTGTCTCGCTATTCCTCTCATTCACCCCTCCCTCTCTCTCTCTCTCTCTCTCTCTCTCTCATTCTCTCCCTTTCTCTCTGCATCCCCCTCTTTCTCTCTCTCACTCCTCTTCTTCTCTCTATCCCTCCCTCCGTCCCCCCTGGTGGAGATCACAGACAGACCCAGGGAGGAGGGTGAAGCCGTCTGTAAATTATGGCTCCTGTGGAAAGATGATGTTTCTCATGCAGCGAGAGGCAATGGGCAATGAGAGGCGGTCGGATGAGATGACTTTCTGAATGGTTAAGTCGGTAAATCTGGATCCCTTCACCCTGCCCTCCATCCAGGCCCCCCATGTTTATTATAGGAGAGGACAGGAAGAAGCAGGAGATAAGAGAGAGCCAGGGC
This sequence comes from Salmo trutta, assembly GCF_901001165.1. Classification (NCBI taxonomy): domain Eukaryota; kingdom Metazoa; phylum Chordata; class Actinopteri; order Salmoniformes; family Salmonidae; genus Salmo; species Salmo trutta. Next base: position 28,475,347 of record NC_042968.1, read on the forward strand.
TAATGCCATGATTTGTGTCAGTCATGCAGTACAATTTGTTACAATCACAGCACTTATCACAATATAATATATTTATTCTGCTCAATTAGGTGTGTGAGCCTCTCTGAAGTGTCACATGGTGAGAGGTGACGCTGCGCTGGCATTCAGGGGACGATCAAAGGGAATGGAACTAATCTGATTGTACTGCATCTCACGCTGCTGTACCGCTGCTGCTGTCGCCATAGAGACAGATGCATTGTGGGAGCTGTGACATCTGTGGAGATAGAGCCACCCTGGTACTGCTTTTCTTAGAGCATTCCTAACACACACACACACACACGTGCATATGTAAGCACACACAGATGCAGACATTATGCTCGCTTGCGTATATACGGAGTCTCACACACACACAGAAACACACATCTTTGCTGTCCACAGGAGACGATGATGACGTACAAACATACACGTGTCACACACACGTTAGCGAGGCCCAGGCAGCATCTCCTAGTAACATCCCAATAGAGGCAGGGAGACAGGGTTAGTGTATCCATTAAACCAGTTAGAGCGTGTAGCGGACCAGTGAGACCATCGATCTGAGACGGTTCATTAGGTAAGTGCTGACATCACAGATTGATGTCTCTTTAAACCAGTGCCTGCCAGAGAGCTGACAGGGGAAATCAGAGCTATTGGCTCCATGTGTTCCTGTCTGTCTGTCTGTCTGTCTGTCTGTCTGTCTGTCTGTCTGTCTGTCTGTCTGTCTGTCTGTCTGTCTGTCTGTCTGTCTGTCTGTCTGTCTGTGTGTCTGTGTGTGTGTGTGTGTGTGTGTGTTAGAAAAATGTGACGCTGGACAACGTGACCGGGAAGATTAGAATTTTACCAGACATTTGAGAAATTTACCAGACATCCATATGCATTCAGATCCGATAGTAGAAAGAGAGAGATAAAGAAACCTCTGACGTGGGGCAGCCAGCACCATCAATCAACAAGGGACATTGGCCAAATGAGCCACTTTTACTTGTCCTTAAAAACAGTGTTTCGATGTGTAGCATATGCAAAACTTTAGTACATTTTTTTAATTGTTTTTTACTTTCCTAAAACAGTATTGTTGTCCACCTCAAGGTTCAGCTGTCAGAGATTTGAGCCCTAAATGCATCAGGGCATTGCATGCATAGGCCTATAGGCTTAGTCCACTGTATGATATTAATATAACATCTATATAAAGGAAGAGAAGCTAAGGCCCCAGAGAGAGAGAGAATCTATATAAAGGAAGAGAAGCTAAGGCCCCAGAGAGAGAGAGAATCTATATAAAGGAAGAGAAGCTAAGGGCCCAGAGAGAGAGAGAATCTATATAAAGGAAGAGAAGCTAAGGGCCCAGAGAGAGAGAGAATCTATATAAAGGAAGAGAAGCTAAGGCCCCAGAGAGAGAGAGAATCTATATAAAGGAAGAGAAGCTAAGGGCCCAGAGAGAGAGAGAATCTATATAAAGGAAGAGAAGCTAAGGGCCCAGAGAGAGAGAGAATCTATATAAAGGAAGAGAAGCTAAGGCCCCAGAGAGAGAGAGAATCTATATAAAGGAAGAGAAGCTAAGGGCCCAGAGAGAGAGAGAATCTATATAAAGGAAGAGAAGCTAAGGCCCCAGAGAGAGAGAGAATCTATATAAAGGAAGAGAAGCTAAGGGCCCAGAGAGAGAGAGAGATATATAAAGGAAGAGAAGCTAAGGGCCCAGAGAGAGAGAGAGATATATAAAGGAAGAGAAGCTAAGGGCCCAGAGAGAGAGAGAGATATATAAAGGAAGAGAAGCTAAGGGCCCAGAGAGAGAGAGAGCTATATAAAGGAAGAGAAGCTAAGGGCCCAGAGAGAGAGAGAGATATATAAAGGAAGAGAAGCTAAGGGCCCAGAGAGAGAGAGAGCTATATAAAGGAAGAGAAGCTAAGGGCCCAGAGAGAGAGAGAGATATATAAAGGAAGAGAAGCTAAGGGCCCAGAGAGAGAGAGAGCTATATAAAGGAAGAGAAGCTAAGGGCCCAGAGAGAGAGAGAGATATATAAAGGAAGAGAAGCTAAGGGCCCAGAGAGAGAGAGAGCTATATAAGGAAGAGAAGCTAAGGGCCCAGAGAGAGAGAGAGCTATATAAAGGAAGAGAAGCTAAGGGCCCAGAGAGAGAGAGAGCTATATAAAGGAAGAGAAGCTAAGGGCCCAGAGAGAGAGAGAGCTATATAAAGGAAGAGAAGCTAAGGGCCCAGAGAGAGAGAGAGCTATATAAAGGAAGAGAAGCTAAGGGCCCAGAGAGAGAGAGATATATATAAAGGAAGAGAAGCTAAGGGCCCAGAGAGAGAGAGAGCTATGCCGGCGGCATGAATTTGTCAGATGGCTACTGAGTCTGCTACACAGATATAGGAGTACAGAAGGAGGCTTATTTGTTATTTTGCGATCAGAATATGTTTTATAAAGATAAGCATTATATTGCTAGACTATAGGAGTAACTCTGGTAGGCCTAAAGCATTCTTCCTCACTTCAAGTTCAGTTGTCGCAGTCAGTTGGAGCACCTATGTGCACTGCCTTCATATTATAGGCCTACATTAGCTAAAGCTTAATAATAGCCACACCACACCAAACCTTCTCAAAGGTTTTTCAACTTTATTAGGGTAATATCTAAAGTATGTCAAGCCGTTGTTTATAGGGAAAATACGAGCAGGATATTATATTGCGTCAAACACAACATTACAGTACAGGAACTGAATTTGGCCAAAGAAAATGGCTCAACAGAATGAAACTAAACACTTGCGAACTGGTTTAAACCTTCACAAAAGTTTTGAATAGGCAATTAACAACAAAGGCTAGTGCCTACCATACCCAACAAATGACAGCAATAGGCTAATGAAATGTATTTTACAACAGGCCTACTGACGGATCAAACTTTATTTATCCAACGAAAATGTCTGAACAGAATTAAACCAAACTAATTTAGCATATTTAAAGAACTGGTTTAGATTAATAAATACCATACTTACAATGGTATAAACGAATAATAGGCTAATTATTATAAATACGAAAATAAATAAATAAAAGTTCCAAAATTGCATCCTACCTGAAAGGCGATTTTCATTTTGGGGGGGCCAAAAGCCGCCAATTACCGGCTACCGTGTGTGTGCGTGTGTGTTGTCACGATCCAGAGGCCTCTTGCCGTTGATGTGCTCCATATGTATAGTTGCTCACTAATGCTGCTAGTTATGTAGTCAACCATGCTGCTAGTTATGTAGTCAACCATGCTGCTAGTTATGTAGTCAACCATGCTGCTAGTTATGTAGTCAACTATGCTGCTAGTTATGTAGTCAGCCATGCTGCTAGTTATGTAGTCAACCATGCTGCTAGTTATGTAGTCAACCATGCTGCTAGTTATGTAGTCAACCATGCTGCTAGTTATGTAGTCAGCCATGCTGCTAGTTATGTAGTCAACCATGCTGCTAGTTATGTAGTCAACCATGCTGCTAGTTATGTAGTCAGCCATGCTGCTAGTTATGTAGTCAACCATGCTGCTAGTTATGTAGTCAACCATGCTGCTAGTTATGTAGTCAGCCATGCTGCTAGTTATGTAGTCAGCCATGCTGCTAGTTATGTAGTCAACCATGCTGCTAGTTATGTAGTCAACCATGCTGCTAGTTATGTAGTCAGCCATGCTGCTAGTTATGTAGTCAACCATGCTGCTAGTTATGTAGTCAACCATGCTGCTAGTTATGTAGTCAACCATGCTGCTAGTTATGTAGTCAACCATGCTGCTAGTTATGTAGTCAACCATGCTGCTAGTTATGTAGTCAGCCATGCTGCTAGTTATGTAGTCAACCATGCTGCTAGTTATGTAGTCAGCCATGCTGCTAAGGAGCCTGTCAAACAGCCCTGTCTGGTGCCTGCTACACACAATCTATCTACCTCAGACTGGAGTCAAGGAGAAGGAGAGGAAGAAAGAGAAGGAGAAAGAGAAGAAGAAGAGGAAGAAAGAGAAGGAGAAAAAGAAGAAGAAAGAGAAGAAGAAGAGGAAGAAAGAGAAGGAGAAGAGGAAGAAAGAGAAGGAGAAGAGGAAGAAAGAGAAGGAGAAGAGGAAGAAAGAGAGGAAGAAAGAGAAGAAGAAGAGGAAGAAAGAGAGGAAGAAAGAGAAGGAGAAAGAGAAGAAGAAGAGGAAGAAAGAGAAGGAGAAAGAGAAGAAGAAGAGGAAGAAAGAGAAGGAGAAAGAGAAGAAGAAGAGGAAGAAAGAGAAGGAGAAAGAGAAGAAGAAGAGGAAGAAAGAGAAGGGTAGGAAGACGGATAATGAAAAGCCTAAGAAGGACGTCAAGGACCGGGAGAGAGAAAAGGAGAATGAGAATGAGGGAGAGGAAAAATAAGGACAGGTAAAAGAAGACTGAGAAAGATAGAGGGGCTAAGGAGAAGAAGATGAAGAGAGAAGTTGAAGGGCGAGCTGAAGGAAAAGAACGAGTGGAAATCAGAGGAACACCAGATGGATAGAAACCCTCTGTCTCTCTTTCTCTCTCTGCCATCTATTTTTCATCAGTGTGTTTAGGGCTGCTGTTCAGTAATTAAAATGTGTGAGTGTAGACTAATTTACCCTTGCGATGGAGAGAGAGAGAAGGTCGACATGGGACTGATTAACACTGTTACGTTAGAGGAGAGGAGCCCTTGGAGCTATTTCAGTTTCCCTCTGAAATGTTTACTGGAATATTGTGCGCGTGTATGTGTGAGAAAGAGAGAAAGAGTCTGAAAGTTGTGCCTGTGCTGAATTTAACCCTGGATTCCTGAATGTTGATGGATTAAAGATGTCATTTGTATCTGAAGTGTTTCACTAATGAAGACCACGGTCGGATCGTTGCCATCGACTGGCTCCACACACACATTGATTACAACAGGCCAGGGAGGGTGCTGAGGCTGAGGGCTGGGCTGTCGTGGGATAAGTCAGGCTGGAGCCAGCAACACTGTCAGACACACACTGACTCATTGTCATGATTACCCACAATGCAGCATTCCCAAAGCAGAGTATCATGATCATTAAAAAAAACAAGAAATCAACAGTGTAACAACTCTCTTCTCACTGTGTGAGTGTGTTGAAATAGCACATACTGACATGGTGCTACATTAACTACTATACTACAGTATTTGAGACCTTCACTCCCACTGGGCCTCCATGGCCATTGAATCCAGGCCCAGAGTAGAGTAGAGAGCAGGCCTCTGATTAAAAGCCTCAGCCCTCTCCTCTCCTCTGGCTGTGTGATATGATTGGCCTCAGTGTGATATGATTGGCCTCAGAGGGATAACCAATAGCATTACTCCCCTGCTAACCAATAGCCTTACTCCCCTGCTGTACATCACTGGTGTCAACTCCCGATTACAGCAGGGCCGATGGACAGGCCCCACATCCTCTGATGTCATCCCAGGCTGTGGTCTCTGCCTGTGGTCTCTCATAGCCTCTGGTCTAGTAGCACTTATACACAGAGAAAACTGGTATGTTCCAATATGCTGTGACAAATAACCTAGTCCCATAAGCAGTGAAAATATGTCTTTTGTCTGTGACCTATACTGATCTCTTCAACCTCAGGATATCTTGCAAATTCTGTTTTCTTTAACCAAGCGGTCAATCAGCTCTTAGAACAGTAACAGTTCTGGGTGTCTCTCTATCCAATAGAACGCAATTAAACAATCAATAGCCGAAGAAAGACCAAGAATTGTAGACTCTCTAGCTCTAATGCAGGGACATTGCGAAGAGGCTGTATATTCAGAAGAAGAACAGAAAGAATTGTTGGGAAAGTTTTGTGTCTGTAGTTGAATGGTGAGAGTTTGAGAGTTGAGCATAATGCTTGGTAAGTGTTTGGATTGTTCATGCTGCGGAATGTGCAGAAGGCATTCAACCCCGCCAGGCGACCATCACCGCAGGCTCTTCCCCATTGGCTGCCTCCAGGAGATTAAAGTGAATAATTGCCATCTGATTGGCTGTTCAATTTTTCATGGCCCTTTGATGCCCACAGTGTTTGTATTACCTTTAGCACATAGGCATACTAATGGGATAGCATTTGACAAACTTAAATAAAACAGAATTTTCCTCAGCATGTTGCTTTTCCTAATCTACAGACTGCATGCTGTCATTGTTCTGTCCATAGCCAGACTCTTGAGTCTTTTGGAAAATGCTGAAGTCGTACTTTTTCAGAGTGTTTTACTATTTAATTGTATAACACTCTGAAAACAGTCAATTAACTTTATATGCTCGCAGGCAGACGAACTGTATCTATGAGTCCTAGACAGGTAGTAGAGTTGGAGCTACAGTCGTGCTAGTAGTTGTCTGTGGAGCTCCTCCTGTACAGGATAGGTGACAGAGTTGAGTTGACGGGCCCAGACCCCAGCCCTGCTGACAGTAATCTGTACAGTGTGTCTGTAGGTGACCTACCCCTCCTCTCTCTCGTGTCTTTGTTGTGATGCCAGAGCGTGAGCAGTTGAGTTCCGGTCGCAGCGCGTGATGTCTCCTCTGCGGTTCCGCTCTGGAGGTCCGGGGACGGTGAGCTCCTCACGGTTGTCACTTTGAAGTGGTGGAGCACTCATTCCTGGTCCCCTCTCCCTGAGCCTCAGCCCTGCTTTCCCACAATCCCTCTCACTCGGATTAGTTCCTCTCTCTGGGAAAATGGAAGCAACATTCCGACAATTTCCATCCCAACTATTCCCCTCCTTATGCTTTATGTTATATTTTTCTACCTCCTCTATCCACTTCTCTCCTCCCTTCCTCCTCTATCCACTTCTCTCCTCCCTTCCTCCTCTATCCACTTCTCTCCTCCCTTCCTCCTCCCTCCACTTCTCTCCTCCCTTCCTCCTCCCTCCACTTCTCTCCTCCCTTCCTTCCTTCCTCCTCTATCCACTTCTCTCCTCCCTTCCTCCTCCCTCCACTTCTCTCCTCCCTTCCTTCCTTCCTCCTCTATCCACTTCTCTCCTCCCTTCCTCCTCCCTCCACTTCTCTCCTCCCTTCCTTCCTTCTTCCTCTATCCACTTCTCTCCTTCCTTCCTTCCTTCCTCCTCTATCCACTTCTCTCCTTCCTTCCTCCTCTATCCACTTCTCTCCTCCTTCCTCCTCTATCCACTTCTCTCCTCCCTTCCTCCTCTATCCACTTCTCTCCTCCCTTCCTCCTCCCTCCACTTCTCTCCTTCCTTCCTCCTCTATCCACTTCTCTCCTTCATTCCTCCTCCCTACACTTCTCTCCTTCATTCCTCCTCTATCCACTTCTCTCCTTCATTCCTCCTCTATCCACTTCTCTCCTTCATTCCTCCTCCCTCCACTTCTCTCCTTCATTCCTCCTCCCTCCACTTCTCTCCTTCCTTCCTCCTCCCTCCACTTCTCTCCTTCATTCCTCCTCCCTCCACTTCTCTCCTTCCTTCCTCCTCCCTCCACTTCTCTCCTTCATTCCTCCTCCCTCCACTTCTCTCCTTCATTCCTCCTCCCTCCACTTCTCTCCTTCATTCCTCCTCCCTCCACTTCTCTCCTTCCTTCCTTCCTCCTCCATCCACTTCTCTCCTTCATTCCTCCTCCCTCCACTTCTCTCCTTCATTCCTCCTCCCTCCACTTCTCTCCTTCATTCCTCCTCCCTCCACTTCTCTCCTTCCTTCCTTCCTTCCTCCACTTCTCTCCTTCATTCCTCCTCCCTCCACTTCTCTCCTTCCTTCCTTCCTTCCTCCTCCATCCACTTCTCTCCTTCCTTCCTCCTCCCTCCACTTCTCTCCTTCATTCCTCCTCCCTCCACTTCTCTCCTTCCTTCCTTCCTTCCTCCTCCATCCACTTCTCTCCTTCCTTCCTCCTCTATCCACTTCTCTCCTTCATTCCTCCTCCCTACACTTCTCTCCTTCATTCCTCCTCCCTCCACTTCTCTCCTTCATTCCTCCTCCCTCCACTTCTCTCCTTCCTTCCTCCTCCCTCCACTTCTCTCCTTCATTCCTCCTCCCTCCACTTCTCTCCTTCCTCCTCCCTCCACTTCTCTCCTTCATTCCTCCTCCCTCCACTTCTCTCCTTCATTCCTCCTCCCTCCACTTCTCGCCTTCATTCCTCCTCCCTCCACTTCTCTCCTTCATTCCTCCTCCCTCCACTTCTCTCCTTCATTCCTCCTCTATCCACTTCTCTCCTTCATTCCTCCTCCCTCCACTTCTCGCCTTCATTCCTCCTCCCTCCACTTCTCTCCTTCATTCCTCCTCCCTCCACTTCTCTCCTTCATTCCTCCTCTATCCACTTCTCTCCTCCCTTCCTCCTCCCTCCACTTCTCTCCTTCATTCCTCCTCCCTCCACTTCTCTCCTTCATTCCTCCTCCCTCCACTTCTCTCCTTCATTCCTCCTCCATCCACTTCTCTCCTTCCTTCCTCCTCTATCCACTTCTCTCCTTCATTCCTCCTCCCTACACTTCTCTCCTTCATTCCTCCTCCCTCCACTTCTCTCCTTCATTCCTCCTCCCTCCACTTCTCTCCTTCCTTCCTCCTCCCTCCACTTCTCTCCTTCATTCCTCCTCCCTCCACTTCTCTCCTTCCTTCCTCCTCCCTCCACTTCTCTCCTTCATTCCTCCTCCCTCCACTTCTCTCCTTCATTCCTCCTCCCTCCACTTCTCGCCTTCATTCCTCCTCCCTCCACTTCTCTCCTTCATTCCTCCTCCCTCCACTTCTCTCCTTCATTCCTCCTCCCTCCACTTCTCTCCTTCATTCCTCCTCTATCCACTTCTCTCCTCCCTTCCTCCTCCCTCCACTTCTCTCCTTCATTCCTCCTCCATCCACTTCTCTCCTTCATTTTCTTCACACACTGGACCATTTTGTTGTGATTATCAGAAAGAGTAGCAGTTGTATTGTGGGCTGATTACGACAGGGTGTTTTTACCCACAGATCACCAGAGCAATTAAAATCTGTAAATAAAAGGCTACCCATGATGCTGCAGTCCAAACAATGGCTTCCCACAGGATGGGTTTGTTTGAAGGAGAGCAGTGGAGGGGATACACACACATACCGAACCCAATCGTTAATTACAATACACTCCTCTCCCCTCTGCTGTTGTGGCGATGGACAGCTTAATGCAATCACAGTGACACATATTTCCAGACAAGATGAAGTTGTTTACTTTTGTGTTAGGTCCCGAATTACGACGGGACACTTTGTTCAGCAGCAAGGCAAATGTAATGTAATTGTGCCAGCTACATGTGTTTAGAAGAGGAGAGGAGAGAGACCTGTGCCTGCTGGAGAGGCAGTGCAGTACAGTAGTCTACAGTCAGTACTGTAGGCAAACCCAGAACCCAGGTCTGAGACATACAGTACCAGTCAAGAGTTTGGACACACCTACTAATTCAAAGGTTTTTCTTTATTTTTACTATTTTTTTACATTGTAGAATAATAGTGAAGACTTGCTCCCGAGTGGCGCAGCGGTCTAAGGCACTGCATCTCAGTGCAAGAGGCTTCACTACAGTCCCTGGTTCAAATCCAGGCTGTATCACATCCGGCCGTGATTTGGAGTCCCATAGGGCGGCACACAATTGGCCCAGCGTCATCCGTGTTTGTCCGGGGTAGGCCGTCATTGTAAATAACAATTTGTTCTTAACTGACTTGCCTAGTTAAATAAAATAATAATAATCTAAACTATGAAATAACACATATGTAGCAAACAAAAAAGTGTTAAACAAATCAAAATATATTTCATATTTTAGATACTTCAAAGTAGCCACCCTTTGCCTTGATTATAGCTTTGCACACTCTTGGCATTCTCTCAACCAGCTTCACCTGGAATGCTTTGCCAACAGTCCTGAAGGAATTCCCACATATGCTGACCACTTGTTGGCTGCTTTTCCTTCATTCTGCGGTCCAACTCACCCCAAACCATCTCACATGGGTTGAGGTCGGGGGATTGTGGAGGCCAGGTCATCCGATGCAGTACTCCATCACTCTCCTTCTTGGTCAAATAGCCCTTACACAGCCTGGAGGTGTGTTGTGTCATTGTACTGTTGAAAAACAAATGATAGTCCCACTAAGCGCAAACCAGATGGGATGGCGTATTGCTGCAGAATGCTGTGGTAGCGATGGTGATTAAGTGTGCCTTGAATTCTAAATAAATCACAGACAGTGCCACCAGCAAAGCACCCCAACACCATCACACCTCCTCCTCCATGCTTCACGGTGGGAACCACACATGCAGAGATCATCCGTTCACCTACTCTGCGTTTCACAAAGACACGGTGGTTGGACCCAAAAATCTCAAATATGGACTCATCAGACCAAAGGACAGATTTCCACCGGTCTAACGTCTATTGCTCGTGTTTCTTGGCTCAAGCACGTCTCTTCTTCTTATTGGTGTCCTTTAGTATTGGTTTCTTTCCAGCAATTTGACGATGAAGGCCTGATTCACGCAGTCTCCTCTGAACAGTTGATGTTGACATGTGTATGTTACTTGAACTCTGTGAAGCATTTATTTGGGCTGCAATCTGAAGTGCAGTTAACTCTAATGAACTTATCCTCTGCAGCAGAGGTAACTCTGTGTCTTCCTTTCCTGTGGCGGTCCTCATGAGAGCCAGTTTCATCATAGCGCTTGATGGATTTTGAATCTTGAATGGATCTGGAAATATTCCCCATTGACTGACCATCATGTCTTAAAGTCTTGATGGACTTTCGTTTCTCTTTGCTTATTTGAGCTGTTCTTGCCATAATATGGACTTGATCTTTTACCAAATAGGGCTATTTTCTGTATACCACCCCTACCTTGTCACAACACAACTGATTGGTTGAAACGCATTAAGAAGGAAAAAAATTCTGCAAATTAACTTTTATCAAGGCACAACTGTTAATTGAAATGCATTCCAGGTGACTACCTCATGAAGCTGGTTGAGAGAATGCCAAGAGTGTGCTAAGCTGTCATCAAGGCAAAGGGTGGCTACTTTGAAGAATGTCAAATATAAAATATATTGGTTACTGCATGATTCCATATGTGTTATTTCATAGTTTTGATGTCTTCACTATTATTCTACAATGTAGAAAATAAAGAAAAACCCTTGAATGAGTAGGTGTGTCCAAACTTTTGACTGGTACTGTACAGTACAGTCAAACCCAGAACCCGGCTGAGACATACAGTACAGTCAAACCCCCAGAACCCGGCTGAGACATACAGTATAGTCAACCCCAGAACCCGGCTGAGACATACAGTATTGTCAAACCCAGAACCCGGCTGAGACATACAGTACAGTCAAACCCAGAACCCGGGTGAGACATACAGTACAGTCAAACCCAGAACCCGGCTGAGACATACAGTACAGTCAAACCCAGAACCCGGGTGAGACATACAATACAGTCAAACCCAGAACCCGGCTGAGACATACAGTACAGTCAAACCCAGAACCCGGGTGAGACATACAATACAGTCAAAACCAGAACCCGGGTGAGACATACAGTATTGTCAAACCCAGAACCTGGCTGAGACATACAGTACAGTCAAACCCAGAACCCGGGTGAGACATACAATACAGTCAAACCTAGAACCTGGGTGAGACATACATAAGGATTTGATGGAGGTCAGAAAGGAAGGATCTGAGAGAGGAAGCTGCTCTCAAAGGAAGGATCTGAGAGAGGAAGCTGCTCTCAATGGAAAGGATCTGAGAGAGGAAGCTGCTCTCAATGGAAAGGATCTGAGAGAGGAAGCTGCTCTCAATGGAAAGGATCTGAGAGAGGAAGCTGCTCTCAAAGGAAAGGATCTGAGAGAGGAAGCTGCTCTCAAAGGAAGGATCTGAGAGAGGAAGCTGCTCTCAATGGAAAGGATCTGAGAGAGGAAGCTACTCTCAATGGAAAGGATCTGAGAGAGGAAGCTGCTTTCATAGGAAAGGATCAGAGAGGAAGCTGCTCTCAAAGGAAAGGAGACAACTGAATTGGTTACAGTTGAGGAGTGCTATATGACTGGTCTTACCATATGTCTTATGTCCTATCAAGGGAAGTGTGTACCCTTATAATGCATACCTGTAGCCCTGGCACCCTCAGGGCACTGAGTGAAAGCTCTGGCTGGTGTTTGGGCCCAATATCCCTCTGTGGCGCTGTATCCCCATCTGCAGCCTGGCAAACCCAAGACTGGCAGTGCCAAAGTGTGACATCTTACTAAACCCAACAGTGTGTTCACCTAGTAATTACCTGTAATAAATGTTCTCTAGCTATTACACAACTGATTTATATAGCCCAGTACCAAGTGTTGCAACATCTGCAAGGTATGACTAGACAACTACAACAACTACTCAACACTACTACTGTGGGTTTCTCTTTAGGGAAACAAAAGAGGCCCTTTGTAGTTTGGTGGAGGAGACATGGGAACATGTCATGTATTTGGTGTCAGGATGTGTGTGGGCCGGTTCCGCCCCCCTGTTCATCAATTACTAAATATTGAAGCATGGGCAGGTTTGGGAGAGAGAGAGGGGGAGGGAGGGAGGGAGGGAGGGGGAGACGGAAGGAGGTATGGACGGGGAGAGGAATAGGAGCAGTGAGGTGGTGCATTGTAATGGTGCCAGGCTCCCCGGGCCTGGCTGGAGGCTATATGCCTTACCAAGATCCTGTTTACAGTTAGCAGAGGAAGCTGCCAGCCACCCATTTCCATAACTGTGCCTGCAGTCCTTGGTGGAAACCGATTCTTCGCCTCTCTTCTTTTCTTTCCCTCTCTTCTATTCTCTCTTTTCTTTCCCTGCTCTCTCCTCTGGCTCTAGCTCACTTCCCATCTCTTAGTTTAACCCCTGAAATCTCCCTCCACCCCACTGTACTTTTAAATCAGCTCTGCAGTGTTTGCTGCCAAGAGGCGTTGAACGTCTTGTCAGTCATGGTTTTGATGAGATGGAGGAAGTTGCCCTATGAAGAAACTAGACATCCCTCCCCTGGTATCAGCTACAAGGTAGAAGAATAGTCTCTGAAGGTCAGATCGGGTCGTTCACTTGTAGTTCACTAGCTGTGTGTGTGTGTGTGTGTGTGTGTGTGTGTGTGTGTGTGTGTGTGTGTGTGTGCGGGCGGGCGGGCGTGTACATTAGGTTGTCTGGGACGGATTGTACCTGTCCTGAGGGCTAGTGGAAGCTCAGGTGCCGTGGCAGATGCCAACGCCTATGTATGTTCTGTTCCGCTGTGTGTGTGTGTTCCAGTGTGTGAGTGTTGTCTCTCTGTTCCTGTGTTTGTCTGTGAACATCTGCTCTTTCACACGGCCCCAAATGTCAGAACAGACCCAGCTACCAGACAGAGACGTGGGGCATTGTACAGGACGGTGTTACCCCCCCTCCACCTCCATATCTCCTGTCTTACGATGTTAACTGTTATTGAAGGTAAGTAGGTAACAGTGGGGGGGGGGGTCGTATCCTGCTTTTTAGAGCATTAAACCCTCAGAGTTCGGGAGAAATGTCTGTCAGGTGAATGTCAGACAGACAGTTGTTGCGGTGTGCAGCGACTGCTCTCCTGTCCTTTGTGGGCAGGCAGGTAGCCTGGGTCCCAGTGAGTAAGACCACCACATGAGAAAGCCATTTGTAGCAGGAACATGCTCTGTGCTGTATGTACTAGGGAATCAGGCAGTCTGAACCCACAGGACACAGTATAAACAGTTGCGTGTGTCTATACTGTTACATTTCTGAACGTGGGTCCTGTTTTCTGTGTGCTCTTCCTCTCTCCCTGTGGGCTGAAAATAGTGTCTACACCACACAGAGTTGATGAGGCTGTTGTTCTGCCATGTGGGTGGGAGGCTGTAGTGGACTATACTGGGCGCTGAGGCAGAATCGATGGGGGGAGAGGAGACGGGTACAGTGGCCCCAGGAGGGGCTGGGGTGGAGGTCCGGGGGGTTGGGGTGGAGGTCCGGGGGGCAGGAAGCCAGAGGTAACCCCTGCAGCTCCCCTCCAGCACCATGCAGGACACGCCTCTGCTCTCAGACAGCCCTATTGATTTGTCCAGCTGATAAAGTCTGTCTGCAGGTTAGTTGGTGTGTTAAATACCCCTCTTTTCACCTCCTAGCCTAGCGTGTGTTTGTGTGGGGATGGAGTGGGCCGGGGTGAGGACACAGACGGACACAGGCGCCATGCAGTGGTACCGTTGATCAGGTGACTGACAGTGTTTGCTATCTCTCTCTCTCTCTCTCTCTCTCTCTCTCTCTCTCTCTCTCTCTCTCTCTCTCTCTCTCTGTGTCTCTGTCTCTCTCTGTCTCTCTCTGTCTCTCTCTGTCTCTCTCTGTCTCTCTCTGTCTCTCTCTGTCTCTCTCTGTCTCTCTCTGTCTCTCTCTCTCTGTGCCCCCTCCTATGCCCACACCTGCGTCTCAGCCATTAGGTGGCGCAGTTATCCTCACTGTCACCCTGTTAGAACCCAGCCCTGCCTACAGTACCCTCCACGGCACAGTGCTCTATTGTTATATCCTCAGGCTACAGGAAGACATAAGTCACAGAGCCGTTAGCCTTTGACACAACAGCGTGTGACAGGTCTGCTCGCTGTGAGGAATTCACATGGGGCATAAATCAATCCAGGGCCTGAATCCGAGGATCCTCTGCAGGATGTATGTCTTTGTAAATTCAAGCTTAACGTAGATTAATTCACAAGAGCCTGGGATTGTCGTGGTGTGTTGGCACATGTGATCAGTGTATGTAGGGAACTGGGAGAGAGAGAGATATATGGAGCCAACGTTACTCCCCATGAGCTTAACACACGGCAGTTCACTCACGGTTGTGCGTGTGTGTGCGTAATCTAATGACAGATGGGTGTAGTGTATGAACCCCCAGAAGCCACTGCTGCTTTGACACATTTTTGTCCCCAGCGTTAGTTGGTTCAGTCCCTGGGTGTCTTTGAGTCAGAGCTGTCACAGGTGCTAGATAAGACACTGAGATACAGACAGACACACACACACACACACACACACCAAGACCAATACAGCGTGTCTACTATGCTGCTCAGCTCGTTCTGTAACATAACCCAATGTGTTTCACAGAAAGAGAAAAGTTGCCAACCAGACACTTATATCTAAATACAGGACATTTCCTTCTAAATGACTGAGGTGTTGTAATCTGTGTTTTTTTAATTAAAGCAATAATATTTTGTCATTGAGTCACCTGAGTGTTTAATGCCTCTGAGTGGAGAACAGGTGTGGAGGTATGCTAAAACAATAAGGCTCTGGGTGGAGAACAGGTGTGGAGGTATGCTAAAACAATAAGGCTCTGGGTGGAGAACAGGTGTGGAGGTATGCTAAAACAATAAGGCTCTGGGTGGAGAACAGGTGTGGAGGTATGCTAAAACAATAAGGCTCTGGGTGGAGAACAGGTGTGGAGGTATGCTAAAACAATAAGGCTCTGGGTGGAGAACAGGTGTGGAGGTATGCTAAAACAATAAGGCTCTGGGTGGAGACGACAGTATAACAATGTCTCACGCATCAAAAGAAGTGAACTGGTACGCCGACGTTCTACAAAGCATCTTAACATGTTTAGCCACTGTACAGAGAAGGCAGTGTGGTGGATTATGACGGCGTGCTACACAGACGTTTGTTAGTTTTTCCTTCAACAGTACATTAACTGCATCGTATTGTGTCTGCCGTGGCTTAGAGCCAGACATATGCATAGCTGCCCCTCCCAGGATGAGAAATTATTAGCAGCGACAGAATGCCCAGTTGTAACAAAATGGCCGCCATCTAGGAGAAGTGCTGGCTAGCCTCCCTCTGTAATACGGCTGACAACAGTCTCACCTGCGACATGAGCGGAGAGGACAGCAACTAATTACGGGGACAAGTTTGTGTGTTGTCTGTGCTCAGTCTGTTTATCTCAACCGCTGTTGGTTCAGACTCTCTCTGTGTTCTGATTTAACCAGAGGCAAAGCCTCCCAACTCATCAAATATTAAACGAGGCAAGGTTCTCAATGGTTTTCTGTTTCTTCCCGTATTCACAGCTTGTTTCTTTTTTCTTTCTCTCTCTCTCTCTCTCTCTCTCTCTCTCTCTCTCTCCTGCGAGGCGGACAGCGGAAGTCAGGCGGAATGAAAGCTGAGGTTTCTGCTGGTCGGCTAGTTGCCTCAATCGGCCATAAAGGCTGGGGGCTGCAGGGGATTGCAGGGGGGTAAATGGACAGTGACATGTTGATGTTGTACTGAGAATGTTTGGATCCCCATGTGGCCAGAGAGCTAGCCCCTCCCCCTGCCACTCTCCTCTCCTAGCCCTCTTCCTCCGCCTCTCCCGCCTCTCCTACCCTCTCTTAGTCTCTCCTACCCTCTCTTAGTCTCTCCTACCCTCTCTTAGTCTCTCCTACCCTCTCTTAGTCTCTCCTACCCTCTTAGTCTCTCCTACCCTCTCTTAGTCTCTCCTACCCTCTCTTAGTCTCTCCTACCCTCTTAGTCTCTCCTACCCTCTTAGTCTCTCCTACCCTCTTAGTCTCTCCTACCCTCTCTTAGTCTCTCCTACCCTCTCTTAGTCTCTCCTACCCTCTTAGTCTCTCCTACCCTCTCTTAGTCTCTCCTACCCTCTTAGTCTCTCCTACCCTCTCTTAGTCTCTCCTACCCTCTTAGTCTCTCCTACCCTCTCTTAGTTTCTCCTACCCTCTTAGTTTCTCCGCCATCATCCTTTCCTCTCTTTCTTCAACCCCTCTCTCCTCTCTCTCTCTCTCTCTCTCTCTCTCATCTCTGCCCCAGCCCCTATGCCCTGTATACCCACCATCAAAGCTGGGCCTAAATACAGCTCACTGAGAGCTGCAGCCAGAGGGCCTATGATGCTCCATCTGTACCCATCATCCGTCTGTGTCTGCGTGTCTGCATGTCTGCGTGTGTGTGTTGCTACGACCAGTCAGCTGCCTGAGCTGTGTTTGTCCTGCTCCTTAGCTGCCTGATCCAGAGTTAGGCCTCACTGCTGGTGTCAGATGCCTTGCTAGACTCTGGATATAGTAAGGATCTGGATGAAGGATGTTGTGGTAACAGTGACCCAGAGCTGCATTGATCTGATTTTGGACCTGTCTCTCTGTGTGGCCAGCTGGGGGTCTATGAGTCTCAGTACTGAGTTATCCCCTCTCCTAATCACAGCTGACCTTGGATCAGTGGTTTAAGTTCTAGAGTCAGGGGCACATCCTCAGTGAAATAAGGAGTGGAGAGACAAGAGCTGGTGGACAGTTTTTTTGGGGGGGTTGAGAGTGAAAGGAGATGAATGAGAGACTTTATCCCTTACTCCTACAGTGTAATCCATATCTGTTCTCTACTGGCGTATGGCTCTAGTCTTCATTTAGTTGCCATTGTTCTGAATGGGAAGTTAACGTTTGTTACTTTACCTTTAAGAGACCTTTAAAACAGACCAGTGGTATTCTCAGAGAAGCCATACATTACACATAGGAACATTAAACAGGCAGGTTATGTTTTAATATTGACATGGGCATTGCTTTGTTGGTGTAGTAGACAAAGGGCTGGGTGTACTGAAACACAATATGTTCTTTCTCTGATATGACTGGGCGTGAATATTCATTCTGTTAGACTACAGATCAACCACATGTTTGTATAGCTCTTTGTATTAGGTCATGATCCACTGTGGCGTTTTGTACCTGTTTGATTTGAACGCAAACACTATTTTCTTCTTCACACCCTTATAAACACGTGTTCAAACACACAATACCACATATTAGACATTCATTTTCACACACTTTCTGACGTCCACACACACACACGCTCTCTTTCACACACAAACACACACACCCTCACCCCCTCCGTTGCATTGCGTTTCCTAGGCTGCCGTGCGGTACACTCTTGCACCCTGCTCAGTGCTGAAAGCCTCAGGGCCTGGCCTAACTTCCTGCTCCTCCAAACAAATTGCTCTCTTTCTGTTTCAGTCTTTTCACGGCAGCGTTTTAAATGCCATGCCCTTTAATTACAGTATTTACTTAATAGGGTGAAACAAAACCCATGTTCACACAGCAGGAGGACCAGGTGACTCAGAAGGCTAAACACCTGGCAACAACACACTCCTCTGACACACACACCCACACACACCCACACACACCCACACTTAAAAAAAAACCTCACGTTGTTCTCTGGCTGGGAGAAAGTACTGGAGACCTGTGGGACTTTTTCCACTTTGTTTACAGAAGCCACTCATGTCTATGGGAAAATGCTACTTGTAAGTTAAAACATTTTAATTTGACATTCTTTAAAGTGGGTTAACAGATGGAAAAAAAATGAATGTATTTTATTCCTCCCTTCAGTAGTATACTATTACATTGATCAGGGAAGACTGCAACGTGTCTCTTCTTCTCTCTTCCCCCTCTCCTCTGCTCCTTTTCCATGTAACATTCCATGTTACATTTCTTTCCAATACAGCTCCACAATGAAATCATTACTGTTAGATTACCCCAGCATTATGTTAATGACACGTTTGACTTTGTCTGGGTCTTTAAATGGCTCTGTGGTTTCACATTGTTTGAGGGTATTTCCCTAATCTCTCTGGTTCTGCACTTTAACTTTACATCTCCTTTCAAAAGATACAAATGAAGATGTGCTGATGAGGGAGGAGCGTCACTGACATCATTCAGTGAGGTCACACAGGAAGTGATGTCTCAATGTGAACCTTTAACTGTAGCAGTACAAGAAGATGTAATCTCTTTTCTCTCTCTTTTTAAACCAGGTTAATGTACTCCACCTATCTGAAACCTAATATCTATTGTACAACAGTTTAAAGCTCCTGTCCAACAGTTTAACAGCATAAAGGCCTCAGATATTTAACACTACATCCCCCGTAGCTAGCAGAATGGCTTGTAACAGACAATCTGAGGCACAATACCTATAATTAGCCAACCCAGGTTGACCCTGCCATTGTCACCTGCAGACAGGTGGGAATTGTGCGAGTCTCCGGTGACCTTATCATGTGACCAGGGTCAGGTGTCAGTCGGGGGAGAGACTGTATAGCTGTCGAGGCAGGCCTCATCCATCATCCTCCCTTATTGCTCTCTCTCTCTCTCTCTCTCGTTCTCTCTCTCTCTCTCCATGATGCCCAGAAGGCTCTAGCAGGGTGGGGAGCCAGGGGTGAAGTTGAGGGGGTGGAGGGTGGAAGAGAGGTGGTGGTGGAATAATGGTTTTACAGGAACGTTCATAGAACAACAAGTTTTCACAGCAACAGCACGCGGTTCCACCACAAATAAAGAGTTACGGCTCCCAGCCCCGCAGTAACCCTCTTCCTGATCCCAGAGCAGATTTATGGCCTTCAACCGCTGGGCTGTGAAAAACTGCAAACACTGACAGGCTCGTAACCTCTTTACCCTCTCCATCAAGACTCGTATTGCTCAGTTTTCTCTCCTGGGCTGTGTAAATAAACACAGTCACTGTGAAAAACTCACATTTCTCTTTAAACCAACTCTAATTAGTTTTCCCTCACTATATCAAAATGCTTCACTCTGGTATTTGGCCGCATATATGGAAGAATGTTGCATTATGGGGGCTGTGTTGGCATGTTGAGGCATTGGTCCCTGTTGAGTCTTAGCCACGGTGTCTTCATGGCTGTCGTCGTTATGGCTTGACATGGCCGGAGTAAAAGTTTGTTTACAGTTTGAGGTCTCCAACCTGAACCACCTGCATTAGTCAAAGCTCTGGGGCTCTCACAGGTGGCTTGGAGGCCCTCTTCATCCCTCTTCATCCCTCCTGGAACACACACCCACACACAGCCTTAGGGGATGGCCCATGACCCGCCCCTGTGGGAAGAACACACGGCCAGAAGCCGTGGACAGAACCTGTATCTGTTTGTCTTTACAGCCTGATTGCATTTGAACAAAAGTTGTCTGCTTGTAAATGTTGGCATTAGGCCGCATTCCATCCCATAGCCCGAGGTAAGAGAGGAGAGCTGTAGCAGAGTAGGGCTGGGGTGTTGGGTAATTTGTCACGCTGTTAAACCACTAATGGACGTCCACCTGGTTTGAGAGCAACAGCAGCAGTTTGCCTGGCTCCTCCTTAGCAAGTCCAGACTGAAATTGTGTTTTATGGCCCCAATTATAAAGGATATTTAGCGACTACCTTGCTGCTTGTGTGTTTTGCATCTGGTTGGTGGAGGCTCCAGACACTCAACAACCCACCTAGCCAGCCCACATCAAACAACCTCGGTGTGAGACTTGGTGTGCTCTGCTCTGATGAGCCCTGCTTTTTATCAATGCCTCATTCACCTAGTTATTGAATCATGCAGCACAGGAGCATTGCAGAGACCAGAAGTGCACATGGTGTGGTCGTACGCGCTGCAGCCCAGACCTACAGGTCCTGTGTTCCCACTGCTGTCATGTAGGAGTCCAGCAGGCTCTAATAAAGTCAAATAATAAAGTCTCCTATTTGTTTCATGTGGTTTAATGAGCAGCCACACATCAGACTGTAGCTGGATGGAAGGGGACCTCACAGGGTCTGAGTCTGGCTGTGGTGGGGTGGCGGGGCGTCCCACCCAAAAGTAGCTCAGTCGTTGTTACAGGCAGCATCACCCTGGGAGGGGGGGGGGGGGTGTGTGACCCGCACAGCAGCACCTGGGGGGAAGAAAGCAACTCCTGCTCCTGACCAAAAAGCATTTGCATGTTTTCCACAGCCATTAATTAGAGGGATCAGATGTTATTTTTATTAGCAGGGGCTCTTTAAAGGAATCAAAATGAAAGGAACATATGTCACGCATTTGATGCCCCGTCTGCTCCCCCTAGTCCTCTCCTACACAGTCACCCACCTCATACACTCACGAAGAGCACAGTCAGCACAGTCTGTCTGCAGACAATAGTGGTTAGTGGATTGATCCTGGGGAAGCTGTTGGGACGTTGCCCTACCCACGCTCTGCTGTACCTACCGCCATGGGACTTGACCCCAGAAGGCCTGTCTGCTGTACCTACCTCCATGGGACTTGACCCCAGAAGGCCTGTGGGCAAATCCAAACCACGCAGCCTCACTGAACCTTACAGTATAGTACATGACTCTACAAAGTTACCACTAAACCTTACAGTATAGTACATGACTCCACAAAGTTACCACTGAACCTTACAGTATAGTACATGACTCCACAAAGTTACCACTGAACCTTACAGTATAGTACATGACTCCACAAAGTTACCACTGAACCTTACAGTATAGTACATGACTCCACAAAGTTACCACTGAACCTTACAGTATAGTACATGACTCCACAAAGTTACCACTGAACCTTACAGTATAGTACATGACTCCACAAAGTTACCACTGAACCTTACAGTATAGTACATGACTCCACAAAGTTACCACTGAACCTTACAGTATAGTACATGACTCCACAAAGTTACCACTGAACCTTACAGTATAGTACATGACTCCACAAAGTTACCACTGAACCTTACAGTATAGTACATGACTCTACAAAGTTACCACTGAACCTTACAGTATAGTACATGACTCCACAAAGTTACCACTGAACCTTACAGTATAGTACATGACTCCACAAAGTTACCACTGAACCTTACAGTATAGTACATGACTCCACAAAGTTACCACTGAACCTTACAGTATAGTACATGACTCCACAAAGTTACCACTGAACCTTACAGTATAGTACATGACTCCACAAAGTTACCACTGAACCTTACAGTATAGTACATGACTCCACAAGGTTCCACTGACTCTTACACAAGACAGAGATGTGTACAGGTACAGGCGAGACATCCTCACTGAACCTCTGTCATCCTGGGTAACATGATTGCGTACATCACCTTCGGCAGCTAGTCTGAATTTATGAGACGTGCCTGTTTCTGCATGACTTGTTTGATTGCATTCTCTGGTTTGTGGCTTCGCTGGCAAGGCCGTAAAACCTCACACCTGCAGAGTTCTAAAGGACTGAACTGTGGGTGTGGGGGAGATAATGAGGAACCAGGTGATCTGAGGCTCTCTCTCTCTCTCACTCACTCACTCAAATTCAAGCTGCTTTATTGGCATGAAAAACATTGTGTCAATATTGCCAAAGAAACAATGTATACAATATACATTGTAATAAAATTATAAACAATAACAAATAATAATATAAAATGGCAGTAAATAATAATACAAAATTAAATATAAAAATCTAAATATGGAAAATGAAACTATAACTAACTTATAACTAAATAATGGTCATCTTCACCATTACATCAGTACTACAACTACTATCATCATTACCACTACTACTACCACCACCATCACTAAACTGCTATCATTACCATTACCACCCATACCACTACTATTTGGAATGATAAACAACAATAATAATAATAGTAATAGCAATAATAAGTAAGTTACTGCTTACTATGCAGATGTTATTATTCAGTGTCCCTCAGGCTATGGCAGGCAAATACATATTTGGCTGCAAGAGGAGCCATTGCTCCTTCGCCCATCAGTGTTTTTAGTTTTTCTTCTGGGTTTAATAAGTTCAAATTTGGAATAAATGTAGTCATTTCTGTAAATAAGGAATCTCTTTGTGAGGAATATTTATCACAGTAAAGGAGAAAGTGCATCTCTGTCTCTACCTCCCCTGTGGTGCAGTGACCACATACACGCTCTTTGGGTAGCCATGTCTTTTTATGTCTGCCTGTTTCTATTGCCAATCGGTGGTCACTCAGCCTGTACTTGGTAAGGATCTGTCTCTGCTTCGTATCTCTGACAGAGTAGAGATAATCAGCCAATTCATATTCTCTGTTTAGGGTCAGATAGAAATTTAGTCGGCTTTGGGATTTTGTTTCGTTTTTCCAATGTTGTAAATATGAGTCCTTTGATTGGTTCATGATTTTGTTTATTTGAATTCTTTCTTTTGAAGCAGTGCTGGTGTCAGCTTGGTTTGTGAGGTCCAACACCAGCTGACTGAGAGGGCTCGTTTCTGGGCTTAGCTCATGGGTTTGAAGTGCTTTAAATTGCAGACTTGAATTTGGACTTGAATTGAGATGTAGCCAAAATTTTTATGATCTTTTCTGTATTTTCATTATTACTGGAAAGCGGCCCAATTCTGCCCTACATGCATTAGTTGGTGTATTTCTCTGGACTTGTAGGATTTTCCGACAGAATTCTCCATGTAGGGCTTCAATTGGATGTTTGTCCCACATTTTAAAGTCCATTTTATTGAGTGGCCCCCAAACCTCACTTCCGGAAAGAGCTATTGGTAGGATTACACTGTCAAATATTTTGGTCCAAATTCTAATTGGGATGTTGATTTTGAATAATTTCATTTTTATTGCATACAATGCTCTGCTGGCATTTTCTTTGAGTGCATTCACTGCCATATTAAAGTTTCCCGATGCAGATATGGCCAGACCAAGGTAGGTGTAATTTTTAGTGTGTTCAATGATGGTGTTGTTCAGGGTGAATTTATATTTGTGTTTCTGACATCTGTTTTTTTGGGGGAAAATCATGATTTTTGTTTTTTGGAAATTTACTGCCAGGGCCCAATTATGGCAATATTGCTCTAGAATATTAATGTTCTGTTGAAGACCTTCTTTGGTTGGTGATAGAAGTACCAAGTCATCAGCATATAGCAGGTATTTCACCTCTGTGTCAAATAGTGTGAGTCCTGGGGCTGGAGAATGGTCCAACATGTCTGCTAATTCATTGATATAAATGTTGAAAAGATTTGGACTCAAACTGCAGCCTTGTCTCACACCTCGACATTGTGAAAATAATTCTGTTCTTTGGTTTTTGATTTTTATTGCACATTTGTTTTCTGTGTACATACATTTTATTAAGTCATACACCTTACCACCAAGCCCACTTTGGAGAATTTTGTAGAATAGCCCTTCGTGCCAAATATAATGAAATTCTTTTTTAAAGTCAATAAAGATTTTGCCCTCTTTTTTTTTGGTGGACGTGTTTATTAATTAGTGTGTGTAGGGTGTATATATGGTCAGTAGTGCGATGGTTAGGGGGAAAGCCAATTTGACATTTACTTATTACATTTTTTTCTTGAAGAAAGGTTTGAATTCTTGAATTCAAAATGCTACAGAAAACCTTTCCCAAGTTACTGTTTACGCAAATTCCCCTGTAATTATTGGGGTCTGATTTGTCTCCACTTTTGTGGATAGGGGAGATGAGCCCCTGGTTCCAGACATTAGGGAAGCAGCCAGAAGTTAAAACCATGTTGAACAATTTATGCACAGCATTTTGCAACTCAGGTGTGCTGTTTTTCAGCATTTCATTTCTGATGTTGTCTAGACCACAAGCCTTCTTTGATTTAATAGATTTGAGCTTTTCATTTAGTTCTTGTTGGGTTATTGGGTAATCGAATGGATTTTGGTTGTTTTTAATGACTGATTCAAGGATGTTCAATTTTTCTTTAATTTCTAATTGGTTCTGTTGTAAGTCTTTTTGTGGGATGTTTTTGTATAGATTATCAAAATACGTTTTCCAAAATCCTACATCTTGTATGGCTAATTCTTGTGGCTTTGTTGTGCTTAAATTGTTCCACATGTCCCAGAACTGATTTTGGTCAATTGCGTTTTCAATTTCATCAAGTGTCTTGTTGGTATAATTCAATTTCTTGCGTTTCAGTGTTTGTTTATACTGTTTCAGAGTTTCAAAGTATTCATATCGTAGCTCTGGGTTGTTTTGCTGCTTATGTTTTTCGTTTGACATTTGTCTTAGGTGTTTTGTAATTGTTTTACATTCACTATCAAACCATTTATCAGAACCATTTTGTTTTTTGTTTCTGATGTTGCATTTCTTTGTTTTTCTCAAATGTGCTTTCGATGCTGCTTTTTGGAATATGCAGTTGATGTTTTGAGTAGCCGAATTGACACCATCTTTATTGTTTTGGTATTGTGAGTTATTGAAAAACTGTATAGAGTTCATCATTTCATTTGAGTTCAACGTTTCAATGAATCTCTCTGCACTGTTTGGAGCCCACCTGTAGGATTGGTTTATGTTGTAGAGTTTATTGGGCTGTTTTTTTAATGAGTATTGCCAGTTAATTTCTTCAGAAACACGTTGATCTGACTGTGATCTGACAATGGTGTCTGTGGTCTGACAGTGAATGCACTAATGGAGGAGGGGTCGATGTCAGTGATGGCATAATCGACTACACTTGTCCCAAGAGCTGAGCAGTAAGTAAACCGACCTAAAGAGTCCCCTCTGATTCTACCATTAAGCATGTACAGGCCTAAGGCTCGACAGAGATGCACTAACTCCTTCCCCTTTTTGTTCAGTATTTGGTCAGGACTGTTTCTATTATTTATAATAAGGCTACTGTACAAGGAGGGGTGTCCACATATGTGGTGGTTACCTCCCTCATCAGTGTAGTCAGGCTCAGAACCTGTTCTTGCATTGAAATCTCCACAAAGAAGCACTTTACCCTC